>NC_071503.1:93456857-94815786 GCF_028408465.1 Anastrepha ludens | reverse complement strand
GGCTCAAATATGGCAAACGATCTTGAAAACACTTACTAGATTTCCACTTTTTTAGTGATATGGAGCACGTGGAACATATATATTCTGGTTCATACCAGCGACTTTCACTATAATTGCGCTCAAAGTGAAGATTGTTGTTTATCAACAAATAAACCGCAAACGTAGCAGAAATTATTGCGTTTGTCACACATCTTTAACTAACTTATAAACAATTTTAACAAAAAAACACACTTGAGAAAAACGCGATTTTGGAAGAAGGAGATAAAAAGGCACTGCCAACCAAAGACTGGTCTAATAGCTGTTTCAGACTAAGGTGCGTAACATGAATTTTTAATCTTTACTCCAAAAATATGTAGGTACTCTGTAAAACACTTTTTGAATTCCTATTAAATACCAACCTAGACATATGTAATGTAGGGACCACCCCAACCTTCACTTTTCCGAGCTCGGCAAACTTTCCTGGCTGGGAAGAGGTCTTAGACGTTACCCTATGCACAAACAATAACTCCCAAATAGTCACAAATTGGAGGGTATCCGACAAGAGATCCTTCTCGGACCACAGCTGGATTCTCTTCGATATTAATCTCAAGCTTGAGAAACCTTTCCCATATAGAAATCCTAGAAGAACAAACTGGCACACATACCGTAGAGTGGCCCAGTCTAAACTTCAACACTTAAACAGAACCATAACCTAGATGAGAAAGTAAGAGCCTTCGAAACTTCCTTGACGAAAGGACTTGAAGCTTCATGCCCTGCCACATATGGTAAAACAACTTATCCTACCTGGTGGAATGAAGATCTAAGTCAACTTAGGAAAATGACAAGAGAAATCTTCAACATCTGCTACAAACACAAATACTTCAAACCCTACAAAGACTGCCTTAGTGAATACAAGAAAGCAATCAAAGAGGCTTGGAGAGATTTTTGAAGTTCCATAGAATCAACCAAAGATACGGCCAAACTAGGCAAGCTTTTATCCAAGGAACACTCCTGCCCTTCCTTCTTGAAGAAAGACACCGGAGAGTGGACAAAATCATCGGCCGATACACTAGAACATGTTGTAAATACACACTTCCAGGCAACACAGAATACATTGAGAACAATACTGACAGTGTTCAAACATCCAAAATATCACCCATTATAATCAACCACATCGTATCCCAAGATAGAATATTATGGGCGATAAAAAACTTTGAACCATATAAGGCAGCCGGTCCAGATGGGATATTCCCAGCCATGCTGTGGAACACTCGAGAAACGACGATTCCTTGGCTGGAGGTCTTTTTCAGGAAAAGCCTTACGCTGGGGCACATACCAAAAAGCTGGAGGAGGGTTAAGGTAATCTTTATCCCTAAAGCTGGTAGACGCGGTCATGATACAGCGAAAGATTTCAGACCAATCAGCTTATCCTCCTTCATCCTCAAAACTCTCGAGCGATTGTTGGATGTATATCTCAGGGAAAAGATTACAAACTCAACAATTTCACCATCTCAACATGCCTATCTCAAAGGAAAATCCACAGAGACAGCTCTTCATGAGGTTGTAAGTGAGATTGAGAGGAGCATAGAATACAAGCAATACTCACTAGTCGCTTTTCTCGACATAGAGGGGGCCTTCAACAATGTTACCACAAGATCTATAATTGAGGCTCTTAACATGTTAGGCATAGACATAGGTCTCAACGAATGGATAGAGAACATGCTCAAAACTAGAATAATCATCGGTGAGGTAGGCAGCAGCACGATAAAACGCTCTGTCAACAGGGGAACCCCTCAGGGAGGAGTCTTATCCCCTCTGCTATGGTTACTAGTCGCCAACAACATCCTCACCAAATTTAACCAAAAAGGAATTAAAGTGGTGGCGTACGCGGACGACATAGTGCTTATGGTTTCAGGAATGTTTCCAACCACAATCAGTGAGATTATGGAAGGAGCTCTGGTATTACTCAGCAATTGGGCCACGGACTGTGGTTTAAGCGTAAACCCGAGTAAAACGGAACTGATGCTATTCACCAAGAAAACCAAGGTGCCAAACTTTAATCTCCCAAAACTAAACGGCGTTTGCCTCACGCTAACCAAACAGGCAAAATACCTAGGGGTTATCCTGGACCCCAAACTCAGCTGGAAGTCCAACGTAGAGTACAGGGTAAAGAAAGCGAATATAGCACTTTACACGTGTAAGAGAATGTTGGGGAAAAAATGGGGTCTCCAACCAAAATTATCCAACTGGTCCTACACAGCCATTGTAAGGCCAATACTAACATATGCGGCACTAGTTTGGTGGCGTGCAACAGAAAGGAAATACAACAAAACTAAGCTGAACAAGATACAAAGAACAGCGTGTATCTTAACTACAGGAGCGCTTAGCACCAGTCCTACTGAAGCGCTCAATGTACTAACACATCTATTGCCATTAGATTTACACATTAAAACAATAGCTACTTGCAGCGCGGTGAGACTCAGAGACATAGGAAGCTGGACAACAAGGCCGTACGGTCACAGCAAGATCCTCCTACAGGGACCCCCGCTGCTCAAAAACGGATCAGACTACACAGTCCCCGACCTCAACTTCAAGAAAGGCTTTACGGTACGTTTTCCACCGAGAGCCGAGTGGAGCAAAGGAGAGGTGATTGGAAGACACGATATCGAAATTTATACCGATGGTTCTAAAATGAACTGTGGTGTGGGAGCTGGCTTCCATTCGGAGCCACTCAACCTATCTCAATCAATTCGTCTTCCTGATTATGCCACCGTGTTCCAGGCAGAACTTTTAGCGATCAGAGAAGCATGCAAATCCCTAGAACTCTACAAGGTAGTTGGTGCAAGAGTAGCTATCTTCTCAGACAGTCAAGCAGCTATTAAGGCCTTAGACTCCAACTACATTTCATCCAAACTGGTCCTACAGTGTAGAGAGGAGCTGAAACTGCTCAGCCATTGGCTTGAAATTACCCTGATATGGGTTCCCGGTCATAGGAACATACGAGGCAATGAGATAGCGGATGAGCTAGCAAGAAAGGGCTCAACACTAGACATAGCAGAGGCGGTGGCAGTTTCCACCCCACTGAACACACTAAAAGCATCTATTGCTTCACACTATCATGCTTTAGCCGAAAGAAGATGGAAGCAAATACCTACATGTATGACAACAAAAAACACATGGCCGTCATATAAAATCCAAAGGACGAATGACCTGTTAGGATGTTCTCGGCCAAACATTTCACGTATCACTGCAACCCTTACAGGACATTGGAAAGTAGGGGATCATGCAGCTAGACTCAATCTACCCTTCAATCCTATCTGTAGAAGCTGTCAAGCGGAAGGGGCGAAGGAAAGTCTGTTCCACTATTTATGTGAATGTCCGGGACTAGCCAGGGCACGACTCCGATCCTTCGGTAAGCTCCTATACTTGGACCTCACTAAATGGATCTGACTTGGAAACAACAAAAAAAAAAAAAAAAAAACATCTCATCATTTCACGAGATAGTGGTATTAAAACGGTGCTGGTCACTAATTAGGACCATTTCAGCTAAGAAATGTTCAACCACCAACAACAACAACTGTAAAACTAAATGAATATATGGAATAATACCGTTATTCTTCTTAGTATCAATAAGCAACAACTTTTCATCGTGGTGTTTTGGTGTTTGTTTGTACCGTTACTTTGAGCACGAGTCAGAGCAATTCGTTACTACTTTTGCCGTTTCATAACTATAGAACGCATTAGGAATTGAAGCTTTAAAGTGCATTTATGTGTTCGCTGAGTACAACTTTTAATTTAAATCGTTTTTTAAGTAAATAAATATCACTATGCCACGCGGTTCAAAACTTACCGAATTAGAGAGAGGTAAAATTACTGCGTGGGAGGAGGAGGGTCTCTGCGCCTCAGAAATCGCGCGAAAATTATGTCGCAAAATTATGTAGAAACACGTAAACCTTTCATTTGTAATTTATGATAAATTGTCATTGTCAAACATTTATTGTCAATACATAAAGAATGCAGTGTTGTTTTCCAAGTAAATAATCATTAAAGACAAAAACTATGGTTCCACAAATGGATAGATATTCAAGGCATTTTTTTCTATTAACGAAAAACTAGCGTAGTTTACGCAATTTTTGTCCGATTATTGAAAGTAATACATTAATTTCTTCGTTAATAAATGCACTCAACGAATATTAACAAACATCTTTAATTTTGTTGTAACATTATGCAATAAAAAATTGTTAAGATTAAAAAAATGATAAAAAAAAGCACTTTCTCCAGGTTTAATCAAATAAAAATCACAACTAACTAGTTTGAATAATTACCTGTTGTACATCATTTGAAAGGTCTGACAATATCCTTTTCAAAACATATAAAATATTGAAAATCGGTGAAAAAAGACTGAGATATCCGTAGATTACCGAAGAAAGTCTGAAAAAACGGTTTTTTATAAATAAATAAAAATTGGAGGGTACAAAAAATATAACAAAAATATTTGTATGCATTATTCGACCATATAAACAACCTACAGTGTGTAATTTATCAGGTGTATTTTCAGTGTTGCACCGTGTTATCATCTCGATCGAGAAACCTGCCGAATTTGTTTCCGAGGATCACCGGTCATACATTAACTTCAACAAAGCTGATTGGACCAGATTCGCGGAATTTACTGAAGACATCTTCGCCGCTCTCCTCATTCCCACGGATGTGCGCACAGGCGAACGCGCATTCCGCAAGGCAATCACAGCTGCCGCTGCTCGTTTCATACCCGCTGGAAGGATCCGGGAAATACGTCCCAATTTCCCAGCTAAACCAGCTGTCCTGGCGAGCGAACGTGATCGCCAACGCCAGGCCGATCCAGGGGATCCGCGGATAAAGGATCTCAATTCCGAGATACGGAAACTGGTAGCCCAACATAAACGGAATAAATGGGAAGAGCATTTGAAGTCCTGTAACTTCACCTCTGATGTGAGCAAGCTCTGGTCCACCGTAAGGTCCCTGTCGAACCCGACGAAGCACAATGACAAGGTGAAAATCACCTTCAACGGTGTTGCTTAGTCGAATCCGAAGAGAAGCGCGTGCTATTTTAGCCGGCAATTTATTTTGCATCCTCCGGCCTAAAGATCCAAATGTAGTGCCACCAAACGGCTGCACATACTGACATACAACAGTGCGGCACTTGCTTTCTACAGCGATGAGGTTCAGGGGGCCATCAAACACATGAAAACATCGAAAGCCATTGGCCCTGACGGACTACGCATGCTGATGTTGAAAAATCTGGGTCCATTGGGAGTAGAATATCTCACCAAGGTCTTCAACCTGTCTATGGTCACTCTCATCATTCCTGATAAGTGGAAATTAGGAAGAGTGGTCCCACTACTGAACCCTGGGAAACCCACCAACCAAGGGGAGTTTTATCACCCGATAACTCTCCTTTCCCTAATAGTGAAGACTCTTGATGCCCTTCTACTCCCACTCTTTACGAAGAACCTGACCACAGCCTTACACCAGCATGGCTTCCGAAGAGTGCATAGCACCACCACGGCACTCACCGTCATTAACACCCAGGTAAACCGCGGACTCAACCAAAACCGCCCCTGCGAGAGAACTGTCCTAGTAGCGTTAGATCTAAAAAAGGCTTTCAATACAGTCAGCCACGCCACGCTACTAGATGACATTTTACAGTCGACACTCCCGCCAGGGCTGAAGAGGTGGACCGCGAACTACCAGAGTGGTTTGTTTGTTAACAGTAATAGTACCCCCGCCAGTATCGGCCATATCACCGGTCATCTTCGTCTAGTTCATCTAGAGGTAGGACCAGGAAACATGCTGTTTCGACGGGATGGGTCCAGAAGGAGAGGGGTGTTAGATGAGTCGGTTTTAGGGGGCATGTGAAAAGGTGGTTAGTGCCGTGCGGGGTGCCTTCACATTCCGGACATATGTTTGGTATGTCGTGGTCGATTCTGGAAAAGTAGGAGTTTAACCTGCTACAATATCCAGAACGTAATGGTGCCAGTGTTACACGTGTCTCACGAGGAAGCTGGAGCTCTTCATCTGCTGTAGGTGATTGGACTCCGATTACGGCATTCGGGGGTCGGGAGCTTAAGCAGGTGGTGACTAGTAAACTAGCCCTGTCTAGTAAAAATGAGTGGTCGGCATTCGTCGGTGATATTTCGAGACCAAACATCTAGACAGGGGAAAATAAAGCAAGGTGTACAGCAGGGTGGTGTCCTTTCACCTTTGCTTTTCAACTTCTATATCTCGAAACTCTTCCAGCCACCAGAGGGACTCTCCCTGGTCTCATACGCCGACGACTGCACGATAATGGCGTCGGGCAATGACATTGATAGCCTATGCTCCAAGGTAAACGACTACCCCGCCAGCCTTTCTCGCTTCTTCACTGCGAGGAATTTACAACTCTCCTGCACTAAATCGACGCGAAGCTTTTCACCACCTGTACAAAGGAGGTCAAGCTACAACTCAAGGTGAAAGTCGATGATAAATCCCGACGGTTAACAACCCCAAATTATTGGGAGTCATCTTTGACTATTGCAACTAAAGTACAGAATCGCAACAAGGTCCTCAAGTCGCTTGACGGCAGCACTTGGGGCAAAGATAAGAAAATGTTGCTGTCAATTTTTAAAGCAATAGGCCGACCAGTTCTAAACTACGCCTGTCTAGTCGCCTGGACAAAACACTGCATTAAGGACCGCGACAGGATGTCTTTTGATGTCACCTATACAACACCTACATGATGAGGCCCTAATGCTGCCTATTAAGCAGCATAACAAAATGCTCAGTTAGCAATTTCTGCTAGGGTGTTACCGCAGGCCTCACCCATGCAGACACCTGCTCGAGCCTGAGCCACCTCCCAGGCACATGAGGAGGCATTTCCTCAGCTACGCGGACGAGATCTCAGACAAAACCAACAGACAGCTACCGGATCGGACAGTGTACAGACAGGCCATAAACGACATTCATCGGAAGACTCTCACCACCTGCTTAAGCTCCCGACCCCCGAATGCCGTTATCGGAGTCCAACCACCACCAATCGCAGACGAAGAGCTCCAACTTCCCCGAGAGGCCCGCGTAACCTTGGCACAATTACGTTCTGGATATTGTAGCAGGTTAAACTCCTACTTATCCAGAATCGACCCAGACATACTAAACATATGTCCAGCAAGTGAAGGCACCCCGCACGACACTAACCACCTTTTCACATGCCCCTTTAAACCCACTCATATAACACACCTCTCCCTCTGGACCCAACACGTCGAAACAGCTAGTTTCCTGGGTTTAGCGTTAGATGAGCTAGACGAAGACGACCGGTGATTAGGCTACACTGACAGCGCAAAGGTACTGCTACAACAACAACTGAACATACTTCTTTCTTTACCATAGCGCTTTCTATGGTGCTTCCAACTCTGTGTATTTGATCAAGTGTTAAGTGCTGTTTTTTGAAGCCACAGTGGTGAATGATATTCAGGTTTTTGTTTTCAATGAATGACTGCAGAGGTTTTAAAAGTAGTTTTGTTTAGTTGGGGCTGGGGCCAGGTGTTTCGTGAAGAGTGGGAGTAGGAGGGCTTGAAGTGTCTTCACTATTAGGGAAAGGAGAGTTATCGGACGATAAGATTCCCCTTGGTTGGCGGGTTTCCCAGGTTTCAGTAGTGGGACCACTCTCCCTGCTTTCCACTTGTCAGGGATGATGAGAGTGGCCAAGGACAGATTGAAGACTCTTGTGAGAAACCATACTCCCAAAGGTCCCAGGTGCCTCAGCATCAGCGCGTTTAGACCGTCAGGGCCAATGGCTTTAGATATTTTCGATTTGTTGATGGCCTCCTCACCGGAGAAAGTGAGTGGCGCACTGTCGTTCGTCAGTTTGTGCAGCCTTTTGGTAGCACGACGTTTGGATCTGTCGGCCGGAGGATGCAGTATAAAAGCCGGCTAAAATATCTCGCGCATCTCTTCAGGTACAAGTAGTAGAAGTACAACTGTTGAAGGTGATGGCCACCTTGTCGTTGTGCTTCGTCGGGTTCGACAGGGACCTAACGGTGGACCAGAGCTTACTCACCCCAGAGGTGAGGTTACAGGTTTTCAAGTGCTCAACCCATTTAATCCGCTTGTGTTGGTCTACCAGTTGCCGGATCTCCAAATTGAGATCCCTTATGCGGGGATCACCGGGATCGGCCTGGCGTAGGTGGTCACGCTCGTTTGCCAAGCTGGCTACTTCAGCTGGGAAATGCGGACGGATGTCCTTATAGCTTCCAGCTGGAATGAAGCGAGCCGCAGCAGCTGTGAGCACCTTGCGGAATGCGCGTTCGCCTGCGCGCATATCGGTGGGGATGGGAAGAGCGGCGAAGGTGTCCTCAGTGAATTCCGTGAAGCCGGCCCAATTAGGTTTTTTAAAGTTAAAATAGGACCGGTGGTTCGCAGAAACAAAGTCGGCAGGTCTCTCAATCGAGACGATAATGGGCAAGTGGTCTGATGCAAGCGATAGCATTGGTCGCCACGTTATGCTATTTATCAGACCCGCGCTAGCTATTGTTAGGTCAGGCGAGTTGCTACAATTGCCCACTACCCTGGTGGGGGCTTTGTCGCTCACAGTGCTGAATGTCGAATCGTCTATTTTCTCTGCCAATTGCTGTCCCCTACGATCATTTGGCAGGCTTGAATGCCAAAGATCGTTATGCGCATTAAAGTCACCTACAACCAATCGGTTTTCACCTCTGATGAGCGCACCTATATCAGGGTGATATCCTGCCGGGCAGAAGGTGACAGGGGGTATATATATGTTAAAAATTTCGAGTTCGGAGTCGCCTGTCCGAACAGCTATGCCTGGACATTCTAAGGTGCTGTCCCTGCGGTCGATTCCTTCCTCGATAAGACGATACTGTACAGTGTGGTGGATTATAAACGCTAGGCCACCACCGTTGTCTCGCTCGCGATCGTGTCTGTGCACGTTATAGCCATCCCTGGTGATCAGGGATGACCTAGCGTGCAGTTTTGTTTCTTGGACCGCAGCTATTTTAATACTGTGCCGGCTCATGAAGTCAACTATCTCGTTGACCTTGCTCGTGAGTCCGTTACAGTTAAATTGAAGAAGCTTAAAGCTTCTGGGTGATGTCAAGAATTGCACTTGACTGATGCCAGATTCCGAGGTATGTGCGGGGGACCAAGAGCTGCTGGTTTGCCCCCGCACTGGGGTTGGAGCAGGAGGGAAGGGGATTGGTTAAGTCAGGGGAGTAGTGTTGCTCCGATAGGCTCCTTACCGTAGAGGTACTAGTTGTGGTGGCGGTTGGTAGTGCCGGCCTATCAGGGGGGGGAGTAGCCGTGGAGGCATTAGACGCCTGCTGGCGGGATCAACACGTGGCCACATACCGTGTGGACCACTCCCAATGTGACTTAAGACCCGAGCAGGTCTTAAGGTGGCTCCACCCGTTGCATTTGTTGCACCTAACCGAGGTGGAGTTCCGGTGAAGCCGTTTGTGGCAGACGCAGCAGTAGACTACTTCTGGCCCAGGGTTGGATTCGATTCCAGCCCTGAGGAGAAGCATTTAGAGCAGGATTGCTGCGAGAGTTTGCTCCTGTGACGTAAGGGGTGGGATGATGTGTGTTTCACTAGACAGGGCTAGTATACTGGGGCGGCAGCCCTTGGTCGGGAAAAACCCGAGTCATTCCGGTACGTGGAAGCGGCTGCCATGGGAAAGCCTAAATAACCAGTCTTCAACGGTGCTTTCTGATGCGCAGACAAGTTTTATTAAGCGCTAACCACGGTATGCCGTGACGGAAAAAAACTCCGAGAGTGTGTTGGGCACGCTCTATGAGGACGATCTGCTGTCCTCCAGGCGGGACACGATCGTGCGTCTAGCGGTGCTCGTCACAGGACTCCTCTTCGAAAACCAAGCCGACTTCAGTCAACCTCCAGGTAAGGTCGCCAAGGCAATCTCTGGCAAGGATGCCCCGACGACGATGGTGAAGGTTGCTAAAAGGAGAAAGAAGTCCGATGAGCTGCTCAAGGCACAGGACCTGAAAGCCAAGCTCATTCTGACAAAGATTGGCCGGTAAAGCGCACGAGCGGGACATCGACAGCTGTGCTAAGTGCGAGGCCACGATCAAGAAGTACGAGGCCACTACTAAACTGATCCAGCCACAAAAACATCCTAAATGTTCGGCACAGAGCCCAGCTAAACACAATCGTTCACAGTACATGAGTGGGCGAAGAGCCAAGAAGAGCAAAAAAACAAGCCCAGAATGTTGAGGACAAGTTTTAGCATTGCTCTCTCAGCAAATACTTCTGACGTCAGGATTGATAATTGGACATTTTCTCAAAGGATCTCTTTTTCGTATTATAGGCTCATCCTTTTTGAAATCGATTTCATTCAGGAAACCTTATCTCCCCGTAGAAACCCTACCAGAGCTGACTGGACTCTTTTTCAGTCCTACCATACTGCCTTTAAAGTGGCCGGCCCAATACCCTTCAGAAAGAAAGACGTAGACTTCAGGTCTATAAATCTTACCTCATTTATTCTGAAGGTGTTTGAGATATTGATCGACCATCACATTTTCGCGATCGCACTGCCTCTTAGTAACGCCGACACTTTGCACTTCCGGTTGCATGTACACCTTTGCATGGTGTAGATTTTTCTTTTTTGCTGCAGTCTACGGCTTTATGACCTTCTGCACTGTTTAGTGCGCTCAGGCTCCTTGCAGCCTGTGGCAGCGTGTTCATATCCCCAGCGTCTATAGTAGTGCTTGGGTGACACTATTTCCGAAACACCACATCGCATCCAACCAACTCTTAGATACCATAGAGCTAGGGTCTTAGCATCTTCTGTCGGTATCTGTATGTAAACGGCATGTGTACCTCCATATGATGCTCTAGTGCTCCTTACCGCACTTTTGTCTGGCCTTTTAATATGCGGTTGCTCCACCAAGGCATCCAATATTGCGTATGTCCTGCTTAGTTCCAATATTAGATTCCTAGCCTGCACAGTGGCCATGTGGGT
Source organism: Anastrepha ludens (assembly GCF_028408465.1). NCBI lineage: Eukaryota > Metazoa > Arthropoda > Insecta > Diptera > Tephritidae > Anastrepha > Anastrepha ludens. The sequence continues at coordinate 94,804,801 of NC_071503.1, read as the reverse complement.
TCGCAAATCCACCATAGCTACGTCCGCAAGAGCTTTTTCTATTATCGCCTGATATTTGGGAGCATCGTCCCGAATCGTCCTCACCTCCGCCGCTAACCTCACCTTGACCTCGGCATTGGATTTTACTGCCTTAAATATAGTCGCATATGACATACCGTCAGACTTTTTTGCAATTATAAAGGCATCCGCCACTGGTGTTATTGCTTTCGCAGTTTTACCCATTTTCTGCCTGCCAACTTTCGTCCCCTCCTGCTCCTCTTGCGTTGTTTTTTCTCCACTTTGAGTTCTGATACGCTTAGCGCTTTGTGGTGTACTGAGTGTGGCTCTGACATAGTTATCGGCTGTTGTTTCCACCGCCTTGCGCGTGAGGACAGGATGTGTTGTATGCCAGCGCTTAATTATGCTGCACAGCTTTCTGATATCGTAGTACCAATTTGCATACCTCATCTTTATTTGTGGAGCTCTGGAGGCTGGTTGTTGTTGTTTGTTGTTTTAACAGTAATAGAAGTCCCGTCAGTGTAGGGTATATCACCAGTCGTCTTCGTCTAGCTCATCTAAAGGTAGGCCCAGGAAATATGCTGTTTCGACGGGCTGGGTCCAGAGGGAGAGGGGAGTTAGATGAGTCGGTTTTAGAGGGCATGTGAAGAGGTAGTTAGTGTCGTGCGGGGTATCTTCCCATGTCAGACATATGTTTGGTATGTCGGGGTCAATTCTGGATAAGTTGGAGTTTAACCTGCTACAGTATGCAGAACGTAGTTGTGCCAGCTCTAGAGGCTGGTCAAAAGCAGGTCTTTCCAATCCTGTAAATCTAAGCTCGGGGAAAAAATGGAATCTCCAGCCACGTGTCGTACTCTGGATGTGCAGAGAACTGCATGTGTGGGCATCACTGGTGTTCGTAGAATATGTCCCACTGCCGCCCTCAACGTAATTCTCTACTTACTTCCCGTTGATCTTCAAGTTCAATCAATTGCCGCTCAAAGCCCTATTAGGTTGAAGGAGGGTGAATCGTGGAGATCTCTCCATTAGCAAATTAGGTTTTGAGGGTTATACTAGAGCTATCTTTCCAAGCAGTCTGAATTGGACGAAGGGGATTCAAGATGGAGTCTAGAGTGTGTGCGGTGGTTTTCTGTAGATCAGTTAATATTTCAGCCTTCTTTAAAATGCCGAAAACTAGTATTGAGTTTCAAGCAGAGATCTTGGTGATCCTGCAGGCATGCAAAGTGCTTAGGGATCGTTGTTGGGAGCGAGGCATAAATATCTTTTCCGATAGTCAAGATACGATAAACGCCCTGTCGTCGCCATGTTGCAGCTCTCTTCGGGTCAACTCCTGTAAGGAGGAGATCAAACATCTGAAATACGGAGGAAACCTTTCTCTTATCTGGGTTATAGAGCATAGGACCATAGAGGGAGATGAAACTACCGATTTGCCAAAAAAAGGTCGACAGACCGATTTCAGTTGTTTCCATCTCATACATCGGTATCCCGTTGACCCTTTTGAAGGGAAAACTGCACAATTTCTTTTTTAATAAAGTTCTGGAGTTCTACAAGTATCTTACCGTGTACTTTCTCAAAAACACGTTGGCCTCAGTACGACAGAATCAGGACACTCGTCACTCAATTTCCAACCCAATTTCCATACAATCCCCATTGCAGAAGCTGTGACGATCCGACAAAGAAAGCGACAGTTTGCTTTTCGGGGATAGCCTGGGCCGATTCTCCAGTCTAGATCCCGTTTCTCACCTCCACTACATAAACCAGCAGCACTAGACGGCTGTAGATGGGTTTTCTTTTTTTGAGTTTTTGAAAATTTTCGCAGGTAATGATCTATATTATGCTATGATAACAGTACTCTAGGGCTACTTGTAATATACCCGTGGTACTTTTGCCATCTATCCTACCTACGTTAGGTTTACACTTTTTAAATAAGTACTGAATAGACTTTGACCGATAGTCCGGTTCTACGCAGCACTCCCCAACAATTATTGGGGAATTTTTTAAACCCCTACGGCCAAAACAACCGAGAAGTGAATTAGCTAAAAAATTGTGCATTTAACCTGTATAAAAATATGGAGTCAATTCTTTTTTAAATTAATTTATGCGAATACGGCAAGGTCAGTCAGTAACCGCTCCAAACATTTCTTTCTAGAAACGTATAAATATTCTCTCCGAGCTCCCAGCGCCTCTCAAAGTGAATTTTCGTACCTTGGAATGGGTCAAAGATCTCAAGAAAAATAAATAAATAATCATATCTCCGCTTATTACTATTTACTAAAATGTATTAATAGTGCTCCTGAGTAAAGTTTAATTTAGAGCTGTTAATTTTATTCCAAAGGTTACAATTATGAGCAAAATTATAATTATATAAGTAGATACAGTGTGCAAATTAATTTTTATAAATTCTATTTACAGAAAATATTTATTATTAGTAAGTAATTTCATTGCACTTAACTATCCATAGTAATATTTAATGCGTCTAAAAATACTCCCATCGGTGATGAAGGATTGAAGCTTTCCATTGTATTCACAACTTTGTTTTTAATATTTCTCAAGCGTAAGGATGCATGTACAAATGTTACTATTCAAAAGAAATAAAAAAAGATTATAATTAACTATTTTGGAAAATCATAAATATAACATATATGTGTATCGCATTTTTGGACAAAAATAAGTTGCACCAGTTTTCCTGCTTATCACCCATTATTTTATCAATATTTCTTCTTATTGTAAAAACACTTTTATCGTACGGAGCTCTTATAGCAAAACCGATGAGAGGTATTTAATTAATTTAGACTACATTCACTTAAAGTGCTGCAAACATTGAAACACAATTTTGCTGTTGTTGTTATTGTAGCAGCAGTGGAGCCCAAGGAGTTGTCATCATGAATCAAGAGTATTTGCTGTTATGCAAGTGGGAATTGCCCACGATAATCGGTTCCAAATTATTTTTTACCAAGTGCCGTTCGATAGGAAACAACCAAACATGAGGTTCGTTAGAACTCAACATGCTGATTACAACGGTTTTAATTTTTCTTTTTTGCGAAAATTAAAAATAGAAAAGATATTCATGAAATTTTAATACCTCAAAAATTACTTGATCATTTACAAAACTAAGTATTGTACATCATTAGAAAAGTCATTAAAATACTTCTATTTTGGTATGCCACCTCCTCCCACTTTTGTGGTAGTTTTTTTTTAGAAGTTTTTATGTAAGCATACAAAAAAATTGGGATAAAACCTTTCATAAACAATGCCGGCAACGCTATTAACAGTTTTTCGGGTAGAAGTAGAATATTATTATAGTTAATATTTGGAACGGCTAGTACCTACCACCAGCTCGTACCGCATCGTATACTTTCAGAACCGGAAAAACAGCCTTGATAGTGTGTGTTTTTTTTTTTTCAATAACAAGTTCAGCCGGAGATGCATTAAGATCGTCTTTGACAACTGATCGTAACCCAAGTAAAATAAGAGATAATTCAGTGATCCAATCACAGTTGTTGTTGTTGTTGTTGTTTTAACAGCATAGGTAGCCCTGTCAGTGTAGGCATATCATCGGTCATCTTCGTCTAGCTCTTCTAGGGGTAGGCCCAGGAAACATGCTGTTTAGACAGGTTGGGTGCAGAGGGAGAGGGGGGTTAGATGAGTCGGTTTGAGGGGGCATGTGAAGAGGTGGTTAGTGTCGTGCGGGGTACCTTCACATGCCAGACATGTGTTTGGTATTTCGGGGTCGATTCTGGATATGTAGGAGTTTAACCTGCTACAGTATCCAGAACGTAGTTGTGCAAGTGTTACACGAGTCTCAAGGGGTAGCTGGAGCTCTTCGTTTCCATTCCCATGGCAGCCGGTTCTACGTACGGGAATGACTCGGGTTTTTCCCGACCAAGGGCTGCCGCCCCAGTATACTAGCCCTGTCTAGTGAACCGCATATCCAATCACAGTCTTTCCACTTCGCTTTTAATGCTGCTTTCAGATAACCATGCCAGCGTTGAATTATTAGCTTTTGCAACTTATTTATTTCATGTAATAAAAAAGATTCGAATAGACGGCCTTGGTCGGTTGTAATATACTTAGGTACGCCAACGCGAGAGATCCACCCTGATAACAAAGTGATCGCAACCATTTTAGCAGAAATGTTCGCAATGGGAAACGTCTCAGCCCAGCGGTTTGTACTACCAATGCATGTAAGTAAATATATAAATGATTCGGCTTTTGATGGCTCCACAAAACCGATGTTGATGTGTTCAAAGCGATCACATTTGGTGTCGTAACGTTCGATTAGTGATCGTGTGCAATTACGCAAAAAATACTTGATTCTTGAGAACAAACCCGGAACTATGTTGTTCTTTCATGAAGTGGCGAATGGTAGTAATGAATTCACTGAAATAATGATATCACTTAATTGCAATGAACGACGTGGAATAATTTTTTTGCTAAATTTAGTAAGTAAAGCGACCTTTAAACCTTTCACGAACGTTTTTTCGTGATAATCGTTCTTTGAAACACAATATTTTTTCCACCCTTGCAGGTAGCAGCTTAACTCCATGATACAACGTTATTTTTCTAGCAGCAAATATACATTTACCAGCTTTAATCACACAATCGAATGTATTCGGCGTGCTGTTTGGACTAGGTTGTCCAATTAGTTTTGCGGTTCGATAAGAAAAACACAATTTTTTGGTTTGAAATGCATTTTATTTTATTCTTCAGTATAGTCTCCCTGATCATCAATACACTTGTTCCACCGACAATTCGAACTTTAATTCATGGATTTTAGTCATTTTTAAAATGTTCTTGTGACACGGTGCATTGTCCAGATGAAAACTACTTTTTTCTTTCTTTCCTTCAGTTGGTCTAAAAAGTTACAATAACATTCAGAATTTATTGTTTTACCAGTTTGCAAGTAATCTACAAACAAAACCCCCTACGCATCAAAAAAAAAAACTGATGCTAACACGTTCTTGGCCGGTTTCTGGACTCTTGTTTTGATTTAGGATCATGGTGATAGACTCAAGTCTCATCCATTGTGATTAATTGACGCACAAAATTCACTTTATCCTTTTTTGTTCCATTGTTAACGAGTGCGGCACCCATTGCGCACACAGCTTTCTGAAACCCAATACTTCAGTCAAAATATTGCTTGCACTGCCTAATGAGGTGCCTAGAGCACCACTAAATCTTTTTTAGTCACTTGCCGATTTTCCAATACGATTTCCTGTATTTTTTCTACGTTTTCTGGTGTTGTAGCTGTTTTTGGATGTCTTACCGTGGATCGTTTCCAAGGCTTGTACGATCAAGTTTAAATTCAGCAACCCATTTTTCTACTGTACTAATTGATGGCGAAAAACCCTCATACCCTTTCAACATTTGTTCATAAATTACCTTTGCGTTTAAACCTTCCAAAAATAAAAAATTCAACCAATGCACGATACTTGATTTTTTCCATTGTAGAAAATACTGTGACACGACGGAACTAAATGGCTTGTAATAAAAGAGTGAACTGACAGATTGAAATGAAACTTCATATACGTTCATATAAAAAGCGGACCCACATAACAAAAAAAAAAAAATTAGGCTAGTAGCAATGCCATCTCTTATTGAACCGCAAAACTTATTGAACATTGATTGAACAGTGGTAAGATTCAGATGAGATAAAACTATCGTCTATGGACGCAAAAGCAAAGTGGAGCCCTCGTAGCACTTCGTCGGTGCCGCGAAATGTGCGAATGACTTAAAACCATTTTTGAAATATGGGACTCTTCGATTGGAGCTTGTTGGTTCGGCGCCATGATCCTCGTCTGTATCTGTTCCTCTTGGTTGGTGAGCAGTTTCCGGACTGCTGTTTCTACCTCCGCCTTGACCGCTTATCCTTCGGCTTCTTATGGTTGCCCCTCTTAGAATCTGTCTACCAGCCCTTATCCTATGTCTCAGCGGCTCACTTTGGCTTCATTTCCCTGGCTTCCTTACAGCTCTCAAGAGTAGCCGAAAAGGTTACCGTTAGCTTCGGGTTTGTCATTGCAGAGGTGTGGCTGCTGTTGGCTGGGTAACAGTGTCCTTACGGGGATTCGAGAGCGCTCTTACGTCTTCTGTTGCCTTTCACAAACGTCTGTAGTTCAGCGTTACATCCAGCAGTTCAGCCATTTTGGATTCCCCAGCTTTGACTTCGTAGCTGGTGTTCGTTTGATGTCTGAACAACTTCTGCATACACTTTATCATCCTCATGTTTTTAATCAGCTCAGCGTCGATGGACGCAATTGTGGTGATCGTTTCCGTATTGCCGTTTGCTGGGGTGGGAGTGGCGAGCCGTTCTGCAATTGCAAGATGGCTGGTTGGCGTATACTGCGCTGGTTGTAGCCCTCTAGTATTGGTACTGGAGGCATCATTTCCTCTGAATGCTGATGTTAATATGCCCGCTGCCGTTTGCGGGGCTATCAGCTTTGACATGTTTGAACGCAGTGCGGACTGGTCCGCTTCCAGCTGCATCAGAAGGGTGCGTTCTTTGTTGGCGGGATCCTGACAGTAGGCTCCTTCTTGTGAAGGTTGCTTTTTCAGTACACCGTAGTCAAGATCTTACTGGTCGCTTTCCTGATGAGCTATACATCACTGCCGCTGGATTTTCTCGCAATATTTGAGACCTCTTACAACAGGCATGCCTTACCTCGGGTTTATTCTTTTCCCCGACCCGCTGGGGAAAGCTTTGCGTAAGTCGATGCGGCTGAAAATGCGCTTTCCGCGCAGGATATTTGCAAAATCTTCCAGGTAAAAAATCGGATATTTAACGGGTTTTGTGCGTAAATTCAACCGCTTATAGTCACCCCATTGGTCCTATATGCAACAGCAAGGTGGAGTTGGACCTTGAAAGCCTGCAGATACCAAGTCGGAGCAGTTCGTTGAATTACTTTTTAGCAATTTTTAGCTTTTGATTTCGGTATGACCGGTGGTACCGTAGTTACGATGGAGTGCGTTACATTAGCCCGTTCTTTAACTCGGTTTATCGTCAAGTAATTCCTTAATCTGAGATAAAAGAAAAGAAAATTTGTTAGATTGTAGTTACCTAAGGTGAAATCGAAATATATACTTCACCATTTGAATACGGTCTAGTCAATGTACCGATAACCCATTTACGCTTGATGTCTACAAGCAAACTATATTCATTTAAAAGGTTTGCACCGATTATTGTTGCAGAACAATACGCTATGGTTATTTTGTGTAGTGCCGGAGAAGGCTTCATATAACCTAGCAGCTCATTTGAAAACTAGTTCTCAAATTGAATAGTCACAGATTCGGAGTAAATTGGTTTGTTTGTTTGTTTGTTAACAGTAGTCGTAGCCACGCCAGTGTCGATTATATCACCTGTCATCGTCGTCTAGCTCATCTAGAGGTAGGCCCAGGCAACATACTGTTTCGACGGGATGGGTCCAGAGGGAGAGGGGTGTTAGATGAGTCGGTTTTAGGGGGCATGGGAAAAGGTGGTTAGTGTTGTGCGGGGTGCCTTCACATGCCGGAAATATGTTTGGTATGTCGGGGTCGATTCTGGGTAGGTAGGAGTTTAACCTGCTACAATATCCAGAACGTAATTGTGCCAGTGTTACATGTGTCTCACGAGAAAGCTGGAGCTCTTCATCTGCTGTAGATGGTGGTTGGACTCCGATTACGGCATTCAAACTTAAGAAGGTGGTGACGGTCTCCCGGTGAATGTCGTTTATTGACTGTCTAAATACTGTCAGGTCCAGTAGATTTCGGTCAGTTTTGTCCTGGAATTCGTCAGCGTAGTCTAAGAGATGTCTCCTGACGTGCCTGGGAGGCGGCTTAGGCTCAAGCAGGTATCTGCTCGGGTGAAACCTGCGGTAAAGTGTTGAACCGGGGACATCAGGAGGCAGCCGCTCGATGTCCGAATGGCAGTATTTTGGCATGTCTGCATAGTTTAGAACCGGCCGACCAATTGCCTCAAATGTCGATAGCAACAGTCCTTTGTCTTTGCCCCAAGTGCTGCCGACCAGCGATTTGAGGACCTTGTTGCGGTTTTAGACTTTAGTGCCGATTGCGGTTGTGTGCGCTGAGAATGAGAGCAAACTGTCAAAGGTTACACCCAAAATTTTAGGGTTGTTTACTTTCGGTATTGGTGTGTCATCGACTTTTACCTTACGGGACAGTTTGACCTCCTTTGTCCAGGTGGTGAAGAGGGTCGCCGTGGATTTAGTGGGGGAAAGTTGGAGATTCCTCGCAGTGAAAAAGCGAGAAAGGTCGGTGAGGTAGTTGTTCACTTTGGAACAGAGGCCATCGATGTCATTGCCCGACGCCATTATCGTACAGTCGTCAGCGTATGAGACCAGGGAAACTCCCGCTGGTGGATGGGGGAGCTTCGAGATGTAGAAGTTGAACAGCAAGGGAGAAAGTACACCACCCTGCGGTACACCTTGGTTTATCTTCCTCTGCTTTCATGTTTGATCTCGAAAAATCACTGACGAGTGCCGACCGCTCAGGTAGTTTGCGGACCACCTCTTCAGCCCTGGCGGGAGTTTTCGACTGGTTCGCAGAAACAAAGTCGGCAGGTCTCTTAATCGAGACGATAATGGGCAAGTGGTCGGATGCAAGCGATAGCATAGGTCGCCACGTTATGCTATTTATCAGACCCGCGCTAGCTATTGTTAGGTCAGGCGAGTTGCTACAATTGCCCACTACCCTGGTGGGGGCTTTGTCGCTCACAGTGCTGAATGTCGAATCGTCTATTTGCTCTACCAATTGCTGTCCCCTACGATCGTTTGGCAGGCTTGAATGCCAAAGATCGTGATGCGCATTAAAGTCACCTACAACCAATCGGTTTTCACCTCTGATGAGCGCACCTATATCAGGGTGATATCCTGCCGGGCAGCAGGTGACAGGGGTATATATATGTTAAAAATTTCGAGCTCGGAATCGCCTGTCCGGGCAGCTATGCCTGGACATTCTAAGGTGCTGTCCCTGCGGTCGATCCCTTCATCAATGAGACGATACTGCACTGTGTGATGGACTATAAACGCTAGGCTACCACCATTGTCTCGCTCGCGATCATGTCTGTGCACGTTATAGCCATCCCTGGTGATCAGAGAGGACCTAGCGTGCAGCTTGGTTTCCTGGACCGCAGCTATCTTGATACTGTGCCGGCTCATGAAGTCAACTATCTCGTTGACCTTGCTCGTGAGTCCGTTACAGTTAAATTGAAGAAGCTTAAAGCTTCTGGGTGATGTCAAGAATTGCACTTGACTGATGCCAGATTCCGAGGTATGTGCGGGGGACCAAGAGCTGCTGGTTTGCCCCCGCACTGGGGTTGGAGCAGGAGGGAAGGGGATTGGTTAAGTCAGGGGAGTAGTGTTGCTCCGATGGGCTCCTTACCGTAGAGGTACTAGTTGTGGTGGCGGTTGGTAGTGCCGGCCTATCAGGCGGGGGAGTAGCCGTGGAGGCATTAGACGCCTGCTGGCGGGAGCAACACGAGGCCACATACCGTGTGGTCCACTCCCTATGTGTCTTAAGGCCTGAACAGGTCTTAAGATGGCTCCACCCGTTGCACTTGTTGCACCCAACCGAGGTGGAGTTCGGGTGGAGCCGTTTATAGCAGACGCAGCAATAGAATACTTCTGGCCCAGGGTTGGATTCAACTCCAGCCCTGAGGAGAAGTATTTGGAGCAAAGTTGCTGCGAGGAGTTGCGCCTGTGACGTAAGGGGTGGGGTGATATACTGGTCACTAGACAGGGCTAGTTTACTGGAGCGGCAGCCCTTGGTCGGGAAAAACCCGAGTCATTCCGGTAACGTAGAACCGGCTGCCAATTGAATGGAGTAAATTGGTATGAGTTGTAACTTCAATTTGCAGAAATGATGCAATCTAGAAGCAATTCCCTTACTTGCAATGAAACTTAGCTTGATAAGTTTGCAACTGTATGCAAGTAGTTCGATTTATTTGAGGTTATCTTTCGTGACTCTACGATGGCAATCCAAAGTTCCAGGTCGTTTTCGTAAGACTGCGCAAACTTGGCTACCCAGATCGATGTCATTTGGCCGACTCAATCTATTTTGAGAACTCCTCGTCGTTAGCCCGTTTGTTATCATTCACGACCAGAATTTCTTCGATCTGATCAAAAAATGAGAAGTCAAATTTGGAGTATCCGAAATGGCTGAACTGCAGACGTGAAAGCAACAAAAGACGAAAGGGCAATCTTAAACCTTTGCAAGAACACTGACACCCAGCCCACAGCAGATATTCCCACAGCTACAGCGACAAACTTGAAGAAACCCAAAAATTGGCAAAATTACTCAGCGAGAACAAAAACGGACAGAGAAAAAAGATGAAGGCCGGCAAGTTATTAAGAAATGACCGATGAGTCAGAGCCATAATTTTCTAGTTCGGAAGGGAAGAAAAAGTTACGTCAGAGTTAGTACATCAACTGAGAAGCACTGTGCTAGACACGGCATCAATCACGACACAGCCCGAAAGGCGAGCGCCACAGATACGAGATCTCGACTCCTTGACAGCCAAGGTGGAAATGGAAACAACAATCCAGAAACTGATCATCAACCCAGAGGAATAGATACTGACGGAGATTACGGCACCAAGCGTTTAAAGAGATGCCCTTTAGTCATCATCAGCGAGCAGTACGAACGGATCTCGAAGGGAGCAACCAGAAAACTAAAGCGGTAACGTCTGGCGCAGCCCAAGGATCTATTATCGATCCCGATCGCTGGAATCTGAGTTACGACGAGCTCCTGAGCATAGAAATGCCAGAAGACACATATCTCGTGGGATACGCGGAAGATATAGCGGCAGTCATATATATCAGCGCGAGATACCGAGGACGCCAGGAGGGAACTGAAGCAATTTATGTTAAGAACCCAATTTTGGCTTGAGGACCATGACCTGGAACTCGCCAAACATAAGACCGAAGTCATCCTGATGACACGAAGTCACATGCAACTCGAGTTCAGCATGCAACTAGGCGACATGTCCCTAGTGACTCAAAAAGCGGACTAATGGCGAACATTGGCGGACCAACACAAACTAAAAGAAGGCTGATCATAGCGACCACAACCGCAACACTCCTGTACGGGAGCAAAACATAGAGAGATACGCTAAACTGCAAAACCAAGCGCAGAGCACTAGATCCTGTACAACGAGCAGCGGCCCTCAGGATTTCTTCAGCCTACCACACTATCTCAGTTTATATTATTCCCACGGCAGCCAACTCGGGTTCTCCCCGACCAAGGGTTGCCGCCCCAGTAAACTAGCCCTGTTTAGTGTACCCTATCCCACCCCCAATCTCTCGACACAGGAGCAATCCCTTGCAGCACGTTTGCTCCGAATACTTCTCTTCAGGGCTGGCGTCGAACCCAACCCAGGACTAGAGGTATTTTACTGCTGCTTCTGCCAACGACTCCACCCGAACTTCACCTCGGTTAGGTGCAATAAGTGCAACGGGTGGTGCCATCTTAAGACCTGTTCAGACCTTAAGACTCATAGGGAAAGGTCCACAAGGTATGTGGCCACGTGTTGCTCCCGCCATCAGGCGGCCCCTGCCTCAACGGCGCTACCGTCCTCAGTGCCGGCACTTCAAACTGCCCCCACCAAGAACACCTCAACGGTAAGGAGCCCTCATGCGCACACAATTCCCCGAACGACCCACAACCCTCCTACTCCTATCCCAGTGCGGGGACAAACCAGCAGCTCTTGGTCCCCCGCACAGTATGCTCCGTGTGTCAGACCAGAGTCCGTCGAAACCTGACAACAGTCCAATGCAATTCTTGCAATGGCTGGTGCCACTTTCGGAGGTGCTCTGACCTGCGCACCACCCGTGAGTGGACACGCGACTTCGTTGCCCCCTGCTGCAGAGCTCTGCACCCGCAACCGCCCTCTGCGGCGCGGCCGTCCGTCAACGTCAGGCCACAACAACTCTTGCGGAACGCACAGCAGGACCAACGCAGACGACACCACGCGTCCCTATCCCCCCCCGGACGGACTACGCATGCTGATGTTGAAAAATCTGGGTCCATTGGGAGTAGAATATCTCACCAAGGTCTTCAACCTGTCTATGGCCACTCTCATCATTCCTGATAGTGAAGACTCTTGAAGCCCTTCTACTCCCACCTCTTTACGAAGCACCTGACCACAGCCTCACACCAGCATGGCTTCCGAAGAGTGCATAGCACCACCACGGCACTCACCGTCATTAACACCCAGGTAAACCGCGGACTCAACCAAAACCGCCCCTGCGAGAGAACTGTCCTAGTAGCGGTGGATCTAAAAAAGGCTTTCGACACAGTCAGCCACGCCACGCTACTAGATGACATTTTACAGTCGACACTCCCGCCAGGGCTGAAGAGGTGGACCGCGAACTACCAGAGTGGTTTGTTTGTTAACAGTAATAGTACCCCCGCCAGTATCGGCCATATCACCGGTCATCTTCGTCTAGTTCATCTAGAGGTAGGACCAGGAAACATGCTGTTTCGACGGGATGGGTCCAGAAGGAGAGGGGTGTTAGATGAGTCGGTTTTAGGGGGCATGTGAAAAGGTGGTTAGTGCCGTGCGGGGTGCCTTCACATTCCGGACATATGTTTGGTATGTCGTGGTCGATTCTGGAAAAGTAGGAGTTTAACCTGCTACAATATCCAGAACGTAATGGTGTCAGTGTTACACGTGTCTCACGAGGAAGCTGGAGCTCTTCATCTGCTGTAGGTGATTGGACTCCGATTACGGCATTCGGGGGTCGGGAGCTTAAGCAGGTGGTGACTAGTAAACTAGCCCTGTCTAGTAAAAATGAGTGGTCGGCATTCGTCGGTGATATTTCGAGACCAAACATCTAGACAGGGGAAAATAAAGCAAGGTGTACAGCAGGGTGGTGTCCTTTCACCTTTGCTTTTCAACTTCTATATCTCGAAACTCTTCCAGCCACCAGAGGGACTCTCCCTGGTCTCATACGCCGACGACTGCACGATAATGGCGTCGGGCAATGACATTGATGGCCTATGCTCCAAGGTAAACGACTACCCCGCCAGCCTTTCTCGCTTCTTCACTGCGAGGAATTTACAACTCTCCTGCACTAAATCGACGCGAAGCTTTTCACCACCTGGACAAAGGAGGTCAAGCTACAACTCAAGGTGAAAGTCGATGATAAATCCCGACGGTTAACAACCCCAAAATATTGGGAGTCATCTTTGACACCTTGGTCTCCTTCTCAGCGCATACCACCACTATTGCAACTAAAGTACAGAATCGCAACAAGCTCCTCAAGTCACTTGACGGCAGCACTTGGGGCAAAGATAAGAAAATGTTGCTGTCGACTTTTAAAGCAATAGGCCGACCAGTTCTAAACTATGCTGCGCCTGTCTAGTCGCCTGGACAAAACACTGCATTAAGGACCGCGACAGGATGTCTTCTGATGTCACCTATACAACACCTACATGATGAGGCCCTAATGCTGCCTATTAAGCAGCATAACAAAATGCTCAGTAAGCAATTTCTGCTAGGGTGTTACCGCAGGCCTCTCCCATGCAGACACCTGCTCGAGCCTGAGCCACCTCCGAGGCACATGAGGAGGCATTTCCTCAGCTACGCGGACGAGATCTCAGACAAAACCAACACACAGCTACTGGAACGGACAGACAGGCCATAAACGACATTCATGGGAAGACTCTCACCACCTGCTTAAGCTCACGACCCCCGAATGCCGTTATCGGAGTCCAACCACCACCAATCGCAGACGAAGAGCTCCAACTTCCCCGAGAGTCCCGCGTAACCTTTCTCACAATTATGTTGTGGATATTGTAGCAGGTTAAACTCCTACTTATCCAGAATCGACCCCGGCATACTAAACATATGTCCAGCAAGTGAAGGCACCCCGCACGACACTAACCACCTTTTCACATGCCCTTTTAAACCCACTCATCTAACACACCTCTCCCTCTGGACCGAACCCGTGAAACAGCTAGTTTCCTGGGCCTACCGTTACATGAGCTAGACGAAGACGACCGGTGATTAGGTTACACTGACAGCGCAAAGGTACTGCTACAACAACAACTGAACATACTTCTTTCTTTACCATAGCGCTTTCTATGGTGCTTCCAACTCTGTGTATTTGATCAAGTGTTAAGTGCTGTTTTTTGAAGCCACAGTGGCGAATGATGATGGTTTAGAGCTAGCATTTCTATAGTTTCCGTTTTTCTGCTACTAAGGTTCTGATAAATGGTGAATACTTTTTCTCAAGAGGCGCCTGTTTTGGTGTGGGTGTACTGTTCTACGCTGCTAACTGAAGTTCTACGCTGCCAACTGAAGTTATTGTGTAAAACGGAGGTACATACATCAATGAGCTACCCGCTAGTAGTGATGTAGTTATAATATATTTATCTAATTGCTGTAGCTTAAGTTAGCCTAGCCTTGTTGCCCTTTGGTTTTGTACTGCGTCTTGCGATATTAATAGGAGTACCAGAGAATGATCTGCAGCATTCTGATCAGAATGGACGGGGTTCCAACATTCGGGAGGCAGGACTTCTTGAATATCAGCGACGCGGCTGGCTTTAAATGTCACCCATATGCTGGAATGAGCTTGTAACCTTGGCATGTTATGGTAGAGTCAGTTCAAGCGAAAAGAGCGTAGCAGAGTTTAGACCAGCAGCCCAACACGCTTCGCACCAGCTTAGCAGTACGATGCGCGGCGCATAGTTCAAGACGTGGCAACGTTCTTGGCTTAAGCGGCGCCACTTTGGTTTTCGATGAAAAGAGTGGCGCAGTAATGCTACCGTCGCTTTGTGTTGCACGCGCGTACAGAACGGCGGCGTAAGCGCGCTCGGACGCGTCTGAGAATACGTGCAATAGCGTAAGAGAACCCAGCTACTTCAGTATCAAGCCAACAGTTCACCTTCAAATGTGCCAATTCCTGAAGTTCTATGCGTTGGTTCAGAGGATCGAAGAGCGTACTTGCATCTGATAGAAACATGCGCTTGGTCAACTTAACAGACACTTCGGTTCGACGACGAACCGTCCGTTAGGTTGCCTTCCATGAGTTGTTTCAAAGTGGTCTTCACATTAACGCTCCTCATGCGTAAGATAGGTTTTTTGCGGCGCTTCCTCTAACTCCCACAACTTGTTCAATGCTCGATCAAATTGAACATCGCAATGTAACCGACTGTAAGCGTGGCATATCAGGCTCAGGCTCGCTCTCCTTGCGCTGACCCAATTCCAGCAATATTAACTTCAGATGTTGATCGTGGCAGGCCCAAGCGTTGCACACATGTCTCGGTCAGAAAGGAATCATGCGATCCAGAATCGAAAAGTATACTCGCGGGCTGCCAATTACCGGAACAGTCGCGTACCTTCACTAATGCGGTGGATAACAGCACAACTCTTTCTACTGGGTGTAATGACGTTGTTTACGCATGCGGCAAGTGAAAGCACTGTTACAACAATCTTTATAGTGACGTGAACTTAAGCAGTTGAAGCAAACGTGACCTGGCTTCACGAACTGTGATTTTGTGGACTAATCTAATTCACGAAATGTTTCACAACCCTAAATTTTATGAAGTCCACTACAATATGCACACACGTTATTTTATTCTGATACCGCGTGAAACACATTTGTCGACTTGCTTGCTGATTCAGTTTTAATCTTAATTGGTACTGATGTTGTTGACGACGAAAGCATCGACGACGTAGCGATCGACATGTTATCTCTAAAAATGTTATTAAATGCTCAAAAGATTCAGGATCATCACTAACGAGGGATAACTCCTACAGCTTACGCGTTTCGAATGCCAATTTACTGGCCACCTCATGTACCAACCAATCATCCCAAAACTCAATCGGACGACCCAACGATTTAAGCACGCGAATAAGCTGTTGAAACGCATCAATTACACATTTGATTGCGTCAGGAGCGTCATGCGTAGCCTTTTTATATCAGCCAACGCCAAGATGAGATTCCACAATTACACGAATAACCTTATACCGCGATGTTAAAAACCCCCAAGCTTCAACGTAATTTGCGTCACATATTTTAAAACCAGTGATAATTTTTAGCGCGTCACCCTTCAAGCAGCTTCGGAGATAGTGCAACTTTTACCCATTCGATAAAGCAGAGTTACTGTCGACTAACGAGGAAAATGCGTCGAAAAAAACGGTCCACTCTGTAGAGTCACCGAAGAATGTGGGTAACTCTATTTAGTTAACGTATAGCCGCGGATACAGGTGCCTTTGTGAAGCTATCTTGCGACTTAGTACACATTTTTTTCAAGCTCAACAACATCGGCACCACAAGTAATTTCCACAGCGTCTTGAGCTTAAACGAACCCACTGTTCACTCAATAACTGGAGGTAACCCGCAATATTTTCTGCACCCATAGTGAATGCCTCATCAATACTTTTTGCCATATACCGTTTAATGGCATTGAGAGCAGAATCGCGCGTTTTAACAGAATTCGATATTTTTTTATTGTCCCCTTGAAAGGAATGGCCTTCCGAGTTTTCTTTATTTCATCAACGTTTTTTATTTAGCTCTTCGGCATTTAAAAAATTAGAATATATCCAGTGACAATTTCAAATATTCAACCTTCTCCGACCTGAAAGGAATGGCCTACTGAGTTTTCTTACACTCGGCCTCTCCTGACATACTGGTGCGACCCCGCTCAGGTTCCGTAGATTCTCCTGTAGTCTCATCTTCGTCTGTTTCGATATCGTCGCATGGTGGTAGGTTACACCACAATTTCAGCTTATCAGATGCGTACACCGATGAATAATGTCTCTGCTTCCTGTGTGAACCTGGCAAGTCCTCAACCACATACCGATCATTACCAAGAGATGCCGTGATTATGAATGGTCCTTTGTAATGTGGTTCTAATTTTCGTAAATGCCCGGTACTCATTGATTCATTCTCGACGAGCACCAAATCGTCTACATTGTATACTGTTGGTTTATTGTGCTGATTGTCATATTTGAGTTTGGCTTTTTGTCTTGCCTCGTTGATTTTGACTGCTGCCGTACGTCGGACCTCTTCCAAATCAGTATCGTTAACTGCACAGTGTTCGTCTTGTATTGCTAATAATATGTTGTTTTGTAGGACATCTAGGGGGGCGTAACCCAACAGTAGCTCTTGAGGTGTCTTCGTAGTAGTTTTGTTTTTCATTGAGTTTATTGCCCACTGTATTTCTCGTAACCTTTCGTCCCAACATCTATCTTCGGTGGTAATTGGCAACAGCATTAACAAATTGTTCTGTTTGCTCGTTCTGCGTGTCCGTTTGCTCTGGGAGTACGCACAGCATTCTTGATGTGATTTATACAGTTGTCGTTGCAATATTTCGTGAATTCTTTCGAAGTGAAAGCGGTACCTCTGTCTGTCACAATTCGTGCTGGCATACCGACGTAACTACTAACTTCGTTTATTATTTCTAGTACAGGTTTGGTCTTGGTACTCTTGACCGCTCGTATGACTGTGAATTTTGTAAAGGCATCAACTAAGACCAGCAGATGCTCGTTTCTCTGTTTACTTTTAGGGAATGGACCTAAATGATCTAGTGCACTGTCTTGAACAGAATTGGTTCTATATCGTCAAAATGGTATTCCCCTTCTCTTCGCCCTCCTCGATCTTTGTTATAGGCGCATTCTACACACGACTTGATGTACGATTTGACATAATTTCTCATCCTTGGAAACCATAAATAACTCAGTAGTCGCTGGATAGTTTTGTCAACACCTAAGTGACCTGCATTATTATGACAATCATACAGAACTTTTGATCGAAGTGCCTTTGGTACAACCCACAACTTCGCACCTTCATATTTCTTGTACAATCGACCATTCTCAAGTATATATTCATCTAACGTTTTAATATCTTTTGACTTCACTTTATCGACTATTTGCTTGACATCAACATCCTGTATCTGCATACTAAATAACCAGTCCTGCTCGTCTATACCTGTTTTCAAGACACACAAGGACGCTTCGTCCACTTCACGCGATTCTTCTACTGGGGACCTACTCAACGCGTCGACATGTTCCATCCGCTTACCAGAACGATGCTCTATTTTTATGTCGTACTCTTGCACTTTGAGCCACCAGCGCGCTATGCGCGGGATGAGCTCTTTCTTGGCCATTGCTGTTTTGATTGCATTACAGTCGGTTATTACAGTAACCTCTTTCCCGTAGACATAATATTTAAAACGCTCTAGTGTTTCCACTACTGCAAGAGTCTCCAACTCGTAACTATGATACTTTTTCTCATTTTCGCTCGTGGATCGACTAAAATATACTACCGGCTTCCAATCGTCTTCTTCAAGTTGCAATAACACGCCAGCTAACCCAATGGAACTTGCATTTGCGGTTTGGACACCAGTGCCAACCTCAGCTCATCGAAAGCCCTTTGCTGCTCTTCGCCCCATCGAAAATTTTGTTCCTTACAGAGTAAACGTCGCAGTGGCTCAGATTTAATGGCATACCCTGTCACAAACTTTCTAAAGCATCCACTCAACCCCAAAAGTTGTCGTACTTCAGTTACGTTCTTAGGAATTGAAAAATTTGTAATAGCTATTGTTTTTACTCTACCTGGACTAATTCCGTTTGGAGTTAATGTATGGCCCAAAAATTCAATTGTTTCTTTTGCAAACTCGCATTTCTTCAAATTCAAAGTCAAATTAAGCTCTCGTAATGCATCAAGTACACGCCTCAATTTGGCCAACATTTCATCGACAGTTGAACCCCCTATCATAATATCATCCATGTAGTTCACCATATCTCCATTCTGTGTTCGTTCTTTTACCTTTGCCATTAAGCGTTGGAAGACTACTGGGGCATTCTTTAGCCCAAACGGCATTCGTTTAAATTGATACAACCCCTCTGTGGTTACGAACGCAGTATATCTACGACTATCTGGATGTATTGGTATCTGATAATACCCACTATTCATATCTAATACTGTGAAATCTTTATAACGTTTTGCTTCATGAAGCTGTTCTTCAATATGCGGCATTGGATAAATTTCTTTTCGGGTATGTTGATTCACCTTACGATAATCTACGCATAATCTCGATTCTCCATTTTTCTTTTTCACGAGTACAATTGGACTCGCATATTCAGATTCTGACGTTTCTATTATATCGTTAACTAATAACTCTCGAATCATCTGTTGAACCAACACTTTCTTCGGCTCTGGTATACGGTATGGGTTTTGTGCAATAGGAACATTAGTATCTAACTTAATTTTCATGGATAATGCATTTGTCTGTCCTATCTCACTGATATTATTCGCAAATATATCATTGTACTCATTCAACAGTCTGATTAGCTTTCCCGTCTGCGCACTTTCAAGTTCTCCACATATTATTTGATTTTCATTTATAACTTTGCGTTCAGATACCGTCGTTTCTCGATTTTCCGCGATCGGTAGATATTCGAATTTCAATTGTCCACTGTTTATGTGCGCGACAATATTCCGATTGAAAATCTCTTTTCCAAGCAATACATCTGACGTTAACAACTCGTCATCCACTATATATAGTATTACATTTACTTTTACACTGTCCATTTTTATTTCAGTTTTCATCAACTCACTTGCATACCGCGCACCTCCACATATGCCCTTTATTTTTAACACGCAAGGCTCTGTTTCAATTTCGAATTTATCAGCACATGATTTCCGTATCATGCTGCATTCACTTCCTGTGTCCACGAATGCTTTTATTGCTTGATTTTTAACATACACCAGTTTAATACAAAATTCCTCATCGCACTCGACTTTACGGTTTGTCATTGTAGCATTTCTCTTATTACGCTGCACAGCCTCAACCTGCGGGTCAACTTTCTGACCATCACCATACTGCGCTTTTCGTAGTGGCTTAGAACATCTGGTCGCTATATGACCTTCTTCGAAACAATTATAACACTTTATCTTACTTTTATTCTCAGCGCTACCTTTATTCCCGTCATTATTCGTGTTTCTATTTTTGTTTTGTTCAAACTTCAAACCTGGAGTACTATTACGATTTTTATCATACTCGTCAAGCGTTTCTCGCAAGTGTCTCATCGAATCAAATCGCATTGGAGCAATTGCCGTTTGCAGTTCCCGATTTCGTAATCCGTTCCGCGTATATTTTATAATCGCTGATTCACTCAAATTATATCGCTGCCCAATGGCACTCATACGAAAACAATATTCCACGACTTTTTCATCAAATTTACGCACCGAACTGTTCATTTTGTAATGTATCTCTGCCTCGTTTGGCTTGGTACCGAATTCTTCTATTAACCTTTCCGCGAAAATTGTCCAATTCGAGTAACACTCTGGTGAAGCATCTAACCATAGTTTGGCAACACCTTTCAATTTGCTAAAAACTGCTAGCATTAAACTTCTTTCGTTCCACTGATAGGCACTATGCGCTTGATTAACACGTTCTACAAATTTTTCGACCGGCAAAGAAAGTTCATTCGTTGGATCAAAGGTGGGTAAAGTTTCAGCAATCTCTTTCACCGAACACCTTGCAGTTGAAAAATCTACCATTGATACCGGGGTAGTTGTATTTTCTACACTCGCGGCCGTTTGTTCTATTATGTGTGCGTTATTTACACTACTTGGTTGTTGCTCACGGTTTCTCATCATTTCTCGCAACTCATTAATCTGCTCTTGCATTGTACACCTTTCGTCAATATTTATTTCGTCACTGTTTTCAATATCACATAACCGCTGGACTAGTTCTGCCTTAGTACCAGTCGTAGGTTTTTCCCGTTCACGCAGCAGCGTTTTAAGTTGTTTCACTCTTAAATTCACTATTTTCGGCATTTTCCCCGCACAATATGTACATTCGTACACGCTTGCACCACTCGTTTTTTTTGTATATCTGCTTGTTTCTTGCTCCCTTTCAACTCTCGCTTTCCACACATTAACACGCACGTATTAATCTGCTCATAGTTTTTTCCATAAGAGTCAGTATCCCACTTCTGACCTGAAAGGAATGGCCTTCAGAGTTTTCTTTATTTCATCAACGTTTTTTATTTAGCTCTTCGGCATTTAAAAAATTAGAATATATCCAGTGACAATTTCAAATATTCAACCTTCTCCGACCTGAACGGAATGGCCTACTGAGTTTTCTTACACTCTGTTCAAAGAAAAGTAACGACGGAGCTTTTAGAACTTTCGGGATGTTAAATGCAGAAATGGCTACACAAACGTACACACGATTTAATGCCCCAAAATATAATTTTCTTGAATATTATGTAGTTGCGCCGATTGCTACGCGTATGTACGTATGTGAAGCGGATGTGTCTATGCAATAGGCAGGCGGAGTGACTTTAACCGGCTCGAACGACCACTAACGATGCGGTAATAAAATGTTGCGGGGAGAATCCTATATCCTTAACCAAGAATGATGCGGCAATAAAAATGTTGCAGGGAGAATCCTGTATCCTTGACCAAGAATGATGCGGCAATCAAAATGTTGCCGGGAGAGTCCTTTAACCTTGACCAAGACTGATGCGGCAATAAAAATGTTGCAGAGAGAGTCTTGTATCCAATCCTTGTCCAATAATGAAATTCGTTGCTTCACTTTCAAAATTACACTGTTTCTCTCATTTATTTTCCAAAATATTGTCGCCTGGAATTCCTTTGAGTAAATATCTTCGTCTAAATAATATTTTAGTGTATTTTTTATAAAAACAAAGCTCAACCCCTTGCACGGTCTTGATGATATATGCTATGGTAAAGGGTGCAGTTGTTGAAATTCAAATATGTGTCTTTCGTGAAATGAGTTCCAACGATTAAAGCAATATCGATGTTTTCGTTATGAAGTAGTACTTCAAGCTCATTTTTGTGCTTGGATTAACCGTTTGCATTCTTTAAATAATTTGAAGACATTTTTTTTTCCTTGTTCACTCCTCTCGGGAGCATAGGGCCTCGACAAGACTCTTCCATCTTACACGGTTCTGTGCTGTTGTTTTTGCACCGTCCCATGAGATATCGGCATCTGCTAAATCGCGCAGCATCGACCTTCTCCAAGTGTTTTTTGCTGACCGCAACCTCTGCTCCCTTGCGCGTTACAGTCAAGGGCCATCCTCGTGATGCTATCTGGTGGTTTTCTCAGTGTGCGACCTATCCATCGCCACTTTCTGCGTTTGATTTGCCTAAGAATGGGTTCCTCGTTCGTTAACCTGCACAGTGCGTCATTACTGATGGTGTTTGGCTGGAATATTCTGCAGATGATGCGAAGGCATTTGTTGATGAAGGATTGTAGCCTCTGTATGATGGTGTTAGAGACCAGCCATGTTTCGCTTCCCTACAACAATACTGCCTTTACACATGAGCCGAATATTCGTAGTTTAGTGCGCCTGGAGACAACCTTACCTTACGCCTGCGTCGGTAGTGAATGAATCGCTGATATCGCCTTTGAGAAGCACTGCCAGTTCGGAGTCCTCGTAGAGAGCTTTGATAAGGCGGATTATCTTGGCGGGAACTCCCTTTCTACTCAGTGCCAGCCATATTGCGTCTCGTTTGATATTGTCGAACGCCTTCTTGAAATCTACGAACAGCATGTAGAGCGGGGAGCGCCACACAACTGATTGTTCTACTATAATCCGAAGTGTGTTGGCTTGGTCAACACAGCTTCGGCGAGGGCGAAAATCAGCTTGCTCGTCTCTTAAGGCGCGCTCGATATCTTTGAGCCTGATTACGGCTACTATTTTGTAGATGGTGTTAAGTACGGTTATTCCGCGCTAGTCGCCGCAGTTGTTGTTGTTGTAGCAGTACCTTTGCCTTCCAGTGTAGCGTAATCACCGGTCGTCTTCGTCTAGCTCATGTAACGGTAGGCCCAGGAAACTAGCTGTTTCGACGGGTCCAGAGGGAGAGGGGTGTTAGATGAGTAGGTTTAATAGGGCATGTGCCTGGGAGATGGCTCAGGGTCGAGCAGGTGTCTGCATAGGTGAGGCCTGAGGGTGTTACCCTAGCAGAAACTGTTTACTGAGCAATTTGTTGTATAGGTGACATCAGAAGACCTCCTGTCACGGTCCATAAAGCAGTGTTTTGGCAGGTCTGAAGCTTCGTCCACAGCGAATCACTGGTTCCAGGCGACTAGACAGGCGCAGCATAGTTTAGAACTAGTCGGCCTATTGCTTTAAAAGTCTACAGCAACATTTCCTTGTCTTTGACCCAAGTGCTGCCGGCGAGCGACTTGAGAACCTTGTTGCGATTCTATACTTTAGTTGCAATAGCGGTTGTATGCGCCGAGAAGGAGAGCAAGGTGTCAAAGGTAACTCCCAATAGTTTCTGGTTGTTAACCGTCGGGATTTATCATCGACTTTCACCTTGAGTTGTAGCTTGACCTCCTTTGTCCAGGTAGTGAAAAGGTTCGCGTGGATTTAGTGGGGGAGAATTGTAAATTCCTCGCAGTGAAGAAGCGAGAAAGGCTGGCGAGGTAGTCGTTTACCTTGGAGCATAGGCCATCAATGTCATTGCCCGACGCCATTATCGTGCAGTCGTCGGCGTATGAGACCACGAAGGCTCCCTCTGGGGCTCCAACTTCCCCGAGAGTCCCGCGTAACCTTGGCACAATTACGTTCTGGATATTGTAGCAGGTTAAACTCCTAATTATCCAGAATCGACCCCGACATTCTAAACATTAGTCCAACATGTGAAGGAACCCCGCACGACATTAACCACCTTTTCACATGCCCTATTAAACCCACTCATCTAACACCCTTCTTCCGACCCACAACCCTCTTGCTACAATCCTAGTGCGGGGACAAACCAGAAGGGTTCCTTGGAGCCTGACATCGGTCAAGTACAATTCTTGCAACGACTGGTGCCACTTTCGGAGTTGCTCTGGCCTGCGCACCATCCGTGAGTGGACGGACGTCTACGTTGCCTTTGGTGCAGAACTGTGCCATTTCGCCTATCAGCTGTTCAAAATCCCATAATGTGTGAGTGCTGCCAAGTTTTTAAACGTCCTCATGGGCGCGCTCTCTCTCCAAATGAAAAAGTTTCACATCTTATTATCTATGATATAAACGTTTGCAAGAGAATTTGGTTGAAGACACGAATATATTTAGTTTTTAACAGAGCAGTTGAAAAGGTAAGATTAAAAAATATTAACCATGAACAATATAAAAAAAAAAAATTACTAATTGAAAACTAGCAGATCTCGATCATCCTCATCTTAATTTCAAAATGGCACCCCGCGGAGGCATTTTTACCGCTTTAACGCCTTCTCCAGCGGACATAACGGGAGCGATTGAAAAAATACAAGCAGCGATTGCAGCAAAAACGCTGGTATGTATTCTTGCTTCATGATTCAATTATTATTATTATTGAATCATGTTCTTGCTTGATTTTAATATGATGGCTTTGTGATACCACATATGTAACATGTTTGTCGAGAAAAAAATTTATTGAAAGTTTTAGGCAATACTGCTGTTTCCGTGGCGCCGCAATCTTATGGCGGATTCTTATAGAACTCGGCTGGAATTTAGAATAATGTATATTGTGCAATTTTTGGCAAACTATTATGTCTTTATTAATGAAACTTGGTGGAGATGTTAGTGAGGTGTTAAGGAACACTCTTTATAACTCCAAACTAGTTCTACGCAAAAATACGGTGGATTGCGTAGCCGGAGTTGGACTGATGAGGGTAATTTTTTTGAAGCGCGGCCAAAGGCTGCCCACGCGATAAGGAGTTCTACGCAAAAATACTATGTTAATTAATTTAATTTAATTTTAATTACTTTTTATTTTTTGTGATACGCTTAATATCATTGTTTTTAAGTTTAAATGAGTTGCATGTTTTTATTTTCAAAATTATTTCTCAACTTAAAATTACAGTAAAATATACTGCATTTTTCAATGAACCTTCTACTGAACATCCCTGCTTACGAACTTCGTTTTTATTTCAGGTGTATGGCAACACCAACTTTTCGCTAAATTAGAGAACTTTAACATTAAATTACTTAACAACTATAAGCCTCCGGCAGGTTCGGTTTTCAGTTTTAAGATGGGGATACACCCCTCTATCCCCCCCCCCTTTTAACCTTTTTTTCAAAGCGATATACATTTTACTAAAGTTTTCCCAAAAAAAAAATAATAATGAAAGAAACATCTGTAATTAATTTATTTCGTTTCAATGATTTTTTCCGGATTTTATATATGAAAAGCAATTTAAAAATATAAAATTCTTCGAAATATTACGCAAGTTCAAAAATATCCAATATAAAATGTCTTTTTTTTATATTTATTTATTTTGGAAATTTAAATTTCCCACCTATTCTAGTTCTGACTATCAAAAAGGCGAATTTTCATGTGTTTTATAAAATTTCGAAACTACCGCCAATATTATCAATATCGCGGTTATCAATATTGTTCAACACGATATTTTTTCAACGTCAATTTTCTTATAATTTTGCAACATGTCAGGTAAACACCCCACTTTACACCCTGACTTAGAGAATTTCAATATCTTTGAATCTTTTCATAAACTGATTAGCAGTGAAGATAAAGCTATTTCTTTTTTGGAAGAAATAACCTTAATACCTTCACGTAATTCACCACCACCAACATGTTGTTGGCTCCCAATGTCCGTAGAAAGGTCCTCTGAAAAGAAACTTGGTTGGATATGGAGATGTTCATCAAAAGGTTCAAAGAAGAAAGGATCTAAATCATGTCGTAAGATAGTAAATCCGAGTATTGGTACCTTTTTTGATAGTACTAGCTGTCGCCTTTTCTTTCGAGAAGTCCTCGCAATCATCATTTATTTCGTCATCGAGATGAAAATCAGTGATATGTACGAGAACTTACTGTCTTGGCGTCAATCAAATGATGACTCCCAAATCAGTTGGCACACAATTGTCGATTACTTCAGCTATTGTCGTGAAATAGCTGAAGTCATATCATCACACACTGATGTTGTACTCGGAGGCGAAGGTAAAACGGTCCAGATTGATGAAACGTTTCTAACAAAACGAAAATAAAATAAACTGATTAGCAGTGAAGATAAAGCTATTTCTTTTTTGGAAGAAATAACCTTAATACCTTCACGTAATTCACCACCACCAACATGTTGTTGGCTCCCAATGTCCGTAGAAAGGTCCTCTGAAAAGAAACTTGGTTGGATATGGAGATGTTCATCAAAAGGTTCAAAGAAGAAAGGATCTAAATCATGTCGTAAGATAGTAAATCCGAGTATTGGTACCTTTTTTGATAGTACTAGCTGTCGCATTTTCTTTCGAGAAGTCCTCGCAATCATCATTTGTTTCGTCATCGAGATGAAAATCAGTGATGTGTACGAGAACTTACTGTCTTGGCGTCAATCAAATGATGACTCCCAAATCAGTTGGCACACAATTGTCGATTACTTCAGCTATTGTCGTGAAATAGCTGAAGTCATATCATCACACACTGATGTTGTACTCGGAGGCGAAGGTAAAACGGTCCAGATTGATGAAACGTTTCTAACAAAACGAAAATACAATCGTGGTCGTATTACCGAGCAAATGACAATAACTGTCCTCGGTTTATATTGCAAGGAAGATAAATCTGGTCTTTTCTTTAAAGTAAATGCGAAGAGCAAAAAGGAATTATAGCCGTATATCCAAAAGTATGTTGATCACAATACTTCTAAGCTATGTACAGATAGTGCAAAACAGTATCAAGGAATTGAGCAAATGTTTTCTTCCTCAACTGTTCATTTGCAGATAAACCATAGCAAAGGAGAATTTGTGAACAAATCTGATAAGACAAATACGATCAATGATTTGGAGAACCAAAACAAATTGTTGAAAAAAAGTATTACATGCCGTAGAACACCAAAACTTCTTCATCAATATATGAGTTTATATTGGTACAGGAAGAATGTTTTAAACAAATTTGGTGATAAAGGTTTCCAAATCATGCAATTCCTTTTAGACATCAAAAAAGTGTATCCAGAAACTGTGGACGGCGAATTAAAAGATGGATTGACTTTGAAAGAAATCGATCCTCCTACATTACAACCGGAAGTTGAAGTTTTTCTTCCCCCAGCAAAACGGCCTCGCCTGGAAACTAATGTAGAAGAAGACGATGATGAAGATATTGATGCAACATTTGAATTAGACTCATTCTGAGACATTGCCAGATGATTTTTATTGAAGTCTGAGAACAGTTTTAACACGCGTCAAAAGAGTTGAGAATTTTTCATTGGATTCATGGTAAATATTTTTATTCTTCATTACAATAATGATAAACTAGTCGTCTTTTTCCCCCATCCATATCGTAAAGAAAGATGATACAATAATCGATGATAAAACACATCGATCGATGATAAAACACGATGATTGCAAGAGAATTTGGTTGAAGACACGAATATATTTAGTTTTTAACAGAGCAGTTGAAAAGGTATGATTAAAAAATATTAACCATGAACAATATAAAAAAAATAATTACTAATTAAAAACTAGCAGATCTCGATCATCCTCATCTTAATTTCAAAATGGCACCCCGCGGAGGCATTTTTACCGCTTTAACGCCTTCTCTAGGCGACATAACGGGAGCGATTGAAAAAATACAAGCAGCGATTGCAGCAAAAACGCTGGTATGTATCCTTGCTTCATGATTCAATTATTATTATTATTGAATCATGTTCTTGCTTGATATGATGGCTGTTGTGTACGTTGTACAGAACGGACGTGTTTTTAAAACGCTCTCTAAAAAATCGCTTACAACCGCATATACAAAGTATTTAAAACCCAGATCCCTAATTAAACCGGTCGTGTTTCGCCTAAGTGAAATTGGTTTACTCCGGGACTAACAAAATAAATTAAATAATAACCAAATCAACGAAAATAAAACACCAAAAACCAAAAGTGCAAACAGATGAGTGTCCGACGTTCTCCACCGCCAGTGCGCGTTCGCTCAGCCAGCATTGATGAGAACGACGATGCAGCAGCTTTCATCAACGGGAACAAAAAGGGGCGTACAATCTCCCCGCTTACAAGTAATAGGACTATGAATAAGTTCGTGCGGTTTTACAACAGATGGCGTAACTTGATTATTATTCCGTCGATCCACATTTCCAAACATTCATTGGAGAGCTACTGTCGTAAGGCACAAACGTCAGTATAAGTTTTTTATTTGAAGCGTAAACAACAATATTTTTACCACACTTGAAAATGTCGAATTTCGTGCCAAATAATGTGTTTTTGCGGGGAATTCTTCTTCATTATTTTAATATGAAGAAAAAAGCAGCCGAAAGTCATCGTATCTTGGTGGAAGTTTATGGTGAGCATGCTCTATCTGAGCGAACGTGCTAGAAGTGGTTTGCACGCTTTAAAAGTGGTGATTTTGGCTTGGAAGACGAAGAACGCGAGGGTGCGCCGCCAAAGTTCATGGATACCGAATTGGAGGAATTGCTCGATCAAGATCCGGCTCAAACGCAAGAAGAGGTTGCAAAAACTTTGGGAGTTGATCAATCAACCATTTCCAAACGTTTAAAAGCCATGGGAATGATCCGAAAGGTAGGCCATTGGGTGCCGTATGAATTGAAGCCAAGAGACGTTGAACGCCGTTTTATGGCATGCGAACAACTGTTTCAACGGCACAAAAGAAAGGGTTTTTTGCATCGAATTGTGACTGGCGATGAAAAGTGGGTCCATTACGACAATCCAAAACGTCGGGCAACGTATGGATACCCTGGCCATGCTTCAACATCGACGTCGGCGCAGAATATTCATGGCCTGAAGGTTATGCTGTGTATCTGGTGGGACCAGCTGGGTGTTGTGTATTATGAGCTACTGAAACCGAATGAAACGATTACAGGGGATGTCTACCGACGACAATTGATGCGTTTGAGCCGAGCACTGCGAGAAAAACGGCCGCAATACGCCGATAGACACGACAAAGTTATTTTGCAACATGACAATGCTCGGCCACATGTTGCACAAGTGGTCAAAACATACTTAGAAACGCTCAAATGGGATGTCCTACCCCACCCGCCGTATAGTCCAGACCTTGCGCCATCCGATTACTATCTCTTCCGATCGATGCAACATGGCCTGGCTGACCAGCACTTCCGTAATTACGATGAAGTCAAAAAATGGATCGATTCGTGGATTGCGGCAAAACCGACCGAATTTTTCACAAAGGGAATCCGTGAATTGCCAGAAAGATGGGAAAAAGTAGTAGTAAGCGATGGACAATATTTTGAATATTAAATTTGTAACCATTTTACGTCAATAAAGTTTCAAATTTCGAAAAAAACCGCACGAACTTATTCATAGTCCTATTAGTTTTGGCGCAAACGAAATTGTCTCTGTTTCGCAAATGCAGTCAGAAGGCATTTCGCAAACCAACGGAAAAACTTCTGATCGAATTGTGAGTACACTCTCTACAGACTCTACAGACTCTACAGAATCAGCAAATCCGTGGTCGAAGCAAAGCTTTTCTGTGAGCAGATCTACAGCCACAGCTCGAGAAGAAAAGCTCTCTCACGAAAGCTCTACGAAAGCTCTAATCAGTAACTGCCCAAACCCGAGTAAAATTAAACAGTCGGTCATACAGACTGGGTTACATAGATGACTAGATGTGAAACTCTTTTTCTCGTGAGAGCGCTGAAAAATGTGCATTTTTATAACATTTTCCAATATTGCCACACCGGTAGAAACATGAATTGGGTATTTTTGAACCAAAGGTCTGGAATTTTTAGTTTCCACACCACCATTGAGGTTAGTATTTAGTGTGCGGTTGCCCAATAGCTTTATATCCCTCGTAAACACCTACATATACTAAAAATAGGCACAATCCGTATGAAATATGTAGATAAATAAGCAAAAAATTTTAAAATTTATATGTAAATGAAATTATTTAAAACTGAAATACAAAAGTAATTTAATAATAATAAAGTAGTGAACGCAAAAAACATAAGTTATAATTAAAAACATCACATATTGCGATTTTTTAATATAACACAGAAAGTGAGTAACAAAAAAAAAAATTCTCAAACAACGAACAGAATAAGTTAAAGCAGATTACCTTTAATTTTTGTACGCTTTTCAACCATAGAATATTTACGTATATACAAATTTACATAAACCAACACACAGTTTTCAATAAAATTACATTATGTACATAAGACTAATTAAAAGTAGAAGTCGAAAAGGATATACGAGCTTTGGATTCTACAAACTCACTTAAATTCAAATTATTACATTTCAATTGAATTCATTTTAAGACAAATAATTATAAACATTTCAACACGTCATTTCTCCATTAAGCAAAAACGAACTGTTTTCGTCTGTTATTTTTGGCGCGTTTCTTCTGGCAGTCTGCCATTTCGCCTATCAGCTGTTCAAAATCCCATAATGTGTGAGTGCTGCCAAGTTTTGAAACGTCCTCATGGGCGCGCTCTCTCTCAAAATGAATAAGTTTCACATCTAGTTATCTATGCTGGGTTAGACCGCTACATAAACATTCAGCCAAAGCGTAAACTAAGTCCGCAAAAGCAAACAGTTGATAAACAAAGAGAAAAAATAAAAAAAATTTGTGAAGACGGCTCCCTGCGCCAGAATAGATTTGCTATACTAGACAACAGTGAGGAAATAACCAAGAGTAAAAGTACAGGCAGTAAGTCTAAACCGCCCCCAATATACTTAAGAGAAAAAAATTCGAACAGTCTTGTAAACAATTTAGCAAAGTTATTGGGTGCAAACAATTTTCATGTTGTTTCTGTTATGAAAGGCAACATATATGAGACCAAAATCCAAATCTACGAGGAAGAAAATTTTAGAAAGTTAGTAACTAATTTCGATTTGCTTAAGAAAGAGTACTACACGTATCAGCTTAAAAGCAGTAAGGGCCTTATAGTAATTTTGAAAGGAGTTGAGCATAATGTAGATCCGTCCGAAATAAAGGGAGCACTTGAAGAAGCGGGATTCGAAATAAAGTCCATATTTAATATAAAAAACCGGAACAAAGTTCCGCAACCAATGTTTCGTATAGAACTTGAGCCATCAGCAAGATTATTAAAAAAAGGCGAAGTGCATCCTATTTACAACCTGCGTTATCTACTGCATCGTAAAATTTCAATAGAAGAACCACTAAAACGTAAGAGTCCCGTACAATGTACAAACTGCCAGGAATTTGGCCACACTCGTAGCTACTGTAATTTACCAAGCGTGTGTGTGATATGCGGTGACTTACACTCCACATCTACGTGTAGCAAACCAAAACAAGATGCAAGTGTTAAAAAATTTAGCAATTGTGGAGAAAACCACACTGCTAATTATCGGGGCTGTCCTGTATTTTTATCAATAAAACAAAAAGAATTGCTACCAAATAGCAAACCTGTCCCACCTACAACAGTAACAAATCTAAATTCTTCTAGTCGCCAACCAATAGCACAACCACAATACCAATCATATGCAAACGTCCTGAAAACCAACCCAAATGTGGAAGCAAATAATATGAATAATTGCGGTATAGAATCTATGCTTCAAACACTCGTGCAAACTCTTAATCAATTTATGGTTGGAATGCAAAGCATGATACAGGATCTGATTAGAAATCAAGCCATTTTAATGCAAACTCTTTTAAATAAACCATAATGTACAGAATCAAAATTTGTCATTGGAACGCAAACGGTCTCACCAAGCACAAGCTCGAAGTCTACAATTTTCTATTATCAAATAACATTGACATTATGCTTATATCTGAAACTCATCTTACAGATAAAAATTATTTTAGAATTCCGGAATATCTTTTCTATGATATAAAACATCCTAGAAACATGGCTCGTGGTGGCACAGCGATATTAATAAAAAAACGTTTAAAGCACAGTATACTAGAGGAGTTTAATGAAGAATACCTTCAGTCCACTACTATTCAACTGCAAGAATTTTCCAGTACAATGACTATCGCAGCTGTGTACTGCCCTCCTTCTCAAATTATAACCGAACAACAGTTCAAAGATTTTTTTGCCAAACTTGGGCCAAAGTTTATGGCTGCAGGGGACTTCAATGCCAAGCACCACTATTGGGGCTCTAGACTGGTCACACCTAGAGGGAGACAACTTTTTAGTTGTATACTAAGATCAAAACTTGATGTTGTATCTACAGGACAGCCAACATATTGGCCATCTGACCGCCAGAAGATGCCTGACCTGATTGACTTTGGTATTATAAAGGGTATTGATCGCAAGATTGTAACAGCGTCCTCATCCCTGGAATTGTCCTCCAACCATTCTCCGTCCATTATAACCATGGAAGGTAGTCCTTGCACCAGAACAACGGGTAATCAGCTCCCCCATCCCAATCTCATAAACTAGCTTAAATATAAGAAATACATTAGCACTCATATAAAAACCAATGTTTCTTTAAAGAATGATATTGATATCGATAGGCAGATATATACATTGACTGAACTAATGCATGGAGCCATTAGGGCAGCAGTGGCCACAAATAATAAAAGTCGTGTTAACTCTCAGCGAAACATTGATGAGACTATAGAAGATTTAGTTAAAAAGAAACGAGAGCTGAGAAGGTATTGGCAACAATATCGTTCTCCAAAATACAAGAAACTGTTGTATGAATACACAGTTAAGTTGCGTTGCACCCTTAAAAAAGAAAAGGAGAGGCATCTTCATGATTTCCTTTCTAATCTTACTCCGATGGACCAAACAGATTACGCATTGTGGAAGGCCACAAAAAATATAAATCGGCCCATACAGTACGAATCACCAATTCGGCTAGGAAATCGTAATTGGGCACGTACGGATTCTGAAAAAGGGTGTGTATTTGCTGAACATCTGCAATCTGTCTTCACTCCTAATCAGTCTTCTGCAACTACTTGTTTACCACTAGACATATTGCAACCACCAAAAAAGCCAATAAAGTTTAAAAAAATAACATAGTCTCAGTTATTAATCAACTTAAACCTAAAAAAGCACCAGGTTACGACAAAATCACCCCAAAAATGCTAAAAGAGCTTGCCAATATTGCCGTTCTTCATATCAGGCACATATTTAACGCCATCTCTCGTACTGCCTACTACCCAAAAGCTTGGAAATTATCTCAAATCATTATGATTTGGAAAGACTTAAGCCAAGCATCCTCATATCGGCCAATTAGTCTATTGCCCATACTTTCAAAGCTATTTGAAAAGTTGCTCTTGCAGAAAATAATGCCCTTTATTCAAGATAACAATATTATTCCTCAACACCAATTTGGATTCAGAGCAAAACATAGTACAACTGAGCAAGTTCATCGCATTGTGTCATTTATACGAAAGTCTTTTGAGAATAAACAGTACTGCACTGCACTGTTCTTAGACGTAGCACAAGCATTCGATAAGGTATGGCACCGCGGCCTAATTCACAAAATTACTAGTTTACTGCCTACGAATGTACACCTCTTGCTGCAAAACTATATCACCAATAGAGAATTTGTTGTAAAGCAAAAAGATTTTTTCTCTCGGCATTGTAGAATAGACGCTGGAGTTCCACAAGGCAGCGTTCTGGGCCCTATTTTATATGTATTATACACATCTGATATGCCAACGACGAGCCAAACAATGACATCAATATTTGTCGATGATACTGCAATACTTTGCACTCACACAGAAACAAAAGTAGCAACGTCTATATTACAAAGGCATATACTTGAAACAGAAGTATGGCTTAAAAACTGGAGAATAAAGGTTAATGAAACCAAATGCGTGCATATTACTTTTACTCTAAGAAAAGAAACTTGCCCTGCAGTTACAATAAATGGTCAGAATATACCACAGCAAAACGAAATAAAATATCTCGGAATTCACTTAGATAGAAGACTCACATGGCGGAATCATATTGAAAAGAAAGTGTCGAATATCAAGCTTAAAATGAAAAGCCTATATTGGATGCTTAATTCGAAATCAGCATCACCTCTAGAATACAAAGTGCTACTATATAAAGCCATGCTAAAACCAATATGGGCATATGGTATAGAAATGTGGGGAACGGCTACGCCCTCAAATATCGAAAAACGTCAGAGAGTGCAATCTAAAGCCTTGCGGATAATCACGGGAGTTCCATGGTATATAAAGAACGCTAACATTTACAGAGATATTTGCATACCTCGTGTAGCCGATGAAATAGTACGGTTGAGCAAAAAATACCTACAAAAGCTAGAAGACCATCCCAATAAACTAGCGCGAAATCTACTTTTAGATGAAGGTCACACACGATTGAAAAAAAGAGACATCTTCAAGTCTACACTATCTTAATGATCTCATCTCACACGAGAGTCCGTCCACAACTTCCTCCAACCACATCTATCACATTCGAAAAAAAAAAAACAAAAAACAACATCATTTTCACAATCGACATGAGGGACAACGGAAGCTCTACGGGAGACTGGAAACTGGGCCTTTCCGGCTCCCAGCAACGATGAATCGGAGACTGGAAACCCGTCCTTTCCAGCTCCCAACTATGAAGAATTGGAGATTCACAACCGATTTAATCATATACGTAAATATATGTTCATTCGAGCAAATAATTCGTTTCTTAGCACTAGCAAGGAAACATATTACTCTAGTATATAAGATTTGTAAACTTATTGTTAGTTTCTTATACAAGAAAGATTCAATAAATAAAAAAAATGGAAAAAAAAAAAAAAATTTAATATGATGGCTTTGTGATACCACATATGTAACATCGTTGTCGAGAAAAAAGTTTATTGAAAGTTTTAGGCAATACTGCTGTTTCCGTGGCGCCGCAATCTTATGGCGGATTCTTATAGAACTCGGCTGGAATTTAGAATAATGTATATTGGGCAATTTTTGGCAAACTATTATGCCTTTATTAATGAAACTTGGTGGAGATGTTAGTGAGGTGTTAAGGAACACTCTTTATAACTCCAAACTAGTTCTACGCACAAATACGGTGGATTGCGTAGCCGGAGTTGGACTGATGAGGGTAATTTTTTTGAAGCGCGGCCAAATTAATTTAATTTAATTTTAATTACTTTATTATTTTTTGTGATACGCTCAATATCATTGTTTTTAAGTTTAAATGAGTTGTATGTTTTTATTTTCAAAATTATTTCTCAACTTAAAATTACAGTAAAAAATACTGCAGTTTTACAATGAACCTTCTACTGAACATCCCTGCATACGAACTTCGTTTTCATTTCAGGTGTATGGCAACACCAACTTTTCGCTAAATTAGAGAACTTTAACATTAAATTACTTAAAAACTATAAGCCTCCGGCAGGTTCGGTTTTCAGTTTTAAGATGGGGATACACCCCTCTATCCCCCCCTTTTAACCATTTTTTTCAAACCGATATACATTATACTAAAGTTTTCCCTTCGGCCGCCGTAGCCGAATGGGTTGGTGCGTGATTACCATTCGGAATTCACCGAGAGGTCGTTAGTTCGAATCTCGGTGAAGGCAAAATTAATAAAAACATTTTTCTAATAGCGGTCGCCCCTCGGCAGGCAATGGCAAACCTCCGAGTGTATTTCTGCCATGAAAAAGCTCCTCATAAAAATATCTGCCGTTCGGAGTCGGCTTGAAACTGTAGGCCCCTCCATTTGTGGAACAACATCAAGACGCACACCACAAATAGGAGGAGGAGCTCGGCCAAACACCTAACAGAAGTGTACGCGCCAATTATTTATTTATTTTTTAGTTGTCGCATTTTCTTTCGAGAAGTCCTCGCAATCCTCATTTGTTTCGTCATCGAGATGAAAATCAGTGATGTGTACGAGAACTTACTGTCTTGGCGTCAATCAAATGATGACTCCCAAATCAGTTGGCACACAATTGTCGATTACTTCAGCTATTGTCGTGAAATAGCTGAAGTCATATCATCACACACTGATGTTGTACTCGGAGGCGAAGGTAAAACGGTCCAGATTGATGAAACGTTTCTAACAAAACGAAAATACAATCGTGGTCGTATTACCGAGCAAATGACAATAACTGTCCTCGGTTTATATTGCAAGGAAGATAAATCTGGTCTTTTCTTTAAAGTAAATGCGAAGAGCAAAAAGGAATTATAGCCGTATATCCAAAAGTATGTTGATCACAATACTTCTAAGCTATGTACAGATAGTGCAAAACAGTATCAAGGAATTGAGCAAATGTTTTCTTCCTCAACTGTTCATTTCATCCGAGTATTGGTACCTTTTTTGATAGTACTAGCTGTCACATTTTCTTTCGAGAAGTCCTCGCAATCATCATTTGTTTCGTCATCGAGATGAAAATCAGTGATGTGTACGAGAACTTACTGTCTTGGCGTCAATCAAATGATGACTCCCAAATCAGTTGGCACACAATTGTCGATTACTTCAGCTATTGTCGTGAAATAGCTGAAGTCATATCATCACACACTGATGTTGTACTCGGAGGCGAAGGTAAAACGGTCCAGATTGATGAAACGTTTCTAACAAAACGAAAATACAATCGTGGTCGTATTACCGAGCAAATGACAATAACTGTCCTCGGTTTATATTGCAAGGAAGAAAAATCTGGTATTTTCTTTAAAGTAAATGCGAAGAGCAAAAAGGAATTATGGCCGTATATCCAAAAGTATGTTGATCACAATACTTCTAAGCTATGTACAGATAGTGCAAAACAGTATCAAGGAATTGAGCAAATGTTTTCTTCCTCAACTGTTCATTTGCAGACAAACCATAGCAAAGGAGAATTTGTGAACAAATCTGATAAGACAAATACGATCAATGATTTGGAGAACTTTGTTGAAAAAAAGTATTACATGCCGTAGAACACCAAAACTTCTTCATCAATATATGAGTTTATATTGGTACAGGAAGAATGTTTTAAACAAATTTGGTGATAAAGATTTCCGAATCATGCAATTCCTTTTAGACATCAAAAAAGTGTATCCAGGAACTGTGGACGGCGAATTAAAAGATGGATTGACTTTGAAAGAAATCGATCCTCCTACATTACAACCGGAAGTTGAAGTTTTTCTTCCCCCAGCAAAACGGCCTCGCCTGGAAACTAATGTAGAAGAAGACGATGATGAAGATATTGATGCAACATTTGAATCAGACTTATTCTGAGACATTGCCAGATGATTTTTATTGAAGTCTGAGAACAGTTTTAACACGCGTCAAAAGAGTTGAGAATTTTTCATTGGATTCATGGTAAATATTTTTATTCTTCATTACAACAATGATAAACTAGTCGTCTTTTTCCCCCATCCATATCGTAAAGAAAGATAATACAATAATCGATGATAAAACACATCGATCGATGATAAAACACGATGATTGCAAGAGAATTTGGTTGAAGACACGAATATATTTAGTTTTTAACAGAGCAGTTGAAAAGGTATGATTAAAAAATATTAACCATGAACAATATAAAAAAAATAATTACTAATTGAAAACTAGCAGATCTCGATCATCCTCATCTTAATTTCAAAATGGCACCCCGCGGAGGCATTTTTACCGCTTTAACGCCTTCTCCAGCGGACATAACGGGAGCGATTGAAAAAATACAAGCAGCGATTGCAGCAAAACGCTGGTATGTATTCTTGGCTTTGTGATACCACATATGTAACATGTTTGTTGAGAAAAAAATTTATTGAAAGTTTTAGGCAATACTGCTGTTTCCGTGGCGCCGCAATCTTATGGTGGATTCTTATAGAACTCGGCTGGAATTTAGAATAATGTATATTGGGCAATTTTTGGCAAACTATTATGCCTTTATTAATGAAACTTGGTGGAGATGTTAGTGAGGTGTTAAGGAACACTCTTTATAACTCCAAACTATAGTAGTTCTACCCACAAATACGGTGGATTACGTAGCCGGAGTTGGACTGATGAGGGTAATTTTTTTGAAGCGCGGCCAAAGGCCGCCCACGCGATAAGGAGTTCTACGCAAAAATACTGTGTTAATTAATTTAATTTAATTTTAATTACTTCATTATTTTTTGTGATACGCTTAATATCATTGTTTTTAAGTTTAAATGAGCTGTATGTTTTTATTTTCAAAATTATTTCTCAACTTAAAATTACAGTAAAAAATACTGCAGTTTTACAATGAACCTTCTACTGAACATCCCTGCATACGAACTTCGTTTTTATTTCAGGTGTATGGCAACACCAACTTTTCGCTAAATTAGAGAACTTTAACATTAAATTACTTAACAACTATAAGCCTCCGGCAGGTTCGGTTTTCAGTTTTAAGATGGGGATACACCCCTCTATCCCCCCCTTTTAACCTTTTTTTCAAAGCGATATACATTATACTAAAGTTTTCCCAAAAAAAAAATAATAATGAAAGAAACATCTGTAATTAATTGTTTTCGTTTCAATGATTTTTTCCGGATTTTATATATTAAAAGCAATTTAAAAATATAAAATTCTTCGAAATATTACGCAAGTTCAAAAATATCCAATATAAAATGTCTTTGTTTTATATTTATTTATTTTGGAAATTTAAATTTCTCGCCTATTCAAGTTCTGACTATCAAAAAGGCGAATTTTCATGTGCTTTATAAAATTTCGAAACTACCGCCAATATAATCAATACCGCGGTTATCAATATTGTTCAACACGATATTTTTTCAACGTCAATTTTCTTATAATTTTGCAACATGTCAGGTAAACACCCCACTTTACACCCTGACTTAGAGAATTTCAATATCTTTGAATCTTTTCATAAACTGATTAGCAGTGAAGATAAAGCTATTTCTTTTTTGGAAGAAATAACCTTAATACCTTCACGTAATTCACCACCACCAACATGTTGTGGGCTCCCAATGTCCGTAGAAAAGTCCTCTGAAAAGAAACTTGGTTGGATATGAAGATGTTCATCAAACGGTTCAAAGAAGAAAGGGTCTAAATCATGTCGTAAGATAGTAAATCCGAGTATTGGTACCTTTTTTGATAGTACTGGCTGTCGCATTTTCTTTCGAGAAGTCCTCGCAATCCTCATTTGTTTCGTCATCGAGATAAAAATCAGTGATGTGTACGAGAACTTACTGTCTTGGCGTCAGTCAAATGATGACTCCCAAATCAGTTGGCACACAATTGTCGATTACTTCAGCTATTGTCGTGAAATAGCTGAAGTCATATCATCACACACTGATGTTGTACTCGGAGGCGAAGGTAAAACGGTCCAGATTGATGAAACGTTTCTAACAAAACGAAAATACAATCGTGGTCGTATTACCGAGCAAATGACAATAACAGTCCTCGGTTTATATTGCAAGGAAAAAAATCTGGTCTTTTCTTTAAAGTAAATGCGAAGAGCAAAAAGGAATTATGGCCGTATATCCAAAACTATGTTGATCACAATACTTCTAAGCTATGTACAGATAGTGCAAAACAGTATCAAGGAATTAAGCAAATGTTTTCTTCCTCAACTGTTCATTTGCAGACAAACCATAGCAAAGGAGAATTTGTGAACAAATCTGATAAGACAAATACGATCAATGATTTGGAGAACTTTGTTGAAAAAAAGTATTACATGCCGTAGAACACCAAAACTTCTTCATCAATATATGAGTTTATATTGGTACAGGAAGAATGTTTTAAGCAAATTTGGTGATAAAGGTTTCCAAATCATGCAATTCCTTTTAGACATCAAAAAAGTGTATCCAGGAACTGTGGACGGCGAATTAAAAGATGTATTGACTTTGAAAGAAATCGATCCTCCTACATTACAACCGGAAGTTGCAGTGTTTCTTCCCCCAGCAAAACGGCCTCGCCTGGAAACTAATATAGAAGAAGACGATGATGAAGATATTGATGCAACATTTGAATTAGACTCATTCTGAGACATTGCCAGATGATTTTTATTGAAGTCTGAGAACAGTTTTAACACGCGTCAAAAGAGTTGAGAATTTTTCATTGGATTCATGGTAAATATTTTTATTCATCATTACAACAATGATAAACTAGTCGTCTTTTTCCCCCATCCATATCGTAAAGAAAGATAATACAATAATCGATGATAAAACACATCGATCGATGATAAAACACGATGATTGCAAGAGAATTTGGTTGAAGACACGAATATATTTAGTTTTTAACAGAGCAGTTGAAAAGGTATGATTAAAAAATATTAACCATGAACAATATAAAAAAAATAATTACTAATTGAAAACTAGCAGATCTCGATCATACTCATCTTAATTTCAAAATGGCACCCCGCGGAGGCATTTTTACCGCTTTAACGCCTTCTCTAGGGGACATAACGGGAGCGATTGAAAAAATACAAGCAGCGATTGCAGCAAAAACGCTGGTATGTATTCTTGCTTCATGATTCAATTATTATTATTATTGAATCATGTTCTTGCTTGATTTTAATATGATGGCTTTGTGATACCACATATGTAACATGGTTGTCGAGAAAAAAGTTTATTGAAAATTTTAGGCAATACTGCTGTTTCCGTGGCGCCGCAATCTTATGGCGGATTCTTATAGAACTCGGCTGGAATTTAGAATAATGTATATTGGGCAATTTTTGGCAAACTATTATGTCTTTATTAATGAAACTTGGTGGAGATGTTAGTGAGGTGTTAAGGAACACTCTTTATAACTCCAAACTAGTTCTACGCAAAAATACGGTGGATTGCGTAGCCGGAGTTGGACTGATGAGGGTAATTTTTTTGAAGCGCGGCCAAAGGCCGCCCACGCGATAAGAAGTTCTACGCAAAAATACTGTGTTAATTAATTTAATTTAATTTTAATTACTTCATTATTTTTTGTGATACGCTTAATATCATTGTTTTTAAGTTTAAATGAGCTGTATGTTTTTATTTTCAAAATTATTTCTCAACTTAAAATTACAGTAAAAAATACTGCAGTTTTACAATGAACCTTCTACTGAACATCCCTGCATACGAACTTCGTTTTTATTTCAGGTGTATGGCAACACCAACTTTTCGCTAAATTAGAGAACTTTAACATTAAATTGCTTAACAACTATAAGCCTCCGGCAGGTTCGGTTTTCAGTTTTAAGATGGGGATACACCCCTCTATCCCCCCCTTTTAACCTTTTTTTTCAAAGCGATATACATTATACTAAAGTTTTCCCAAAAAAAAAAAATAATAATGAAAGAAACATCTGTAATTAATTGTTTTCGTTTCAATGATTTTTTCCGG
Source organism: Anastrepha ludens (assembly GCF_028408465.1). Lineage (NCBI taxonomy): Eukaryota > Metazoa > Arthropoda > Insecta > Diptera > Tephritidae > Anastrepha > Anastrepha ludens. The sequence continues at coordinate 94,763,731 of NC_071503.1, read as the reverse complement.
ATTTTATATATTAAAAGTAATTTAAAAATATAAAATTCTTCGAAATATTACGCAAGTTCAAAAATATCCAATATAAAATGTCTTTTTTTTATATTTATTTATTTTGGAAATTTAAATTTCCCGCCTATTCAAGTTCTGACTATCAAAAAGGCGAATTTTCATGTGCTTTATAAAATTTCGAAACTACCCCCAATATTATCAATACCGCGGTTATCAATATTGTTCAACACGATATTTTTTCAACGTCAATTTTCTTATAATTTTGCAACATGTCAGGTAAACACCCCACTTTACACCCTGACTTAGAGAATTTCAATATCTTTGAATCTTTTCATAAACTGATTAGCAGTGAAGATAAAGCTATTTCTTTTTTGGAAGAAATAACCTTAATACCTTCACGTAATTCACCACCACCAACATGTTGTGGGCTCCCAATGTCCGTAGAAAAGTCCTCTGAAAAGAAACTTGGTTGGATATGAAGATGTTCATCAAACGGTTCAAAGAAGAAAGGGTCTAAATCATGTCGTAAGATAGTAAATCCGAGTATTGGTATCTTTTTTGATAGTACTGGCTGTCGCATTTTCTTTCGAGAAGTCCTCGCAATCCTCATTTGTTTCGTCATCGAGATGAAAATCAGTGATGTGTACGAGAACTTACTGTCTTGGCGTCAATCAAATGATGACTCCCAAATCAGTTGGCACACAATTGTCGATTACTTCAGCTATTGTCGTGAAATAGCTGAAGTCATATCATCACACACTGATGCTGTACTCGGAGGCGAAGGTAAAACGGTCCAGATTGATGAAACGTTTCTAACAAAACGAAAATACAATCGTGGTCGTATTACCGAGCAAATGACAATAACAGTCCTCGGTTTATATTGCAAGGAAAAAAATCTGGTCTTTTCTTTAAAGTAAATGCGAAGAGCAAAAAGGAATTATGGCCGTATATCCAAAACTATGTTGATCACAATACTTCTAAGCTATGTACAGATAGTGCAAAACAGTATCAAGGAATTAAGCAAATGTTTTCTTCCTGAACTGTTCATTTGCAGACAAACCATAGCAAAGGAGAATTTGTGAACAAATCTGATAAGACAAATACGATCAATGATTTGGAGAACTTTGTTGAAAAAAAGTATTACATGCCGTAGAACACCAAAACTTCTTCATCAATATATGCGTTTATATTGGTACAGGAAGAATGTTTTAAGCAAATTTGGTGATAAAGGTTTCCGAATCATGCAATTCCTTTTAGACATCAAAAAAGTGTATCTGTGTGTAGACTGTGGACGGCGAATTAAAAGATGGATTGACTTTGAAAGAAATCGATCCTCCTACATTACAACCGGAAGTTGAAGTGTTTCTTCCCCCAGCAAAACGGCCTCGCCTGGAAACTAATGTAGAAGAAGACGATGATGAAGATATTGATGCAACATTTGAATTAGACTCATTCTGAGACATTGCCAGATGATTTTTATTGAAGTCTGAGAACAGTTTTAACACGCGTCAAACGAGTTGAGAATTTTTCATTGGATTCATGGTAAATATTTTTATTCATCATTACAACAATGATAAACTAGTCGTCTTTTTCCCCCATCCATATCGTAAAGAAAGATAATACAATAATCGATGATAAAACACATCGATCGATGATAAAACACGATGATTGCAAGAGAATTTGGTTGAAGACACGAATATATTTAGTTTTTAACAGAGCAGTTGAAAAGGTATGATTAAAAAATATTAACCATGAACAATATAAAAAAAATAATTACTAATTGAAAACTAGCAGATCTCGATCATACTCATCTTAATTTCAAAATGGCACCCCGCGGAGGCATTTTTACCGCTTTAACGCCTTCTCTAGGGGACATAACGGGAGCGATTGAAAAAATACAAGCAGCGATTGCCGCAAAAACGCTGGTATGTATTCTTGCTTCATGATTCAATTATTATTATTATTGAATCATGTTCTTGCTTGATTTTAATATGATGGCTTTGTGATACCACATATGTAACATGGTTGTCGAGAAAAAAGTTTATTGAAAATTTTAGGCAATACTGCTGTTTCCGTGGCGCCGCAATCTTATGGCGGATTCTTATAGAACTCGGCTGGAATTTAGAATAATGTATATTGGGCAATTTTTGGCAAACTATTATGTCTTTATTAATGAAACTTGGTGGAGATGTTAGTGAGGTGTTAAGGAACACTCTTTATAACTCCAAACTAGTTCTACGCACAAATACGGTGGATTGCGTAGCCGGAGTTGGACTGATGAGGGTAATTTTTTTGAAGCGCGGCCAAAGGCTGCCCACGCGATAAGGAGTTCTACGCAAAAATACTGTGTTAATTAATTTAATTTTAATTACTTCATTATTTTGTATGATACGCTTAATATCATTGTTTTTAAGTTTAAATGAGCTGTATGTTTTTATTTTCAAAATTATTTCTCAACTTAAAATTACAGTAAAAAATACTGCAGTTTTACAATGAACCTTCTACTAAACATCCCTGCATACGAACTTCGTTTTTATTTCAGGTGTATGGCAACACCAACTTTTCGCTAAATTAGAGAACTTTAACATTAAATTACTTAACAACTATAAGCCTCCGGCAGGTTCGGTTTTCAGTTTTAAGATGGGGATACACCCCTCTATCCCCCCCTTTTAACCTTTTCTTTCAAAGCGATATACATTATACTAAAGTTTTCCCAAAAAAAAAAATAATAATGAAAGAAACATCTGTAATTAATTGTTTTCGTTTCAATGATTTTTTCCGGATTTTATATATGAAAAGTAATTTAAAAATATAAAATTCTTCGAAATATTACGCAAGTTCAAAAATATCCAATATAAAATGTCTTTTTTTTTATATTTATTTATTTTGGAAATTTAAATTTCCCGCCTATTCTAGTTCTGACTATCAAAAAGGCGAATTTTCATGTGTTTTATAAAATTTCGAAACTACCGCCAATATTATCAATACCGCGGTTATCACGTAATTTTTTCAACGTCAATTTTCTTATAATTTTGCAACATGTCAGGTAAACACCCCACTTTACACCCTGACTTAGAGAATTCCAATATCTTTGAATCTTTTCATAAACTGATTAGCAGTGAAGATAAAGCTATTTCTTTTTTGGAAGAAATAACCTTAATACCTTCACGTAATTCACCACCACCAACATGTTGTGGGCTCCCAATGTCCGTAGAAAAGTCCTCTGAAAAAAAACTTGGTTGGATATGGAGATGTTCATCAAAAGGTTCAAAGAAGAAAGGATCTAAGTCATGTCGTAAGATAGTAAATCCGAGTATTGGTACCTTTTTTGATAGTACTAGCTGTCGCATTTTCTTTCGAGAAGTCCTCGCAATCATCATTTGTTTCGTCATCGAGATGAAAATCAGTGATGTGTACGAGAACTTACTGTCTTGGCGTCAATCAAATGATGACTCCCAAATCAGTTGGCACAGAATTGTTGTTGTTGTTATAGCAGTATCTTCGCCCTGTCAGTGTAGTGTAAATTACCGGTCGTCTTCGTCTAGCTCATCTAACGGTAGGCCCAGGAAACTGGCAGTTTCGACGGGTTGGGTCCAGAGGGAGAGAGGTGTTAGATGAGTGGGTTTGATGGGGCATGTGAAGAGGTGGTTAGTGTCGTGCGGGGTACCTTCACATGCAGGACATATGTTTAGTATGTCGGGGTCGATTCTGGATAGGTAGGAGTTTAACCTGCTACAATATCCAGAACGTAGTTGTGCCAAGATTACGCGGGACTCTCGAGGAAGCTGGAGCTCTTCGTCTGCGATAGGTGGTGGTTGGACTCCGATAACGGCATGCGGGGGTCGGGAGCTTAGGAAGGTGGTAAGTGTCTCCCGATGAATGTCGTTAATAGCCTGTCTGTATACTGTCCGATCCTGGAGAGGTCTGTCCGTTTTGTCCTGGATCTCGTCCACGTAGTTGAGGAAATATCTCCTGATGTGCCTGGGAGGTGGCTCAGGCTCGAGCAGGTGTCTGCATGGGTGAGGCCTACGGTGACACCCAAGCAGAAACTGCTTGCCGAGCATTTTGTTATGCTCCTTAACCGGGAGCATGTGCGCCTCGTCATGTAAATGGTGGATAGGGGACATCAGGAGACATCCTGTCGCGGTCCTGATGGCAGTATTCTGGCAGGTCTGAAGCTTCGTCCACTGCGTATCACTGGTTCCAGGCGACCAGACAGGCGCGGCATAGTTCAGAACCGGTCGGCCTATTGCTTTGAAAGTCGACAGCAACATTTCTTTGTCTTTGCCCCAAGTGCTGCCGGCAAGCGACTTGAGGACCTTGTTGCGATTCTGTACTCTCGTTGCAATAGCGGTTGTGTGCGCCGAAAAGGAGAGCAAGCTGTCAAAGGTGACTCCCAAAATTCTGGGGTTGTTTATCGTCGGACTTGGGGTATCGTCGACGTGTACCTGAAGTGGCAGCTTGACCTCCTTTGTCCAGGTGGTAAATAGGGTAGCCGTGGATTTAGTGGGAGAAAGTTTTAAGTTTCTCGCAGTGAAGAAGCGAGAAAGGCTGGCGAGGTAGTCGTTTACTTTTGAGCATAGGCCATCAATGTCATTGCCCGACGCCATTATCGTGCAGTCGTCGGCATATGAGACCAGTGAGACTCCCTCTGGTGGCTGGGGGAGTTTCGAAATATAGAAATTAAAAAGCAAGGGTGAAAGGACACCACCCTGCGGTACTCCTTGCTTTATTTTTCTCTGTTTTGAGGTTTGGTCTCGAAATACTACCGACGAGTGACGACCACTAAGGTAGTTCGCGGTCCACCTCTTCAGCCCTGGCGGGAGTGTCGACTGTAAAATGTCATCTAGTAGCGTGGCGTGGCTGACTGTGTCGAAAGCCTTTTGTAGGTCCAACGCTACTAGGACAGTCCTCTCGCAGGGGCGGTTTTGGTTAAGGCCGCGGTTTACCTGGGTGTTTATGACGGTGAGTGCCGTGGTGGTACTGTGCACTCTACGGAAGCCATGCTGGTGTGGGGCTGGAGTCAGGTGTTGAGTGAGGAGTGGGAGTAGAAGGGCCTCAAGTGTCTTCACTACTGGGGAAAGGAGAGTTATCGGACGATAAGACTCCCCTTGGTTGGCGGGTTTCCCAGGCTTCAGCAGTGGGACCACTCTCCCTAATTTCCACTTATCAGGAATGATGAGAGTGGCCATAGACAGGTTGAAGACCTTTGTGAGATATTCTACTCCCAATGGACCCAGCTTTTTCAGCATCAGCATGTTTAGTCCGTCGGGGCCAATGGCTTTTGATGGTTTCATGTGTTTGATGGCCCCCTGAACCTCGTCGCTGGTGAAAGTAAGCGGTGCACTGTTGTAGGGCAGTTTGTGCAGCCGTCTGGTGGCACAACGTTTGGATCTGTCGACCGGAGGATGCAATATAAATTGCCGGCTAAAGTAGCTCGCGCATCTCTTCGGGTCCGACGAAGTACGACCGTTGAAGGTGATATCCACCTTGTCGTTGTGCTTCGTCGGGTTCGACAGGGACCTTACGGTGGACCAGAGCTTGCTCACACCAGAGGTGAAGTTACAGGACTTCAGATGCTCTACCCATTTGGTCCGCTTATGTTGGGTGACCAGTTGCCGGATCTCCAAATTGAGATCCTTTATACGAGGATCCCCGGGATCGGCCTGGCGTAGACGGTCACGCTCGTTTGCCATAACGGCTGCTTCGGCTGGGAAATTGGGACGTAATTCCCGGATCCGTCCAGCAGGTATGAAGCGAGCCGCGGCGGCTGTAATCGCCTTGCGGAGTGCGCGTTCGCCTGCGCGCACATCGGTGGGAGTGGGTAGGGCTGCGAAGATGTTCTCAGTAAATTCCGCGAATCTGGTCCAATCAGCTTTGTTAAAGTTGATATATGACCGGTGATCCGCGGAAACAAAATCGGCGGGTCTCTCGATCGAGATGATAATGGGCAAGTGGTCTGATGCAAGCGATAGCATAGGTCGCCAGGTTATGCTATTTATCAGTCCAGCGCTAGCAATTGTTATGTCAGGCGAGCTGCTACAATTGCCCACTACCCTAGTGGGGGCGTCGTCGTTTACAGTGCTGAACGTCGAATCGTCTATCTGCTCTGCCAATAGCTGTCCCCTACGATCATTTGGCAGGCTTGAATGCCAAAGATCGTGATGCGCGTTAAAGTCACCTACTACCAATCGGTTTTCTCCCCTGATGAGCGCACCAATATCGGGGAGATATCCTGCCGGGCAGCAGGTGACAGGGGGTATATAAATATTGTAAATTTCGAGCTCGGCATCGCCTGACCGGACAGCTATACCTTGACGTTCTAAGGTGCTGTCCCTGCGGTCGATGCCTTCATCAATAAGACGATACTGCACTGAATGGTGTACTATGAACGCTAGGCCACCACCGTTGTCTCGCTCGCGGTCCTTTCGGTGCACGTTATAGCCGTCCCTGGTAATCAGGGGGGAGCTAGCGTGCAGTTTTGTCTCTTGGACCGCAGCTATCTTAATTCCGAGCCGACTCATGAAGTCGACTATCTCGTCAATCTTACTCGTTAGTCCGTTGCAGTTCAGTTGCAAAAGCTTGAAGCTTCGCGGGAGGGTCGTCGTAATTCGGGGGGTGAGGGATGCGTGATGTTGTCTGCGTTGGTCCTGCTGTGCGTTCCGCAAAATGGGGAGTGGCCTGATGTTGTCGGGTGGCCGCGCCACAATTGTCGATTACTTCAGCTATTGTCGTGAAATAGCTGAAGTCATATCAGCACACACTGATGTTGTACTCGGAGGCGAAGGTAAAACGGTCCAGATTAATGAAAGGTTTCTAACAAAACGAAAATACAATCGTGGTCGTATTACCGAGCAAATGACAATAACTGTCCTCGGTTTATATTGCAAGGAAGAAAAATCTGGTATTTTCTTTAAAGTAAATGCGAAGAGCAAAAAGGAATTATGGCCGTATATCCAAAAGTATGTTGATCACAATACTTCTAAGCTATGTACAGATAGTGCAAAACAGTATCAAGGAATTGAGCAAATGTTTTCTTCCTCAACTGTTCATTTGCAGACAAACCATAGCAAAGGAGAATTTGTGAACAAATCTGATAAGACAAATACGATCAATGATTTGGAGAACCAAAACAAATTGTTGAAAAAAAGTATTAAATGCCGTAGAACACCAAAACTTCTTCATCAATATATGAGTTTATATTGGTACAGGAAGAATGTTTTAAACAAATTTGGTGATAAAGGTTTCCGAATCATGCAATTCCTTTTAGACATCAAAAAAGTGTATCCAGGAACTGTGGACGGCGAATTAAAAGATGGATTGACTTTGAAAGAAATCGATCCTCCTACATTACAACCGGAAGTTGAAGTTTTTCTTCCCCCAGCAAAACGGCCTCGCCTGGAAACTAATGTAGAAGAAGACGATGATGAAGATATTGATGCAACATTTGAATCAGACTTATTCTGAGACATTTATGATGATTTTTATTGCCAGATGATTTTTATTGAAGTCTGAGAACAGTTTTAACACGCGTCAAAAGAGTTGAGAATTTTTCATTGGATTCATGGTAAATATTTTTATTCTTCATTACAACAATGATAAACTAGTTGTCTTTTTTCCCCATCCATATCGTAAAGAAAGATAATACAATAATCGATGATAAAACACATCGATCGATGATAAAACACGATGATTGCAAGAGAATTTGGTTGAAGACACGAATATATTTAGCTTTTAACAGAGCAGTTGAAAAGGTATGATTCAAAAATATTAACCATGAACAATATAAAAAAAATAATTACTAATTGAAAACTAGCAGATCTCGATCATCCTCATCTTAATTTCAAAATGGCACCCCGCGGAGGCATTTTTACCGCTTTAACGCCTTCTCCAGCGGACATAACGGGAGCGATTGAAAAAATACAAGCAGCGATTGCAGCAAAACGCTGGTATGTATTCTTGGCTTTGTGATACCACATATGTAACATGTTTGTTGAGAAAAAAATTTATTGAAAGTTTTAGGCAATACTGCTGTTTCCGTGGCGCCGCAATCTTATGGCGGATTCTTATAGAACTCGGCTGGAATTTAGAATAATGTATATTGGGCAATTTTTGGCAAACTATTATGTCTTTATTAATGAAACTTGGTGGAGATGTTAGTGAGGTGTTAAGGAACACTCTTTATAACTCCAAACTATAGTAGTTCTACGCACAAATACGGTGGATTGCGTAGCCGGAGTTGGACTGATGAGGGTAATTTTTTTGAAGCGCGGCCAAAGGCTGCCCACGCGATAAGGAGTTCTACGCAAAAATACTGTGTTAATTAATTTAATTTTAATTACTTCATTATTTTGTATGATACGCTTAATATCATTGTTTTTAAGTTTAAATGAGCTGTATGTTTTTATTTTCAAAATTATTTCTCAACTTAAAATTACAGTAAAAAATACTGCAGTTTTACAATGAACCTTCTACTGAACATCCCTGCATACGAACTTCGTTTTTATTTCAGGTGTATGGCAACACCAACTTTTCGCTAAATTAGAGAACTTTAACATTAAATTACTTAATAACTATAAGCCTCCGGCAGGTTCGGTTTTCAGTTTTAAGATGGGGATACACCCCTCTATCCCCCCCTTTTAACCTTTTTTTCAAAGCGATATACATTATACTAAAGTTTTCCCAAAAAAAAAATAATAATGAAAGAAACATCTGTAATTAATTGTTTTCGTTTCAATGATTTTTTCCGGATTTTATATATTAAGAGTAATTTAAAAATATAAAATTCTTCGAAATATTACGCAAGTTCAAAAATATCCAATATAAAATGTCTTTTTTTTATATTTATTTATTTTGGAAATTTAAATTTCCCGCCTATTCAAGTTCTGACTATCAAAAAGGCGAATTTTCATGTGCTTTATAAAATTTCGAAACTACCGCCAATATTATTAATACCGCGGTTATCAATATTGTTCAACACGATATTTTTTCAACGTCAATTTTCTTATAATTTTGCAACATGTCATGTAAACACCCCACTTTACACCCTGACTTAGAGAATTTCAATATCTTTGAATCTTTTCATAAACTGATTAGCAGTGAAGATAAAGCTATTTCTTTTTTGGAAGAAATAACCTTAATACCTTCACGTAATTCACCACCACCAACATGTTGTGGGCTCCCAATGTCCGTAGAAAAGTCCTCTGAAAAGAAACTTGGTTGGATATGAAGATGTTCATCAAACGGTTCAAAGAAGAAAGGGTCTAAATCATGTCGTAAGATAGTAAATCCGAGTATTGGTACCTTTTTTGATAGTACTAGTTGTCGCATTTTCTTTCGAGAAGTCCTCGCAATCCTCATTTGTTTCGTCATCGAGATAAAAATCAGTGATGTGTACGAGAACTTACTGTCTTGGCGTCAGTCAAATGATGACTCCCAAATCAGTTGGCACACAATTGTCGATTACTTCAGCTATTGTCGTGAAATAGCTGAAGTCATATCATCACACACTGATGCTGTACTCGGAGGCGAAGGTAAAACGGTCCAGATTGATCAAACGTTTCTAACAAAACGAAAATACAATCGTGGTCGTATTACCGAGCAAATGACAATAACAGTCCTCGGTTTATATTGCAACGAAAAAAATCTGGTCTTTTCTTTAAAGTAAATGCGAAGAGCAAAAAGGAATTATGGCCGTATATCCAAAACTATGTTGATCACAATACTTCTAAGCTATGTACAGATAGTGCAAAACAGTATCAAGGAATTAAGCAAATGTTTTCTTCCTGAACTGTTCATTTGCAGACAAACCATAGCAAAGGAGAATTTGTGAACAAATCTGATAAGACAAATACGATCAATGATTTGGAGAACTTTGTTGAAAAAAAGTATTACATGCCGTAGAACACCAAAACTTCTTCATCAATATATGAGTTTATATTGGTACAGGAAGAATGTTTTAAACAAATTTGGTGATAAAGGTTTCCAAATCATGCAATTCCTTTTAGACATCAAAAAAGTGTATCCAGGAACTGTGGACGGCGAATTAAAAGATGGATTGACTTTGAAAGAAATCGATCCTCCTACATTACAACCGGAAGTTGAAGTGTTTCTTCCCCCAGCAAAACGGCCTCGCCTGGAAACTAATGTAGAAGAAGACGATGATGAAGATATTGATGCAACATTTGAATTAGACTCATTCTGAGACATTGCCAGATGATTTTTATTGAAGTCTGAGAACAGTTTTAACACGCGTCAAAAGAGTTGAGAATTTTTCATTGGATTCATGGTAAATATTTTTATTCATCATTACAACAATGATAAACTAGTCGTCTTTTTCCCCCATCCATATCGTAAAGAAAGATAATACAATAATCGATGATAAAACACATCGATCGATGATAAAACACGATGATTGCAAGAGAATTTGGCTGAAGACACGAATATATTTAGTTTTTAACAGAGCAGTTGAAAAGGTATGATTAAAAAATATTAACCATGAACAATATAAAAAAAATAATTACTAATTGAAAACTAGCAGATCTCGATCATACTCATCTTAATTTCAAAATGGCACCCCGCGGAGGCATTTTTACCGCTTTAACGCCTTCTCTAGGGGACATAACGGGAGCGATTGAAAAAATACAAGCAGCGATTGCAGCAAAAACGCTGGTATGTATTCTTGCTTCATGATTCAATTATTATTATTATTGAATCATGTTCTTGCTTGATTTTAATATGATGGCTTTGTGATACCACATATGTAACATGGTTGTCGAGGAAAAAGTTTATTGAAAGTTTTAGGCAATACTGCTGTTTCCGTGGCGCCGCAATCTTATGGCGGATTCTTATAGAACTCGGCTGGAATTTAGAATAATGTATATTGGGCAATTTTTGGCAAACGATTATGTCTTTATTAATGAAACTTGGTGGAGATGTTAGTGAGGTGTTAAGGAACACTCTTTATAACTCCAAACTAGTTCTACGCACAAATACGGTGGATTGCGTAGCCGGAGTTGGACTGATGAGGGTAATTTTTTTGAAGCGCGGCCAAAGGCCGCCCACGCGATAAGGAGTTCTACGCAAAAATACTGTGTTAATTAATTTAATTTAATTTTAATTACTTTATTATTTTTTGTGATACGCTTAATATCATTGTTTTTAAGTTTAAATGAGTTGTATGTTTTTATTTTCAAAATTATTTCTCAACTTAAAATTACAGTAAAAAATACTGCAGTTTTACAATGAACCTTCTACTAAACATCCCTGCATACGAACTTCGTTTTTATTTCAGGTGTATGGCAACACCAACTTTTCGCTAAATTAGAGAACTTTAACATTAAATTACTTAACAACTATAAGCCTCCGGCAGGTTCGGTTTTCAGTTTTAAGATGGGGATATACCCCTCTGATTTGGAGAACCGAAACAAATTGTTGAAAAAAAGTATTAAATGCCGTAGAACACCAAAACTTCTTCATCAATATATGAGTTTATATTGGTACAGGAATAATGTTTTAAACAAATTTGGTGATAAAGGTTTCCGAATCATGCAATTCCTTTTAGACATCAAAAAAGTGTATCCAGGAACTGTGGACGGCGAATTAAAAGATGGATTGACTTTGAAAGAAATCGATCCTCCTACATTACAACCAGAAGTTGAAGTTTTGCTTCCCCCAGCAAAACGGCCTCGCCTGAAAACTAATGTAGAAGAAGGCGATGATGAAGATATTGATGCAACATTTGAATTATACTCATTCTGAGACATTACCAGATGATTTTTATTGAAGTCTGAGAACAGTTTTAACACGCGTCAAAAGAGTTGAGAATTTTTCATTGGATTCATGGTAAATATTTTTATTCTTCATTACAACAATGATAAACTAGTTGTCTTTTTCCCCCATCCATATCGTAAAGAAAGATAATACAATAATCAATGATAAAACACATCGATCGATGATAAAACACGATGATTGCAAGAGAATTTGGTTGAAGACACGAATATATTTAGTTTTTAACAGAGCAGTTGAAAAGGTATGATTAAAAAATATTAACCATGAACAATATAAAAAAAAATAATTACTAATTGAAAACTAGCAGATCTCGATCATCCTCATCTTACTTTCAAAATGGCACCCCGCGGAGGCATTTTTACCGCTTTAACGCCTTCTCTAGGGGACATAACGGGAGCGATTGAAAAAATACAAGCAGCGATTGCAGCAAAAACGCTGGTATGTATTCTTGCTTCATGATTCAATTATTATTATTATTGAATCATGTTCTTGCTTGATTTTAATATGATGGCTTTGTGATACCACATATGTAACATGGTTGTCGAGAAAAAAGTTTATTGAAAGTTTTAGGCAATACTGCTGTTTCCGTGGCGCCGCAATCTTATGGCGGATTCTTATAGAACTCGGCTGGAATTTAGAATAATGTATATTGGGCAATTTTTGGCAAACTATTATGTCTTTATTAAAGAAACTTTCTTTATTAATGAAACTTGGTGGAGATGTTAGTGAGATGTTAAGGAACACTCTTTATAACTCCAAACTAGTTCTACGCAAAAATACGGTGGATTGCGTAGCCGGAGTTGGACTGATGAGGGTAATTTTTTTGAAGCGCGGCCAAAGGCCGGCCTCGCGATAAGGAGTTCTACGCAAAAATACTGTGTTAATTAATTTAATTTAATTTTAGTTACTTTATTATTTTTTGTGATACGCTTAATATCATTGTTTTTAAGTTTAAATGAGTTGTATGTTTTTATTTTCAAAATTATTTCTCAACTTAAAATTACAGTAAAAAATACTGCAGTTTTACAATGAACCTTCTACTGAACATCCCTGCATACGAACTTCGTTTTTATTTCAGATGTATGGCAACACCAACTTTTCGCTAAATTAGAGAACTTTAACATTAAATTACTTAACAACTATAAGCCTCCGGCAGGTTCGGTTTTCAGTTTTAAGATGGGGATACACCCCTCTACCCCCCCCCCCCCCCCCCCCCCCCTTTTAACCTTTTCTTTCAAAGCGATATACATTATACTAAAGTTTTCCCAAAAAACAAATAATAATGAAAGAAACATCTGTAATTAATTGTTTTCGTTTCAATGATTTTTTCCGGATTTTATACATGAAAAGTAATTTAAAAATATAAAATTCTTCGAAATATTACGCAAGTTCAAAAATATCCAATATAAAATGTCTTTTTTTATATTTATTTATTTTGGAAATTTAAATTTCCCGCCTATTCAAGTTCTGACTATCAAAAAGGCGAATTTTCATGTGTTTTATAAAATTTCGAAACTACCGCCAATATTATCAATACCGCGGTTATGACGATGTTTTTTCAACGCCAATTTTCTTATAATTTTGCAACATGTCAGGTAAACACCCCACTTTACACCCTGACTTAGAGAATTCCAATATCTTTGAATCTTTTCATAAACTGATTAGCAGTGAAGATAAAGCTATTTCTTTTTTGGAAGAAATAACCTTAATACCTTCACGTAATTCACCACCACCAACATGTTGTGGGCTCCCAATGTCCGTAGAAAATTCCTCTGAAAAAAAACTTGGTTGGATATGGAGATGTTCATCAAAAGGTTCAAAGAAGAAAGGATCTAAGTCATGTCGTAAGATAGTAAATCCGAGTATTGGTATCTTTTTTGATAGTACTAGCTGTCGCATTTTCTTTCGAGAAGTCCTCGCAATGATCATTTGTGTGGTCATCGAGATGAAAATCAGTGATGTGTACGAGAACTTACTGTCCTCGCAATGATCATTTGTGTGGTCATCGAGATGAAAATCAGTGATGTGTACGAGAACTTACTGTCTTGGCGTCAATCAAATGATGACTCCCAAATCAGTTGGCACACAATTGTCGATTACTTCAGCTATTGTCCTAAAATAGCTGAAGTCATATCATCACACACTGATGTTGTACTCGGAGGCGAAGGTAAAACGGTCCAGATTGATGAAACGTTTCTAACAAAACGAAAATACAATCGTGGTCGTATTACCGAGCAAATGACAATAACTGTCCTCGGTTTATATTGCAAGGAAGATAAATCTGGTCTTTTCTTTAAAGTAAATGCGAAGAGCAAAAAGGAATTATGGCCGTATATCCAAAACTATGTTGATCACAATACTTCTAAGCTATGTACAGATAGTGCAAAACAGTATCAAGGAATTGAGCAAATGTTTTCTTCCTCAACTGTTCATTTGCAGACAAACCATAGCAAAGGAGAATTTGTGAACAAATCTGATAAGACAAATACGATCAATGATTTGGAGAACCGAAACAAATTGTTGAAAAAAAGTATTAAATGCCGTAGAACACCAAAACTTCTTCATCAATATATGAGTTTATATTGGTACAGGAATAATGTTTTAAACAAATTTGGTGATAAAGGTTTCCGAATCATGCAATTCCTTTTAGACATCAAAAAAGTGTATCCAGGAACTGTGGACGGCGAATTAAAAGATGGTTTGACTTTGAAAGAAATCGATCCTCCTACATTACAACCAGAAGTTGAAGTTTTGCTTCCCCCAGCAAAACGGCCTCGCCTGAAAACTAATGTAGAAGAAGACGATGATGAAGATATTGATGCAACATTTGAATTAGACTCATTCTGAGACATTGCCAGATGATTTTTATTGAAGTCTGAGAACAGTTTTAACACGCGTCAAACGAGTTGAGAATTTTTCATTGGATTCATGGAAAATATTTTTATTCTTCATTACAACAATGATAAACTAGTCGTCTTTTTCCCCCATCCATATCGTAAAGAAAGATAATACAATAATCGATGATAAAACTCATTAATCGATGATAAAACACATTAATCGATGATAAAACACGATGATTGCAAGAGAATTTGGTTGAAGACACGAATATATTTAGTTTTTAACAGAGCAGTTGAAAAGGTATGATTAAAAAATATTAACCATGAACAATATAAAAAAAAAAATAATTACTAATTGAAAACTAGCAGATCTCGATCATCCTCATCTTAATTTCAAAATGGCACCCCGCGGAGGCATTTTTACCGCTTTAACGCCTTCTCCAGCGGACATAACGGGAGCGATTGAAAAAATACAAGCAGCGATTGCAGCGAAAACGCTGGTATGTATTCTTGCTTCATGATTCAATTATTATTATTATTGAATCATGTTCTTGCTTGATTTTAATATGATGGCTTTGTGATACCACATATGTAACATGTTTGTTGAGAAAAAAATTGATTGAAAGTTTTAGGCAATACTGCTGTTTCCGTGGCGCCGCAATCTTATGGCGGATTCTTATAGAACTCGGCTGGAATTTAGAATAATGTATACTGGGCAATTTTTGGCAAACGATTATGTCTTTATTAATGAAACTTGGTGGAGATGTTAGTGAGGTGTTAAGGAACACTCTTTATAACTCCAAACTAGTTCTACGCAAAAATACGGTGGATTGCGTAGCCGGAGTTGGACTGATGAGGGTAATTTTTTTGAAGCGCGGCCAAAGGCCGGCCTCGCGATAAGGAGTTCTACGCAAAAATACTGTGTTAATTAATTTAATTTAATTTTAATTACTTTATTATTTTTTGTGATACGCTTAATATCGTTGTTTTTAAGTTTAAATGAGTTGTAAGTTTTTATTTTCAAAATTATTTCTCAACTTAAAATTACAGTAAAAAATACTGCAGTTTTACAATGAACCTTCTACTGAACATCCCTGCATACGAACTTCGTTTTTATTTCAGGTGTATGGCAACACCAACTTTTCGCTAAATTAGAGAACTTTAACATTAAATTACTTAAAAACTATAAGCCTCCGGCAGGTTCGGTTTTCAGTTTTAAGATGGGGATACACCCCTCTATCCCCCCTTTTAACCTTTTCTTTCAAAGCGATATACATTATACTAAAGTTTTCCCAAAAAAAAAAAAATAATAATGAAAGAAACATCTGTAATTAATTGTTTTCGTTTCAATGATTTTTTCCGGATTTTATATATGAAAAGTAATTTAAAAATATAAAATTCTTCGAAATATTACGCAAGTTCAAAAATATCCAATATAAAATGTCTTTTTTTATATTTATTTATTTTGGAAATTTAAATTTCCCGCCTATTCAAGTTCTGACTATCAAAAAGGCGAATTTTCATGTTTTTTATAAAATTTCGAAACTACCGCCAATATTATCAATACCGCGGTTATCACGATATTTTTTCAACGTCAATTTTCTTATAATTTTGCAATATGTCAGGTAAACACCCCACTTTACACCCTGACTTAGAGAATTTCAATATCTTTGAATCTTTTCATAAACTGATTAGCAGTGAAGATAAAGCTATTTCTTTTTTGGAAGAAATAACCTTAATACCTTCACGTAATTCACCACCACCAACATGTTGTGGGCTCCCAATGTCCGTAGAAAAGTCCTTTGAAAAAAAACTTGGTTGGATATGGAGATGTTCATCAAAAGGTTCAAAGAAGAAAGGATCTAAGTCATGTCGTAAGATAGTAAATCCGAGTATTGGTATCTTTTTTGATAGTACTAGCTGTCGCATTTTCTTTCGAGAAGTCCTCGCAATGATCATTTGTGTGGTCATCGAGATGAAAATCAGTCATGTGTACGAGAACTTACTGTCTTGGCGTCAATCGAATGATGACTCCCAAATCAGTTGGCACACAATTGTCGATTACTTCAGCTATTGTCGTAAAATAGCTGAAGTCATATCATCACACACTGATGTTGTACTCGGAGGCGAAGGTAAAACGGTCCAGATTGATGAAACGTTTCTAACAAAACGAAAATACAATCGTGGTCGTATTACCGAGCAAATGACAATAACTGTCCTCGGTTTATATTGCAAGGAAGATAAATCTGGTCTTTTCTTTAAAGTAAATGCGAAGAGCAAAAAGGAATTATGGCCGTATATCCAAAACTATGTTGATCACAATACTTCTAAGCTATGTACAGATAGTGCAAAACAGTATCAAGGAATTGAGCAAATGTTTTCTTCCTCAACTGTTCATTTGCAGACAAACCATAGCAAATGAGAATTTGTGAACAAATCTGATAAGACAAATACGATCAATGATTTGGAGAACCGAAACAAATTGTTGAAAAAAAGTATTAAATGCCGTAGAACACCAAAACTTCTTCATCAATATATGAGTTTATATTGGTACAGGAATAATGTTTTAAACAAATTTGGTGATAAAGGTTTCCGAATCATGCAATTCCTTTTAGACATCAAAAAAGTGTATCCAGGAACTGTGGACGGCGAATTAAAAGATGGATTGACTTTGAAAGAAATCGATCCTCCTACATTACAACCAGAAGTTGAAGTTTTGCTTCCCCCAGCAAAACGGCCTCGCCTGAAAACTAGTGTAGAAGAAGACGATGATGAAGATATTGATGCAACATTTGAATTATACTCATTCTGAGACATTGCCAGATGATTTTTATTGAAGTCTGAGAACAGTTTTAACACGCGTCAAACGAGTTGAGAATTTTTCATTGGATTCATGGAAAATATTTTTATTCTTCATTACAACAATGATAAACTAGTCGTCTTTTTTCCCCATCCATATCGTAAAGAAAGATAATACAATAATCGATGATAAAACACATTAATCGATGATAAAACACATCGATCGATGATAAAACACGATGATTGCAAGAGAATTTGGTTGAAGACACGAATATATTTAGTTTTTAACAGAGCAGTTGAAAAGGTATGATTAAAAAATATTAACCATGAACAATATAAAAAAAATGATTACTAATTGAAAACTAGCAGATCTCGATCATCCTCATCTTAATTTCAAAATGGCACCCCGCGGAGGCATTTTTACCGCTTTAACGCCTTCTCCAGCGGACATAACGGGAGCGATTGAAAAAATACAAGCAGCGATTGCAGCAAAACGCTGGTATGTATTCTTGGCTTTGTGATACCACATATGTAACATGTTTGTTGAGAAAAAAATTTATTGAAAGTTTTAGGCAATACTGCTGTTTCCGTGGCGCCGCAATCTTATGGCGGATTCTTATAGAACTCGGCTGGAATTTAGAATAATGTATATTGGGCAATTTTTGGCAAACTATTATGTCTTTATTAATGAAACTTGGTGGAGATGTTAGTGAGGTGTTAAGGAACACTCTTTATAACTCCAAACTATAGTAGTTCTACGCACAAATACGGTGGATTGCGTAGCCGGAGTTGGACTGATGAGGGTAATTTTTTTGAAGCGCGGCCAAAGGCTGCCCACGCGATAAGGAGTTCTACGCAAAAATACTGTGTTAATTAATTTAATTTAATTTTAATTACTTCATTATTTTTTGTGATACGCTTAATATCATTGTTTTTAAGTTTAAATGAGTTGTATGTTTTTATTTTCAAAATTATTTCTCAACTTAAAATTACAGTAAAAAATACTGCAGTTGAACCTTCTACTGAACATCCCTGCATACGAACTTCGTTTTTATTTCAGGTGTATGGCAACACCAACTTTTCGCTAAATTAGAGAACTTTAACATTAAATTACTTAAAAACTATAAGCCTCCGGCAGGTTCGGTTTTCAGTTTTAAGATGGGGATACACCCCTCTATCCCCCCCTTTTAACCTTTTTTTCAAATTGTTTTCGTTTCAATGATTTTTTCCGGATTTTATATATTAAAAGTAATTTAAAAATATAAAATTCTTCGAAATATTACGCAAGTTCAAAAATATCCAATATACAATGTCTTTTTTTTATATTTATTTATTTTGGAAATTTAAATTTCCCGCCTATTCAAGTTCTGACTATCAAAAAGGCGAATTTTCATGTGTTTTATAAAATTTCGAAACTACCGCCAATATTATTAATACCGCGGTTATCAATATTGTTCAACACGATATTTTTTCAACGTCAATTTTCTTATAATTTTGCAACACCACTTTACACCCTGACTTAGAGAATTTCAATATCTTTGAATCTTTTCATAAACTGATTAGCAGTGAAGATAAAGCTATTTCTTTTTTGAAAGAAATAACCTTAATACCTTCACGTAATTCACCACCACCAACATGTTGTGGGCTCCCAATGTCCGTAGAAAAGTCCTCCGAAAAGAAACTTGGTTGGATATGAAGATGTTCATCAAACGGTTCAAAGAAGAAAGGGTCTAAATCATGTCGTAAGATAGTAAATCCGAGTATTGGTACCTTTTTTGATAGTACTAGCTGTCGCATTTTCTTTCGAGAAGTCCTCGCAATCCTCATTTGTTTCGTCATCGAGATGAAAATCAGTGATGTGTACGAGAACTTACTGTCTTGGCGTCAATCAAATGATGACTCCCAAATCAGTTGGCACACAATTGTCGATTACTTCAGCTATTGTCGTGAAATAGCTGAAGTCATATCATCACACACTGATGTTGTACTCGGAGGCGAAGGTAAAACGGTCCAGATTGATGAAACCTTTCTAACAAAACGAAAATACAATCGTGGTCGTATTACCGAGCAAATGACAATAACTGTCCTCGGTTTATATTGCAAGGAAGATAAATCTGGTCTTTTCTTTAAAGTAAATGCGAAGAGCAAAAAGGAATTATGGCCGTATATCCAAAACTATGTTGATCACAATACTTCTAAGCTATGTACAGATAGTGCAAAACAGTATCAAGGAATTGAGCAAATGTTTTCTTCCTCAACTGTTCATTTGCAGACAAACCATAGCAAAGGAGAATTTGTGAACAAATCTGATAAGACAAATACGATCAATGATTTGGAGAACCGAAACAAATTGTTGAAAAAAAGTATTAAATGCCGTAGAACACCAAAACTTCTTCATCAATATATGAGTTTATATTGGTACAGGAATAATGTTTTAAACAAATTTGGTGATAAAGGTTTCCGAATCATGCAATTCCTTTTAGACATCAAAAAAGTGTATCCAGGAACTGTGGACGGCGAATTAAAAGATGGATTGACTTTGAAAGAAATCGATCCTCCTACATTACAACCAGAAGTTGAAGTTTTGCTTCCCCCAGCAAAACGGCCTCGCCTGAAAACTAATGTAGAAGAAGACGATGATGAAGATATTGATGCAACATTTGAATTAGACTCATTCTGAGACATTGCCAGATGATTTTTATTGAAGTCTGAGAACAGTTTTAACACGCGTCAAACGAGTTGAGAATTTTTCATTGGATTCATGGAAAATATTTTTATTCTTCATTACAACAATGATAAACTAGTCCTCTTTTTCCCCCATCCATATCGTAAAGAAAGATAATACAATAATCGATGATAAAACACATTAATCGATGATAAAACACATCGATCGATGATAAAACACGATGATTGCAAGAGAATTTGGTTGAAGACACGAATATATTTAGTTTTTAACAGAGCAGTTGAAAAGGTATGATTAAAAAATATTAACCATGAACAATATAAAAAAAAAAATAATTACTAATTGAAAACTAGCAGATCTCGATCATCCTCATCTTAATTTCAAAATGGCACCCCGCGGAGGCATTTTTACCGCTTTAACGCCTTCTCCAGCGGACATAACGGGAGCGATTGAAAAAATACAAGCAGCGATTGCAGCAAAAACGCTGGTATGTATTCTTGCTTCATGATTCAATTATTATTATTATTGAATCATGTTCTTGCTTGATTTTAATATGATGGCTTTGTGATACCACATATGTAACATGTTTGTTGAGAAAAAAATTGATTGAAAGTTTTAGGCAATACTGCTGTTTCCGTGGCGCCGCAATCTTATGGCGGATTCTTATAGAACTCGGCTGGAATTTAGAATAATGTATATTGGGCAATTTTTGGCAAACGATTATGTCTTTATTAATGAAACTTGGTGGAGATGTTAGTGAGGTGTTAAGGAACACTCTTTATAACTCCAAACTAGTTCTACGCAAAAATACGGTGGATTGCGTAGCCGGAGTTGGACTGATGAGGGTAATTTTTTTGAAGCGCGGCCAAAGACCGCCCACGCGATAAGGAGTTCTACGCAAAAATACTGTGTTAATTAATTTAATTTAATTTTAATTACTTTATTATTTTTTGTGATACGCTTAATATCATTGCTTTTAAGTTTAAATGAGTTGTATGTTTTTATTTTCAAAATTATTTCTCAACTTAAAATTACAGTAAAAAATACTGCAGTTTTACAATGAACCTTCTACTGAACATCCCTGCATACGAACTTCGTTTTTATTTCAGGTGTATGGCAACACCAACTTTTCGCTAAATTAGAGAACTTTAACATTAAATTACTTAAAAACTATAAGCCTCCGGCAGGTTCGGTTTTCAGTTTTAAGATGGGGATACACCCCTCTATCCCCCCTTTTAACCTTTTCTTTCAAAGCGATATACATTATACTAAAGTTTTCCCAAAAAAAAAAAAATAATAATGAAAGAAACATCTGTAATTAATTGTTTTCGTTTCAATGATTTTGTCCGGATTTTATATATGAAAAGTAATTTAAAAATATAAAATTCTTCGAAATATTACGCAAGTTCAAAAATATCCAATATAAAATGTCTTTTTTTATATTTATTTATTTTGGAAATTTAAATTTCCCGCCTATTCAAGTTCTGACTATCAAAAAGGCGAATTTTCATGTTTTTTATAAAATTTCGAAACTACCGCCAATATTATCAATACCGCGGTTATCACGATATTTTTTCAACGTCAATTTTCTTATAATTTTGCAATATGTCAGGTAAACACCCCACTTTACACCCTGACTTAGAGAATTTCAATATCTTTGAATCTTTTCATAAACTGATTAGCAGTGAAGATAAAGCTATTTCTTTTTTGGAAGAAATAACCTTAATACCTTCACGTAATTCACCACCACCAACATGTTGTGGGCTCCCAATGTCCGTAGAAAAGTCCTCTGAAAAAAAACTTGGTTGGATATGGAGATGTTCATCAAAAGGTTCAAAGAAGAAAGGATCTAAGTCATGTCGTAAGATAGTAAATCCGAGTATTGGTATCTTTTTTGATAGTACTAGCTGTCGCATTTTCTTTCGAGAAGTCCTCGCAATGATCATTTGTGTGGTCATCGAGATGAAAATCAGTCATGTGTACGAGAACTTACTGTCTTGGCGTCAATCGAATGATGACTCCCAAATCAGTTGGCACACAATTGTCGATTACTTCAGCTATTGTCGTAAAATAGCTGAAGTCATATCATCACACACTGATGTTGTACTCGGAGGCGAAGGTAAAACGGTCCAGATTGATGAAACGTTTCTAACAAAACGAAAATACAATCGTGGTCGTATTACCGAGCAAATGACAATAACTGTCCTCGGTTTATATTGCAAGGAAGATAAATCTGGTCTTTTCTTTAAAGTAAATGCGAAGAGCAAAAAGGAATTATGGCCGTATATCCAAAACTATGTTGATCACAATACTTCTAAGCTATGTACAGATAGTGCAAAACAGTATCAAGGAATTGAGCAAATGTTTTCTTCCTCAACTGTTCATTTGCAGACAAACCATAGCAAATGAGAATTTGTGAACAAATCTGATAAGACAAATACGATCAATGATTTGGAGAACCGAAAGAAATTGTTGAAAAAAAGTATTAAATGCCGTAGAACACCAAAACTTCTTCATCAATATATGAGTTTATATTGGTACAGGAATAATGTTTTAAACAAATTTGGTGATAAAGGTTTCCGAATCATGCAATTCCTTTTAGACATCAAAAAAGTGTATCCAGGAACTGTGGACGGCGAATTAAAAGATGGATTGACTTTGAAAGAAATCGATCCTCCTACATTACAACCAGAAGTTGAAGTTTTGCTTCCCCCAGCAAAACGGCCTCGCCTGAAAACTAGTGTAGAAGAAGACGATGATGAAGATATTGATGCAACATTTGAATTATACTCATTCTGAGACATTGCCAGATGATTTTTATTGAAGTCTGAGAACAGTTTTAACACGCGTCAAACGAGTTGAGAATTTTTCATTGGATTCATGGAAAATATTTTTATTCTTCATTACAACAATGATAAACTAGTCGTCTTTTTTCCCCATCCATATCGTAAAGAAAGATAATACAATAATCGATGATAAAACACATTAATCGATGATAAAACACATCGATCGATGATAAAACACGATGATTGCAAGAGAATTTGGTTGAAGACACGAATATATTTAGTTTTTAACAGAGCAGTTGAAAAGGTATGATTAAAAAAGATTAACCATGAACAATATAAAAAAAATGATTACTAATTGAAAACTAGCAGATCTCGATCATCCTCATCTTAATTTCAAAATGGCACCCCGCGGAGGCATTTTTACCGCTTTAACGCCTTCTCCAGCGGACATAACGGGAGCGATTGAAAAAATACAAGCAGCGATTGCAGCAAAACGCTGGTATGTATTCTTGGCTTTGTGATACCACATATGTAACATGTTTGTTGAGAAAAAAATTGATTGAAAGTTTTAGGCAATACTGCTGTTTCCGTGGCGCCGCAATCTTATGGCGGATTCTTATAGAACTCGGCTGGAATTTAGAATAATGTATATTGGGCAATTTTTGGCAAACTATTATGTCTTTATTAATGAAACTTGGTGGAGATGTTAGTGAGGTGTTAAGGAACACTCTTTATAACTCCAAACTATAGTAGTTCTACGCACAAATACGGTGGATTGCGTAGCCGGAGTTGGACTGATGAGGGTAATTTTTTTGAAGCGCGGCCAAAGGCCGCTCACGCGATAAGGAGTTCTACGCAAAAATACTGTGTTAATTAATTTAATTTAATTTTAATTACTTCATTATTTTTTGTGATACGCTTAATATCATTGTTTTTAAGTTTAAATGAGTTGTATGTTTTTATTTTCAAAATTATTTCTCAACTTAAAATTACAGTAAAAAATACTGCAGTTTTACAATGAACCTTCTACTGAACATCCCTGCATACGAACTTCGTTTTTATTTCAGGTGTATGGCAACACCAACTTTTCGCTAAATTAGAGAACTTTAACATTAAATTACTTAAAAACTATAAGCCTCCGGCAGGTTCGGTTTTCAGTTTTAAGATGGGGATACACCCCTCTATCCCCCCCTTTTAACCTTTTTTTCAAAGCGATATACATTATACTAAAGTTTTCCCAAAAAAAAAATAATAATGAAAGAAACATCTGTAATTAATTGTTTTCGTTTCAATGATTTTTTCCGGATTTTATATATTAAAAGTAATTTAAAAATATAAAATTCTTCGAAATATTACGCAAGTTCAAAAATATCCAATATACAATGTCTTTTTTTTATATTTATTTATTTTGGAAATTTAAATTTCCCGCCTATTCAAGTTCTGACTATCAAAAAGGCGAATTTTCATGTGTTTTATAAAATTTCGAAACTACCGCCAATATTATTAATACCGCGGTTATCAATATTGTTCAACACGATATTTTTTCAACGTCAATTTTCTTATAATTTTGCAACACCACTTTACACCCTGACTTAGAGAATTTCAATATCTTTGAATCTTTTCATAAACTGATTAGCAGTGAAGATAAAGCTATTTCTTTTTTGAAAGAAATAACCTTAATACCTTCACGTAATTCACCACCACCAACATGTTGTGGGCTCCCAATGTCCGTAGAAAAGTCCTCCGAAAAGAAACTTGGTTGGATATGAAGATGTTCATCAAACGGTTCAAAGAAGAAAGGGTCTAAATCATGTCGTAAGATAGTAAATCCGAGTATTGGTACCTTTTTTGATAGTACTAGCTGTCGCATTTTCTTTCGAGAAGTCCTTGCAATCCTCATTTGTTTCGTCATCGAGATGAAAATCAGTGATGTGTACGAGAACTTACTGTCTTGGCGTCAATCAAATGATGACTCCCAAATCAGTTGGCACACAATTGTCGATTACTTCAGCTATTGTCGTGAAATAGCTGAAGTCATATCATCACACACTGATGTTGTACTCGGAGGCGAAGGTAAAACGGTCCAGATTGATGAAACCTTTCTAACAAAACGAAAATACAATCGTGGTCGTATTACCGAGCAAATGACAATAACTGTCCTCGGTTTATATTGCAAGGAAGAAAAATCTGGTCTTTTCTTTAAAGTAAATGCGAAGAGCAAAAAGGAATTATGGCCGTATATCCAAAACTATGTTGATCACAATACTTCTAAGCTATGTACAGATAGTGCAAAACAGTATCAAGGAATTAAGCAAATGTTTTATTCCTGAACTGTTCATTTGCAGACAAACCATAGCAAAGGAGAATTTGTGAACAAATCTGATAAGACAAATACGATCAATGATTTGGAGAACTTTGTTGAAAAAAAGTATTACATGCCGTAGAACACCAAAACTTCTTCATCAATATATGAGTTTATATTGGTACAGGAAGAATGTTTTAAGCAAATTTGGTGATAAAGGTTTCCAAATCATGCAATTCCTTTTAGACATCAAAAAAGTGTATCCAGGAACTGTGGACGGCGAATTAAAAGATGGATTGACTTTGAAAGAAATCGATCCTCCTACATTACAACCGGAAGTTGAAGTGTTTCTTCCCCCAGCAAAACGGCCTCGCCTGGAAACTAATATAGAAGAAGACGATGATGAAGATATTGATGCAACATTTGAATTAGACTCATTCAGAGACATTGCCAGATGATTTTTATTGAAATCTGAGAACAGTTTTAACACGCGTCAAAAGAGTTGAGAATTTTTCATTGGATTCATGGTAAATATTTTTATTCATCATTACAACAATGATAAACTAGTCGTCTTTTTCCCCCATCCATATCGTAAAGAAAGATAATACAATAATCAATGATAAAACACATCGATCGATGATAAAACACGATGATTGCAAGAGAATTTGGTTGAAGACACGAATATATTTAATATAGTTTTTAACAGAGCAGTTGAAAAGGTATGATTAAAAAATATTAACCATGAACAATATAAAAAAAAATAATTACTGATTGAAAACTAGCAGATCTCGATCATCCTCATCTTACTTTCAAAATGGCACCCCGCGGAGGCATTTTTACCGCTTTAACGCCTTCTCCAGCGGACATAACGGGAGCGATTGAAAAAATACAAGCAGCGATTGCAGCAAAAACGCTGGTATGTATTCTTGCTTCATGATTCAATTATTATTATTATTGAATCATGTTCTTGCTTGATTTTAATATGATGGCTTTGTGATACCACATATGTAACATGGTTGTTGAGAAAAAAGTTTATTGAAAGTTTTAGGCAATACTGCTGTTTCCGTGGCGCCGCAATCTTATGGCGGATTCTTATAGAACTCGGCTGGAATTTAGAATAATGTATATTGGGCAATTTTTGGCAAACTATTATGTCTTTATTAAAGAAACTTTCTTTATTAATGAAACTTGGTAAAGATGTTAGTGAGGTGTTAAGGAACACTCTTTATAACTCCAAACTAGTTCTACGCAAAAATACGGTGGATTGCGTAGCCGGAGTTGGACTGATGAGGGTAATTTTTTTGAAGCGCGGCCAAAGGCCGGCCTCGCGATAAGGAGTTCTACGCAAAAATACTGTGTTAATTAATTTAATTTAATTTTAATTACTTTATTATTTTTTGTGATACGCTTAATATCGTTGTTTTTAAGTTTAAATGAGTTGTATGTTTTTATTTTCAAAATTATTTCTCAACTTAAAATTACAGTAAAAAATACTGCAGTTTTACAATGAACCTTCTACTGAACATCCCTGCATACGAACTTCGTTTTTATTTCAGGTGTATGGCAACACCAACTTTTCGCTAAATTAGAGAACTTTAACATTAAATTACTTAACAACTATAAGCCTCCGGCAGGTTCGGTTTTCAGTTTTAAGATGGGGATACACCCCTCTACCCCCCCCCCCCCCCCCCCCCCCCCTTTTAACCTTTTCTTTCAAAGCGATATACATTATACTAAAGTTTTCCCAAAAAACAAATAATAATGAAAGAAACATCTGTAATTAATTGTTTTCGTTTCAGTGATTTTTTCCGGATTTTATACATGAAAAGTAATTTAAAAATATAAAATTCTTCGAAATATTACGCAAGTTCAAAAATATCCAATATAAAATGTCTTTTTTTATATTTATTTATTTTGGAAATTTAAATTTCCCGCCTATTCAAGTTCTGACTATCAAAAAGGCGAATTTTCATGTGTTTTATAAAATTTCGAAACTACCGCCAATATTATCAATACCGCGGTTATGACGATATTTTTTCAACGTCAATTTTCTTATAATTTTGCAACATGTCAGGTAAACACCCCACTTTACACCCTGACTTAGAGAATTCCAATATCTTTGAATCTTTTCATAAACTGATTAGCAGTGAAGATAAAGCTATTTCTTTTTTGGAAGAAATAACCTTAATACCTTCACGTAATTCACCACCACCAACATGTTGTGGGCTCCCAATGTCCGTAGAAAAGTCCTCTGAAAAAAAACTTGGTTGGATATGGAGATGTTCATCAAAAGGTTCAAAGAAGAAAGGATCTAAGTCATGTCGTAAGATAGTAAATCCGAGCATTGGTACCTTTTTTGATAGTACTAGCTGTCGCATTTTCTTTCGAGAAGTCCTCGCAATGATCATTTGTGTGGTCATCGAGATGAAAATCAGTCATGTGTACGAGAACTTACTGTCTTGGCGTCAATCGAATGATGACTCCCAAATCAGTTGGCACACAATTGTCGATTACTTCAGCTATTGTCGTAAAATAGCTGAAGTCATATCATCACACACTGATGTTGTACTCGGAGGCGAAGGTAAAACGGTCCAGATTGATGAAACGTTTCTAACAAAACGAAAATACAATCGTGGTCGTATTACCGAGCAAATGACAATAACTGTCCTCGGTTTATATTGCAAGGAAGATAAATCTGGTCTTTTCTTTAAAGTAAATGCGAAGAGCAAAAAGGAATTATGGCCGTATATCCAAAACTATGTTGATCACAATACTTCTAAGCTATGTACAGATAGTGCAAAACAGTATCAAGGAATTGAGCAAATGTTTTCTTCCTCAACTGTTCATTTGCAGACAAACCATAGCAAATGAGAATTTGTGAACAAATCTGATAAGACAAATACGATCAATGATTTGGAGAACCGAAACAAATTGTTGAAAAAAAGTATTAAATGCCGTAGAACACCAAAACTTCTTCATCAATATATGAGTTTATATTGGTACAGGAATAATGTTTTAAACAAATTTGGTGATAAAGGTTTCCGAATCATGCAATTCCTTTTAGACATCAAAAAAGTGTATCCAGGAACTGTGGACGGCGAATTAAAAGATGGATTGACTTTGAAAGAAATCGATCCTCCTACATTACAACCAGAAGTTGAAGTTTTGCTTCCCCCAGCAAAACGGCCTCGCCTGAAAACTAGTGTAGAAGAAGACGATGATGAAGATATTGATGCAACATTTGAATTATACTCATTCTGAGACATTGCCAGATGATTTTTATTGAAGTCTGAGAACAGTTTTAACACGCGTCAAACGAGTTGAGAATTTTTCATTGGATTCATGGAAAATATTTTTATTCTTCATTACAACAATGATAAACTAGTCGTCTTTTTTCCCCATCCATATCGTAAAGAAAGATAATACAATAATCGATGATAAAACACATTAATCGATGATAAAACACATCGATCGATGATAAAACACGATGATTGCAAGAGAATTTGGTTGAAGACACGAATATATTTAGTTTTTAACAGAGCAGTTGAAAAGGTATGATTAAAAAAGATTAACCATGAACAATATAAAAAAAATGATTACTAATTGAAAACTAGCAGATCTCGATCATCCTCATCTTAATTTCAAAATGGCACCCCGCGGAGGCATTTTTACCGCTTTAACGCCTTCTCCAGCGGACATAACGGGAGCGATTGAAAAAATACAAGCAGCGATTGCAGCAAAACGCTGGTATGTATTCTTGGCTTTGTGATACCACATATGTAACATGTTTGTTGAGAAAAAAATTTATTGAAAGTTTTAGGCAATACTGCTGTTTCCGTGGCGCCGCAATCTTATGGCGGATTCTTATAGAACTCGGCTGGAATTTAGAATAATGTATATTGGGCAATTTTTGGCAAACTATTATGTCTTTATTAATGAAACTTGGTGGAGATGTTAGTGAGGTGTTAAGGAACACTCTTTATAACTCCAAACTATAGTAGTTCTACGCACAAATACGGTGGATTGCGTAGCCGGAGTTGGACTGATGAGGGTAATTTTTTTGAAGCGCGGCCAAAGACCGCCCACGCGATAAGGAGTTCTACGCAAAAATACTGTGTTAATTAATTTAATTTAATTTTAATTACTTCATTATTTTTTGTGATACGCTTAATATCATTGTTTTTAAGTTTAAATGAGTTGTATGTTTTTATTTTCAAAATTATTTCTCAACTTAAAATTACAGTAAAAAATACTGCAGTTTTACAATGAACCTTCTACTGAACATCTCTGCATACGAACTTCGTTTTTATTTCAGGTGTATGGCAACACCAACTTTTCGCTAAATTAGAGAACTTTAACATTAAATTACTTAAAAACTATAAGCCTCCGGCAGGTTCGGTTTTCAGTTTTAAGATGGGGATACACCCCTCTATCCCCCCCTTTTAACCTTTTTTTCAAAGCGATATACATTATACTAAAGTTTTCCCAAAAAAAAAATAATAATGAAAGAAACATCTGTAATTAATTGTTTTCGTTTCAATGATTTTTTCCGGATTTTATATATTAAAAGTAATTTAAAAATATAAAATTCTTCGAAATATTACGCAAGTTCAAAAATATCCAATATAAAATGTCTTTTTTTATATTTATTTATTTTGGAAATTTAAATTTCCCGCCTATTCAAGTTCTGACTATCAAAAAGGCGAATTTTCATGTGTTTTATAAAATTTCGAAACTACCGCCAATATTATCAATACCGCGGTTATGACGATATTTTTTCAACGTCAATTTTCTTATAATTTTGCAACACCACTTTACACCCTGACTTAGAGAATTTCAATATCTTTGAATCTTTTCATAAACTGATTAGCAGTGAAGATAAAGCTATTTCTTTTTTGAAAGAAATAACCTTAATACCTTCACGTAATTCACCACCACCAACATGTTGTGGGCTCCCAATGTCCGTAGAAAAGTCCTCCGAAAAGAAACTTGGTTGGATATGAAGATGTTCATCAAACGGTTCAAAGAAGAAAGGGTCTAAATCATGTCGTAAGATAGTAAATCCGAGTATTGGTACCTTTTTTGATAGTACTAGCTGTCGCATTTTCTTTCGAGAAGTCCTCGCAATCCTCATTTGTTTCGTCATCGAGATGAAAATCAGTGATGTGTACGAGAACTTACTGTCTTGGCGTCAATCAAATGATGACTCCCAAATCAGTTGGCACACAATTGTCGATTACTTCAGCTATTGTCGTGAAATAGCTGAAGTCATATCATCACACACTGATGTTGTACTCGGAGGCGAAGGTAAAACGGTCCAGATTGATGAAACCTTTCTAACAAAACGAAAATACAATCGTGGTCGTATTACCGAGCAAATGACAATAACTGTCCTCGGTTTATATTGCAAGGAAGAAAAATCTGGTCTTTTCTTTAAAGTAAATGCGAAGAGCAAAAAGGAATTATGGCCGTATATCCAAAACTATGTTGATAACAATACTTCTAAGCTATGTACAGATAGTGCAAAACAGTATCAAGGAATTAAGCAAATGTTTTATTCCTGAACTGTTCATTTGCAGACAAACCATAGCAAAGGAGAATTTGTGAACAAATCTGATAAGACAAATACGATCAATGATTTGGAGAACTTTGTTGAAAAAAAGTATTACATGCCGTAGAACACCAAAACTTCTTCATCAATATATGAGTTTATATTGGTACAGGAAGAATGTTTTAAGCAAATTTGGTGATAAAGGTTTCCAAATCATGCAATTCCTTTTAGACATCAAAAAAGTGTATCCAGGAACTGTGGACGGCGAATTAAAAGATGGATTGACTTTGAAAGAAATCGATCCTCCTACATTACAACCGGAAGTTGAAGTGTTTCTTCCCCCAGCAAAACGGCCTCGCCTGGAAACTAATATAGAAGAAGACGATGATGAAGATATTGATGCAACATTTGAATTAGACTCATTCAGAGACATTGCCAGATGATTTTTATTGAAGTCTGAGAACAGTTTTAACACGCGTCAAAAGAGTTGAGAATTTTTCATTGGATTCATGGTAAATATTTTTATTCATCATTACAACAATGATAAACTAATCGTCTTTTTCCCCCATCCATATCGTAAAGAAAGATAATACAATAATCAATGATAAAACACATCGATCGATGATAAAACACGATGATTGCAAGAGAATTTGGTTGAAGACACGAATATATTTAGTTTTTAACAGAGCAGTTGAAAAGGTATGATTAAAAAATATTAACCATGAACAATATAAAAAAAAATAATTACTGATTGAAAACTAGCAGATCTCGATCATCCTCATCTTACTTTCAAAATGGCACCCCGCGGAGGCATTTTTACCGCTTTAACGCCTTCTCCAGCGGACATAACGGGAGCGATTGAAAAAATACAAGCAGCGATTGCAGCAAAAACGCTGGTATGTATTCTTGCTTCATGATTCAATTATTATTATTATTGAATCATGTTCTTGCTTGATTTTAATATGATGGCTTTGTGATACCACATATGTAACATGGTTGTTGAGAAAAAAGTTTATTGAAAGTTTTAGGCAATACTGCTGTTTCCGTGGCGCCGCAATCTTATGGCGGATTCTTATAGAACTCGGCTGGAATTTAGAATAATGTATATTGGGCAATTTTTGGCAAACTATTATGTCTTTATTAAAGAAACTTTCTTTATTAATGAAACTTGGTAAAGATGTTAGTGAGGTGTTAAGGAACACTCTTTATAACTCCAAACTAGTTCTACGCAAAAATACGGTGGATTGCGTAGCCGGAGTTGGACTGATGAGGGTAATTTTTTTGAAGCGCGGCCAAAGGCCGGCCTCGCGATAAGGAGTTCTACGCAAAAATACTGTGTTAATTAATTTAATTTAATTTTAATTACTTTATTATTTTTTGTGATACGCTTAATATCGTTGTTTTTAAGTTTAAATGAGTTGTATGTTTTTATTTTCAAAATTATTTCTCAACTTAAAATTACAATAAAAAATACTGCAGTTTTACAATGAACCTTCTACTGAACATCCCTGCATACGAACTTCGTTTTTATTTCAGGTGTATGGCAACACCAACTTTTCGCTAAATTAGAGAACTTTAACATTAAATTACTTAACAACTATAAGCCTCCGGCAGGTTCGGTTTTCAGTTTTAAGATGGGGATACACCCGTCTACCCCCCCCTTTTAACCTTTTCTTTCAAAGCGATATACATTATACTAAAGTTTTCCCAAAAAACAAATAATAATGAAAGAAACATCTGTAATTAATTGTTTTCGTTTCAATGATTTTTTCCGGATTTTATACATGAAAAGTAATTTAAAAATATAAAATTCTTCGAAATATTACGCAAGTTCAAAAATATCCAATATAAAATGTCTTTTTTTATATTTATTTATTTTGGAAATTTAAATTTCCCGCCTATTCAAGTTCTGACTATCAAAAAGGCGAATTTTCATGTGTTTTATAAAATTTCGAAACTACCGCCAATATTATCAATACCGCGGTTATGACGATATTTTTTCAACGTCAATTTTCTTATAATTTTGCAACATGTCAGGTAAACACCCCACTTTACACCCTGACTTAGAGAATTCCAATATCTTTGAATCTTTTCATAAACTGATTAGCAGTGAAGATAAAGCTATTTCTTTTTTGGAAGAAATAACCTTAATACCTTCACGTAATTCACCACCACCAACATGTTGTGGGCTCCCAATGTCCGTAGAAAAGTCCTCTGAAAAAAAACTTGGTTGGATATGGAGATGTTCATCAAAAGGTTCAAAGAAGAAAGGATCTAAGTCATGTCGTAAGATAGTAAATCCGAGTATTGGTATCTTTTTTGATAGTACTAGCTGTCGCATTTTCTTTCGAGAAGTCCTCGCAATGATCATTTGTGTGGTCATCGAGATGAAAATCAGTCATGTGTACGAGAACTTACTGTCTTGGCGTCAATCGAATGATGACTCCCAAATCAGTTGGCACACAATTGTCGATTACTTCAGCTATTGTCGTAAAATAGCTGAAGTCATATCATCACACACTGATGTTGTACTCGGAGGCGAAGGTAAAACGGTCCAGATTGATGAAACGTTTCTAACAAAACGAAAATACAATCGTGGTCGTATTACCGAGCAAATGACAATAACTGTCCTCGGTTTATATTGCAAGGAAGATAAATCTGGTCTTTTCTTTAAAGTAAATGCGAAGAGCAAAAAGGAATTATGGCCGTATATCCAAAACTATGTTGATCACAATACTTCTAAGCTATGTACAGATAGTGCAAAACAGTATCAAGGAATTGAGCAAATGTTTTCTTCCTCAACTGTTCATTTGCAGACAAACCATAGCAAAGGAGAATTTGTGAACAAATCTGATAAGACAAATACGATCAATGATTTGGAGAACCGAAAGAAATTGTTGAAAAAAAGTATTAAATGCCGTAGAACACCAAAACTTCTTCATCAATATATGAGTTTATATTGGTACAGGAATAATGTTTTAAACAAATTTGGTGATAAAGGTTTCCGAATCATGCAATTCCTTTTAGACATCAAAAAAGTGTATCCAGGAACTGTGGACGGCGAATTAAAAGATGGATTGACTTTGAAAGAAATCGATCCTCCTAC
This sequence comes from Anastrepha ludens, assembly GCF_028408465.1. Classification (NCBI taxonomy): domain Eukaryota; kingdom Metazoa; phylum Arthropoda; class Insecta; order Diptera; family Tephritidae; genus Anastrepha; species Anastrepha ludens. The sequence continues at coordinate 94,729,877 of NC_071503.1, read as the reverse complement.
ATTACAACCAGAAGTTGAAGTTTTGCTTCCCCCAGCAAAACGGCCTCGCCTGAAAACTAATGTAGAAGAAGACGATGATGAAGATATTGATGCAACATTTGAATTATACTCATTCTGAGACATTGCCAGATGATTTTTATTGAAGTCTGAGAACAGTTTTAACACGCGTCAAACGAGTTGAGAATTTTTCATTGGATTCATGGAAAATATTTTTATTCTTCATTACAACAATGATAAACTAGTCGTCTTTTTTCCCCATCCATATCGTAAAGAAAGATAATACAATAATCGATGATAAAACACATTAATCGATGATAAAACACATCGATCGATGATAAAACACGATGATTGCAAGAGAATTTGGTTGAAGACACGAATATATTTAGTTTTTAACAGAGCAGTTGAAAAGGTATGATTAAAAAATATTAACCATGAACAATATAAAAAAAATGATTACTAATTGAAAACTAGCAGATCTCGATCATCCTCATCTTAATTTCAAAATGGCACCCCGCGGAGGCATTTTTACCGCTTTAACGCCTTCTCCAGCGGACATAACGGGAGCGATTGAAAAAATACAAGCAGCGATTGCAGCAAAACGCTGGTATGTATTCTTGGCTTTGTGATACCACATATGTAACATGTTTGTTGAGAAAAAAATTTATTGAAAGTTTTAGGCAATACTGCTGTTTCCGTGGCGCCGCAATCTTATGGCGGATTCTTATAGAACTCGGCTGGAATTTAGAATAATGTATATTGGGCAATTTTTGGCAAACTATTATGTCTTTATTAATGAAACTTGGTGGAGATGTTAGTGAGGTGTTAAGGAACACTCTTTATAACTCCAAACTATAGTAGTTCTACGCACAAATACGGTGGATTGCGTAGCCGGAGTTGGACTGATGAGGGTAATTTTTTTGAAGCGCGGCCAAAGACCGCCCACGCGATAAGGAGTTCTACGCAAAAATACTGTGTTAATTAATTTAATTTAATTTTAATTACTTCATTATTTTTTGTGATACGCTTAATATCATTGTTTTTAAGTTTAAATGAGTTGTATGTTTTTATTTTCAAAATTATTTCTCAACTTAAAATTACAGTAAAAAATACTGCAGTTTTACAATGAACCTTCTACTGAACATCCCTGCATACGAACTTCGTTTTTATTTCAGGTGTATGGCAACACCAACTTTTCGCTAAATTAGAGAACTTTAACATTAAATTACTTAAAAACTATAAGCCTCCGGCAGGTTCGGTTTTCAGTTTTAAGATGGGGATACACCCCTCTATCCCCCCCTTTTAACCTTTTTTTCAAAGCGATATACATTATACTAAAGTTTTCCCAAAAAAAAAATAATAATGAAAGAAACATCTGTAATTAATTGTTTTCGTTTCAATGATTTTTTCCGGATTTTATATATTAAAAGTAATTTAAAAATATAAAATTCTTCGAAATATTACACAAGTTCAAAAATATCCAATATACAATGTCTTTTTTTTATATATTATTTATTTATTTTGGAAATTTAAATTTCCCGCCTATTCAAGTTCTGACTATCAAAAAGGCGAATTTTCATGTGTTTTATAAAATTTCGAAACTACCGCCAATATTATTAATACCGCGGTTATCAATATTGTTCAACACGATATTTTTTCAACGTCAATTTTCTTATAATTTTGCAACACCACTTTACACCCTGACTTAGAGAATTTCAATATCTTTGAATCTTTTCATAAACTGATTAGCAGTGAAGATAAAGCTATTTCTTTTTTGAAAGAAATAACCTTAATACCTTCACGTAATTCACCACCACCAACATGTTGTGGGCTCCCAATGTCCGTAGAAAAGTCCTCCGAAAAGAAACTTGGTTGGATATGAAGATGTTCATCAAACGGTTCAAAGAAGAAAGGGTCTAAATCATGTCGTAAGATAGTAAATCCGAGTATTGGTACCTTTTTTGATAGTACTAGCTGTCGCATTTTCTTTCGAGAAGTCCCCGCAATCCTCATTTGTTTCGTCATCGAGATGAAAATCAGTGATGTGTACGAGAACTTACTGTCTTGGCGTCAATCAAATGATGACTCCCAAATCAGTTGGCACACAATTGTCGATTACTTCAGCTATTGTCGTGAAATAGCTGAAGTCATATCATCACACACTGATGTTGTACTCGGAGGCGAAGGTAAAACGGTCCAGATTGATGAAACCTTTCTAACAAAACGAAAATACAATCGTGGTCGTATTACCGAGCAAATGACAATAACTGTCCTCGGTTTATATTGCAAGGAAGAAAAATCTGGTCTTTTCTTTAAAGTAAATGCGAAGAGCAAAAAGGAATTATGGCCGTATATCCAAAACTATGTTGATCACAATACTTCTAAGCTATGTACAGATAGTGCAAAACAGTATCAAGGAATTAAGCAAATGTTTTATTCCTGAACTGTTCATTTGCAGACAAACCATAGCAAAGGAGAATTTGTGAACAAATCTGATAAGACAAATACGATCAATGATTTGGAGAACTTTGTTGAAAAAAAGTATTACATGCCGTAGAACACCAAAACTTCTTCATCAATATATGAGTTTATATTGGTACAGGAAGAATGTTTTAAGCAAATTTGGTGATAAAGGTTTCCAAATCATGCAATTCCTTTTAGACATCAAAAAAGTGTATCCAGGAACTGTGGACGGCGAATTAAAAGATGGATTGACTTTGAAAGAAATCGATCCTCCTACATTACAACCGGAAGTTGAAGTGTTTCTTCCCCCAGCAAAACGGCCTCGCCTGGAAACTAATATAGAAGAAGACGATGATGAAGATATTGATGCAACATTTGAATTAGACTCATTCAGAGACATTGCCAGATGATTTTTATTGAAGTCTGAGAACAGTTTTAACACGCGTCAAAAGAGTTGAGAATTTTTCATTGGATTCATGGTAAATATTTTTATTCATCATTACAACAATGATAAACTAGTCGTCTTTTCCCCCCATCCATATCGTAAAGAAAGATAATACAATAATCAATGATAAAACACATCGATCGATGATAAAACACGATGATTGCAAGAGAATTTGGTTGAAGACACGAATATATTTAGTTTTTAACAGAGCAGTTGAAAAGGTATGATTAAAAAATATTAACCATGAACAATATAAAAAAAAATAATTACTGATTGAAAACTAGCAGATCTCGATCATCCTCATCTTACTTTCAAAAATGGCACCCCCGCGGAGGCATTTTTACCGCTTTAACGCCTTCTCCAGCGGACATAACGGGAGCGATTGAAAAAAATACAAGCAGCGATTGCAGCAAAAACGCTGGTATGTATTCTTGCTTCATGATTCAATTATTATTATTATTGAATCATGTTCTTGCTTGATTTTAATATGATGGCTTTGTGATACCACATATGTAACATGGTTGTTGAGAAAAAAGTTTATTGAAAGTTTTAGGCAATACTGCTGTTTCCGTGGCGCCGCAATCTTATGGCGGATTCTTATAGAACTCGGCTGGAATTTAGAATAATGTATATTGGGCAATTTTTGGCAAAACTATTATGTCTTTATTAAAGAAACTTTCTTTATTAATGAAACTTGGTAAGATGTTAGTGAGGTGTTAAGGAACACTCTTTATAACTCCAAACTAGTTCTACGCAAAAATACGGTGGATTGCGTAGCCGGAGTTGGACTGATGAGGGTAATTTTTTTGAAGCGCGGCCAAAGGCCGGCCTCGCGATAAGGAGTTCTACGCAAAAATACTGTGTTAATTAATTTAATTTAATTTTAATTACTTTATTATTTTTTGTGATACGCTTAATATCGTTGTTTTTAAGTTTAAATGAGTTGTATGTTTTTATTTTCAAAATTATTTCTCAACTTAAAATTACAGTAAAAAATACTGCAGTTTTACAATGAACCTTCTACTGAACATCCCTGCATACGAACTTCGTTTTTATTTCAGGTGTATGGCAACACCAACTTTTCGCTAAATTAGAGAACTTTAACATTAAATTACTTAACAACTATAAGCCTCCGGCAGGTTCGGTTTTCAGTTTTAAGATGGGGATACACCCCTCTACCCCCCCCCCCCCCCCCCCCCCCCCCCCCCCCCTTTTAACCTTTTCTTTCAAAGCGATATACATTACACTAAAGTTTTCCCCAAAAAACAAATAATAATGAAAGAAACATCTGTAATTAATTGTTTTCGTTTCAGTGATTTTTTCCGGATTTTATACATGAAAAGTAATTTAAAAATATAAAATTCTTCGAAATATTACGCAAGTTCAAAAATATCCAATATAAAATGTCTTTTTTTATATTTATTTATTTTGGAAATTTAAATTTCCCGCCTATTCAAGTTCTGACTATCAAAAAGGCGAATTTTCATGTGTTTTATAAAATTTCGAAACTACCGCCAATATTATCAATACCGCGGTTATGACGATATTTTTTCAACGTCAATTTTCTTATAATTTTGCAACATGTCAGGTAAACACCCCACTTTACACCCTGACTTAGAGAATTCCAATATCTTTGAATCTTTTCATAAACTGATTAGCAGTGAAGATAAAGCTATTTCTTTTTGGAAGAAATAACCTTAATACCTTCACGTAATTCACCACCACCAACATGTTGTGGGCTCCCAATGTCCGTAGAAAAGTCCTCTGAAAAAAAACTTGGTTGGATATGGAGATGTTCATCAAAAGGTTCAAAGAAGAAAGGATCTAAGTCATGTCGTAAGATAGTAAATCCGAGCATTGGTACTTTTTTGATAGTACTAGCTGTCGCATTTTCTTTCGAGAAGTCCTCGCAATGATCATTTGTGTGGTCATCGAGATGAAAATCAGTCATGTGTACGAGAACTTACTGTCTTGGCGTCAATCGAATGATGACTCCCAAATCAGTTGGCACACAATTGTCGATTACTTCAGCTATTGTCGTAAAATAGCTGAAGTCATATCATCACACACTGATGTTGTACTCGGAGGCGAAGGTAAAACGGTCCAGATTGATGAAACGTTTCTAACAAAACGAAAATACAATCGTGGTCGTATTACCGAGCAAATGACAATAACTGTCCTCGGTTTATATTGCAAGGAAGATAAATCTGGTCTTTTCTTTAAAGTAAATGCGAAGAGCAAAAAGGAATTATGGCCGTATATCCAAAACTATGTTGATCACAATACTTCTAAGCTATGTACAGATAGTGCAAAACAGTATCAAGGAATTGAGCAAATGTTTTCTTCCTCAACTGTTCATTTGCAGACAAACCATAGCAAAGGAGAATTTGTGAACAAATCTGATAAGACAAATACGATCAATGATTTGGAGAACCGAAAGAAATTGTTGAAAAAAAGTATTAAATGCCGTAGAACACCAAAACTTCTTCATCAATATATGAGTTTATATTGGTACAGGAATAATGTTTTAAACAAATTTGGTGATAAAGGTTTCCGAATCATGCAATTCCTTTTAGACATCAAAAAAGTGTATCCAGGAACTGTGGACGGCGAATTAAAAGATGGATTGACTTTGAAAGAAATCGATCCTCCTACATTACAACCAGAAGTTGAAGTTTTGCTTCCCCCAGCAAAACGGCCTCGCCTGAAAACTAATGTAGAAGAAGACGATGATGAAGATATTGATGCAACATTTGAATTATACTCATTCTGAGACATTGCCAGATGATTTTTATTGAAGTCTGAGAACAGTTTTAACACGCGTCAAACGAGTTGAGAATTTTTCATTGGATTCATGGAAAATATTTTTATTCTTCATTACAACAATGATAAACTAGTCGTCTTTTTTCCCCATCCATATCGTAAAGAAAGATAATACAATAATCGATGATAAAACACATTAATCGATGATAAAACACATCGATCGATGATAAAACACGATGATTGCAAGAGAATTTGGTTGAAGACACGAATATATTTAGTTTTTAACAGAGCAGTTGAAAAGGTATGATTAAAAAATATTAACCATGAACAATATAAAAAAAATGATTACTAATTGAAAACTAGCAGATCTCGATCATCCTCATCTTAATTTCAAAATGGCACCCCGCGGAGGCATTTTTACCGCTTTAACGCCTTCTCCAGCGGACATAACGGGAGCGATTGAAAAAATACAAGCAGCGATTGCAGCAAAACGCTGGTATGTATTCTTGGCTTTGTGATACCACATATGTAACATGTTTGTTGAGAAAAAAATTTATTGAAAGTTTTAGGCAATACTGCTGTTTCCGTGGCGCCGCAATCTTATGGCGGATTCTTATAGAACTCGGCTGGAATTTAGAATAATGTATATTGGGCAATTTTTGGCAAACTATTATGTCTTTATTAATGAAACTTGGTGGAGATGTTAGTGAGGTGTTAAGGAACACTCTTTATAACTCCAAACTATAGTAGTTCTACGCACAAATACGGTGGATTGCGTAGCCGGAGTTGGACTGATGAGGGTAATTTTTTTGAAGCGCGGCCAAAGACCGCCCACGCGATAAGGAGTTCTACGCAAAAATACTGTGTTAATTAATTTAATTTAATTTTAATTACTTCATTATTTTTTGTGATACGCTTAATATCATTGTTTTTAAGTTTAAATGAGTTGTATGTTTTTATTTTCAAAATTATTTCTCAACTTAAAATTACAGTAAAAAATACTGCAGTTTTACAATGAACCTTCTACTGAACATCCCTGCATACGAACTTCGTTTTTATTTCAGGTGTATGGCAACACCAACTTTTCGCTAAATTAGAGAACTTTAACATTAAATTACTTAAAAACTATAAGCCTCCGGCAGGTTCGGTTTTCAGTTTTAAGATGGGGATACACCCCTCTATCCCCCCCTTTTAACCTTTTTTTCAAAGCGATATACATTATACTAAAGTTTTCCCAAAAAAAAAATAATAATGAAAGAAACATCTGTAATTAATTGTTTTCGTTTCAATGATTTTTTCCGGATTTTATATATTAAAAATATAAAATTCTTCGAAATATTACACAAGTTCAAAAATATCCAATATACAATGTCTTTTTTTTATATATTATTTATTTATTTTGGAAATTTAAATTTCCCGCCTATTCAAGTTCTGACTATCAAAAAGGCGAATTTTCATGTGTTTTATAAAATTTCGAAACTACCGCCAATATTATTAATACCGCGGTTATCAATATTGTTCAACACGATATTTTTTCAACGTCAATTTTCTTATAATTTTGCAACACCACTTTACACCCTGACTTAGAGAATTTCAATATCTTTGAATCTTTTCATAAACTGATTAGCAGTGAAGATAAATCTATTTCTTTTTTGAAAGAAATAACCTTAATACCTTCACGTAATTCACCACCACCAACATGTTGTGGGCTCCCAATGTCCGTAGAAAAGTCCTCCGAAAAGAAACTTGGTTGGATATGAAGATGTTCATCAAACGGTTCAAAGAAGAAAGGGTCTAAATCATGTCGTAAGATAGTAAATCCGAGTATTGGTACCTTTTTTGATAGTACTAGCTGTCGCATTTTCTTTCGAGAAGTCCCCGCAATCCTCATTTGTTTCGTCATCGAGATGAAAATCAGTGATGTGTACGAGAACTTACTGTCTTGGCGTCAATCAAATGATGACTCCCAAATCAGTTGGCACACAATTGTCGATTACTTCAGCTATTGTCGTGAAATAGCTGAAGTCATATCATCACACACTGATGTTGTACTCGGAGGCGAAGGTAAAACGGTCCAGATTGATGAAACCTTTCTAACAAAACGAAAATACAATCGTGGTCGTATTACCGAGCAAATGACAATAACTGTCCTCGGTTTATATTGCAAGGAAGAAAAATCTGGTCTTTTCTTTAAAGTAAATGCGAAGAGCAAAAAGGAATTATGGCCGTATATCCAAAACTATGTTGATCACAATACTTCTAAGCTATGTACAGATAGTGCAAAACAGTATCAAGGAATTAAGCAAATGTTTTATTCCTGAACTGTTCATTTGCAGACAAACCATAGCAAAGGAGAATTTGTGAACAAATCTGATAAGACAAATACGATCAATGATTTGGAGAACTTTGTTGAAAAAAAGTATTACATGCCGTAGAACACCAAAACTTCTTCATCAATATATGAGTTTATATTGGTACAGGAAGAATGTTTTAAGCAAATTTGGTGATAAAGGTTTCCAAATCATGCAATTCCTTTTAGACATCAAAAAAGTGTATCCAGGAACTGTGGACGGCGAATTAAAAGATGGATTGACTTTGAAAGAAATCGATCCTCCTACATTACAACCGGAAGTTGAAGTGTTTCTTCCCCCAGCAAAACGGCCTCGCCTGGAAACTAATATAGAAGAAGACGATGATGAAGATATTGATGCAACATTTGAATTAGACTCATTCAGAGACATTGCCAGATGATTTTTATTGAAGTCTGAGAACAGTTTTAACACGCGTCAAAAGAGTTGAGAATTTTTCATTGGATTCATGGTAAATATTTTTATTCATCATTACAACAATGATAAACTAGTCGTCTTTTCCCCCCATCCATATCGTAAAGAAAAATAATACAATAATCAATGATAAAACACATCGATCGATGATAAAACACGATGATTGCAAGAGAATTTGGTTGAAGACACGAATATATTTAGTTTTTAACAGAGCAGTTGAAAAGGTATGATTAAAAAATATTAACCATGAACAATATAAAAAAAAATAATTACTAATTGAAAACTAGCAGATCTCGATCATCCTCATCTTACTTTCAAAATGGCACCCCGCGGAGGCATTTTTACCGCTTTAGCGCCTTCTCTAGGGGACATAACGGGAGCGATTGAAAAAATACAAGCAGCGATTGCAGCAAAAACGCTGGTATGTATTCTTGCTTCATGATTCAATTATTATTATTATTGAATCATGTTCTTGCTTGATTTTAATATGATGGCTTTGTGATACCACATATGTAACATGGTTGTTGAGAAAAAAGTTTATTGAAAGTTTTAGGCAATACTGCTGTTTCCGTGGCGCCGCAATCTTATGGCGGATTCTTATAGAACTCGGCTGGAATTTAGAATAATGTATATTGGGCAATTTTTGGCAAACTATTATGTCTTTATTAATGAAACTTTCTTTATTAATGAAACTTGGTAAAGATGTTAGTGAGGTGTTAAGGAACACTCTTTATAACTCCAAACTAGTTCTACGCAAAAATACGGTGGATTGCGTAGCCGGAGTTGGACTGATGAGGGTAATTTTTTTGAAGCGCGGCCAAAGGCCGGCCTCGCGATAAGGAGTTCTACGCAAAAACACTGTGTTAATTAATTTAATTTAATTTTAATTACTTTATTATTTTTTGTGATACGCTTAATATCGTTGTTTTTAAGTTTAAATGAGTTGTATGTTTTTATTTTCAAAATTATTTCTCAACTTAAAAATACAGTAAAAAATACTGCAGTTTTACAATGAACCTTCTACTGAACATCCCTGCATACGAACTTCGTTTTTATTTCAGGTGTATGGCAACACCAACTTTTCGCTAAATTAGAGAACTTTAACATTAAATTACTTAACAACTATAAGCCTCCGGCAGGTTCGGTTTTCAGTTTTAAGATGGGGATACACCCCTCTATCCCCCCCTTTTAACCTTTTCTTTCAAAGCGATATACATTATACTAAAGTTTTCCCAAAAAAAAAATAATAATGAAAGAAACATCTGTAATTAATTGTTTTCGTTTCAATGATTTTTTCCGGATTTTATATATGAAAAGTAATTTAAAAATATAAAATTCTTCGAAATATTACACAAGTTCAAAAATATCCAATATAAAATGTCTTTTTTTATATTTATTTATTTTGGAAATTTAAATTTCCCGCCTATTCAAGTTCTGACTATCAAAAAGGCGAATTTTCATGTGTTTTATAAAATTTCGAAACTACCGCCAATATTATCAATACCGCGGTTATGACGATATTTTTTCAACGTCAATTTTCTTATAATTTTGCAACATGTCAGGTAAACACCCCACTTTACACCCTGACTTAGAGAATTCCAATATCTTTGAATCTTTTCATAAACTGATTAGCAGTGAAGATAAAGCTATTTCTTTTTTGGAAGAAATAACCTTAATACCTTCACGTAATTCACCACCACCAACATGTTGTGGGCTCCCAATGTCCGTAGAAAAGTCCTCTGAAAAAAAACTTGGTTGGATATGGAGATGTTCATCAAAAGGTTCAAAGAAGAAAGGATCTAAGTCATGTCGTAAGATAGTAAATCCGAGTATTGGTACCTTTTTTGATAGTACTAGCTGTCGCATTTTCTTTCGAGAAGTCCTCGCAATGATCATTTGTGTGGTCATCGAGATGAAAGTCAGTCATGTGTACGAGAACTTACTGTCTTGGCGTCAATCAAATGATGACTCCCAAATCAGTTGGCACACAATTGTCGATTACTTCAGCTATTGTCGTAAAATAGCTGAAGTCATATCATAACACACTGATGTTGTACTCGGAGGCGAAGGTAAAACGGTCCAGACTGATGAAACGTTTCTAACAAAACGAAAATACAATCGTGGTCGTATTACCGAGCAAATGACAATAACTGTCCTCGGTTTATATTGCAAGGAAGATAAATCTGGTCTTTTCTTTAAAGTAAATGCGAAGAGCAAAAAGGAATTATGGCCGTATATCCAAAACTATGTTGATCACAATACTTCTAAGCTATGTACAGATAGTGCAAAACAGTATCAAGGAATTAAGCAAATGTTTTATTCCTGAACTGTTCATTTGCAGACAAACCATAGCAAAGGAGAATTTGTGAACAAATCTGATAAGACAAATACGATCAATGATTTGGAGAACTTTGTTGAAAAAAAGTATTACATGCCGTAGAACACCAAAACTTCTTCATCAATATATGAGTTTATATTGGTACAGGAAGAATGTTTTAAGCAAATTTGGTGATAAAGGTTTCCAAATCATGCAATTCCTTTTAGACATCAAAAAAGTGTATCCAGGAACTGTGGACGGCGAATTAAAAGATGGATTGACTTTGAAAGAAATCGATCCTCCTACATTACAACCAGAAGTTGAAGTTTTGCTTCCCCCAGCAAAACGGCCTCGCCTGAAAACTAATGTAGAAGAAGACGATGATGAAGATATTGATGCAACATTTGAATTAGACTCATTCTGAGACATTGCCACATGATTTTTATTGAAGTCTGAGAACAGTTTTAACACGCGTCAAACGAGTTGAGAATTTTTCATTGGATTCATGGAAAATATTTTTATTCTTCATTACAACAATGATAAACTAGTTGTCTTTTTCCCCCATCCATATCGTAAAGAAAGATAATACAATAATCGATGATAAAACTCATTAATCGATGATAAAACACATCGATCGATGATAAAACACGATGATTGCAAGAGAATTTGGTTGAAGACACGAATATATTTAGTTTTTAACAGAGCAGTTGAAAAGGTATGATTAAAAAATATTAACCATGAACAATATAAAAAAAAAATAATTACTAATTGAAAACTAGCAGATCTCGATCATCCTCATCTTAATTTCAAAATGGCACCCCGCGGAGGCATTTTTACCGCTTTAACGCCTTCTCCAGCGGACATAACGGGAGCGATTGAAAAAATACAAGCAGCGATTGCAGCAAAAACGCTGGTATGTATTCTTGCTTCATGATTCAATTATTATTATTATTGAATCATGTTCTTGCTTGATTTTAATATGATGGCTTTGTGATACCACATATGTAACATGTTTGTTGAGAAAAAAATTGATTGAAAGTTTTAGGCAATACTGCTGTTTCCGTGGCGCCGCAATCTTATGGCGGATTCTTATAGAACTCGGCTGGAATTTAGAATAATGTATATTGGGCAATTTTTGGCAAACTATTATGTCTTTATTAATGAAACTTGGTGGAGATGTTAGTGAGGTGTTAAGGAACACCCTTTATAACTCCAAACTAGTTCTACGCAAAAATACGGTGGATTGCGTAGCCGGAGTTGGACTGATGAGGGTAATTTTTTTGAAGCGCGGCCAAAGGCCGCCCACGCGATAAGGAGTTCTACGCAAAAATACTGTGTTAATTAATTTAATTTAATTTTAATTACTTTATTATTTTTTGTGATACGCTTAATATCGTTGTTTTTAAGTTTAAATGAGTTGTATGTTTTTATTTTCAAAATTATTTCTCAACTTAAAATTACAGTAAAAAATACTGCAGTTTTACAATGAACCTTCTACTGAACATCCCTGCATACGAACTTCGTTTTTATTTCAGGTGTATGGCAACACCAACTTTTCGCTAAATTAGAGAACTTTAACATTAAATTACTTAACAACTATAAGCCTCCGGCAGGTTCGGTTTTCAGTTTTAAGATGGGGATACACCCCTCTACCCCCCCCTTTTAACCTTTTCTTTCAAAGCGATATACATTATACTAAAGTTTTCCCAAAAAAAAAAATAATAATGAAGGAAACATCTGTAATTAATTGTTTTCGTTTCAATGATTTTTTCCGGATTTTATATATGAAAAGTAATTTAAAAATATAAAATTCTTCGAAATATTACGCAAGTTCAAAAATATTCAATATAAAATGTCTTTTTTTTATATTTATTTATTTTGGAAATTTAAATTTCCCGCCTATTCAAGTTCTGACTATCAAAAAGGCGAATTTTCATGTGTTTTATAAAATTTCGAAACTACCGCCAATATTATCAATACCGCGGTTATCACGATATTTTTTCAACGTCAATTTTCTTATAATTTTGCAATATGTCAGGTAAACACCCCACTTTACACCCTGACTTAGAGAATTCCAATATCTTTGAATCTTTTCATAAACTGATTAGCAGTGAAGATAAAGCTATTTCTTTTTTGGAAGAAATAACCTTAATACCTTCACGTAATTCACCACCACCAACATGTTGTGGGCTCCCAATGTCCGCAGAAAAGTCCTCTGAAAAAAAACTTGGTTGGATATGGAGATGTTCATCAAAAGGTTCAAAGAAGAAAGGATCTAAGTCATGTCGTAAGATAGTAAATCCGAGTATTGGTATCTTTTTTGATAGTACTAGCTGTCGCATTTTCTTTCGAGAAGTCCTCGCAATGATCATTTGTGTGGTCATCGAGATGAAAATCAGTGATGTGTACGAGAACTTACTGTCTTGGCGTCAATCGAATGATGACTCCCAAATCAGTTGGCACACAATTGTCGATTACTTCAGCTATTGTCGTAAAATAGCTGAAGTCATATCATCACACACTGATGTTGTACTCGGAGGCGAAGGTAAAACGGTCCAGATTGATGAAACGTTTCTAACAAAACGAGAATACAATCGTGGTCGTATTACCGAGCAAATGACAATAACTGTCCTCGGTTTATATTGCAAGGAAGATAAATCTGGTCTTTTCTTTAAAGTAAATGCGAAGAGCAAAAAGGAATTATGGCCGTATATCCAAAACTATGTTGATCACAATACTTCTAAGCTATGTACAGATAGTGCAAAACAGTATCAAGGAATTGAGCAAATGTTTTCTTCCTCAACTGTTCATTTGCAGACAAACCATAGCAAAGGAGAATTTGTGAACAAATCTGATAAGACAAATACGATCAATGATTTGGAGAACCGAAAGAAATTGTTGAAAAAAAGTATTAAATGCCGTAGAACACCAAAACTTCTTCATCAATATATGAGTTTATATTGGTACAGGAATAATGTTTTAAACAAATTTGGTGATAAAGGTTTCCGAATCATGCAATTCCTTTTAGACATCAAAAAAGTGTATCCAGGAACTGTGGACGGCGAATTAAAAGATGGATTGACTTTGAAAGAAATCGATCCTCCTACATTACAACCAGAAGTTGAAGTTTTGCTTCCCCCAGCAAAACGGCTTCGCCTGAAAACTAATGTAGAAGAAGGCGATGATGAAGATATTGATGCAACATTTGAATTAGACTCATTCTGAGACATTGCCAGATGATTTTTATTGAAGTCTGAGAACAGTTTTAACACGCGTCAAACGAGTTGAGAATTTTTCATTGGATTCATGGAAAATATTTTTATTCTTCATTACAACAATGATAAACTAGTTGTCTTTTTCCCCCATCCATATCGTAAAGAAAGATAATACAATAATCGATGATAAAACACATTAAAAAAAATAAATAATTGGCGCGTACACTTCTGTTAGGTGTTTGGCCGAGCTCCTCCTCCTATTTGTGGTGTGCGTCTTGATGTTGTTCCACAAATGGAGGGACCTACAGTTTCAAGCCGACTCCGAACGGCAGATATTTTTATGAGGAGCTTTTTCATGGCAGAAATACACTCGGAGGTTTGCCATTGCCTGCCGAGGGGCGACCGCTATTAGAAAAATGTTTTTATTAATTTTGCCTTCACCGAGATTCGAACTAACGACCTCTCGGTGAATTCCGAATGGTAATCACGCACCAACCCATTCGGCTACGGCGGCCGCAGATAAAACACATTAATCGATGATAAAACACGATGATTGCAAGAGAATTTGGTTGAAGACACGAATATATTTAGTTTTTAACAGAGCAGTTGAAAAGGTATGATTAAAAAATCTTAACCATGAACAATATAAAAAAAAATAATTACTAATTGAAAACTAGCAGATCTCGATCATCCTCATCTTACTTTCAAAATGGCACCCCGCGGAGGCATTTTTACCGCTTTAACGCCTTCTCTAGGGGACATAACGGGAGCGATTGAAAAAATACAAGCAGCGATTGCAGCAAAAACGCTGGTATGTATTCTTGCTTCATGATTCAATTATTATTATTATTGAATCATGTTCTTGCTTGATTTTAATATGATGGCTTTGTGATACCACATATGTAACATGGTTGTCGAGAAAAAAGTTTATTGAAAGTTTTAGGCAATACTGCTGTTTCCGTGGCGCCGCAATCTTATGGCGGATTCTTATAGAACTCGGCTGGAATTTAGAATAATGTATATTGGGCAATTTTTGGCAAACTATTATGTCTTTATTAATGAAACTTTCTTTATTAATGAAACTTGGTAAAGATGTTAGTGAGGTGTTAAGGAACACTCTTTATAACTCCAAACTAGTTCTACGCAAAAGTACGGTGGATTGCGTAGCCGGAGTTGGACTGATGAGGGTAATTTTTTTGAAGCGCGGCCAAAGGCCGGCCTCGCGATAAGGAGTTCTACGCAAAAATACTGTGTTAATTAATTTAATTTAATTTTAATTACTTTATTATTTTTTGTGATACGCTTAATATCGTTGTTTTTAAGTTTAAATGAGTTGTATGTTTTTATTTTCAAAATTATTTCTCAACTTAAAATTACAGTAAAAAATACTGCAGTTTTACAATGAACCTTCTACTGAACATCCCTGCATACGAACTTCGTTTTTATTTCAGGTGTATGGCAACACCAACTTTTCGCTAAATTAGAGAACTTTAACATTAAATTACTTAACAACTATAAGCCTCCGGCAGGTTCGGTTTTCAGTTTTAAGATGGGGATACACCCCTCTACCCCCCCCCTTTTAACCTTTTCTTTCAAAGCGATATACATTATACTAAAGTTTTCCCAAAAAAAAAATAATAATGAAAGAAACATCTGTAATTAATTGTTTTCGTTTCAATGATTTTTTCCGGATTTTATATATGAAAAGTAATTTAAAAATATAAAATTCTTCGAAATATTACACAAGTTCAAAAATATCCAATATAAAATGTCTTTTTTTATATTTATTTATTTTGGAAATTTAAATTTCCCGCCTATTCAAGTTCTGACTATCAAAAAGGCGAATTTTCATGTGTTTTATAAAATTTCGAAACTACCGCCAATATTATCAATACCGCGGTTATGACGATATTTTTTCAACGTCAATTTTCTTATAATTTTGCAACATGTCAGGTAAACACCCCACTTTACACCCTGACTTAGAGAATTCCAATATCTTTGAATCTTTTCATAAACTGATTAGCAGTGAAGATAAAGCTATTTCTTTTTTGGAAGAAATAACCTTAATACCTTCACGTAATTCACCACCACCAACATGTTGTGGGCTCCCAATGTCCGTAGAAAAGTCCTCTGAAAAAAAACTTGGTTGGATATGGAGATGTTCATCAAAAGGTTCAAAGAAGAAAGGATCTAAGTCATGTCGTAAGATAGTAAATCCGAGTATTGGTACCTTTTTTGATAGTACTAGCTGTCGCATTTTCTTTCGAGAAGTCCTCGCAATGATCATTTGTGTGGTCATCGAGATGAAAGTCAGTCATGTGTACGAGAACTTACTGTCTTGGCGTCAATCAAATGATGACTCCCAAATCAGTTGGCACACAATTGTCGATTACTTCAGCTATTGTCGTAAAATAGCTGAAGTCATATCATAACACACTGATGTTGTACTCGGAGGCGAAGGTAAAACGGTCCAGATTGATGAAACGTTTCTAACAAAACGAAAATACAATCGTGGTCGTATTACCGAGCAAATGACAATAACTGTCCTCGGTTTATATTGCAAGGAAGATAAATCTGGTCTTTTCTTTAAAGTAAATGCGAAGAGCAAAAAGGAATTATGGCCGTATATCCAAAACTATGTTGATCACAATACTTCTAAGCTATGTACAGATAGTGCAAAACAGTATCAAGGAATTGAGCAAATGTTTTCTTCCTCAACTGTTCATTTGAAGACAAACCATAGCAAAGGAGAATTTGTGAACAAATCTGATAAGACAAATACGATCAATGATTTGGAGAACCGAAAGAAATTGTTGAAAAAAAGTATTAAATGCCGTAGAACACCAAAACTTCTTCATCAATATATGAGTTTATATTGGTACAGGAATAATGTTTTAAACAAATTTGGTGATAAAGGTTTCCGAATCATGCAATTCCTTTTAGACATCAAAAAAGTGTATCCAGGAACTGTGGACGGCGAATTAAAAGATGGATTGACTTTGAAAGAAATCGATCCTCCTACATTACAACCAGAAGTTGAAGTTTTGCTTCCCCCAGCAAAACGGCCTCGCCTGAAAACTAATGTAGAAGAAGACGATGATGAAGATATTGATGCAACATTTGAATTAGACTCATTCTGAGACATTGCCAGATGATTTTTATTGAAGTCTGAGAACAGTTTTAACACGCGTCAAACGAGTTGAGAATTTTTCATTGGATTCATGGAAAATATTTTTATTCTTCATTACAACAATGATAAACTAGTTGTCTTTTTCCCCCATCCATATCGTAAAGAAAGATAATACAATAATCGATGATAAAACTCATTAATCGATGATAAAACACATCGATCGATGATAAAACACGATGATTGCAAGAGAATTTGGTTGAAGACACGAATATATTTAGTTTTTAACAGAGCAGTTGAAAAGGTATGATTAAAAAATATTAACCATGAACAATATAAAAAAAAATAATTACTAATTGAAAACTAGCAGATCTCGATCATCCTCATCTTAATTTCAAAATGGCACCCCGCGGAGGCATTTTTACCGCTTTAACGCCTTCTCCAGCGGACATAACGGGAGCGATTGAAAAAATACAAGCAGCGATTGCAGCAAAAACGCTGGTATGTATTCTTGCTTCATGATTCAATTATTATTATTATTGAATCATGTTCTTGCTTGATTTTAATATGATGGCTTTGTGATACCACATATGTAACATGTTTGTTGAGAAAAAAATTGATTGAAAGTTTTAGGCAATACTGCTGTTTCCGTGGCGCCGCAATCTTATGGCGGATTCTTATAGAACTCGGCTGGAATTTAGAATAATGTATATTGGGCAATTTTTGGCAAACTATTATGTCTTTATTAATGAAACTTGGTGGAGATGTTAGTGAGGTGTTAAGGAACACCCTTTATAACTCCAAACTAGTTCTACGCAAAAATACGGTGGATTGCGTAGCCGGAGTTGGACTGATGAGGGTAATTTTTTTGAAGCGCGGCCAAAGGCCGCCCACGCGATAAGGAGTTCTACGCAAAAATACTGTGTTAATTAATTTAATTTAATTTTAATTACTTTATTATTTTTTGTGATACGCTTAATATCGTTGTTTTTAAGTTTAAATGAGTTGTATGTTTTTATTTTGAAAATTATTTCTCAACTTAAAATTACAGTAAAAAATACTGCAGTTTTACAATGAACCTTCTACTGAACATCCCTGCATACGAACTTCGTTTTTATTTCAGGTGTATGGCAACACCAACTTTTCGCTAAATTAGAGAACTTTAACATTAAATTACTTAACAACTATAAGCCTCCGGCAGGTTCGGTTTTCAGTTTTAAGATGGGGATACACCCCTCTACCCCCCCCTTTTAACCTTTTCTTTCAAAGCGATATACATTATACTAAAGTTTTCCCAAAAAAAAAAATAATAATGAAAGAAACATCTGTAATTAATTGTTTTCGTTTCAATGATTTTTTCCGGATTTTATATATGAAAAGTAATTTAAAAATATAAAATTCTTCGAAATATTACGCAAGTTCAAAAATATTCAATATAAAATGTCTTTTTTTTATATTTATTTATTTTGGAAATTTAAATTTCCCGCCTATTCAAGTTCTGACTATCAAAAAGGCGAATTTTCATGTGTTTTATAAAATTTCGAAACTACCGCCAATATTATCAATACCGCGGTTATCACGATATTTTTTCAACGTCAATTTTCTTATAATTTTGCAATATGTCAGGTAAACACCCCACTTTACACCCTGACTTAGAGAATTCCAATATCTTTGAATCTTTTCATAAACTGATTAGCAGTGAAGATAAAGCTATTTCTTTTTTGGAAGAAATAACCTTAATACCTTCACGTAATTCACCACCACCAACATGTTGTGGGCTCCCAATGTCCGCAGAAAAGTCCTCTGAAAAAAAACTTGGTTGGATATGGAGATGTTCATCAAAAGGTTCAAAGAAGAAAGGATCTAAGTCATGTCGTAAGATAGTAAATCCGAGTATTGGTATCTTTTTTGATAGTACTAGCTGTCGCATTTTCTTTCGAGAAGTCCTCGCAATGATCATTTGTGTGGTCATCGAGATGAAAATCAGTGATGTGTACGAGAACTTACTGTCTTGGCGTCAATCGAATGATGACTCCCAAATCAGTTGGCACACAATTGTCGATTACTTCAGCTATTGTCGTAAAATAGCTGAAGTCATATCATCACACACTGATGTTGTACTCGGAGGCGAAGGTAAAACGGTCCAGATTGATGAAACGTTTCTAACAAAACGAGAATACAATCGTGGTCGTATTACCGAGCAAATGACAATAACTGTCCTCGGTTTATATTGCAAGGAAGATAAATCTGGTCTTTTCTTTAAAGTAAATGCGAAGAGCAAAAAGGAATTATGGCCGTATATCCAAAACTATGTTGATCACAATACTTCTAAGCTATGTACAGATAGTGCAAAACAGTATCAAGGAATTGAGCAAATGTTTTCTTCCTCAACTGTTCATTTGCAGACAAACCATAGCAAAGGAGAATTTGTGAACAAATCTGATAAGACAAATACGATCAATGATTTGGAGAACCGAAAGAAATTGTTGAAAAAAAGTATTAAATGCCGTAGAACACCAAAACTTCTTCATCAATATATGAGTTTATATTGGTACAGGAATAATGTTTTAAACAAATTTGGTGATAAAGGTTTCCGAATCATGCAATTCCTTTTAGACATCAAAAAAGTGTATCCAGGAACTGTGGACGGCGAATTAAAAGATGGATTGACTTTGAAAGAAATCGATCCTCCTACATTACAACCAGAAGTTGAAGTTTTGCTTCCCCCAGCAAAACGGCTTCGCCTGAAAACTAATGTAGAAGAAGGCGATGATGAAGATATTGATGCAACATTTGAATTAGACTCATTCTGAGACATTGCCAGATGATTTTTATTGAAGTCTGAGAACAGTTTTAACACGCGTCAAACGAGTTGAGAATTTTTCATTGGATTCATGGAAAATATTTTTATTCTTCATTACAACAATGATAAACTAGTTGTCTTTTTCCCCCATCCATATCGTAAAGAAAGATAATACAATAATCGATGATAAAACACATTAATCGATGATAAAACACGATGATTGCAAGAGAATTTGGTTGAAGACACGAATATATTTAGTTTTTAACAGAGCAGTTGAAAAGGTATGATTAAAAAATCTTAACCATGAACAATATAAAAAAAAATAATTACTAATTGAAAACTAGCAGATCTCGATCATCCTCATCTTACTTTCAAAATGGCACCCCGCGGAGGCATTTTTACCGCTTTAACGCCTTCTCTAGGGGACATAACGGGAGCGATTGAAAAAATACAAGCAGCGATTGCAGCAAAAACGCTGGTATGTATTCTTGCTTCATGATTCAATTATTATTATTATTGAATCATGTTCTTGCTTGATTTTAATATGATGGCTTTGTGATACCACATATGTAACATGGTTGTCGAGAAAAAAGTTTATTGAAAGTTTTAGGCAATACTGCTGTTTCCGTGGCGCCGCAATCTTATGGCGGATTCTTATAGAACTCGGCTGGAATTTAGAATAATGTATATTGGGCAATTTTTGGCAAACTATTATGTCTTTATTAATGAAACTTTCTTTATTAATGAAACTTGGTAAAGATGTTAGTGAGGTGTTAAGGAACACTCTTTATAACTCCAAACTAGTTCTACGCAAAAATACGGTGGATTGCGTAGCCGGAGTTGGACTGATGAGGGTAATTTTTTTGAAGCGCGGCCAAAGGCCGGCCTCGCGATAAGGAGTTCTACGCAAAAATACTGTGTTAATTAATTTAATTTAATTTTAATTACTTTATTATTTTTTGTGATACGCTTAATATCGTTGTTTTTAAGTTTAAATGAGTTGTATGTTTTTATTTTCAAAATTATTTCTCAACTTAAAATTACAGTAAAAAATACTGCAGTTTTACAATGAACCTTCTACTGAACATCCCTGCATACGAACTTTGTTTTTATTTCAGGTGTATGGCAACACCAACTTTTCGCTAAATTAGAGAACTTTAACATTAAATTACTTAACAACTATAAGCCTCCGGCAGGTTTGGTTTTCCGTTTTAAGATGGGGATACACCCCTCTACCCCCCCCTTTTAACCTTTTCTTTCAAAGCGATATACATTATACTAAAGTTTTCCCAAAAAAAAAATAATAATGAAAGAAACATCTGTAATTAATTGTTTTCGTTTCAATGATTTTTTCCGGATTTTATATATGAAAAGTAATTTAAAAATATAAAATTCTTCGAAATATTACACAAGTTCAAAAATATCCAATATAAAAGTCTTTTTTTATATTTATTTATTTTGGAAATTTAAATTTCCCGCCTATTCAAGTTCTGACTATCAAAAAGGCGAATTTTCATGTGTTTTATAAAATTTCGAAACTACCGCCAATATTATCAATACCGCGGTTATCACGATATTTTTTCAACGTCAATTTTCTTATAATTTTGCAACATGTCAGGTAAACACCCCACTTTACACCCTGACTTAGAGAATTCCAATATCTTTGAATCTTTTCATAAACTGATTAGCAGTGAAGATAAAGCTATTTCTTTTTTGGAAGAAATAACCTTAATACCTTCACGTAATTCACCACCACCAACATGTTGTGGGCTCCCAATGTCCGTAGAAAAGTCCTCTGAAAAAAAACTTGGTTGGATATGGAGATGTTCATCAAAAGGTTCAAAGAAGAAAGGATCTAAGTCATGTCGTAAGATAGTAAATCCGAGTATTGGTATCTTTTTTGATAGTACTAGCTGTCGCATTTTCTTTCGAGAAGTCCTCGCAATGATCATTTGTGTGGTCATCGAGATGAAAATCAGTGATGTGTACGAGAACTTACTGTCTTGGCGTCAATCGAATGATGACTCCCAAATCAGTTGGCACACAATTGTCGATTACTTCAGCTATTGTCGTAAAATAGCTGAAGTCATATCATCACACACTGATGTTGTACTCGGAGGCGAAGGTAAAACGGTCCAGATTGATGAAACGTTTCTAACAAAACGAAAATACAATCGTGGTCGTATTACCGAGCAAATGACAATAACTGTCCTCGGTTTATATTGCAAGGAAGATAAATCTGGTCTTTTCTTTAAAGTAAATGCGAAGAGCAAAAAGGAATTATGGCCGTATATCCAAAACTATGTTGATCACAATACTTCTAAGCTATGTACAGATAGTGCAAAACAGTATCAAGGAATTGAGCAAATGTTTTCTTCCTCAACTGTTCATTTGCAGATAAACCATAGCAAAGGAGAATTTGTGAACAAATCTGATAAGACAAATACGATCAATGATTTGGAGAACCGAAACAAATTGTTGAAAAAAAGTATTAAATGCCGTAGAACACCAAAACTTCTTCATCAATATATGAGTTTATATTGGTACAGGAATAATGTTTTAAACAAATTTGGTGATAAAGGTTTCCGAATCATGCAATTCCTTTTAGACATCAAAAAAGTGTATCCAGGAACTGTGGACGGCGAATTAAAAGATGGATTGACTTTGAAAGAAATCGATCCTCCTACATTACAACCAGAAGTTGAAGTTTTGCTTCCCCCAGCAAAACGGCCTCGCCTGAAAACTAATGTAGAAGAAGACGATGATGAAGATATTGATGCAACATTTGAATTATACTCATTCTGAGACATTGCCAGATGATTTTTATTGAAGTCTGAGAACAGTTTTAACACGCGTCAAACGAGTTGAGAATTTTTCATTGGATTCATGGAAAATATTTTTATTCTTCATTACAACAATGATAAACTAGTCGTCTTTTTTCCCCATCCATATCGTAAAGAAAGATAATACAATAATCGATGATAAAACACATCGATCGATGATAAAACACGATGATTGCAAGAGAATTTGGTTGAAGACACGAATATATTTAGTTTTTAACAGAGCAGTTGAAAAGGTATGATTAAAAAATATTAACTATGAGCAATATAAAAAAAATAATTACTAATTGAAAACTAGCAGATCTCGATCATCCTCATCTTAATTTCAAAATGGCACCCCGCGGAGGCATTTTTACCGCTTTAACGCCTTCTCCAGCGGACATAACGGGAGCGATTGAAAAAATACAAGCAGCGATTGCAGCAAAAACGCTGGTATGTATTCTTGCTTCATGATTCAATTATTATTATTATTGAATCATGTTCTTGCTTGATTTTAATATGATGGCTTGTGATACCACATATGTAACATGTTTGTTGAGAAAAATATTTATTGAAAGTTTTAGGCAATACTGCTGTTTCCGTGGCGCCGCAATCTAATGGCGGATTCTTATAGAACTCGGCTGGAATTTAGAATAATGTATATTGGGCAATTTTTGGCAAACTATTATGTCTTTATTAATGAAACTTGGTGGAGATGTTAGTGAGGTGTTAAGGAACACTATTTATAACTCCAAACTAGTTCTACGCAAAAATACGGTGGATTGCGTAGCATATCCGGAGTTGGACTGATGAGGGTAATTTTTTTGAAGCGCGGCCAAAGGCCGCCCACGCGATAAGGAGTTCTACGCAAAAATACTGTTGTTGACGACGGCAGTTTGACGCGGCTAAATTCCCTTTTAGCAAGCCCTGGTGCAGTACATAAGACCCCGTTTGTTTAGAAAGGCTGACAACTTTATTTAACGATCAATAAGTTTACAATTAATAAGTGAAAATATTGTATGTGTCTTACAATTGTTTTTATGCGCGTCCATGCGCTTTCGTCAACGTCTAGAATCGAAAAGAAAGCTTGGTTCTCTTTGACAGCTGTTGATTGGCGAATGAGAAAAACAGAGGTGAGAAAATGCGAAATGGGTTGCCAAAGTAACCTTTCGCAACACCCCCCTTCGTAAATCTTATGCGGTTTTATGCAAGACGTTTACCCCACGTTTTTCAACCTCGACGTCCAATTTCGCCAACTTTACTATCGGTCGTGTACATAATCCATTTACTGTCTTGACTACTGCGCTACGAGTTTGGCCATCTTTACCAAAATTCATATCTATTACTACTCCTTTCGGCCACGAATTTCTCTTGGAGTTTTCGTCTACGATGACCACCACGTCGTTCAATTTGATTGGGTTTGCTGGTGGCTGATACCACTTTGCACGTCTGGTAAGACAGGGGAGATACTCCTTAACCCAGCGTCTCCAAAATTAGTCAGCCAACTGGCTAGAAATTTTAAAGTTTTGCCGTAGAGCCGATCCAGAGTTGGTATTATCTGTTAGTTCTCGAATACCACTAGAGTGTCCCGTCAGAAAGTGGTTTGGCGTAAGAGCTTCATCTTCAGCTGAATCAAGCGGCACGTACGTCAGTTGCCTTGAATTTAAAATGTTTTCGATGTCGGCTAGAACGGCTCTTAACACCTCCTCTCGCATACCAGAATCTGGTAGAATGTCCATTAGAATCGATTTCGTAGAACGTATCATGCGCTCCCATGACCCTCCCATATGTGGTGAAGCGGGGGGAATAAAAATCCATTCAATTTCAGGGTATTTCCTTTCTATATCATCCGACGATATTCTTTCAATTTCTTTTACTAGAAGTACACTAGCACCGCGAAAATTGGTGCCGTTGTCCGATATAATTCGTTTCGGTACTCCACGGCGACTCACAAATTGTTCAAAAATCAGCAAAAACGACTCGGTAGATAAAGTAGGTGAGATTTCAATGTAAACTGCGCGGGTGGTAAGGCATGTGAATAAAGCACCCCACCGCTTTTCACGCCTGCGGCCAATTACAACGTCCATTGGTCCGAAATAGTCAACCCCTGTAAAGGTGGACGGCCTGGTAATAGGTGACACACGTTCCATTGGCAGATCTCCCATTTGAGGAGGTTGTGGAGAAGCCCTACGGTTCCGGCAGGTTTGACATTTTGCAGCACATTCTTTTACCAGCCTTCTTACATTCCCATGGCAGCCGGTTCTACGTTACCGGAATGACTCGGGTTTTTCTTCCCGACCAAGGGCTGCCGCCCCAGTACACTAGCCCTGTCTAGTGTATCGTATATCACCCCACCCCTTACGTCACAGGAGCAAACTCTCGCAGCAATCCTGCTCCAAATACTTCTCCTCAGGGCTGGAGTCGAATCCAACCCTGGGCCAGAAGTATTCTACTGCTGCGTCTGCCATAAACGGCTTCACCCGAACTCCACTTCGGTTAGGTGCAATAAGTGCAACGGGTGGAGCCACCTTAAGACCTGTTCAGGCCTTAAGTCGCACAGGGAGTGATCCACACGGTATGTGGCCACGTGTTGCTCCCGCCAACAGGCGTCTGATGCCTCCACGGCTACTACACCCCCTGATAGGCCGGCACTACCAACCGCCACCACAACCCATACCTCCACGGTGAGGAGCCTATCGGAGCAACACAACTCCCCTTCAACCCCTCCCATCCCTTCCTGCTCCAACCCCAGTGCGGGGACAAACCAGCAGCTCCTGGTCCCCCGTACCGTCTGTTCCGTGTGTCAGACCGCAATACCTCGGAATCTGGTATCAGTCCAATGCAATTCCTGCAGTGGCTGGTGCCATTTTCGGAGATGTTCCGGCCTGCGCACCACCCGTGAGTGGACAACTGCCTACGTTGCCTCCTGCTGCAGAGCTCTGCACCCACTACCGCCCCCGGAGGCGCGGCCGCCCACCACCATCAGGCCGCAACAACCACAGTGGATTGCGCAGCAGGTGCAACGTAGACAACCCCACGCGTCCCTCACCCCCCGGATTACACAGACCTCACCGAGAAGCTTCAAACTTCTCCAGTTTAACTGTAACGGACTTACGAGTAAGGTCGACGAGATAGTTGACTTTATGAGCCGGCACAGTATTAAAATAGCTGCGGTCCAAGAAACAAAGTTGCACGCCAGGTCATCTCTGATCACCAGGGATGGCTACAACGTGCACAGACGCGATCGCGAGCGAGACAATGGTGGTGGCCTAGCGTTTATAGTCCACCACACAGTGCAGTATCGTCTCATCGATGAAGGAATCGACCGCAGGGACAGCACCTTAGAATGTCAAGGCATAGCTGTCCGGTCAGGCGATTCCGAGCTCGAAATATTTAACGTGTATATACCCCCTGTCACCTGCTGCCCGGCAGCATATCACCCTGATATAGGTGCGCTCATCAGAGGTGAAACCCGATTGGTTGTAGGTGACTTTAATGCGCATCACGATCTTTGGCGTTCAAGCCTGCCAAATGATCGTAGGGGACAGCAATTGGCAGAGCTGATAGACGACTCGACATTCAGCACTGTGAACGACGACGCCCCCACCAGGGGGCGCGGGTCTGATAAATAGCATAACGTGGCGACCTATGCTATCGCTTGCATCAGACCACTTGCCCATTATCGTCTCGATTGAGAGACCTGCCGACTTCGTTTCCGCGAATCACCGGTCCTATTTTAACTTTAAAAATGCTAATTGGGCCGGCTTCACGGAATTCACCGAGGACACCTTCGCCGCTCTTCCCATCCCCACTGATGAGCGCGTGGGCGAACGCGCATTCCGCAAGGTGCTCACAGCTGCTGCGGCTCGCTTCATCCCAGCTGGAAGTTATAAGGACATCCGTCCTCATTTCCCAGCAGAAGCAGCCAGTTTAGCGAACGAGCGTGACCACCTACGCCAGGCCGATCCCGGGGATCCCCGCATAAGGGATCTCAATTTGGAGATCCGGCAACTGTTAAATCAACATAAGCGGACTAAATGGGTTGAGCACCTGAAGACTTGTAACCTCACCTCCGGTGTGAGTAAGCTCTGGTCCACCGTTAGGTCCCTGTCGAACCCGACGAAACACAACGACAAGATGGCTATCACCTTCAACGGTTGTACTTCGTCGGTCCCGAAGAGATGCGCGAGCTATTTTAGCCGGCTGTTCATACTGCATCCTTCGGATTAAACGCGCTGATGCTGAAGCATCTGGGACCCCTGGGAGTAGGATACCTCACAAGGGTCTTCAATTTGTCCCTGGCCACTCTCATCATCCCTGACAAGTGGAAAGCAGGGAGAGTGGTCCCACTCCTGAAACCTGGGAAACCCGCCAACCAAGGGGAGTCTTATCGGCCGATAACTCTCCTTTCCCCAGTAGTGAAGACACTTGAAGCCCTCCTACTCCCTCTCTACACGACACACCTGGCCCCAGCCCCACATCAGCACGGATTCCGACGAGTGCACAGCACCACCACTGCACTCACCGCCATAAACGCCCAGATAAATCGCGGGCTTAACCAAAACCCCCCCTGCGAGAGGACTGTCCTAGTAGCGTTGGACCTGAAGAAGGCTTTCGATACAGTCATCCATTCCACGCTACTAGATGGCATTTATCAGTCGACACTCCCGCCAGGGCTGAAGAGTGATTTTTCGAGATCAAATATCAAAGCAGAGGAAGATTAAGCAAGGCGTACCGAAGGGTGGTGTCCTTTCACCCTTGCTTTTTAACTTCTACATCTCGAAACTCCCCCAACCACCAGCGGGAGTTTCCCTGATCTCATACGCTGACGATTGCACGATAATGGCGTCGGGCAATGACATCGATGGCCTGTGTTCCAAAGTGAACAACTACCTCACCGACCTTTCTCGCTTTTTCACTGCGAGGAATCTCCAACTTTCCCCCACCAAGTCCATGGCGACCCTTTTCACCACCTGGACAAAGGAGGTCAAGCTGTCCCTTGAGGTAAAAGTCGACGACACACCAATTCCGACTGTAAATAACCCCAAAATTTTGGGTGTAACCTTCGACAGCTTGCTCTCCTTCTCTGCGCATACAACCGCAATTGCCACTAAAGTCCAAAATCGCAACAAGGTCCTCAAATCGCTGGCCGGCAGCACTTGGGGCAAAGACAAAGAACTGTTGCTTTCGACATTTAAGGCAATTGGCCGGCCGGTTCTAAACTATGCTGCGCCTGTCTGGTCGCCTGGAACTAGTGATTCGCAGTGGACAAAGCTTCAGACATGTCAAAATACCGCCATTCGGACAGCGACCGGGTGCCTCCTGATGTCACCCATCCAACATCTACACAACGAGGCACAAATGCTCCCAGTTGCGGAGCACAACAAATTGCTCAGCAAGCAGTTCCTGCTGGGGTGTTACCGCAGGTTTCACCCCTGCAGACACCTGCTTGAGCCTGAGCCGCCTCCCAGGAACGTCAGGAGACACCTCCTTGACTACGCTGACGAACTCCAGGACAAAACTGACCGAAACCTACTGGACCGGACAGTATTTAGACAGTCAATAAACGACATTCACCGGGAGACCGTTACCACCTTCATGAACTCCCGTCCTGTGAATGCCGTAATCGGAGTCCAACCACCACCTATCGCAGATGAAGAGCTCCAGCTTCCCCGTGAGACTCGTGTAACATTGGCACAATTACGTTCTGGATATTGTAGCAGGTTAAACTCCTACTTATCCAGAATTGACCCCGACATACCAAACACATGTCCGGCATGTGAAGGTACCCCGCACGACACTAACCACCTCTTCACATGCCCCCTCAAACCGACTCATCTAACCCCCCTCTCCCTCTGGACCCAACCTGTCGAAACAGCATGTTTCCTGGGCCTACCCTTAGATGAGCTAGACGAAGACGACCGATGATATACTTACACTGACAGGGCTAACTATGCTGTTAAAACAACAACAACCAGCCTTCTAAAGGCGGAGATGCAGAACCTTTGCCTCTTCTCGTTGACGGCGATCTCGTTGTGATGGTGGTGAAATTTCCTGTGATAGAAGTCGACGAGTAGTCGCGTTACGTCGTGCTTGCGTGGCAGGATTATTGGACGCTTGACATTAATGGCAACACCCTCAGCAGCATCAATTCTACCTTTTACTCGCAGCAGGCCAATCTGGTCTAAGTATGGGGAGAACTTGAAAAGAAAAGATTTTCGATTAATTTCCTCACCATTACGCAGACGACAGATCTCTTCATGGAACACCTCGCTTTGACAATTAAGCATAATTGCAAGCTCTGCTGTCTCTATGTTGTCTGGGTTGAGTAGCTTTTGAAGAAACTGAGAACGTGGCTTTCCCTTCGTAACCAATCGTAGAAAACGTTAAACAAATCGATGCGCACTGCGAAGCTTCTCCCATGTACTAAATCTTGTTAGCGAAATCCATATGCTGTAGAACCTCAACGGTCTCTTCGTCATCATCTGGAAATTGTATAATTGGCCAGCTTGACTCTCGTTCTAGTAGGAATTTAGGCCCACTGAACCAGCGTTGGTTGTCGTCGAATTCTCGGTTGCTGCTCCATTTAGTGCCATCGTCCGCAATATTCTCACCAGATGGCAGCCACCTCCATTCCCTAATAGCAGAACTCTCGAGGATCTCTCCGATTCTCAGCGCCACGAATTGATGGTATTTTCTTGTGCTCGCAGCCAAAACAACACATTTTTGGAGTCTGTCCAGAATACTCTGCGATTTACTGTAATGGACAGTTCATAGCTAAGAACATTTGCCAGCCTAAGTCCCAAAACAGCAGCTAACAGCTCCAGCCTGGGTATGGAAGTGGGCTTCAATGGCGCAACGCGAGTTTTCGAAGCCAAAAGTGAACAAGATATTTGCGAACCTACTTCTGACCGGATGTAGGCCACCGCAGCGTAGGCTTTTATGCTTGCATCTACAAAAATGTGCAACTGATTATTTTGGTTTTCGCTGGCAAGTGAAATGCAACGGGGAATTCTTATGCCGTTGATCGCAGGAATGCGTTTTACCCAACGAAACCAGTTGCAACGTTCTTCTTCTTTAATCGGTTCATCCCAACCTACTCCGGAGCGCCAGACATCTTGTAAAATAATTTTTGCCTGTACAATGACAAAACCGAGCAAACCCATAGGATCGAAAATCGTCATTATTGTGCGCAAAATTTGTCGCTTCGACACGATCGTATTTTCATTAAAAACTTCCTTTGGAAAATTTTCAATGTATGTTAACTCATCCGAAACTGGCAGCCACCACATCCCTAGTACCTTTTCTATAACGGCTTCTGGCTCTTCAAAACATTTGGCGGCTGGAACGTCGTCAGCATCTAATGAAAATAGTACGTGTTTGGAATTAGATTTCCAGTTTCTCATTTGGAATCCGCCCTCCTGATGAACCCAACGAACTTTAGTTGCTAGACAAGCCAATTCATTTTCAGAGTCTGCACTCTGATGCCAATCGTCAACAAATGTGTTACTAACGATGGCCCGTTCGGCGTCGGGATGAAGATCAGCAAATCGGTGAGCGTTACGATTTTTTATGTAGTTCGCCAAGGAAGGCGAGCACGAAGCGCCGAATGTCATAACCCTTATCACGTAGATATCATAGTCGCGAGACGAGCCATCGTTTCGCCAAAGAAATTTTTGCGCCACTTGATCTTCTTTTATAATTTTAATCTGGTGGAACATTTCGCGTATATCTCCACAAACTGCGAAACGTCGTTCGCGAAATCGGAGCAGTACCCACAATAGAGACTTAAGTAGATCGGGCCCTTTCAGCAACATATCATTGAGCCCGACACCCTTTACCCTTGCTGCAGCATCCCAAACCAATCGAGTTTTCTTTTTATTGGCATTGAGAACAGTAAATATAGGGAGATACCAAGACCTAGCGCTATATTTTATTTCGTTTTTGTTCAACTTAGATACGTACCCTTTTTTCTCATAATCATGTATTTTGTTTATAAGAAATTGACGAATTGACGAATCACGCTTCATTTTACTTTCTAAGCACGAGAGTCGCCGGATTGCCATAGGCAGCGAATCGGGAAGCTCGACAGCTTCGTGCTTCCAAAGTAACCCGGTTTCCCATCTCTTTTCAGCGGAGATAAAGCGCGTGGTCTTTTCCATGATTTGAAGAGCGCGTTCATCATCTTTAGATATCAACGGCTTAATTGGTGCATATGATCCGATGGCATCAATAGAAAAATATGTTTTCAGTTGCTGGTCCATACGATCATCTCTGGTTGTATCACATTCGCAGGTATGCAATATTCTCGGTTGTTCAGCGCAGTTAGTTTTATCGCGCCCATATACACTCCATCCTAGTCGGCACTTTGCGGCAATAAGGTCGGATCCCCTATCTTCTCTTATTTCGATAGGGATTCCTATTTTAGCGTTGTCCAAACCTATCAAAATTCGCGCTCTTGCTTTATTATAGGGTCGAATCGGCAGACCCTTAATGTGTGCGTGCTTACTAATCGTAGAGCTGAACAGCGACTGCTGAGGAAGTAGTAGATTAGCAACGGTTCGAACGTTTCGAAGCCTGTATTTTTGAGAGGGTAATGTAATCGGTGAAACGTAAAGATTGACAAATTTGGAATTTGCCTCATTTTGAGTAATTTCTCCCGTCCAACGCAAGCATAACGATTCAACTGGCCCATCTAAATCAAGCTCGTTCGCCAATTGAGACTCAATTAGCGTACAGGAGGCTACTTCGTCGATAAGTGCGAATGTACGTATTGCTTTGGTACCGCTATGTAAAATAACCTCCACATACCTGAAAAGCGCCCTTTGCGTTTCTTTATCAGCATCTGTGCCCAACTCGTGGTATAATGTTGCTTGTTGTCGTTTTCCAATCGTCAACGAAGTACCATTGTGAAGCAGTGGATGGTGAGCCATTCTACAATCATCTACGCCACAGCACCTTTTCGAATTACATCGACGAATGAAATGACTTTTGAAGCAACGTAAACAGAGTTTATTTTCCCGTACAAATTTCCATCTGTCACTTTGCGATAGGGCACGAAACTCATAGCAATCGGACAGCGTATGGCTCGCACCGCATTTCAGGCAATTTATCGACTTTACACTCTGCTCGTTATTTTTCGCAACCACATCGTGAATCATTATTCTGCCCTTTAGTGATTCGCGATTTCCCTTTTTTGCTTCGACGTTGCTATTACACGATGATATCGCTGATGTCTGGATGGAAGTGACCTGGCGAGCGCACATGGCTAGACCGAAAAGCCAATCATCGAATGCAGCAATGTCAGCGCGTCTCAGGGACATACATTGCTGGCCCCAACTCAACCTTTGGTTACATGGCAGTTTAGCTACCAGCTCGTTTAATGGCACTGGATCATTTAGATAATCGTTTAGACCGACCGCCTGCATTGTAGCGCGATAATTTTGTACCGCTAATGAAAGTGTTACTAAGGTTTCTAATTTGTCTGGCTTTACAGATGGTTCCTCCCTTAACCTACGCAGCATTACTTGGTGAATTACTTCTGGTCTACCATACAACATGCGGAGTGTATTAATGGTCATTCCAACCGTAGACGGCACCATAAGCCTACCACGAACTGCCTCTAATGCTTGGCCCTTCAAGCATTTCTGCAACCTAATAAGGTTTTCTTGGTCCGTTAATCCGTATGGTAGACTGCTCGTAGTTAGTAATAAATACGGGACAGTCTTCAGGCCTACCTGTAAAGGTTGGCAGATCTTTCGAAAGCACTTGACGACTAGCTATATGTGTCGCAGTCAAGTTTAGGTCGGCTGTCGTAGAGTAACTGTACGGATTAGTAACGGTCGGATACCCTCCATAAGGCATATTTAAGTTAGGGTTAACATTTGGGTGTGAAAATCCTGAAGCAACCGATGTTGGCAAACTGTGCAAATTGTGCATTGAGGTATATGCAGAAAAGGGTTGAGATGAAGACATAGCCGAGACTGTATTGCTGTTTGAGGTTAAGTTGGGCAGCATGGTCGTCATGCCGTTCGTAGTCGAAGTATAAGGAAATGGCATCACGTTAGCAAGGTTAGGGACGACATTGAACGTGGTCGATGGAATGTGTGTTCCCGTTATACCTGCAGTTTGGTTGCATTGCAGTTCTATAGGTTGTGGAACGCCACATGCGTATGGCTGTGCTGTACTGTAATAGTGTGTAGCCCTAATCCCGGAGGTGCCTAAAGTGCAGGGGGGTGCAAGTGGTGCAGTTTGATGAACAGGTGTAGATGCGTGTCGATCTGGCGCGGTGTCGGCAGTAGGCGTTTCGGTGCCAATTGTCACAGCATGGCCAGTTTTGTCAGCCTCATCTAATAAACCCTCGACTGCGCTTATTGTATCAGCATCCGCGTTTCCCCGTGGCGATGCAGCTTTAGAAACATCCTCCATTTTTACAGCTTATTAAACGAAAATATCTTTAAAGTCAATTTTTTCAGAATGTTGACGACAGCAGTTTGACGCGGCTAAATTCCCTTTTAGCAAGCCCTGGTGCAGTACATAAGACTCCGTTTGTTTAGAAAGGCTGAAAACTTTATTTAACGATCAATAAGTTTACAATTAATAAGTGAAAATATTGTATGTGGCTTACAATTGTTTTTATGCGCGTCCATGCGCTTTCGTCAACGTCTAGAATCGAAAAGAAAGCATGGTTCTCTTTGACAGCTGTTGATTGGCGAATGAGAAAAACATAGAGGTGAGAAAATGCGAAATGGGTTGCCAAAGTAACCTTTCGCAACAACTGTGTTAATTAATTTAGTTTAATTTTAATTACTTTATTATTTTTTGTGATACGCTTAATATCATTGTTTTTAAGTTTAAATGAGTTGTATGTTTTTATTTTCAAAATTATTTCTCAACTTAAAATTACAGTAAAAAATACTGCAGTTTTACAATGAACCTTCTACTAAACATCCCTGCATACGAACTTCGTTTTTATTTCAGGTGTATGGCAACACCAACTTTTCGCTAAATTAGAGAACTTTAACATTAAATTACTTAACAACTATAAGCCTCCGGCAGGTTCGGTTTTCAGTTTTAAGATGGGGATACACCCCTCTACCGCCCCCCCTTTTAACCTTTTCTTTCAAAGCGATATACATTATACTAAAGTTTTCCCAAAAAAAAAAATAATAATGAAAGAAACATCTGTAATTAATTGTTTTCGTTTCAATGATTTTTTCCGGATTTTATATATGAAAAGTAATTTAAAAATATAAAATTCTTCGAAATATTACACAAGTTCAAATATATCCAATATAAAATGTATTTTTTTTATATTTATTTATTTTGGAAATTTAAATTTCCCGCCTATTCAAGTTCTGACTATCAAAAAGGCGAATTTTCATGTGTTTTATAAAATTTCGAAACTACCGCCAATATTATCAATACCGCGGTTATCACGATATTTTTTCAACGTCAATTTTCTTATAATTTTGCAACATGTCAGGTAAACACCCCACTTTACACCCTGACTTAGAGAATTTCAATATCTTTGAATCTTTTCATAAACTGATTAGCAGTGAAGATAAAGCTATTTCTTTTTTGGAAGAAATAACCTTAATACCTTCACGTAATTCACCACCACCAACATGTTGTGGGCTCCCAATGTCCGTAGAAAAGTCCTCTGAAAAAAAACTTGGTTGGATATGGAGATGTTCATCAAAAGGTTCAAAGAAGAAAGGATCTAAGTCATGTCGTAAGATAGTAAATCCGAGTATTGGTACCTTTTTTGATAGTACTAGCTGTCGCATTTTTCTTCGAGAAGTCCTCGCAATGATCATTTGTGTGGTCATCGAGATGAAAATCAGTGATGTGTACAAGAACTTACTGTCTTGGCGTCAATCGAATGATGACTCCCAAATCAGTTGGCACAAATTGTTGAAAAAAAGTATTAAATGCCGTAGAACACCAAAACTTCTTCATCAATATATGAGTTTATATTGGTACAGGAATAATGTTTTAAACAAATTTGGTGATAAAGGTTTCCGAATCATGCAATTCCTTTTAGACATCAAAAAAGTGTATCCAGGAACTGTGGACGGCGAATTAAAAGATGGATTGACTTTGAAAGAAATCGATCCTCCTACATTACAACCAGAAGTTGAAGTTTTGCTTCCCCCAGCAAAACGGCTTCGCCTGAAAACTAATGTAGAAGAAGACCATGATGAAGATATTGATGCAACATTTGAATTAGACTCATTCTGAGACATTGCCAGATGATTTTTATTTAAGTCTGAGAACAGTTTTAACACGCGTCAAACGAGTTAAGAATTTTTCATTGGATTCATGGAAAATATTTTTATTCTTCATTACAACAATGATAAACTAGTCGTCTTTTTTCCCCATCCATATCGTAAAGAAAGATAATACAATAATCGATGATAAAACACATTAATCGATGATAAAACACATCGATCGATGATAAAACACGATGATTGCAAGAGAATTTGGTTGAAGACACGAATATATTTAGTTTTTAACAGAGCAGTTGAAAAGGTATGATTAAAAAATATTAACCATGAACAATATAAAAAAAAAATAATTACTAATTGAAAACTAGCAGATCTCGATCATCCTCATCTTAATTTCAAAATGGCACCCCGCGGAGGCATTTTTACCGCTTTAACGCCTTCTCCAGCGGACATAACGGGAGCGATTGAAAAAAATACAAGCAGCGATTGCAGCAAAAACGCTGGTATGTATTCTTGCTTCATGATTCAATTATTATTATTATTGAATCATGTTCTTGCTTGATTTTAATATGATGGCTTTGTGATACCACATATGTAACATGTTTGTTGAGAAAAAAATTGATTGAAAGTTTTAGGCAATACTGCTGTTTCCGTGGCGCCGCAATCTTATGGCGGATTCTTATAGAACTCGGCTGGAGTTTAGAATAATGTATATTGGGCAATTTTTGGCAAACTATTATGTCTTTATTAATGAAACTTGGTGGAGATGTTAGTGAGGTGTTAAGGAACACTCTTTATAACTCCAAACTAGTTCTACGCAAAAATACGGTGGATTGCGTAGCCGGAGTTGGACTGATGAGGGTAATTTTTTTGAAGCGCGGCCAAATTAATTTAATTTAATTTTAATTACTTTATTATTTTTTGTGATACGCTTAATATCATTGTTTTTAAGTTTAAATGAGTTGTATGTTTTTATTTTCAAAATTATTTCTCAACTTAAAATTACAGTAAAAAATACTGCAGTTTTACAATGAACCTTCTACTAAACATCCCTGCATACGAACTTCGTTTTTATTTCAGGTGTATGGCAACACCAACTTTTCGCTAAATTAGAGAACTTTAACAATAAATTACTTAAAAACTATAAGCCTCCGGCAGGTTCGGTTTTCAGTTTTAAGATGGGGATACACCCCTCTATCCCCCCCTTTTAACCTTTTTTTCAAAGCGATATACATTATACTAAAGTTTTCCCAAAAAAAAAATAATAATGAAAGAAACATCTGTAATTAATTGTTTTCGTTTCAATGATTTTTTCCGGATTTTATAAATGAAAAGTAATTTAAAAATATAAAATTCTTCGAAATATTACACAAGTTCAAAAATATCCAATATAAAATGTCTTTTTTTTATATTTATTTATTTTGGAAATTTAAATTTCCCGCCTATTCAAGTTCTGACTATCAAAAAGGCGAATTTTCATGTGTTTTATAAAATTTCGAAACTACCGCCAGTATTATCAATACCGCGGTTATCACGATATTTTTTCAACGTCAATTTTCTTATTTATAATTTTGCAACATGTCAGGTAAACACCCCACTTTACACCCTGACTTAGAGAATTTCAATATCTTTGAATCTTTTCATAAACTGATTAGCAGTGAAGATAAAGCTATTTCTTTTTTAGAAGAAATAACCTTAATACCTTCACGTAATTCACCACCACCAACATGTTGTGGGCTCCCAATGTCCGTAGAAAAGTCCTCTGAAAAAAAACTTGGTTGGATATGGAGATGTTCATCAAAAGGTTCAAAGAAGAAAGGATCTAAGTCATGTCGTAAGATAGTAAATCCGAGTATTGGTATCTTTTTTGATAGTACTAGCTGTCGCATTTTCTTTCGAGAAGTCCTCGCAATGATCATTTGTGTGGTCATCGAGATGAAAATCAGTGATGTGTACGAGAACTTACTGTCTTGGCGTCAATCGAATGATGACTCCCAAATCAGTTGGCACACAATTGTCGATTACTTCAGCTATTGTCGTAAAATAGCTGAAGTCATATCATCACACACTGATGTTGTACTCGGAGGCGAAGGTAAAACGGTCCAGATTGATGAAACGTTTCTAACAAAACGAAAATACAATCGAGGTCGTATTACCGAGCAAATGACAATAACTGTCCTCGGTTTATATTGCAAGGAAGATAAATCTGGTATTTTCTTTAAAGTAAATGCGAAGAGCAAAAAGGAATTATGGCCGTATATCCAAAACTATGTTGATCACAATACTTCTAAGCTATGTACAGATAGTGCAAAACAGAATCAAGGAATTGAGCAAATGTTTTCTTCCTCAACTGTTCATTTGCAGACAAACCATAGCAAAGGAGAATTTGTGAACAAATCTGATAAGACAAATACGATCAATGATTTGGAGAACCGAAACAAATTGTTGGAAAAAAGTATTAAATGCCGTAGAACACCAAAACTTCTTCATCAATATATGAGTTTATATTGGTACAGGAATAATGTTTTAAACAAATTTGGTGATAAAGGTTTCCGAATCATGCAATTCCTTTTAGACATCAAAAAAGTGTATCCAGGAACTGTGGACGGCGAATTAAAAGATGGATTGACTTTGAAAGAAATCGATCATCCTACATTGCAACCAGAAGTTGAAGTTTTGCTTCCCCCAGCAAAACGGCCTCGCCTGAAAACTAATGTAGAAGAAGACGATGATGAAGATATTGATGCAACATTTGAATTAGACTCATTCTGAGACATTGCCAGATGATTTTTATTGAAGTCTGAGAACAGTTTTAACACGCGTCAAACGAGTTGAGAATTTTTCATTGGATTCATGGAAAATATTTTTATTCTTCAATGCAACAGTGATAAACTAGTCGTCTTTTTTCCCCATCTATATCGTAAAGAAAGATAATACAATAATCGATGATAAAACACGATGATTGCAAGAGAATTTGGTTGAAGACACGAATATATTTAGTTTTTAACAGAGCAGTTGAAAAGGTATGATTAAAAAATATTAACTATGAGCAATATAAAAAAAATAATTAGTAATTGAAAACTAGCAGATCTCGATCATCCTCATCTTAATTTCAAAATGGCACCCCGCGGAGGCATTTTTACCGCTTTAACGCCTTCTCCAGCGGACATAACGGGAGCGATTGAAAAAATACAAGCAGCGATTGCAGCAAAAACGCTGGTATGTATTCTTGCTTCATGATTCAATTATTATTATTATTGAATCATGTTCTTGCTTGATTTTAATATGATGGCTTGTGATACCACATATGTAACATGTTTGTCGAGAAAAAAATTTATTGAAAGTTTTAGGCAATACTGCTGTTTCCGTGGCGCCGCAATCTTATGGCGGATTCTTATAGAACTCGGCTGGAATTTAGAATAATGTATATTGGGCAATTTTTGGCAAACTATTATGTCTTTATTAATGAAACTTGGTGGAGATGTTAGTGAGGTGTTAAGGAACACTATTTATAACTACAAACTAGTTCTACGCAAAAATACGGTGGATTGCGTAGCATATCCGGAGTTGGACTGATGAGGGTAATTTTTTTGAAGCGCGGCCAAAGGCCGCCCACGCGATAAGGAATTCTACGCAAAAATACTGTTGTTGACGACGGCAGTTTGACGCGGCTAAATTCCCTTTTAGCAAGCCCTGGTGCAGTACATAAGACTCAGTTTGTTTAGAAAGGCTGAAATCTTTATTTAACGATCAATAAGTTTACAATTAATAAGTGAAAATATTGTATGTGTCTTACAATTGTTTTTATGCGCGTCCATGCGCTTTCGTCAACGTCTAGAATCGAAAAGAAAGCATGGTTCTCTTTGACAGCTGTTGATTGGCGAATGAGAAAAACAGAGAGGTGAGAAAATGCGAAATGGGTTGCCAAAGTAACCTTTCGCAACACCCCCCTTCGTAAATCTTATGCGGTTTTATGCAAGACGTTTACCCCACGTTTTTCAACCTCGACGTCCAATTTCGCCAACTTTACTATCGGTCGTGTACATAATCCATTTACTGTCTTGACTACTGCGCTACGAGTTTGGCCATCTTTACCAAAATTCATATCTATTACTACTCCTTTCGGCCACGAATTTCTCTTGGAGTTTTCATCTACGATGACCACCACGTCGTTCAATTTGATTGGGTTTGCTGGTGGCTGATACCACTTTGCACGTCTGGTAAGACAGGGGAGATACTCCTTAACCCAGCGTCTCCAAAATTAGTCAGCCAACTGGCTAGAAATTTTAAAGTTTTGCCGTAGAGCCGATCCAGAGTTGGTATTATCTGTTAGTTCTCGAATACCACTAGAGTGTCCCGTCAGAAAGTGGTTTGGCGTAAGAGCTTCATCTTCAGCTGAATCAAGCGGCACGTACGTCAGTTGCCTTGAATTTAAAATGTTTTCGATGTCGGCTAGAACGGCTCTTAACACCTCCTCTCGCATACCAGAATCTGGTAGAATGTCCATTAGAATCGATTTCGTAGAACGTATCATGCGCTCCCATGACCCTCCCATATGTGGTGAAGCGGGGGGAATAAAAATCCATTCAATTTCAGGGTATTTCCTTTCTATATCATCCGACGATATTCTTTCAATTTCTTTTACTAGAAGTACACTAGCACCGCGAAAATTGGTGCCGTTGTCCGATATAATTCGTTTCGGTACTCCACGGCGACTCACAAATTGTTTAAAAATCAGCAAAAACGACTCGGTAGATAAAGTAGGTGAGATTTCAATGTGAACTGCGCGGGTGGTAAGGCATGTGAATAAAGCACCCCACCGCTTTTCACGCCTGCGGCCAATTACAACGTCCATTGGTCCGAAATAGTCAACCCCTGTAAAGGTGGACGGCCTGGTAATAGGTGACACACGTTCCATTGGCAGATCTCCCATTTGAGGAGGTTGTGGAGAAGCCCTACGGTTCCGGCAGGTTTGACATTTTGCAGCACATTCTTTTACCAGCCTTCTTACATTCCCATGGCAGCCGGTTCTACGTTACCGGAATGACTCGGGTTTTTCTTCCCGACCAAGGGCTGCCGCCCCAGTACACTAGCCCTGTCTAGTGTATCGTATATCACCCCACCCCTTACGTCACAGGAGCAAACTCTCGCAGCAATCCTGCTCCAAATACTTCTCCTCAGGGCTGGAGTCGAATCCAACCCTGGGCCAGAAGTATTCTACTGCTGCGTCTGCCATAAACGGCTTCACCCGAACTCCACTTCGGTTAGGTGCAATAAGTGCAACGGGTGGAGCCACCTTAAGACCTGTTCAGGCCTTAAGTCGCACAGGGAGTGATCCACACGGTATGTGGCCACGTGTTGCTCCCGCCAACAGGCGTCTGATGCCTCCACGGCTACTACACCCCCTGATAGGCCGGCACTACCAACCGCCACCACAACCCATACCTCCACGGTGAGGAGCCTATCGGAGCAACACAACTCTCCTTCAACCCCTTCCATCCCTTCCTGCTCCAACCCCAGTGCGGGGACAAACCAGCAGCTCCTGGTTCCCCGTACCGTCTGTTCCGTGTGTCAGACCGCAATACCTCGGAATCTGGTATCAGTCCAATGCAATTCCTGCAGTGGCTGGTGCCATTTTCGGAGATGTTCCGGCCTGCGCACCACCCGTGAGTGGACAACTGCCTACGTTGCCTCCTGCTGCAGAGCTCTGCACCCACTACCGCCCCCGGAGGCGCGGCCGCCCACCACCATCAGGCCGCAACAACCACAGTGGATTGCGCAGCAGGTGCAACGTAGACAACCCCACGCGTCCCTCACCCCCCGGATTACACAGACCTCACCGAGAAGCTTCAAACTTCTCCAGTTTAACTGTAACGGACTTACGAGTAAGGTCGACGAGATAGTTGACTTTATGAGCCGGCACAGTATTAAAATAGCTGCGGTCCAAGAAACAAAGTTGCACGCCAGGTCATCTCTGATCACCAGGGATGGCTACAACGTGCACAGACGCGATCGCGAGCGAGACAATGGTGGTGGCCTAGCGTTTATAGTCCACCACACAGTGCAGTATCGTCTCATCGATGAAGGAATCGACCGCAGGGACAGCACCTTAGAATGTCAAGGCATAGCTGTCCGGTCAGGCGATTCCGAGCTCGAAATATTTAACGTGTATATACCCCCTGTCACCTGCTGCCCGGCAGCATATCACCCTGATATAGGTGCGCTCATCAGAGGTGAAACCCGATTGGTTGTAGGTGACTTTAATGCGCATCACGATCTTTGGCCTTCAAGCCTGCCAAATGATCGTAGGGGACAGCAATTGGCAGAGCTGATAGACGACTCGACATTCAGCACTGTGAACGACGACGCCCCCACCAGGGGGCGCGGGTCTGATAAATAGCATAACGTGGCGACCTATGCTATCGCTTGCATCAGACCACTTGCCCATTATCGTCTCGATTGAGAGACCTGCCGACTTCGTTTCCGCGAATCACCGGTCCTATTTTAACTTTAAAAATGCTAATTGGGCCGGCTTCACGGAATTCACCGAGGACACCTTCGCCGCTCTTCCCATCCCCACTGATGAGCGCGTGGGCGAACGCGCATTCCGCAAGGTGCTCACAGCTGCTGCGGCTCGCTTCATCCCAGCTGGAAGTTATAAGGACATCCGTCCTCATTTCCCAGCAGAAGCAGCCAGTTTAGCGAACGAGCGTGACCACCTACGCCAGGCCGATCCCGGGGATCCCCGCATAAGGGATCTCAATTTGGAGATCCGGCAACTGTTAAATCAACATAAGCGGACTAAATGGGTTGAGCACCTGAAGACTTGTAACCTCACCTCCGGTGTGAGTAAGCTCTGGTCCACCGTTAGGTCCCTGTCGAACCCGACGAAACACAACGACAAGATGGCTATCACCTTCAACGGTTGTACTTCGTCGGTCCCGAAGAGATGCGCGAGCTATTTTAGCCGGCTGTTCATACTGCATCCTTCGGATTAAACGCGCTGATGCTGAAGCATCTGGGACCCCTGGGAGTAGGATACCTCACAAGGGTCTTCAATTTGTCCCTGGCCACTCTCATCATCCCTGACAAGTGGAAAGCAGGGAGAGTGGTCCCACTCCTGAAACCTGGGAAACCCGCCAACCAAGGGGAGTCTTATCGGCCGATAACTCTCCTTTCCCCAGTAGTGAAGACACTTGAAGCCCTCCTACTCCCTCTCTACACGACACACCTGGCCCCAGCCCCACATCAGCACGGATTCCGACGAGTGCACAGCACCACCACTGCACTCACCGCCATAAACGCCCAGATAAATCGCGGGCTTAACCAAAACCCCCCCTGCGAGAGGACTGTCCTAGTAGCGTTGGACCTGAAGAAGGCTTTCGATACAGTCATCCATTCCACGCTACTAGATGATGTTTATCAGTCGACACTCCCGCCAGGGCTGAAGAGTGATTTTTCGAGATCAAATATCAAAGCAGAGGAAGATTAAGCAAGGCGTACCGAAGGGTGGTGTCCTTTCACCCTTGCTTTTTAACTTCTACATCTCGAAACTCCCCCAACCACCAGCGGGAGTTTCCCTGATCTCATACGCTGACGATTGCACGATAATGGCGTCGGGCAATGACATCGATGGCCTGTGTTCCAAAGTGAACAACTACCTCACCGACCTTTCTCGCTTTTTCACTGCGAGGAATCTCCAACTTTCCCCCACCAAGTCCATGGCGACCCTTTTCACCACCTGGACAAAGGAGGTCAAGCTGTCCCTTGAGGTAAAAGTCGACGACACACCAATTCCGACTGTAAATAACCCCAAAATTTTGGGTGTAACCTTCGACAGCTTGCTCTCCTTCTCTGCGCATACAACCGCAATTGCCACTAAAGTCCAAAATCGCAACAAGGTCCTCAAATCGCTGGCCGGCAGCACTTGGGGCAAAGACAAAGAACTGTTGCTTTCGACATTTAAGGCAATTGGCCGGCCGGTTCTAAACTATGCTGCGCCTGTCTGGTCGCCTGGAACTAGTGATTCGCAGTGGACAAAGCTTCAGACATGTCAAAATACCGCCATTCGGACAGCGACCGGGTGCCTCCTGATGTCACCCATCCAACATCTACACAACGAGGCACAAATGCTCCCAGTTGCGGAGCACAACAAATTGCTCAGCAAGCAGTTCCTGCTGGGGTGTTACCGCAGGTTTCACCCCTGCAGACACCTGCTTGAGCCTGAGCCGCCTCCCAGGAACGTCAGGAGACACCTCCTTGACTACGCTGACGAACTCCAGGACAAAACTGACCCAACCTACTGGACCGGACAGTATTTAGACAGTCAATAAACGACATTCACCGGGAGACCGTTACCACCTTCATGAACTCCCGTCCTGTGAATGCCGTAATCGGAGTCCAACCACCACCTATCGCAGATGAAGAGCTCCAGCTTCCCCGTGAGACTCGTGTAACATTGGCACAATTACGTTCTGGATATTGTAGCAGGTTAAACTCCTACTTATCCAGAATTGACCCCGACATACCAAACACATGTCCGGCATGTGAAGGTACCCCGCACGACACTAACCACCTCTTCACATGCCCCCTCAAACCGACTCATCTAACCCCCCTCTCCCTCTGGACCCAACCTGTCGAAACAGCATGTTTCCTGGGCCTACCCTTAGATGAGCTAGACGAAGACGACCGATGATATACTTACACTGACAGGGCTAACTATGCTGTTAAAACAACAACAACCAGCCTTCTAAAGGCGGAGATGCAGAACCTTTGCCTCTTCTCGTTGACGACGATCTCGTTGTGATGGTGGTGAAATTTCCTGTGATAGAAGTCGACGAGTAGTCGCGTTACGTCGTGCTTGCGTGGCAGGATTATTGGACGCTTGACATTAATGGCAACACCCTCAGCAGCATCAATTCTACCTTTTACTCGCAGCAGGCCAATCTGGTCTACGTATGGGGAGAACTTGAAAAGAAAAGATTTTCGATTAATTTCCTCACCATTACGCAGACGACAGATCTCTTCATGGAACACCTCGCTTTGACAATTAAGCATAATTGCAAGCTCTGCTGTCTCTATGTTGTCTGGG
Organism: Anastrepha ludens; assembly: GCF_028408465.1. NCBI lineage: Eukaryota > Metazoa > Arthropoda > Insecta > Diptera > Tephritidae > Anastrepha > Anastrepha ludens. Next base: position 94,685,824 of record NC_071503.1, on the reverse strand, counting down.
TTGAGTAGCTTTTGAAGAAACTGAGAACGTGGCTTTCCCTTCGTAACCAATCGTAGAAAACGTTAAACAAATCGATGCGCACTGCGAAGCTTCTCCCATGTACTAAATCTTGTTAGCGAAATCCATATGCTGTAGAACCTCAACGGTGTCTTCGTCATCATCTGGAAATTGTATAATTGGCCAGCTTGACTCTCGTTCTAGTAGGAATTTAGGCCCACTGAACCAGCGTTGGTTGTCGTCGAATTCTCGGTTGCTGCTCCATTTAGTGCCATCGTCCGCAATATTCTCACCAGATGGCAGCCACCTCCATTCCCTAATAGCAGAACTCTCGAGGATCTCTCCGATTCTCAGCGCCACGAATTGATGGTATTTTCTTGTGCTCGCAGCCAAAACAACACATTTTTGGAGTCTGTCCAGAATACTCTGCGATTTACTGTAATGGACAGTTCATAGCTAAGAACATTTGCCAGCCTAAGTCCCAAAACAGCAGCTAACAGCTCCAGCCTGGGTATGGAAGTGGGCTTCAATGGCGCAACGCGAGTTTTCGAAGCCAAAAGTGAACAAGATATTTGCGAACCTACTTCTGACCGGATGTAGGCCACCGCAGCGTAGGCTTTTATGCTTGCATCTACAAAAATGTGCAACTGATTATTTTGGTTTTCGCTGGCAAGTGAAATGCAACGGGGAATTCTTATGCCGTTGATCGCAGGAACGCGTTTTACCCAACGAAACCATTTGCAACGTTCTTCTTCTTTAATCGGTTCATCCCAACCTACTCCGGAGCGCCAGACATCTTGTAAAATAATTTTTGCCTGTACAATGACAAAACCGAGCAAACCCATAGGATCGAAAATCGTCATTATTGTGCGCAAAATTTGTCGCTTCGACACGATCGTATTTTCATTAAAAACTTCCTTTGGAAAATTTTCAATGTATGTTAACTCATCCGAAACTGGCAGCCACCACATCCCTAGTACCTTTTCTATAACGGCTTCTGGCTCTTCAAAACATTTGGCGGCTGGAACGTCGTCAGCATCTAATGAAAATAGTACGTGTTTGGAATTAGATTTCCAGTTTCTCATTTGGAATCCGCCCTCCTGATGAACCCAACGAACTTTAGTTGCTAGACAAGCCAATTCATTTTCAGAGTCTGCACTCTGATGCCAATCGTCAACAAATGTGTTACTAACGATGGCCCGTTCGGCGTCGGGATGAAGATCAGCAAATCGGTGAGCGTTACGATTTTTTATGTAGTTCGCCAAGGAAGGCGAGCACGAAGCGCCGAATGTCATAACCCTCATCACGTAGATATCATAGTCGCGAGACGAGCCATCGTTTCGCCAAAGAAATTTTTGCGCCACTTGATCTTCTTTTATAATTTTAATCTGGTGGAACATTTCGCGTATATCTCCACAAACTGCGAAACGTCGTTCGCGAAATCGGAGCAGTACCCACAATAGAGACTTAAGTAGATCGGGCCCTTTCAGCAACATATCATTGAGCCCGACACCCTTTACCCTTGCTGCAGCATCCCAAACCAATCGAGTTTTCTTTTTATTGGCATTGAGAACAGTAAATATAGGGAGATACCAAGACCTAGCGCTATATTTTATTTCGTTTTTGTTCAACTTAGATACGTACCCTTTTTTCTCATAATCATGTATTTTGTTTATAAGAAATTGACGAATTGACGAATCACGCTTCATTTTACTTTCTAAGCACGAGAGTCGCCGGATTGCCATAGGCAGCGAATCGGGAAGCTCGACAGCTTCGTGCTTCCAAAGTAACCCGGTTTCCCATCTCTTTTCAGCGGAGATAAAGCGCGTGGTCTTTTCCATGATTTGAAGAGCGCGTTCATCATCTTTAGATATCAACGGCTTAATTGGTGCATATGATCCGATGGCATCAATAGAAAAATATGTTTTCAGTTGCTGGTCCATACGATCATCTCTGGTTGTATCACATTCGCAGGTATGCAATATTCTCGGTTGTTCAGCGCAGTTAGTTTTATCGCGCCCATATACACTCCATCCTAGTCGGCACTTTGCGGCAATAAGGTCGGATCCCCTATCTTCTCTTATTTCGATAGGGATTCCTATTTTAGCGTTGTCCAAACCTATCAAAATTCGCGCTCTTGCTTTATTATAGGGTCGAATCGGCAGACCCTTAATGTGTGCGTGCTTACTAATCGTAGAGCTGAACAGCGACTGCTGAGGAAGTAGTAGATTAGCAACGGTTCGAACGTTTCGAAGCCTGTATTTTTGAGAGGGTAATGTAATCGGTGAAACGTAAAGATTGACAAATTTGGAATTTGCCTCATTTTGAGTAATTTCTCCCGTCCAACGCAAGCATAACGATTCAACTGGCCCATCTAAATCAAGCTCGTTCGCCAATTGAGACTCAATTAGCGTACAGGAGGCTACTTCGTCGATAAGTGCGAATGTACGTATTGCTTTGGTACCGCTATGTAAAATAACCTCCACATACCTGAAAAGCGCCCTTTGCGTTTCTTTATCAGCATCTGTGCCCAACTCGTGGTATAATGTTGCTTGTTGTCGTTTTCCAATCGTCAACGAAGTTCCATTGTGAAGCAGTGGATGGTGAGCCATTCTACAATCATCTACGCCACAGCACCTTTTCGAATTACATCGACGAATGAAATGACTTTTGAAGCAACGTAAACAGAGTTTATTTTCCCGTACAAATTTCCATCTGTCACTTTGCGATAGGGCACGAAACTCATAGCAATCGGACAGCGTATGGCTCGCACCGCATTTCAGGCAATTTATCGACTTTACACTCTGCTCGTTATTTTTCGCAACCACATCGTGAATCATTATTCTGCCCTTTAGTGATTCGCGATTTCCCTTTTTTGCTTCGACGTTGCTATTACACGATGATATCGCTGATGTCTGGATGGAAGTGACCTGGCGAGCGCACATGGCTAGACCGAAAAGCCAATCATCGAATGCAGCAATGTCAGCGCGTCTCAGGGACATACATTGCTGGCCCCAACTCAACCTTTGGTTACATGGCAGTTTAGCTACCAGCTCGTTTAATGGCACTGGATCATTTAGATAATCGTTTAGACCGACCGCCTGCATTGTAGCGCGATAATTTTGTACCGCTAATGAAAGTGTTACTAAGGTTTCTAATTTGTCTGGCTTTACAGATGGTTCCTCCCTTAACCTACGCAGCATTACTTGGTGAATTACTTCTGGTCTACCATACAACATGCGGAGTGTATTAATGGTCATTCCAACCGTAGACGGCACCATAAGCCTACCACGAACTGCCTCTAATGCTTGGCCCTTCAAGCATTTCTGCAACCTAATAAGGTTTTCTTGGTCCGTTAATCCGTATGGTAGACTGCTCGTAGTTAGTAATAAATACGGGACAGTCTTCAGGCCTACCTGTAAAGGTTGGCAGATCTTTCGAAAGCACTTGACGACTAGCTATATGTGTCGCAGTCAAGTTTAGGTCGGCTGTCGTAGAGTAACTGTACGGATTAGTAACGGTCGGATACCCTCCATAAGGCATATTTAAGTTAGGGTTAACATTTGGGTGTGAAAATCCTGAAGCAACCGATGTTGGCAAACTGTGCAAATTGTGCATTGAGGTATATGCAGAAAAGGGTTGAGATGAAGACATAGCCGAGACTGTATTGCTGTTTGAGGTTAAGTTGGGCAGCATGGTCGTCATGCCGTTCGTAGTCGAAGTATAAGGAAATGGCATCACGTTAGCAAGGTTAGGGACGACATTGAACGTGGTCGATGGAATGTGTGTTCCCGTTATACCTGCAGTTTGGTTGCATTGCAGTTCTATAGGTTGTGGAACGCCACATGCGTATGGCTGTGCTGTACTGTAATAGTGTGTAGCCCTAATCCCGGAGGTGCCTAAAGTGCAGGGGGGTGCAAGTGGTGCAGTTTGATGAACAGGTGTAGATGCGTGTCGATCTGGCGCGGTGTCGGCAGTAGGCGTTTCGGTGCCAATTGTCACAGCATGGCCAGTTTTGTCAGCCTCATCTAATAAACCCTCGACTGCGCTTATTGTATCAGCATCCGCGTTTCCCCGTGGCGATGCAGCTTTAGAAACATCCTCCATTTTTACAGCTTATTAAACGAAAATATCTTTAAAGTCAATTTTTTTAGAATGTTGACGACGGCAGTTTGACGCGGCTAAATTCCCTTTTAGCAAGCCCTGGTGCAGTACATAAGACTCCGTTTGTTTAGAAAGGCTGAAAACTTTATTTAACGATCAATAAGTTTACAATTAATAAGTGAAAATATTGTATGTGGCTTACAATTGTTTTTATGCGCGTCCATGCGCTTTCGTCAACGTCTAGAATCGAAAAGAAAGCATGGTTCTCTTTGACAGCTGTTGATTGGCGAATGAGAAAAACATAGAGGTGAGAAAATGCGAAATGGGTTGCCAAAGTAACCTTTCGCAACAACTGTGTTAATTAATTTAATTTAATTTTAATTACTTTATTATTTTTTGTGATACGCTTAATATCATTGTTTTTAAGTTTAAATGAGTTGTATGTTTTTATTTTCAAAATTATTTCTCAACTTAAAATTACAGTAAAAAATACTGCAGTTTTACAATGAACCTTCTACTAAACATCCCTGCATACGAACTTCGTTTTTATTTCAGGTGTATGGCAACACCAACTTTTCGCTAAATTAGAGAACTTTAACATTAAATTACTTAACAACTATAAGCCTCCGGCAGGTTCGGTTTTCAGTTTTAAGATGGGGATACACCCCTCTACCGCCCCCCCTTTTAACCTTTTCTTTCAAAGCGATATACATTATACTAAAGTTTTCCCAAAAAAAAAAATAATAATGAAAGAAACATCTGTAATTAATTGTTTTCGTTTCAATGATTTTTTCCGGATTTTATATATGAAAAGTAATTTAAAAATATAAAATTCTTCGAAATATTACACAAGTTCAAAAATATCCAATATAAAATGTATTTTTTTTATATTTATTTATTTTGGAAATTTAAATTTCCCGCCTATTCAAGTTCTGACTATCAAAAAGGCGAATTTTCATGTGTTTTATAAAATTTCGAAACTACCGCCAATATTATCAATACCGCGGTTATCACGATATTTTTTCAACGTCAATTTTCTTATAATTTTGCAACATGTCAGGTAAACACCCCACTTTACACCCTGACTTAGAGAATTTCAATATCTTTGAATCTTTTCATAAACTGATTAGCAGTGAAGATAAAGCTATTTCTTTTTTGGAAGAAATAGCCTTAATACCTTCACGTAATTCACCACCACCAACATGTTGTGGGCTCCCAATGTCCGTGGAAAAGTCCTCTGAAAAGAAACTTGGTTGGATATGGAGATGTTCATCAAAAGGTTCAAAGAAGAAAGGATCTAAGTCATGTCGTAAGATAGTAAATCCGAGTATTGGTACCTTTTTTGATAGTACTAGCTGTCGCATTTTTCATCGAGAAGTCCTCGCAATGATCATTTGTGTGGTCATCGAGATGAAAATCAGTGATGTGTACGAGAACTTACTGTCTTGGCGTCAATCGAATGATGACTCCCAAATCAGTTGGCACACAATTGTCGATTACTTCAGCTATTGTCGTGAAATAGCTGAAGTCATATCATCACACACTGATGTTGTAATCGGAGGCGAAGGTAAAACGGTCCAGATTGATGAAACGTTTCTAACAAAACGAAAATACAATCGCTACAATATACAATTTATTCTTCATTACAACAATGATAAACTAGTCGTCTTGTTTCCCCATCCATATCGTAAAGAAAGATAATAAAGCGTTTTTCAGTAAGAGCGCTTCAACTTTTTTTTTGAATAAAATACAAACGGTTTGACTTTTTTAACTAATTTTTTTTTATTATCGAGTTTGAACATATACATTTAAGTATGAAATTCGATTTCTTTTGCATGACCACGAAGTCACGTTTTACGAAGTCCAATCGTTGAACCTCATTTTCGACAACTCCTTTGCATAAATCGGCCGAAATTCCAGCAATTTCGTGTTCAATATTGGCTCTGAGCTCACAAATCGTCGCCGGCTTGTTACTGTAGACCAATGACTTCACATAACCCCAAAGAAAATAGTTTAGAGGCGTCAAATCACACGAGCGCGGCGGCCATTCGACCGGTCCATTTCTGGAAATAATGCGCTCATCAAACTTACTCTTCAACAAATCAATGGTAGCGTGTGCTGTGTGGCTTGTGGCCCGGTCCTGTTGAAACCACATGTCGTCTAAGTCCATACCATTCAATTGCGGCCAAAAATAATCGTTTATCATGTCACAGTATCGATTTCCATTCACAGTAAAGTGGCGATCGTTCTCGTTAATGAAAAAATATGGGCCAATTACGCCGCCGGCATGTAAACCGCACCAAACAGTGATTTTTTCGGGATGCAACGGTGCCTCATGAATCACGTGTGGATTGCTTTCTGCCCAGCAACGCATATTTTGCTTGTTGACAAAGCCATCGAGCCAAAAGTGAGCTTCATCACTGAAGATGATTTTTTGGAAAATTTATAAATTTTCATAAAAAATTTGCACGAATTGCAATCGTTGTTCAAGTGTGTAGCGTTCCATGATGAAATGTATACTAATGAAGTTTACAAATGATAAGCGAAAAATAAAAAATATTGCGTCGTTCGCCCTCCCTATCGGAAAAAAGTTGAAGCGCACCTATTGAAAAACGCTATACAATAATCGATGATAAAACACGATCATTGCAAGAGAATTTGGTTGAAGACACGAATATATTTAGTTTTTAACAGAGCAGTTGAAAAGGTATGATTAAAAAATATTAACCATGAACAATATAAAAAAAAAAAAATAATTACTGATTGAAAACTAGCAGATCTCGATCATCCTCATCTTAATTTCAAAATGGCAACCCGCGGAGGCATTTTTACCGCTTTAACGCCTTCTCTAGGGGACATAACGGGAGCCATTGAAAAAAATACAAGCAGCGATTGCAGCAAAAACGCTGGTATGTATTCTTGCTTCATGATTCAATTATTATTATTATTGAATCATGTTCTTGCTTGATTTTAATATGATGGCATTGTGATACCACATATGTAACATGTTTGTAGAGAAAAAAATTTATTGAAAGTTTTAGGCAATACTGCTGTTTCCGTGGCGCCGCAATCTTATGGCGGATTCTTATAGAACTCGGCTGGAATTTAGAATAATGTATATTGGGCAATTTTTGGCAAACTATTTATTTATTTTATTTATATATTTATTTATTATTAAAGTCGAAACATACAACCATAGGTTATTTTTACAATGATACATACATGATACATAAGAATAGTTTACATAAAAGGATTAACAGTAAAATCAAAATTAAAATTAAAATTAAAATTACAGATAGTAGTAAAGAAGTATAAGTTGGAGAAAGTATTAAAAGGAAAGTAAGGTAAAAATAGTAGTACTAGGAGTAGGGATTAATAGGAAGAGATTTAAAGTACATTCAGCAGCAAGATAGCGAAGCAATTTATTTTTGAAACACGAGCTTTCTTTTATACATTTAATTTTGTAAGGTAAGGTATTCCAAAGACGGACAGAGAACACAAAGTATTGACGTTCAGTCACCAAACAACTGTATTTCATCGGGACTAAGTTTAACGAACGGCAGACTTTGAAGGCATATGTCGGTCTTTGAGGTATCTGGGTTTCTGAGTGTTTATGATCTTGTGGAGTAAAACTAAACATTTAAACCTAAGCAAGTCGTAAAAGGATACGGAAGCAATGTTTTTCGCAAACACTGAAATATGGTCATAACGTTTTTTACAGTACACGTATCTTGCAATGTTGTTATACAAAACATTAAGCTTACTACGACACACACTATCACAAGGAGTATATAACTCACAACCATACAGTAACGTTGGTAACAAATACGTTTTAGCTAGTAGCAGTCGAGTGTTTACTGGTGTAAAATATTGAGTTGACCATAAATTTCGGAGCATACCATAAACTTTGCCTATGACAGTAAAGATGTGGTTGCTCCATGTCAAAGTTCTATTAAATGTAACCCCTAGATTTTTAACATTGTCCTCATATTTAATCACAGCGCCATTTAGTTTGACTTGTGTATAGCCATCGAGCTTGATATATTTTTTGTAAATAACGATGCATTGGGACTTATCAGGATTAAAAACTAACCCATTTTCAGAAGCCCACTTGCTTGTGAGGCTCAAGTCAGAATTCATATTACTTATGCAAATATCAATACAGCTAATGGGACAACTAACATATAATTGAACGTCATCAGCATATACATGGACATCACTATATTTAATCACACCGAACAAATCGTTAATGTACAAGACAAATAAAAGAGGGCCAAGGATAGAGCATTGAGGTACACCTCTGGTTACAGGAAGAAAGTTTGACATGGTATTATCACTACATACGGCTTGTAATCGGTCACTGAGATACGTTTCTATAAGAGTCAAGGCCGACGTTGAAAAGCTAAATAAGTTTTTAAGCTTCAGAATTAAGAGCTTATGGTCTACGGAGTCAAATGCCTTTGAATGGTCAAGTAGAGTTAGAAAGGTCACATGCTTTTTGTCAATGTTGAGCCTTATGTCATCAGACACTTTTAGGAGTGCTGTGGTGCAGCTCCTACTACATCTAAACCCCGACTGCAATGTGTTCACCAAGGCGTTGCTATTCAGAAACGTGTTTATTTGGCGATGCATAATACGCTCAAGAACTTTGGATAAGAACGGCAGTATTGCAATCGGGCGGTAGTCTCCATTCGTTTTCTTAATAGGTATGATTTTGGCTTTCTTCCAAGAGTTGGGAAAGATTGACGTGGTTAAGACGGTATTCAGAGCATAGGTAAGATATTTTAAGATCTTTGGTAACAGGCATTTTATAAATTTTGGATGAATTCCATCCAGGCCGGCCGCATTCGACTTGACACTAAGTATGGACTGTACTACCTCACAATCATCGACACATTCAAAACAAAAACTGGACATCACAACGTTAAGATTAGAATTGTAATTGTCATAACATATATTATTAACAGAGCCGGGCAAACACACAAAATTCTCATTTAGTACATTTACATTAACATCACATAAATCTAGCATAGGTTGATTTTTGTTCCCAATCCCGATCGCACGAATTTTGTTCCACGTCTGCTTCGAACCCACTGCAGTACTAAACTGCTGCTCATAGTATTTTAGTTTACTCAATCTAATTGATTTGTTAACATCTCGTCTGCAAGCCTTAAAGATGTTATAAGTTTCCGAGGTTCTGAAGCTCTTCCATTTGCGATACGCTTTGTTGCGTTTGCAAATCAAGTGTTTAATATGGTTGCTGAACCATGGCCGGTTTTTATCAATTACTGGTTTGTGTACAAGTGGTACGAAGCGGTGAAAGAGCGAGCTAATGTTTTCTTCAATGAAGCTAATTTGCTCATTACTAGATATTAAGTTATGAATACATTCCCAGTCAATTTCCTCCACAGCCCCTTCAAGAAGCCCATAATCTATGCGTAGAAAATCACGGTATGAATAGTATTTAGTGTCATGGGTCAGTTGGAAGTTAAATGTCATGAAAATTAGATCGTGCTTAGAAAAACCTGGCACAGAAAGCTGGTCAAATAGGAGAATTTTAGCTGTATCGTTAACAAAAAATATATCTAGCAAAGAGCTACTAGTTTGCGTGAAATGTGTAGGCATAGAGCCGTTAACGGGGAACAAACCCAAGCTCCGCATGGCTAACACGAACTCATTTTCACATAGCAGGTCGCTGTTAAAATCTCCTGTTACAACGATATTATTATAATTAAGAGACAAATTTTCGATGAAATCAACAAATGATGCGTAGGCGATGTATTTGTTAGGTCTATATACACAGCCAATGAGGAGTTTGTCATACTTAGTTTTAATTTCAAGGAAAATATCTGTGGTCATAAGCAATAATCGCCTAAGTCGTTAACTTTGCTTCCGAGATAAATACAATAGCTTTTTATATTCAGAAGCGTTTCTGATAAATGTAGAAAGGAGCTTTAAAAAACTGTATATACATAATTATTGATTATTTCAAGCACAATGCTCAGTTAAACAATTATAATGAAACTTGCCTTTGTTTAGGAGATATTTAATAAAAAGAAATAAAAATGTTTATTGCAAACATAACATATGATATAAGAATGACTATGTTGACTAAGGCTTTAATTGTAAAAGAATTGGTTGCTGTTTGTGTGGCACATATTGAGTTAAGGAACTATTGCATATATAAATTTACCAAGATAAAGAGTTAGTCCATTTCACTAATTATTTAAAAAATTCATTATTTTAAACTAAATGACATTTTCCGAAAACTTATTTTTATTATATTTATATGTAATATTTATTTAAAAGTATAAGTATTTATAATATATCAGTCGAACTTATTCGGTTTCTGATTCACATTCTACTAAATCTGGATGTACATCAGTGGAGTTATCTGTTAACAAACTTTTATAAAAAGGATGGAGGCATGGATTTACAAATGGTAGTAAATCAAGGAGATCCTTTTTCTTTTTTGAGCTGATCTTAATGCATTGAGTTAGCATTGATATGTCGCTTATTGCTATTGAATTTACACCACGTTTTAACAAGTTCAATGTTTTAAAAGGAGCATGTTCGTCTAAAGTGGTTTTATAAAGAATTTTTGCAAAATTAATCTTTGTAAATCTTAGCCATCTAATATCTTTCCAAACGAATTTTTCCTCATCTAGATTATTGGTTCTCCACATTAGCTTTGTTTTTAAGAAAAGCTGGAAATCAAAAAAAATCTTCTAAGTTCATTTCAATTACGTTGAACATTTTTCTGGAACGTACACTTCTTATAAAATTGTACCAGTCACGTGGATGATGTATTTGTGCCTCAGTTCTTTTCCTTTTTCTTTCTATCACAGCGTGATCAACATCGCATTCCATGTGCGTGTGCCCAGGTTCTAAAAATTTGTGATCAATAATTTCTAAAGTGGGGTTAATTTCAAGAGCCAATGTGAACATTGCACACACGAATGAATTATTATTTTGTCCCATACAGGAATCACTGTAAAAGATTGCATGATTAACTTGTGGAAGATTGTTTATATGTTTGAATAAGCATGATGCGATTTGATTGCTGCCACGGGCAGAAAGTGCCTCATGCCACATAAAGCAATGTGGGGTGCCAGTTGTACAGTCGTGTACGGTTAAAGCACGGTTAAGGCAAGCACTGCTGCAAATCAAAAGTATACACTTTAACTTTGGGATCATCGGAAGCGCAAGTTTTGTCATTTCTTTTTGACTCATATGCAAAATCTGCTTTACTCTGATGGGCTAAGAGTTCCTTTTCTAAATCACGTAGTAGAATATCATCGGATTCCTGTTTAGCAATAGCAATTTTAGCTCTAAATTTTTCGCACGTAGAACAGATATCAAGCATTGGCTTCTTAAATTTTATATTCATGGCTGTAAAACATTTTTTAATTAAATAATTATAAGAAGCGTAAAAGGCTTCTTACACTATATGTTTTGTCATATGTATGTCTATTTAGAAAACTGCAGATCAAAATAGAAACGATTCTATTTTCGCCTGACACATAACTACATTAACCTATTCCTTAATTTGTTGGCAACATTTTTTGGAGTTATTTATTTATTGTAAGAAAAAAGCAAATAAATTGAACTACTTAAAGCATTGGAAGTCATACGACAATACGTGAGTGTAGAAAGAATGACAAGTCATATGTACAAACCATATCGTGTAGAAAGGCCTTATAGATGCAGCTTACTTTTAAAAATACCACTGTATGAGGAAACACTAACTACGTTGGCTTTGTATTTATCGCAAAACAAAGTATATATTTGGGCCAGGGATAATTCCGCATGTAAGTATTGGCAACTTGTATCTCTCCTGGTATAGTGACTTTCGCATTATATTTTGGAAAGCTGTTTATGTGGTCCCTTACAAGTTGAACTTTATCATCCGTAAGTCTATTTTTTCCTCCACCTGATCCACGCTTATCAACAAGGTCACTGTTAGGATAGTGTAATTTCTTCTTCAAAACAGTTTTGACGAAACTGGCACTCTCATCAAAACACTGCAGGAAGCATTCTTGGCATACCTGCACTCTTTGGCCTTCAAACTCAACATAATAAGCAGCCTGAAATTTTCGCTCACGTGGCCTTTCAAGGTGTTTTTGCATATATTGAGTTTTTTTGTCGTTGATTTCAATTAAGGAACCAATGAACAAAATTCTCTGATTGTACGTACCCAACGACCAATATTTATTAAAAATGCTTTTCTGAAATGCAAGCGGAACCTTTGATTTGCACTTCATGCGACAATCAATAATAAGAGGTCTCAATTTTCTTTCCGACACAACAACACCCTTTACATTAACGTATGCCTTTCCCAAGTTCCGTCTTGTGCATGATTCTTTCCTCGAATAAGCTCTTTGGGATGTAGTCGGGGCCTCGTTGAGCAGTTCATCATCATCTAAATTGCTACTATTTCCATTATTAGTAGAAGTCCTCATAGTCGGAATCTAGGACTGAGTCATCACTGTCAAAACGGAGATTTTCCTGTAAATTTGATTTATCTGCCTCATTCTCACTGCATAGTGGAGTATTAGAAACATTTGTTAGTAAATCAGCCCCACTGCCCTCTAAAAACGACATGTGACTGCTTTCATCATAACCTATTAATTGCAAAAATTTAAGCAACTTAGCAAAGCTATTTGTTTGTTCAATCTTACCTGTTACATTTACTTCGTTTTCCATTTCATTAATTTTAAATATTTTTATTAATTGCTTTATTATATTATATTTTTTTAGTTCAGAAAATATTCAATTTAACCGAAACTTTTTTTTTCTGACCTCTTATAACCTCTGCATTAATCACAGGAAATTGCTTAACTCAAATGATTTTAAAATGGCGCTTTAGGCATACCAATCTAACTGCACTTTGAAAAAAGAATAAGAGCATATGTCATTCGCATTTGCCGCGTATGAAGATATAGCTCTCTTAAAAACTCACAACAAAAATGCATTAACAACTTTTGAAGAGATAGTGCATGCTTATATATATTTTCAATTTGTAATAAACACTCACCTTCACGTTGGCTCTTATGTCAACTCTCTTGTGTATGACAAACTTAAAAAAAAATTAGGTGCAAAAACAACTTAAGTTATTATAGGCCATTTAAATATAACAGTATTGTAATTGATCATCTTCTTAAGAATACTTAGACTCATATAGTAAATGCAACAGCGCTTCGTTGCGAGTTAGGCGAATATGTTTTTATTAATATTTACACTAAAAAAATAGTTAGAGTGATAGGAACTTCGCGTAAATATACAGTTTTATTAGTTGAATTAGCTAGTATACATAACTCATTTCTTTCTTAAGTCGACTTAGGCGATTATTGCTTATGACCACAGATATATTCTATTAGGTTCGTATTTTCCGAGATGCACTTGAGGGAGCAAGACAGACTATTTTTAACAAACACTGCAACACCGCCATCACGCTTGGCTCTATCTAAACGGAAAGTTTTATAGCCATTAACACAAAACGAATCGTCATTATGCCACGTAGAGAACCATATTTCAGATACACACACAACATCTACATCAGATGACTCAAAAATATATCGAAATTCATCAATTTTAGATGGCAAACTCTGAGCGTTGAGATGACATATTTTCTGTTGTTGTTGTTTTAACAGCATAGTTAGCCCTGTCAGTGTAAGTATATCATCGGTCGTCTTCGTCTAGCTCATCTAAGGGTAGGCCCAGGAAACATGCTGTTTCGACAGGTTGGGTCCAGAGGGAGAGGGGGGTTAGATGAGTCGGTTTGAGGGGGCATGTGAAGAGGTGGTTAGTGTCGTGCGGGGTACCTTCACATGCCGGACATGTGTTTGGTATGTCGGGGTCAATTCTGGATAAGTAGGAGTTTACAATATCCAGAACGTAATTGTGCCAATGTTACACGAGTCTCACGGGGAAGCTGGAGCTCTTCATCTGCGATAGGTGGTGGTTGGACTCCGATTACGGCATTCACAGGACGGGAGTTCATGAAGGTGGTAACGGTCTCCCGGTGAATGTCGTTTATTGACTGTCTAAATACTGTCCGGTCCAGTAGGTTTCGGTCAGTTTTGTCCTGGAGTTCGTCAGCGTAGTCAAGGAGGTGTCTCCTGACGTGCCTGGGAGGCGGCTCAGGCTCAAGCAGGTGTCTGCAGGGGTGAAACCTGCGGTAACACCCCAGCAGGAACTGCTTGCTGAGCAATTTGTTGTGCTCCGCAACTGGGAGCATTTGTGCCTCGTTGTGTAGATGTTGGATGGGTGACATCAGGAGGCACTCGGTCGCTGTCCGAATGGCGGTATTTTGACATGTCTGAAGCTTTGTCCACTGCGAATCACTAGTTCCAGGCGACCAGACAGGCGCAGCATAGTTTAGAACCGGCCGGCCAATTGCCTTAAATGTCGAAAGCAACAGTTCTTTGTCTTTGCCCCAAGTGCTGCCGGCCAGCGATTTGAGGACCTTGTTGTTGTTTACAGTCGGAATTGGTGTGTCGTCGACTTTTACCTTAAGGGACAGCTTGACCTCCTTTGTCCAGGTGGTGAAAAGGGTCGCCGTGGACTTGGTGGGGGAAAGTTGGAGATTCCTCGCAGTGAAAAAGCGAGAAAGGTCGGTGAGGTAGTTGTTCACTTTGGAACACAGGCCATCGATGTCATTGCCCGACGCCATTATCGTGCAATCGTCAGCGTATGAGATCAGGGAAACTCCCGCTGGTGGTTGGGGGAGTTTCGAGATGTAGAAGTTAAAAAGCAAGGGTGAAAGGACACCACCCTTCGGTACGCCTTGCTTAATCTTCCTCTGCTTTGATATTTGATCTCGAAAAATCACTCTTCAGCCCTGGCGGGAGTGTCGACTGATAAACATCATCTAGTAGCGTGGAATGGCTGACTGTATCGAAAGCCTTCTTCAGGTCCAACGCTACTAGGACAGTCCTCTCGCAGGGGCGGTTTTGGTTAAGCCCGCGATTTATCTGGGCGTTTATGGCGGTGAGTGCAGTGGTGGTGCTGTGCACTCGTCGGAATCCGTGCTGATGTGGGGCTGGGGCCAGGTGTGTCGTGTAGAGAGGGAGTAGGAGGGCTTCAAGTGTCTTCACTACTGGGGAAAGGAGAGTTATCGGCCGATAAGACTCCCCTTGGTTGGCGGGTTTCCCAGGTTTCAGGAGTGGGACCACTCTCCCTGCTTTCCACTTGTCAGGGATGATGAGAGTGGCCAGGGACAAATTGAAGACCCTTGTGAGGTATCCTACTCCCAGGGGTCCCAGATGCTTCAGCATCAGCGCGTTTAATCCGTCAGGGCCAATGGCTTTCGATGATTTCGACTTGTTGATGGCCCCCTGAACCTCATCACCGGAGAAAGTAAGTGGCGCACTGTCGTTCGTCAGTTTGTGCAGCCTTCTGGTAACACGACGTTTGGTTCTGTCGCCCCGAGGATGCAGTATGAACAGCCGGCTAAAATGGCTCGCGCATCTCTTCGGGTCCGACGAAGTACAACCGTTGAAGGTGATAGCCACCTTGTCGTTGTGTTTCGTCGGGTTCGACAGGGACCTAACGGTGGACCAGAGCTTACTCACACCGGAGGTGAGGTTACAAGTCTTCAGGTGCTCAACCCATTTAGTCCGCTTATGTTGACTTACCAGTTGCCGGATCTCCAAATTGAGATCCCTTATGCGGGGATCCCCGGGATCGACCTGGCGTAGGTGGTCACGCTCGTTCGCTAAACTGGCTGCTTCTGCTGGGAAATGAGGACGGATGTCCTTATAACTTCCAGCTGGGATGAAGCGAGCCGCAGCAGCTGTGAGCACCTTGCGGAATGCGCGTTCGCCCACGCGCACATCAGTGGGGATGGGAAGAGCGGCGAAGGTGTCCTCGGTGAATTCCGTGAAGCCGGCCCAATTAGCTTTTTTAAAGTTAAAATAGGACCGGTGATTCGCGGAAACGAAGTCGGCAGGTCTCTCAATCGAGACGATAATGGGCAAGTGGTCTGATGCAAGCGATAGCATAGGTCGCCACGTTATGCTATTTATCAGACCCGCGCTAGCTATTGTTAGGTCAGGCGAGCTGCTGCAATTGCCCACTACCCTGGTGGAGGCGTCGTCGTTCACAGTGCTGAATGTCGAGTCGTCTATCTGCTCTGCCAATTGCTGTCCCCTACGATCATTTGGCAGGCTTGAAGGCCAAAGATCGTGATGCGCATTAAAGTCACCTACAACCAATCGGTTTTCACCTCTGATGAGCGCACCTATATCAGGGTGATATCCTGCCGGGCAGCAGGTGACAGGGGGTATATACACGTTAAATATTTCGAGCTCGGAATCGCCTGACCGGACAGCTATGCCTTGACATTCTAAGGTGCTGTCCCTGCGGTTGATTCCTTCATCAATGAGACGATACTGCACTGTGTGGTGGACTATAAACGCTAGGCCACCACCATTGTCTCGCTCACGATCGTGTCTGTGCACGTTATAGCCATCCCTGGTGATCAGAGATGACCTGGCGTGCAACTTTGTTTCTTGGACCGCAGCTATCTTAATACTGTGCCGGCTCATAAAGTCAACTATCTCGTCGACCTTACTCGTAAGTCCGTTACAGTTAAACTGGAGAAGCTTGAAGCTTCTCGGTGAGGTCTGTGTAATCCGGGGGGTGAGGGACGCGTGGGGTTGTCTACGTTGGACCTGCTGCGCAATCCACCGTTGTTGTTGCGGCCTGATGGTGGTGGGCGGCCGCGCCTTCGGGGGCGGTAGTGGGTGCAGAGCTCTGCAGCAGGGGGCAACGTAGGCAGTTGTCCACTCACGGGTGGTGCGCAGGCCGGAACATCTCCGAAAATGGCACCAGCCACTGCAGGAATTGCATTGGACTGATACCAGATTCCGAGGTATTGCGGTCTGACACACGGAACAGACTGTACGGATGATGATTTTCAGTCCAGACTTTAGCCTACTTAGTACGCGAATCATATTAAAAGTGGTATCTCTGCCCGTGTGAAACTGTTATCCTTACCTATCATTGGCGAGGGAAGTAAAGAAGAGAACATTGCATATAAGACCCTTTGAAACCCGAATATTACCGAATATGACAGGAAGTATAGTTAAAACAGGAGTTAAGAGAAAGTTTAAATAGCGGAAATAGAGAATAGGATAGGAAGAGATAAATAAAAGGAGAAGGACACAATTTATTTTTATTGAGCTAAGTAATAAGATGTTATTATAAGAACTGCACAGTTGCTTTGGTTGCTAATAGCTAATATTCTTTCGCCTTATTTCGACTTTGTTGAGGTATACCGGGCATCTCTTGCTCTGAGTTGGATGATTTACGTCTACGCCAAGATGTAACTTCTCATTAGCTCGTATGCAGTTTATACATTTCTGAATACTAGCTTTATTACAATCCTTTGATCTGTGTTGCTCGAGGCACTTATAACATACTTCTTTGTTTTTGCAATCGACAGCTTTATGGTTATACCCCTGACATTTAAAGCATCTCAAGATTTCTACGCCATCAAATACCTTACTCCAACACCATCCGTAGCAATACAGCCATGTGAATGTCCACGTCACTTGGTAAGACGCGATATCCCCACCACCTCGCCTGATGAGATCGAAGTTATGAACTCAATTAAAGCCCTAAAGGCCAATAAAGCGCCAGGACCAGACAACATCAATCCTGAACTACTTAAGGCTGACCCTCAGGTGAGCGCTCGAAGGCTACTCCCTCTACTGCAAAACATTTGGATGTCCGGGAAGATCCCGAATGACATTAAGGAGGGTGTCATCACGCTCATACCGAAAAAGGGCAATTTATCCGATTGCAAGAATTGGAGAGGCATAACACTATTAAGCATGGTCAATAAAGTAATAGCGCATATAATTAATAAAAGGCTTTCCGACGCACTGCAAAGTGGCCTACGGAATGAACAAGCGGGATTCCGACCACGCTGTTCTTGCGTCGATCAAATCAACACCCTGAGAGTGATTGTCGAGCAATCGGTCGAGTGGCGTTCGCCACTTTATCTCTGCTTCATCGACTTTGAAAAAGCTTTTGATACTCTTAACCACGAGGCAATCTGGGGAGCACTTTACTGCAAAGGAGTACCTGAAAAAATCATTTCACTTGTCAAAGAACTGTACAGTGAAGCAAGCTGCCGTGTGAGACATGAGGGCATCCTGAGCAACGCTATTCGAGTTCGAACAGGAGTAAGACAGGGATGAGTGCTATCTCCGCTCTTATTTAATCTGGTACTGGACTTAGTGATGCGACAAGCCTCAGCGGCGAACAGAGGCATATCCTGGGGCCTGAGCGGCAACCTTGAGGACTTAGACTACGCTGACGATATTTGCCTGCTATCACACAAACACTCACATATGCAAGCAAAAATAGAGGCGGTGAGCGAATTCGCAGCGAGGGCTGGACTGAAAATAAACATTGCGAAGACAAAGATAATGCGCATCAACACCACCGATTCACATATCTTTCAGATACGCGGCACTAACATCGAAGCTGTAGATGAATTCTGCTACCTAGGCAGTGTAATAAATAAAAACGGCGGTTCAGCGGCTGACATACGTAACCGGATATCGAAAGCTCGCGTAGTGTTTGGCATGCTTGATAAAGTTTGGAGAGCAACGCATATAACGAGGCGCACGAAACTGAGAATCTTCGAGTCCAATGTGAAATCTGTCCTCTTGTATGCATGCGAAACGTGGAACGCGTCAACACGTGACATACAAGCAATGCAAGTATTCATCAACCGCAGCCTTCGCAAGATCACGCACATTTTTTGGCCTAACGTCATATCAAACTCCGATCTGTGGACTATAACGAAACAGATACCAGTCTATCTCGAAATTCGACGCCGCAAATGGAAATGGATCGGTCACACACTTCGAAAGCCATATGGTGATATCACTAGAGCAGCCCTGGATTGGAACCCCCAAGGCAGCCGCAGACCTGGCAGACCATCTAACACGTGGAGGCGACTAGTAGAAACAGAAGTGCAACAAGCAGGCCGCTCCTGGCGGCAAATAAAATTCCTAGCTTCTAATAGATTTAACTTTAACTTGTTTATTGAGGCCCTTTGTTCCACCTAGGAACCACGGGAAAATATATATATATAAATACCTTACAGCGCTCCCATCCAATATTAACTTTTTCGCAGTTTAAAACGTAGGGGAAAGTCTCGGGATCAATTTCCAAAATAGCGTTGTATAAGAGTCTACTCTCTTTTCTAACTTCATATATTTTTACTAATTTGATTTCACTATTTTCTAGAACTTTATTTTGCTTCTTTAGATTCTCTACTAATGACTTTTCGTCATGCTTATACCCCATTAGTGATACCATAAATCTTGGTCTTACTGATTTCGGTATTTGAATATCGTAGCTTTCACCAATGTTTTCTTCAATCTTTTTTTAACTTTTTCCCTTTCGTTTGCATTTTCAGCTCCAATCACTATAACTCTGTTTCTTCTGGATTCAATATTTGAGATTTTCAAGTTTCCTGGATCAACTTTTGCAGTCAAGTCTAATTTTGTTTTTTTCACTTTTTTGCTTCGATTTCGGTTTAATCACTAATGGTGCATCTTTCTTTAAGTCTGTCATCACTGTTTTGAGAGCAATGTTGTTTTTTAACACTTACGGTACTTGGCCGTTATCATTTGCTATGTTTGCCTTTTTCGATTCTTTGATTTCGTTGTATATCTTCGAATTTTCCTCTCTGGTTTTCTGCAGTTCCTTGCATATGTTTCCACTTTGTTCATTGAAGCTTACAGTTATTTCGCGAATTTTATGCATTTCACGCACACCTCTCTCGCATACTTCTTGCGCTTTTTGCATACCACTTATTCTTTCGCTGAACTTTTTCTCTATAATCTCAAGTAAGCTTTTTATTTCTTTTTCGTGAGTTTTAAGTGCACTTTCAAATTCATACTTGTAATCAAGTAATCGGGAACCGTTCTTCTCGACTACATTCGGAACCTCCTTAATTGCAAGGTCAACGTTGCTGATATACACCACAGATTCATCACACATGTAGCGAAGTTTGGGAAATTCGTCTAATTTTCCTAATGTATATTGGTCTATTCCCGAGCATTTCGATTGCGAATGATACGTTTTGCCACATACACCCGCACACCTTATTCCCGTCTCTCCACGGATTTGTAGTTTGCACCTTTTGCAATCCATGGATGGCGTATATTGTTTGGATACAGTTAATATTTAAAACTTTTATTTTAACTATCAATTGTGTCCTGATTTGAATTTTTGAAAACAATTTTTGAAGAGCGGTCTAAAACACGTCCGTTACGCTTGCCAATTTACCGATTGTTTTATGTCTTTATTAATGAAACTTGGTGGAGATGTTAGTGAGGTGTTAAGGAACACTCTTTATAACTCCAAACTAGTTCTACGCAAAAATACGGTGGATTGCGTAGCCGGAGTTGGAGTGATGAGGGTAATTTTTTTGAAGCGCGGCCAAAGGCCGCCCACGCGATAAGGAGTTCTACGCAAAAATACTGTGTTAATTAATTTAATTTTATTTTAATTACTTTATTATTTTTTGTGATACGCTTAATATCATTGTTTTTAAGTTTAAATGAGTTGTATGTTTTTATTTTCAAAATTATTTCTCAACTTAAAATTACAGTAAAAAATACTGCAGTTTTACAATGAACCTTCTACTAAACATCCCTGCATACGAACTTCGTTTTTATTTCAGGTGTATGGCAACACCAACTTTTCGCTAAATTAGAGAACTTTAACATTAAATTACTTAAAAACTATAAGCCTCCGGCAGGTTCGGTTTTCAGTTTTAAGATGGGGATACACCCCTCTATCCCCCCCTTTTTACCTTTTTTTCAAAGCGATATATAATACATTATACTAAAGTTTTCCCAAAAAAAAAATAATAATGAAAGAAACATCTGTAATTAATTGTTTTCGTTTCAATGATTTTTTCCGGATTTTATATATGAAAAGTAATTTAAAAATATAAAATTCTTCGAAATATTACACAAGTTCAAAAATATCCAATATAAAATGTCTTTTTTTTATATTTATTTATTTTGGAAATTTAAATTTCCCCCCTATTCAAGTTCTGACTATCAAAAAGGCGAATTTTCATGTGTTTTATAAAATTTCGAAACTGTTAGGTTATATTACCTTTATACATTGTGTAAAATAAGTACCCGGAATTTATAATTTAAACTCTCCCGGGAATACCTGACACTTCAAATTTGGTTTTTTCATGTTGGTACACATGTCCTTGAATGCACAAGCCTTATTAGAACGGGATCTATTACTTAGTGTGTTTTATTCTGCAGTCAAAGTGAGTTGATCTTTTGTTTACTTGGCGAATTTTACTATGGATAAACTTGTGGAGCAGAGGGTTTGCATTAAATTTTGCGTTGCGAACAAAATTACGTGTGCCAATACATTAAATATGTTGCGGGAAGCCTATGGTGACTCGTGTTTATCCAAAACACAAACCTACGAGTGGTACAAGACGTTCAAAGAGGGCCGTGAAGTGGTAGAAGATTTGCCTCGCTCCGGACGACCATCGATCGTTACGACCGACGAAAACGTCGAAGAAATTAAGAAAATTATATTTGAAAATCGTCGTTTGAGTACCAGAGAGATCGGTCGTGAGCTTAACATCTCTCACATGACCGCTCAGAACATTTTGACTGGTGTGTTGGACATGCGCCGCGTCGCCGCTCGGCTTGTTCCGAAAGAGCTCAATTTTTTGCAAAAAGAGCATCGGAAGGAGGTCTCTGAAGACATGGTTTCCCGAGCTAATACGGACCCTACGTTCATGAAACGCATAATAACTGGTGATGAGACATGGGTCTACGAGTACGATATGCAAACCAGTCAGCAATCGTCTTCGGGGAAGGCGTTTTGAGTCGATTGAAGACATTAAAAAAAATTCGCTAAAGGAGCTGAAGGCCATCCCGGTGCCGGCCTACCAGCGGGCCATGGATGACTGGGTTGTTCGTTGGAATATTTGTATCGGCTCAAAAGGAGCCTATTTTGAAGGCGATCCAACAAATAATGATGAATAATATGAAAAAATGTGTTTTTTTTTTAAATTCCGGGTACTTATTTTACACAATGTATATCCGGAAAAAGGAAACGCACGTGTAAATGCTACGGTTGCTTTATTTCAACTAACTGGACATATGAAAACTAAGAATAACGATTGAACAAAATGTACATGGCTTGCTATGATTCTTACAATCATGGTTTGCTATGATTCTTACAATCATGGGTTGCTACGATTCTTACAATCATGGGTTGCTATGATTCCTACAATTCCCCCTCTCAACCCAGTTATTTTATAAATTACATTTTTCAAAATTTTCCGTATTTTAATATTTTCATTACGACAAAACTGTAATAATAATATTGCTACTTTTGAGTACATTCATTGTAAGCTTTAGCAATTTACATCCATTGTTATGTTTCAATTTCTTTAAAAATTTAGTCATTATATCTGCTGCATTTGCATCAGAATTTACAAAATGTACCTCGATTTCGCCCTTTTCAAACAACTCACGGACGTAATGAAATCTGAAATCTATGTGTTTACTGCGCTTGTGCACCATCGGGTTCTTCAGCAAAAATTGTGCACTTTGATTATCGCAATACATGTTCGCAGGTTCATTTACGTATCCGTCATACCCCATTTCACGCAACAACGCTCGAAGAAAAACAACATCTTTTGAGCCTTGACATAGAGCTATATATTCTGCCTCCATTGTACTGAGGGCAACGATAGACTGCTTTTTTGATTCCCAAGAAACCAGACCATCAGACATGAATATTACGTAACCGCTGTATGATTTGCGATCAGATACGTCACCAGCCCAGTCGGAATCTGTGTAGCTCACCAAATTTTCGCCTGTAGCTGAATAAGTAATTTTCGCTGCTGAACTCTGCTTCAAATATCGTAACACGTGCTTCGCGGCTTTAAAATGTTCTTCATGTGGATGATTATTAAATTGTGATAATTTAGATACAACGTGGGCGATATCTGGCCTAGATATTACCGCCAGGTACATCAACCCTCCGACTAAACTTTGGTATCGCATCGCGTCAATATCTTTACACTGCTTCTCACACTTCTTGAGTACCGTGCCATCAACCCAAGGTGTAGTTGCCGACTTGCATGAGTCCATTCCCCATGTTTTAAGAAGTTGATTCACATAATGTTCTTGATGAATTGATATTGTGCCAGTAGATGCATCTCTCTCTATTTCCATACCTAAATAAAACGATACCGGCCCTTTATCTACAGCTTCAACAAACTCATTTAGCTGCTTTAAAATAATTTTCGTCTGCCATGCATTAGAGCAAGCTAACAGCATATCATCCACGTACAAACCAATAAGACACATGGAACCATACTCCCTCTTAAAATATACACAACTATCCGCTTGACATCTTTTGAAGCCCATAGTCGTGAGGATTTCGGAGATCTTTTTGTTCCACTCGCGGCCTGCCTGTTTAAGACCGTAGAGGGGTTTAATTAATTTGCACACCTTATTGGGGTATCTTGAACTTTCAAACGCTAATGGTTGTACCATGAAGACGTCTTCGTTTAAATCACCATTTAAATAAGCTGATACCACATCGACATGATTAACCACCAGTTGGTACTTCGCTGCTAAAGCCAACAACAATGGTCGAATGTCGTACAACAGGTGCGTAAGTCTCGGTGTAATCAATGTTGCGCCTTTGGGAGCACCCCTGAGCTACCAATCTCGCTTTGTACTTTTCGATACGACCACATGGTTTTCGCTTCTTGGTGAACACCCACCTACAACCAATGACGTTTTTATGTTTTGGTCGGTCCACCAACACCCACGTATAATTTTTAGTAAGCGAATCGAACTCTATTTGCATAGCTTCCTCCCAATATTCGCGTTCTGGCGAAGACAAAGCTTCTTCTACAGTTTCAGGACTCTCAGCAATGTAATTTAAAACCTCTACCTCATTATACCGTCTTTTTGGTCTAC
Source organism: Anastrepha ludens (assembly GCF_028408465.1). Lineage (NCBI taxonomy): Eukaryota > Metazoa > Arthropoda > Insecta > Diptera > Tephritidae > Anastrepha > Anastrepha ludens. The sequence goes on along the minus strand of NC_071503.1, from coordinate 94,661,708 downwards.
CAACAGTACCTGTTCGTAATAATTTTGGTCTTCCTCGACCTCTTTTTCGCGTAACTACCGGGTCGTTTTCTTCATCTAAAGAATACCCCTCATCATCATCGCCATTGTCTTCGAGTTGCTCTTCGACAACACTTTCATTCTGAATTTCACCACACTTGCCATCATCCGATTGAGATGACTCTTTTATTTCATGGTAGAAAGGTACTTCTTCACTAACGCCTTCTTGTATTAAAATTGGTGCAAAAGACGTTTCAAAAAATATACAATCACGAGCTATAACAATACTTCGCTTGTTTTGATTATAAAGTCTATAGCCTTTAGCACTTCCGGCATAGCCAACAAATTTTAGTTTAGTGCCTCTTGTATCAAATTTGCCACCCTTATATGGCCCTTTCTTTAAAGCTACCACGTCACAGCCAAAAATTTTAAAATGTGACACCGAAGGTTTCCTTTTATACCACACTTGATAAGGAGTTAAGTTTTTGAACACTTTAGTTATTGTTCTTTTTCTCAAGTACACCGATGTATTAATGGCTTCTCCCCACAAATATAGAGGCAATGTCGAACTTTCGAGTAAACAACGCGCCATTTCCACTAATGTTCTGTTCGCTCTCTCAGCCACGCCATTTTGTTGAAGCGAATAGCTAACTGAAGTTTGGTGAACAATACCCCTTTCACTAAAATACCGCTTAAACATCATATTGGCAAACTCTTTGCCATTATCACTTCTCACAGTTTTTATTTTTCGGCCTATCTGTGTCTCCGCAGTCACAGCAAAATGTTTAAATGCATCAAAAGCATCAGATTTATTTTCCAAAAAATACACTGTCATATAACGGGAGAAATCATCAATAAATGTAATGAAATATGACGCTCCCCCCAACGATTTAACCCGAATGGGACCACAAAGATCTGTATGAATCAAGTCCAGCACGTTTTCCGATAATACCCTACCATATGCATTGTAAGGCAAGCTACGAATTTTGCAAACAGCACAAGTTACACACTGATTGTTATGAACGCCACTTATATTCATACCTCGTACCAGATTTTTGTTTGACAGAATTCGCAAATCGTTTATATTTACATGTCCGAATCTTTTATGCCACTTTTCTAACATTTTATTTTCAATTAAGGCATTTAACTTTTCAAGCGGTTTTCTAATTGTCATTTTAACAACAAATACACCACCGACTAACTTTGCTTTTAACATGCTTTCTCCTTCTTTTGTTTCCATTAATGCGTTATTTTCCGAAAATTTTATTGAATGACCGTATTGCCAATTGAGAAAAAAATTGATTTTAGTTCTGGAACATAAAATTAAGTTCATAAATTCCGTTGTTAAGCTCACCGTACCTATTCCTTCCGCATAAATTGTTTTTCCCGTTGCAAGGACTATTTCTTGCCTTCTGGGCTCAATTGAATTGAAAAAACTTTGTTCCATACACATGTGTGAACTAGCACCACTATCCAAAATCCACGTGTCACTATCATTTTTTCGCTCTTCAAACAAACAACATGCCTTTTCATTTCTTTTTTCTTTAGGCATTGACACTTTACACTGGGCACGTATATGTCCCTTTTTGCCACATTTAAAACACACAATTTTTGATCGATTACCGACCCTTTTGGACTTGGCCAAAAACACCTTTTCATCAGGAGTTGAACATTTTTCATTTTGGCGTATTTCACTTTCCCAAATCTTTGACACCAACGCATCGAATTTCGGCAAGGTATCCCGGCTTTCAATAGCCACTACAAAACTTTCCATCTCATCAGGGAGACTACAGAGAAGCAAAATTGAGATGAAATCGTCTGGCACCACAATTCCTATTTCTCTAAGATCCTCAACAATTGAACGAAACACATTTACACGCGCTGCGAACTTGTCTTGCATGGAAATTTTGAAGTGTATTAACTTTTTAAATAGAGCAGCCTAACGCGCGGCACTATCTTTGCAATAAATTGAATTTAGGACCCGCCACGCTTCCTTTGAAGTTGCACAACTTTTTACGTGTATTAATTCGCTAGATTTTACGCACAATGTAATTGTTGCCAATGCTTTCTGGTCACTTTTTACCCAGAGAGCCCTTGCAATCTCTTCGTCCGGCTTTTCGCCAACCACATATTCCCACAAATCTAATGTTACTAACAGGCTTTTTACCTGTACCGACCACGTCGCGTAATTGTCCTGGGAAAGTTTTTCAATATTTGCGATTGCACTCATTTTTCCGTATCAACGCGATACCCAAAAAAAAAAAACAAAATCAATTGCCCACGTGATCTGGACCCATAACCAATGTAAGGTTATATTACCTTTATATATCCGGAAAAAGGAAACGCACGTGTAAATGCTACGGTTGCCTTATTTCAACTAACTGTACATATGAAAACTAAGAATAACGATTGAACAAAATGTACATGGCTTGCTATGATTCTTACAATCATGGTTTGCTATGATTCTTACAATCATGGTGTTGAGAATGTACATATATCAAAATGTAAATTCTAACATCATCCAGTACTAAATATTTGTATTAAAACTATTGATGTAATTATCAAATCTGGCAACCTTTCATGTACTTGTCAAAACCTGAAATAAAGTTTAAGTCATTCGTTGTAAATCCATCCACGCGTGCTTTTCTTTCTTAATAGGTTATGGGCTACGAGTAAAAGTAAAATCTAATAAAAAGTGGTATTTATATCGTGCAAGCCAGAGCAATAGTGAAATATATTATAATAAAAAGTCGTGTTAATAGTGGTATTTATAATATATCGTGCAAGCCAGAAAAATGAGTTCCAGTTATCATACAAATGTGCCAAAGCTGAAAGGGCGCGAAAATTTCGAGGATTGGGCGTTCGCTGTAGAAAATTTATTAGTTTTGGAAGGCGCTGACAAATTCATCAAAGAAGAAGGAACCGAGGCGGCAGCGGTTGCGGCAGATACAAAAGCACGAGCTAAGCTGATTTTGACGATTGATTCATCTTTATATGTGCATATAAAGGAAACTAAGACTACGAAAGAGTTGTGGGAAAAGCTGCGTGATTTGTTCGACGATTCAGGTTTTTCGAGGAGAATTAGTTTGCTTCGTCATCTTATATCCATAACGTTCGAAAACAATGAAAATATGACGAATTATGCGACACAAATAGTGGAAACGTCTCAACGTTTAAGAACAACAGGATTCGCCATTAGTGACGAATGGATCGGTTCTTTGTTGCTAGCCGGTTTCCCTGAGCGATTTATGCCTATGATTATGGCCGTAGAACATTCGGGCATTCAAATAACTACCGACACCATCAAAACTAAATTACTTGATATGGAATCAGTTGATGTGAGTGAAACAGAGCGCAATTCCGCATTTATCGTTAAAGGCTGGCAGAAGAAATGTAAAAATAGCAACAATACTTTAACCTCAAATGTAAATAAAACAAGGAACACAAAAACAGTTACTTGTTACCATTGTAAAAATACTGGTCATTACAGGAATCAGTGTCCATTATTAAAGGATAAATGGGCCAAAGGGTCGGACAAAAACAAAAGTCAAAGTAATGCCTTTAGTGTTGTATTTCTGAGCGGCGAATTCAGTAGAACTGATTTTTACATTGATTCAGGTGCGAGTGCGCACATGACCGCGAATGAAAGTTGGTTGATAAATCCCCAGTATTCATCTTCATTTCATGAAATTATAATCGCAAATAAGATGAAGGTGCCTGTTTTATGTTCCGGTGACGTAGAAATAACAACAAATTACGATTTTGATATAATATAACAGTAAAGAATGTGTTGTGTGTGCCAAGTCTTACAACAAATCTGTTATCAGTCAGTGAGTTAATAAAAAATGGAAACAGTGTCGTCTTTGAAACGAATAAATGCTTAATTAAAAATAATAAAGGCGAATTGGTTGCTGAAGCGAACTTAACTAATGGTGTTTACAAATTGAATCTAAAAACACAGAATTGTTTATTATCATCGTCATCTACCATAGTGAATGGTGAAACGTGGCACAGGCGTCTTGGTCATATAAATAGCAATGATATGAACAAAATGAAGCGTTGCGGATTAGTGAATGGGCTGGATTATCCTGACACGTTCACAATAAGCAAATTAGATTGTGAGATATGTTGTGAAGGCAAACAGTCAAGATTGCCATTCAGTACTGGATCCCGAGCAACAGATGTACTAGAAATTGTTCATTCTGATATTTGTGGGACAATGGAGACCAAATCGATTGGCGGTGCAAGATATTTTCTATTATTAATTGATGACTATACCAGAATGACCTTTATTTATTTTCTGAAAACAAAAAATGAAGTATTACACTATTTCAAAGAGTTTAAGTGCGTGGTGGAGAATTTTCATAATAAAAATATAAAAATCTTGAGAACGGATAATGGTTGGGAGTATTGCAGTAATGATTTTGAGAATTATTTGAAATCAGAAGGCATCATACATCAAAAAACAAATCCTTATACGCCCGAACAGAATGGGCTAAGTGAGAGATCAAATAGAACCATTGTAGAGAGAGCAAGATGTCTTCTCTTCGATGCTGGTTTGGACAAAACATTTTGGGCAGAAGCTGCGAACACAGCTGTCTATTTAAAAAACCGGTCAGTAGCTTCAGGCATTGAAAAGACACCATATGAAGGGTGGACTGGAATTAAACCAAACTTAGAACATATACGTATATTTGGAAGCACTGTGATGGCTCACATACCAAAAGAAAAAAGAACGAAATGGCATAAAAAATCAAAGAAACATATACTAGTTGGTTTCAGTGAGAATGTAAAAGGATATAGAATTTATGATCCAATCAAAAGACAAATTACTACCAGTAGAGATGTTGTGATTAAAGAAAAACCAAAGAAAGAAGAAATAGTTACAGTTTCTACAGAGAACACAGATTCAGTGGGGGATTCAATGGTTGAATCTGTGGTGAAATTAGATTATCACAGTGAATCAAGCTCTAGTGACTTAGAATTTCGGGATGCAGAGAGTGTAGAATATAATAATGACTTGCAAAAAATCGATAATACACCTGAAAAAACAAATGATTCGCAATCCAATAATACACAACAAGCCCCTCAACTAGTTGATGAAATAAAAGAGAAAAGACAGAGGAAAAAGCCTTCAAGGTACGGTGTTGCTAATATTTGTACTAGATCCACAGGGGAGGACGAGCCGACATATGAAGATGCTATCAGTGGTCCAGAGAAGCAGCAGTGGTTGCAGGCGATGGCAGAGGAGTTGGAGTCGTTCGAAGACAACCAAGTATGGGAGATTGTTGATGCTCCAGAAAATGCTAGTGTAGTGCAGTGTAAGTGGGTCCTAAAAAGAAAATATGATTGCGATGGTAATGTGAGGTATCGGGCACGGTTAGTGGCCAAAGGTTATACGCAGAAAGCTGGTGTGGACTACCAAGAGACATTCTCGCCGGTCATTAGACATTCAAGCTTGCGCTTATTATTTGCATTAAGCGTTCAGTTCAATATGGACATTACTCACTTAGACGTTACAACAGCTTTTCTTAACGGATATTTAAAAGAAAGTATGTATATGCATTTACCTGACGGTTTCCCTGTTAAAGATTCCAGTAAAGTGTTAAAATTAAAAAAGGCTGTGTATGGTTTAAAACAATCTGCACTGGCCTGGTATCAGAGAGTCGAAGAAACATTGTATAATTTAGAATTTAGCAAAAGTAAATTAGAACCTTGTGTGTTTATAAAAAATCATGGTAATGGTAAGAAAACTTTTGTTGGAATTTATGTTGATGATTTCATAATATTTTCAAATGATAAGTCAGAAACTGATATTTTAATTGAAGCCTTGGAACAAAAATTTTAGATTAAAAATTTAGGTCAGGTAAAGCAATATTTAGGTATGAGGATTAATATTGATAAACATGCAAATGCAATTACAGTGGACCAGGAGCAATATATTGAGCAATTGATTAAAAAGTTTAACATGTCTGAATGTAATACAGTTAGTACTCCGATAGAGACTAAATTAAATATTGAGAAATCTGATATTTGTGAAGATCATTTGCCATATCAAAAACTTATAGGTAGTTTGATGTATCTGGCAGTTTTGACACGACCAGACATTGCCTATTCAGTCAGTTACCTAAGTCAATTTAATAATTGTTATTCACATGTTCACTGGAATTATGCTAAGAGAATTTTAAAATATTTGTTAAAAACAAAGCATTATTGTTTAAGATATTCTAAAGAGAGAACAGATCTAGAGGGGTATGCAGATGCAGACTGGGCTAGTGATAGCATTGATAGACGTTCTTATACTGGCATCTGTTTTACTAAATCTGGATCTGCCATCTCTTGGGAGAGCAAAAAGCAAAGGACTGTTGCTCTCAGTAGCTGTGAAGCAGAGTATATGGCTTTATCAGAGGCTTGTCGAGAGGCCATTTATTTAAGAAATTTAGAATATGAATTAACAGGTTGTTTCAACATGATAATATTGTATAATGACAGCCAAAGTGCATTAAAACTGGCAAATAACCATCAATCTCATAAACGATCAAAACATATTGATGTAAGGTATAATTTTATCAGAGATGTAATTAATAGCGGTCTAGTTGAAACTAAATATTTGCCAACTGCTAACATGCCTGCAGACTTATTAACTAAGGGATTGTCAGAAATAAAACACTATAAATTTATGCAAATTCTTGGTATTGTTCCATATTGATTTCTTTTTAACAGTATTTGTATTGTTTGGAATTTTGATATAGTGGGGGTGTTGAGAATGTATATCAAAATGTAAATTCTAACATCATCCAGTACTAAATATTTGTATTAAAACTATTGATGTAATTATCAAATCTGGCAACCTTTCATGTACTTGTCAAAACCTGAAATAAAGTTTAAGTCATTCGTTGTAAATCCATCCACGCGTGCTTTTCTTTCTTAATACATGGGTTGCTACGATTCTTACAATCATGGGTTGCTATGATTCCTACAGAAACTACCGCCAATATTATCAATACCGCGGTTATCAATATTGTTCAACACGATATTTTTTCAACGTCAATTTTCTTATAATTTTGCAACATGTCAGGTAAACACCCCACTTTACACCCTGACTTAGAGAATTTCAATATCTTTGAATCTTTTCATAAACTGATTAGCAGTGAATATAAAGCTATTTCTTTTTTGGAAGAAATAACCTTAATACCTTCACGTAATTCACCACCACCAACATGTTGTGGGCTCCCAATGTCCGCAGAAAAGTCCTCTTATTACTTAGTTCAATAAAAATAATTTGTGTCCTTCTCCTTTTATTTATCTCTTCCTCTCATATTCTCTATTTCCGCTACTTAAACTTTCTCTTAACTCCAGTTTTAACTATACTTCCTGTCATATTCGGTAATATTCGGGTCTCAAAGGGTCTTATATGCAATGTTCTCTTCTTTACTTCCCTCGCCAATGATAGGTAAGGATAAACAGTTTCACACGGGCAGAGATACCACTTTTAATATGATTCGCGTACTAAGTAGGCTAAAGTCTGGACTGAAAATATGTCATCTCAACGCTCAGAGTTTGCCATCTAAAATTGATGAATTTCGATATATTTTTGAGTCATCTGATGTAGATGTTGTGTGTGTATCTGAAACATGGTTCTCTACGTGGCATAATGACGATTCGTTTTGTGTTAATGGCTATAAAACTTTCCGTTTAGATAGAGCCAAGCGTGGTGGCGGTGTTGCAGTGTTTTTTAAAAATAGTCTGTCTTGCTCCCTCAAGTGCATCTCGGAAAATACGAACCTAATAGAATATATTTTCCTTGAAATTAAAACTAAGTATGACAAACTCCTCATTGGCTGTGTATATAGAACTAACAAATACATCGCCTACGCATCATTTGTTGATTTCATCGAAAATTTGTCTCTTAATTATAATAATATCGTTGTAACAGGAGATTTTAACAGCGACCTGCTATGTGAAAAAGAGTTCGTGTTAGCCATGCGGAGCTTGGGTTTGTTCCCCGTTAACGGCTCTATGCCTACACATTTCACGCAAACTAGTAGCTCTTTGCTAGATATATTTTTTGTTAACGATACAGCTAAAATTCTCCTATTTGACCAGCTTTCTGTGCCAGGTTTTTCTAAGCACGATCTAATTTTCATGACATTTAACTTCCAACTGACCCATGACACTAAATACTATTCATACCGTGATTTTCTACGCATAGATTATGAGCTTCTTGAAGGGGCTGTGGAGGAAATTGATTGGGAATGTATTCATAACTTAATATCTAGTAATGAGCAAATTAGCTTCATTGAAGAAAACATTAGCTCGCTCTTTCACCGCTTCGTACCACTTGTACACAAACCAGTAATTGATAAAAACCGGCCATGGTTCAGCAACCATATTAAACACTTGATTTGCAAACGCAGCAAAGCGTATCGCAAATGGAAAAGCTTCAGAACCTCGGAAACTTATAACATCTTTAAGGCTTGCAGACGAGATATTAACAAATCAATTAGATTGAGTAAACTAAAATACTATGAGCAGCAGTTTAGTACTGCAGTGGGTTCGAAGCAGACGTGGAGATGTTCATCAAAAGGTTCAAAGAAGAAAGGATCTAAGTCATGTCGTAAGGTAGTAAATCCGAGTATTGGTAAATTTTCTGATAGTACTAGCTGTCGCATTTTCTTTCGAGAAGTCCTCGCAATCATCATTTGTTTCGTCATCGAGATGAAAATCAGTGATGTGTACGAGAACTTACTGTCTTGGCCTCAATCGAATGATGACTCCCAAATCAGTTGGCACACAATTGTCGATTACTTCAGCTATTGTCGTGAAATAGCTGAAGTCATATCATCACACACTGATGTTGTACTCGGAGGCGAAGGTAAAACGGTCCAGATTGATGAAACGTTTCTAACAAAACGAAAATACAATCGTGGTCATATTACCGAGCAAATGACAATAACTGTCCTCGGTTTATATTGCAAGGAAGATAAATGTGGTCTTTTCTTTAAAGTAAATGCGAAGAGCAAAAAGGAATTATGGCCGTATATCCAAAACTATGTTGATCACAATACTTCTAAGCTATGTACAGATAGTGCAAAACAGTATCAAGGAATTGAGCAAATGTTTTCTTCCTCAACTGTTCATTTGCAGACAAACCATAGCAAAGGAGAATTTGTGAACAAATCTGATAAGACAAATACGATCAATGATTTGGAGAACTTTGTTGAAAAAAAGTATTACATGCCGTATAACACCAAAACTTCTTCATCAATATATGAGTTTATATTGGTACAGGAAGAATGTTTTAAACAAATTTGGTGATAAAGGTTTCCGAATCATGCAATTCCTTTTAGACATCAAAAAAGTGTATCTGTGTGTAGACTGTGGACGGCGAATTAAAAGATGGATTGACTTTGAAAGAAATCGATCCTCCTACATTACAACCAGAAGTTGAAGTTTTGCTTCCCCCTGCAAAACGGCCTCGCCTGAAAACTAATGTAGAAGAAGACGATGATGAAGATATTGATGCAACATTTGAATTAGACTCATTCTGAGACATTGCCAGATGATTTTTATTGAAGACTGAGAGCAGTTTTAACACGCGTCAAAAGAGTTGAGAATTTTTCATTGGATTCATGGGAAATATTTTTATTCTTCATTACAACAATGATAATCTAGTCGTCTTTTTTCCCCATCCATATCGTAAAGAAAGATAATACAATAATCGATGATAAAACACATTAACCGATGATAAAACACATCGATCGATGATAAAACACGATGATTGCAAGAGAATTTGGTTGAAGACACGAATATATTTAGTTTTTAACAGAGCAGTTGAAAAGGTATGATTAAAAAATATTAACCATGAACAATATAAAAAAAATAATTACTAATTGAAAACTAGCAGATTTCGATCATCCTCATCTTAATTTCAAAATGGCACCCCGCGGAGCCATTTTTACCGCTTTAACGCCTTCTCTAGGGGACATAACGGGAGCGATTGAAAAAATACAAGCAGCGATTGCAGCAAAAACGCTGGTATGTATTCTTGCTTCATGATTCAATTATTATTATTATTGAATCATGTTCTTGCTTGATTTTAATATGATGGCTTTGTGATACCACATATGTAACATGGTTGTCGAGAAAAAAGTTTATTGAAAGTTTTAGGCAATACTGCTGTTTCCGTGGCGCCGCAATCTTATGGCGGATTCTTATAGAACTCGGCTGGAATTTAGAATAATGTATATTGGGCAATTTTTGGCAAACTATTATGTCTTTATTAATGAAACTTGGTGGAGATGTTAGTGAGGTGTTAAGGAACACTCTTTATAACTCCAAACTAGTTCTACGCAAAAATACGGTGGATTGCGTAGCCGGAGTTGGAGTGATGAGGGTAATTTTTTTGAAGCGCGGCCAAAGGCCGCCCACGCGATAAGAAGTTCTACGCAAAAATACTGTGTTAATTAATTTAATTTAATTTTAATTACTTTATTATTTTTTGTGATACGCTTAATATCATTGTTTTTAAGTTTAAATGAGTTGTATGTTTTTATTTTCAAAATTATTTCTCAACTTAAAATTACAGTAAAAAATACTGCAGTTTTACAATGAACCTTCTACTAAACATCCCTGCATACGAACTTCGTTTTTATTTCAGGTGTATGGCAACATCAACTTTTCGCTAAATTAGAGAACTTTAACATTAAATTACTTAAAAACTATAAGCCTCCGGCAGGTTCGGTTTTCAGTTTTAAGATGGGGATACACCCCTCTATCCCCCCCGTTTTAATCTTTTTTTTCAAAGCGAGAAACATTATACTAAAGTTTTCCAAAAAAAAAAAAATAATAATGAAAGAAACATCTGTAATTAATTGTTTTCGTTTCAATGATTTTTTCCGGATTTTATATATGAAAAGTAATTTAAAAATATAAAATTCTTCGAAATATTACACAAGTTCAAAAATATCCAATATAAAATGTCTTTTTTTTTATATTTATTTATTTTGGAAATTTAAATTTCCCGCCTATTCTAGTTCTGACTATCAAAAAGGCGAATTTTCATGTGTTTTATAAAATTTCGAAACTACCGCCAATATTATCAATACCGCGGTTATAAATATTGTTCAACACAATATTTTTTCAACGTCAATTTTCTTATAATTTTACAACATGTCAGGTAAACACCCCACTTTACACCCTGACTTAGAGAATTTCAATATCTTTGAATCTTTTCATAAACTGATTAGCAGTGAAGATAAAGCTATTTCTTTTTTGGAAGAAATAGCCTTAATACCTTCACGTAATTCACCACCACCAACATGTTGTGGGCTCCCAATGTCCGTGGAAAAGTCCTCTGAAAAGAAACTTGGTTGGATATGGAGATGTTCATCAAAAGGTTCAAAGAAGAAAGGATCTAAGTCATGTCGTAAGATAGTAAATTCGAGTATTGGTAAATTTTTTGATAGTACTAGCTGTCGCATTTTCTTTCGAGAAGTCCTCGCAATGATCATTTGTGTGGTCATCGAGATGAAAATCAGTGATGTGTACGAGAACTTACTGTCTTGGCGTCAATCAAATGATGACTCCCAAATCAGTTGGCACACAATTGTCGATTACTTCAGCTATTGTCGTGAAATAGCTGAAGTCATATCATCACACACTGATGTTGTAATCGGAGGCGAAGGTAAAACGGTCCAAATTGATGAAACGTTTCTAACAAAATGAAAATATAATCGTGGTCGTATTACCGAGCAAATGACAATAACTGTGCTCGGTTTATATTGCAAGGGAGAAAAATCTAGTATTTTCTTTAAAGTAAATGCGAAGAGCAAAAAGGAATTATGGCCGTATATCCAAAAGTATGTTGATCACAATACTTCTAAGCTATGTACAGATAGTGCAAAACAGTATCAAGGAATTGAGCAAATGTTTTCTTCCTCAACTGTTCATTTGCAGACAAACCATAGCAAAGGAGAATTTGTGAACAAATCTGATAAGACAAATACGATCAATGATTTGGAGAACTTTGTTAAAAAAAAATATTACATGCCGTAGAACACCAAAACTTCTTCATCAATATATGAGTTTATATTGGTACAGGAAGAATGTTTTAAACAAATTTGGTGATAAAGGTTTCCGAATCATGCAATTCCTTTTAGACATCAAAAAAGTGTATCCAGGAACTGTGGACGGCGAATTAAAAGATGGATTGACTTTGAAAGAAATCGATCCTCCTACATTACAACCAGAAGTTGAAGTTTTGCTTCCCCCAGCAAAACGGCCTCGCCTGGAAACTAATGTAGAAGACGATGATGAAGATATTGATGCAACATTTGAATTAGACTCATTCTGAGACATTGCCAGATGATTTTTATTGAAGTCTGAGAACAGTTTTAACACGCGTCAAAAGAGTAGAGAATTTTTCATTGGATTCATGGTAAATATTTTTATTCTTCATTACAATAATGATAAACTAGTCGTCTTTTTTCCCCCATCCATATCGTAAAGAAAGATAATACAATAATCGATGATAAAACACATCTCGAAAACTAAACGAGATATCGAAAAATGTTACTCCTATATTTTGTCTTATCTCGCCGAATTCTATCGAAACTGAAGAAAAAATTATTATTATTATTATTATTATTTTTTATTTAACACGCTGAGTGCCATGTGAGTCCAGGTTGGTCTCACAGTGCGAAGGGACTTTCAGGCCTTGTGGTGACACTTGGTCTCACGGTATAATGTGTGAGATTTCGGTTTGTGCTGATGCAGCTGCTTCATAGAGGCTATTAGTAGTAGTGTATTCACGCCATACTAGAGCCATTGCATTGTTTATGCTGCTTGGCCTATGGGTATGATACCAATGTGGCATCATATGGCCTATTCAAAAATTCAAATATTCTATTGTATTATGTAAAAAAAAATCGTGGCCGGACGAACCCCATTTTTTTTTGTTATATGGTGGCACTAAACGTGTTAATATCTCGAAAACTAAGCGAGATATCAAAAAATTGTACTCCTTCATTTCGTTTTCTTTTGTCGAGTTCTATAAGAATCCGCCATTAAATTACGGCGCCACGGAAACAGCAGTATTGCCTAAAACTTTCAATAAATTTTTTTCTCGACAAACATGTTATGTGGTATCACTAAGCCATCATATTAAAATCAAGCAAGAACATGATTCAATAATAATAATAATTGAATCATGAAGCAAGAATACATACCAGCGTTTTTGCTGCAATCGCTGCTTGTATTTTTTCAATCGCTCCCGTTATGTCCGCTAGAGAAGGCGTTATAGCGGTAAAAATGCCTCCGCGCGGTGCCATTTTCAAATTAAGATGAGGATGATCGAGATCTGCCGGTTTTCAATTAGTAATTATTTTTTTTTTTTATATTGTTCATGGTTAATATTTTTTAATCATACCGTTTCAACTGCTCTGTTAAAAACTAAATATATTCGTGTCTTCAACCAAATTCTCTTGCAAACGTTTATATGGAACAGAAAAAAATAACAGGAAATAGCAAACTTAATATCATAGATGACTAGATGTGAAACTCTTTTTCTCGTGCGAGCGCTGAAAAATGTGCATTTTTTATAACATTTTCCAATATTGCCACACCAGTAGAAACATGAATTGGGTATTTTTTTAAAACAAAAATTGGGAATTTTTAGTTTCCACACCACCATTGAGGTTAGTATTTAGTGTGCGGTTGCCCAATAGTATATTACTCGTAAACACCTACATATACTAAAAATAAGCACAATACGTATGAAATATGTACATAAATAAGCAAAAAATTTAAAAATTTATATGTAAATGAAATTATTTAAAACTGAAATACAAAAGTAATTTAATAATAATAAAGTAATGAACGCGAAAAACATAAGTTATAATTAAAAATATGACATATTGCGATTTTTTAATATAACACAGAAAGTGAGTAACAAAAAAAAAAAAAAATCTCGGCTAGAATTTAGTATAGTGCCGATCGCTTTGGAAAAAACGGTAAAAAGGGGGTGATAGAGGGGTGTATCCTCATCTTAAAACTGAAAACAGAACCTGCCGGAGGCTTATAGTTTTTAAGTAATTTAATGTTAAAGTTCTATAATTTAGCGAAAAGTTGGTGTTGCCATACACCTGAAATGAAAGCGAAGTTCGCACGCAGGGATGTTCAGTGGAAGGTTCATTGTAAAACTGCAGTATTTTTTGCTGTAATTTAAAGTTGAGAAATGAATTTGAAAATAAAAACATACAACTCATTTAAACTTAAAAACAATGATATTAAGCGTATCACAAAAAATAATAAAGTAATTAAAATTAAATTAAATTAATTAACACAGTATTTTTGCGTGGAACTCTTTATCGCGTATACATACGCAGGTTCCTTTGAATTTTACAGGAGCGTCGACTAGGAGGGTTTTTGTAAATTTGTTACCCTCATCAGTCCAACTCCGGCTACGCAATCCACAGTATTTTTGCGTAGAACTCCTTTTCGCGTGGGCGGCCTTCGGCCGCGCTTCAAAAAAATAACCCTCATCAGTCCAACTCCGGCTACGCAATCCACAGTATTTTTGCGTAGAACTCCTTTTCGCGTGGGCGGCCTTCGGCCGCGCTTCAAAAAAATAACCCTCATCAGTCCAACTCCGGCTACGCAATCCACAGTATTTTTGCGTAGAACTCCTTTTCGCGTGGGCGGCCTTCGGCCGCGCTTCAAAAAAATAACCCTCATCAGTCCAACTCCGGCTACGCAATCCACAGTATTTTTGCGTAGAACTCCTTTTCGCGTGGGCGGCCTTCGGCCGCGCTTCAAAAAAATAACCCTCATCAGTCCAACTCCGGCTACGCAATCCACAGTATTTTTGCGTAGAACTCCTTTTCGCGTGGGCGGCCTTCGGCCGCGCTTCAAAAAAATAACCCTCATCAGTCCAACTCCGGCTACGCAATCCACAGTATTTTTGCGTAAAACTCCTTTCCGTGTTAAAACCATTGAACCCAAAATTAAAACGTCATATGCGTGTATGTAGTAAGCAGGCACAATAACCCCCATTCCCATCATTAACACTAAACTCAAGTACTTAATTTTTGTTTTCATTTGCAGGCATCCGGCAACACCATACTGTTGTAATTCCAATCTTCTTCTTGTTCGCGCTTAAAATTGGAATGTGATTGCATAGGCAAATGAATTTGCATTTAATTTTAATAGATATAATTAGAATATTAGCATAAAAATCGGTACAAACACGCGTGTGAGTGTATATTTGGTGATTTATAGTGAAATGTTAAAAAATATAGAGTGTAATGTGGCAAATTATACTGATGTTCCCAAGGGCATTTTGAATGTAAATAATTAAAAAATTATTATTTCCCGATTAATTTAAAGTTATAAAGAGTGTTCCTTAACACCTCACTAACATCTCCACCAAGTTTCATTAAAAAAAACATTATAGTTTGCCAGAAATTCCAAGATCGGCACTGTTCTAAACTCCAGCCAAAATCTCAAACAACGAACAGAATAAGTTAAAGCAGATTACCTTTAATTTTTGTAAAATATCTCAAACTAAAATAAAATATTTACGTATATAAAAATTTACATTAACCAACACACAGTTTTCAATAAAATTACATTATGTAATTAAAAGTACAAGTCGAAAAGGATATAACGAGCTGGATTCTACAAACTCACTTCAATTCAAATTATTACATTTCAATTGAATTAATTTTAAGACAAATAATTATAAACATTTCAACACGTCATTTCTCCATTAAGCAAAAACGAACTGTTTTTGTCTGTTATTTTTGGCGCGTTTCTTCTGCCAGTCTGCCATTTCCCCTATCAGCTGTTCAAAATCCCATAATGTGTGAGTGCTGCCAAGTCTTTAAACGTCCTCATGGGCGCCCTCTCTCTCAAAATGAAAAAGTTTCACATGTCAAGAGTTTGCAAGTTATAAATGGAATTTAAATTGTTAATTTATGGTATATATAAATAAAAAGTGTTAGAAACGTGTGTGTATTTGAATGTAGTTTGTATAATTATTAAAATAAATGTGATAAGTGCACTTATTGTTCAAAATTTGGTGAAGGTAAAAGACAAATTTTATCAACAAATAACTTAAAAACTATTATTAACTGAATAGTGTTGGTATTAGTTTTAGCAAAATAAGCACGAAATAAACATCTCCTGTGAATTTCACTGGAAAATTCGTAATATTTCTCTCAAAACAAGTGAGGGGGCAGTGCAAGGAGTCCTAGCCCAACATTTTCATAAATAGTATGAATTATAAAACCTAAGGTAAATGCTTGCTGGGTTAACAATTGCTTTATATGTACCTTTCTCTTCAACGATTTTTCAGTACAAGGTGCAAATACGGTCGTAAAAAACCTAATTTTGAAGCTTTTCTGGTTGAGGTTTTAGATGACACGAGCGCTACACCCCTGACCAATAGCTCAAAAACAGTAATTAACTAAACAGTTCTCCAAATAAATACTCACATGATATAGGAAGAAGAAACGCAAAACTCGATAGTAAAAAAGCGTTCCACCAATGCAATAGAAGATAGCCGCATAGTACGACACCGGCCAAAAGGTACCATTTTTGATAGGTATTCTCTTGGATGACGTTGAACCAGCCAATAATAAACTTAAAATTTGACGCCGACTTTTTTACGAAAAACCGCACTAATACTGCCATTATCATTGCTTGAACAAACAACCCCAAAAAAAATTTTATAGGATTTAATATGATCATAAAACCATAAACTCCCAAACACATAAGAAAATAATTGGATTGGTAATAGAGCAAATTCTTCACTACACGATTACCCCATTTTTCCAAATCTTTTAAATTTGGTAGTTGAAAACGAGCAGAGCCAAAAATAAAGTCATCTAGACTTCGTAATGGAGCAAGCTCTATATTTTGAGCTGACAATGCGTCACTGATACCGGCGACGGAAGCCATTGCTAATCCAATTATGTACTGGCTAGAAGCTATGATCGACTCGCTTGTGCAGACTATTTATTTACTTAGTTTTTTTATTACAACAACGCACATATAAACCGAACAATAATATGTCAGCTAGGTCTGTCGCAAAAAATATAAATGCAGAGTTAACAATGCCATAGATGACACAATGATACCGATTGGCAACCAGATTCAAACGCTTATAGGGTGTTTACATGGGCGATTTTACAGGCATCTTTAACCTTCACCTTGGCACTATTTAAATATACAAAGGACCAGGTTTTCAGATAAGCATTTAATCTTTTTTTCATTCTAAGAACCATTTCAAGTTTTAGCTCATCTTGCTGTTGTCTAAACACTATTTGTCCATACTTTAGGGAAATTACTGACCGACTTTAACTTTAAACTCATAAACAAATATATGTATAATGAGTATAGTATTTATTTTGCTTTTTTAACTTTAAACTCTTAAACAGCCAGGTCTGTCGCAAAAAATGTATTTACAAGGTTAATAATGCCATTGGCGAAAATGCTCATGGCTAGTTCCTCCCCGTGAGCGCCGACTGGGCAATGGGCACCACTGGCTGCATTGCATGAGGTTAAGTTTAACCAGGTCTACCTGATTGCAATGTGGACAGATGATGTCTTGCTAAGATCGATGTATGACCTCCCCTTCCTCCGCGGTGAATAACTCTATATGTTATCCCAAGGGGTGGTTGGAGGGCTAATACAAAGATCATTGCAAATGAGGTTCCTGGCGGCTATGAATAAAACGCTATGGGTTGGAAATTCCTGAAATAAAAACCCATATGAAGGTATACAAAGATAACGCACGAGTTAGGATATTAACCCAAACGTCGGTGGGAGAAGATGCTGCCGGCACCGCCAGACGAGCTTCACTATTTGGTCAAGGAAGCCGAACGAAGGAAGCTAGCGTTTGTCGTAGGATCCGATGAAAACTCACATCATACCATCTGGGGAAGCTCCGAAATTAACGATAGAGGGGAGCCCCTATTCCATTTTATTTTACAAAGTAGCCTAGAAGTATCAAACCGTGGTGAGGAACCAACATATTTCGGACCCACCTCGAAAAATGTTCTAGACTTAACCTTTACGATTAGCCTTACGATAGTGGAAGATTGGAGAGTTTTATTAACGCCATATTTCTCCGACCATAAATATATTAATTTTGGAATAACATTCACGCCCAAGCTAAAAAGCAATACCTTCAGAAATTCTAGAAAGACAAACTGGGATCTGTTTAGGAAAGTGCTAATGCAAAAACCCTTGAGACCGCGCAGGTTCAGCTCTTGTGTTGAACTGGAAGAGAGCGTTAGAACGGTAACAAGGGCACTTAATTAAGCATATCACGCAGCATGTACTCCCCTACGCTTAAATCGCAGATCAAAGCCACCTTGGTGAAACAAGGAGCTGGGATGAAAAAGACGAAGTGGATTAAAATTCTATAAGTTTATTTATTTATTGTCTTTGAAAGGATACTTTCTTACAGACTATATTAAGCTAATGTACAATAGTTTAGTAGTTACTAAGAAAATAACGATTTAAAATGATTGACTAAGATGCCATACGGCCATGTAAAATCAGCACCAGAAGAAAAAAAGCAAAGGTTGGTGTCTGCCTTTAAATATGCGAAGGACAACACTGGAAGAACTGAATCGATATGGAAGAGATTAAAGAAATAGCGTGCTGATACTAATAATCACACCTTTAACTTTGGCACTGTGCCAGTAAAGGCGCTGGTAGTGCCACATCCCTCGTTACCAATAGCCTCTCAAAAGCCCGTATCATCCCACCTTTCAGCAGCAACAAACACAAACACACAAACAATTTTCAAAGTGGTCACGAAACTACCACCAACACATCGTCTTCACAGTCAGTCAAGATCCGTTACCCAGCTTCTTTCTACAAGCTTGCTGTATCCGCAAACATCCGTCCACCTACGCGCATCTACTCAGGATTTTCCCGTCTGTCGACTTCCCCATACAAAGTACCATACCTACTTCTCAACTATATCTATCCTTGCCCACAGCAGTAACCCTACCATCACCGCAATTATCTCCCCAGGCAGCTACATCTCCACGCCCTGCATTAACCTTACATACATCACCACTATCTCTCCAGGCAGCTACATCTCCACGCCCTGCATCAGCCACACATATATCATCACTATCTCCCCAGGCAGATACATATACTCACGCCCTGTATCAACGACACATACATCACAACAATCTTTTAAAATTGAGCTTTCATAACCAGCTCCAAGCCGTTGCAGGAAAGGGCAAGAAATATACTATGAGGAGAAAATAAAACTCAAAGAGAGAAAGTTGGAAGAAAAAAGGAGACATTACGACTCTGTTGTTCAAATGCTGAAAGAAATAGAACTTAAAAAACTAGAGATAATATTTTTTATGTCCATTCTGTTGATGTTAAGGTGGTTGAGTAATTGCTCTAAATAATCTTAATTAGCGATTAGCGTCGTTTTACTACCACTGTTCTCGTGTGGTAGGTCCATTCGTGAGATCCAGATATAATAACAAATTTTTTATCTCTATGTCAGCGATTTCATTAATTTTCTGTAGAAATGTTTACCGAATGAGCGAGTCTTGGCTTCGTCAGATGGGATTGAAAGGAAGGTTCAGTCTGGCTGCATGATATCCTACCTTCCGGTGAACTGTAAGGGATGCAGTAATACGTGAAATGTTTAATAGTAGTGTGACGCAATGGATGTTTTTTTGTGTTGAATGGGGTAGCAACTGTCGCCGCCTGCGTTATGTATAGTGTTCAACATTTTTCTTGTTAACTCCTTTGCTTTTTCATTACCCTCTATATTCCTGTGTCCGGGAACCCATATCAGAGTAATTTGAAGCCCATTATCAAGCAGTTCCAGTTCCTCTCTACATTATGAAAGTAGTTTGGATGAAATGGAGTTGGAGTCTAAGGTCTTGATAGCTGCTTGACTGTCTAGAAAGCTAAATAGCTACTCTTGCACCAATTTCTTTG
Organism: Anastrepha ludens; assembly: GCF_028408465.1. Classification (NCBI taxonomy): domain Eukaryota; kingdom Metazoa; phylum Arthropoda; class Insecta; order Diptera; family Tephritidae; genus Anastrepha; species Anastrepha ludens. The sequence continues at coordinate 94,641,725 of NC_071503.1, read as the reverse complement.
TAGTGTTTCAGTGGTTTGCAAACTTCCCTGATTGCTAATAGTTCTGCCTGGAACACGCTGGCATAGTCAGGAAGTCGAATTGAGAGGCCAGCTCTTACACCACAGTTTTTCTTAGAATTGTCAGTGTAGATTTCGACATCAAATCTACCAATCACTTTCCCTTTCCTTCATTCGGCTCTCGGTGGAAAACGTACCGTAAAGTCTTTCTCGAAGTTAGTTTGGTTGTATTTATTTTCCATCGCGGGCCACTAGACTAGTGCCGCGTATGTTACAATGGCTGTGTAGGACCAGTTGGATAACTTTGGTTGAAGACCCCAATTTTTACCCAACATTCTCTAACACGTGTAAAGTGCTAATTAGCTTTCTTCACCCTGTATTCTACATTGGATCTCCAGCTGAGTTTGGAATCAAGGATAGGTTAGGTTAAATGGCTGCCCTAGCTAAGGGCTCACTTGGAAAAATATTAAAATTCGTCGGTTGTGGTGCCATATATGGGAGAGGAGAAAGGAGAAGGGAAGGAAGAAGGGGCCTTGGGATTGGAGACGATGATGACCATACATTTTACGACGACGCCGACTGATTTGCGTGCGTAGTTAGCCGCAACAAGCTACTGATGAACTTCACCAAATGTATGGTATTTACACCGGCTATATCCGCAGGCGTAGCGAAAAAGTGAGAGCCAAGATGTCTAAGTTTCTGCCAGACGAGAGCAGGGCAGCTGAGAAGAAGGTTTGGAGATGATTCCACCTCGTCCTCCAGACAGTTTCTTGAGGCCGGACTTGAGGCAATCCCAAGTAACACGGCATGAACACCTAACGGACAATGTCAGGTAAGGATACCCACCAAATTCGAGAGCTGGGGCTTTGTTAGCCTTAGGAGTTCCCTTGAGCGTCCCCGATCTACCCGTGGCTAGAAGGATCTCGCGACCTTGCCGGTTTGCGCACTAGCCCAGCGCTCGCTGAGTTGACTCGAGGCCCATCTTTCCCGGAGCAGACCACAGGTTCTCAAAGGAACCCCAATTCTCTCATTTCGCGACGAAACCATCTCCAAAGTTCCCTGTCTAGCCATCTCATCAGCCTAGCAGTTTCCCTCTATGCCGCTGTGCCCGGGAACCCAAATGAGCCTGATGAAGAAGGATTCGGATGCAATCGAGAGAGGAGCCAGACATTCCCCGACCAATCTCGAACGCACAAACAGCGAGCCCAAGGCCCTAATTGGTAATTACCGAATTAAGCAGCCAGTCCACCACTTCCTTAATTGCGGATACCTCCACTTGGAAAACACTACAGTGGTCCGGGAGCCTAAATTTAAGTTTGATGGGAGGCTCCTTACAGAATACTCCCCCACCAACCCTTCCGTCCAATTTCGAGCCATCCGTGAACATGTTTGCCATGCCTTGCCGCCAAATGTTGCAACCCACCCACTCATCCCTTGAGGGAATGTGAGTAAAAAAAGGTCTGCTCGGACCTAGCGTGGGTGTACAGTGATCCAGCACCATGGGGATGAACTCAAAGTTTTTAAGAATGCTAGAGTGTCCGTAACTTAAGTCTAGCCTATGGCCCGAACACCTTAGTCTGATTGCGGCGCGTGTAGCGGTAGTTTTTCTTACAATGTCCACGGGCGCCACATTCAGCATAGCGTTAAGCGCTAGAGTAGGACTGGTACGGAGCGCCCCACTGATTCCAATGAGGGCAGACCTTTGTACCCTCTCCAGCTTCTTAACTGATACCATCCTTTCTAGCGAGTTCCACTAGACAAGGACTCCGTATAGCAAGATTGGTTTTATAATCGTGTTATAAAGCCAAAAAGTGACTTTAGGCGAGAGGCCCCATCTTTTGCCGATAGCGCCCCTGCAACCATACAAGGCGACTGTTGTCTTCCTAATTCTCTCCTTAATGTTTTGCTTCCACGTAAGACCTCTGCCAAGGATGAGTTCCAGGTACTTCACCTTGTCAGAGAGCACCAACGGAGCGCCCGCTATTGAGGGGAGAAACACTCTTGGTATTTTGTATTTCCTCGTAAATAAGACGAGCTCCGACTTCAGAGGATTTATCGATAGGCCGCAATTTGCGGTCCAATTTATAACTAGATTCAGATAACCCTGCATCAGTTCCGTCAGAGTATCTAGAAACTTGCCTCTGACAATAAGTGACACGTCATTCGCGTGGGCAATCACCTTACAGCCCCTCCCCTCCAGCAGACCGTTAAATACGGTAATCCAGAGTAGTGGCTAGAGAACACCGCCTTGCGGAGTGCCTCTGTTCACTTGCCGGCGGGGAGAGGTGTCACCCCATTCTGCCACGACCGTTCTATCGTTAAACATCGTGTGGATAAGCCTTATACGTTCGGTTCCGACTCCTAGTTTACCTAGCAACCTGGTGATTGCCTCCGGGAGGACATTATTAAAAGCCCCCTCAATGTCGAGGAAGGCACTTACAGTGAACTTCTTCTGGTGGAGGGACACCTCGATGTCCTTAACAATTGTATGCAAAGCAGACTCTACCGATCTGTCTTAACAGTAAGTAGGTTGAGCGTACGATAGACGCCCCCGAGGAATTTCACTCTTTATGTGCAGATCAATCAGCCTCTCCAGGGTTTTTAGCAGGAACGGAGGGAGACTGATTGGTCTGAAATTCTTAGGGGATATGTGTGAAATCTTACCTGCCTTGGGTATGAAAGTAACTCTCACAGCCCTCCAAGATCTGGGTATGTAGCCCCTATCTATGCAGCTCGCGCAGATAGGAAGACATGATACCTCAGCAGATTTCTGCAGTTGAGCCGGTATAATCCCATCGGGCGCAGGTGACTTGAAGGGCTTGAAAGAGTCAATCGCCCAAGCCAGGCCTCGCTTGTTCAGCCAGCGGTGGTGGGTGTGTGGAGTGCTACGCATCCTATCCCAGCCGATATTAAGCGAGTCCGGATTTGTCGGAAAATGGGCGTCAAGAAGTAACCTGAGTGACTCCTATCTGCTCATGGTCCAGCACCCCGAGCTGTCTTTCAGGTACCCCATAGGTGTGGAATTCCTCGAGAGAATACGTCTGAATCTCGCGGACTCATGACAGCCTGCCACGCTTTCGCAGAATCTCCGCCATGAGTCTCGCTTCGCTTTCCTAATTTCGGACCAGTCCTACTTTGTACAGTTCCCATCCCGAGGGAGACTTAATTCTTCTAGCCCTATTAAAGAGCCGCCTACATGAAGCCCTGATTCCCATGAGTTCGGTTGTCCATCAAGGCGGCTTTTCCTTTTTGGGGGGCGGTCTTAGTGGGCAAGCGCTCTCGAGAGCTCTGTTACACGCAGGGGTGAATGTCTCCACCAATACATCTGTAGATTCTTCCGAGGGATCCGCATTTCCTTGCGGTGCCTCCGGACGGAAAACATGCAGGTTTCTGCAGTATAGGTCCCAGTCCGTGCTCTTAAGGTTCCTGTAGGAGGATCTATTCGGTTTGGTTTCATGAAGAAAAAACTGGATGTATCTGTGATCCGAAAAGGAATGAGCGTAGAGCACCCTCCAATCAGATATTCGATACATTAGTGTAGAAGAGGCTAAGGTGAGGTCAAGCACCTGTTCCCTAACCGCCGTAATGAAGGTTGGGTCCTTACCTCTATTGCAAATAACCAAGTCGTCGCTTAAAATAAAATCAAAAAGTGACTCACCTGTTGAATTGATATCCGACCTTCCCAACAAGTGTGATGGGAATTTGCATCGGTTCCGATAATGACGTCGATTTTCTCGCTGACTATTCTGGGAAAGATTCGTAAAACCATAATAACTATGTCATCCACATACGCCACTGTTGTAGTTCCTTTTCGAACTTCGAAAGTATATTGTTGACAACTAAAAACCACAGAAGAGGAAATGAAATTCCCCTGTTGACAGAGCGTTTGGCTATGCTACCTTCCATCTCTCCCATGATTACTCAAGTTTTAAGCATGTGGTTTATCCATATGTTGAGACCTATGTCCGACCCTCACGTGTTAAGAGCTTCAGTAATGGAGCTTATGTTAACGTTTTTAAAGGCACGCTCTATGTCGAGAAAGGTACAACTTCATAAAGAGCTGAATCTCCACATTTTCCTCTGAAATAGGCATATTGGGATGTTGAAATTGTAGAATTTGTGATCTTCTCTCCAAGATATGCATCGAGCAATTGTTCAAGAGTTTTGACGATAAAAGAGGATTGGCTGATGGGTCTGAAGTCTTTTGCTGTATCATGACCGTGTCTACCAGCTGTGGAGATAAAAATCACCTTAACCTTTCTCCAGCGTTTTGGAATATTCTCTAGCATAAGACTTTTTTTTTAAAAAGATCTCTAGCCAAAAAAACAATTGGTACGACGAGGAATGTCATGCTGCCGCCGAAAGAAAAGAGAAGAGAAGAGAAAAGATGCCGCCTATAGAGCCACGCTGCGATCGGGCGCAACGCGAGCCATGTGGGATCGCTGCAGAGAGCTGAAAAAGGAAGAGAGACGTATTATCCGACAAAAGAAACGTGAGGCCGAAATACGTGAGTGCGAGGAGCTTGAGATGCTGGCCAGTAGGAACAACGCCCGAAAATTCTACCAGAAAGTTCGGCGGCTTACAGAAGGTTTTAAGACCGGGGCGTTTTCCTGTAAGAACAAAGACGGTGATCTGGTGACTGACGTACAGAGCAATCTTAAATTATGGAGGGAACACTTCTCGAACCTGTTAAACAGTGACAGCTGCGCATGTCATAGAGAAAGTGAAGATCCCGATACCCCAATCGTTGACGACGGAATTATCGTTCCGTTACCCGACCATGACGAGGTGAGAATAGCAATATCACGGCTAAAGAACAACAAAGCCGCGGGCGCCGACGGACTGCCGGCTGAGCTATTCAAATATGGCGGCGAGGAGCTGGTAAGGTGCATGCATCAGCTCCTATGCAAAATATGGTCGGATGAAAGCATGCCTGCCGATTGGAATTTAAGTGTGCTCTGCCCAATCCATAAGAAGGGCGATCCTGCAATTTGTGCCAATTACCGCGGGATTAGTCTTCTAAATATCGCCTATAAGGTTCTAGCGAGCGTATTGTGTGAAAGGCTGAAGCCCACCGTCAACCAACTGATTGGACCTTATCAGTGTGGCTTCAGACCTGGAAAGTCTACCATCGACCAAATATTCACAATACGCCAAATCTTGGAAAAGACCCATGAAAGGAGAATCGACACACACCATCTTTTCGTCGACTTCAAAGCTGCATTCGACAGTACGGAAAGGAGTTACCTGTATGCCGCTATGTCTGAATTTGGTATCCCCGCAAAACTAATACGGCTATGTAAGATGACGTTGCTCAACACCAGCAGCGCCGTCAGAATTGGGAAGGACCTCTCCGAGCCGTTTGATACCAAACGAGGTTTCAGACAGGGTGACTCGCTGTCGTGTGACTTCTTTAACCTGATGTTGGAGAGCATCGTACGAGCCGCAGAACTTAATCGCTCAGGCACAATATTTTATAAGAGCGTACAATTGTTGGCGTATGCCGATGATATTGATATCATCGGCCTTAACAACCGCGCTGTTAGTTCTGCCTTCTCCAAACTGGATAAAGAGGCAAAGCGAATGGGTTTGGTGGTGAACGAGGACAAAACGAAGTACCTCCTGTCTTCAAACAAACAGTCGGCGCACTCGCGTATCGGCACTCACGTCACTGTAGACAGTTATAATTTCGAGGTTGTAAAAGACTTCGTTTATTTAGGAACCAGCATTAACACCGATAACAATGTCAGCCTTGAAATCCAACGTAGAATCTCTCTTGCCAACAAGTGCTACTTTGGACTAAGTAGGCAACTGAGCAGTAAAGTCCTCTCTCGACGAACAAAACTAACACTCTACAAGACTCTCATCATGCCCGTCCTAACGTATGGCGCAGAAGCGTGGACGATGACAACATCCGATGAAGCGACGCTTGGAGTGTTCGAGAGAAAGATTCTGCGTAAGATTTTTGGACCTTTGCACGTTGGCAACGGCGAATATCGCAGGCGATGGAACGATGAGCTGTATGAGCTTTACGGCGACATAGACATAGCGCAGCGAATAAAGATCCAGCGGCTTCGTTGGCTGGGTCATGTCGTCCGAATGGATACAAACGCTCCGGCTTTGAAAGTATTCGATGCGGTACCAGCTGGTGGTAGCAGAGGAAGAGGAAGGCCTCCTCTGCGTTGGAAAGATCAGGTGGAGAAGGACTTGGCTTCACTTGGTGTGTCCAACTGGCGCCGGTTAGCACGAGAAAGAAACGACTGGCGCGCTTTGTTAAGCTCGGCCAAAATCGCGTAAGCGGTTATCGCGCCAATTAAGAAGAGAGAGCCACGGAATCGTCGTTAATGCTTCGAAGTTTTTCAGCACCCATTGAATTCTATCTGTGGATACAATGAGGTTAATTGTATACGCGGACAAGTTGAACGATTGGGTCTTTTTGCTGTTACCATTGTTCACAAAATAGTTTTTGTTACCTGGGAAGTGTGTGTTCATGAGATAATCTAATGTGTCGGCCGGGGCTTTTGTCCATTCCTCGTTGTATTTCCTCAAGAAAGAAGGGCAGGAGTGTTCCTTGGATAATAGCTTTCCTAATCTAGCTGTATCTTTTTTTGATTCAATGGAGCTACAGAAATCTTTCCAAGCATCTGTCTGAACTTTTCTGATTGTTTTATTGTATACCTTAGACAATCTTTGCAGGGTTTGAAGTACTTATATTTGTAGCAGATGTTGAAGATGTCTCTTGTCATTTTCCCAAGTTGACTTAAATCTTCTTTTTCACCAGGTGGGATAAGTGGTTTTACCGTACGAGACAGGACATGAAGCTTCGAATCCTTTCGTCCGCAAAACTTCGAAAGCACTAACACATCTAAGTCTTTGCTTGTCGTCTGACGGCGCCGGTTTGTCGTGTGGCATGTACACTAATGGAAGATATAATGCCGATTTCTGCTACTCCATCCTCACAAGCATCAAATCAGGAGTACTAAAATTAGAACTTAGAAAAGGTTTTTATGTGTTTTGCAGTAACTATGCAAGATCTAGGCCTCCCGTTTGTTTTAGTGTAAAAAAGTTTAATGTTGTTGTTGTCTTGGAACTCTTTTATATCAATGTCTCGGCTCCACGGTTCCTGTGTGAATCCGATAACGATATCTCCCTCTCGGAGGAGAACATCCAAGTTCTCTGTAGCACACTTCGAGTTCTGTGGATTAATCTGTACGTCTTTAAGCATTGTTTTTGTCGTTATCCGCATCCTTTCTAGCTTTTCCAGCTCTATGTAGGTCGTCTTCCTTATTGTCGTTGTTGTTGACTTTGAAGATTTTCAGTTTGGCCTTTCTCAGACCAAATCGCATCCTGTTGTCAGATTGTTGTAGCACTGGAAAGTACTCTTCGTTTATCTGCAGCACGAATGACATGCTGTTCTTCTGTGGCTTTTCAGCCCAATCCGCCATCGGCACCGCAGGTTTATGTGACTTCAGCTACTTTAGCACGTCTGCACTGTTAATGTCCATCACTGGTGGCCAAATGCGAGCACGAGCAGGGCAAGGTATGTCTTTAGCTAGAATAAGCTTAAGCTTTAAGCTGATGTCAGCTACGCACTTCCCAAGGACAACCCTCGACCAGCCGTCATCGTACTTGATTATGCTTGCTTTCAATAGTCATGATTTTTTTTTTTATCTCCATTTATTAAATACTATTTGTCAATCCAAAACATTCTGTGTTATATATGATTATATGTACATTCTAAGAAAATAGCATGAGTAAGAACTCCCTTCGGAGATCATTACATTACATTAAAAAGCAATACATATTTACATTCTTTGAATTATTAAATTAGATAACATTTATGTATAGGTAATTAAAATCTTTGTGGCAGGTCGATAGGTACATGTTTTTTTCACCTTCGTGGAATGTTTGCGTTGAGTAAGTTGTATGCGCGCAGAGTTGGATAACTGTTGTATCTGTGACTAATAAAACTGATTTCCTCGCGTATAGTTGGAACCTTTAGGTCTCGGTGTAAAATTTCATTGTTGACAAACCGAGGTGCATAGGCACACGTGCGTAGCACTTTCGACTGAAATCTTTGGAAGATTTGAAGATTTGAACCCCATATTTGGATTGCATAGGTCGATATAGGTTTAAGTATATATATATGTGGGGGCACCACAACAAGATTAAGCTTATTACATTCTTAATAATTATACTTTAATTTATTCATTCTTAATACTTTGAAATGCAACCATATATGACTTTTCATTTGCTTTTAACTTTTCATTCTTTCGCTTTGTACTGTTGAGCTAATAAACTGCATAATTTTCGGTCTCGTTCTTTTTGGGTCGAGCCGTACAAGTGAACACATCGTTTTCGCTATTCACTAGCTCCCACAATTTGGTGACCCCGTACGGGAAATTTACACTTTTCTTATTGATTAAATGTCTTTAGACGATACTCTGGCACCACCAACTGGATCTTCACAAGGAGAATCAATTCCGGCTACGTCATGCATTCCACGCTTCCCGCTCCCAATATTATCGGAAGATATTATTGAAGCGTACTTCTACTCACTCGACTTCTGGTTCGAAGCGTTAGGCATCAATGCAGATAAAGCAAAATTCAACATTGTCGCTGCTAGCATACCACAGCTAAAATTAATGCAACTAAGCTCTATTATCGATGCTGCACCAAGTACTGGAAAATATCAGTACAAATGCACAAAGTTGACGGAGTATCTCACTGAAAGTCAGCAACGCCGGTTGCAGTGCGTACTTCGCGAAATGCCATTATATCAACCAACGTACCGATATCCGAAAAATTAAAAAATTTCGACTCCATCGTTTAGTCAATTCAACTACTAGAAGGATGGGTTAACGAAGCGTGTGGCATACAAAACCACTCAGATTCAGATCTCAGGACCGAAATAGCTACACTAACACAGCGCCTCGATAAAGCGTTAGATAACGGCAAAACCCATTACCGTTCGCGTTCTAAGACACCAGCATGCCATCGAAAGTCAGACAACGGTTCTGATGACATGTGTTGGTATCACAGAAAATTCGATCAAGACGCTAAAAGATGTCGGCTACCATGCAAGTTCACTCGCTCACCACCACCAACCGTTCCACAATAGGGTTGCTCCGCCATTGGCTTTTCAGAGATTGGTAAACGGTCTGAAATGCCTTCGAACTTTCGTCTACGTATATTTGACACGTCCACAAAAATAAATTTTTTAATCGACTAAGGTGCAGACGTGTCTACTATACCAAAAAGTTCGAAATTGGTTAGAGCAACACCATCGGATATGAAACTGTTTGCCGCGAACGGTACACCAATTGAAGTTTTTGGTGAAATAATTCTAAACCTTAACCTAAACCTGCGAAGAGAATTTGTGTCGAGTTTTGTGATTTCTGATGTAACTCAAGCGATTATCGGAGCCGACTTCTTATCTTATTACGATCTGCTACCCGATCTTAATGGACGATGTTTGCTAGACCGAAAACTGCTTACAACTGAACGCAACTCAAGTCAACTCGACAAATGTATCAACCGACCGCCGCCTCTCTCTAGAATTTTTCCCATTCTGTCTAGTAGACATACTGGTCGGTAAGACTTGGGTTCGCCAGGCTTTTTGTTGCCCTTGGGTAAAAGCACAAGTGTTTGCTTCTTCCAACTCTTTGGGAAAGTGCCTTCGTTAAGGCAGGTTTAGAAGACTGCTTGAAATATGTCCGGACGTTTGGAAATTGCTGATTTCAAGGCTCTATTTGGTATGCCATCTGGGCCTGGAGCTTTTTTAGACTTTATTTTCTTACACGCCGCTTAGAGTTCTTGCTCGGTGACACGAGGGATGTCGCCTGCTTCGTGTTGTATGCAGGATGGCCAAATGTTTTCAGATCTTTGAGGAAAAAGAGTAGTAACAATTTTGCGCAGCCTAACTGGGCAAGTAATTTGGGGTGTGTGTACGCTTTTCGCTTTGGATAATACCACCCGGTACGCGGTGCCTCAGGGGTTGATATCAGCTTCCTCGCAAAGCTTCTTGAAACTTTCTTGCTTGCTAGTTTTAATGGCTTTTTTTAGCACCTGCCTGGCTGATCTAAGATTTTGAACATTTTCAACAAAGTCAGGTCTCCCTCTACTGCGCTGCATCTTGCGTCTAGCGCGAAGGCATTGAGATCTTAGTGATTAGATGTTTTCGTTCCACCAGTAGCATGGGTATATAGTATGTGTTCGTGCATTACTCGCCTGGGCATGGAGGCATCGCACGCTTCTCTTAATCCTTCCACTAGGAGTTTCGACCTATTCTCAGCAGAACCAGCAGGGGGTTGAAGTTGCTCAATCATATATGTTAAGGCTTCGCTATCAAGCATCGCGTCCTTCCACTTTGGACCTGTCGGCTTGGGTGCAATTTTAAGCCTCTTTTCATTGATGTCCATTATGATAGCTTGATGGTCACTGATCGTGTAGCCCTCACTCACCCTCCATTTGATCTTTTACGCAAGGGAATCATTTGGCAGAGTAATATTTATGACTGACCCCATTCCCATCTTACGGTAGATGGAAGTTGACCCGCTATTTAGAACAGTAATGTGGCCGACATAGCGGGTCACCGTTCAAACGACGTGAACCGTTTACTTTATCTGACGGTAAGCGCTACTGCCTCACCGTAATTGATCGCTTCACTCGATACCCAGATGCAATAGCAATACCGGACAGCAGGACCCCGACTGTAGCAAAAGCCTTGATAGAGAGCTGGATAGCGCGCTTTGGCGATCCAATTGACATAACTTCAGATCTTGGTCGTCAATTCGAATGTTCCTTATTTCAACAACTTTTACAATGTCTTGGCATAAAGCATCTACACATAACTGCTTATCATCCGCAAACCAACGGCATGGTCGAGCGATGGCATCGGACTCTAAAATCGGCAATCTTATGTCATAACGTCGAACGATGGACAAGTTTTTTACCGCTTATTTTATTAGGAATTTGGTGTTCATTCAAGATTGACTTTGGTCCATCCCCGCTGAATTAGTTTTTTGAACAACCTTAAGTTTATCATCGGAGTTCTTAATAGATGGCAGCCGACCTACCAGCGAAACGGAATTGGTAACATATCTTGGACATGTCATGAGAAATATTCGCCCAGTTGATACTACTTGGCACAGAAAAGAAAAATCCTTTGTGCACACTAATCTTACGACGAGCGATCAAGTTTTCGTTAGAGATCTTTCTGTTCGACCATCATTAACGCCACTTTACAAAGGACCATACAAAGTGTTAGAACGTCATCCTAAATACTTCACTGTGAGCATCAACGACAACAAGGTAAACATCTCCATTGACCGGTTAAAGCCAGCATTCATTGCCACACCCTGTAACTAGGAGGGGAGTACTGTGGGGACACCACCACTAGATTAAGCTTATTACGTTCTTAATAATTATCCTTTAATTTAATAATTTAATAATTATCCTTTAACTTCTCATTCTTTCGCTTTGTACTGTTGAGCCAATAAACGAAATAATTTTCGGTCTCGTTCTTTTTGGATCGAGCCGTACAAGTGAACACATCCTTTTCGCTATTCACTAGCTCCCACATATATATATATAATTGTCGCGTCCACCCTTTTTGGGTGTTTGGCCGAGCTCCTCCTCTTAATTTCGGTGTGCGTCTTGATGTTGGTCCACAAATGGAGGGACCTATAGTTTAAGCCGACTCCGAACGGCAGATAGTTTTATGAGAAGCTTTGTCATGGCAGAAATACACTCGGTGGTTTGCCATTGCCTGCCGAGGGGTGACCGCTATTAGAAAAATGTTTTTCTTAATTTTGATCTTTCACCGAGATTCGAACCGACGTTTTCTCTCTGAATTCCGAATGGTAGTCACGCACCAACCCATTCGGCTACGGCGGCCGAAAGTTTAAGTATTGACCTATATAGAAGAATTTTATTTCCCAGTGATACTGCTGAACTTTGAGCTAGTAGTGGTCTTAGCCCAAGTTGCTTCCGTTTTAGGAATATGTGGGAGCGCCAAGTAAGTCGACGATCAAAAAGTGCACCTAAGTATTTGGCTTGATCAGTTTGGGGTATTTAGCAACGATTTAGGGTTACTAGAGGGCAAGAGTCTCTGCGGAGTGTGAACGTGATTTGCATTGATTTGGTCTCGGCAGCTTTTATTCGCCATCTATTTAGCTTGTATATTTTTGGCCATTATGACACTATCATCCGCGTACGTAGCTGTATAGGCATTCTCCGTTATTGGTAGATCGGCAGTAAATGGTTTTACTAAAACCAAACTGGAGTGCTGGGATTAAATTTTCCTCATCGATTATGGGGTTTAGCCTTTTAAATACTTTCGACAGAATAGGCATTAAACTTATTGGCCTGTATGAAGAAATCATATCCAGGGGCTTTCCAGGTTTTGGTATGAGCATAATTTGTGCTACTCTCCCCTGGATTTGAAGAAATTCTTTGTGGATCATCGCATTAAATATATATGTAATAAATTTGTCTCCGCAAGTAGGTAGCACTTTCAGAACTTTACCTGTTATGAGGTCATAACCTGTTGTCTTGTTTGCCTTAGTGGTTTTTTTGATTGTGGCTTCAATTTCTTTCCGCGTAAAAGGAAGGCACCTAAAAGTCCATTTGAAACGGGGTTGCAAGAAGTTCGTATATTTTATTGTTACCTTCTAGATCTTTACTCGGAAAGGATTCGAAGGCTTGTGCAATATGTTTGGAGAATTCAGACTGTTTTGCCTTGTCGGCTTTTGCCCACCCATTGCTAGGTTATTATTGGTACAATGTATGAAACTGTTGCGATTTGTTTCTGGTTGCCTTCCATAGTGAATGGTCAGAAGCTGCAGTAGGTGACGAGCCAGATAAATATTCGTCCATTTCAGCATTTCTCTCCTCTCTCAGTGCAACTTTCCATTGCTTAGTAATTTTATTAAGTTTTCTTTTGTTAAGCTTATTCCTGTTTGTTTGCCAGATATGTCGCAATAGATTGCTGCGATCACTAGGATCCTCAATAGTAATCGCGGTTGACTGTATATGTGGGTTTTGAAAATTTTCGTGAACCACATGTGCGATAGTTCTTTTCACGATAATTGCCGAGCCACCTCTTGCAGTTCCTGTAGGGTTGTTTGCAGTGTAGATGTTATACTTTACTATTTTAAAGTAACTTTTCTCAGTAAAGTGAAATATTAACATAATATCAATATTTTTGTCTGCTAGAAATATTTCAATTTTATGCCTGTGCTGGATAAGTCCATTGGCATTCCATATTACTAGTTGTAAATATTTACTCATTTTGTAATGCTCGAGAGCACAGTGGTCAAAAAGTTGAGTATGGTGCTCATTTGTTCGACTAGGGTTTTCATCATGGATTTTAGTTCGACAATTTCGTTTTTCTGCTCGTCCGAAGAGATATTTCATACAGCTGGTGGTGGTGGTTGTAGAATGGGAATATTGGTTTTTAGGACACTCGCATAGGACGGCTAATTTACAGGGTTCGGCACTCATTTAGTTTGGAAAATTACTTTTATTCAATTCAAAGTAAAAAATGTGTGAAAATCATACAAAATTAAGAATCAATTTACTTTTGATCGATTTTACCATCTTTTGCCTTGAATATGGCCTTGAGACGGTCCAGAAGCGAATCGCAAGCTGCCCGAATGAGACTCACTTACTCAAATTCTCGTATGAACGGCTGGTCAAATAAACCCTATCGTTTTGGGAGTTTTCGAATTGCACAATTTCCTCGTCAGAAACCACAATGTTCGGAAATTTCCGCTTTCTGCCAACCGAAGCATTTCTTTCGATCTCTCAAGTCTGACTAGTTGCTGCTTTTATGTGCCTGCGCCTTTTGGATCTTCTAAGGCTTGACTATGAGACTATTTTTCAGTATGCGGCGGATGCTACGGTCAGATATTTTCAGTTCCGTTCACTTTGCTCTTGAAATGCATGCATCTATGTTTCAAGCGGAGGTGTATGTTGTTCAAGAAGCTATGAGCTTTGTTGTGGCAAAGAGATGGGGAGGCAGATCTATATGTGTCTGCAGCCCCAGCCAAGCTGCGCTCATGGCCTTAGACAGCCACCCAACCACATCAGGGGTAGACATGTGGGTATCGTGGGTAACGAGACCTCTTGACTCCTTAGCTAGGATGGGCTCTGAGGGCAACTTCTTTGGCCCAGAGCCCGTTTTGCCACTCCCTTCTGCATCCATCAAAGTCACGGTTATCAAATGGGTTACTACAACCCACAAGCGAGCTTGGCAGGCTGAGAGAGGCAGCAGATGAACTAACCTGATGTTACCCGTCACTTCCGATCGACTGTCGTAAATCCTCCTGTCATTAAGCAGAAGGCAGTGCAGACAGCTGGTTGGACTGATGACGGGTCACTTTCTGTGGGCGAAGTACATGGAAAGGGTGGGCATCTCAGACAGTATACTCTGCCCGGCTTGTGAAGAGGAGGATGAAACGGCGGACCACTTCCTGTGCGTCTGCCCCGTCTTCAAGTTAAAGGTCTTTGGCACTGATGTGATAAGAAGCGACCACCTTGGCTCCCTCGCACCACAATATCTACTCGGATTTCTTCAGAGGTCGAGTAGATTTAAACAAAATTAAAAGGGAATCCAGGTGTAGTACAATGGACTTAGATAATGTCTGAGTAGCGTACTTGCTAGTTGTCCCGACAAAAAAAAAAAGTGCGATAAACAAAAACTTTTCGTACTTTAAGGTGCTCGAGCTAAAGAGCACGGGATTTCACGTTTTTTTCTTTTGTGGTTCAAATTTTATTTTGGTGAATAGCAAACTTTTACAGTTACATAATATATATATATCTTTATTGATTACTGTTCGTTTTAAGCCTTATGTGGAACATTGGTTGGGGTTTTTTTGTAGATCTGTGCCTTATGTTGCAAACATTCTCAACTTTGTGGCCTAGATCTTCAAATGCTGCACGGATGTCATCCTCGGATTTTGAAGGATACATGCCCTTAATCACAACATTAAAACTTCTATCTTGCTTTAATTTATAAGTGTGAAAACCGGTATTCCTTTCAGCATGTGCTTTAGTTATGTTAGAGTACATTTCGGCCGTCATAGGTTGAATTTTGATTTCATTTGCATTCATAATTTTAAGTACAAAATTGCGTTTAGCTATTTTAAAGAGTGGTTGAATGTTACTCAATCCCGAAACAAAAAGTGATGGAGGTCTAGGCCTTTGTGAGTTTGTGGTGTTTCATTTGAAATTTCCTCTTCATCCAATAATGCCAAGTTGTTGAAATTATTTGTGGGCGGCGTAGAAAGCCAGTAGCTATAAAATTTTGATTGTTTTGTTTTGTAATTTGAAATATTAAATTGACTATTTCTTCCTCGCTTTAATACTTTGCTCTTTTATTTGGGATGAGACCACTGCATTGTATAATGAGGCACCGGTCGGAATTCGGCAAAGATTGCAGAGCCGCAAGAAAAATACGTCATCAAATGTTATACAAATATTATGAATAATATACGCACTAACTATTCTATTTACAACAAAACATAAATTGGTTTACTCTGTGGGTAGAAGAGGGGATTTTGTTAAAAATCCGTTACGATGCAGTTAAATTGCCGTAATCCTTATAAGGGATAAGCAGGGTCACCCAAAATGAAGGAGTCTGGAAACAAATTTTGCGGTTCCGATTGCACCTTACGAAATAGGTTTGATCTTCGCAGGACACTGCTTTAATGTAGTAATCCAGGCTCGCCGCCTTTTATGTCAGTAAATCTTTTTTCAGCATCTACTACTGCTTTAAGCACTAAGTTTCCGATTAAAATAGTTGTCTTTATTATTTTGGGGAGCTGTAATGCAAATATGCGTGCCGTCAATGACTCCAGTAACACCCGGTATCCCACTCCTTTCTTGAAACTTCCTCCTCTTATCCGCTACTTCTGTACCTTGTAGCCAGCTGGATGAAGAGTCCAAAGTGGAGCGCGAAGGTATGGAGTCCAATACCGTCAATATACCTTCAGTTTCTAGCATTAGCACTTCTTTACTTGCAAAGTATTGTGCAACTTTAAACGTTTTTTAAATGACATGTTTGCGTTAGTAGTGTAAATAATATGTAAATTCTTAAAGTTTTGTGTAATTTCCTTGATCATATAAGTTCTTACTTTGTTAGTGCCTAGAAGCAACTCATTAAGTGCTTCCAACCAAATACCATTTTTCTATTCGCAACTTGCTAACTCTTGGCGAAAAGAAGAGGCCTATGATGAAAAAATGATACCGATTGACAACCAGATTCGAACGCTTATAGGGTGTTTACGTGGACGATTTACAGGCATCTTTAACCTTCACCTTGGCACTATATACACAAAGAACCAGGTTTTCAGATAACTATAAATTTAAGCGTTTTTTCCTATGTAAGAACCATTTTAAGTTGTAGCTAATCTTGCTGTTATTTTCCGGAATTTGTACATTGTTCAAATCACTAAATACTATTTACATTTGTAAATTGTAAAATTTGTCCATACATCAGCATTTGTCACGCAGCAAAGAAAGAAAAAGGGTTATAAATACAATACATAGGAAGGTAGGAAATAATTAAAACATATTAACATATTAAAATAACATCTGTAGCTTGCCCACAGCGTTAACATTATTTCACAAAGAACGAATTGTTACAAACAAATCTCTTACCATAACCTTCAGAGTTCGATCACTAGACTGTCAAATAATAGTCACACATAAATGGCAACACACTTGCCCTACTCTATTTCACACTTTACTCTAAATGTACACCCTCACTTTAATACTGAACCACTCTATTACTTTTCGTTTATTTGCTTACAAGTTCAATTCATAACTGAAAAACCTGGCAGCTCGTACCTTCTGGTGAGTTCTGTTGTTATAGAAGCTAGCTTAACCCAGTCTTTGTGCCCATTTACACACGGAAACATTTGGAATGGAAACATTTTGTTCCCGGGTGAGGGACGGCCGCGGAAGGGAGAAGACAATTTGTCTCCTGTACTGGCGACACGCTTTGTGCTTCTTATTCGTATTTCTTATCTTATCTTCTTCTGGGTGACACACGCAGAGAACGTTAAATATAGAGAATTCTCACGAGCTACGAATAGTGTGAATTGTCAAAAATGAAGTGTAACCGCCGCCGGGGTGTGGTGAAACTTTTAACAGAGATGTTTTACAGCGATTTCTCCTTTAGCATATTGGCCCTGCACAGTTTTTGGCTTCTGTAGGAAATCAAATTGACGAATACGACGGCATTTTGCAAAGTATTTGCTTGTGCAATTTTATGTTCCCTTGATAAACGAAAATTTATTCAATTTGTATTTTCAAACAAAGGTGATGAAGAAAAAAAAAAATGGTTGAATATTTATTATATGCGCCAACATTTCAAATTAAAGTAACTTTAATATTTTGATTTAATTTACCTCTCACATTTTGGTTTGTGCGTTTTAGTAAATTTAAAACTAAACAAATTTGATGAAAATTTTTACTAATTTTTTGAGTCGAAATTAATTCATAGCATAAAGTGTTTTGGTATATCGACATATGTATTTACATTTGAATATGCATTTATTTGTTCCTTTGGCAAACCAAATTTTTTTCAATTTACATTTTATTACAGGGAATAATAATATATATTACATACATTTGTATGTACTAGGCATTTTCTAGATAGTATAAAACTTTAAAATAAATAAAGGAAAACTTCAAAGAAACGTATATGCATATGTATATGGGACAACTAAGTTCAATTGCACTGAAGCAACATGACCTACCTCATGAGCATCGCCTTATATTTCATGTAAATAACCTAATGATCAAATTCCTGCCTCACAAATGCTAAAACAAATTTCTTTTGAATATTCATGAACATATTTGTATGTGCGTATGTACACTTGGTGCCCATATCCCTTCAAACAAATCAAAAAATTCTGTATACAAAACGCTTCATTACCAGGCACACAGGAAGATGGCATATGCGAATATAAATATGTGAATTGAATTCAAGCAAAACAATGCTTATTAATATACACATATGCATGTGCATACAACCGCACACACAGGGCACTCACTTTATTCCTCAAAATGGGTATGTCGTTCAAAGCTAAAATTCTATGCCTAGCGACTACAAGAACAAAATGCAGTCATAGACGCAGGCGTAGCGGCCATCGTTCTAGTTGCCATAGCGCTGAACAGTCGCGGCGGCGCCGAACAGTTTCAACTATTGTACTGTGCAACAAAAACTCATCATCAAAAAATTCATTGATAATTCGAGCTCATAGTTCTAAGAGCAAGTACTTTCATTCATAAAACGAGCCGCCCATATGCCAATTTTCTCGACAATTCGAAAATAGTTAATATTGGAATATTTCGCGTAGAATTATTTGCCAATAATTGATAAATCTAGAATTTTTGTCAAGTCGAGTGCCCGCGGCATCGTACATATGTATGCATCAATATATGTATGTAAATATGTCTTTCTAAATGCTCGACAGCCATAGCTGCTGTGCGTCAAGTGCGCTCATGAGCATACAGTAAGTTGCAGAAGAAAACAAGCAGCTTAAAAAAAAGGTCTGATTCGAACATTTTAGTAGGCAAATAGTTAATTAGTAGATTACTTTACGTATGTAGTTCTTGAATTGATAAAAACTGCACAAAACCTATGCATATATCTGCAAAGTTAGAAACTTACTCTGAAATCAGAGCATTTGAAGGTGCCTGTAAATATGTCAAGGTTACTGTGCATACAATGCTGTGCCTATGATTGTGCGCTGCGCCTTTGAATGCGCGCTGGATTTCTTGAGAAGTTGTACCGTTTTATTTTGAGCTGTGGCTGGTGAGCATACATGCACACAGCATATACATATGCGCAAATATATATAAATTCACAAATTTACATTTGCATATGCCATCTTCCTGTGCGCCTGGTAATGAAGCGTTTTCTATAGAGGATTTTGATTCAGTTGAAGGGAATTCAACAAAGTTTTACAGACACCAGACAGACATATGTATATAATTTTGGATGATTTGGAGAAATTCAAATATATAGGTCATATTAAAAAGCTACCTAACATTCTTTGCTTCTAATCACCAACAAATTCTTATAGACTGCTGCTAATTTTACATAATTCAGCCCCTTATTGTTAACTTTTGGTGAAAAATGTGGCTGTGGTGTACCACGCGCGCAAAACGAGTACCCCTGAAAATTCCATACGTTCCTGTCATTGAGACTTCTCTATACATTAACGTTCTCTGCACACGTACTTGCTTCGTGTCTCACATACTTGTTGTCGGCTTTTGCATGATGAAAATCCAAAATTAGATATTATTGTGACTTCCACTCCTAAAAAAATACAAAATAAGTTGAACATTATTAGTTGTAATAGATAAATGAATTTATAGACATCGTCAAATAGCAAAATACTTTATTGTTTACAGTTTGTCGGTCACAATTTCCACATAGGTAGATTTTCATGTGTGCACACTCTCCACATATGTATCTATATATTTTTTTTGCATGTCTTACAAATATTTGTAGTCTGATTATTATTACAATATTCCATTTGGAATCATTTGCGTACAGAAACCGTGACACTTGTAGTTGGAAAATCATATTCGTGTAGTTTTTGCCGTGAAGTATGAAATTTTGAAGCAAATTATTTTACTAATCTAAATACGTGCCCCCGACAGTCGGTTCTACGTTACCGGAACGACTTAGATTCACTATATATCCAGTCAAGGACTGTCACTCCAGCAGCACTCCTCGAACGTGTATGTGGACTGTTTTTGCTGCTACAACAAACAAAAACAACAACTAATCTAAACAAATAGTCTATGAGAACGTGAAATATTTTCTCCTGTTGTGCTTTTGTATAATAAACTAGCGAAAACCCGCCCGTTCCGCTGGTCGTCTTTCAAAAAACCTAGATTAATTAATTAAATTAAGCCGAAATATACTGTGTGTTTTTTATAAAAATTCTCGCGCATGAATAGTAATGAAAGAAGTTTTGAATAGTAGTAGCAATTAAAAAACGTTTGATGTGATTTACTTTATTACTTTTTTTATTGTAATGCTCTTTGGTATACAATATTCTTCGTTTTTCCATGCGTTGTTGAATAAGTGAACAATACCGATGGCTTACCAACTCTTGAGCATGAAACATAAAGTTGGCCATGAGAAAAACATGGGTATTCTAAATCAATACCACAAATTGATAAAGTTTGGCCTTGTGGCTTATTAATAGTAATCGCGAATGCAAAGCGAACAGGAAATTAATACCGCGAATACCAATGATACCATCGGATATGCCGTTTGAATTCAAACGTCTTCACCAGAGTATTTTCCATTCAAAATTGTTGCTTCAATGACGTTATTCATCAATCTCTTAACTGTTAATCGAGTGCCATTGCATAGTCGTGGTTGATTTATGTTTCTCAACATAATAATCGGTGCTCCTATTTTCAAGTTTAGCATGTGTGGCGGTAATCCAGGTAAATCAAGGGAATTCAAAAATTCAGTGGGATAATTTACAATATCATCTTGATTTGTAACAGTGTCAACGGATCGATATGTTTGTTCTGGACTTGGTATGTTAGCCAAAATAGCCGCATTCACTTCATTCACATCTTTATTTTTGCCAGCCATGATGGCTCGTTCACTAAGCCAATCATGATTTTTGTAATTTTGAAGCAAATTTGGGAAAATACTTTGAATTAACTGTTCTTTCGTTTGACTTGTTTGACAAAAGTTTGGTTGTAAAGTTATTAAACCAGTTAAATTATCGACAGGAACTTTGCCATTTCCAATATCCAATAATTGCTGTGAAAACTCAGCAGCTGATGGATCATTTTGCATTAGAACACGTACATTTGTAGTTAGTTTGAGTGTTTGAACATGTCTCCACAAATATGATGATTTCAAACATGCAGCCAATTCATCTGCTACAGTTGCTCGAGGAATAACAGGCAGTGTTTGTCTAAAATCACCTGCCAGCGGCACTAAGGCACGACCAAACATTTCATTTTTACTACGTAAATCTCGTAATGCCCTATCAAGCGCTTCCAGTGACTTTTTATCTGCCATCGTGCACTCATCCCATACAATTACGTGTGCGAAAAAGCGGAGAAGGAGAAGAGAACTATTCTATTATTACTTCACTTAAAAGCTTTCATCAACAGCTTCCATCTGATACCCATATTGTACAAACACATCCAAGGGTACCTTGGTCCACCTTTTCGGCTATATCTCGAGACCCTGGTAACTCAGAGATCTAAAAAATACTCTGTATTAAAGCACTCATCAGTAGCTTTGATTTGATACCCACATTGTAAAAACACATCCTAGGGTTACCCGGGTCCTCGTTTTGGCCTTCGGCAGCGCCACCTAGTGGCGAGTGGAATCAATAAGCATATTATACTAACCTTCAGCGTGGAAAAATATATATATATATATTTAAAATTTCATAATAATCGGCCCAGACACACACGACCAAAATGTATTCAATTCTAATGAATGCTATGTGCGGTACAAGCAATACGTGCGGCAAATAGCAAAAACACACTCACTTAACCGACGCACCGCACACACACGCGTTATCGGATTTCAACCAAGCTTCACAGAAACCTTTGCCAAGGAAACACCAACAATGTGTGAAACTTTCATTGTTTTCCTTACACACGTTGCTGAGATTACCGGAGACAAATGCACACTTTTTTTCGGCTTAATTTTTATATATATAGATTCAGCTGTTTATTCTGGCTATACTCGTATTATAAAAAGATACAGTTTCGGTAATTTCTTAGCAGCTTTATCAATTTTGATGATCTTATGCTTTGTACTTAGTATAAGAACTTTTTTATTTGGTTTGCTTTTATGAACGAGACTCGTCTTTTTCTAAATACGGTTAACCATTTTAGCTAGAGTTTACAATAATGTCTATTGGGCATTTTTTGGCAAACTGTAATGTCTTTATTCATGAAATTTGGTGGAGATGTTAGTGAGGTGTTAAGGAACACTCTTTATAACTCCAAATTGTTCGGGAAATAATAATTTCGTAATTATTTGCCTTCAAAATGCCCTTGGGAACTTAACTATAATTTGCCACATTACACTATATATTTTTTAACACTTCACTAAAGTTCACCAAACATACACTCACACGCGTGTTTTTACTTATTTTTATTTTTATATTCTAATTATTTTTTTTAAATTAAATACAAATGCATTTGTCTATACAATCATTTTCCAATTTTAAACGCGAATAAGAAGAAGATTGGAATGACAACAGTATGGTGTTGCCGGATGCCTGCAAATGAAAACAAAAATATGAGCAAAAATTAAGTATTTGAGTTTAGTGTTAATGATGGGGATGGGCGCTATTGTGCCTCCTTACCACATACACGCATATGACGTTTTAATTTTGGGTTCAATGGTTTTAACACGGAAAGGAGTTCTATGCAAAAATACTGTGGATTGCGTAGCCGGAGTTGGACTGGTGAGGGTTATTTTTTTGAAGCGCGGCCGAAGGCCACTCACGCGAAAAGGAGTTCTACGCAAAAGTACTGTGGATTGCGTAGCCGGAGTTGGACTGATGAAGGTTATATTTTTGCAGCGCAACCGAAGGCCGCCCACGTGAAAATAAGTTCTACGCAAAGCTACTGTGGATTGCGTAGCCGGAGTTGGACCGATGAAGGTTATTTTTTTGAAGCGTGGCCGAAGGCTGCCCATGCGAAGAAAAGTTCTATGCATGAGGACCCGTTTGTAAAACTGATCGAAGCAATACAATGCAGTGATAGACCGTAATTTTTGGCTTTTAATTACTTTATTATGTTTATTGATACGCTTAATATCATTGTTTTTGAGTTTAAATAAGTTGTATGTTTTTATTTTCAAACATATTTCTCTATTTTAAATTACTGCAAAAAATACTGCAGTTTTACAATGAACCTTCCGCTGAACATCCCTGCATACTAGCTTCGTTATATATCAGGTGTATTGCAACACCAAGTTCTCGTTAAATTACAGAACTTTAACATGAATCTACTTAAAAACTAAATGCCTCCGGCAGGTTCGGGTTTCAGTTTTAAGATGGGTATACAACCCTATATCCCCCCTTTTAACCTTTTTTTTAAAGCGATAGACATTATACTAAATATTTCCCGCCATTTTTCGTCTCTATTTCAGGGGACAACCAAAAATTGATGCCAAATTGAGGCCTTCGTTGGAAACAGTTGCTCATCCACGGCAATATGAGCTCGCGGTTTGAAGCAGTTTGGACTGTTTTCAATAACTTTGTCCAACTGCTGAAACTAGAGCATCCGTCTGTTTGCAAACGTTGCCTCCTCTGACTTCTTTTGTCGAAACGAGTGTATCGCAGAATCTGAATAAAATCTCGTATACACATAGAGCTGGAGAAAAATGATGGCCCCCACTTGTTGTTCTACAAATATTAAAAGCTCAAGTATCGCCGCACGTGTGAACAATATTGCAATCAATACCTTCAATTTTGCTTACGTAATTATCCAGTTTTTTCCCAAAACTCGAGAGGCTTCTAACTCAGTACAAATACTTATATGTTCCAAAATATGGTTGTAATAGGAACACAATAGCAACGGCTCAATGCCGATAACGAAACGAACAAAGCCTTCTTCTTCTTCTTAATTCGCGCGATAACCGCTTACGCGATTTTGGCCGAGTTTAACAAAGCGCGCCAGTCGTTTCTTTCTCGTGCTAACCGGCGCCAATTGGACACACCAAGTGAAGCCAAGTCCTTCTCCACCTGATCTTTCCAACGCAGAGGAGGTCTTCCTCTACTACCACCAGCTGGTACCGCATCGAATACTTTCAAAGCCGGAGCGTTTGTATACATTCGGACGACATGACCCAGCCAACGTAGCCGCTGGATCTTTATTCGCTGCGCTATGTCTATGTCGTCGTAAAGCTCATACAGCTCATCGTTCCATCGTCTGCGATATTCGCCGTTGCCAACGTGCAAAGGTCTAAAAATCTTCCGCAGAATCTTTCTCTCAAACACTCCAAGCGTCGCTTCATCGGATGTTGTCATCGTCCACGCTTCTGCGCCATACGTTAGGACGGGCATGATGAGAGTCTTGTAGAGTGTTAGTTTTGTTCGTCGAGAGAGGACTTTACTACTCAATTGCCTACTTAGTCCAAAGTAGCACTTCTTGGCAAGAGAGATTCTACGTTGGATTTCGAGGCTGACATTGTTATCGGTGTTAATGCTGGTTGCTAAATAAACGAGGTCTCTTACAACCTCGAAATTGTAACTGTCAACAGTGTCGTGGGTGCCGATACGCGAGAGCGCCGACTGTTTGTTTGATGACAGGAGGTACTTCGTTTTGTCCTCGTTCACCACCAGACCGATTCGCTTTGCCTCTTTATCCAGTTTGGAGAAGGCAGAACTAATAGCGCGGTTGTTAAGGCCGATGATGTCAATATCATCGGCATACGCCAACAATTGTACGCTCTTATAAAATATTGTGCCTGAGCGATTAAGTTCTGCGGCTCGTACGATGCTCTCCAACATCAGGTTAAAGAAGTCACACGACAGCGAGTCACCCTGTCTGAAACCTCGTTTGGAGAGGTCCTTCCCAATTCTGACGGCGCTGCTGGTGTTGAGCAACGTCATCTTGCATAGCCGTATTAGTTTTGCGGGGATACCAAATTCAGATATCGCGGCATATATTCCTCATGATTCCTCCGAAATCACACGTTTCTGCATAAAAACATGCACCAATCGTTTTGACTTTTACTTGTATAAATGTCAATAGCAAAAAATATTTTTGTTAATAATATATATAAAGTAACATTAAGGTCAAAAAATATATTATCCACTTACAGCTACAAAAGTCATAGCATCATTTCGGAAAGCAAATGTTATATGTAGTAGGAATTTCGAATTGAAATCACACAACCAGTCAAAATGACTGCTCTGGAAAATCTAGTGTTAATAACTATTGGAATTTCTAAATCTGGCAGCTCGTGTCTTCTGGCGAGTTCTGTTGTTATAGCAGCTTACTCAACACGACCTGTGCGATGTACTCACCTCTCGTCTTTGTCTAACTCATCTAACGGTAAACCCAGAAAGCATACACAGTCTCGCTATCTGCTGTCGCCATCAAGGCTAATTAATTTTTTTGTTTTGGCATCTTGTTCGCTATTGTTGCCAGTCGGTTCACGAAACTTCAGATAACACTGCCTTCCGCTTAGATCTGATCGTCTCGGTTATACACCGAATCCTTCGATCCAAATGGAGCCAATCTTGTTGTATACGAAAACCCACATCATTAAATATTTTAATCACCTTGTATGGACCTTCCCGGGACACTTGTATTTTTGGAGAAGTCCCTTTCTTTCTTTGCGTATTTTAAAGAAGTACCTAACTATCTTTGCTGACTTCTTCGGAGTTCACAGCCCGGTCAAATATGTCCCTAGCAGCCGGTTCTACGTTACCGGAATGACTCGGGTTTTTCCCGACCAAGGGCTGCCGCCCCAGTACGTCAGGAGACACCGCTGACGAACTCCAGGACAAAACTGACCGAAACCTACTGGACCGGACAGTATTTAGACAGTCAATAAACGACATTCACCGGGAAACCGTTACCACCTTCATGAACTCCCGCCCTGTGAATGCCGTAATCGGAGTCCAACCACCACCTATCGCAGATGAAGAGCTCCAGCTTCCCCGTGAGACCCGTGTAACATTGGCACAATTACGTTCTGGATATTGTAGCAGGTTAAACTCCTACATATCCAGAATCGTTCCCGACATACCAAACACATGTCCGGCATGTGAAGGTACCCCGCACGACACTAACCACCTCTTCACATGCCCCCTTAAACCGACTCATCTAACCCCCCTCTCCCTCTGGACCCATCCTGTCGAAACAGCATGTTTCCTGGGCCTACCCTTAGATGAGCTAGACGAAGACGACCGATGATATACTTACACAGACAGGGCTACCTATGCTGTTAAAACAACAACAACAACATGCCCCTCATCTTCTTACTCTTTGGCTGGATACACTGCTTCCTTTTTTTTTTTCTTTTTTTTTCTTTTTTTTCTTTTTTTGTCGGGACAAATAGCAAGTACAGCACTCTGACATTAATTAAGTCCATTGTACTACACTTGGATTCCATTTTAATATCCTGTAAACCTACCCGATCTCCGAAGGAATCTGAGTAGATCTAGTGGTGCCAAAGAGCTAAAGTGGTCGCTTCTTAACACATCAGTGCCAAAGATCTCAAACCTGATTCGAGCGAAGGCGGGGCAGACGCATAGGAAGTGGTCCGCCGTTTCATCCTCCTCTTCACAAGCTGGGCAGAGTACACTGTCTTAGTCCATCTGCAGCCTCTCTCAGCCTGGCAAGCTCGCTTGTGGGTTGTAGTAACCCATTTGCTAACCGTGGCTTGGATGGATGCAGAAGGGAGTGGCAAAACGGGCTCTGAGGCCAACTTCTTTGGCCCAGAGCCCATCCTAGCTAAGGAGTCAGAGGTCTCATTACCCACTATACTCACATGTCCCGGGACCCATGTTAGCATCAGTCTATTACGTCTTTCGACATAGTTCAGCCTGGATTTATAGGACTCGACTACCTCTGATGTAGTTGGGGGGCTGTCTAAGGCCTTGAGCGCAGCTTGGTTGTCGCTGCAGACACATATAGATCTGCCTCTCCATCGGTTTTCCACAACAAAGTTCATCGCTCCTTGAACTGCATACACCTCCGCTTAAAACACAGATGCTTGCATTCTAAGAGCAAAGTGCAGTTTTGCCATGCTGGATTCCACGTAGACCCCAGAGCCGGAGCCATGGTCGGTCCTGGAGCCATCCGTGAAAATGCGAAAACAGTGCTTGCCGGGCTCATTTTCTAAGTTTGACCACAACTGAGCCTCTGGCAGCACCACACTGTATTTCTTTTCAAGTACGGCTCTTGATGGCATGGAGAGAATCGTTGGATCGAAGCCCATGCCTTCTCTATTTTCCAATGCCGGACAGGGGCCGTGCCTGTTCCCCTTGTGTTTCAGCCTGCAGATGGCCTTCAAGGTCTCTCCTTGGATGAAATCATCAAGTGGTGGCAAACCAATCAGAGCATCTAATGCCGGGCATGAAGTAGTCGGAAAAGCTCCAGTGCAACAGATGGCCACATCCATAGGACCTCCCAAATTGTCCCGAAGACACCTTTGCACTGCCAGAAAGCTGTCAGTGCTTTGGAGGTTTTTGTTTCGACGTATGACTTCCAAAGAAGTTTACTATCGAGGATTACTCCAAGATATTTGATTTCTTTGGATAGCTGGATTGTGACTCCTTTCAGCTTAAGCAGAACGAGTTCATCAAGTTTCCTCTTTCTGGTAAAGAGGACAATACCAGTTTTGGTGGGGTTTACCGATAGCCCATTCGCACAGCATCAAGTGTCAATCATTTCCAGTGTTTTCTGCACTTTTCTACAGATGTTCGTAAGCAAAGGGCCCATTATCAAACAGGCAACGTCGTCCGCATATGCTTGTGTGTAGACTCCAGCACCATTTAAGGTGGTGAGTAGCGGATCGATCACCATGCACCAGAGCAATGCAGACAGCACATCACCTTGGGGGCAGCCTCTATTAATCCCGGACGACACCAGTAGATCCTCCTCCGCCCGCACCGTGATAATTGTTTGGGCTAGCATTGAACGAATCCAATTCACTAGCACCCGGTCTACACCATGTCTGCTGGCAGAGCTGCACATACTGTCGAAAGTAGCATTATCAAAAGCCCTTCTATATCCAAAAGATGCCCACTCTCTCCATTGCAGCATATCTATCAAAGCGGAAAACCCTGTGAGGTGCCACTGCAGAACCTTGTTTGCAGTGAAGATTCCTTCAGCATCGACGAATAAATGCAATCTGGTCCATGGGAATTGTAGCCGCTGTTGCCGTCCATTGCTTATCTGATTTCCTGGAAAGTGAGAGTCCATCAGCTAGCTGAATGTCTCACTTTGCTTCTCCGTGAAGGAGCCATCATATTTCCTAAGTGACCTCAGATTTGCGGTTGGATCCCTTTTCAGGATCCTTACCAATTTTTCCGTGCCACTCAGAGACTCCATACCGCCGCAGAATTCCCTAAAAGAAACCCTTTTCAACTCACGAATTAGCTTCTTGTAGCTCCTCCGAACATGACGGTTTCGCTCCCGGCCCTCAACAAGATTAGTTTTGAGGGTCCGGTTTAGAAGTTTTCTCGACTCACTCCTCAATGTTTGGAGCTCTGGGTTCCACCATGGAACGGGAGTCCGATCAAGGAAAGGTCGAATCGGACAGACTGACTCAAAACATTCAACTAAGGCAGCGCAGAGTTTCTCAACTGCCATCTGTGCCCCCTGTTCTTTCCGAAGTCTTGGTGGCGTCACGTCAAAGCCCCGCAACGCCCCACTAAACTTCTGCTAGTCTGTTTTCCCGGGGTTTCTGGAGGGCAATTGCATTTGTGCCTCCTCGCCACACTGTAACTAAATATACCTGTGGTCCGAGCACGAGTCTTCGGCAAGGACTTCCCAGTTCCTGATTGGCCACCCAAATTTTGAATTTGATAAGGTGAGATCAGTTACCTCCTGCCTTCTAGCAGTAATAAACGTGGGCTGTCTGCCCTTGTTGTGTATGTTTAGACAAGAGGAAGCGATAAACCCGAATAACCGAGAGCCCCGCTGATTGCATTTGCTGCTGCCCCAGATTGTATGCTGGGCACAAGCATCGCAACAGAGAACGAGGCCTAGACTGCACCGCTCAGAGAACCTTACGAGACTGGTGGTCTTTCCAGGTGGTGGCCCTTCCAGGGCATCGTAAGGAAAATAAGCAGATGCAATCACAAATCTCAGCCATCCGCTTCTACCCTTATAACACACCTCCGCAGCTACCAGGTCCTGAAAACAGAATTGCTCAAGACTCGTCACAGTCTGATTGGATGATACTATAAGACCGGTCCTAGGTCTACTCGAACTCCCGTCATATAATACCGTGGCCGCTTTCAACGCGTTAAAGGCACAGATGCGGCCCCTAAAGACCCAGGGCTCTTGCACTGTTGTTATATGAAGTAATGTGTGCAGCTGAGTAAGCCGTCTACTTAAGAGTGCAGTAGCGGCTTTGGAATGCTGCAAGTTAATTCGTGTAGCCGTCAGGGGGCGGTAACTACAGAAATCACAGTCTGAGCCACTCATTTGGGATAGACGTGGAGAGTGACAGTCCCAAAGAAGATACTCAGACGGTTCCTGTACCGAGAGGCCATCATATCCGCACTGGCCTCATACACTCGCACCACAAGAGAAGCCCCTTCCTTTCCTTCCCGGTTGCTACTCTTGGTGTGGGATAGGGTTCGCCAAAGCCTCGTGCTGATGCCCAGTTTCTGGGCACGCATGCAGGAC
The DNA here is from genome assembly GCF_028408465.1 of Anastrepha ludens. NCBI lineage: Eukaryota > Metazoa > Arthropoda > Insecta > Diptera > Tephritidae > Anastrepha > Anastrepha ludens. The sequence goes on along the minus strand of NC_071503.1, from coordinate 94,612,328 downwards.
AGGACATCCGCTGTGGACAAATCGGGATCCGGAGTCCAGCAGATTTCCTTCCTGAAGGATCTCACTCGAATTTGACCAGAGACGCGCACGTCACCCTTATGGTGCCATCCTTTGTCTCGTAGCCCTTCGCGTTGGATTCAGGACCGATGGCAACAACCCAACGCATCAGCCGGCTTTTGCAGAATTTAATTTGTGCATCAGTCAGCTGATGGTCAACCCCCAGTTTTCCGATCACAGCCACAGGTCGTGGGCCAGCAGCGTTCTCGTTATAGGATTGCTTGGCCACACTCTTGGATGTGCTCGAGCGAAGATCCAGCTCGCTATCCTCCACTGACGAAATTTTCGCCAAGCAGACAACTGGGTTGGACTTGTCGTCGAGGCGGCGGTTAGACCGCGGCTCAGTAGAACCATCGCCCGCCACATTGACTGGCGCCGATATCACGCTCGTACCTTGGGGGGTCGTAGCGCGGATATCAGCATCAGCCTCAGGGCAGGGAGGTATTCTGCTTTCAGCCACCGTCTTCCTCCGCTTACGTCGAGGGCCAGTTTGGGAGCGTCCGTGCCCACCGAGGACCCGACAGAGGAGGATTTCTCCCGCTCTTCGATTTTCTGGCTTCTTTGGGGGGTCGTGCCGCCACGTGAATTGGCCACCAAGATCGGGTGGAGGTATGTAAAGTCTAAATTTTTTGTAGTTAAACCAGCTTAGATTGAGGAATTGCAAGCTAACATTACTAAAGTAAGTACGATTTTTAAAGATTGTCCAATCTATTTGAATTCTCGTTGTTGTATTATAATTCAAAATCCGATACCTACTTTGATCACCCTTTATAATGCATTAGTTGAAATCAATGGAAATGGCTATAAAGCGTAATGAATACAAAAAAGTTGAATATCGAATAGGACAGGTGTACAGTATGCGAAAGCTGCAATATATTGAGCTATTACAAGTGCTGGGGATTCAATCATAGATCCACTGTATGCAAGGAAAGAAAACAAATATGTGCCACAGGTGCAGACTTTTCGTGAATATGTGAGCGAATTTCTGAAATGTGTAAATTGGCTTATAGCAAAATTAGAAATTAAGCAAACAGAACATAATATTAGTAATTAAAGTCGTTAATTAAATGCTTGAACTTTAACTCGGCAGTGCTCCGAAAGAAGATGCAATAATTTTGGAAACGAAATTTGATTTTGTTTGTGTTAGATAATCATATTTAAAAGACGCAATAAATAATGGTGAAGTAAAGTTAGGCAACTATTCAATAGTAGGATGTGACAGTATCTACAACCTCGCTAGAGTGTGCTTTTCTACATCGATCCTGAGTTAAATGTGGAAGTATTAAGTAACAATCTGGATAATTGATTTCTGATAATGAAAACGAGCAAATAGTAAATTAATCCACGAAACAAGGTGGATTAAATAAGGTGATGGCAACCACCCAGCTGCATTTTTCGTCGTAGATATGAACAACGTCAAAATGACATGCTTTGTTTGTATTTGTATGTTTATGATTTGTCTAGTTGTAATTTTTATTGGGTGAATGGTTATTTCACCCTTGCGAGCACATTATAATTCAATATTATGCACGTTTGCTGGGCTCTTTGTGGAAATGGAACATTTATTCCCATATGCCAATTTATTGACCTTTAATTCAATTCATTTAAAATTTTAAGACAATTTATTTTGGCTGCAGCATTGCTAGACCGTGGGGGATCATACAATGTACTGGTTCGACTCGCTGATTATCGAAAAGACGTACAAAGATTGATTAATGCAGGTCCACAAGAATTGGCAATAATTTTATCTGCTGGTGGTTTATATACTGCTGCATTAAAGCTACTTACTGGCTTCGGATTATCACCTCTTCCCATATGGGTACGCCGCATTACCAAGGAGGGCGCCAATGAAGCATGGACGTGGCTACAAGAAAATGAACTGGCTGGTGAGAATAAATAGTTTCTATATAAACATTTTCTTTGCTATACGATTTTTTCTATAATTTAGATTTTTAGAAAATTCTACGTTTTCTTCTAAATTGGCGCGATAACCGCTTACGCGATTTTGGCCGAGTTCAACAAAGCGCGCCAGTCGTTTTTTTCTCGTACTAACCGGCGCCAATTGGACACACCAATTGAAGCCACATCTTTCCTCCTGATCTTTCCAACGTAGAGGAGGCCTTCCTCTTCCTCTGCTACAACCAGCTGGTACCGCATCGAATACTTTCAAAGCCGGAGCGTTTGTATCCATTCGGACGACATGACCCAGCCAACATAGCCGCTCGATCTCTATTCGCTGGGCTATGTCTATGTCGTCGTAAAGCTCCTACAGCTCATCGTTCCATCGCCTGCGATATTCGCCATTGCCAACGTGCAAAGGTCAAAAAATCTTAACGGCGCCTGCGGCTTTGTTATTCTTTAGCCACGTTATCGCCATTCCCACCTCGTCATGGTCGGGTAGCGGAACGACAATCCCGTCGTCAACGATTGGGGTATCGGGATCTTCACATTCTCTGTGGCATGCGCAGCTATCACTGTATAACAGGTTCGAGTAGTGTTCCCTCCATAATTTAAGATTGCTCTGGATGTCAGTCACCAGTTCGCCGTCTTTGTTCTTAGAGGAAAACGCCCCAGTCTTAAAACCTGACTAGAAGGTATGCCATTTGCTGTAAAAACGTTTTATATCATTTATGAAAAATATACATACATACCCACAGTTAGCGAATTGTCCAGAGCTGTTGAATTTGTTCGTCAAACATAATCCCTTAATTGAAGCTGCCGAATTACCACATGCGCTGTTGGAGGCTGGAAGCGAATATACATTAGATCTTTTGTTGCATGGATTGAAATTGAATGTTAATTCAGATATCGCGTTTAAGCTGGTATGCATAGTAATAATTCGAATAATAGGGATAAATATATATTTCAAAGCTGTAATAAAAGCGATATTGCAAATCTCCAATTTCCAAATTATCTGCTGTATCTAAACTTCTTGAATGCGTTGTTAGAGACCAGTTATATTTTTGCGTTAAACATCTAATTGGTCCTAGACAGCATGGTTTTGTAGCTGCAGGATCTACGTTAACTAACTTATTCGTTTTTTTTCTGATGATTACCACGCAGGCTTCCAGAATTGTTTTCAAATTTGATAAAATCTCTCATACGACTTAAGTAACTAAATTGTCTTGCTTGTCTCGTTTTTAATTCTACTTTCCTTGATTGGATTCGGATCTACTTAATAAAGAGATGCAGTACTGTAGTTATCGATGGAGTTTCTTCGAAACAGTACATTGCCACATCTGGTGTACCTCAGCGTAGTATTTTAGGACCTTTGTTATTTGTTTTGTTTATTAATATTTGTTCGTGCTTTTCCTTCGCTAATATTCTTCTCTATGCTGATGATCTAAAAGTGTACGCTGAAATAAGAAATTCTACTGATTCAGCAACCCTACAGTCCGAGTGCAATAATTTCTTTTCCTGGTGCCTTATGAATCGTCTATTTCTTAATGTTGAAAAATTTCACAAAATCTCATTTTCTAAGCTTCAAAACCCCCTTTATACCTCTTATCATATCAATTATACATATCTTGCTTCGTCTGATGTGATAAACGATTCAGGGGTTTTCTTTGATCTAAAACTTAATTTTATCGTGCACCTAAATTATGCCGTTTCCAATTCTTTTGCTATGCTCGCTTTTGTTAGACGTCACTCATCGCACTTCGCTGACCAATACACTTTTAAGATATTATACTCTGCGTTTGTTCGGTCCAAATCAGATTATGCCTCTTTTATTTGGAGACCTTATCATGCAGCCCATATAAATCGAGTGGAGAGGGTTCAAACAATTTTTGTGCGTTTTGCACTACTGCGTTTCGCAATTTCTCAGATCCGAAACCAGCATACGAATCACGCTGTCGTTTGATCAGTCTCTTTCCATTAAGTGACAGAGGTACTTTTCGGGCAGTATCGTTTATCTTTGATCTCAAAAATGGACAAATTGACTGCCCGGTCCTTCTAGAAAGAATACAGTTTAATGTTTCTTGCAGAAATTTTCGCCATTGCTAAACTTTTCGCGTTGGCTTTAGTAGGACATTATATAGTGCCAATGCGCCTCTCGTTAGAAAGTTGTCTGACCTTAATTATCTCGCCTCTCTTTTGGATTTAGACTTTTCTAGGGCAAAACATGTATTTCAAACGCAATTAAAAAACTACTTTATATGTAAGAAATCTAAATAATTTCTAGTATATATTTGTTATTTTAGTTTCTTAATTATTAATTTCGTTAATAACTTCTATATATTTTTAGCAATTTAATGGTTTCTTATGTTGTTAATCTAAGTTTTCTACACTGCTTAATATTATGGAAATATTGTAAATTTGGTTTTTAGTTCTGAAATTTATATCTTAAATGTCTGTTCTGAAGTTTGTTAATAAAAATTTGAATTTTGTTAATTAAATAAATAAATAAATAACCTTTTTTTTTATATCATAGGTGATAACAGATTTAGAGAACGTCATACAGACCTATATCGATACCGCACAGCGCACAGCAGAGGATAAAATCTAAATGGATTAAATAAAAGTAAAATAAATTTAAATGTTTGGATTTTTCCAATGAACGATAAATAGCACCAACCAAACAACCAACTGCTATCGAATACAACATAGATAACTAGATGTGAAACTTATTCATTTTGAGAGAGAGCGCGCCCATGCGGACGTTTCAAAACTTGGCAGCACTTACACATTATGGGATTTTGAACAGCTGATAGGCGAAATGGCAGACTGCCAGAAGAAACGCGCCAAAAATAACAGACGAAAACAGTTCGTTTTTGCTTAATGGAGAAATGACGTGTTGAAATGTTTATAATTATTTGTCTTAAAATGAATTCAATTGAAATGTAATAATTTGAATTTAAGTGAGTTTGTAGAATCCAAAGCTTGTTATATCCTTTTCGACTTTTACTTTTAATTAGTCTTATGTACATAATTTAATTTTATTGAAAACTGTGTGTTGGTTTATGTAAATTTGTATATACGTAAATATTCTATAGTTGAAAAGCGTAGGTAAGGGAACTGAATTTGTGTTTGAGATATTTTCAAAAATTAAAGGTAATCTGCTTTAACTTATTCTGTTCGTTGTTTGAGAATAATCGCAATAAGTCATGTTTTAAATTATAACTTATGTTTTTTCGCGTTCATTACTTTATTATTATTAAATTACTTTTGTATTTCAGTTTTAAATAATTTCATTTACATATAAATTTTTAAATTTTTTGCTTATTTATGTACATATTTCATACGGATTGTGCTTATTTTTAGTATATGTAGGTGTTTACGAGTGATATAAGGCTATTGGGCAACCGCACACTAAATACTAACCTCAATGGTGGTGTGGAAACTAAAAATTCCAGACCTTTGGTTCAAAAATACCCAATTCATGTTTCTACCGGTGTGGCAATATTGGAAAATGTTATAAAAAATGCACATTTTTCAGCGCTCTCACGAGAAAAAGAGTTTCACATCTAGTCATCTATGGAATACAATCAAACTTCCACTAACTCTATCAACCTGCACGACCGCGAGGAACAAAAATACTAAAGCAACGTATACACGCTGCCTTTTTGTATCAACAATCCCTACGACCAGCACACACGCTGCGATTGTTGTATCAACGCGTTGTACAGTGCGTACATGCAATTACAGGCAATGCCCCACAAATGCAATAAAGTTATTTATTTTTAAACCAATTTTGCAAAGTTTAAGAACTTTTGTTCTAAATACAGATTATAAAAAGCAAGCTTTTCTTATATCTTAAAACATAAAATATTCTCATTCATCATCCATGTAATCTGTTTCAACATAGATCTCATAAAGTGTAAAAACATGCTTTTCTTTCTTTTATACATATTTAATAAAGTATAATTATATTAAATGAATCGACAAGCATGTTAGAAATTTGTTATCCAGAATTTTTAGGAGTCCAGTTCTAGTTGTAAGTCATAGCGACCTATTTGTATGTATTCTATCTAAATCTTGGACTTGGACTTAGATGTAGAATCTCTTAAGTTTATAATAAAATAGAGCAACAAGGAGATGCTAGAAAACTATGATAAATGAACTGTCTAAGGATGTTGCTGAGTTAAAAACCCGAAACGAATGCCTGACGCTTGAAGTTGAAAAAATGAAGGGGGAACGCGACTGTGGAGGGTAAAAAAATAGTCGATTTTTGGGATTTTTTTTTTGTAAATAGGAATGATTATTCGAGGATCGGACAAAAAGCAATATATTATGTATGTATTAAAATATGTTGATGTAATTTTTTATTAAAAAATATTTATGTAAATAAACGTAACAAGGTAAAAAAAAAATGACGTCATCTGGTGGCAGCGATACAGCAATGAATAATCATATGAACTCAAAAAACCGAAAATTTTATTAATCTACACAATACTGGCTATCGTTGCATGTTTTTGACAAAATGGTGGTGATTTAAATTTTGATGTGTGTTTTTCACCATTTTTTTTTGATTTTCAACACGCCCAAAGAAATAGTTATTTTCAAAATTTTGAAAATCGGCTGCGTGCAACGCAACGAAAATTTAAATCGGTTCATTAGTCTTGCCACCGTATCAAAAAAAGTCGTTTCGAGAAAAACGCGTTAGAAATAAGCATCGTATCGTAAGCGCTACGGGGCCGAACCGACGGCCGCTCACTTAAGTGCACGTATAATCGGGAATAAAGCGAATTTCGCTTTAAGATTTTTACCACATTTTCTTGAGTGGTTATACTAACAATTTAAAAACGATTTTTTTTTTCAATTTTCACAGTGGCGTTCCCCCTTAAAGCAGATAAAAGATATGGTTAAAAGAAGACTTGCACAACTAGAAGACCAATTTAAATAACAAAATTTAATATTCAAAGGTTTAAATGCAAATACTATACATCAACCCAGGAAGAAGTTGCTAAAGTATGCACGGAGATATTGAAAATTAATATCTCATCAATGATCAAGTCAACGAAAAAAATATTTGAGCGAGATGGAAAAATTACAGTGCTAGCAGAAATGAGAATGAGAAATGTTCGTACACAGGATATTGGAATAGTTTTCAAAAATTCAAATAAGTTAGCGAACACCACAATCTACATAGAGAGAGATCTTAACCTAGAGCGGCTGCAAGACAAAAAAGCTATGATGGAGCTGAAAAAGGAGATTATGGCGATTACCACTAAGCACCGAATAGGCGTCAAAGATGATAAGATGAAAATTACGAACGAATGGTGTAGGTGGATCAAGGAACAAAAGCTGGTTTGATTATATTGTATCACTAAGTAAAATTAATGCAAATAATTGGATAGAGTCTGTCATAGCAAATTAGTTAATAAAAATAAACCTAAAAGTAGTATAACTGCAAATGATTTGAAATGTACACAATTTAAACTAAATATCATTTCCTATAATATCAATGGCCTTGAGAACAAATATATTTTCCCGGCATTTTTCCAGTACATTGTAAAGCAGCATGTGTTTGTACTCATAGAAACCCATCTAACTGAGGAGAAAATAAACCAAGCAAAGAAATACTTCCCAGACACTTTTTTGAAAGCAGCAAGTCGAAGTAGCAAATTTGGAAGAGCTTCTGAAGAATGTGTGTATGGCGTTAGTAAGGAATTGCAAAAAAAGGGCATAAAATGTAGCTTTCAAACTGACAACGGAATAGATGTAATAAGATTTCACGAAAAAGGGAACAACATTACATTTATACCCTTTTATATAAGAGGAGCAGCTTGGCATAGGAAGCAGAGTTAGTGAAGGAACTTTTCAAGGAAACTCCAGAGAAAATTGCAGTGGTTATGAGTGACTTGAATGTCAGAATTGGAAATACTCAACAAGAGATCGAAGACATGTACATAACCACTTTCAAAGCAGACATCAGCAAAAGAACCTCTAGATATGATGTACTAAATAATAAAGGTAACAATTTCTAGGAATTTTGTGCAGTAGGCAACTCTGTAAATGATATCTGTGCAGTTTCGCATGAAGGATTGAGCTATGTTGAAAGATTTGAAATCGAATCAAAAGTATGGTCTGATCATATGCCAATTAAACTAACACTAAACATAGATAGAGCACCAAACGAAATTGAAAATATAAGCCAGCTACCAAAAGGAATACTCAAAGAAAAAGGTGTATCAAAATATCAATTAAACCTAAACAAAAATCTGATAAAGCTGGCAAATCGAGGAAAAATGATAAATCTTGAAAAACTTGGCAGTGTAATAAAAACGTCTGTGCCGAAGACAACAGCGAGAAACATACACAAAAACACAGGCAAGGATTATAATGAAGAACTGAAAAAGAGAATCAATAAAACCGCAAATTCAAAAGATTGGTGGAGCCTTGCCAAAGAAATAAGAGGAGAATCACTTAAAGTTGGTGTAGATATTACGACATCGGAGTTTAAAAACTATTTTCAAGATTTACTAAATCAGCCTGAGTTAACAAAAGATATTCATTATGCACCTGCTTTGCATACAGATACGGTCCTTGATAAAGATGTAACAATAATCGAAGTCCAACAAATATCAGAATTAAAAATGCTAAAACAATATTGATTGGAAATATATATTCGAATACGAGAACAGCAGTTTGGACAGGAAGGGAAGTATCAGATTTCTTTGAAACCGGTACAGGGGTGAAACAAGGTTGTCCGTTATCACCTTTGCTCTTCATATTATACCTGAATGATCTACATGACTGCTGGAAAGGAGGTATACTGATTGATGGAATAAATGTACGCCTTCTTCTATATGCTGATGATATTATTATCTTAGCTGATATTCCCAAAGTCATGTAATCTATGATTAAAAAACTAGAAATATATTGCGCTGAGTGGAACATGGAAGAAAATTTAATGAAATCTGAGACGATGGTGTTTAGAAAAGGTGGTCAACTAGCCAAGGCAAAAATGGTGGTACAAAGGTGAGGAAATAAAAGTGGTAGCAGAATATAAATATCTTGGTGTCATTCTCACATCCAAAATGGCGTTTGCTAAACATGTGCAAGCCAGAAATAATTCAGCAAAAGCTAGCATTAATAGTACATGGAACAATTTCTAGGCTAAGCCATACATCTCATACAAAGCTAAATGGAAGCTGTTTCAGGCTGTGTGCAGAGCCATACAAACCTACGCCGCTCAAATCTGGGGTTAAACCCTGTTCGAAGCAGTAAATAAACTTCAGCGTTATTTTATTAAAATAATTTTCAAATTGCCTGACCTCACCCCGAATTATGCAATAACGCTAGAAACTAACGTAGAAGATAGCTACTTATATTTGTTAGAACTACATATGAAATGCATTTGGAAAACTATCTATAAATACAACAGCAGTAGACTCCCACACAAACTTACATAGTCCTATTACGAAAAAACGTGTTTTGGCTCAAACAACTCAATGACTTAGGTATGGAGTTTGGCCTAAAGCTTGAAGAAAACATAACTGCTACGGACTGGCTAGATCGCTGTACCCAGCTTTTATCAAAAATTAAACCACAAAATTTAAACACGGCAAAACAAAAAGCACTATCAAGCACCACACGAATATATAAACACTTAGATTACTCAAAAGGAGAATCATACTTACATACAGAGAAGATATGCGGTTAGCTGACATAACAGCAATATTTAAAGCAAGATGTGGTTTGTTAAAACTGAATGGAAACACGGTAAAAATTTGCACACTTTGCAACTCAAACGAAGAAGAAGACATGTATCACTTCTTAGGAAGGTGCCCTGCACTGAAGGAAATCAGACAAAGATACTTAAATGCAGAGAAGCTAAGCGACGCTGAAGTAATATGTATACCAAATGGCCAAAATTGGAGAACACTAACTGGTTTCATGTATTCAGCCTGGCACTATAGAGATTTTCTTATAGCATAGTTCAATTATTAACTAATTAAAGAGCTGTGACAGACAACATCGTTATTGTCATAAACATTTTTATTTGTTTACTTTACTATATTAAATGAATTAATGTATGAATGAAATCAATTGTTAGCCATAATTTTTTATAAATTAAATAAAAAATTACCTACTACTACTACTACTACTGTCTAGATTTTCTACAAACAACATGAAGCAATAATTTTTTATGTAATATGGTTTGCGCATCTCAACATTATTTACACAAAGTCATCATAGTCATTAGTAGCATTGCTGTATTTCTGATAGCCATCAATATCCTATGAGAATAGTAATAAAAATTGCAAATTAAAAATGTGATACATATACAATTGAGTTCAATATTCCATATGTACATTACTTTCTGTACTTACTTGCAGTGAGCCTTTAATTTTGTCCTTGTTTCGAAGTTTTTTTGCGTTGTGTTTCTCTATTTTAAACTTTTCCGTGTCCAAACTTCATTCTCACATTCATTTTCACCTTATTAATGGCTGTGGCAGATACTGAAATGTTTATTAATAATTAAAATAGCGCAAACGTAGACGATTTTTTTTCCTATCTACAAGAACTTACAATTCACACATAAGCTACGTACTAAATCTTCAATGAACTGTGGGAGATGTGTCGACATTTTATTTTGTGACAATTTCCAGCGTATTTTTTCAACTAACTTTTCTTCAGGTGGTAAATCAGCTAAACGTTTTTTCTCTTTTTCTCTGCTAATCGGTATAAGTATGGAAAACAATCGTTGCTTAGTTTTGGCGAGCGTTTCTAACGCCCATTGTAATTATATGGAATCCTCCTAGGCGCCGCTATGCTTAGGAAGAAATATTATTTAAATGCAAGTATCGGTAAGTATTCTCTTTGCTTACCTGCATTCACATCACTGCATCGCAAATGCTGGCATCTTCAAAGTAATTTCCTCAGGCCCACAAATTAATAAATCCACCTAAAGTACTAAGTACTACCAAAAGTACTAAGAAATTTAATTTAACAAGCGAATCGCCCTGAAACAAACAGCCTACACTAAAGGCAACAACAAATACATGTATGTTTTTACTTATATGTGGTTGCCATCACCTGTAATAAATTCGCCTTGCCACGAAAGTATCTCAATCTACTGCGACATTAATTGACTATGCACTAGCAATTATGTATGTCTAATATTGAAACGAAAGTTTACCCTAACTATAAACCGAGCGATCACGAGTCGATTTTGATCGACTTAAATGCAGAAGTTTAAGCAAACTCAAAAAACAACCTAATCAAACGTTTTCAAGAAAGAAATATTTATAGGTAAAATATTAAACGGCAATTTCATTGAAATCGGTTCACACCATACCCTCAATGAAATTAAGAGAGGCCTCTTATCAGTGGCTTCAAAATAGGGTGTTTTTTATAAATTTTTTAAATTTATTTGAAGGCATGATTAAAGAGTAATAAGCAATTTTTTAACATAAATAAGAAATCAAAAATGGCGGACACATGAGGGATTTCGCTGCGCGCTAGTAAATCGGCGTGTAAGAGTGCGGTCGTAGTTTTCACCTGAAACACAAAAGGCTCAGAAGGCTTTCCCGCATATAATAGACTACTCTTGTATAAAAATATGAAAAAATGAACACACAATTAATTATTGAAAAGTGCTTTTTTCGCTATTTTCTGAAAAAAGTGTTAAATAACATTAAAAAATGATTTTTTTTTTATATTTTTAGTTGATTAGTTGCGCATTTTAATTATCTTTATATAGATTATTGGTTTGGAACGATAACTACCAACGTTTGTTTTTTAATCTTACACGCCATTTTTAAAAACATGGTTTTGAGAAAACGTGTCTCAAAGTTTTCAGAAGGTAGACAGTATATTCACACGAGGGACGGTACACAGGCCTGTAACTCCGAAATCACTTTGAATTCCGCTATAAAAAAACGATTTTTTTTAAGCCGACTGCCAAGTGGAGCATAAAACATAGTGATAGGGCTGTTCAATAGGTGCGCTTCAACTTTTTTCCGATAGGGAGGGCGAACGCCTAAGATTTTTTAGATTAACTTTAAGCAAATATTCGATTATTAGTGACGAAGGAGAGTGGAGGCGCGGCCTGGGGGCTGTGGGAAGGGAGTTCCATCATAAAAACATGCCTATAACCTTCATTGGGTGATAATATGAATGTATAAACATTTTTACGTCATTTGGTGTTGTCATTTCGTAGTGATGCGCGGACAACGTACAGACATTCACCTTTATAGTATAGATAACAAGCGTACCCTCGCCCGCTTCGCTAGACGATAAATTCAATGATTTGCTGAAAGAGAATAAAATTAATACGAAACAAAGCAACTATTTTGATACAATTTCATTCGAACTTTATTGTAACACTTTTTGGTAGACAACGTTTTTGGTTTTTTCATCTTTCGCGTGAATAATGACGATGGTTTGCCTACTCGTGAGCAAGCTACATACAATTGTCCATGAGAAAAAATTGGGTATTCTAAATTAATACCGCACATTTGTAGAGACTGTCCTTGCGCCTTATTAATTGTCATAGCGAAGGCAAAGCGAATAGGGAACTGCAAACGTTTGAAATCGAATGGTAAATCCGTTGGAATCAGTGGAATTCTGGGTATCAAAACGTCTTCTCCTTTGTACTTCCCTTTCAAAATTGTTGCTTCGATAACGTTACCAATTAGCTTCTTCACAGCGAGTTTGGTACCGTTGCAAAGTCGTGGCACATTAATGTTGCGCAGCATAATAATCAGTGGTCTAATTTTTAATCGTAAATTATGAGGTGGTAGGCCTGGCAAATCGAGTGAGTTTAAGAACTCAGTTGGATAATTTACGACATCATCTTGGTCAGTAATAGTGTCCATTGACTTACTTATGTATATGCAACTATGTTACCAACTATGTTAAAATTGCTCTTTCGCTGAGCCAATCATGGTTTTTGTAATGTTTAACTATGTTTGGAAATACACTCTGTATCAATGCCTCTTTAGACTGTGCAAAAGTGCAGAAATTGTTAGGCAATGTTATCATTCCTGTTGGATCGACAGACATTAGGCCATTTCCGATTTTCAGTTATAATTGGTGTGAAAATTCAGCTGCTGACGGATCGTTCTGTAGTTGAACACGTACGTTTGTAGCAAGTGTAAGCGTGTTTACATGTCTCCATAAATACGAGTATTTTAAACATGCATTGATTTCATCTGCGGCCGTAGATTTTGGGATCACAGGTAACGTTTGCCTAAAATCTCCAGCCAATAAAATCATGGCACCTCCAAAGATTGTTTGGCTTCCTCGTAGATCTTTCAAAGTTTCATCAAGTGCTTCCAATGGTTTCTTTTGTGCCATAGTAAATTCGTCCCATACGATGAGCTTACATACTTTAAGAATTTTTGCCATTCCAGATGTTTTCGAAATATTACATGTTGGTGTTTCATTTACCTGAATATTCAAAGGTAACTTTAATGCAGAATGTGCTGTGCGACCGCCTTCCAGTAATGTAGCCGCAATTCCGGAAGAAGCGAGTGCCAATGCAACGTTATTATCTGATCGAATTGTTGCTAATATCAATGAAATCAAAAAGGTCTTTCCTGTTCCCCCAGGAGCATCCAAGAAAAACAATCTACCAGTTCCATGGCTAACATTATTCATGATTGTATCATAAACATGTTGCTGTTGGTCATTCAATTTCGTTATATTTGATGTTACAAATGTGTTTAGTTCATTACAATCATAATGGTATTCACGCTCCAGTTCTCGATTGAGAACTTCGTATTGTGTTTTCGTTTCGTGATGAACAATTTCCGTCTTTGACTCGTTGTTTGTTGAATTTTCGTCTGAAACAACAATCACATTGTCCTCATCGATCTGAATTCCCATGTCTTCAAACACGCTCATATCGTTGGAGTTATCTGAATTTTGTGTATTCATGTGTTCATCCTCTTCGGTAAATAAATCCACAACTTTATTTAAATCTGCCATTCCGAAAATGGAATGTTATTTTTTTCAATTCGTATCAATCCGGGAACAATGTATTCTATTGTAATCTTATCAATGTGAATACCCAAAGAAATCTGAAAAAACAAATTTTTTCTGCCACATCACATGGGGAAAGGTATAAAGTGGTGTGCTCTGGTGTGCGGTATTCGTAAACAAATCGTTTGAACATTTCCTTTGTTCTTACAAAATGTATATCTCGTTTAATGTAAACCCAAAAACAACTTCTGTCAAATCTCTGAGAGGCGAATAACTGTTTTCTTGTCTGGCAAACTTTGGTAAATCTTTCGTCCTTGCCTCGTTTGACGTAAACCCAAAAACAACTTCTGTCAAATTCTCTGAGAGCAGAATAACTGTTTCTTGTCTGGCAAACCTTGGTAAATCTATTATCCTTGGTCAACACACTTGTTGCTCTTACAAATGAACTGCACACAAAACACAAATCAGTAGTTCGGCGTTCGTGTATGTGTACTGAAGCATTTCTCTTCATAAAGAGCATACAAACCTCTGTGTTTATGTTTACTCTCCGTCGAAAAAAATTTGCAACTTAGCAACACGACACAAATCGTTTCACAATAACGAGAAACTCGTATATTTATTCAAAAAAAGTTGTACACAGAAAATGAATTTTCACTAAAAGCACAATTTGTACAATATTTTGATTTTTTCTTTTTTTTATATGAAGAAAATTAAAAAAAAAAAAATTTTTTTTGCTAAAAATCTTCCCCTAGTGGATCCCTATAACATGAAAAAAGAACGAATAAAATTGGCCTCGTATCGGCCCAAAAAAATGCGTACAAACGAACATCATTTCATTTTTATATATATAGAAGATAAGCAGAAACAGGCCAAAGCGTCCATGAACACACGTCAGTAATTGAGAGTGTATCAGCTTTTTCTTTATTAGTAAATATACTAATCAACCCGTGTATTGTAAAAGAGACACGGCAAGTTCTGGGAGCTAAACATTTCTTCCAACACCGACCGGTAAGTGTGCATATTTGACCAATGCTCAAAGATCTCAAATAAGTTTAATTATGCCGTATTGAAATAAGACCCTCAGCCAGTAATGCTGTATACTATTATAATTATGGTTGTAGCTAAAATCTAGCCCTCGTTGACCGCAGGTTTTTATATTGTATTGGACAAATGTTCCAGTCGTTGTGCGGACAGACTCAGCATTTTTACACAGTTTCTTATGAAACCTCACCCTTACAACTCAACGGCCCTGATGCAGGAAAACGGGCCTATTTCGCAAATCAACGAGAGCAACAGAACCGCCGTATTATACTCAAGACTACAACATAATCAACCACTTCGTTTTTATGTTCTTTTTAAATACAAATTCATTATCTTTTTAAATTCGTTTTTTTATTCTTAAAATAATTGAACCTAATTAAAGTACTAATAACAAAAAAATAGACAACTTTTTGTTCGACTAGTTTTAAATTAAAAGTTTTAATTACATTTTTCTCCAAACTAAAAAGAATATTAAATCATTTTTCATATCTACATATTTTTTTTAATTTTTCTAAATTAAAAGATTTATAACCGCGAAGAATATGGTGTACTTTACTGTAGTACCTCCAAGCAGATGGGGTAGCGCCTGAAGACCCAACAACCTTCTTCTCATCCCTGCAAAATAAGAACACTATTTTTAGAACTACATACTAATATTTTGCTATTGAACAAAATTACCTAAATAATTACCTTCTCTTGCTACAACTCCGAAAGAAATTCGACTGCTTCTCTATACCATTGTGATCGCTTTTTTCAGTAAAATGTAAAATATTATTATTATATTATATATATGTATGTATATTGTGGCGCTGCAGAGTAGCAACTTCTGCCCCGTACAACCGATTGTCATGAAAATCAATATGACCATGTATTTTTACACAGAGGAAACGAAGCCAGACGCATTGCGCTTGACATAATTATGCGTGCTATCACAGAACAAAGCGGTGGACTGTTTTTCATAGATGCGCCCGGTGGTACAGGCAAGACTTTTCTTCTTTCACTAATTTTGGCAACCATACGATCACAAAATAATATTGCACTGGCTATTGCATCATCTGGAATTGCGGCAAACTCTTTTGGATGGTGGCCTAACAGCGCATTCAGCATTGAAGCTGCCGTTGAATTTGCAAAACACTGAGGCACCAATATGCAACATCAGCAAAAACTCTGGAATGGGAAAAGTACTCCAAACCTGTAAAATTATTATATGGGACGAATGTACAATGCCTCATAAGAAAGCATTGGAAGCGCTTGATCGTAAACTTCGAGATTTGAGAGGAATCAGACGGATCTTCGGTGGCGCACTCATTTTATTGTCTGGTGATTTTCGACAAACACTGCTCGTTATACCACGTTGAACACCCGCTGATAAATTTAATGTATGTCTTAAATCATCAGTTCTATGGCGTCATTTGTAGAAATTGACTTTGAAGACTAACATGCGTGTACTATTGGATATTGGAAATGGACGAATGGAAATTTATGAATCTACACAATGTATCACCCTGCTAGCAAACTTCTGTAAGATCACAGAAAGCATCGACGAATTGGTGCAAAACTTTTTCCCAAACATTGCACAAAACTACAAAAACCATCAGTGGCTCAGTACGCTCAAGTTCACCATTCAGCATGGAATACCCAGTGAAACGACAACATATAAGTCCATCGATACTGTGGAGAATTAAGACGAGGTTGTCAACTATCCAACTGAATCTTGAATTCGCTTGATTTGTCAGGCATGCCGCCGCACGTTCTTACATTGAAAATTGGTGTACCCATCATTCTTCTTCGAAACATAAATCCACCACGATTTCGCAACGGAACCAGACTCTCAGTCAAGAAAATGATGAGCAATGTTATCGACGCAACAATTTTGACTGGAGAATTCAAAGGTGAAGACGTACTGTTGCCGCGCATCCCAATGATCCCGACAGATATGCCATTCGAATTTAAACGTTTACAGTTCCCGGTGCGAATTGCTTTCGCAATGACTATTCGCAATTATTAACAATGCACAATCGTTACAAGTGGGTGGATTAAATTTAGAGAATCCATGCTTCTCACATGGGCAGCTCTATGTGGCTTTCTCACGTGTCGGAAAACCGTCGGATTTATTCGTCTACGCACCAGATTGAAAAACAAGAAATATTGTGTATCCCACAGCCCTTCAATAAACATCGAATTGAATCCAAACTTTGTAATGTCACTATTCTTTCGAAATAAACAAAATCAATAAAATGGAATGAATTGAATATTTGTGTACTGATATTTCTTTAACGTTATTTTTCTTAAATTTGTTTTAGTTATTGGCGTAGCAACGCATGCCGGGTACAGCTAGTAATTAATAATATTTAACAAACATTTTATTAGAATTATATCTGCAAACCTCTCTTCTTTAGCGGCCGTCATTGTATTTACTTTGACGTTTCTCCTTACATTCGTGAAAACAACTATCGATAACACAGGGTTGTGTGTAAGTATATCATAACCATACTAACCAAACATTATTTTATAATTTCAGATTTCAGAAGAGAAATTTTGTATGGGTAATCTCGCTTTTGGAGGATGGCTCCATATGTAGAAGTCCGCGCAAGTGGGGGAAGTTACTGATCGCCATTCACTTGAGAGTGACCAGGACGATTCTTCTGTGTATGGTTCAAGCAGCTCGCAACTTCTGGGATTAGCCCAAGTATCGCCTGGGTAGCTTTCGAACACCCGTTCGGGAATGAGTCAACGTGAGAAGGCGAATCATTCCAGGATAGCTGGTTCTGCGCTGGGTTTGGGACCCGCCACATAAAAATAAAAAGAATAAAAAAGCCCCGGATGAGAACTTTCTGTATTGATGACGACCCCTGCAAACGAACTAATGCTAACGATTTGAAGGCAGGCACCCGCCTTAATGGGGAAGGTGCCTCTGCCCGGCTGGTTGATGTCCTCGTAGGAGAAGCCTGAGGAGAAGCATTTCTCCCCTTGTCTCGTCCATAACATTTCTTGAATGGCAGTGATATCCTCGTAAGAGTAAAGGCTGACATCACTGCCATTCAAGAAATGTTATGGACGAGACAAGAGGAGAAAAACTTAAAACGTTCACTCCGTTAGACGAGCGCCGCGTAATAGTCCGCATCAAAGCGCTATTTTTTAACATCGACTCGGATCATTACCTTGTTGCAGCCAAACTGCGCACACGCCTCTGTGCAGCTAAAAACGTACATGTACCTACGGAAAGAATGTTCGACATCGAAAAGCTACAATCACAACAGACAGCTAGAAGATTCGCCACTCGACTCTCACTCCTGCTCTCACAGAGTACTGCCCAACCAACCGGCCTGCACGAGAAATGGAGCAACATATCTCGTTCTCTACGTACCGCCGCCGAAGAAGAAATCGGATTCCGGCGAGCCCGAAAAAACAGTTGGTATGACGAGGAATGACATGCGGCAGCAGAAAGAAAATATGTTACCTATACGCTGCGATCGGGCGCAACGCGAGCCATGGAAGAAAGAGAGAGAGACGTATTATCCGAAAGAAGAAAAGAAAGGCCGAAATACGTGAGTTCGAGGAGATTGAGACGCCGGCAAATAGGAACAACGCCCGAAAATTTTACCAGAAAGTTTAGTAAGCAAAAGCAATAGAAACTGACAACCAGGAGAAATTGTACAAAACTGCATTTAGAGCCTTTATTCATTTGTTCTTTCACAATGTAGCACAGCGTGATTCATTTTCATCAATTTGTGAATATTTGCAAACAAGCAATTTCTCTTCCTTTTGTTTGTTTTATTTGTTCTGTGGTATTATGGTTAATGACATCAGCCAATACCAATACAAAACAAACGAATATAACTAACAAAAGGAATAGAACTTGCGAAGGTCCTCACAGAACATAATGAAATGTGTTTTAGCATTGTACAAATCCTTAAGCACTCTCAGTTGGTTGTCAAAAATGCCCACAGCTGAAATCACCTGATTCCAAAACGCATTAAATGATTAAATTTCATAGAAAATCGTCTCAAAAAGCCTTAAAAATGATGTAAATCTTCAGATATTTCCCAATAAAATGCATATATAAGAATGCAGCTAAGTCATATATTAAAAAATTTTGTTATTGTAAATTTTCCAAGTCAGAGATATTGCCTTTTTTAAATTTTAATATTACCATAAAAAATCTTACTTGGCATAGCAACCCCGCCAATTCGCTCACAAGAAGACCCAGCACTCACACCGTCACATACTTGACTGCGTGTCAAACTCACAGCAAGGGAGCCTGTCAAAAAATAATAAGAAAAATAGTGTTTTTACTCGTATTTTTTTACAATGGTTGTTAACGAAGTATTTCTTAGCGCAGTGTTGATTATGCCAGTGGAGTTAAATAAACATTTAAGTGGAATCCAGAAAAAGTTTCCATTGAACGAAAGCAATTTAATACGAGGCAGAGCTTGGGCGTTGTTGTAGTTTCCAAATTTCATTAAGCTTTCCCATTTTCGCAGCATATGTACGATTTCGTAGTCCTCAGCTATTGTAATATCGAATATCGGCAGCGGCTTGTTGTTCTTGGGTCCTTTCATAGATCTTTGTGAATTTATTTCAATACAAATTTTCGAGCTTACCTAAAACATTTTATTCGTTTATTCTTCGCCGAATTCTTTGTGTTGTTGCAAAATTGACAATTTGTGCGCCTTCTTGTATTTTTTTAAATTTTATTTTTAGCTTCTTGTATTTTCTCTCCATTATCAATAGATTGCAGTTTGAGTAACGACGTGTCCGAATGAGGCGTGGTGAGTTTCTTAATGCGTTGTGAGGTCATCCAGTTCACGACGGGCTGTATATTTTTACAAAACGCGAATACTCCCAAACCAATTGTGTCAATACTGCGCTCATGAGACACTAAAACAAAAATATGAATGCGCCTAGAGGCCAGATAACAAGCATATGTGGGAAACAAATAACAATTTAGAAGGCAAGATATATGACGATTGAGACGGCAGACGCATTCCCGTGGCAGCCGGTTCTACGTTACCGGAATGACTCGGGTTTTTTCCCTACCAAGGGCTGCCGCCCCAGTAGACTAGCCCTGTCTAGTGAACAGCATATCACCCCACCCTTACGTCATAGGAGCAACTCCTCGCAGCAACCTTGCTCCAAATGCTTCTCCTCAGAGCTGGAATTGAATCCAACCCTGGGCCAGAAGTATTCTATTGCTGCGTCTGCCATAAACGGCTCCACCCGAATTCCACCTCGGCTAGGTGCAACAAGTGCAACGGGTGGATCCATCTTAAGACCTGTCCAGGCCTGAAGACTCATAGGGAGTGGTCCACACGGTATGTGGCCTCGTGTTTTTCCCGCCAGCAGGCGCCACCTCAACCCACACCTCGACGGTAAGGAGCCTATCGGAGCAACACAACTCCTCCGACTTAACCCATCCCCTTCCCTCCTGCTCCAACCCCAGTGCGGGAACAAACCAGCAGCTCTTGGTCCCCTGCACAGTCTGTTCCGTGTGCCAGGCCGTAATACCTCGGAATCTGGCATCAGTCAAGTGCAATTCTTGCAATGGTTGGTGCCATTTTCGGAGATGTTCCGACCTGCGCACCACTCGTGAGTGGAGAAGTGTCCACAAGAGTGGAGCTCTGCACCCGAAACTGCCCCCCCTGGCGCGGCCGCCCACCATCATCAGGCCGCAACAGCAACAGCGGAGTGCACAGCAGGCCCAACGTAGGCAACCCCACGCGTCCCTCACCCCTCGAGTTACAACGACCTTACCTAAAAGCTTCAAGCTTCTACAATTCAACTATAACAGAGTCACGAGTAAGGTCGACGAGATAGTTGACTTCATGAGCCGGCATAGTATCAAAAAAGCGGCGGTCCAGGAAACCAAGCTCTCTGATCACCAGGGATGGCTATAACATGCACAGACATGATCGCGAGCGAGGCAATGGTGGTGGCCTAGCCTTTATAGTCCCCCACACAGTGCAGTATCGTCTCATTGATTAAGGGATCGACCGCAGGACAGCACCTTAGAATGTCAAGGCATAGCTGTCCGAACAGGCGATTTATTTATTTATTTATTATTATTAAAGTCAAACATATAACCATAGATATGTTCGGTTTTTCACTCAAGTGAACGGACGTGTTTATAAATCGCTCTGCGAAATAGCTACCAAATCCCGGTAAAATATCCGCATATTTGATAAAGTAACGAGATAGTGACTCTAAATATCAAAAGTGCCAAACTAATTCGCTAAGTTGCGCTTTGTGACATTCAACTACAAAAAAAAAAAAAAACATAAATAACTAAACTAGTGCATATTTGCAAATGAGTGTTCAACGCTCTCCTCCGTGCGAGCGTAGTAGGCGCTCTCACAGTGTAAACAATTTGTTAAATAATCAACCGCTTGCGGTCCGACCAAATGCCGTACTCACGCATGCGAATAAGCTTAACAAAGAAAGTGATCAAATCCACACTCCTCCTATAACTGAAAATGTTCTAGCTGCTCTACTAACATCTTCAACAAAGACCACCCCTACAGCAACATCCTCCGCAACAACAGCTACTCTTGCTCTCGCAACACTCGCAACACTCACAACAAACACCAGCACGACAACGACAGCCTCAGCATTAACAACCACGGTATCATCATCAGCGACTAACGCAAAGTCTATTATGTGCACGACACTAAAAACATCTATTGCTGAGCAACCCAACAACTCAAAGAAAAGCCAAACACCCAAGCGTTTACGCAGTTCTCCAGAAAAAGCAGAAATAAATGCAAACAAGGAAATTGTCCTCAAAACAACAACAGCTCACATATTGGCTGAGTAAACCACCGTCAGAGAATAGATTTGATATACTGGACCAAGAGAACGAATTGGAAGAGAACGAATTAGAAGAGAATGAAAAAGAAAAGACGCAAACTCTTAATTCAATAACAACAAAGCCCAAATATGTACCAAAGCCACCACCGATCTATGTACAAAAAGTCCAAGTATTAGGCACTCTTATCAAAGCTCTTAATGAATGTATACAAAATAACTATGAACTAAAAGTACTTAAGAACAATGAAATAAAGATACAAACGAAGGAATCAACGCATTATTCAGCAACAATAAAACTACTTAAAGAACGAAATACTCAATACTAAACATTCCGACCAAAGGAAGAAAAAGGGTTTAAAGTAATTCTGCGCAATATGCATCATTCTACAGACATAAATGACATTAAATCTGAACTCGCTGATTACGGTCATGAAGTAACAAATATTTTCAACATCCTCAAAAGCGACTCAAAACAACCTCTACCTTTATTCTCAATGGAAATCAAAACAAATAGTAACAACAAAGATATATACAATATTACAAATCTATTGCATTGTAAGGTAAAATTCGAGCCCCCACGTCAAATAAGGTCTCTTCCACAATGTCTTAACTGCCAAAAATATGGGCATACTAGAAACTATTGCACAAAAAATCCAATCTGTGTTAAGTGTGCAGGCCCGCATAAAACTGCGAACTGTTCAATCGATAAAAGTAGTAACAATATTAAATGCGCACTCTGTGGCGAAAAACACACAGCCAATTATAAAGGATGTATGGTATACAAATCACTGAGGGTGCAACGTTTTCCAGCTTTACGCAAAAAGGAACTCCAGACTCCGATACTGAACCCGCCGCAACAAGAAAACACAGTCGAACCCGCTAGAATCGGGTTATCAACCTATGCACAAGTAGCAGCACAAGCTACAAATAATAACACAGGTATGCCTAACCCTCAAAATGATGATATTCAAGAACTTAAAAAAAATGATGAGCCAGCTCATCAATCAAATGACTAACATGATGAATATAATCACACTACTGGTCACCAAATTCGATGGACAAGCAAAGTAAAATGACAATAGCCTTATGGAATGCAAACGGACTAAATCAACATATTCTTGAAACTAAAACGTTTATAGACCAATACAACATTGACATACTATTGGTGTCTGAAACTCATTTTAATGACAAAAGCTACGTTAGTATTCCCGGCTACAAAATAATATGCAGCCAACCACCCTGACAACAGAGCACACGGCGGAACAGCTATTATACTGAGACAAAATATTATGTTTAACAAAATGGAAGAATATCAAATGGACCATCTGCAAGCAACGACGATACAAATAAATGACACTCTAGGCCAGCTTACCATATCAGTTGCTTACTGCCCTCCGAAACACAACAACAAAACAACACAATACGCTAACTACCTTGAAACACTTGGAAGTCGATTTATTGCCGGAGGAGATTATAACGCAAAAAATATGATGTGGGGTTCAAGATTAACAAACACGAAAGGAAAGGCATTACTTGACGCCATCAGAGCGCGTAATTGTAATTATATAAGTACCGGAGAACCCACTTATTGGCCCTCTGACATTAAGAAAGTACCTGACTTACTTGACTTTTTTATCATGAAATCAATTAATCCAAACGTACTAACAATTGAATCTTGTCTTGAGCTCTCTTCTGATCACTCGCCAATTATGCTAAGAACCCAACAACCACCGCAACAAAACTTAAATCCACCACTTTACAATCATCG
Organism: Anastrepha ludens; assembly: GCF_028408465.1. Taxonomy (NCBI): domain Eukaryota; kingdom Metazoa; phylum Arthropoda; class Insecta; order Diptera; family Tephritidae; genus Anastrepha; species Anastrepha ludens. Next base: position 94,588,780 of record NC_071503.1, on the reverse strand, counting down.
TACAGACTGGAATGCGTTTACTGAGCTTTTGGAATCATATTTAGACACAAAAGTATCTTTGAAAACAGGCGATGAAATTGAGACAGCTATAGCTATTTTTAACGACAAAACTATTAAGGCAGTTAGTAAATCTACACCCTCTCCACCAACTAAAGTAAAAAATGACTACGTACCTGATACGATAAAAAAGAAACTAAAACAAAAGAGAAAGCTAAGGAAGAAATGGCAGACAACAAGATTTCCAGACGACAAGAAAAAGCTAAACAAATTGGGAAAAGATATAAGAGACCTACTTCAAAAGGAAAAAGACAAACAACTTAGCAATTATCTCAAAAATATTGACGCAACAAAATCCTCAAACTACACACTTTGGAAGGCGACAAAAAAAGTGGTGGGCGCCACAATACATTTACCACCAATAAAAACAACTAAAGACAAATGGGCCCGAACCTCTTCAGGAAAAGCAACGGTCTTAGCTCAGCATTTTAAAGATACTTTTGAAAATAATAATAACGACATAAATCTTACTTATGCAGCAAACGAGAATAAGCAGCAAATTAAAAAAATCACACTTACGGAGATAAAACAATTAATAAAAACTCTAAAGAACAATAAATCGCCTGGATACGATCAAATTTCGGGAACAATTATAAAGCATATGCCTGACAAGGCAATAATTTATCTAAGAAATATTTTCAACGCTGCTATAATTCTCAAATATTTCCCTAGTACCTGGAAAGTAGCTGAAATTATAGCGATCCCGAAACCTAACAAAAACGCTACACTAGCGACATCGACCAATAAGCCTACTACCGACAATATCAAACATTTTCGAGAAAATATTATTTGACCAGATAAATCCTATTATAACAATCATGAATCTGATACCCCAACACCAATTTGGATTTAGGAAAAACCATTCAACAATCCAACAGATTCATAGAGTAGTTCACAAAATTAATGACGACCTGAATAAAAAAAGAGTGTGCATGTCCATATATCTCGACGTAGCTAAAGCTTTTGACAAAGTGTGGCACCCTGGGTTACTCCATAAATTAAAAACACAACTACCTACTGACTTTTACCTTATGCTTAAGAGTTACATCCAAGGCAGGAAATTCTATGTTAAATATAACGACGCATGTTCAGACATTCAACCTATGAACGCAGGCATTCCCCAAGGCAGTGTCTTAGGACCAACATTGTATCTATTGTACACGGCTGATCTACCGGAACCGAAGTCAGAAAACAGCATGATTGCAACATTTGCAGATGACACAGTCCTCATGGTATCTCATAAAGATACAAAAGTCGCAAAACAAAATTTACAAAACGAATTAAATGTGACATTAAACTGGTTCAAAAAATGGAACATCGAAATTAACGCTGCCAAAACAATACAAGTAAACTACACAAACCTAAGGACAACCATTGAACCAGTTAGCGTTGGTAATTCTGACGTGAATATTGACACCAAAGCGAAATACCTGGGTATTACGATCGACTCGAAATTAAACTGGCAGGAGCATATAAAGAAAAAGCGAAATGAAGTTAAAAATCGTTTTAAGAAATTGTACTGGCTACTTGGACCTCAGTCCAATCTATCATTGCAAAATAAAGTACTTATTTATCGAACGATAATTGCTCCAATCTGGAAATATGGAATTGAGATTTGGGGCACTGCTGCAAAAAGTAATCTTGGTATACTTCAACGAGTCCAGTCTAAAATACTTAGGACCTTAACTAATGCACCTTGGTACATACCTAACGCAGATATTCATCGCGACCTTGACATCGATACTATTGATGAAACAATAAAAAGCGCTAGCAGAAGACACATAAATAGATTATTAACGCACACAAATCCTATGATGAGAAGACTACCAAATAAAGAAAAATCTACCCAAAGTCGGCTTAACCGTCAAACACCAACAGATCTTGCAAAATCCATGTAATCAATTGTCAACTAATCGTATATGTCATTGTTAACCACTTGTTTTTAAATAATATGTATATATTTCTTCTAAATGAGCTTGGGGGCATTGGCCCTTCAATATCACTCTCATTCCATCTTTTTGTAAATCAAATTACTTATTGTCTAACGACAGGTGTAATATTTTATGGAAGAAATTATAAAAAAAAAAAAAAAATAGGTTATTGTTACAATGATTGACCTTAAGAATAGTTTACATAAAAGGATTAACAGTAAAATCAAATTTAAAATTAAATTTACTGATAGTAGTATAGAAGTATAAGTTGGAGAAAGTATTAAATGGAAAGTAAAGTAAAAATAGTAGTAGTAGGAGAAGATGTAAATGATGTGGAACCATTTGAGTACATTCAGCAATTTTAAGCAAGGCAGCGAAGCAATTTATTTTTGAAACACGAGCTTTCTTTTATGCGTTTAATTTTCTAAGGTAAGGTATTCCAAGGACGGAGAGAGAACACAAAGTATTGACGTTCATCGGGACTAAGTTTAACAAACGGCCGAGCTCGACCTTTTTAATGTTTACATACCCCCTGTCACCTGCTGCCCGGCAGGATATCACCCTGATATAGGTGCGCTCATAAGAGGTGAAAACCGATTGGTTGTAGGTGATTTCAATGCGCATCACGATCTTTGGCATTCAAGCCAGCCAAACGATCGTAGGGGACAGCAATTGGCAGAACAAATATACGATTCGACTTTCAGCACTGTGAACGACGAAGCCCCCACCAGGGTAGTGGGCAATTGCAGCAGCTCGCCTGACCTAACAATAGCTAGCGCGGGTCTGATAAATAGCATAACGTGGCGACCTTTGCTATCGCTTGTTTCCGCGAACCACCGGTCCTATTTTAACTTTAAAAAAGCTAATTGGGCCGGCTTCGCGGAATTCACCAGAGACACCTTCGCCGCTCTTCCCATCCCCACCGATGTGTGCGCAGGCGAACGCGCATTCTGTTAGATACTCACAGCTGCTGCGGCTCGCTTCATCCCAATTGGAAGCTTTAAGGACATCCGTCCCCATTTCCCAGCCGAAGCAGCCAGCTTGGCAAACGAGCGTGACCACCTACGCCAGGCCGATCCCGGCAATTGGTAGACCAACACAAGTGGACTAAATGGGTTGAGCACTTGAAGACCTTTAACCTCACCTCTGGGGTGAGTAAGCTCTGGTCCCCCGTTAGGTCCCTGTCGAACCCGACGAAGCACAATGACAAGGTGGCCATCACCTTCAACGCTTTTACTTCATCGCACCCGAAGAGATGCGCGAGATATTTTAGGCGGCTTTTTATACTGCATTCTCACTAGGGCCTTCAGTCTGTCCTTGGCCACTCTCATCATCCCTGACAAGTGGAAAGCAGGGGGAGTGGTCCCACTACTTAAACCTGGGAAACCCGCCAACCAAGGGGAATCTTATCGTCCGATAACTCTCCTTTCCCCAGTAGTGAAGACACTTGAAGCCCTCCTACTCCCACTCTTCACGAAATACCTGGCCCTAGCCCCTCAAGAGCACGGCTTCCGACGAGTGCATAGCACCACCACTGCACTCACCGCCATAAACGCTCAAATAAACCGCGCGCTTAACCAAAACCGCCCCTGCGAGAAGACTGTCCTAGTAGCGTTGGACCTGAAGAAGGCTTTCGCCACAGTCAGCCATTCCACGCTACTAGATGGTATTTATCAGTCGACACTCCCCCCAGGGGTGAAGAGGTGGTCCGCAAACTACCTAAGCGGTATTCACTCGTCAGTGATTTTTCGAGATCAAACATCAAAACAGAGGAAAATAAAGCAAGGTGTACCGCAGGGTGGTGTCCTTTCTCACTTGCTGTTCAACTTCTACATCTCGAAGCTCCCCCATCCACCAGCGAGGGTGTCCCTGATCTCATACGCTGACAACTGCACGATAATGGCGTCGGGCAATGACATCGATGGCCTGTGTTCCAAAGTGAACAACTACCTCTCCGACCTTTCTCGCTTTTTCACTGCGAAGAATCTCCAACTCTCCCCCACCAAGTCCACGGCGACCCTCTTTACCACCTGGACAAAGGAGGTCAAGCTGTCCCGTAAGGTAAAAGTCGATGATACACCAATTCCGACGGTAAATAACCCCAAAATTTTGGGTGTAACCTTCGACAGCTTGCTCTCCTTCTCTGCGCACACAACCGCAAATGCCCATAAAGTTCAAAACCGCCACAAGGTCCTCAAATCGCTTTCCGGCAGCACTTGGGGCAAAGACAAAGAACTGTTGCTATCGACATTTAAGGCAAACTATGCAGCGCCTGTCTGGTCGCCTGAAACTAGTAACACGCAGTGGATAAAGCTACAGACATGCCAAAATACTGTCATTCGGACAACGACCGGTTGCCTCCTGATGTCCCCGGTTTAACACTTACACAACGAGGCACAAATGCTTCCAGTAATGGAGCATAACAAACTGCTCAGCAAGCAGTTCCTGCTGGAATGTTACCGCAGGTTTCACCCGAGCAGACACCTGCTTAAGCCTGAGCCCGACGCCGATGAGCTAGACGAAGACGACCGGTGATATGCCCGACACTGGCGGGGCTACTATTACTGTTAACAAACAAACAAACAATTGGGACGGTGAGACCAATATCAATTTAAATGGGAGCTTATGTATATAAGCAGAGGTGCATGCGCGTAAGAGAAAGAGATAACCAACAATGTTTCTTTGCTAATTAACAAGCGGAATATCGGTGCGCTCTTGTGGAAATCTACCCCAAGTATGTACTACTTTTTGTGTTTTAACGGAGAAATATCGCCTATTGCTTGGCAGCCAGAATATAAGTACGAGGGAACGACACCCCTCACAGACAGTTGTTGACAATTTTAAGCTTTTAAAAGAATGATAGAGCGATAAGTCATGAAAATAAGGCAAGCAAGCTGTATTGCCATTAATTTGATACCTTATTTAACAATACTGTGATCGAATCCGGAAGAATTATTGGGAGACGTTTTATTTTGGTAAAATCGCATCAAATTCGTAACAGGATGTATGCACATATGTATACTCTAAGTAAGGTTATCTAATGACACAGCGCTTTAATGTTTTTTCACAACCACTTTAATATATTTGTTGAACAGTTTGATCGTCTCGCTTCCGCAAAATAAGGGGGACCTTGGATGTGAATTCGCCTTTTCTGTGAAAAATCGCCGTTCAAACCTCAGCTTTATGGTGCCCACACTCACCGACGCTACCGTAGTACCTGTCTGGTGCCCGTGAGATGCATAGAATTAAGCAAAACTTGGGCCCGTAGAAAACAGCTGCCTTCGTTTGGTTACATATTCACACAATACATCGGCTTGTGTTTGGTTGCATCGACACAATGTTGCCATTCATATTTTTGCATACATACATACTTTTACACACAGCCGCGTTCTTAGTTGCAATTTTTCATGGTATAATAAACCAAAGTCAAAAACCAACAAATGCAAATAGTTCATTTATCTATAACTAGCATTATTAAATACGGTTTTAAACTTATTTTCATAAAAATTTAAATTTTTGTAAATTTGTTAAGCGGAACAATCAATACACGATCCACGAAACCGACATAACGGACGGTAGTGATTTTTACATGGGGTTCTCATTAGTTCGCTCGTGTCAGCTGACACGGAACGTACATTCATGTAGTTGAGTGAGCACCATTACATGAAAAACCATGGGTTCTCCGCAAGCGATGCCATATGTTTCGTATACTCTCAAATAAAAAAAAGATATTTTGTGTATTGTGTGTCTGTTTTATTAATACAGCCTTCCTTGTAAATCAATCAGATCAATACCATCCCATCTCTCGATAGCGGAATCCATTCACTTGTAACACCTGTTATTGGAAGACCCTTTATATATGAGTTATATAAAGAGTGGTTTAATTTGAGGAACATTTTCACCTCAGTGGATTCGCTAAAAAGCAGAATTGCCGCATTTGGGCCATTTGGCCAATATTTTGTTTCATACGTAATTGAGCCATACGAATATTATCATAGTAAAGAGAAATGACAATAATTTCCTAAAAAAAATGTATTTTATTCAAAATCAACACCGACGCTTGAAACTTAACCACCCTTTACATAACTCATATATACAGGGTCTTCCAATAACAGGTGTTACAGGCGAATGGATTCCGCTATCGAGAGATGGGATGGTATTGATCTGGGCAACGTTTATTTTCAACAAGACGGCGCTACGTGCCATACAAGCAACGAAACCATTGATCTTTTAAGGGAAAAGTTTCCGGATCGTGTTATCTTTTGAAGAGGTGATCACAATTGGCCACCGAGATCTTGTGATTTAACACCTTGTGACTTTTTTCTTTTGAACCACGTGAAAGAGAAGGTCTCCGCCAACAGCCCAGGGTCAATTCAAGACCTCAAAGAGGAAATTCGTGAGGCTATAGAGGTCATAGAGCAGCCACTATGCAATTTGGTTATGGAAAATATCATGAAAAGGATATTGTCCTGTAAGCGTGGTCGTGGTGGTCATTTGCCTGATGTTATTTTCCACTATTAACGGCATACCTTCCTCTTTATAATGATATACACATCCGATCATTCATATTAAAAAATAAAATTTTTCTTTGAATATCAAAATAACACCTCTGATAGGGAAAATAGCTCTTATTAGTTTCCAACTAATGTTATGTGTGAGCGTTATAACTGCACTATCAGCTTACTATACACGATTTGGAAATAAATGAATATAGGATGAATATGAAAGAAGAATATTGTTCCGAATGGTGAAGGTTCGAGAGCCGACTGGCAACAATAGCGAACAAATTCGATGCTAAACAAACATGAATTGGCCTTAATGGTGACAGCAGATAGTGAGTCAAAGTACGCTTTTTGGGGCTACCGCTAGATGAGTTAGACGAAGACGCCTGGTGATTACATCGCCCTGACTGGGATTAATAAGCTGCTGGATTAACAGAATCCGCCAGAAGATACGAACTGCCAGATCTGTAAATAATGATAGTTATTAAGCACATGTAAAAAAGCAGAGGTGCACGCGCATAGGGTATGCAGTTGGAAGTTGAAGTTGTAAGCGAAAGTAAAGTGTTGGAAATAAAGTAAATCAAATGTGTTGGTATTAATTTCTGATTTTATTTGACAATCTAGTGATAGAACTCAACAGAGTTATTGTAAGAGATTTATTTGGATTTCAACGTAAGAAAATTCCTAACAAAATGTGATAGCAGGAAAAAAAATGATTTTGATTCCGACAATTAACCGTACATTACTAACGTCAGGGTGTAAACCACCCAGTGGGTTTAATTTTTAATTGGCGCATACACCCTTTTTCTTAATTTTGGAGTTTCACCGAGATTCGAACCTAGTTTCTCTTTGAATTCCGAATGGTAGCGACGCACCAACCCATTCGGCTAAGGCGGCCAGTAGTCGGAAGTTCAAACACGCCTCCACTTGCTTTAGAATGGTGTAAAACTCTATGAAGGTTAACGGAGTGAGGTTAATTACACGCTTCAAGTGATGCTTTTTAAACCGACTTCCCAAAGTTTGGTTCAACGGAGGGTATAAATTGCCAATTTATGCCGACTTTTGAACTGTAAATGACGGCTTTTCGTGTGAATTTGGCAGTCTTCCATCGGACGCGTTTCCAGGACGCGGATGGGGGAATCCTCGGCAGATAGGCAGTTTTGGTGGGAAATAAAATACCACCCGTGGGGTATTGGTTTTGTCGTTGGGCTAACAATCCACACTTACAAAATTTAATTATGTTAAGAAACGTTCACAGTCGGATAAATAAAACTGATGATGGTTAAACGACCTCAGCAACGAAAAAGGACAAATGATTTGACTCTCGGAAACTGGAACGTTCGAACTCTGCTAAGAGCAGTAGCAATGCAGGAAGCAGTGACGCGAATGAGTAAGTTCCACGTAGATATCTTAACCCTACAAGAGCTGCTTTGGAAAGGACAGGCCGAAATCAGGAAAAAAGAATACAGGCTTTTCTATAGTGGAATGCCAAACTGAAGTGGTCAATATGGCACTGGTTTTTGCTGTCACAAAAAATTTCAAAATACTTCCTTGGCTTCCACCAATAATTGAGCGCTTAGGCTCATTTAGGAAATTTTAACAGTATGACCATTTTCTCAATTTATGCTCCCACGGAGGACGCGGATGACTCGACAAAGGACTCTTTCTAAAAAATCCTGGAGTCTTCAATGCTATAAACTTGTTCCTATGATACTATCATCGTGTTAGGCGATTTTAACGCACGAATCGGAAAGGAGGAACCCTTCTGATAAGTTTCGGGCCCACACTCCCTTCATTGTGTGACGTCAAACAATGGAGAAAGGCTCTGCCATTTTGCAACTAGCACGAATATGTACCTCACTTCCCGCACAAAACATTCCCAAAGGGACCTGGACAATCCCTGGAACCTTTTTATCCAATTGAATTGATCATGTTTTAATATCGAGTCGCTTTAAATCCTCAATAACAGACGTTCACTCATGCCGCAGTGCAAATATTGATAGCGATTATTTCCTAGTAAAAATAAACTTTAATCATCGGATAACCATGCTCAAGCAAGAAAAAGCTTTAACGAGATCAAAATGGAGCACAGGACAACTTTCCAAAAGCCAAAATATTTCAAAACTTATTTCTTGAACAGTATGAGCCGCATTCCCAAAATGAAAATATCGATGCGGAGTGGGAGAACATAAACATAAATAAACATAGGAAAGCTGACCAAAACCGAAAACGGTAAATGGTTCACCGCTGAATGCTCCCAGCCCATAGCCTAAAAAAAAAATTTAGCTCGGCAAAGAATACTTAGAAGGCCCACCGGAGCAAGCAAAGAGACTTATAAAGCCGAGAGAACTGTCCCACTAAATTATGCCGCGCCAAGAGAAAGCAGTCGCAAAAGAGGGATTAGATTATATTAGATTTGTGGGGGGTTGGACAAGTCGAAGCACTCAGTCAGTAGACCATTGTACTACACCCGGATAGAAATCAGTAGAAAGAATAAAGATAGGAAAGATAGCAAATGCAGGACAGCTACAGAGAAAATGCTCTGCAGTGTCGTCATTTTCAAGACAGGAAAGGCATATAGGGCTGTCCACGACCCCCATGGTAGCCATATGCTGACCATAGACGTTGTGCCCTGTGATTACACCCACCAGTACTCTCAAGTCCTTCCTGCTGAGTTTTCGGAGGAAGGTCGCTGTTTTCCTGTTTGGTTCAGCAGAATAATTCACCTTCAAGTGTGGTCAAAACTATGACTCTGCACGAGTTCAACTCAGACCAACGACCTCTGTGAGTAGACCTCATGAAGTCGTCAATCCTATAGGCGTATGTAATAATGGGTCTAATCAGGGTGATGTACAGCCAGTGTACTATCGCCGGTCTTAGACCCTATGTCTTACCAAAGGTTCTCTTAGACTGCCAGAAGACTTTTAGTGTTCGAGAGACCTCCTGCTCGACGTGCTTCTTCCAGGTAAGTTTACTATCTAGGATTACTCCTAGATATTTAACCTCAGAAGACAGTTGCAGTGTTACCCCTTTCTATGTGGGTAGTAACAGGCCTTCCATATTGCGTCTCCTAGTGAAAAGCACTAAGGTACTTTTTGTAGGATTCACCGAAAGACCATGCAATTCGAACCAATCCTCAATCTTATTTAGAGCTACCTGCATTTTATTGCATATAACTTCAAGTGATCATCCTGAGATTAATACGCACACATCTTTTGCGTAGGGTTGGATGTGTCCAATTTCCTGCAGATCATTAAGAAAAGAGTCCACCACGAAGCACCAGAGAAGGGGAGAGAGTACACCGCCTTGAGGGCAACCCTTCTTAAGATCAACCCTGACTCCTTCATCGCTTTCTCTATCCATGGTAAGCAGTCTTTTGGATAGCATAGAGTGGATCCATTTGACAATGATTTCTTCTACTCCATGACTTCTGATAGAAGAGCACATAGAGTCAAAGGTAGCGTTGTCGAAAGCTCCTTCAATGTCCACAAACACGCCAAGAGTGTACTCTCTTGTTTCCAGCCCTTTTTCGATTATGCTAACGCACTCGTGCAGAGCCGATTCGCCAGATTTCCCACTGTGATAACCATGTTGTCTGACGGTGAGAGGGGTTCGACTTAAAACCCTCGTCCTAATGTGCTTCTCCACCATACGTTTCAGACCCTTTAGCATAAACGATGTCAGATTTATAGGTCTGAAATTTTTTGGTAAAGCGTAGCTGTCCTTGCCTGGCTTTGGGACAAATACAACTTTTACCAAACGCCACAATTGTGGAACATAAGCGTGCGCAAGACATGCCGTAAAGATTCGTTTCAAAGCCTTTATTAGTTGTTCTCCGCCTCGCTTAAGCATGATTGGGTAAATGCCATCGGGTCCTGGGGATTTAAAGTTTTCGAATGTCGAGAAGGCGAACCTAATCCTTTCCTCGTTAACTATCCTGGATGCAATAAGCCAATCACGTCTGCTGGAAATTATATTGATGTGATCAGATTGATCGATAGAGCTTTGACCAACAACATTCCTGGAGCCAGGGAAATGTGTTGAAAAGAGAACATCATACACTTCTGATTTTGAGTCCGCATAAGTACCATCTAGTCTAGTGTGTCTAGCCTAGCCGTCCGGTCTCTTTGGAGGGCTTTGCATAACCTAGCTCAATTCTTCCGTTCCTCCAGTTCACTGCAGAAGATTCTATAAGAGTAAAATTTTTATATTACTTCCTCAGTTTTCGGTAGGCAGTCCAATCTCCTTCCAACTGAGTTTTAAGAGCTCTGTTAAGAAGAAGTCCCCCAAGGGAGTGTCTTACCCTCTCTTCTCCTACGTTCCGGGCACACCTTGTTATAACACTCGATCGGAGTTCGCCCCAATGAGTTTGTGGCTTCTTCAATCGCAGTTATTGTCCGGAGTTTGGGAACATCACGGATTTCCTCTTTAGTGAGATCCTCATATCGTGTCCAATCCGCTTTTCGAGGATTCCGGCCTGCTGGGGTCGAGATTGTCTCAGCCGCAAGCCTGAACTCTATAATGCGGTGGTCCGACAGGGAATATTTATCGAGTACTTTCCAACCAGTGATATGATCTGATATTTTATCGTTAGATAATATCATATCAATCACTTCCTGCCTTCTGCTGGTCACAAAAGTCGGACTGGTGCCAACGTTCTGTATGACTAAGCGAGTTGAAGTTACATTTTGTGCTACCCCAGAGTGTGTTCTGTGAATTTGCGTCACATCCCACAATTAGACCTAATCCCATGGATTCAGTATATCTTACAACTTCCGTTAACTCCCTCGTAGGGGGAGGGAGAATGGAATCGCAAGGAAAATAGGCCGAGACGATAATTGTCTTTACTTCTTACGTCTTTCGACTTCCATACCGCCTCCCAGACTTGACTGTCGACAAAATTCCAATTGTTTTTGGGACAATTGGATATGCCCATCGCCACAGATCTCCACCACAGATCTCCACCATCATGCCGCTGGCTGCTTGCGCAGCATAGTTACCTCCAACGGACAATAGTGGATCACTAGGCGGACCCGGTTTTGCGCTCGTTACTGCGCTCTTAGCCCCCGCGGCACTCGTTCCACTGGATTCGTTGGTACTACTACCAGGCAAGAGGCTCCTCCTGCAGTCACTTCAACCTGTTGTCTATGGTTGTTTACTACGGATTCCGGTTTATTACCCTTCCTCCTTTTCTTCTTCCTCGTGCCAACTGGTGCGCTCACCGTCGCTTCATCTGTCAAGGTGGCCAGATCAGATGAGTCATCATCAGATCTGTTCCTCTTGCCAGATTCGGCTACAGGATTGGACGAAGACAGATGAGCTGTTTTTCTTACCTTCATCGCATTCCTCTGCCTTTGCCGCTTCTTCTGTCTATTAGACAGATTTTCCCCTGAAGCTGGCATCAGTTCCATGGTCACTGGTGCGCTGGTACTTTCTGAGCGTGAACTTTGATTAACCATAGCCCCAACAGTCGCCGAAACTGGTGCCAGGACAGGAACCAATTTGGCTTTCTCGGTCGTGGTGACATGACAGGCAGGGGTTACCTGCGTCATAACCACGTCTGCGTCCTCCAAATTGCCTCCCAAATCAGACGCTTTCTTTGTAGCCGTTAGTGCAGTGGTACTTTTCGGATTTGCATCCAAATTAACCTCATTACTTCCGTCCGCAGAGTAAAGCGTCAGAGCACTGAGACGTAAATGAGCTAGCGCAGCCTCCCCAGGATCAGATAAAGGGTTTGCAGGGGTCACCTGCTGCCCCATTGCTTTCGCTGGTTCCACTAAGCCGAACTCATTTTCGCCCAGTAACAGGCTCTCTATAGAGCTACGTGTAGAGCCTGACGAGGATGCACCGTCCAATAGGTGTCCATCCTCAACCAGTAGCTTGCTTCCTCCAGAGCCCTGGTTGTCTTGGTGGTGAATGAGTTTTGGACACATCCGATGCCCAAGCCGATGGAGAACCAGCTGGAGGATTGCCACAAGTGTGGGTACCCCGTGCAGAGTAATGCTTGCTTGAACTCATTTCCATTTTTTTTTTGACCCTATTAATACTCTTCAAGGGAGCCACTGCTGAAGAGGTACCGTTATCGACAGTTCAAGTCTAGATACCTAGTGTTCTGTTTTAACCCATTAATTACTCTATTTGTCATCCGACAACAAGGCATCTTACTAAGTTAAGTAGCAGGGTTACCTCGCGCAGTATGTGATTCTTCATCACGCACTAGCGGTCAACATGGATCAGCAATTCTCGTTCCCTACGTACCACCGCCGCCGAAGAAGAAATCAGATACCGGCGAGCCCGAAAAAACAGTTGGTACGACGAGGAATGTCATTCTGCCGCTGAAAGAAAGGGTGCCCCCCATAGAGCCACGCTGCGATCGGGCGCAACGCGAGCCATGAGGGATCGCTACAGAGAGTTAAAAAAGGAAGAGAGACGTATTATCCGAAAGAAGAAACTAGAGGCCGAAATACGTGAGTGCGAAGAGCTTGAGATGCTGGCCAACAGGAACAACGCCCGAAAATTCTACCAGAAAGTTCGGCGGCTTACAGGTGGTTTTAAGACGGGGGCGTTTTCCTGTAAGAACAAAGACGGCGATCTGCTGACTGACGTACAGTGCAATCTTAAATTATGGAGGGAACACTTCTCGAACCTGTTAAACAGTGACAGCTGTGCATGTCACAGAGAATGTGAAGATCTCGATACCCCAACCGTTGACGACGGAATTGTCGTTCCGCTACCCGACCATGACGAGGTGAGAATAGCAATACCACGGCTAAAGAACAACAAAGCCGCGAGCGCCGACGGACTGCAGGCTGAGCTATTCAAACATGGCGGCGAGGAGCTGGTAAGGTGCATGCATTAGCTCCTATGCAAAATATGGTCGGATGAAAGCATGGCTGCCGATTGGAATTTAAGTGTGCTCTGCCCAATCCATAAGAAGGGCGATCCTGCAATCTGTGCCAATTACCGCGGGATTAGTCTTCCAAATATCGCCTATAAGGAGGGCGTATTGTGTGAAAGGCTGAAACCCACTGTCAACCAACTGATTGAACCTTATCAGTGTGGCTTTGGACCTGGAAAGTCTACCATCGACCAAATATTTACAATACGCCAAATACTGGAAAAGACCCATTATAGGAGAATCGACACACACCATCTTTTCGTCGACTTCAAAGCTGCATTCGACAGTACGAAGAGGAGTTATCTGTATGCCGCAATGTCTGAATTTGGTATCCCCAAACACTAATACGGCTTTGCAAGATGACGTTGCTCAACTCCAGCAGCGCCATCAGAATTGGGAAGGACCTCTCCGAGCCGTTTGATACCAAACGAGGTTTCAGACAGGGTGACTCGCTGTCGTGTGACTTCTTTAACCTGATGTTGGAGAGCATCGTACGAGCCGCAGAACCTAATCGCTCAGGCACAATATTTTATAAGAGCGTACAATTGTTGGCGTATGCCGATGATATCGATATCATCGGCCTTAACAACCGCGCTGTTAGTTCTGCCTTCTCCAAACTGGGTAAAGAGGCAAAACGAATGGGTGTGGTGGTGAACGAGGACAAAACGAAGTACCTCCTGTCATCAAACAAACAGACGGCACACTCGCGTATCGGCACCCACGTCACTGTAGACAGTTATAATTTCGAGGTTGTAAAAGAATTCGTTTATTTAGGAACAAGCATTAACACAGATAACAAGGTCAGCCTTGAAATCCAACGTAGAATCTCTCTTGCCCAGAAGTGCTACTTTGGACTAAGTAGGCAACTGAGCAGTAAAGTCCTCTCTCGACGAACAAAACTTGCACTCTACAAGACTCTCATCATGCCCGTCCTAACGTATGGCGTAGAAGCGTGGACGATGTCAACATCCGATGAAGCGACGCTTGGAGTGTTCGAGAGAAAGATTCTGCCGAAAATTTTTGGACCTTTGCACGTTGGCAACGGCGAATATCGCAGACGATGGAACGATGAGCTGTATGAGCTTTACGGCGACATAGACATAGCGCAGCGAATAAAGATCCAGCGGCTACGTTGGCTGGGTCATGTCGTCCGAATGGATACAAACGCTCCGGCTTTGAAAGTATTCGATGCAGTACCAGCTGGTGGTAGTAGAGGAAGACCTCCTCTGCGTTGGAAAGATCAGGTGGAGAAGGACTTGGCTTCACTTGGTGTGTCCAATTGGCGCCGGTTAGCACGAGAAAGAAACGACTGGCGCGCTTTGTTAAACTCGGACAAAATCGCGTAAGCGGTTATCTCGCCAATTAAGAAGAAGAAAAGTTTGCAGACCACCGTGTAATGTGCGTTGATGTGCCTGTCTGATGATCAAAGTGCTTAGAAGTTTTTCCTTAGGGAGAATAGCAACGTTGTGCTTCGTAATAGTCAATATATCTTTTTGAGAAACAATGTTCCGGTCATAAGCATATCGGTTTTGATTTATGGTGCTTGCCGTAACAGACACTAGCTTGACCAACGATGCGTAGTGTTTTAAGATAAACCAATCAATTGGAGTAGTTTGCGCCATTGCACTTTGTACTGTCTTGCGTCCTATAATTGTGTCTGGCCTATTAAGAGCTGATTGCGGCCAGCTTGCTTCAGAACGTAACAACCATTCTAGTCCACGCCACCACAGGTGATAACTCATAAGCTGTTTCGTGCTCACTCCTCTTGAAGCGTAGTCAGCAGGGTGAACCATTCTAGTCCACGCCCCCCTAGATGATGAATCATAAGTTGTTTCGTGCTCACTCCTTGTTAAGCGCAGTCAGCAGGGTTATTTGATCTTCGTATATACCGCTAGTGGCTAATAATACTCACAGCTTGAATCTGACTTATATTTACATGATTAGAGACAAACCCGAGCGGGTTAGGGGGTTAGACTTTGTCCGCGGTGAGGGATGCCTGTCGTAGGAGACGACTAAAATCAACTCAACAGCCATAGGCTGAGCAAAACAGGTAAACAAAAAAAAAAAAACAGCAAGGGGGACCCCATGAAGAACGATACCAGTTAGATATTAATTATGGCAAGCTCTCGATTGGAGAGGATTTTGTTGACATAGGCTGGTTAACGTGGTATTCTAGGATTTTAGTAGGTAAAGGTGACACCTAACTGAATTCATTATTCACTGCGACAATATTTCCCTATCCCTAATCCATACATATTACGCACATATAAGTCGGCATATATATATTTGCACCGGCACGTACTCGCCAACGCAAAAATATCGCCATTTGCCATTAAAACTTTGGCAGGCCTCAAGTAACCCTCTCTAGCCGTCAGCATTTAGTTGGTCGTGTAGGTCCAGTTGAATTTTTCCTAGTTAGCACCGACCCGGCTCTGAACACACGTACTCATTAAGTCATGTGTCAACCCTCGCATGGCCTGCCTACATTCTTTAGATAACCGTGGGGTTATAAAGCAACTACACTACGTCTAGAGATAACGGACTTGAGAGGGGACAACGGAGACACAAAAGAACATAAACATAAAAACAACAACAACAGTAAGCGGAGAAAAAAGCGATAGTATCATACCAGCAACAGCGGATATGAAGTCGGTTTGGCTGAAGCCAATGCGTTCTGGAGGACGTCAAAGACTCTCAGATCCCTTGTTCTGGGTGCCACACAGCGCGGAAAGGAGACTGAGGAGACGAATGGTGATAGCGTGGATAGCAAACGAACTGGCTTGGCGAAAAAAATGAAGCCTAGTTGAAATGATGGAGGATGACAAAAGGCGCTTAATACATCAGTCTATAAGAGATGCAATAGAGAGCATCAAGGCAATATACAAGCTGGCAGCCATTGAACAGGGAGATAAGCAAGCCAAAGACGTCTTAACAAAAATCAGTGGTTTGCAAACATCCCTGTGGTCAACGCACAACCCAGACCGAAAAAGAAAACTGAAGGGTGCGAATTTTAACCCCAAAATCTAAGTCGGCCTTATAAAAGGAAACTCAGAAAGCGGACGCAGATCAATGGAGAACGGTGACTAAAAAAAAGAAGCCAAGGGAACCTAGACCAAGGACGGTTAGACCTGACGCGATATTAATAGAGGTGAAGGGTGAAACCTCCTATGCAGAAATATTAAAGTCGGTAAAATCCAACCCCAAACTCGGAGAACCTGGCAAAGTAGCTTCAAGAATAAAGCGAACAAAAAGGGGTGAAAAATTCATCCAGCTATTAAATTAAGGTCAACACACCAAGGAGTTCACCTCAATAATAGGTAGTACACTAGGGGAGCGATTGGCGGTACGGAGTTTGACACAAAAAAGGTTATCGAGTGTAAAGATATTGACGGGATTCCTACCAAGGAAGAAATCATTCATGCAATCAATTCGACATCGGTGCAACAACCATAGAGGTAGTGAACACGCAAAAGGCGCGCGGTGGAACACAGACATCAGTGTTAAGCCTAACGGAAGCGGAGGCGAGTAAAATTCTCACTACCGGAGGAGCTAAAGTAGGCTGGATAAATTGTCGGATCCGTGAACAATTAAGGTTAACAAGGCGGCCGTATTCGCACGAAGTATGTCCGATAAAATAGATTTCACGGAGCGAATTATCCTCTCCCATGCTCCGCCCATATGCGGTGCGGCCGGGGGTATAAAACGCCACCCCACCTCCCGTACTCTTGCTGTAGCTCATCAGTCGAATATCTCGGCTTGTCGAACATGACTTGCGCCTCTAAAGTTTGTGGCATTGACTGAAATAGTTCGCCTAGGTGTACCACGACGACAGATAAACTGCTTCAGAATAAGTAAAAATGCATCTGTGGAATGAGAGGGGGTAATTTCCATATGTACTGCGCCAAAGCGTTTCTCATGATGTTTACCAACAGGTTCAGGTGGCAGATAACCCATTTGAGGTGGCTGTGGTACTGTCTTATGGTTTCGGCAAACTTGACACTTCCTTCCGACGCAACTTACCAACGCTCCTTATCCACTTTCGTTTAACTACGACTTCGTTGTGATGATGGTCATATTTACGATGGAAAAACTCGATTATTAGAAGTGTCACTGGATGTTTCCGGAACATCTGATGCATAGCTTATTGTCGCGAACAAAGCACCACCTATCGTTGGTAGATAAATCGTAAAACTATTTGCATTTCCCGAGTCGATGATCCCCACTGCACTGAACAGAATAAGGTTGAGAGCTTGTGGCACTGTTGGTGTGAATTACGTCGTGCACGAGCACCCTTTTCTTGACTAGCGCACGTCGCCAATTTGAAAAGCCAATAGTCGAACTCACTAATGTCAGCATGGACCAGTGAAACCCTATATCTACCCCACTTTAAATTCAAGTCGCGGTCATGCTGCCCGAATTTATACTCGGTAGTGCGTACCCGTCCTCTGATGTAGCACATAATGCGTGAGCCGCGCCATGATGCGCCAAACGATCAACGTGATGCCTCATGTATGCGCCTAATTGTGTGTACCCATCAGCAAACGTAATATGTTCAGAAGTTGTACCCGATGTACCATTGGATTGGTTGATTGAAGAACCGATGATATCGTCTCTAACCTCGAATTAGTTGTTAGGTGATGTAACAAAATTTGCCATCGGCTTGTTACCTGCCCTGATATCCATTTCGGTGAGGAGTTTTGTGCACGTTTCCGAAGATATTGACGCAATTAATTTCGGAAATAACCACAAAATATTTTCGTTGCTGTTCAAACGTCGGCTGCACACGGTGATGGCTCTAAAGTAAAAGAACGAGCTTTCTTCGTTCGCTTTACTTTGAATCGAGCTCGTGAAGTGCATTTTTTAGTGCTAACTAAAATAGTTACTATTACAACGCAATTACCCTGCGTTGTAACACTATGAATCCGATTATGCCTAGAATAATACGAAAAACTTACGGCGAGTGGACCGACAGTTGTAAGGATTCTCTAGAGGACCTAGTCAGACACAGACACTATAGATCTTGAGCCAATAAGAGATATTGTGTACGGAATCCCGGAACACTTAATTACGATCAACAAAATATAGTGGGCAAAAAAAAGATTTGACCCATTTGTATCTCCAGGACTGGATGTAATTTTCCCAGCAATGCTACAAATGTAAGCAATCTTGTGGTACCATAGTTAAGAGCACTATATATGTAGGATACTTATTGCGGCCGCAGCAGAATGGGATGGTGCGTGACTACCATTCGGGAGACGTAGGTTCGAACCTCCCTGAAATACTAAAATGAAGAAAACGTATTTTCTAATAGCGGTCGCCCCTTGCCAGGCAATGAAAAACCTCCGAGGGTATTTCTGCCATGAATATCTACCGTTCGGAGTCGGCTTAACTGTAGGTCCCTCCATTTGGGGAACAACATCACACACCACAAATAGCGGAGGAGCTTGGCCAAACACCCAAAAAGGGTGTAAGCGCCAATTATATATGTATGCTTGGAGTTTTACTATGTTCCTGTTTTGTGTAGAGAAGCGAGGGTTGTGTTCATTCCGAGAGCAGAAAAAAGCAACTTTATACTTGAAGGAATACAGGCCCATTAGTTTAACTTCATTTCTCCTTTAGAATTCCGCATTAGAAACACAATTGCGCCGGACAAATTATCCAAGGCTTATCACCCTTACACTAAATGCAAATTGTTCTTCACTCGCTCGTACGGAATATAGAAATGGCTTTAGAATATAAAAAGGATGCCCTAGCGGTATTTTTATATATGTCAGGAGCGTTTAACAATTTTATGAAAGAAGCTATTTTAAACAGTATCGGGTAATTAAATGTTCAACTAGCTGTTGGTTGAAGCAGCTACTAGTGTGACATGTAGCTGTAGATGAATGCAGAGGTACTCCGCAAGGGGGTACTATCACCGGTAACTGGTAGTAAATGAACTGGCACTAAAACTAGTGGCATATGCAGATTACATAGTTACAGAAGTTACGCGAAAGTACCTGGACACCATCAATGACTTGATGAAACTTTCATCACTCTAAAAACTGTTTATCAATGGACATCTCACGCAGGTCTGGGGATAAACGCGGAAAAGACGAAAATGCTACTTTTTATAAAGTCCCGGAGTGGAACCTCACGAAGCTAGGCAACAACAAAGAGCATCCGAAGTACCTGGCATTGGACAGTAAACTTCTGTGGAAGCTCATTATTGGGGAAAGGTGAAAAAGACTAGTAATGCGTTGTATGCATGTAAAAGAATGTTGAGCGTTGATTGGGGTCTATCGCCCTTATGGGACTTGGTACGGTGGACTGCAAGAAGAAAATTTATATATTTAATGCCATTGGAAAGGATTCAGTGACTTGCTGATCTGTGCATAACAGGAGCAATGAAAACCACTCCTACGGCGGCGCTAGAAGTAAGACTTAGCCCACCACCTATTGACCCTATGGCGGAAAGTCTTACAGCAAAATCCGAAGGAAGGTTAGTGGCTGCTGCAGTATTTACATACAGAAGCTTCGGATATAGCTCAAAAGAAGAGAAGTACTAGTTGCACAGACTAAATTGTTCCACGTTTTAGTTGGGAGAGAGGGATTCATACAACAATTGAAGAGGAGAGATGGCACAAAGACATGAAGCCTGGCCGTAGAACTTTTAATATTTACACAGATGGCTCTAAGACTTTGGACAGACTTGGAGCGTTTATTTACTGCTCAAATCTTGGGATGAAACAGTAAATCAAGCTATTTGACCAGAACAGTATTTTCCAAGCGGAAGTTTTGGCGGTTGGGAAAGCCACGGAAATAGCCTACACAAATAGTTATGCGTAGAACAAAAAACTGACTCAATTCTCACGAAAAGACTGCAAAACTATTATAGGTATACTGATAGGTCATAATCTTCCCTCTGGATATGCTTACAAGTTAGGGATTGCTAGCAGCGACAAATGAAGGAGGTGTGGAAAAGATATAGAGTAATATTTAGAGCACCTTCTGTGTCTTTGTCCGGCATTATCGAAAATGTGCTCAAAACACCTGGGAGCCCCACAGTTTGAGGGTCTGGAGTATATATCAAAAATATATTATCCAGTGCTGCTTAGATTTGCTAAAAGCGTTGGCATCCTACGTGATGGCTACTATAAGTTTGACATCAGTCTCCATTTGGTATCGCTAGTGACCGAAAGGTCTATGCGTGGCCTTATGCCAGATAGGTTAACCTAAGGAAATCTACATAACGCGAAACCTACTTCTTGAAATATCGTTTGCTACTCCTTCCGGAGTCTGCATGCATCGGCAACGTAGTCAGAACCTGTGAAAACATCGTCAATATAGAATTCGTGTAGAGTATCTGAGCAGCATCTGGGAAATTGCATCGTTCATAGATGAAAAGTGTGCAATACTTCGATCGCGAGGTAAGACGCACAGCTGGCGCCACAAGTAACGGTGTTTAATCGATAATTCGACGGAAACCCATGCCTCGTTGTACTCCACAAGTACTGTAGCTCTGCATTTCGTTTATAAACCAAGATTTGCCGGCACATCTTGGTGATATCTGCTCAGAGAGCGGGCCGCCCTGATTATAAACAATCATTTAGCGACTTATCGAAGCTACATTTTTTCGAAGCGTTGAATACGACGTGCAGTTTCATTGTTGTACTCGAAGCCTTGCAAGTCCCGTGAAGTCGGAATTAACAGACAGGAGATGAGCAGATTGTGTTACCAGTGATGAGTTGCATATGCTTCAGCGACAGATACTCATACATTAAATCTGTATACATAATTCGCATAGATGCCAAAAGTGCCTTGGTAAGTACGTACAGAGTAACCGCGAAATGTTGTGTAAAGATGACTTGCTTCAACTTTGACGTTCGTTTAAAAGGCAAGCAAACAATGTAAGGTAAGTTAAGCTCCTCTTATATCCAGAAACGACGAAGAGTTGGCTATAGCATGGTCGGGTTATCCTTCGAAAACCACCCAAACCAGCTGTGTGTTTCCAGCGACTAGATTGTTAATACAGCTGCAGCCGGTTACAATACTCTGGCGTAATTTTCAGCGTTGAAAATTACGTCAATGAATTACGGAATATTAAGCCTAGGACTTGCTAGATCTTCTTCTTAATTGGTGCGATAACCGCTTACGCGCTTTGGCCGAGTTTCACATAACGTCAGTCGTTTCTTCTTCGTGCTAACTGGCGCCGGTTGGACACACCAAGTGAAGCCATGTCTTTCTTTACCTGATCTTTCCAACGCAGAGGAGGCGGAGTTAATGCTGGTTCCTAAATAAACGAAGTATTTTGCAGCCTCGATAATAACTGTCAGCAGTGACGTGGGTGCCAATACGCGAGTGCGCCGACTGTTTGTTTGATGACAGGAGGTACTTCGTTTTGTCCTCGTTTACCACCAGGCCCATTCGCTTTCCCTTTTTATCCAGTTTAGAAAAGGCAGTATTATCAGCGCGGTTGTTAAGGCCGATGAAATCGATATCATCGGCATATTTGTGTACTCTTATAAAAAATTGTGCCTGAGCGATTAAGTTCTGCGGTTCGAACGATCTTCTCCAACATCAGGTTAAAGAAGTCACGTGACAGCGAGTCACCCTGTCTGAAACTTCGTTTGGTATCAAACGCCTAGGGAGGTCCTTCCCAATTCTGACGGCGCCGCTGGTATTGAGCAACGTCATTTTGCAATGCCATATTAGTTTTGCGAGGATACCAAATTCATACAATACATTGCGGCATATAGGTAATTCCTTTTCGTGCTGTGGAATGCAGCTTTGAAGTCGACGAAAAGTTGATGGGTGTCGATTCTCCTTTCCTGAAGTGTTTCCAAGATTTGGCGTATTGTGAATATCTAATCGATGGTAGACTTTCCAGGTCTTAAGCCACACTTATAAGGTCCAATCAATTGATTGATGGTGGGCTTCAGTCTTTCACACAATTTGCTCGCTAGAACCTTATGCGCGATATTTAGAAGACTAATCGCTCGATAATTGGCACAGATTGCAGTATCACCCTTCTTATGGATTGGGCAGAGCACACTTAAATTCCAATCGGAAGGCATGCTTTCATCCCACCATATTTTGCATAGAAGCCGATGCATGCACCTTACCAGCTCCTTGCCGCCATGTTTGAATAGCTCAGCCGGCAGTTCGTCTGCGCCCGCGGCTTTGTTGTTCTTTAAACGCGTTATCGCTATTCTCACCTCGTCATGGTCGGGTAGCGGAACGAAAAATCTGTCGTCAACGATTGGGGTATCGGGATCTTCACATTTTCTGTGACATGCACAGCTATCACTATTTAAGAAGTTCGAGAAGTGTTCCCACCATAATTTAAGTTTGTTCTGGACGTCAGTCAGCAGATCGACGTCTTTGTTCTTAGAGGGAAAACGTCCCGGTCTTAAAACCTTCTGTAGCTGCCAAACGTTCTGGTCGAGTTTTCATGCGTTGTTCCGATTGGCCAGCTCCCAGCTCTTTTGTGATTAGCGCTTTTAAATGTCGAACATTCTTTGCACAGGTAGATGTACATTTTTTGCTGCACAGAGGCGTGTGTGTAGTTTGGTTGCGACAAGATAATGATCCGAGTCGATGATGGGTCCTCGGATCGTATGTACATCTAAAATACTAGAAGCACGTCTTCCATCTATCACAACATGATCGATACCCAGAGAATACTTGGGCTAAGAACGGAAGTTATGAGCTGCTTGAACTATATGTAGAAGAATCGCCCTGACCACTTTCAAGTGAATGGTGATCAGTAACTTTTCCCACTTGCGTGGACTTCTACATATGGAACCATGGAGCTTGAGATGCTGGCCAATAGGAACAACGAACGAAAATTCTACCGGAAAGGCTAAAGGTTTTGAAAACGGGCTGTTTTCCTGTAAGAACAAAGACAGCGATCTGGTGACTGACATACAGAGTATCCTTAAATTATGGAGGCAACACTTCTCGAACCTGTTAAATAGTGACAGCTACGCTTGTTAAAGAGATTTCGAATATCCCGATACTCCAATCGTTGATGACGGGACCTGTCATTCCATTATCCGACCTTAACGAGGTGAGAATAGCGATAAAGCTGCCTGCCGATTGGAATTTAAGTGTGCTCTGCCCAATTCTTAATAAGAGTGATTTTGCAATCTGTGCCAAATATCGGCGGATTAGTCTTCTAAATATCGCCTATATGGTTCTAGCGAGCGTATTTTACGAAAGGCTGAAGCTTACCATCAACCGACTGATTCGACCTTCTCAGTGTGGCCTTAGACCTGGAAAGTCCACAATCGATCAGATATTCACAACTCGCCAAATCTTGGAGAAACTTCATGAAAGGAGAATCGACACCCATCATCTTTTCGTCGACTTCAAATCTGCATTCCACAGCACGAAAAGGAGTTACCTATATGCCGCAATGTATTGTATGAATTTGGTATCCTCGCAAAACTAATATGGCATTGCAAAATGACGTTGCTCAATACCAGCGGCGCCGTCAGAATTGAGAAGGACCTCCCTAGGCGTTTGATACCAAACGAAGTTTCAGACAGGGTGACTCGCTGTCACGTGACTTCTTTAACCTGATCGATCGTAACCTTGAGAAGATCGTGCGAGTGGTAGAACTTTATCGCATAGACACAATTTTTTATAAGAGCGTACAATTGGTGATGTATGCCGATGGTATTGATATAATCGGTATTGACAACCGCGCTGTTAGTTCTGCCTTTTCTAAACTGGTTAAAAAGGGAAAGCGAATGGGTCTGGTGGTGAACGAGGACAAAACGAAGTACCTCCTGTCATCATACAAACAGTCGGCGTACTCGCGTTTGACAGTTAAGATTTCGAGTTTGTAAAATACTTCGTTCATTTAGGCACCAGCATTAACACCGATAACAATGTCAGCCTAGAAATCCAACGTAGATTCTCACTTGCCAACAAGTGCTTCTTTGGATTAAGTAATCAACTGAGTAGTAAAATCCTCTCACGACGAACAAAACTAACACTCTACAACGTGTGGAGTTGCCTGATCTCCCATCGGGCGCATCCCAGGTGGTGGATAGGGAAGCCCTGGCATCACACGAGTGGCCTTCGCTGATGGGGTGGGTTAAACACTCGTGTGATGACTCAAAGTTGGCATAGAATCAGGGTGCCATCCACGAACCAAACTGGCTAGGGAGGAGTCCCGAAAAAAACCAAAAAGGTAATGGAAAACAATGGATCTATTACTCCAGGTGGAATCCACTCAAGTGGCAATCCACCCGCTTCGGCGGCAGGGGCATGGATTCTGGAGGCCCCAACCATTACCCAAGTCTCTCAGCTCTATGAGCGAGAACGCATCCTGGAGGAGATGGGGATTGCTATCGCAATCTCCTCTCCTTCAGAGTCTGAGAAACGTTTCCCTGTTTCGGAGGGCCTGAGTTGTGAGGTCTCTTCGGTGGCAGCCGGCAAATCGAAGAGCGTGGCAAGGAGGGAGAGAAGAAAGCGGCGGGAAGCGAAGAAATCCTCATGTAGCTCTGCCGGCCCTTCTGTGTCTGTGTCTTAAAAAAGACCTCGGTCAGCGGAAGTGACACATTCGGAAGTTACCGAATCCTCGGTGGACACGGGCACTCCCAAGTTGTCTCGCTCTCGATGTAAGCGGAGAAGGGCGGTGGCTGAAAGCAGCACACCTCCCTGCCCTGCGGGCGCCGCCAAGGTACGAGCGCGTTCTTGGCGCCAGTCAATGTGGCGGGAAAAGGTTCTGCTGAGCCACGTCTCTATCGGCGCCTCGACAAAATGTCCAGCACAGCTGTCTGCCCGGCGAAATCTTTGTCAGTGGAGGATCGGGAGCTGGACCTTCGCCCAAGCACATCCAAGGGTGCGGCCAAGTCATTCTATAGCGAGAAGGCTGCTGGCCCACGACCTGTGGCTGTGATTCGCTTCGCAGTCTACAGCGAGGAGAGTGTACCCCTCAGGAAGGCCATCTAGACCTGTCTACGGTGGATGTGCTATCCTGTCTACGTGCTCTGAATTCGGGCATCAACACGAGGCTTTGGCGAGTCCTCTCGTACACTAAGAGCAAAAACCGGAAAGGAAAGGAAGGAGCTGCTCTTGTGGTGCGAGTGGATGAGGCCAGTGTTGATGTCATGGGCCCACGGTACGGGAACCGTCTGAGTCTCTTCTTTGGGACGGTCAGCTTTCATGTTTTTCCCAAATGATTGGCTCGGACGGTTCCTGTAGCTACCGTCCCTTGACGGTGACGCAAATAAACTTGCAGCATTCCAAAGCCGCTACTGCCCTACTAAACAGAAGGCTTTCCCAGCTGCCCACATTACCCCACATAACAGTAGTGCAAGAGCCCTGGGTCTTTAGGGGCGTCTCTGTGGCTTAAGTGCGCTGAAAGGGGCCACGTTATTATATGACAGGAGTTCGAGTAGATCTAGGACCGGTCTTATAGTATCATCCCAACTCACTGTGACGGATCCTGAAAAGGGACCCAAGTGCAAAGCTGGGGTCACTTAGGAAATCTGATGGCTCCTTCACGGAGCGGCAAAGTGAGACACTCAGCTTGCTGATGGAATCTCACTTTCCTGGTAATCAGATAAGCGTCAGTCGGCAACAGCTCTTATTGATAGAGGCAGTTGTCAGAGCTGTTACCCCTTCTCGGCATGACTGGTTCGTTGTAAGATCTGTGGTGAATGAGGCCGCCATTCGATTTGCCATGAAATCTTTTGGCGGCTACAATCGGCATATATCCTGCCATGCTGAAGGAAGGTGCAGAGTCCGTGACAGCAGCCCTGAAGAAAATCTTCTCGGCATGCCTGGCACTGGCTTACATACCACGTTCTTGGAGGATAGTGAGGGTCGCTTTCATCCCAAAGGTTGGAAAAGACGACTACACCAGCCCCAAAAGCTTTAGACCTATCAGCATGACCTCTTTCATGCTGAAAAGTCTCGAACGACTGGTGGAATTGCACATACGTCAGAAGTCGCTGAAGGCTCACCCTCTGTCCCCATTTCAGCATGCCTATCAGAGTGGAAAATCGTGCGAGTCGGCATTGCAAAACCTTGTTGCTAGGGTAGAGCTGGCCATCGACAGGGACTACGCTATGGGCATATTTTTAGACATAGAGGGGACGTTTGATAATGCCACTTTTGACAATATGTGTAACTCTACTAGTAGGAACGGCGTAGACCGGGTGCTAGTAAATTGGATTCGTTCGATGCTGGCCCAAAGAATCGCTTCGGTGCGAGCAGAGGAGGATCTGCTGGTGTCATCTGGGGTTAATAGAGGCTGCCCCCAAGGCGGTGTGCTATCTCCATTGCTCTGGTGCATGGTAATCGATCCTCTACTCACCACCTTAAACTATTCGGGAGTCTACGCACAAGCATATGCTGACCATGTTGCTTGTTTGGTAACAGGCCCTTCGCTTATGAACATCTGCAGGACAGTGAAGAAAACTCTGGATCGGATTGACACTTGGTGCTGTGCGAATGGGCTATCGGCAAATCCCGCCAAGACTGGTATTGTCCTCTTTACCAGAAGGAGGAAGCTTGATGGACTCGTTCTGCCAAAGCTAAAAGGAGTCACAATCCAGCTATCCAAGGAAATTAAATATCTTGCAGTAATCCTCGATAGTAAGCTCCTATGGAAAACACACGTTGAAACAAAGGCATCCAAAGCACTAACAGCTTTCTGGCAGTGCAAAGGTGTCGTTGGGAAAACGTGGGGTCTCTCTCCTAGCAAAGTCCTATGGATCTACATGGCTATGATAAGTCCCATTATCACCTATGCATGAGTGGTCTGGATGAGTAGACTCTCGCTAGTGGGTGTCAGGAGGATCTTATCGAGACTACAACGCACTGTGGCCATCTGTTGCACCGGAGCTTTTCCGACTACTTCAAGCCCGGCACTAGATGCTCTGATTGGTTTACCACCACTTGATGCTTTCATCCAAGGAGAGACCTTGAAGGCCATCTGCAGACTGAAACACAATGGGAACTGGTACGGCCCTTGTCCGGCATTGGAACACAGAGAAGGTATGGACATAGATCCAACGATTCTCTCCATGCCCCTTGACTCCATACCATCAAGAGTCGTACTTGAAAAGAGAGACAGTGTAGTACTACCAGAGGCTTAATTGTGGGAAGACTCAGAAAATGAGCCCGGTAAACACTGCTTTCGCATTTTTACGGATGGCTCCAGGACCGAGCATGGCTCCGGATCTGGGGTCACATGGAAAGGTTGGGCATCTCAGACAGTGTACTCTGCCCAGCTTGTGAAGAGGAGAATGAGACGGCGGACCACTTCCTGTTGTATCTGCCCCGCCTTCGCTCGAATCAGGTTTGAGGTTTTTGGCACTGATGTGTTAAGAAGCGACCAACTTGGCTCCTTGGCACAAGATCTACTCAGATTTCTTCGGAGTTCGGGTAGATTTAAAGAAAATTAAAATGGAATCCAAGTGTAGTACAATGGACTTAATTAATGTCTGAGTGCTGCACTTGCTAGTTGTCCCGACAAAAAAAAAAACAACACTCTACAAGGCTCTCATCCTGCCCGTCCTAACGTATGGCACTGAAGCGTGGACGATGACAACATCCCATGAAGCGACGCTTGGAGTGTTTAAGAGAAAGATTCTGTGGAAGATTTTTGGACCTTTGCACGTTGGTGACGGCGAATATCAGTGGCGATGGAACTGTGAGCTGTGTGACCTTTACAACGACATATACATATATATACAGGGTGAGCGATATGAAGTGTTACCTATTAAAAAAACACCATAACTTTTTTATGTGAAATTAGTTTTTATTGATTTCAAAGACAAAATTGTTCAAAAATGATTACAATTTTAACATATATTCACTTTAGCTCGATATGACCACCCTTAGCCTTGACTATAGCCTTCAAACGGTCTAAAAATGAGTTGCATGCTGCACGAATGTGATCTTGAGGTATTTTGGCCGATTCTCGTATAATCGCTTTTTTCAGCGCATCCATACTGGCATATTTTTTAGTCCTCACCTTGCTCTCCAAAATGGACCAGATGGAGTAGTCCATCGGATTAGCGTCTGGTGAATTCGAAAGCCATTGTGTGGACGAAATGAAGTATGGAACATGATTTGACCCATTTTTGGTTCACACGAGCTTTATGAGACGGTGCCGAGTCCTGTTGGAACGTCCATGGTCTACGACCGAAACGTTTGCGTGTCCACGGCTCTAAAGCAGCTTCTCAAACATTTTCCCGATAATAAGTCGCATTCACTTTGACACCAGGCTCGATAAAAACGATTGGAGAGCGTCCATAAGCTGTCACTGCGACCAAAACCATTACTTGCGATGGGAAATTGCTTCGAGTGGCCATACGTAGGCTCAAATTCTCGTTTGGTCAGTATCATTGTAACGTTTTATAGTACGATACACAAACATTTTATTCACTTTGAAGTGACTGAGTTCACGAACAATGGCTGGTTGTGATTTTCCAGCCAAATATAACGCAATCACACTATTACGTTTGAATTTCATCACAGAAAAAACTGAGACGCAAATGCTTTTGATGGCTTATAAACAACTAGCGGACCCTCACCCGCTTCGCTGGGTGAAAGAAAAATATAAATGAAAAGTGTTCTTTGTTTTTTTCTGGTTTCATCATTTAATTCATGCTCGGCCATTATTTTGTGACTTATTCTAATAACAATGTTTTACTTATTTTAGTGACTTACTCTAACGATTGTAAACTAACAACTTATTCTAAAGTCTTCTGATACACAAAATTTTTGCTTTTATTTTCATGCGGTGTATAAATATTGGCGGCCGCCGTAGGGTTGGTGCGTTATTACCATTCGGAATTCACAGAGAGGTCGTTGGTTCGAATCTCGGTGGAAGCAAAATTAATAAAAACATTTTTCTAATAGCGGTCGCCCTCGGCAGGCAATGGCAAACCTCCGAGTGTATTTCTGCCATGAAAAAGCTCCTTATAAAAATATCTGCCGTTCGGAGTCGGCTTGAAACTGTAGGTCCCTCCATTTGTGGAACAACATCAAGACGCACACCACAAATAGGAGGAGGAACTCGGCCAAACACCTAACAAAAGTGTACGCGCCAATTAATTCTTATTAATTATTATTATAAATATAAAGTAACGATGGTTTCCCTACTCGAGAACATCCTACATACAGTTGCCCATGTCCAAACCATAGATAAGTTAGGTCAATTCCACATAATTGAAGTGTTTGACCTTGAGACTTATTGATTGTAATAGCAAAAGCAAGGGAATTGAAGTCGCTTAAAATCAAGAGGCAAATCTGTTGAAATTATTGGAATGCGCGGAATCAAAACATCTTCACCTTTAAATTTGCCTTTCAAAATTGTTGCTTCAATTACAATACATTGTTCATTGTCCGTTTCAATCAATCAATGAAACAATTGATTTATAGGTGACAACTTCACCTGAAATTTGAGTCAAAATACTGGCATTGATTTCATTGACATCGACATTTTTTGCAGCTAATATAGCTCTCTCGCTTAGCCAATCTTGATTTCGATAGTTTTGGGCAATATTTGGGAATATATTTTGCAGTAATTGTACTATTGATTCTGTTACGGTACAAAAATTAGTTGGAAGTGTGATCATGCCTGTATTCTTATCAATTGGCTTTCGTCCATTTCCTAATTGCAACAAATATTCGGAAAATTCAGCTGTTGGATCATTCTGTAACTGCACACGAACATTAGTAGTTAATGTGAGTTTTTGAACATATCTCCACAGATTAGAAGATTTAAGGCACGCTCTCAATTCATCAACTGCTGTTGATTTGGGAATAACATGCAAAGTTTGTCGAAAATCACCGGCCAATAGAATTAGTACACCACCAAATATGTTTGTGTTATTTCGAAAATCTTTCAGTGTTCTATTTAAGGCTTCCAGTGATTTTTTATGAGCCATCATACATTCATCCCATACAATAATTTTACCTGTTTGTAAAACCTTTCCCATTCCAGAATTTTTGCAAGTTGGTTCTTTATTTACTTGCATATTTAATGGTAACTTTAATGCAGAATGTGCAGTGCGACCGCCGTCCAATAAAGTTGCCGCTATTCCAGATGATGCCAAAGCCAATGCAATATTATTCTGTGATCGAATGGTGGCTAAAATTAACGACAACAAGCACGTTTTTCCAGTCCCACTTGGTGCATCTAAGAAGAATATTCCTCCTCTTTCATTTGCAACATTGTCTATAATTGTGTCATATACCTGCCTTTGTTCTGTGTTTAATTTTGGTAGGTTTGTTGTTACAAATGTGTTCAGATCATTTCGATCATATTCTTTTTCACGTCTTAATTCTGCATTGTATGCATCATGCATCGGACGATTTGGTGCGATCATACCTAACTCACTCAGAGTTTTATTTGCAATCATCAGGCAAAAGTCTTCGATTTTAATTAATGCCTCATTATATAATTCATCTGTATAATTCAAATTTGGATTTGCAGTAATGCGACGTACCTTATGTAGGATATCTTCCTCCAACCACTGATTATTATTTTCAGGCAAATTCAATTCTTTGCATGCTTGCTGATAAGTACAACAAAGATGACCATTAACTCGTTTCAAACTTTCGAATGATCTTGGGCTGGGAATATCAACTAAGAGTAAACGTAAATAGAAACATTCCACTTAACTTGGATGCACAGTGTAAGTCGTCCGATTGCATCGCCCAAATGAACACCTGGATATCCATCTACAGGTATTCCTCGTTGCCTTCGTACCCAGGACCTTGATGATGCATTCCAAGTATAATATTTAGGAACATTTGAATAAAGCAATGTTCTTGCAAATGAATCTTTTTCACATAAGTTGAAAAATGCAGTTAGTGTTGTTGCTGGTGGTCGTTCGGCCATTTGTGGAGCAGTATTTTCAGTGAAATAAACACTTTGTTCATTTTCTAAATGGACTGTCAAATGAATAACAGCTGGATGGCGATCATGAATCGGAAATGATAATATTCTCCAAACTGCTTCGTTGCTACTAATGTATCTTCACATTTGGTAATTAGTAATTTCATCATTTCGATTTACAACTCCAAATACTGCCATGTCACTTCCTTTATTGATATATTTGCATATGTATTTGATGGATTTTACGGAGTTACAATATTCAACATTTATATGTGCGTTAAATGTTTTCGATAATAATTTGGAATACGGAACTATACAACGGCTATCGATCTCTACATTTTGACTATTTATTTTCACAGTGACTGTTTTTCCATTATCTTTTGGTGATCTTCTACGGTACAATGGATATCCATCATTTCCAGTAATTATTTCAGCAATTAATTGCCTTGGGTAGTTTTTTGAACATTTATCATCAACCATACATGGAGAATTTTGATTTAACGTATCACACGGTCCATGAATCATGTTTTTGGTTACAGTAGTATGTAATTCTGGATCTTCATTTATATCTGGAATTTCAGCACATATAATATGATCAATTTTATCTGTGGTTAGTTTTTGTTTTAACCAAATCAAAATATGCGCATGAGGCAAGCCTCTTTTTTGCCATTCCACAGAATACATGAAACATTGTACATCTCCGTAAACTTTATGTTTTACAATGAAATCCATTAGAGACTGTAGCTTTCGTCTAAACACTCTTACAGTAATGTCATGCCTATCAGTAGCTGATTGCCCAGTATATAAATGATTCTTAAAATCATCCCATTTCGGATTGCATGAGAAAGTTATGAATAAGTCGGGTCGACCATAATTTCTGGCATAACACATTGCATCTTGGGCGTATTCATGCATATGCCTTGGGCTGCCTGTATACGATGAAGGTAATATTACCATTCGACCAATGTTATTAACGTTGGTATCGTTGTTAATTGCATCTCGTAAAAGTATGTATTCGTCATAGCGCAATTTTCTTTGGTTGAATCTAATGTAATTCAATCGTTTTGTTTCTATTTTCGCATGCATGTCAACAATATACTGATGAAATATCGGGCGGATATTGTATGTCTGGTAAACGACGACTGGTGTTTCAGTTTTGAATTTCAATGCTTGACAAAATCCGCAAATTTTATCCATACCTCCAACTACAACGTATTTTTGAGATGAATAATCAAGTTGTGGATTATATTGAAATGCTGCACCATTCAAATTTACAGAATTGATATTTATTGGCCGATTTTGAGAACGTGATCTAGTACGATCTCTTTGTTGACTTAATCTATCAGCATGATTTTCCTCACTTTCATTTTGTCTGTGATTTTGCACATTTCTATTGTGACGTGTATTACGTCCGATGTCAGCATGTCTTCTATCTCTTGGCATTTCTTTTACCGAATCAAAGTGGTCTTCTTTATGTCACTCTGAGCTCTTGATTGCTACTTTTCTTGTTGTTAAACTGGAATTTAAATTGACATACTGTTAGCGCCATCTTTTAAAAATATAATTGAACTGTGAGCACGCGTTGAAATGGAAATTACATAGAACAGAAATGGGAAATGATCAGCAAAAATAATATATATTTTTGAAATTTTTCTTGAAAATATCTACGGAAAGTGTGAAAACAATCTCTTTTCTTAAATATCTTAAGTAAAAACTTCTAAAATATTAATTATTTTTGCCGATTTCTGTTGTGTGTATTTTTCACACCATTTATTTACTGTTTCACTTGTTATCAATCATTTAGAAAATTAATATATATTTTGTAAATTTTTCGTGAAAATATCGTTGGAAAATGTGAAAACAATCTCTTCTCTTAAATATTTCTGACGCACTTTTTTTATCTCTTTGGTTGATGCCTGGAAACTGCTTCACTTGAACACTTTACCAAATAAAACACTTTCTTGTTAGTTTTAACACTTACTTTCACTATGCACTATTACTGATAATCTTTGGTAATCTTCTAAGAAAACGGCCTTGCTTAAGTACTTTTTTAGCGACGACCTGTTCAGGTTCGTTGAGCTAATGGTTTTGCTTCGGTTATCCCGAAGTGTGGGTGTAAAGAAGAAGTATTTAAGCAAAGTGTTAAGTTAGTCACAGCAGCATTGTGTTACGATTAATTATTGCAGGCGGTCAGCTACAGCTGTGCCTGCTAGTTTGTATGTTTCTATTCTATGTGAATGCAGGCGTGTAGCCACTGCTGTATGAATATATGTATATGTATGTATGTTTGCATTCCATTGAAATGTATGTAAAACAAATAAATGTTGAAATGTATGTAATGGAATGAAAATTTAGGCATAAATACTGCTGCGTTAACTTGTACATATGTGAGTAAAATGTACGCTCCATGCAACCGTTTACAATAACAACCACACGCGTAAAAAGAACGCTGCCTCGTGTATACTGTGTGTTGACGAAGAAGTAAAGGAGATTTTAACCAAACATAGTTACAAACCTTCTCCACATGTGTCTCTTCAATATGGCAAAGTTTGGTTAAAATCGGTTGAGCCATTCTCCGTAAAGTTCATCACAACGCGAAGAACGGCTGAATTTATGTATATATAGATAGATGTGATTGAATATACCACTTTAACTGGTTGTAGTACATAAGAATGCAATCTCTT
This sequence comes from Anastrepha ludens, assembly GCF_028408465.1. Lineage (NCBI taxonomy): Eukaryota > Metazoa > Arthropoda > Insecta > Diptera > Tephritidae > Anastrepha > Anastrepha ludens. Next base: position 94,554,854 of record NC_071503.1, on the reverse strand, counting down.
AACCTGATTCCCAGTTGGTCTATATCTGGAGTCCTTAGTTACCCAGCGGAAAGAAAAGTTCTCTTTTCATTAGCATTTATCAACAACTTACAATGGATACGCATGTGGTTCAAACGCATCCTAGAGTTATCCAGTTCCACGTTTTGGTCTATATTTCGAGACCCTAGTTACGGAGGGGCATTAAAAATACTCTATACTATAGCAATCATCCACAGCTCCCATTTGCTACCCATATTGTACAAACACATCCTTAAGTTATCGGGGTCCACATTTTGGCCAATATTTCGAGACCCTAGTCGCGGAGCGGCATCAAAAATACTCTATACTGTAGCAATCATCAGCAGCTTCCATTTGCTACCCATATTGTACAAACACATCCTAGGGTTACCCGGGTCCACGTTTTGGCCGATTTCTCGAGACCCTGGTATCCGATTCTTAAAATTTCAAAACACAAACCATCTACTGAATAGTCCAAACAAAGCCAAAAAATTTGGTTAAAATCGGTTAAGCCATTCTCCGTAAAGTTTATCACAACGCGAATAACGGCTGAATTTTTAAATATATAGATAGATATATTGAACTGTCATTAGACCAATTTTGACATTTTACACATATTTTTATGAGAAGCTGTTTCGTGGCTGAAATACACTCGGAGGTCTGCCATTGCGTGCCAAGGGGCGACCGCTGCTAGAAAAATATTTTTCTTAATTTGGTGTTTCACCGAGATTCGAACCTACGTTCTCTCTGTGAATTCCGAATGGTGGTCACGCACCAACCCATTCGGCTACGGCGGTCGCCAACGACATATACATAGCGCAGCGAATAAAAATTCAGCATCTACGTTGGCTGGGTCATGCGGTTCGAATGGATACAAACGCTCCGGCTCTGAAAACATGCGACGCGATACCACCTGGTGGTAGCAGAAGAAGAGGAAGGCCTTTTCTGCGTTGGAAAGATGGAGAAGGACTTGATTTCACTTGGTGTGTCCAACTGGCGCCTATTAGCATGAGAAAGAAACGACTGACGGACATAAAACATTACGAAATAGTATTCTACTTAATTACCAGGAATGAAATTTAAGAAACTGGTCAAACGTAAAAAGTAAAAAAACAACTTCCAAGTTAGCTTATTATCCTCAAAGAGGGTCTCTTCTTTTCGCTAGGCAATCCGACACAGCGCGTGATACCTTACACAATCATGTATGCTGTGTGAATTCGCGGCTCCTTTAAACGTAATTCGTAATTCGCGGCTACGTAAAACGTAAACCGGAATTCCATACTCCGATAGTCAACTGGTTAGTATGTTTTGCGAACCTGCAGTAGTATCCAAAAAAGTCCTGGTACGCCCTATATGGATGCACGTTGTCGTTCGTATAAGAACACGACGACCATTCCTTGACTTTAGGGATATTTCCAGGATACCCATAAGAACATACTGGAAATTGCGTTAGGTCAAAAATCATGTTGTGAAGCGAAGTTGTGCCTTAGTAGGTTGTCTTCAATCTGACTGAAACTATCAAAGCGTAAGAACGGGCTTTACAAAAAACAAAATAATAATAATATTGTGATACAAAGGAAGCTAAGAGCCAAATTAAAAAAAGTTCTGCATATTATAAAAAAGAGCTATGCGCCAAATGCAAATATAACAATTTTAAAACTGTACTATTCAAGAAAAATTACAGGGTCCGGCACTCGAAGTGTAACCAATTAAAAAGCCTATAAATTTAGTTTGGAAAATTACTTTTAATCAATTCAAAGTAAAAAATGTGTCAAAATAATACAAAATTAAGAATCCATTTACTTTTGCTCGATATTATCACCTTTTGCCAAGGCTATAGTAGATACTGTCCAGAAATGAATTACAAGCTGCCCGAATGTGACTTGCAGGTATTGCCACCGAAATGTTTGTCTGCTCACAGCTTCAAAGCAACCTCCAGAATACTTTCCCGATAATATTTCACATTTATCTTGATGTCAGGCTCGATGAAAATGATTGGAGAGAGCCCATCTGTGCTTAAAGCGGCCCAAACCATTACCTGTGGCGGGTGCTGCTTCCTATTGGCCAATCGATGACTCATATTCTCGTATGAACGGTCGGTCAAATAAGCCCTATCGTTTTGAAAGCTTACGAATTGCTTAATTTGAAAAATTTTCTCAACAGAGAACATAATGTTAGGAAATTGACCGCTTTCGGCCAACCGAAACTAGTGCTTCGATCTCTCAAGTCTGACTTGTCCCTGCTTTGGTGTAAGATCATGCGCCTTTTGGATCTTGTTTGCTTGACTTTGAGATAATTCTTCAGTAGGCGGCCGATGCTACGGTCAGATATTTTCAGTTCTTTCACCATTTGATTCGCGGCGCTTCGTTGGGGATTTCGCTCAAGTCGCTTCTTCACTTTTTGAACCATTTTACTTGACGTTGTAGTCGTATGATGACCACCTCTATGATGTTTCGCGATGGTACCAGTATCATTGTAATGAGTAATCATGCGATAAACAAAAACTTTATTTACCTTAAGGTGCTCGGTCTCACGAACAATCGCTAATTGTAATTTTTCAGCCAAATATAATGCAATCGCACCATAACGTTTGAAATCCAATACTGATTTTTTTTCGCGTTTACTTTCGGCAAAATACTTCTGCACGCTTTGTAAACAATACACTGCTCTGTAATTTAGTCAACTAACAGACAGCTGATGCCCGTGCATCAGTTGGGCGAGCGGTTTGAAGTTGGTTATACTTCGAGTGCCGGACTCTGTAATATTATATTACCTTGCTATATTGTACGAATATAACTGCCGTTGCGTAAGAAAAAATAATATTACCTTGCTATATTATACGAATATAACTTGTGTTGCGTATGCCGTGTCTTGATAAAAAATAAAAATAAATAATCATAATAATAATGGATGTCTTGGTTATACAAATGAAGGAACTAAATAGGACTGTCAACGCTCTACTAGGGAAAATGACACTCTAGAAAAACGCGTTGCTCATATAGACGCTTTTAGTTCCGCGGTTACAACCTTGAGAAACCTAAAAATTATTCAAATATCACTATTATACCGACAAAAATTAAAGGCAAGGACGACACATTTGAACCATTTACTTGGTCACAATTATCGCCTTAAATTTTGTGAAAGACATACAAAAAATTATTCGCGGAATGTAACGGAACTATTTGTATTTTCTTTGATATGTTGTGCATTCAACAAGTGATTTTAATCACGGATAGAAGCACGTGCTGTTAAACAATAAAATGGAATCTTCGAATGCGTATAAGAGGCATATTTTGTATTTTTTTTAAACAAACTGTTAATCAATAAAATAGAATCTTCGAACGCGTATAAGAGGCATATTTTGTATTTTTTTTTATAAAAGTGGTAAAAATACAACAACTGCTGCTGCAGAAATAAACACTGTTCACGGAGAGGATACCGTGAGTGTAAGGATTGCGCAAAAGTGGTTTTCGAAATTCCGCGCGCTCGTCGTACTGAAGTCTTTAAGCTGAGCAAATTTCACAGTCGATATGATAGCTCAGAGGTTAAGTTCATCGCATGGAACAGTTCGCAGGCACCTGGTTCAGTTGGTAAAGGTTTCAAAGCTGGGAAAATGGGTTTCGCATAGACTTTCCGTCGCCAACCTTCAGCAGAGAGGGACTATGTGTTCTCAGCTACTGCAACGGCTTGAAAAAGAAAGAAAGAAAAATGGGTCCTTTACAATAATCCTGTTCGCAAACGCCAATGGTTAGATGAAGTTGAAACACCTGAACCGGCCCCTAGAGATGGCATTCACCCTAAGAAGATTCTCCTGTCTGTTTGGTGGTATACGACCGGTATTTTTTATTATGAACTTCTGGAACCAAACCGGACGATAACTGCTGATTATTATTTCCATCAGCTATCAAACCTGAATTAGGCACTTAACAAAAATCGACCGTCTTTAGTGAATAGACGCAAAGTTTGGTTTCACCACGACAACGCAAGACCTCATACCGCAAGGCAAACATTAGGCAAGCTGAACGAGCTCGGATGGGAGGCACAATTACGTTCTGGGTATTGTAGCAGGTTAAACTCCTACCTATCCAGAATCGACCTCGACATACCAAACATATTTCCGGCATGTGAAGGCACCCCGGACGGCACTAACCACCTTTTCACATGCCCCTAAAACCGACTCATCTAAGACCCCTCTCCCTCTGGACCCATCCCGTCGAAACAGCATGTTTCTTGGGCCTACCCCTAGATGAGCTAGACGAAGATGACAGGTGATATACCCAACACTGGCGGGGCTGCTATTACTGTTAACAAACAAACAAACAAGCTCGGATGGGAACTAATGCCGCATCCACCATACTCTCCGGTTATTGCACCTTGTGATTATCACCTTTTCCGTCGACTTCAATCCCATATGAGTAACAAGGACTACTCCTCAAAAGATCCTATAAAAGCGGATATCGAAGCGTATTTTGGCTGCAAGGAAAAAAAAAAAATTTGAGCAGGGAATTAAAAAATTTGCCTAAGCGCAGGGAAGACATAGAAAAAATGAAGGAAAATACATTATTGATTAACAAATACTTTAAACATCTTTTTTATTAATTTAAAAACCACCTTGAAAAAACGCACAAACTTATGGACTGACCTGATATTATCCAACCCAATGAACTGTACTGAGTTATGATACCGCTTGATTGCGCTTGAGCAGCACCATAGTCGTTTTTTACCATTTGAATGTCTCGAAAATGAATTCAATATTAATCGACATGCGATGTTATCGAAAGCATTTTCAAGGTGTCATGCTCCTGAGCTAAACAGCCCTACTTTTACACATATAATTGATTCAAAGGTGGGTCGATACATTAATATTGGACCTTGATAAATACTAGCCACCCCTAAATGTTCCTAAAAATATTTCATTAAATTTACGAGCCAAGGCAACTCCTTGTAAAAAAGAAAATCGCGACCAATTTTTAAACTATTTAGGTCAGTGCATTCTCCTTTAAATGAATTATTTAATGAAGCTCTGGAAAATATTGAACAAGGTTCACGCGAAAGGTTATATTTGCCGATGTAGAATGAAAACTCATTATATAAAAAAGATCACGTTCTGGCTAAAATTAGTGACACTATAAAGACTAATACTGATTCCGTAATTAAGGAATATCCGATAAAATAATTAAAATTAGGTATTAGTGAATACACTACAAAACCGCAAAGCCTCCGTGCCTCGTTTACTTACTGCGTTAGAAGACTATTTCTATAGTTTAGGCCCAAAAATTGTACAATACAGCTCTGATATTAAGCTCTTCAAGCAGAGAAAAATAATCCGGCTAAATTGGATTGCCTAATACTAACAGCAGAAAACTGTGGTATAGTAGAAGCTTCCATGGAGATATTTAAAGATATAATTATTGCAGACATTTTAGATGAACGGTTTAAGAAAAGCTGTAGATGAAGTAAGGGATATATTATCACATAATTAAACAAATACGATAAATACCCTTCAAAGCCATACATACAGCCAATCCCTAGATTTCTTAGTCGAGTGCGAACATGAACTTTATTAGACAGGACATAGCGACCAAATGTAATGCGCATCACTATCTTTGGCATTCAAGCCTGCCAAATGATCATAGGGGACAGCAACTGGCAGAGCAGATAGACGATTCGACATTCAGCATTGTGAACGACGACGCCCCCATCAGGGTAGTGGGCAATTGCAGCAGCTCGCCTGACCTAACAATAGATAGTGTGGGTCTGATAAATAGCATAACGTGGCGACCTATTCTATCGCTTGCATCAGACCACTTGCCCATTATCGTCTCGATTGAGAGACCTGCCGACTTTGTTTCCGCGAATCACCGGTCCTCCTTTAACTTTAAAAAGCTAATTGGGCCGGCTTCACGGAATTCACCGAGGACACCTTCGCCGCTCTTCCCATCCCGACTGATGTGCGCGTAGGCTAACGCGCATTCCGCAAGGTGCTCACAGCTGCTGCGACTCACTTCATTCCAGCTGGAAGTTTTAAGAACATTCGCCCCCATTTCCCAGCCGAAGCAGCCAGCTTAGCAAACGAGCGTGGCCACCTACGCCAGGCCGATCCCGGTGATCCCCGCATAAGGGATCTCAATTTGGAGATGCGGCAACTGGTAAATCACCCGACGAAGCACAACGCCAAGGTGGCTATCACCTTCAACGGTTGCACTTCGTCGGACCCGAAGAGATGCGCGAGCTATTTTAGCCGGCTTTTCATACTGCATCCTCCGGTCGACAGATCCAAACGTCGTGTTACCAGAAGGCTGCACAAACTGACGAACGACAGTGCGCCACTTACTTTTTCCGGTGATGAGGTTCAGGGGCCATCAACAAATCGAAATCATCAAAAGCCATTGGCCCTGACGGATTAAACGCGCTGATGCTGAAGCATCTGGGACCTCTGGGAATAGGATTCCTCACAAGGGTCTTCAATCTGTCCTTGGCCACTCTTATCATCCCAGACAAGTAGAAAGCAGGGAGAGTGGTCCCACTACTGAAACCTGGGAAACCCGCCAACCAAGGGGAATCTTATCGGCCGATAACTCTCCTTTCCCCAGTAGTGAAGACACTTGAAGATTCCTACTCCCACTCTTCACGAAACCCCTGATCCCAGCCCCACATCAGCACGGATTCCGACGAGTGCTTAGCACCACTACTGCACTCACCGCCATAAACGCCCAGATAAACCGCGGGCTTAACCAAAACCGCCTCTGCGAGAGGACTGTCCTAGTAGCGTTGGACCTGAAGAAGGCTTTCGATACAGTCAGCCATTCCACGCTACTAGATGATATTTATCAGTAGACACTCCCGCCAGGGCTGAAGAGGTGGTCCGCAAACTACCTGAGCGGTCGGCACTCATCAGTGATTTTCCGAGATCAAACATCAAAGCAGAGGAAGATTAAGCAAGGTGTACCGCAGGGTGGTGTCCTTTCTCCCTTGCTGTTCAACTTCTACATCTCGAAGCTCCCCCAACCACCAGCGGGAGTTTCCCTGATCTCATACGCTGACGACTGCACGATAATGGCGTCGGGCAATGACATTGATGGCCTGTGTTCCAAAGTGAACAACTACCTCACCGACCTTTCTCGCTTTTTCACTGCGAGGAATCTCCAACTTTCCCTCACCAAGTCCACGGCGACCCTCTTTACCACCTGGACAAAGGAGGTGAAGCTCTCCCTTAAGGTAGAAGTCGACGACACACCAATTCCGACTGTAAATAACCCCAAAATTTTGGGTGTAACCTTTGACAGCGTGCTCTCCTACTCTGCGCACACAATCGCAATTGCCACTAAAGTCCAAAATCGCAACACCTCTCTCCCTCTGGACCCAACCTGTCCAAACAGCATGTTTCCTGGGCCTACCCCTAGATGAGCTAGACAAAGATGACCGGTGATATGCCTACACTGACAGGGCTACCAATACTGTTAAAACAACAACAACCACATACAATACTGATAATAGACCTATTTAAAACTGCATATGTAGGGGATTCCATTCCTATGAGGAGAAAAATAAGATCATACCTCTATAAGGCAAAGAAGAGCAGGATTTCCCTCATCCCCAACCTCTCATTTTCGGGTTGGGAAGTTAAAATTACAACGCAAAGTTGATGATATGGAAGGCCAGATTCGAAAAGTATAACCACAAATAAAATGCAGAAGCTGGTAGCGAAGAGGGAACTGTTTACAGTGCGGAATAGGACAGGACCAAAAAAAGTTAATACCGAAAGATGAGATACTCATTGGGGACAAACAAATAAAAGTAAAGCAGAAGGCGTTGCATAAAAAAGAAATTTCGAGTAAGGACAGTAGAGCGACTTTAGCAACAAACGAATTCACGTATTAGAAAATATATAGTTTTAAACCTGATAAAAGATCACTATAATTTACCAAGAGAGCTCTAAGGGATACACAGATCCCCCGTAGTTGTCTCGAGAAAAGCTAGTCCCCTTAGAAGTGCGAAAAAGCACAAATGAATGAAAAACAAATGCAACATTCAAATGAGAAAAATACGTATGAAAAGTCAAATATAACAGATAAAATTAAAATAATAACCACAATCAATTACATAAAATTAAATAAAAAAATCAATAAAATTAATTATATAAAATTAAAAAAATAGAAAAATAAAAATCAAATAAAAATTAATAATTTGTAAATCTTGCTCACTATCCATAATAAGAAATAAGTGAATTAATTACAAACAAGTTAAGGAAATTCTAAAGGGTTATCCAATAACAGGTGTTATCTATCGCTATCGAGAGATGATTAACGATTTTTTATGGCCATTATTGGGTGGTATTGATCTGAACAACGTTTATTTTCAACGAGACGGAGCAATGTGCCACACAAGCAACGAAACCATTGATCTTTTAAGGGAAAAGTTTCCGGATCGTGTTATCTCTCGAAGAGGGGATCACAATTTGCCACTGAGATCTTGTGATTTAACACGTTGTGACTTTTTTCTTTGAGACCACGTGAAAGAGAAGGTCTACGCCAACAGCCCAGGGTCGATTCAAGACCTCAAAGATGGAATTCGTGAGGCTATCGAAGACATAGCGCAGCCACTTGCAATTCGGTTATGGAAAATTTCATGAAAAGGATATTGGCATGTAAGCGTGGTCGTGGTGGTCATTTGCCTGATGTTATTTTCCACTATTAACGGCATACCTCCCTCTTTATAATGAAATAAACATCCGATCATTCATATTAAAAAATAAAATTTTTCTTTGAATATCAAAATAACACCTCTTATGGGAAAACACTTTATACTCGTAAGCAGATAGTAATTCAATTACCAGGTACCAGGTACTTTTTTTTCAATTTCAAACGTTTATTAACAAAAAATGGTTACAAATTTAATCTTCAAAATAATAGGCATCGCTACACATTTTTCCCATCTCTCAGGCAATTTGTGGACGCCACGCCAAAGAAAATGGCCGTCTTTGGCCGCAAACCAATCGGCTTTTGGCTTCTTCGTGAGAATTGAAGCGCTGCTCGGAAAGTTCGTGGCCCATCGATGCAAACAAATGATAATCGGAAGGCGTTAAGTCTGGTGAGTAAGCCGCATGAACCAGCGGTTCCCAATCGTACGTCTCCACCAATTCCCGGGTCGCTCTTGTTCGATGTGGCGGTGCATTGTCATCAAGAAAAATTACTTTGGGACGCCGATCGGCATATTCTGGGCGTTTTTGTGTATAGCGCTGTTCAAATCGGCCAATTGTCGTTGGTAGCGTGCACCGTCAACTGTTTCACCTGGTTTTAATGGCTGGTACCAAATCATTCCACGCTGATCCCAGAAAACACACAGCATTGCTTTGTGGCCGAAGCGATTTGATTTGGCCGTTGTTTTTGGTTTGTGGCCGGGCGAACCATACGATCGTTCACGCTTGGGATTGGAGAAATACACCCATTTTTCATCACCCGTAACTATTCGATGCAAAAAAGACTTCCTTTTGAACCGGGTGAGCAGCATTTCACAAGTGGTCTTTCGATGTCCGCAAATCGTAGTTTGAAGGCACGAAATTCGACTTTTTTAAGAGCGACAAAAATTCATTGTTCTATGAAACGCAACAAACAATGAACTGAATATTGTTGACAGATGACAGACGAAAAAGTAAATTAATGAAAAAGATGTTTAAAGTATTTATTAATCAATAACATATTTTCCTTCATTATTTACAATGTCTTCCCAACGTTTAGGCAAACTTTTAGTTCCCTGTTTAAACATTTTTTTTCCTTGGAGCCAAAATACGCTTCGATATCCGTTTTTATAGCTTCTTTTGCGGAGTAGCTCTTGTTACTCGTATGGGATTGTTGTCCACGGAAAAGGTGATAATCACAAGGTGCAATAACAGGAGAGTATGGTGGATGCTGCATTATTCCCATCCGAGCTCGTTCAGCTTGCCTAATGTTTGCCTTGCGGTATGAGGTCTTGCGTTGTCGTGGTGAAACAAAACTTTGCGTCTATTCACTAAAGACGGTCGATTTTTGTTAAGAGCCTCATTCAGTTTTGATAGCTGATGGGAATAAAAATCAGCACTTATCGTTTGGTTTGGTCCCAGAAGTTCATAATAAACAATACCGGCCATATACCACAAAATAGACAAGAGAATCTTCTTGGGGTGAAGGCCATCTCTAGGGATCGGGTCTGGTGTTTCATCTTTATCTAACCATTGGCGTTTGCTAACAGGATTATTGTAAAGTACACATTTTTCATCACCACCAACGATACGGTTCAAAAAACTTTATTTTTTAAGCCGTTGCAGTAGCTGAGAACACATAGTCCCTCTCTGCTGAAGGTTGGCGACGGAAAGTCTATGCGGAACCCATTTTCCCAGCTTTGAAACCTTTACCAACTGAACCAGGTGCCTGTGAACTGTTCCATGCGATGAATTTAACCTCTGAGCTATCATATCGACTGTCAAATTTGGCTCAATTTCCGCGAGTTCGAGCAAAGCGTCGGAGCTAAAGACTTCAGGACGACCAGCACGCGGGGCATCCTCCACATCGCAGTTATCACTTCGGAATTTCGAATTCCATTTTTGCGCAATCCTTACACTCACGGTATCCTCTCCATGAACAGTGTTTATTTGTGCAGCAGCAGTTGTTGTATTTTTACCACTTTTATAAAAAAATTACAAAATATGCCTCTTATACGCGTTCAAAGATTCCATTTTATTTTTTAACAACACGTGCTTCTATCCGCGATTAAAATCACTTGTTGAATGCACAATATATCAAAGAAAATATTAAAAGTTCCGATATATTTTCCGCGAATAATTTTTTGTATGCAAAAATTGTACAAAAGTGAAATTATGGGTAAAATACGCACGAACTTATGGACTAACCTAATAATAAAAAAAAAAATTGAAATAATACTCAATACTCCTCTCAAAGACAGCGGAGGATGCTCTTATAGAATGGAAAGTGCACTCTGACATCTCGATAAGTTTGCGCACAAGAGCAAGAAAGATGATGAGCGTGCAGTGCTACGCTCCTATGAATGTTGCAGATCTACAACAGTTTAGCTAAAACAATGAGTGATATCCCCAAAGGCGACATAGTCATCCTAATGGGTGATATGAATGCACAAGTAGGCACTAGCAACCGTGTCCGTGAGAGGATGATGGGCCAGCACGGCTTGGGCACTCTCACGGAGAATGGTCAATTATTTACAGAGCTTTGCGCCGACGACAACCTTGTTATAGGGGTATGCTCTTCTGCCACAAGCGTATTCACAATGCGACATGGACATCTCCAGACCGAGTCACTGAAAATCGACCACATTGCCATAAGCAATAAGTGGCGTCCGCAATAAGCCGATGTAGCAAGCGAGCACCATCTTCGCATTGCGACAGTTAAACTCAGAGTGGCTGCGGCTGCGAAAGATTCTAACCAAAAGTCCCAAAAGATGTTCGACGTGGAGGAATTAAAGAATCCAACCACTCGCTAGCTTCCGCTCTCTCTGTGCATGCATGTAAAGATTACTGGCAGCAGATAAAGCAAGTTTTTGTCAGCGGAAAATCACATCGGTCACAAGGTGCATAAAAGAAAGTGCTAGATATCGGACCGAACATTGGACCTAATAAACGACCGCCGTAAGGTAAAAAATCAGCTAAACTGCGCGAAGACGGGGCAATGCAAGGCAGCTCTCCAGCAACGGTACAGTGCCGTCGATAAGCAGATAAAGAGAAGTGCAAAAGAGGATAAGAGGAACTACAGTAACCATTTAGCAGCTACGGCACAAGCAGCCGCGGAAATGCATCGTACCCGAGACCTATACCACACGTTACGACAACTGATAAACACCGCTTTTAAAACCGCGAAGCCGCTTTAAGACGGGAACGGCGTATTAACAACGTCAAAGGACCAGCAAGTCCTCATCTGGGAGCGCTATTATAAGAAATTACTGTCAGCACCATCCGCACAGCCAATGCAGACCTGTAGCTGTCAGCGCCACATAGTTCGGCGTGATATCTCCTTCTGTCGCCTCTACTAAATAGCATTTGGAGCTCAGAAAAGATACCATCCGAGTTGAAAGAAGGAATCGTCACTCTTCTCCCGAAGAAGGGTAACTTATCCGAGTGCAAAAATTTACTATTTATTTATTTATTTATTTATTTATTTAAGTCTATGAATTACAATCCTTACAGACTATGATACAAAAGTTGCTTAGATTAAGCTACAAATATATTATATGTATTTAAAAACTATACTAGCTACTAACTAACTATAATATAGAATTCAAAAGATTTAAAAGTGCTGTTCTTGAAAGCGAGAAATCAAGAAGAACATCATTATGAACGGCATTTAATTCCCGTAAAGCACGAGTAATGGGAGCATTGCTGGCATACGTAGTTTTAAAGTTTCCCCCATAATAAGGGTAGAAGTTCCTAAGAGATTGCTGGGGAACATTAAATCGAATCCTTTCCAATAAGTAGGGACAATCAATTACTCCAGTAATAATATTATGAGTAAAAGACAGACACAGTATAGTCCTGCGAATCTCTAAGGACTTGAGACTTATAAGCATGAGACGAGCAGAATATGATGGCATGGGATCAATAAAATTCAGGGACCGAAGGGCATATTTGAGAAATATTTTTTGCACACGTTCGATTCTCTTAATAGCTTGCTGACTACAAGGTCTCCAAATAAAAGCAGCATATTCTAAATGAGATCTAACAAAAGATGTATACAGTAACTTAATGGTATAGGGATCAGAGAACTTAGTGGCGTTCCGTCTGACGAAGCCCAACATCGAAAAAGATTTAGAAGTAATATAATTTATATGGTTATTAAAAGAGAATTTGTTATCGAAGATGACGCCAAGGTCCTTAAACTCACTAACACACTGCAGGACACATGCCGAGATCCTGTACTTAGTGCACAAAATATTAGATGTTTTAGAGTAAGATATTTGGAAGCACTTAGATAAGTTCAGCGAAAGTCGTGAATTCTGGCACCAGAAGTAAAGCCTATTCATATCGGCTTGAAGTTTAATGGCATCCTCTTGCGTCTTGATCGCTGAGAAGATCTTAAGGTCATCAGCATAAAGCAAAAATTTAGCAAATGTGAAACAACTTTTGATGTCATTAATAAATAACACAAATAAAAGCGGTCCCAAGATACTTCCTTGCGGAACACCTGAGATGGCAGCAAAGGAGGTAGATGAAATACCATCGATTGTTACAACACAGCGTCTATTGCTCAAATAAGAGTTTATCCATTGCAGAAATGTAGAATGAAAGCCAAGACTAGCTAATTTTTTAACTAAGATTCTATGAGAAACTTTGTCGAAGGCTTTCGAAAAGTCGGTGTAAATACAGTCGACCTGGAAGCCAGCGGAGAAAGAATCAATGCAGTATTCACTAAAAACGGCCAGATTAGATACTGTAGATCTGTTAGCAATAAACCCATGCTGATTAGGACAAATTAAAGATTTAACGGCAAAACTCAGCTTTGCATAGACCGCATGCTCAAAAATTTTGGAGATAGTCGACAGCTTAGAGATAGGTCTATAATTTCTAACGTCATTTTTATTGCCACTCTTAAAGAAGGGCGTAATGAAAGAGAGTTTCCATGCGTCAATGAAACACCCCGACGATAAAGATTTGTTGAAAATAATTTTCAGGGGATAGACGAAGGCCGGACAGTTTTTTATCAAAACTGCTGAAAGTCCATCAGCATCAGTTTGAGAGGATGATTTCAATTTAGTTAAAGCATTACTAATATCCTCAGAAGAGAGGCAAAGACCTCCAAAGTTCAGGGCATAATCTATTATTATTATTATTAGAAGGCCATTACGCACTGCGACCAGAGCTGATCTATTGTGAAAGGCCTATTTTGTTACCCTAGAGTTTTAGGCTTTTTAGAAATTTTAGCACAGTTTTGGGTTTGTTGTTCCAAAGATTGCATGGAGATACTACGATACCACCAAGGTGGTGAAGTCTTTGTCTGCCCAACGCAGGACATTCACAAAGCACATGTTCTGAGCTTTCTATGTCCATTTCGCAAAAGCGGCAGACATTGGTCTCGGATAGACCAATATTGTTTAGATGGTACCTCAGGCTGCAGTGACCTGTAAGGTATCCGGTTAAAAGACGCAGATCTACTCTGTTTAGTGAGAGAAATTTGTCAGATATTCCTTTGTTGGGACTTAGGAATAGTTTGGCTTGACGCTGACCGGCACAGTTTAGCCAGTGTGCGGCAAGTTTTCTTTCCTCCCATTTCCTAAGGAATTCATTAATGTGGCCTTTTGTCAGTCCACAGAAAGGCTCAGGACCAGTAAGTTGCATATTTGCTCCTTGTTTTGCAAGGTCGTCAGCCATTTCATTTTCACCATGTCCTTCATGTCCCGGAATCCAACATAGTGTTACTGTGTTGAGGTTTCCTAACGTGTTTAGGAGGTTTAGGCAATCGTTTACCAATTTAGAGGTGATGGTTGTTGATAGAAGGGCTTTTAAAGCCGCTTGGCTATCTGAAAGTATGTAGATGTGAGTACCTCTCATTTTCCTTCTAAGGCATTCTCTCACACATATTTCAATGGCATGTATTTCTGCCTGGAATATTGTTGGGTAGGATCCCATCGGAATCGATTTTTTGAATTTGGGCCCATTGATTCTTGCCCCTGTTCTACCATTTTCCAATTTGGACCCATCAGTAAACCATAGCTGGGAGCCAGGTTTGAAAGTGATAGAGTTAGTTCTCCAGTCTGTTCGTTCATTGATTATAACTTGGAAGTTCCTGAAGAGTATTGGTTTGGGTGATAGTATATCATCCCTATGAAGAATGGGACTATGTAGGAAGTCTTCTAAGATCTTTAAATGTCCTTTCATATCCCCACTTTTAAGTTCAGATATACCTTTTAGTCTTAAGGCACTCGAGCGAGCTTCCCTTTCAATTAGAATTGGAAGCGGTGGTATGTTCAGGAGCACACCCAATGCATCCGTGGGACACGTTTTCATAGCCCCTGTAATACCAACACATACCAGGCGATGCAGTTTGCTTAATTCGTTTGCCGCCTTTCTTTGCTTGACCTTGGGCCACCGTGCTAAGGATGCATAAGTGACTATGGGTTTTACAACTGTGGTGAATGTCCAGAAGGTCATTCTAGGGCTTAGTCCCCATGTCTTACCAAAAAGCCTTGTACAGGCAAAGAATGCCCTTGTGGCTTTTGAAGTAACTCCCTCAATATGGGCATAATCTAAGTCAGAAGAAAAGTCGGATGGGCGATCAAGTTCGTCGTCAGCAAAATTAGATTTAAAAAATTCAGCAAACAAGTTTGCCGTTTCAGTTGGGGTTCGCGCTTGGCTATTATCGAAAAACATACCAGTGGGAACACTGGCACTACTCCTTCTAGATTTTATGTATTTCCAGAAGATTTTGGGATTCGCTTTAATGTTTAACTCTATATTGGTAATATAGCTGTTATAGAGAGATTTATTTAAATCGTTGAAATCCTTTAACGCTTGCTTATATTTAACGAAGTACAAATGATTCTTCGTAGATTTAAACTTCTTGAAATAATTATTTTTAAGATTTTTAAGCTTTTTCAGAGACTTAGAATACCAGGGCAATTTATAGGGCTTTTTCTTTCTGAGCGGAATGTTATCTAAGCAGAGTTTAGACAAAATGGACTTAAACGCAGAAAAACTACTAGATGTGTCAAGTTCAGCAAATAAATTATCCCAATTAATGTCAAGTAATAAGTCATTGAAATTGACAAAATCGCATAAAGAATAATTGAATGATTGCCTGACATCAGATGCAATAGTAGCAAAACTATAAAAGTCGATTTTGACAACTAAGGGTAAATGATGCTTACCTTTTGGAGTTATGGAATTCAAACATTCATTGATCTCGTAGTTTATGTTATCACTTACAAATATGAGGTCTAAGATTCTATTCAGAGAATTAACAAAATTATTAATTTGAAATAAATTAAGACTAAGAATATTATCAATAAGATATAATTCATGGTTTGCAGTTACATTATTTGGTATGAGAATAGAGTTAGAGGCACTAGCACACCAATTTATTTTACTCAAGTTGAAATCACCTAACACACATAAATTATTGTCATTTAAATTATTTAGGACAAGATATACTATGTTGTCAACATGCGCTTTCTACAGCTCGTATGAACTTTCAGGCGGCAAATACGAGGCAATCAGATATAAAGAGCCTTGTGAGTTGGGACTACTTATGCAGACGCAGATCTGATCCAGTAGAGAGTCACCGTTCATGAGGGGGCACAAAAATGCGTTTAAGTGACACCTGATAGCAATAAGAATACCACCCCTGCGCAAGCACCCTGTTTTTGCAGCGTCTCTGTCTTTGCGAAAAACGTTAAATAGGTTCGGGTCAAAGAATTCATTGTCATAAAAACTTGCATTTAGCCAGGTCTCAACAAGAACGAATATGTCATAATCTAATTGCGAACTAAGGGAATGTACATGCTCTGCCTTAGTACGCATGCCGGACGCATTTTCATAGTAAATCTTAATTCGACTATTATTTCGATTATTAGGCCTAGCACAGACAACTAATTCTGCGGCGGTTGATTTACTTGCTTGCTTAAAAAATTAAACGGACGAATGGATACATTAGCAGGCCAAATCTCAGGCTTAAGCAGTTTATCATAGTTATGTTCACTAACACCTAACTTAAAGTTTATATGCCTAAGAGAGTCCGCATTTGTCTCTTTTTTAATAAGCTTATAACATAAGATATGCTTCGTATCTAAGCCGGCATGTTTATTAACATACTGAATGATGTCATCAGTTGACACCGTAGGTGAGAAAGATGACAAATGTAGCCACTTATAGCGTACAGCCACCTCAAGTTCGTTGTTCACACCAGAACCAACAACACGTAATTGATTTTTCTTACGTCTACTCTTTTTAGTCTCAACAGAGACCCAGGCAGAATCAGTGGGAGCCTGCGAAGAGTTTGGAAGTTGAGAAGCAATTATCCGCGAAGGTAAATTATTATTTACGCTCTTAACATTACCGGAGGGAGCATCAACTCCACTAGCAACAATTGGGCGAGGCAATAGCTGAGAGCGATTGCGAACGAAAGGCACAACAGACGGCGACAAAGTCTCAGAGGTAGAGGCAGCAGCAGCGTATGAGATAGAAGCGGAGGCGTCAGCAGCAGCATTCGATGTAAAATTGTTGGCAGCAGAAATAGTTGGCACAGTTGTTGACATTGGATTCGTTGTGTTAGCAGCGCGCGAGATACAGCTAGTCTTATCATCAGCACAAATAGGCACATTAACAGCCTCAGGATTTACTGCAGTAAAGCAGTTATTAAGTAATCTCTTCATAGAGAGAATTTCTGATTGAAGGTTATCAACCTTTCCCAATAGCATTTGCTTATCATCGTGAAGAGATTGGAGCAGAGAAAGCACACGAACATTCTCTGCTCTAAGCCCAGCTAGTTCTTGCACAACAGCAATGAGCGCAGATTCCGTTTCTTTGTCTTTCTGTTGACTATTGTTAACCTTTTGAAATACAGATGGTCCTTGTTGAAATTGGAGAGGGATCTCGCTGTTAAGTATGATAAATAAGGTCAAAGCTCACATAATTCACAAAAGGCTATCCAACTCATAAATGCAGGGGTTACGCAAAGAGCAAGCCGGCTTTTGCCCACATTGCGCATGCGTTGATCATGTTAACACCTTGCGAGTAATCGCGGAGCAGTCAGTAGAGTGGCGGACGCCTCTTTATTTATGCTTCATCGACTTCGAGAAAGCTTTCGATACTCTTAAGCACGAAGCTATATGGAAAGCGCTCGCCTGCAAAGGAGTGCCTGAAAAAATAATCAATATAATCAAAGAGCTGTACGCGGGCGCTTGCTGTCGCGTCAAACACGAAAACGTTCTAAGTAACAGGGTCGAGGTGCAAACCGGTGTGAGGCAGGGTTGTGTGCTATCTCCGCTGCTTCTCAATTTAGTTCTGAATGTAGTAATGCGGCAAGCCTGTGCGACTAACAGAGGCATATCTTGGGGTATGTGTGGGCCACTGGAGGATTTAGACTATGCTGATGACACATGTCTGCTGTCGCATAAATATTCGCACATATCAGCAAAAATTCAGGCGGTGAGCGAGTCCGTTGCACAAACTGGACCAAAAATCAATATCGCAAGCTCTTCAGATTGCCGGCACACCCCTGGAAGATGTAGATGAATTCTGCTACCTGGGGAGCATTATCTCCAAAACGGGTGGAGAGCATCTCACATTTCCAGGCATACCGAACTCAAGATTTTCAATGCCAACGTGAAATCCGTAGTGTTTTATGGGTGTGAAACTTGGAACATATCGGCATGTGTACTACAGTCGCTGCAAGACTTTCTTAATCGTTGCCTACGTAAGATTATGCGCATATATGTTATTAGTAACGCTGATCTCTGGATCGTGACCAAGCAAACACCAGTCCACATAGAAATTCAACGCCGTAAGTGGAAATGGATCGGTCACATTTTGACATAACATGATGACATAACAAGAACTGCACTGGATTGGAACCCCCAAGGCAACCGCAGACGTGGGAGGCCAGCCAATACATGGAGGTGTCAGGTCGACGCTGAAGCAAGAAAAGCAGGTTGTGCGTGGAACGAAATTAAATGTTTAGTCTTAGATAAAATTAATTATAATTTGTTTATTGAGCCTTGTCATGTCGGTCTCCTTGCCGCGGGGATGAGGCTTAAGTGGTGAGTTAACCCCATGCTATGGATATTAACTTACCACTAACCAAGAGGGCAGCTCCATATAGAAATTGGGTATCCACTCATCCGCGGAACGGCGGAATTGGTGGCCACCCAAGTACTATGTGGAGAGTACCGTACCGACAACCTGGCAGGAGCTATAAAATGCATTTTCTTACAATGTGGAGGCTAACCATGAATCTCTCTGCACGAGGTAACCCACTTTCGGGAAATCCTCCCGTCGAGCAATCGACGGCTCGGGCATCGGATGTGCAGGCCCTAACCCAACACCCCCCTATGACCGGAACTGACACCCAGGGTTTCGGAGGAAGCGCACTACCAGTGGTGAAACATGGCACATTGGCTATGCCAATGGAGAGCCGAGTGAGTGTGAGCGATACACCGTCGTCGGAAGACGCGCATCGTAAAGGTGCGCTGTTCCAATGCTTTTACCCGAGAAAGGCTGGAAAAAGAGATAGCAAAAATTCCAGCCTGCGAAAACAGCAAGTTCATTCTTGTTGAGAGTAGCAAAGAAAGGCTGGTACGAGCGAGTGTCTCGATTCCGGGTCCTTCCTGTAGTTCAGCAGAACTCCTCACACGCATCCGTGTTCAGAACAAACATCCTGACACGACTCTCTGGAGAGTATACTCGTGCACCAGGCAGAAATCCGCTACCACTTCGGAGGCGGGTTCCCACCTGGTACTGGGAATCGATCTTGGGTCCCTCAAGGTTCTTAAGTCGAAGTACGGGTGCCTACATCTGGGGCGAATCCACTTCCGTGTCCAGGATAAGGTGGAGGACAAAGCGTAAATATACTCAGTCTCACGACTGAAGTAATATTTACACAGATAAATCTGCAGCATAGCAAAGCGTCTACGGTTCTCCTGTGCCGTAGGCATGCAAAACTGCAAACAAACCCACACATAATACTAATACAAGAACCATGGGTATGTCACAAGCGTATCTGTGGTCTAGGTGCTATGTCGTGGGGACAAATACTTCAATGTGATGGGAATGTGAGACCGCGAGCATGTATTTTCATGCCGAGGTTGATCGAACACACGATGTTAAAAGAGCTATGCTCCGGAGATATCGTTGCTGCAAAAATAAAGTACTTGAAAAGTGGGATCAGTGCCGAAGCTATCATAGTTTCGGCCTACCTACCCTACGACTCTTTACAGCCACCTCCTTCGAGGGAGCTAAGAGAAGTGGTCAAGTATGCAGAATACAATAACCTGGGGCTAATAGTAGGCTGTGATGCAAATGCACAGAACATTGTGTGGGGAAGCAGCGACTGCAACCCCAGAGGTCTCAAGTTACTGGATTTTATCCTGTCATCCGATTTGGTCATTCAAAACACTGGTAACAAACCAACTTTTGTGACCAGAAGGAGACAAGAGGTGATTGATTTAACACTTACCAATAGGTCAGTTGGAAATCAAATGAACCGATGGCGAGTTTTGGAAGAGGACTCTCTTTCTGATCATCGTCTTATCGAATTCCGACTGAGAATTGACACAATATCAATACCTTCCGGTAGGAATCCACGAAATGTGGACTGGGACAGGTATGGTGAGCTTGTAACAGAGCGATTACCAAACCTGAAAAAATTTAAATCAGCAGAAATGATTGAAGATGCGGGGGAAAGCGGTTC
This sequence comes from Anastrepha ludens, assembly GCF_028408465.1. Lineage (NCBI taxonomy): Eukaryota > Metazoa > Arthropoda > Insecta > Diptera > Tephritidae > Anastrepha > Anastrepha ludens. The sequence goes on along the minus strand of NC_071503.1, from coordinate 94,534,455 downwards.
CTTGGTGGAACCCCGAACTGTCGAAGCTTCGTGTACGGTCCAGGAAACTTCTAAATAAGGCCTTAAAGACCAAAACAGGGAGAATATAAGAAAAAAGTACGGAAAGCCAAACTTGAATCCTATAGAAATTTTTACAGTAACGTCGAAGAAATGAGGGAAAGAGCGAGGCTTTGTAAGGTCCTTCATTTAGACCGCTCAGTAAGGCTAGATTCCATTCGAAAACCTGATAGTTCATACACAATTTCCAAATCGGAAACGTTTAATGCTTTACTCGAAACCCATTTTCCGGGTAGTAGAACTCTCTCTGAAGTAGAGAATGGCATGAACAATAACGGTAGCAACGGTGGAATCTCTAGATACAGTTGGTATATTGCTAGTCGTATAGTGAAGAGGGAATCGATAAGGTTTTCCTTGTCTTCCTTTGAGAACTTTAAGTCCCCTAGACCTGACGGAATATATCCAGCAATGCTTACAAAAGGAGGAGACAGGCTGATTGAGGCCCTGAAAATGATCTTCACAGCCATCCCAATGGCGACGCGTAAGAGTAGTATTTATACCGAAACCAGGAAAAGATGACTATTCCCTAGCAAAAAGTTTTAGACCAATCAGTTTGACATCGTTCATGTTGAAAAGTCTGGAACGAGTGGTGGAGAAACATATTCGATTGGGGGCTTTGCCGAGAAGTCCACTTAGTAGAAATCATCACACTTACCAGAGTGGAAAATCATATGAAACAACCTTACACGATCTTGTTAGCAAGATTGAAGCCGGGCTGGAAGCTGACGAATACACAATGGGCGTGTTCGTGGACATTGAGGGGGCTTTTGATAATGCCACTTTCGGCTCGATACGTTCTTCTGCCGAATGACACGGAGTTAATCAAGCCATTATAAAATGGATATATTCCATGCTCTCTGAGAGGCTGTTAACCGCTGTCCCGAAGGGGATGTTCTTTCTCCGCTGCTGTGGTGCTCCGTCGTAGACTCTCTATTAGTGGAGATGCAGGAACTCGGTTTTCACGTCCAAGCATATGTGGACGATGTCTGTGCGCTAACATCGGATAAATCCTTAAGGAGGCTTTGCACGAAAGTGCAGAGGATTCTTGACAAAATCGATGACTGGTGCATGAGACAAGCTCTTTCCGTTAATCCGAACAAAACAACCATAGTCTTGTTTACGAGAAAACGGAAATTGGATGGACTCAGTTTTTCAACACTGAAAGGTGTGACACTTGGCCTTTCCAACGAAGTTAAATATCTAGGAGTAATCCTGGATAAGAAGCTGATTTGGGAGACACACGTTTTACTAAAGGGATTCACCTTTATGCATTCAAGATTTTTCAGCAATGCCGCAGAGCCTTTGGTAAAACCTAGGGTCTGAAACCTGCTGTGGTCCTATGGATATACACAGCACTTATCAGACCAATCATAACTTACGCTTCTGTGGTCTGGTGGCGACGGAGCATGGTTAAGTCCACAATCCGGGAACTATACAGGCTGCAAAGAAGTGTATGTTTACGCATCACGGGTGCCATGAGTACAATACCCTAAATGATATGTTTGATTTGCTCCCCCTGGATCCTAAGATACAACAGGAAGCAATAAAAGCAATGGGTAGACTTCATAAATATGGTTTCTGGCACGAAGATGGAACTTCGGGACACAGGAAAATCTTTAAGTTGCTATCGGAGCAGTATCCACTGTTTTTGGCACCTAAAGATGACCTGATATCCACAGTTTCATTTGGAAGGAAATTTGATGTCAGATTTCCGTTGCGTGAGCAATGGAGCAATCCAGAATGCATGCAGGGAGGTTTGACATATATTTTCTTTACCGATGGGTCCAATAATGAAATAGGGTCTGGAGCCGGATGGTACTTAAACTAAAGTAATGAGTATCACTATGCTATGGGGGGAATGGCAACTGTTTTCTAAACAGAAGTCTTTTGCCATCCTGAAAGAAGCCGAATGGATAATCGAGAAGAGATGGAGTGGGAAACAGATTGGAGTCTTCAGTGACAGTCAGACTGCATTGAAGGCGCTGGAGAACGCGAAGCAAACCTCAAAGATTGTTCAATAATGTAAGAAGAAGCTTAATTCTGTCGCAAGACAAAACAGGCTTGTACTTATATGGGTTCCAAGACACTCCGGTGTTCAAGGAAACGAAATTGCCGGCGAATTGGCCAACCGTGGATCAGCGGTGCCCCCACAGGGGCCAGAGCCAATAATCGGAATCAGTTCCGCAGGAATCAAGAATTGGATTAGCGATTATGTAGGCAATCTACTATACATAAAGAGCCATGGACCGGTCTAGAACGCTGCAGAACTGCAAAGTGTTTTGTTACAATTCCGAACAGAAAACTGTCAAACTTTCTACTAAAACTTAGAAGGAAAGACATTCGGTTGATGGTCGGCATCATTACAGGACACAACTCATGGGGTCAGCATATGACCACCATTGGAATCATCGAGGACCCGGTATGCCTGTCATGCTTGGAGGAGGCGGATAGCCCTGAGCACTTTCTGTGTGAGTGTTTTGCCTTTGCTAGAGCACGGCTACGAGTATTGGGTTCCGATGTCATGGGAATGAGTAATATTCGTTCTCTAAAACTGGAGGATATTTACAGATTTCCGAAGAATCTGGAAAATTCTCACAGGACTAACTATCTCTATCTCTGTCTCTATTCTTTCCTATCTCTTTCTCTGATACTTTTCTCCTTCCCTCCTTGATTATCTACCCCGTTTCCAGAGCTTTAAATACAATGGGCTCTTTAACCTGAGTGTTTTAGGAGCCACCAAATTTCCGGGTGCTCCTTGGCTCGACCTTTTCAAATTTCAATTTCGAGGCCCTATGCTCCATCTAGGAGCCTCGGGAAAATATATGGATATATATATATTACTTTTCTCTTAGAAGGACTAAACAAAAATGTGATTGTAAAATAACACAAATTAAAGATATCATAATTCAATTACCTACGCTTTTAAATCAAAGTTTAAATAATTTACTTACTTTTGGCTTTTTCTTGCTGATATCGAATATCGTAAATATTTACATGCAGTATCTAAGCAATACTACTTGTAAAAATTAAAGTATAAAGTAATCTTTTAGTCACACATTGATACTTTCATTTCTTTTCTGTCTATTTTTTTTAATAAATGTGAGTATGTAATTACATCCCTAATGTATGATAGGCCCATTTCCTAAATGCCAGTTGCAATGCATATTTACAACTCATATAGCTCCTAAATGCATTCGTCAATTTTATGGCAACGGTCGGTCCTAATCGGTTGGCAACTCATTTAGATGCGCATAAAATGTCAAAATCGAGCATCAGTTTTGTTTGGTATGCAAAGCGTGTTCAAAGAAACTACAATGGCAGAGTAAGTCGCCTTATTTATTATAAATATACTATTAATTTGTTTATTTATGTTTGAATCTTTACAAATAATTGAAAACGTATATTTATATCTATGTTACAGAGAAAAGAAGTGGACACATGAACGCAAAAAGTTATTAATTACAACAAGACCTCGCCATGAAGCTGATTTTAGCGGCAAAAAAAAGAAACGAAATAACATTTGGGAAACTATATTGCGAGAAATTAAAGATGTGGAAAGCTCTTTTTTTATTTTTTTTTTTATTTACCATTTCAGCCTGAAAACAACGCTGCCAAGCCATTTCGTTTCTCTTGTGCTTCATCTCTTGCCAGCGATGGAACGCTAACGCCAACTTCTGACTCCTCTTCCTCCAGTTCGATGAAATGGGTGTTATGCTGTTTTTCATTAAAGATAATCAGATTGTGTAGAATCATACACGCCAAAACGATTGTTTTTGGAACATGGGCGAGTTGTGCCCAATAAATTTCAATATTCTAAATTTTTGTTTTATATTCCGAACGCCTGTTCAACAAAAACTCTATTGGAGCTTAAAATAGTGTTGAACTTACTCTGTTGCGGTGTTAAAAAGCCATTGTCACGGTACGGAACCATTAGAAAGGTTTCCAGTGGATGGGCTGCGTCGCCTAAGAAATGATGACTTGGGGGAATACTTATTTCGCCGTTAATTATAGCTGTTCGAAGTGGGCTTCTTTGCCATACTGACGCGTCATGACATCGCCCGGGGCAACCGACAAAGACGTCCAAAAATTTCATCTCGCTGTCAACAACGACCTATACAAATTGCTTATTTTGTACTTATATATATGTATACTTTGATAAAATATCTGTATATATACAAAGTTACCTGTGCAATGATGGAAAACATTCCTTTTCTGTTATAGAAACTAATGGCATCGTGTTTTTGCTGTGATATAGGGATGTGTGTCCCATCGATACAACCTAACACAAAAGGAAATATGTTGTAACGACTTTGTGAAAAACCATCCGCGATATTTGTTGAGCTGCAGTAGTACTTGGAAATTTTATTAAGGTCGATTTTAAGCGACATATAAGTTTGAGCGATTTAATAAAAGTTCTATACGTAGCGCCCATTCCTACATTAAATCTGTCACTAATTTGTCGAAATGATGTATTATTCGCAAGCTTCCAAATTGTCAGGTGCAATGCTATTTCTAGGGAAACTGCAGGACGACCCGCTGATGATTCGGTCCACATTGGTTTTAACATTGTTATCAACCTCTAAAATTTTGGTGACCTATTATATATTGTATTTCAAATTCATTTTTACTCACCTTGAAGGTGTTTTTTTGCATTCGAAAATGGGAATAAAATGTGTCGTCATCCATTAGTGGAACAGATTCGCAAAATTTTTTATTTTTTATCACCTTTCTTTTCGATGCCTTCAGTGTCCTTAAAAAAATTTACCGCTTGTTTTTTTTCTTTTTAATAAGTTGTCTTATTAAATCAATATTTGATGTATTAGTCTTATGCATTAGTTCTTCAGCATTTGCCAATAAAACAAATAAAGTATTCCTTGTCGATTCCATTTTCACGAATAATTAAATTCTTTGTTTTATTATCTACTTTTGACACATGTTTTATGTTCCTAAACGCCGTTTTCATGCAAAGCTATTTTATGCAAAGCATGGTTGCAATTAAAATCTGCTTTGCATTGCATACACATATTTTAGAGTTATGCGTTGCAAACTTGAGTTTAGGAAGTCGGCCATACCTTACAAAACACAGCTGAAAACTTTGATTTTTTGCATGGTACTATGAAACTCCTTGGTGGGGAAATTACTAAGCCGTACCCAATTTCTCACTTTATATAACTAACTAACTAGCAAACTACTTTATGTTACTGATAATACTCACCTGCTCACTTCTCCAAATGAGGAAAAGCATGCAAAATTGCCCCCGATGGGCAGCCCGATACACGATCTGTTTACCATATTGCATCAGAAAATATAAGTAAAAAATTAGAATATATTGCTTGTAGCATATGTATAGTACATCAATATAACTTACCTATTGAAATTTTATGAATTTTCAGTAAAGAATAATCTGAAGTTTTCTAGTTTCTTGTCTGCGTCATGCTTTCAATTAAAATAACTAAAATAAATCCAAGAAGGAGTTCCTTACCTTCAGACAATAGTACGTGTTCGCGCCTAGCAGATAACTTTGTAATTAGCATTGAAAAATGTATTGTAGCTAAATGTTTGAGTTGGCTGAATTAATTGTCGACTGTCAACTTGAAACATTTTCTATTTCTATTTTAATTGCATACAGTCCACACCGCGTTATTTAAAACAAAAATTTTACCGCACCCGCAAAATGTCGTCGCTTAAAGTCCGCAATTCTGCATTAAATGCTGTAAAACGCTATTTGAAAGCAAGTGAAATCGACAAAGTTTGAGTGGACATAGAAGTAATTTCTACTTACGTGGAATTGTTGAAAGAACAATGGTGCCGCTTTTGTGCAGCTCAGCAAGAAGTTGAATTGCCTTGTGGGGATGAAAACGTTGACATAGCAGAGCAAGGTGAGGAATAGTACACTATCGCCAAGGCAAATTTCAAACGCCTTAGCGCGCCCCCTAATGTGCCTTTTCCTCAAACTACGCGCGCGCTATTGCCGCTTTCTGTTAGTAAATCGAATTTCCTGCCGTAAATATAAGGCCTAAAATTGTTGACTGCCCATACGAAGCTACTTTTCCGTGGTTGAGTACTTTTTTTCGTACTCATTCAAAGTTCTGCTTGCGTAGCATAAGGATGACCTGCTTGTATTAGTGCAGCTCCTATAGCGTAATTGCTTTCATCTGTAGCGATTTCAATTTTTTTGTTAAAATCTGGATACTTCAGTATCGGTGGGAAGATTAGTAATCTTTTTAATTTATAAAAGGCATCCATGTATTGTGTATCATGAACGTTTACTTTTGTATCCTTTTTCAGATACTTAGTCATAGCTTGAGCTATTTTGGCGTAATTCTTTATGAATTTACGGTAGTATCCAGTTGCTCCCAGAAATGATTTTATCTGTTTTGTTGTTTGCGACAGCTTAAGTTTTTGAATTGTCTCCCCTTTAGTGGGGTTCGGTTTGACACCTTCTTTAATTTGTATTGACCTGAATTTCTACTTGTGGTATTATTTTGGAATCGCCTGCTCTGTTGGGAGTTTCGATTGAACTGCCCCGAATTGCCTTTCGTCTATCTAAATTGACCTGAAATGTCACGACTAGTTGTTGGCCCCTGATTCCTAATGTTTTGTCTAATCCTTGTTGAGTAGAATGTTGTACTGATTCGTATTGTGAATTTTTATTTCTGCCATGCACTATGCTAGCAGGTTTAGGTCTATACCGTTTAAAAATGTCTTCAAAATTATCGACTCATTAATTTTCTGAGCAAATTCTAAAGGTTTATTTTCGTCTTGTTCATACTTGGTATTTAGTTTATCTAAAATATTTCTAAGGGTATCCTAATCCTTGTTGAGTAGAATGTTGTACTGATTCGTATTGTGAATTTTTATTTCTGCCATGCACTATGCTAGCAGGTTTAGGTCTATACCGTTTAAAAATGTCTTCAAAATTATCGACTCATTAATTTTCTGAGCAAATTCTAAAGGTTTATTTTCGTCTTGTTCATACTTGGTATTTAGTTTATCTAAAATATTTCTAAGGGTAATAAAATAATCACTTGCGTTATTATTCCTGCTGATAATTGCTTGATGGTACAGGTTGTGGTATGTTTCCTTGATGCCAAAATTTCTGATCAGTTCCTGTTTTATGGTGTCCCACGTTGGTGCGGATCACAATGTCTTAATAGCGTTAAGTGCTTGTCCTTGGATGTTCGTCCTTATACATATATCGTTGAAATATAAACTCGTGCAATGCTGCATTTTCATTGAAGAGTGGGAGGATAATTTCTACCTCCTTGATGAAAGCTGACAAGTCGCATGATTTGTCACCTCGAAACTCCTATATCCTTGAAGCTTCTTTGATCAACTCTTTTGCGGCGATTGGGAGTTGAGGTTCAGCCATTTTTAGTATTTTTGTTTGTTTTTTTTTGCTTAGCCTTAACACTTTTTGTTTTTATACTGCGGCTTAAAACTAAGCTTGTTGTTTTTGTTGCTCTAATCGTTGTTGGTGGATTAGATTTTCGGCGGCTAATTTTTGAGCATCAATTGTTGTTGACGTATTTGCTGTGCTAATTCTTGCTGTTTTTCTAGCAACTCTTTCTGATTTTGCCTGAGTATAGCAATATTTTCGTATCAATTCTTCGGAAAGGCAAAAAAAAACTGAACCTAAAAAAATATTTTTCAGTAAATTCTTCAGAATTTAGCTTATTATTTTGTTTAACTTTAGTTCAATTTTTCGATTCGAAACCTTAAGGATCTGTCTGGGTTGTGAAATGAAGCGGTGCAATGACACTTATTTGGTTGGGTGTCGTGTTACGACCACCACTATCTGCGATATTTATTAACGGACGGACAGACATTCTAACTTTTAATCACCTGTTTCTGCGATGCCGTAATACCAGAGTATGGCAACGAGTCAAAAGAATGAAATCTTTGTTTTTCCAATAAAACGGAAACATAGGGTCGTGCTGTTCTTGTTGAATGTCACAGTATACGGCTGGTTCGTTATCGGCTGTCTAGATTTTTTTAAGTTTTACACCAGACGCATTGCTGCAGTTGCCCTCCGATATGTTGCTCAGTAAAGAGTTCTTGAGCTGAAACCGCTGCCTGAATTACTTTGATGCGTCACAGGATGTCCGCACGATGTAATGGTGTCCAGAAATATGTAGGTATTATATCAGATGTGAACTGAAATATAATCTAGCTATCGGATCTACCAGGGAGAAGTTCGCTCGGTACGTTGCTGAAATTAGTGCTGTAGTGCTGTAGTGGTTTGTGATTTGTATATATATATATATATAATCACATGACAACCTCTTCGAAGGTATGATAAAAATGATGCATGGTTTCGAAGATAGCATACAGCTCTTAATCGAATGTTGACCGTTTCCGAATTTCTAGAGGTAGCTTTTTGCTGTAAAAACCAAAAGTGTACTCCGAGCTAGTGCTTCTTTCGCGTTCTCAAAGGCGTTTTTGAGCTCAATGGTTCATTTAACATTTGGAAAGTTTTTCACAGTTTCTAGTAACGCATTCAACGCTGCAAGAATTTCAGCAGCGGTTCTGATGAATTTCCCATACAAATTTAGGAAGAAATCTTTACAAATTTCATACCCGATACCTTCACTATTAACTGTGTTTTCTAAGAATTGGACATCGGGCTTGCCCAAATAAGATTTTGGTTGATTTAATTTGATTACCAAATTGTAGCTCTAAAGGCGCTGAAACTGTAATTCAAGGTGCTCCAAACGTTCGTGCTCGTTCTCTGATGCGACAAGAATGTCATCGATGGAGACGATATAAAAGGCAGGTCACCTGTCACCTCATCTATAAACCTTTGAAATGTTTGGGCTGCGTTTGCTATGGCAAGAGTCATACGGAGAACCTAAAAAAAGCCAAATGAGGTTATTATGGGCCAAAGGGGGCTGTTTTGCACACCGGTGCTACTGGAATCGCGAACAGCTTTCAATTTATCTGGTGGTAGTTCGCGCGAGTTATGTTGTTTACCGAGGCTAGTTATGTTGGCTATCGACTGTGCCAGTTATGTTTCCAATTAAGAGGACACCTTGAGCTGTGGCTATTCAGCTTTGAAGTTCCTTTCCTTTATTAATTAAAACCAATTTTTTTCAATTGATGTTTTCAAAATTTTATTAATTTTAAATTTGAAAAGGAATTTCAGCGACTACTACTAGTCGCCCTCACTGTTCGGCCACAACTGCCTTTACTTAAATTTTTAGGTCTTAAATATAGCCTCAGAACATACATATTTAGATCGTAAATATGTGTGTTCGAGATGCTACTCAGCACCATCCAAATAATCTACTCTTGTTTAGACTTTCAGCATAGTTGCAATTGTTTTACTGTGTTCTCTTATTTCACTCAAGTATGTTTTGCATTAATTCGGAAATATGGTTGGTCCTTATGTCTTACTCTTTTGTAATTTTTTATGGGTCCTGATTCTCTGTATTCTGGATACTCTTCTCTATTGCTATTATGTTTTGCTATTACTTTTTCTTTTGCCAAATTAATTCTATCTTGTAATATGGATGGATAAATGCTATCTTTGGCGAACCTTGGAGAACATTTGATGGTTGAGTGATATCGATCATTATAGTTCGCTATAACGATCTGCATCCTCATTTCCGTTCAAAGACTTGTATCATCAATTCCTGTTAATTTCTCCAACAGGGTTGAGTGAAGTCTCTCAATGTCTGCGTTACCAGTGTGATTATTGGGTTTTGTTAAATGGACCTCAATATTTACTATATCAATATGGATAATTTCGTTTTTATCCGTAGGGGTTTCCGTCAAATAGAATTTAGGTTTTATAGGTTTTCTATCATATTTTATTTGTTGGCATTTTTCACAGTTATTTATTATTAACTGAATATGCTCCCTGAATTTAGGATTATTTTTCTACCATGCAATATCTTAATTTCAGCTTCAGGGCTATATGTTATTATAATTTGTGTCTTATATTTATTGACAATCTCTTCTTTTATAGCAAAGTGTTCCAATAACTCTTCCTCTGCGGAATGTATCGTATCGGACATTTCAAAATTCGATTCTTTATCATTATTTTCGTTTATATCTTTAGATGCCATTAAAATTTGGTAACCTTTTGCAAGATCAATAGGGCTAAAGTACTGTGCTTTGCCCAACTTGTCTAAGATTCCATGAATATTTGGCAAGGGATACTTATCGTCAATGGTTATTTGATTAAGCCTACGATAATCAACCACTAAACGAAACTTTTTATTTCTTGATTTATCTTCTTCTTTTTTTTTTTGACACTGTTATAATAGGAGAGCTATACCTACTCCTGCTTTTTTTTGAAAATTAATTTTTCATATTTTTTTAGCAATTTTTCAACTCCTTTACGTTCATCTGATTTTTAGATTATCGAGTTGAATATTTTGCAATTTCCCAGTTATGTGTGGGACAGTTACGTCTGCACCAGTTATGTTTGGGTCAGTAACGTCTGAGCCAGTTATGTTTGGGTCAGTTACGTCTGAGCCAGTTATGTTTGGGTCAGTAACGTCTGAGGCAGTTATGTTTCTTATGGTGCAAGCAAACGTACCTGCCTGAATTATTTTATTCTTTGAATGAGCATTCCCGTGAATATCTCCTTCATCGCATCACCATTTTCACTTAAAACACTAAATTCGGTGATATTATCAATTATATCCCTAGCTTTTCTATTAAGTTCACTTATACTTCCTATTTTTAATTGTGTAATGTCGTTCGTTATCGACATTTGGTCTTTAGTTGACCGAAAATGCTGCTTTAGCTTTGTTTTACACTCCTCCCAATTTTCTGGTGGGGTCAGAGAAAGAAAATTTTCTTGCTGATCCTGATATCTTAAGATCGAAAACTACTCTATACACCAGATCCTGTTGCTCTGGGTAGTACCCCAAAATCCTATCAATTGTTTGAATAAAATAGGGCAACTTCTTTGTGTTGCCTTCAAAAGGATGTAGATATTTTAAGTCTTTCTCCCAATTTTGTCTTAAGGTGGTTCTTTGATATATAGCATTTTGCTGCAATAGTTGCGTTATCGCTACTAAACAAGTCTCCATATTTTGGGCCATTTTCTTTTCGAATCAACAAAAGGAGAGAGAAAAATATATATTTTAAAATTCAATTTTTATTATTAGCGATTTGCTTTTACCGAACTGGCATACATCACATGCCTGATTATTAGTTTTTGCTTACTTGCTTCGAGAAAATTTCTTAATTGAGCTCTAGGCTAATAACTTCATGACGTATGATATGGACATATGTATTTAGTGTGCACAAACATTAAGTACACTTGCTCTGTTTTTCCCCTGCATTGGGGTTCTTTCCACATTATTAAAAACGTTAAACCTATTTTTATTTATACGAAGGTTATAGCCCGCATATCGATTCATCATCATCCTGAATCTTGTGGCACTAGGATCTACCTCCGTGAGGGTTGGATATTGAATCATACTCTTATCTTGGCGTAAATTACTGTATGTCATTTTTTGTTTTTTTAATTAATTAATTATAAAACTCTTTTTTTTCACATTTTCTTCAAATTTGCCACATTTTTCTATACTTTCTTCATATTTCTCGTATTTCCCAATTTTTTGTAACTTTTCTTTATATTTTCTGCATTTTCTTCGTATTTCTTATATGTTTCATATTTTCTCCTCATATTAAATTAATTTTTCACAAACAATTTTTTTTTTCCACTGTCATTTTCAATTCAAGTATTATAACTTTTTGCAAAATGTTAAGAATAACTTATTATATTCTATATATGTATAACCAGCTACTTACATAGACTACGAATACCTTTCGTCAATGGATGGATCAAAAACTTCCAGAATCCCCACTCTGCTCGGTTTTCACTTTTTTTCTGTGGTTTGGTAAATCTTTCCGGAGTGGTCGCTGGTACGTGTAGAAATGGTTGTTCTGCTGCTGTTGTTTTGCTGCTGTTGTTACTGCTGTAGCTTCCTGTATTGGTTTTTCTTGGTCTCACTAACGTATCCTTTAATTTTTGCTTTCTGCTTCTTTCACTGCTATTTCATAGATCCGTAACTTGACTGTTTCACTGCTGTTTCATAGATCCGTAACTCGACTGCTTCAGTTATGTTTCATAGATCTGTAACTTGACTGCTTCAGTTATGTTTCATAGATCTGTAACTCGACTGCTTCAGTTATGTTTCATAGATCTGTAACTCGACTGCTTCACTGCTGTTTCGTAGATTTGTAACTCGACTGCTTCACTGCTGTTTCGTAGATCCGTAACCCGACTGCGCCAGTTATGTTGTTCACCGAGGCTAGTTATGTTGGCTACCGACTGTGCCAGTTATGTTTCCAATTAAGAGGAAACCTTGAGCTGTGGCTATTCAGCTTTGAAGTTCCTTTCCTTTATTAATTAAAACCAATATTTTTCAATTGATGTTTTCAAAATTTTATTAATTTTAAATTTGAAAAGGAGTTTCAGCGACTACTACTAGTCGCCCTCACTGTTCGGCCACAACTGCCTTTACTTAAATTGTTAGGTCTTAAATATAGCCTCAGAACATACATATTTAGATCGTAAATATGTGTGTTCGTGATGCTACTCAGTACCATCCAAATAATCTACTCTTGTTTAGACTTTCAGCATAGTTGCAATTGTTTTACTGTGTTCTCTTATTTCACTCAAGTATGTTTTGCATACTTGAGTGTTGACACCAGTGTTTGTTCATCTGCATATATGTATGACTTCACGTCATTCGTATATGCAATGAACGGATTAAACTTAAGCATATACATACATATGTATATTTATATTTCTAACTCTAAAGTGCTGAGTGGCATTCCTAAGGTTCATTTTACAATCATAAATTTCTATTAAAATATGATTGTTTGCTTTTTCATAACTTTATGCTCATTTTACAATCATAAATTTCTATTAAAATATGGTTGTTTTCTTTTTCATAACTTTATGTGTGGGAGCGGGGCTCTTCCACATAACTCGCGCTTTAATTGCCAGTGTCACTTGCCACTGCTCCTGGAAATTTACAACCGTTTTTACAACGCTTAGAATTTTTACCATATTTGGCATGGTAATAACAAGAACCGTTAGGGTCAAACCTTCCAAATTTAGAATGACTGCGTGACCTAAGCCTCGATTTTTACTGTAAGTTTTCTCTGGGGTGCCGTTTTTCAATAACAGTTGTTTGGTCAAATCCGAAATTTGTTTAATTAAACCTGAGTGATCGCTACTGTACGTAATGGAGGATACTTGCCTACTTTGCAGAATCCCGCGAAGTTTGTCAGCACTAACGCCTAGATTTTCTAGAGATATTTGCCTGTAATGCTAACATAGCACGCGTGTCTTTCGGTAATGCGGAGAGCCATTTGGCTAAAAAAAACTGTTACGCCTTTTGCAATGCCAATTTCTTCGCCATCGAGTAGCTGTTGTAGTTATCCTCCTTTGATTCAGCCGCGTACGTCGCATCAATAACAGAAATCACATGGTAACATTTATTCTAAGTTTGAGTACTGCTTTCCCGTGCTACGAAGCGATCCGTTCCCTTCCCAGCTAACATTACGGCCTCGTTTGTTAATATGTTTATTGGATGCAATCCGATGCGCTGCTTCTTCCAACATAATTCTAAAGTCGAAGCACACATAAGCGCATACACCTACGTTACCTTTATGCCGTGGAGGTAAGACGGGTGTTGTTTAGCCAGACGCCAGACAGGAGCATCGTTTAAGGTTTGGCTTTTACAACGCTTGCTAGTAGTTGACGTCGTATTCCTTGTAACCTCTATAACTTCTTGCAACATTTTCGTGGACTGTCTTTTTCTGAATCTAAAATGGTTGTCAGATATTCCCCTAGCGACATCGGTCTTGTTTTCGAAGCGGCTCCAGTATTATACATGCGGAGAGGCTTGCCGGGTTAGTGCAGTAATACTAGCGTTAGTCCCTTCCATATCGATTGGAACGTTCTTTCTGATAGGCATATGTTAAATATATGTAGGAATATTAGGCAACCTTCTTTGAAGCTTGTAGAACCTCATCTGCAGTAATTCTTGGAATCTGATGTGCAGTGGATTTTGAGATTGTTGAAACCAACCACCTTTGTTTGAGGATGAGTATATTCAAACATGTAAGCTACCCGATATGTTGGGATCGATTCCTTAGTAAACTTCAGCTTCAAAGTTACCACCTTGCATGCTGCCCCCGAAGATTGTTCTCAATATCATAGCGATGCTAATTTGCACACGCTTCTGGCTTATAAGAAATTTGGTCTGTCTCTTGCTCATTGAAAACGCCTTCCAACCTTAATGCAGTCTTTTCAAACAATGGATAGGAACGTTTTGCTTGATTGTCGTTTTGCGAGACAATAACGCATTGCAGACTGATTGACTATTACGTATAAGTTTGGTTACCATGTCATTTTTATCTTATATTTTCGAGCGCTTCTTGAAATACTGGCCATTTAATGTCTCCTGTAACGTATTCAATGCCGTTGGTTCCTCTTCTTTGATATGGGAGACATCTTGCACTACTCTCCTCCTCATTTAAGGCATATACTTTTGAAATCGGTTTATCTGGTGCAATTTCTAGATATATGCCAGAAGTCTAGGCATTTATTATTGATTTTCATGCGAATGTGATATATTATCTGGCCAATATGAACTATGTTACCTTCTAATAGCTTTAGGATATCCTCGTAAGAACAAAGATGACTCCCTGTTTCTGAAAAGGAAGACTTCGGGGCAAGGAGTCCTACTCATTGGGCACAGCCGTTCATTGTTATCGCACTCCTTTTGCTACTCTAACATCTACCGTCGTTGCCATGGCTGCTTCTTGTGAGATTCTGATAATGGAACTTCGTTATTATTTTTGGACGGTCCTTATGTGGATAATACCTCACTTGTAGCTCGTTCCCGGGTCGGCTTTGTAGTTTGCCCTCAATCTCAGGCATGGACTCGACTGCTAATACTTTGTATCTTTTCTATGAAGGTTTGCTTTTTTAATATTTTCCTGATCATAGGAAATTGCAACGCTTCAATCTAATCTCTGAGATTTTGGTTTATGGATCGTTTATATATATATACCCGCCTGCACCCTTTTTAGGTGTTTGGCCGAGCTTCTCCTCCTATTTGGGGTGTGCGTCCTGATGTTCCAATGGAAGGACCTACAGTTTCAAGACGGCTCCAAACGGAAGATATTTTTTATGAGGAGCTTTTTCATGGCAGAAATACACTCCGAAGTTTGGCATTCCCTGCTGAGGGGCACCGCTATTCGAAAAAACTTTTTCTTAATTTTGGTGTTTTACCGAGATTCAAACCTATATTCTCTCTGAATTCCGAATGGTATTCATGCACCAACCCATTCGGCTACGACGGCCGCCGTTCTACCATCAATAATCTCTCTCTTATTCGCTTTCCTTATTCCTTTCCGACTTCAATTTTACTGGGTTTGTGATACCTGGAGCAGGCACACTAGTTGAAGAAGGAGAGAATTGTGCTTATCGCAATTCTCACGCAAAAGGTTTTAAACCATCTACCTTAACTCCTTCCAACTGTTTAGAAGCCGCGGGTCTAGGACTGGGTGCCAGCTGAACCTCTCAAGCCGCAAAAAATGTTGAAGTTTATCTAACTTGGCGACGAAGGAAAATCCACCGAAGACTGAAAGATAATCCGAGTTGCCGAGGTAAAGGAGAAGCAGCGCTACATTGGTTTTGTTATCAAAGAAGCGGCTCTCGCAGCTCTCGTGGACTGTGTTGGAGTAGCAAGCTACAGCTTCTACTCAATAAAAATGAAAATTTTCGAGAAGAACGAGCCACCACATGATTAGTTAGGCAACGTTTCGAACGAAGAATGCCCACAGTGGACCTCCTCCTTCTGACATCTTAGCTGCAACACCATCATGAAGTCCCACAAGTGAACCTGAGGGTAACCGACACAACATCGGGCATCGAGAGCGACACGTGCTAAGTATTCGCTCGCCTTGGCTCGGTCTACGTCCGCTGAACTAATATATCAGAGGATCAGCTCCTGGGATCGGAAGCCGAGGGAGTAGATTTTGACACTTCTGTCACTACTGCAACTGTGGGTGCTATATTAGGGCCAATGGAGATTGACCTTCTTGTCTCTCAGATTTAACTGCGTCTCTCAAAGAGTGCTGTTCATCTGCGACTCTTCAACACTGCAGAAAACTCGTATTTAATAAGGTAATTGCAAAATCCAAACTTAAAATCCTGTTATTTATGTAAGAAGGAAAAGGTGGCTCCTTGACTATTAATTTATTTATTTCGTTCATTTAAAGTATTTTGTTATAAAAATATATATTTCATTGTATAATTTAAGAAGATAGACAGTGCTTCCTTTACTGCTACTCGCGACAGACTTCTACGCTATTCTCTATCCCCGTTCGCCGGGGCTGCCTTACAGGTAATGTTACCACCCTCCACATTCGGCCATCCTGATTATCATCTGAATCAGATGATTCATCTTCATCAACTTCAAATTGAGCTCAGAGTTTTATATTATCTACGCTGGTGGATGTAACCTGTGGACCTTGAAAGTCAGCTGCTTTTTTGACGTCGTATTTGCCGTTGCGTTTAACTAATATAAAATTGTATGGAACGATGCATTTTTTAAACAGCTTTTTGTCTGAAAATTGCGTCAATTTAATTGCAACCAAATCCCCGTTTTGATACCCATAACAACTTTTTCGTTTCTTGTCAAAATTTCTTTTGTAATTTTCTTGTGCTTTCTGAATGCTGACTCTCGCCTCCTCTCGCAACTTAGCACGACCCTTTTATAATTTCACTATTTCATTCGGTTCTCATTTTTTCCCCAAACATGACTTCAAATTGTGTGAATTTCGTAGACGAGTGAACGTGGTCATTTATTGATTTTTGCACTTGCACACTATATGTTTGTACCCCTTGCTTGGTTAGTTCGAAGATAGCTTTGCTGGTATCGAAAGAATAACTCAGTTAACCCTCTCAATTTGTCCATTTCCCCTTGGAACTCCTGTCGTAATTTCAATGTGTTGTTTGTTTTGCAAAAATATTTAAATATCATATATTTGAGAAAAACGTTGGCCCCTTGTCGCTAACAATTCGCCGTGGATTGCCAAAATCTACAACCCATGACTCTATATGCTTAAGAGCTTCGTTAGCATCCGTGGACTTCGTTGGAAACAGCCACGCAAATTTGGAAAAACCATCAACTATAGCAAAAACATACTTATAATTTTTAGAAGTTGCATCTAAAATACCCAGGTCGACGAGTATAATTGCAAGGGGAGAATCACCTTTATCAATGCAATGTAAAAAATCGTCTTGTTTGCCTAACTTGCGATTATGAATTATACAATCAACATAGTTGGCAATGTGCTGGTTAACTTTCTTTTGAAAATGTGGAATGAAAAAATCTTGTCGAACGGCATGCATAGTTTTCATTGCACCCATATGCCATTTCCATACTTCTTGGAATTGGTAGTAAATCTCAGCCATTCATTTGTTTAAATATGACCCCACCTTTCACTATATAATCTGCACATATCTCTGACGTAACCAACAGGACTGGAAATCGCCTCAACCCATCTACATGCTTCATTCTTTCGCCTGCAGACGCTCGATGTTGAAAACAAAGTCTTGTAAATACATAAGCCATTGGACAACTTCATGGATGCTGTTTGTTAAAACGCTGCGCAGTCGGTAACTAAATCAAATTCTAGACCCATCAAATGGAGGATAGTTCCATATGTAGAAGTCCACGCAAGTGGGGCAAGTTACTGATCGCCATTCACTTGGGAGTGGCCAGGACGATGCTTCTGCATATGGTCCAAGCAGCTCACAACTCCCGGGATTAGCCCAAGTATTCTCTGGGTAGCTTCCGAACACCCGTTCGAGAGCGAGCTAACTTGAGAAGGCGAGGCATACCAGAATAGCTGGTTGTGTGCAAGGTTAGGGACCCGCCACTTAAAAATCCGTCCCCCAATGAAAAGATTTACAAAGCCTCGGATGAGCACTTCCCACACTAATGACTACCCCTGCAAACGAACTAAGGACTATGATTTGAATGTCCGGTCCCTTAATGGGGAAGGTGCCTCTGCCCGGCTGTTTGATGTCCTCGTGAGAGTAAAAGCTGACATCACTGCCATCCAAGAGATGCGATGGACGGGGTAAGGCAAGAAAACCAGAGGACCTTGCGACATCTACTACAGCTGCCATGTAAAAGAGCACAAATTCGGTGTCGGATTTGTTGTGGGGGAGAGACTACGTAGCCAAGTACTGTCGTTCACTCTGGTGGACGAGCGTCTCGCAACAATCCGCATCAAAGCCCGTTTTTTTAATATCTCGCTAATTTGCGCCCACGCCCGACAGAAGAGAGGGACGATGCGACCAAAGATTCCTTCTCTAAGCGCTTGGAACGTTCCTATGAGCGCTGCTCCCGCCACGACATAAAAATCGTGCTTGGCGACTTCAACGTCACGGTCGGAAAATTCAGCCTGCACAACGAAACACCCGGTAGCGGACAGAGGCTGATCGACTTCGACTTCTGCAGCACCAGATTCCAGCATAAGAAAATACACCAAGCAACGTGGCTATCTCCTGATCGGAAAACGCGAAACCAAATCGATCATGTTGTGATAGATGGAAGACACGCTTCTAGTGTTTTAGATGTACGTACGATCCGAGGACGCAACATCGGTTTGGATCACTACCTTGTTGCAGCCAAACTAAGCACACGCCTCTGTGCACCGAAAAGCGTCCATCTAACTACGCAAAGAATGTTCGACATCGAAAAGCTGCAATCACAACATACAGCCAGAAGATTCGCCACTCGACTCTCACTCCTGCTCTCAGAGAGTACTGCCCAACCAACCGGCCTGCACGAGCAATGGAGTAACATATCTCGTTCTCTACGTACCGCCGACGAAGAAGAAATCGGAGTCCGGCAAGCCCGAAAAAACAGTTTTTACGAGGAGGAATGTCGTGCTCCCGCCGAAAGAAAAGATGCTGCCTATAGAGCCACGCTGCGATCGGGCGCAACGAGATCCATGTAGGATCGCTACATAGAGCTAAGAAAGGAAGAGAAACGTATTATCCGACAGAAGAAACGAGAGGCCGAAATACGTGAGTGCGAGGAGCTTGAGATGCTGGCCAATACTAACAACGCCCGAAAATTCTGCTAGAAAGTTCGGCGGCTTACACAATGTTTCAAGACCGGGGCGTTTTCCTGTAAGAACAAAGACGGCGATCTGGTGACCGACATCCAGAGCGATCTTAAATTATTTAGGGAACAGTTCTCCAACCTATTAAATAGTGACAGCTGCGCATGTCACAGAGAAAATGAAGATCCCGATACCCCAATCGTTGACGACGGAATTGTCGTTCCGTTACCTGACCATGACGAGGTGAGAATAGCGATAACGCGTCTAAAGAACAACAAAGACGCGGACGCCGACGGACTGCCGGCTGAACTATTCAAACATGGCGGCGAGGAGCTGGTAAGGTGCATGCATCAGCTTCTATGCAACAACTGGTCGGATGAAAGCATACCTGCCGATTGGAATTTAAGTGTGCTCTGCCCAATCCATAAGAAGGGGATCCTGCAATCTGTGCCAATTACCGCGGGATTAGTCTTCTAAATATCGCCTATAAGGTTCTAGGGAGAGTATTGTGTGAAAGGCTAAAGCCCACCGTCAACCAACTGATTGGACCTTATCAGTGTGGCTTTAGACCTGGAAAGTCTACCATCGACCAAATATTGACAATACGCCAAATCTTGCAAAGGACCCATGAAAGGAGAATCGACACACACCATCTTTTCTTCGACTTCAAAGCTGTATTCCACAGTAAGAAAAGGAATTCCCTGAATGCCGCAATGTCTAAATTTGGCATCCCTGCAGAACTAATACGGGTATGCAAGATGACGTTGCTCAACACCAGCAGCACCGCCAGAATTGGGAAGGACCTCTCCGAGCCGTTTGATATCAAACGAGGTTTCTGACAAGGTGACTCGCGGTTAGTTCTGCCTTCTCCAAACTGGATAAAGATGCAAAGGGAATGGGTTTGGTGGTGAACGAGGACAAAACAAAGTACCTCCTGTCATCAAACAAACAGACGGCGCATTCGCGTATCGGCACCCACGTCACTGTTGACAGTTATGATTTCGAGGTTGTAAAGGACTTCGTATACTTACATAGGAACCAGCATTAACACCGATAACAATGTCAACCTTGAAATCCAACGTAGAATCTCTCTTGCCATTAAGTGCTACTTTGGACTAAGTAGGCATTTGGGTAGTAAAGTCCTCTCTCGACGAACAAAACTAACACTCTAAAAGACTCTCAACATGCCCGTCCTAACGTTTGGCGCGGAAGCGTGGACGCAGACAACATCCGATGAAGCGACGCTTGGAGTGTTCGAGAGAAAGATTCTGCGTAAGATTTGTGGACCTTTGCACGTTAGCAACGGCGAATATCGCAGACGATGGAACGATGAGCTGTATGAGCTTTACGGTACCAGATGGTGGTAGCAGAGGAAAGATCAGGTGGAGAAGGACTTGGCTTCACTTGGTGTGTCCAATTGGCGCCGGTTAGCACGAGAAAGAAACGACTGGCGCATTTTGTTAAACTCGGCCAAAACCGCGTGAGCGGTTATCGCGCCAATTTAGAAGAAGAAGGCCCATCATATAGTGTCGTAGTCATTTCGTGGCTAAATACGCTGCTTTTACCTATAAAAAATAACTATGGAGCTTTTTCTCCTGAGGAAACGTTTTTCGATGCAATTGCGTTTTTGCATTTTGCTTAAATATTTTCAAAACAGGCCCTTTTGGTTAAACTCATATAAGCCCTCCTTGGTTACAAACGCAGTATATTTGCGGCTACTTTCTTCCACGGGAACGTGAAAAAATCCTTTTCTAAGGCCCATTACCGAAAAAACTTGACTGCTTACATTTTTTCTAAGACACCATCGATTACTGGTACCGGAAAACCATCTTTTAGCACGGCCGCATTCAATTTACGGTAATCGATGCACACTCGGTAACTTCCATCTTTTTGCTTTGCCAATACTACTTTACTTGCTATGTTTGATGAAGATTCGCGAATCACGCCCTGCTGCTACCATTCGTCCACTTGCCTCTTTACAACAGCTCGTTCCACAACTGAAAATCGACTAGGATTTTCATTAAAAGCGATGTCTTCCCTTTTGGGAATTACATTCAACTGGATAGGATACTGAGTCGGCGTCTTCGTAGATTTGTAGTTTTGAATTAATTTAATAATTTCCAGCTTATACTGAGGCATAACTTCTATGCCAACTTTATCTTCCACAACGTTGTATAAACAATTATATTTCTCTTCAGCCTTACTGAAAAAATAGCCACTCTCATTAAATTCGAGTTGAAATTTGTGAATAAAATCATAACCAATTATAACCTCAAAACGTATGTCTGCATCTGAAACGACGAGTAATGCTGAAAACAGTGACCGACGTAAACGCAGTTCCCTGTCAGCTGATACGATCAAACTAATGAGAACCCCATGTAAATGAAAAATTCTCTCCTTCCGTATCGTAGTACCATAGATTTTATTTCATTAAAATAACTTAATGTTAATTATAGATAAATGAACTATTTGCATTTGTTGGTGTTTGGTTTATTAAACCATGAAAAATTGTAACTGATAACGCGGATGTGTGAAAAAGTGTGTAAGCAAAAATAGCAATGGCAACATTGTGTAGATACAACCAAGCACATACACACAAACCGATGTATTGTGTAAATATGTAACTAAAAGAACGTAGCTGCTCTCTACGGCATGAGTTTTGTTCAGTTTTGTGCTCGGTAAGGGGCTGCGGTAAGGGACTACGTACGTCGGTCACTGTTTTCAGCATAATGCTGGAAACAGTCACCGACGTAAACGCAGTCCCCTGCGAGCTGTTCCGATCAAACTAATGAGAGCCCCATGTAAATGAAAAACTTCTTCCCTTCCGTATCGTAGATTTTATCGCCGCATTTTTGAAAATTCCTCTCAATTAGTGCAAAATCACCATCTAATCGACAAGTTCTCTCAGTCCTATTTTACAACATTCGTCACGTTAAACTGTTTGGTAGTGAAAGTGCAAATCTTGTGATTAAGGAGTGCATCATATATTGGGAAAAAGCTGGAATTCAAACAAGGGCATTTCTGAGCTGCGTAAAGAAAATAGTTGATTTATATCATGTTTGGAGAGAATTAAAAAAATTTTAAGAAAACTCAGATTATGCTCTTGATAATTTGTTTGATATAGTACAGGCTTTTGCTTTTGAGGGAATGAAAACAGAGGAAGACAAATTATTTTTAATGAAACAGAGAGATCCAGGTCGCCCGGGATGCTTAGGTGGTGCAGACAAAAAATTGGGAGAAAAAGAAGAAAGACTATTCGCAGAAGAGGAAAGGATTGCAAGACAAAGAGAATCACTGGCTGGTGCATCTATGATACTTCCACCACAAATAACTTAAAAAGTGTAGAAGATTCAAATGGAGAACAAATCTTTGAATTCTGAACTCAGTTTGTCGGACCTTCCCTGCCATTAGCAAAGTTCAAAAAGAGGTATTAAGAATCTCATAATACCTAAGATAGTTACAGATTTATATCAATGCCGGTTTAGCATTAGAGACTCCGTTTACATTCTTAATGCGGTAGTAGAAGCGTTTGCTTTGAGTAGCGATGATTTCCCTTTTAACAAATAAATAATATAAAATCTGACTTCCATAAACATGTACGCAAAGTAGTCACAGTTCATTTGGATAGAAAACGATTACCCGGGTTGGATGTACGAAGTTCCAAATGAGAATGCTTTCCAATTATTGCTTTTAATTTGACGATAGAGAACAGCTTATTGCAGTGCCAAAACTAGAGAGTTCTTCTGGAAAGCATCAAGCTAAGGCCATCTCAACAGCTCTCTTTGACTGGAAACTTCCCAATAAAGTACAAATAATGTGCTGCCATACAACAACTCCCAATACTGTCCATTTCAATGAAGCTTGTGCTTTTTTGGAGCAAACATTAGGAAGAGAAACGTTGTTTTCGCCTGTCGTCATCATATTTATGAATTGGTCCTAAAAGCTGTCTTCGAAATCAAAACTAAGCAAACTACTAGTAGCCTCGATATTCCGATGCTCAACAAATTCAAGGAAAATTGGAAAAACATCGAATCCAGTAACACTGAACTATCTCTGAATTTCGAACGTGTCGCCGAGACAGGCATGCAAACGTTGTTAATACATATTTTATATGGCAGAATTGGACAAAGGTTTTGTAAGAGATGACTACTGCGAATTGGTCGAACAGTGCGTAATACTTTTTTGACGAAACACAGAGGAAAATTGGAAAGTAAAGCCCCCGGAGCTATGCCTCAGGCACGCTGGATGGCGAGAGTCATACTCTTTACAAAATGTTTAGTTCAGTCACAATGCAGAATGACTACGAAGGACAAAAAGTCTCTAGAAGATGTTTGCTTATTTGTCGTGATGTTGTATGTTAAAGCTTGGCTCGAATATACAGTGGCGCCCAAAGCATATAACCAAATATTACAAGAGTACGAAAAAGTTGACGCAACAATTTCTAAAGCTTCTATAAGCAAGTTTAGTCATCTTTTGTGGTACTTATGTGAAGAGACAATCATTTTATATCTGTTTGATGATGAAGTTGATAACCAAACTAAAAACAAAATGATTGCCAAATTCAACAAGGAGAAAACCTCAGATTTTAGCAAACGCTATGACCCATCGAAGGAAGAACTGACTAAAAAGTTGTTAGTTAAGTTAAACTTACTTTTTGTGGTAATAAATCTTTTTTGGAGTCTTTCGTTTTTTTTTTTTGTTATTTAACTTATTGTTCTTTTTTTGCAGACAAAACTCTGTATGATATCGTATCGAAGAAAATCAAACAATTTCTATCAAGATTGCAGATCCACGACGGTTTTCTAAAAGAAGATGTATCTTCTTGAGATAATAATTCGGCTTTTCTGGAAGCTAAAAAAGAATAAGTCATTTGAGAGTTGTGAATGATACGGCTGAAAGGGCTGTTAAATTAATTCAAGATTTTAAAGGACTTGTCACGGCTAAAAAACAACGAAAACACTTCTTGCTGTGCTGTGTAGAAAATTAGAAAATAGAAAATTGAATCCGGACTGTAAAAAACTATTCTAAAACGAAGTTACGCTGACTGACTGTTCTTATTTTATGTTTTAAATTAAATATATATGTCCATCTCATTTAATTTTTACTTTTATTCTTTTATTCATTCATTACATTCATGGTGATTTTATAGCAGACCAAAATATTAGGACAAAACACGATTTTTACTAAACTTTGAAGCTCGGTCCGCACTGGTTGCAATTATGCTAGAAAGATGAAGTTCTATATTTGAGCATTTTATAGCATATAGTCCCCCGGCAGGCAGTGACATGGTGATTTTATAGCAGACCACAATATTAGGACAAAACACGATTTGTACTAAACTTTGAAGCTCGGTCGGCACTGGTTACAATTATGCTAGAAAGATGAAATTCTATATTTGAGCATTTTGTAGCATATATCTAGTCCCTCGGCAGGCAATGGCAAACCTCCGAGTGTATTTCTGCCATGAAAAAGCTCCTCATAAAAAATATCTTACGTTCGAAGTCGGCATGAAACAGCAAACTGAAACTGAAACTTGAACTTGAAAAAAGGGTGTACGCGCCAACTATATATATATGCATATGCATTGCATTAATAAAAAATGTAGAGAGTATGCATTTCGAAATCAAAAGTAAAATTTGGTTTTGTCATGTAAGGCACACCCTAACTAGTAATGGTGATATTATGGAAATGAAGAAGTGTGCCCTTAACTTCATTCAAAACTTTCCACTTTGTCATCTTTTCGTAAGGGGTATAATACACAGACTACCGCAATATCAAGGAATTATTGTCTATTACGTGTAATAAAGGTGGGTTCATTGCCTTTGGTACACACTAAAAGCTTACTTCCTTTAGTATAATTAAAGAGAGACTCACGCCGTTCGTTGGTATCCGAACTCTCTCATACGGTATGGTGCACATTGCCCTCACTTCCTAGGACGATTACACGGTTGTGTGCTTCGCAGTCTTCCACAACCGTTCTTATAAGCTCACTTCCCAACTAACCGTCATAGTATATGCATTACTCAAAATTTTTTCATAAATGTGAAGGGTGGCAACCCTACCTGTAAGGCAGCCCCGGCGAACGAGGATAGAACATTGCGTAGAAGTCAGTCGCGAGTAGCAGTAAAAGAAGCACTGTCTTTCTTCTTAAATTTGTTATACAATGAAATATAATTTTACAACAAAATACTTTAAATGAACGAAATAAATAAATTAATAGTCAAGCATAATTTATTCCTCTCTCTCTCTCTCTCTCTCTCTCATTCTCTCTCGGGTCTCTCCCTCTTTCTTTGTCTGCCTTGAAAGTTTCCCTTCTGTTTTGTTTACTACGCTACACGCACCTTTTTCTGATTTCGACATTTTTATTGTTCAACTTTTTTCTTTACCTATGGGATCGACTCTCCACTGCTAAATTTCACTTACAACTGTGCGACTTTTTCGTTTCAATTTATTTTCAACTTATACAATTTTTTCTAACTCTTCGACTTTTATTTAACTGGTCAATCTTTATCTAACTGTTCAACTTGTTTCACCACGTTTCCATAAAAAATTAGAATGTCCTCGGTTGTTTGATTTTCTTTACATCACGCACATGCTTTCGCTTTTTAACATTGATTATACGTTCGGCGGTTGAGCCCCTATTTAAGACGGAAGACGGTGCTTCCTTGAGTCTTAATTTATTTATTTCGTTAACTCAAATTATTTTGTTATAAAAATATATTTCATTGTATAATAAATTTAAGAAGAAAGGCAGTGCTTCTTTTACTGCTACTCGCGACTGACTTCTACGCAATTCTCTCTCCTCGTTCGCCGGGGCTGCCTTACAGGTAGGGTTACCACTCTTCACATTTATGAAACAAATTTGAGTAATGCATATACTATGACGATTAGTTGGGAAGTGAGCGGAGGTAACATCTGGCTGACCTCGTTTTATTTTGCTAGTGACGACACAGGTCCAAAGTGATCACCGCTTATAAGAACGGTTATGGAAGACTGCGAAGCACACAACCGTGTAAAGTGGTCCTAGGAAGTGACGGCAATGTGCACCATACCGTATGAGAGAGTTCGGATACCAACGAACGGCGTGAGTCTCTCTTTAATTATACTAAAGGAAGTAAGCTTTTAATGTGTAACAACAATGAACCCACCTTTAATACACGTAATAGACCATAATTCCTTGATATTGCGGTGCTCTATGTATTATACCCCTTACGAAATTTCCATAATATCACCATTACTAGTTAGGGTGTGCCTTACATGACAAAACCAAATTTTACTTTTGATTTCGAAATGCATACTCTCTACATTTTTTATTAATGCAATATAATATATATACATATGCATATATATATAGTTGGCGCGTACACCCTTTTTTCAAGTTCAAGTTTCAGTTTCAGTTTGCTGTTTCATGCCGACTTCGAACGTAAGATATTTTTTATGAGGAGCTTTTTCATGGCAGAAATACACTCGGAGGTTTGCCATTGCCTGCCGAGGGACTAGATATATGCTACAAAATGCTCAAATATAGAATTTCATCTTTCTAGCATAATTGTAACCAGTGCCGACCGAGCTTCAAAGTTTAGTACAAATCGTGTTTTGTCCTAATATTGTGGTCTGCTATAAAATCACCATGTCACTGCCTGCCGGGGGACTATATGCTATAAAATGCTCAAATATAGAACTTTATCTTTCTAGCATAATTGCAACCAGTGCGGACCGAGCTTCAAAGTTTAGTAAAAGTCGTGTTTTGTCCTGATATATTGGTCTGCTATAAAATCACCATAAATGCAATGAATGAATGAATGAATCAAAGTAAAAATTAAATGAGATGGATATTAATATTTAATTAAAAACATAAAGTAATAACAATCAGTGAGCGTAACTTCCTTTTAGAATGGTTTTTTACAGTCCGGATACAAATTTCTATGTTCTTAGACACAGCGCAGCAAGAACTGTTTTCGTTCTGTTTTAGCCGTGACAAGTCCTTTAAAATCTTGAATTTAGTTAACAGCCCTTTCAGTCGTATCATTCACAATTCTCATTTTTGTTTACAAAACTGTCGTGGATCTGCAGTCTTGGTAGAAATGGTTTGCTCTTCTTCGATACGGAATCATATAGTTTGGTTATCAACTTCATCATCAAACAGATATAAAATGATTGTCTCTTCACATAAATACCACAAAAGATGACTAAACTTGCTTATAGAAGCTTTAGAAATTGTTGCGTCAACTTTTTCGTACTCTTGTAATATTTGGTTAGATGCTTTGGTCGCCACTGTATATTCGAGCCAAGCTTTAACATACAACATCACGACAAATAAGCATACATCTTCTACAGACTTTTTGTCCTTCGTAGTCATTCTGCATTGTGACTGAACTGAACATTTTTTAAAGAGTATCGCTCTCGCCATCCAGCGTCCCTGATGCATAGCTCCGGGAAGCCTTTCTTTAAATTTTCCATATAAAATATTAACAAACTTTGAATGCCTGTCTCGACACGTTCGAAATTCAGAGATAGTTCAGTGTTATTGGAATCGATTTGTTTCCAATTTTCCTTGATTTTTCTGAACATCGGAAATGGCCAGTATTGGAAGTTGTTGTATGGCAGCACATTATTTGTACTTTATTGGGAAGTTTCCAGTCAAAGAGAGCTGTTGAGGTGGCCTCAGCTTGTTGCTTTCCAGAAGAACTATCTAGTTTTGGCACTACAATAAGCTGTTCTCTATCATCAAACGAAACAATAGTTGGAAAGCAGTCTTCTTTGGAACTTCGTACAACCAACCCGGGAAATAGTTTTCTATCCAAATGAACTGTGACTACTTCGCGTACATTTTTTTGGAAGTCAGATTTATTGCTTCTGCCCTTGATTTTCTAGTTTCAGTACGAATTCGCTGAATGGAGAATTTGTTAATAGGGAAATCATCGCTACTCAAAGCAAACGCTTCTATATACTACCGCATTAAGAATGTAAACGGAGTCTCTAATGCTAAACTGGCATTGATATAAAGCTGTAACTAGCTTAGGTATTAAAAGATTCTTTCTACCTCTTTTTGAACTTTGCTAACGGCAGAGAACGTCCGACAAACTGAGTTCAGAATTCAAGATCTGTTCTCCATTTGAATCTTCTACACTTTTTAAGTTATTTGTGGTGGAAGTATCATAGATGCACCAGCCAGTGATTCTCTTTGTCTTGCAATCCTTTCCTCTTCTGCAAATCGTCTTTCTTCTTTTTCGCCCAATTTTTTGTCTGCACCACCTCATTGAAACTAACTTATTTTCTTCTATTTTCATTCTCTCAAAAGCAAAAGCCTGTACTATATCAATTAATTTATCAAGAACGTAATCTGAGTTTTCTTAAAATTTTTTTAATTCTCTCCAAACATGATATAAATCAACAATTTTCTTTATGCAGTTCGGAAATGCCCTTGTTTGAATTCTAGTTTTTCCCAATATATGATGCACTCCTTAATCACAAGATTTGCACTTTCTCTACCAATCAGTTTAACCTGATGAATGTTGTAAAATGGGACTGAGAGAACTTGTCGATTGGATGTTGATTTTGCACTATTTTCTTGATAGCTAGGCAATACGATAATACGAAAATATTTTGTTTGTCACTCCGTAATTCTACCGAAATGTTTACGCTCTAAGCAATGGAGCACTAATAAATGTTTAAATGGCAAGCCAAGGCGGGTAATCCTTTATAAATATATGGTTATTACGAAACTTTTATGTATGAAGTATGCGTAAAAAAATATTGCACTTGAAATTTAAGAGGCACCCTATTGCACGCTAGTAGCAAACCATTGGATACATCACAAATGCTTGCAGTCCTAACGGATGTATGTAGAACAGCCCTAAATAAAGAATGACCCATAGTTAAGTAAAAGGGAAAGAATGCCTAATGGTCAGAATGCCTAAACTGTAGGACTGCGATTACATTAAATTAAAAATATAAAAACTAATCAGATTGGAAGTAGTTTTTCCAATAGACTGTTTTTTACAGATCACGCGAGTTAACGCCACACATACACAGGCACGTAACAAAACAGGAAAATAAGATTAAACTAGTAAAATAGGTAGAGATAAAATATTGTAAACAAATTAGGGAAACCCAGCTTGCCTGAGAAAATTCAGGAAGTTCTCACAAAAAACTATTCAAACTTCACACGAGTAATAACTGATTACGCAAAATGTCTTAAGACGCCAGCTGTAAACATAATATGCATAAAATATGGTATTAAAAAAATACAATCTCTAATATATAGATCAACATCGAATGGACAAGTAGAACGCGCTAGTTAAGGAATGTCTACTACGCCACTGCTGACGTCGCCACATAACACGTTATAACATGCAGCGAATGCATTATCGATACAAACCGTATCAGGCAGCAACCGAAACGGAATTTTCCACAAACAAACAATAGATAAGTATTAGTAAATAACATAAGCAATGCATAAGGACTGATAAACAACCTTTACAATAGATAAGTATTAGTAAATAACATAAGCAATGGATATGGAGTGATAAACAATTTTCCACTGCAAATATGCCGCCGCATCCTGGTATTATAAATAGCCCTAAGTATACAAAATGTAGAGCAGTATTGAATTTCTATTAATAAAGAAAGCACGTGACTGTGCAGCATATTTCTTTACTCTATTCTATTCAAATAGAATAACTCGCTCGTAGCACAATTCCCGAGCTAGTAAGACTATTTAAAATTCAAAATGAAACAACAATAGCTGAAGAAATCTATATATATAAAAATTCAGCCGTTTTTCGCGTTGTGATGAACTTTACGGAGAATGGCTCAACCGATTTTAACCAAATTTTTAGGCTTTTTTGGACTATTCAGTAGATGGTTTTGTGTTTTAAAATTTTAAGAATCGGATACCAGAGTCTCGAGAAATAGGCAAATCGTGGACCCGGGTAACCCTAGGATGTGTTTGTACAATATGGGTAGCAAATGGAAGCTGTTGATGATTTCTATAGTATAGAGTATTTTTCATACCGTTCCGTGACTAGGGTCTCGGGATATAGGCCAAGACGTGGACCCGGGTAACCCTAGGATGTGTTTGTACAATATGGGTAGCAAATGGAAGCTGTTGATGATTTCTATAGTATAGAGTATTTTTCATACCGTTCCGTGACTAGGGTCTCGGGATATAGGCCAAAACGTGGACCCGGGTAACCCTAGGATGTGCTTGTACAATATGGGTAGCAAATGGGAGCTGTTGATGATTGCTATAGTATAGAGTATTTTTAATGGCCCTCCCTAACTAGGGCCTCGAGATATAGACCAAAACGTGGACCTGGATAACCCTAGGATGTGTTTGAACCACATGCGTATCCATTGCAAGTTGTTGATAAATGCTAATGAAAAGAGGACTTTTGTTTTCACTGGGTAACTAGGGACTCCAGATATAGACCAATTGGGAACTCGCCTTCAGGTTAAGAGACTGAATTCTTATGTACTACAACCAGTTAAAATGGTTTGTTCAATCACGTCTATCTATGTATATATATAAAAATTCAGCCGTTTCTCGCGTTGTGATGAACTTTACGGAGAATGGCTCTACCGATTTTAACCAAACTTTGTCACATTGAAGAGACTCATGTGGAGAAGGTTTGTAACTATGTTTGGTTAAAATCTCCTTTACTTCTTCGTCAACACACAGTATACACGAGGCAGCGTTCTTTTTACGCGTGTGGTTGTTATTGTAAACGGTTGCATGGAGCGTACATTTTACTCACATATGTACAAGTTAACGCAGCAGTATTTATGCCTAAATTTTCATTCCATTACATACATTTCAATGGAATGCAAACATACATACAGCAGTGGCAGCACGTCTGAGTTCGTATAGAATAGAAATATACAAATTAGCAGGCACAGCTGTAGCTGACCGCCTGCAATAATTAATCGTAATACAATGCTGCTGTGACTAACTTAACACTTTGCTTAAATACTTCTTCTTTACACCCACACTTCGGGATAACCGAAGCAAAACCATTAGCTCAACGAACCTGAACAGGTCGTCGCTAAAAAAGTACTTAAGCAAGGCCGTTTTCTTAGAAGATTACCAAAGGTTGTCAGTAATAGTGCATAGTGAAAGTAAGTGTTAAAACTAACAAGAAAGTGTTTTATTTGGTAAAGTGTTCAAGTGAAGCAGTTTCCAGGCATCAATCAAAGAGATAAAAAAAGTGCGTCAGAAATATTTAAGAGAAGAGATTGTTTTCACATTTTCCAATGATATTTTCACGAACGATTTACAAAATATATATTAATTTTCTAAATGATTGATAACAAGTGAAACAGTGAATAAATGGTGTGAAAAATACACAAATAAACAACGAGGGAACTTAATAAAACCATTCACATGGTCACCGGTTCTACGTTACCGAAATGACTCGGGTTTTTCCCGACCAAGGGCTGCCGCCCCAGCCACATTAAGACCTGTTCAGGCCTTAAGACTCATAGGGAGTGGTCCACACGGTAAGTGGCCTCGTGTTGCTCCCGCCAGCAGGCGTCCGATGCCAAACCAGCAGCTCTTGGTCCCCGCACAGTTTGTTCCGTGTGTCAGACCGCAATACCTCGGAATCTGGTATGAGTCAAATGCAATTCTTGCAATGGCTGGTGCCATTTTCGGAGATGTTCCGGCCTGCGCACCATCCGTGAGTGGACAACTGACTACGTTGCCCCCTGCTGCAGAGCTCTGCACCCGAAACCGCCCCCCGTGGCGCGGCCGTCCACCATCATCAGGCCGCAACGGCAACAGCGGAGTGCACAGCAGGCCCAACGTAGGCAACCCCACGCGTCCCTCACCCCTCGAGTAACAACGACCTTACCTAAAAGCTTCAAGCTTCTACAATTCAACTGTAACGGACTCACGAGTAAGGCCGACGAGATAGTTGACTTCATGAGCCGGCACAGTATCAAAACCGCTGCGGTCCAGGAAACCAAGCTGCACGCTAAGTCCTCTCTGATCACCAGGGATGGCTATAACGTGCACAGACATGATCGCGAGCGAGACAATGGTGGTGGCCTAGCCTTTATAGTCCACCACATAGTGCAGTATCGTCTCATTGATGAAGGCATCGACCGCAGGGACAGCACCTCAGAATGTCAAGGCATAGCTGTGGGGACAGGCGATCCCGAGCTCGAAATATTTAATGTTTATATACCCCCTGTCACCTGCTGCCCGGCAGGATATCACCCTGATATAGGTGCTCTCATCAGAGGTGAAACCCGATTGGTTGCAGGTGACTTCAATGCGCATCACGATCTTTGGCATTCAAGCCTGCTCTTCCCATCCCCACCGATGTGCGTGCAGGCAAACACGCATTCTGCAAAGGCTCACAGCTGCTGCGGCTCGCTTCATTCCAGCTAGAAGGTTTAAGGACATTCGTCCTCATTTCCCAGCCGAAGCAGCCAGCTTGGCAAACAAGCATGACCACCTACGCCAGGTCGAGCCCGGGGATCCCCGCATAAGGGATCTCAATTTGGAGATCCGGCAACTGGTAGATCAACACAAACGGACTAAATGGGTTGAGCACTTGAAGACCTGTAACCTCACCTCTGGGGTGAGTAAGCTCTGGTCCACCGTTAGGTCCCTGTTGAACCCGACGAAGCACAACGAGAAGGTTTCTATCACCTTCAATGTTTGCACTTCGTCGGACCCGAAGAGATGCTCGAGCTACTTTAGCCGACACATTCAAGCGTCGTGCTACCAGAAGGCTGCACAAACTGAAGAACGACAGTGCGCCACTTGCTTTCTCCGGTGATGTGGTTCAGGGGGCCATCAATAAATCTAATAATATACATCAAAAGCTGCGCTGTTGCTGAAGCACCTGGGACCATTGGGAGTAGGATTTCTCACAAGGATCTTCAATCTGTCCTTGGCCACTTTCATCATCCCTGACAAGTGGAAAGCAGGGCGAGTGGTCCCACTACTGAAACCTGGGAAACACGCCAACCAAGGGGAATCTTATCGGCCGATAACTCTCCTTTTGCCAGTAGTGAAGACGCTTGAAGCCCTCCTACTCCCACTCTTCACGTAACACCTGGCCCCAGCCCCACATCAGCACGGATTCCGACGAGTGCTTAGCACCACCACTGCACTCACCGCCATAAACGCCCAGATATACCGCTGGCTTAACCAAAACCGCCCCCGCGAGAGGACTGTCCTAGTAGCGTTGGGCCTGAAGAAGGCTTTCGACACAGTCAGCCATTCCACGCTACTAGATGATATTCATCAGTCGATCCCGCCAGGGCTGAAGAGGTGGTCCGCAAACTACCTGAGCGGTCGTCACTCGTCAGTGATTTTTCGAGATCAAGCATCAAAGCAGAGGAGGATAAAGCAAGGTGTACCGCAAAGTGGTGTACTTTCTCCCTTGCTGTTCAACTTCTACATCTCGAAGCTCCCCAACCACCAGCGGGGGTCTCCCAGGTCTCATACGCTGACGACTGTACGATAATGGCGTCGGGGAATGAAATCGAGGGCCTGTATTCCAAAGTGAACAACTACCTCACCGACCTTTCTCGCTTTTTCACTGCGAGGAATCTCCAACTTTCCCCCACTAAGTCCTCGGCGACCCTCTTTACCACCTGGACAAAGGAGGTCAAGCTGTCCCTTAGGGTAAAAGTCGACGACACACCAATTCCGACGGTAAAGAACCCCAAAATTTTGGGTGTAACCTTTGACAGTTTGCTCTCCTTCTAAGCGCACACAACCGCAATTGCCACTAAAGTCCAAAATCACAAAAAGGTCCTCGAATCGCTTGCTGGCAGCACTTGGGAAAGAAAAATAACTAGTAACACGCAGTGGATAAAGCTACAGACATGCCAAAATACTGCCATTCGGACAGCAATCGGTTGCCTCCTGATGTCCCCGGTTCAACACATAAGCAACGAGGCACAAATGCTCCAAGTAATGTAGCATAACAAACTGCTCAGCAAGCAGTCCCTGCTAGGATATTACCGCAGGTTTCACCCCGGCAGACACCTGCTTGAGCCTGAGCCGCCTCCCGTCTTGTGAATGCCGTAATCGGAGTCCAACCACCACCTATAGCAGATGAAGAGCTCCAGCTTCCTCGTGCGACACGTGTAACACTGGCACGATTACGTTCTGGATATTGTAACAGGTTAAACTCCTACTTATCCAGAATCGACCCCGACATACCAAACATATGTCCGGCATGTGAAGGCACCCCGCACGACACTAACCACCTTTTCACATGCCC
Source organism: Anastrepha ludens (assembly GCF_028408465.1). Taxonomy (NCBI): domain Eukaryota; kingdom Metazoa; phylum Arthropoda; class Insecta; order Diptera; family Tephritidae; genus Anastrepha; species Anastrepha ludens. Next base: position 94,500,022 of record NC_071503.1, on the reverse strand, counting down.
CCTAAAACCGACTCATCTAACACCCCTCTCTCTCTGGACCCATCCCGTCGAAACAGCACGTTTCCTGGGCCTACCTTTAGATGAGCTAGACGAAGACGACCGGTAGTATGCCCTACACTGGCGGGGCTTCTATTACTGTTAACAAACAAACACACTGAACAAAGATGATCCTATTCCGGATGCAACTCGCAGCGCCCACATCAGAAATCATGGCAAACTTAGAATTGAAGAATCTAGGTGAATAAAAATGTGTTCTAACTAGAGCAGATGTAGTACGAGTGATTTGCAACATATTTTCGTATTTGTTCACGTCACAAACATAACGAGGATTTGTAAATGGTATATTGTAAATATTGAGGAACACCCTATAAGATCAGGTTTTTACATATTGATAACACAGGCCAACAAAATATCGCTTTTTTACAGCTTTTAAAACGGCTATGGGGGTTTCTTGAAGGTTTTTTTATGCTGACAACGAATATGACCTTGAAAATGCTCCAGCAGTTGCGGCCAACATTTGAAAGGGATTACACCAATACCTCGCTTTGCGTCGTTTCGTTTTGCGTTTTTTCGAAGTTGCGTCGCTACTTAATTAGTATGTACTAATTTTCACTGTGCGTCGTTAGATTTTCGAAGTTGTGTTGTTTTGGGTTCGAGTCATTAATTTTTTTTTCCGAAAACTTTATTTTTTTCTAAAAGATGGCAAAACTTTTGTTTCTAATTGCGCCACGCCATCAAAACTCGGGATTCCCTTTTTAACTAAAAATCAACCCAATTTTACAGTTGTATTTTCACTTTGTTTTGCTAATTTTAGAGTTCAGTTTCAATTACATAGTTTACATAAATTTTTACGTCTTGTTTCTGGTTACAAAAAAGGTAAATATTTTTCCAATTTATTTATTGGCTTCTTCTTCTCTTCTTAATTGGCGCTATAACCGCTTACGCGATTTTGGCCGAGTTTAACAAAGCGCGCCAGTCGTTTCTTTCTCGTGCTAACCGGCGCCAGTTGGACACACCAAGTGAAGCCAAGTCCTTCTCCACCTGATCTTTCCAACGCAGAGGAGGCCGCCATCTTCCTCTGTGCCTGAGCGATTAAGTTCTGCGGCTCGTACGATGCTCTCCAACATCAGGTTAAAGAAGTCACACGACAGCGAGTCACCTTGTCTGAAACCTCGTTTGGTATCAAACGGCTCGGAGAGGTCCTTCCCAATTCTGACGGCGCTGCTGGTATTGAGCAACGTCATCTTACATAGCCGTATTAGTTTTGCGGGGATACCAAATTCAGACATCGTGGCATACAGGTAACTGCTTTCCGTACTGTCGAATGCAGCTTTGAAGTCGACGAAAAGATGGTGTGTGTCGATTCTCCTTTCATGGCTCTTTTCCAAGATTTGGCGTATTGAGAATATTTGGTCGATGGTAGACTTTCCAGGTCTGAAGCCACACTGATAAGGTCCAATCAGTTGGTTGACGGTGGGCTTCAGCCTTTCACACAATACGCTTGCTAGAACCTTATAGGCGATATTTAGAAGACTAATCCCGCGGTAATTGGCACAAATTGCAGGATCCCCCTTCTTATGGATTGGGCAGAGCACACTTAAATTCCAATCGGCAGGCATGCTTTCATCCGACCATATTTTGCATAGGAGCTGATGCATGCACCTTACCAGCTCCTCGCCGCCATGTTTGAATAGCTCAGCCGGCAGTCCGTCGGCGCCCGCGGCTTTGTTGTTCTTTAGCCGCGTTATCGCTATTCTCACCTCGTCATGATCGGGTAGCTTAACGACAATTCCGTCGTCAACGATTGGGGTATCGGGATCTTCACATTCTCTGTGACATGCGCAGCTATCACTGTTTAACAGGTTCGAGAAGTGTTCCCTCCATAATTTAAGATTGCTCTGTACGTCAGTCACCAGTTCGCCGTCTTTGTTCTTACAGGAAAACGCCCCGGTCTTAAAACCTTCTGTAAGCCGCCGAACTTTCTGGTAGGATTTGCGAGCGTTGTTCCTGTTGTCCAGCATCTCAAGCTCTTCGCACTCACGTATTTCGGCCTCTCGTTTCTTTTTTGGATAATACGTCTCTCTTCCTTTTTCAGCGCTCTGTAGCGGTCCCACATGGCTCGCGTTGCGCTCGATCGCAGCGTGGCTCTATAGGCGGCATCCTTTCTTTCTGCGGCAGCATGACATTCTTCGTCGTACCAATTGTCTTTTCGGGCTCGCCGGAATCCGATTTCTTCTTCGGCGGCGGTACGTAGAGAACGAGAAATGATGCTCCATTGTTCGTGAATGCCGGTTTGTTGGGCAGTACTCTCTGAGAGCAGGAGTGAGAGTCGAGTGGCGAATCTTCTGGCTGTCTGTTGTGATTGCAGCTTTTCGATGTCGAGCATTCTTTGCGTAGGTAGATGTACGTTTTTTTGCTGCACAGAGGCGTGTGCGCAGTTTGGCTGCAACAAGGTAGTGATCCGAGTCGATGTTGGGTCCTCAGATCGTACGTACATCTAATACACTAGAAGCGTGTCTTCCATCTATCACAACATGATCGATCTGGTTTCGTGTTTTTCGATCAGGAGACAGCCAGGTGGCTTGGTGTATCTTCTTATGCTGGAATCTGGTGCTGCAGACTACCATGTTTCGGGCCCCGGCGAAGTCGATCAGCCTCTGTCCGTTACCGGATGTTTCGTTGTGCAGGGTGAATTTTCCGACTGTGGGACCAAAAATTCCCTCCTTGCCCACCCTGGCGTTAAAGTCGCCAAGCACGGTTTTTATGTCGCAGCGGAGGCAGCGCTCATAGGAACGTTCCAGGCGCTCATAGAAAGAATTTTTGGTTGCATCGTCCTTCTCTTCCGTCGGGGCGTGGGCGCAAATTAGCGATATGTTAAAAAAACGTGCTTTGATGCGGATTGTTGCGAGACGCTCGTCCACCGGAGTGAACGACAGTACTTGGCGACGAAGTCTCTCTCCCACAACAAATCCGACACCGAATTTGCGCTCCTTTACATGGCAGCTGTAGTAGACGTCGCATGGTCCTATGGTTTTCTTTGCTTGCCCCGTCCACGCATCTCTTGGATGGCAGTGATGTCAGCCTTTACTCTCGCGAGGACATCAACCAGCTGGGCAGAGGCACCTTCCCCATTAAGGGACCGGACATTCCAGGTGCATGTCCTCAAATCATAGCCCTTAGTTCGTTTGCAGGGGTCGTCATCAGTATAGGGAGGTCTCAACCGAAGCTTTGTTTGTGTTTTCATTGGGGGGTTTTTAAGTGGCCGGTCCCAAACCCGGCGCACAACCAGCTATTCTAGAATGCTTCGCCTTCTCACGTTAGCTCACTCCCGAACGGGTGTTCGGAAGCTACCCAGAGGATACGTGGGCTAATCCCGGCCGTTGTGAGCTGCTTGAACCATATGCAGAAGAATCGTCCAGGCCATTCCCAAGTGAGTGACGATCAGTAACTTTTCCCACTTGCGTGGACTTCTACACATGGATCCATCCTTCATTTATTTATTGGCACAGTTATATTCTTTTTTTTTTACATACGCTTCTAATTTCTTTAGCGAAATGAGGGGAAAATAAAAATAAAAAACTACCAACTTGAAGACAAGATTAGATATTCTGAGACGATTTGATAAGGGAGAGAAGACTGGGGAGATAGCAACGGCTGTTTGTCTGGCTGCAACAACTGTCAGAACTATTAGAAATCGAGGTGGGAAATCGAGATCGAGACAAAAATGAAACATTTGAAGCTAGTCAGGGATGGTTTGAGAGATTCAAGGTTCGAGCAAATCCGCACATTATTGCTCTGAAAGGTGACGAAGCTAACGCTAATATAACTGCTGGAGAACACTACCCAACAGAGTTAAAAGCATTAACTCATGAAGGTGGCTATGATCCGAAACAAGTCTTTAATGTTGACGAGATTGGGTTATTTTGGAAACGACTACCTAACAGAACTTTCATATCTAAAACAGAAAAATCTGCGCCAGGATAGACTGACTCTTCTTGCAAATGGTGATTTCAAATTTAAACCATTTGAGATTTGTCAATCAGAAAATCCAAGAGCTATGAAAGGTTGTTCAAAGAATCTGCTTCCTGTCTACTGGGGAGCAAACAAAAAAGCATGGATAACAACATCAGTATTTCAAAACTGGCTTATTGCAACAAATAAAACTTAAACTTCAAGGCTTTAGTCCTAGTCGACAATGCTCCTGGCCACCCGGTTTATGTTGATGAGTTGTCAAAAAACGTGAAATTTGTATTTTTGCCGCCTAATACGACACTAGTTATTCAGCCGATGGATCAGGGAGTAATATCGACTTTTAAAAGTTATTACCTTCGACGAACATTTAAACTTCTTTTCAGTGAGACTGATGGACAAGACATGCCTACCATGCTAAAGTTTTCGAAAAAATTCAACATTATGAAAGCCATAGAAATTATTACCGATTCGTGGGAGGAGGTTAAACCATCTTGCATGAATGATGTTTGGCGCAAAATATGGCCTGAATGTGTTCACCAAATATACGCTGCAGAAGTTGATGGTACACCAGCTGCTCGTCATGATATTTTTAATTTATCTATAGAGTCTAATTTTGAAGGTATGGAGGAGACTGACACAAATGAATTGCTAGCCTCGCATAACGAAGAATTCTCTAAGAAAGAACTATTGCAACTGGAATTGCAATTTGCTTATGAAGAAGATGACAGTGACCGTTCAATAGAAATCTCCCAAGAAAAAATGTAACCTCCAAACAAATTTCCAAAGCGATGTGTTTGATTGACGAAGCTAGGGAGATTTAAAAAAACGATCCTGACAGCGGAAGGAGCTTTAGAGTATCCCAGGCGGTACCTACGAATATCAATTGCAGCAAGGAAATTTATTTTGCGTTGTAAAAAAACTTGTTCAGTAAACGTTGGGCCAATTTTTTGGTGAAAGAAAGCCGACTTACGACAACAGGCACTATGGACTTATTAGACAGTTCTTAATTTTAATTGGGTTTTTCATAAATCTGTTGAATAGTTTATTTTGCTTTAATTGAATACGTTTTTTTTGTGTTTTGTGTGTATGTAATACAATTTTATATTATTTTTGTTTTTTAAATGTTTACTATAAAATCGATGTGCCTGAGGTTGAGGACCATGCCATTATGTCTCGGAGAATGCTTTCGAAAATATGCGAGACTGAAAGAAGATCAGGGTTTTTCGTGAAAAAAGTAACATCGTCAGCGTTGAGCTGACATTCTATACTGGTATAGTTCGCTGACAGTTTGGCAATCTCATCGAACGCTATTATAAAAAGAAGCGCGGAGAGGGGTGACCCTTGTGGCGTTCCATTATCTAGATATACAATGGTTGAGGCAAAGCCATTGATTCTCAGTCTGAATTTTCTGATAGTGAGATAACTTGTGACAAGGTTTATAATTTTGGATCCAATCTTCCACTTATTTTTTCTTTCAAAATGATATACACTCCGACTCGGTCGAAAGCCTTCTCCAAATCGGTTGCTAAAAGTGAAACATGGTTTCTTGACGAGAGTGCGTTTGTTATGACATAGTAGAGATGCAAAAGGGCATATTGTGCCACTACCATTGTTATTCAAACATTGTTATTCTTAGAATACCACATCAACCTATTTGCAACCAGGTGTAGAGTACCTCCACTTCACTTTCAAACTTCTTTCGAATTCTTTAAATATATTTTTAATACTCAAACTCAAATTATGTAAACCATTTCAATTCACTCTACTCTTCAATTTCAATGACATAATTCTTTTCATTTCAACTTGCTCTACTTTAATGACATAATTCTTTTCATTTCAATTTCAATGACAAAAATTCTTTTCCTTTTTTTTTGAAACCCGAAACATAAGTAAACACATGGCACACACCAAATACATTTTTTTGTCATATGATACCCCACTTCAAAGCAAAGCCATAGCTCACTGTGAAGTAAGTTAACCTGAACAAAATTTAAGTCAACCTAAGCAGAATTTCATTTGTATAGTATTTTTAAGTGTTTACAATTTTGTTATTGATTTTTACTTGTAACAATGTTTGATTGTAATTATGTATATTTTATTGATGACAAGGCAAAAAGAAAGTATAAAAATAAAGCCATTCTATCAGAAGGCAGCTCAGTCAGCTCAGTCTCAACCTGATAGTTGGAAGGCAGTTATTTGCCCTAACTGAAAAAAAAAAAATCTTTTATTTACAAAGGAATCTTTAGTCGGCAGGTTTGCCCTAAAGCTCTTCCAAAAAAATAATAGCACCTATGCATTGACGATCCTGCTTCACATTACATGGTTCACTTTACATGGCGATCCTGCGGACGATCCTAAACGCTAAATAAATCATTAGTAAAAATGGCTGTCTGGGAAGGAAAGAAATACAAATTAGAAAAGAGTGAAAACTTCGACGAATACATGAAGGAATTGGGTGTCGGTATGATTCTACGCAAAATGGGTAACAGTGTCAGCCCCACCGTTGAACTGAGGAAGGATGGTGATAATTACTCTTTCACCACTACCTCAACCTTCAAGACAACTACGATCAACTTCAAGCTGGGCGAGGAATTCGATGAAGAGACACTTGATGGTCGCAAAGTGAAGAGCGTCTTCACTCTGGATGGCAAAAAATTTGTGCAAGAACAGAAGGGTGACAAACCACCGACCATTATTCGTGAATTTACTGACTCCGAGCTAGTGACTACTCTCACCCTCAACGACGTGAAGTCCGTCAGAGTCTACAAGGCTGTATAAATGCGCAGTGCGCTACATGAGAAGTTCAAAACAACAGTAACAAAAAGCTAAAGTAATTTAAAATAAAAAATGCCACTTCTTGCGATAAACTAATGATAGAAAAACTAACTATCATACGCATACATTATACTTTATATAACTACATATACATATATATAGGTATATTTTGGATTGTGAATATCCCAATTTTGTTTATGACTGATTATTTGCTGATTAATGCATAAAATAATGTAATTAAAAGTATGAAGTTGTTATTAGGTAACAATTAACTATTTTTATGTGATTAGGCGGCTAATTAAAGTGAAATAGTTCTCAATATTATTAACGACGCGCACCAAATTGTTCACACATGCTATGATAAATATTGTTGAATAGAGATTTTTCGCTTATGCATTTAAATATATTAACATTTAATTTAAAATTTTTATTATTGACAAGTATTTAAGCACAAAACTGGTATAAGAACAAATGTGACATTTTGCATTCAGTTAAATAAACATAAAATTGAATATTCGTGCACCTTAATGAAAATAAAAAAAGTGTAGAATTTGTAGTAACTTTAATAAAATGCACAATGGCGTTAAAAAAACAAAAAAAACAAAAAAAAAATTTTTTAAATAAAATTTTAAAATAAAATTTTTTTTTCAAATGTATTAAGAAAAAAAAATATATATATAATTACATTTTAAATAGAAAATATTGAAGAAATTGTAAGGACTTTGTCAGGCATATTAGTACATATTATAGTAAAACATGATATAAATAAATCGGTCATAGAAAAAGAACTACTCGCGATTCACTGGGGAATAAATTGCTTCCGTCCATACCTAATGGGTAGAAAATTCACCGTGGTAACGGACCACAGACCTCTTATCTCCTTATTTTCACACAAAAATCCTTCATCCAAGATGACAAGGATTAGACTTGATTTGTCAGACTATGATTTCGAAATAGTCTACAAGCAAGGCAAAATGAATACAAATGCCGATGCATTATCACGAATAAAGATAGACTCAGACTTACTAAAAAAAATGATACCAACGAATTGTGATGACAATAATAAAATGTTTGTAATAACAAGGGGAATGTCTGCCAAAAATAACACCAGGGTAGACAAGGAGAACTACAACTCTCATTCGAAGTCAGGCCAACTTCACATTTGGGAATGTACGTCCACAGCCGATATAAGAAATATAAAAAGATTAAAATTCGTATACGAAGAAAAAATGAAAGGATCCGAAATACAGATAAATAAAAAAGGGGATATAATAGTCCGATATAGTGAGGAGCCTCTGAAATACGTTTCAATCATGGCGAAACTATCATTAATAGCGACTAAAAGAAATATAGAAAAGCTAGCGGTAGCAAAAGATAATTTATTAAGAGAAATGAATATTGAAAATTTTAAGAATGCATTCAACAAGTTACAAAGTGAAAGATTAGAACAAAAATTAAGACCCTTAAGAATAATTTTACATAAAGCCCCAAAACAAATTAATGACGAAGAAATTATAAAAAATTTAATCTTTGAGTATCACAATTCAGCACTAGGAGGACATCTGGGTATAAGAAAAACTATCTTAAAATTAAAACAAAAATACATATGGAAGAACATGAGAATAATGATAAAACGATATGTAAACAGTTATAAAGAATGTACTCCAAACAAACAGACAAAGTACATAAAAGAAAAAATGACAACAACGGACACACCTAGTACAAGCTTTGAAAATTTAAGCATAGATACAGTAGGACCATTGATTATATCAAATGGTTTCCGATATATTTTAACGGTACAATGCGAACTGACCAAATACGTAATCTTATTCCCAATGAAAACTAAAGAAGCAACTTCTATCACAAAGACACTAGTAGAACAGGTAATACTAAAATACGGACTTTTTAAAACATTAAAATCTGATCGAGGTACAGAGTTTGCAAATGAATTAATGAAAAATATATGCGAAATATTAAATATAAAGCAGACCTTTTCAGCACCCTATCACCATCAGACAATAACAGTTGAAAGGAGTCACAGAGTCCTAAATGAATTTCTGTTACACTTCGTAGAAAATCACGAATGGGACCAATGGCTACCTTATTTTGCATTTGCTTTTAATACCACGCCGAACATAGAGACGGAATTTTCATCGTACGAGTTAATATACGGAAAACTTCCACGCTTACCAACTGACATAATCGAGGACAATCAACCAGTATATAACTTAAACAATTACGCAAATGAGATGAAACTTAGACTAAAAGAGTCACTTCTTAGGGCACAAGAGCTGATAAAACTAACAAAACAAAAGAGAAAAGAATTATATGACAAGAACAGTAACACATCAGAATTAAAAGTAGGTGACTGGGCATTTGTAAAACTAGAAAGTAGAAGAAAACAGCAAAGTCCATATCATGGCCCTTATCTCATAGTGGAGCGTAAAGGAGTCAATTCTGTATTACAAATTAACAATAAGCTTAAGGAATATCATAATAATACCCTTAAGAAATACAAAATCACCTAAAACATTATCATATTAAATAAATTGAAAAAAAATTTACTATAAAACATAGAATTAAAAATAGATTTAGATATACTAAGAAACTCTTAAAGTTATAAAATTATTTTTATTGAAAACCACTGAACTTGCAAAATTTAAACAAATTTTTTAGCACAGTAATTTTCAATCTTAACCATAGGGGCGTAGAGTACCTCCACTTCACTTTCAAACTTCTTTCGAATTCTTTAAATATATTTTTAATACTCAAACTCAAATTATGTAAACCATTTCAATTCACTCTACTCTTCAATTTCAATGACATAATTCTTTTCATTTCAACTTGCTCTACTTTAATGACATAATTCTTTTCATTTCAATTTCAATGACAAAAATTCTTTTCCTTGTTTTTTGAAACCCGAAACATAAGTAAACACATGGCACACACCAAATACATTTTTTTGTCATATGATACCCCACTCCAAAGCAAAGCCATAGCTCACTGTGAAGTAAGTTAACCTGAACAAAATTTAAGTCAACCTAAGCAGAATTTCATTTGTATAGTATTTTTAAGTGTTTACAATTTTGTTATTGATTTTTACTTGTAACAATGTTTGATTGTAATTAAGTATATTTTATTGATGACAAGGCAAAAAGAAAGTATAAAAATAAAGCCATTCTATCAGAAGGCAGCTCAGTCAGCTCAGTCTTAACCTGATAGTTGGAAGGCAGTTATTTGCCCTAAGTGAAAAAAAAAAAAAAATCTTTTATTTACAAAGGAATCTTTCGTCGGCAGGTTTGCCCTAAAGCTCTTCCAAAAAAATAATAGCACCTATGCATTGACGATCCTGCTTCACATTACATGGTTCCCTTTACACAGGTTTTCCATTAGTTTAGCCAAGCATGATATAAGAGGGAGGATGGTTCCATATGTAGAAGTCCACGCCAGTGGGAAAGTTACTGATCGCCATTCACTTGGGAATGGCCAGGACGATTCTTCTGCATATGGTCCAAGCAGCTCACAGCTCCCGGGACTAGCCCAAGTATTCTCTGCGTAGCTTCCGAACACCCGTTCGGTAGTGAGCTAACGTGAGAAGGCGAAGCATTCTAGAATAGCTGGTTGTGCGCCGGGTTTGGGACCGGCCACTTAAAAACCCCCCCCAATGAAAACACAAACAAAGCTTCGGTTGAGAACTCCCTACACGGATGACGATCCCTGCAAACGTAGCAAAGACTATGATTAGAGGGCATGCACTTGTAATGTCCAGTCCCTTAATGGGGAAGGTACCTCTGCCCGGCTGGCTGATGTCCTCGTGAGAGTAAAGGCTGACATCACTGCCATTCAAGAGATGCGATGGACGGAGAAAGGCAAGAAAACCATAGGACTTTGCGACGTCTACTACAGCTGCCATGTAAAGGACCGCAAATTCGGTGTCGAATTTGTTGTGGGAGAGAGACTACGTAGCCAAGTACTGTCGTTCACTCTGGTGGACAAGCGTCTCGCAACAATCCGCATCAAAGCCCGTTTTTTTAACATATCGCTAATTTGCGCCCACGCCCCGACAGAAGAGAGGGACGATGCGACCAAAGATTCCTTCTATGAGCGCCTTAAACGTACCTATGAACGCTGCCCTCGCCACGACATAAAAATCGTGCTTAGCGACTTCAACGCCAGGGTGAGCAAGGAGAGAATTTTTGGACCCACAGTTGGAAAATTCAGTCTGCACAACGAAACATCCGGTAACGCACAGAGGCTGATAGAATTCGCCGGGGCCCGAAATATGGTAGTCTGCAGCACCAGATTTCAGCATAAAAAGATACTTAAACCTACCTGTCTGTCTCCTGATCGTAAAACGTGAAACCAGGTCGATTATGTTGTGATAGATGAAAGAGACGCTTCCAGTGTATTAGATGTACGTACGTTCCGAGGACCCAACATCGACTCGGATCATTACCTTGTTGCAGCCAATCTGTGCATACGCCTCTGTGCAGCAAAAAACGTGCATCTAACTACGCAAAGAATGTTCGTCATCGAAAAGCTACAATCACAACAAATTAGCCAGAAGATTCGCCACTCGGCTCTCACTCCTGCTCTCAGAGAGTACTGCTCAACAAACCGGCATTCACGAGCAATGGAGCAACATTTCTCGTTCCATACGTACCGCCGCCGAAGAAGAAATCGGATCTCGGCTCGCCCGAAAAAACAGTTGGTACGACGAGGAATGTCAAGCTGCCGCAGAAAGAAAATATGTTACCTATAGAACCACGCCACGATCGGGCGCAACGCCAGCTATGTCGTATTATCCGACAGAAGAAACGAGCGGCCGAAATACGTGAATGCGAGAAGTTTGAGATGCTGGCCAATAGGAACGACGCCCGAAAATTCTACCAGAAAGTTCGGCGGCTTAAAGAAGGTTTTAAGACCGGGGCGTTTTCCTGTAAGAACAAAGACGGCGATCTGGTGACTGACATCCTGAGCATATTTACATTATTTAGGGAACACTTCTCGAATCTGTTAAACAGTGATAGCTGCGCATGTCACAGAGAATGTGAAGATCCCGATATCCCATTCGTTGACGACATGGCGGCGAGGAGCTGGTAAGGTGCAAGCATCAGCTTCTATGCAAAATATGGTCGGATGAATGCATGTCTGCCGATTGGAATTTATTTGTGCTCTGCCCAATCTTAAGGGTGATCCCGCAATCAGTGCCAATTACCGCGGGATTAGTCTTCTAAATATCGCTTAAAAGGTTCTAGCGAGCGTATTGTGTGAAAGGCTGAAGCCCACCGTCAACCAACTGATTAGACCTTATCAGTGTGGCTTCAGACCTGGAAAGCCTACCATTGACCAAATATTCACAAAACGCCAAATCTTGGAAAAGACCCATCAAAAGAGAATCTACGCACACCATCTTTTCGTCGACTTCAAAGCTGTATTCGACAGTAAGAAAAGGAATTCCCCGAATGCCGCAATGTCTGAATTTGGCATCCCTGCAGAACTAATACGGGTATGCAAGATGACGTTGCTCAACACCAGCAGCACCGCCAGAATTGGGAAGGACCTCTCCGAGCCATTTGATACCAAAAGAGGTTTTAGACAGGGTGACTCGCTGTAGTGTGACTTCTTTAACCTGATGTTGGAGAGGACCGTACGAGCCGCAGAAGTTAATCGCTTAAGCACAATTTTTTATAAGAGCTTACAAATATTGGAGTATGCCGATGATGTCACTGTTAGTTCTGCCTTTTCCAAACTGGATAAAAACGGAACGCAAATGGGTCAGGTGGTGAACGAGAACAAAACGAAGTACCTCCTGTCATCAAACAAACAGTCGGCGCACTCTCGTATTGGCATCCACGTCACTGTTGACAGCTATGATTTTGAGGTTGTAAAAGTCTTCGTATGCTTAGGAACCAGCATTAACACCGATAACAATGTCAGCCTTGAAGTCCAACGTAGAGTCTGTTGCCAATAAGTGTTAGTTTTGGCAGTTGAGTAGTAAAGTCCTCTCTCGACGAACGAAACTAATACTCTACAAGACTCTCATCATGCCCGTCCTAACGTATGGCGCAGAAGCGTGGACGGTGACAACATCCGATGAAGCGACGCTTGGAGTGTTTGAGAGAAAAGTTCTGGGCAAGATTTTCAGACCTTTGCGCGATGGCAACGGCGAATATCGCAGGTGATGGAACGATTAGCTGTATGAGCTTTACGACGACACAGACATAGCGCAGCGAATAAAGATCCAGTGGATACGTTGGCTGGGTCATGTCGTACTAATGGATACAAACGTTCCGGCTCTGAAAGTATTTGATTCTGCACCAGCTGGTGGTAGTAGAGGAAGGCCTCCGTTGGAAAGATAAGGTGGAGAAGGACTTGGCTTCACTTGGTGTGTCCAATTGGCGCCGGTTAAGCTTTGTTAAGCTCGGCCAAAATCGCGTAAGCGGTGATCGCGCCAATTAAGAAGAAAAAGATAAAAGAGTGATGGACGTATAGCTTTACACAGAAGTAGGAGGTTTATTGGGTTTGAAAATTGGTACGATTTAGGAAGTTTTCCACACTTGAGGATGAAAGCCGTAGTCAAGAGTTTGGTTATACAAATTAATAAGTTTTCATTTCATGCAACTAGGTAGGTTTTGGATCATAGGAGTTTGGAGGAGGAGGAGTTCTGCCTTCACGGTAGAGAGCGCAACTCAAATTCATTAATAGTGGTTTTGGATTCAATTGTCCTGGCAGCGGGTGATACATTTTTTGTTATGTTTGCTTGGTTATTTAGACAGTTGTATTGTGCCGAGCAAAAGTTGTTTGAAAAGTTGGCGTCGTTTGAGGTAGAAGCATATAAGGAGGCAAAATAATTGGCTTTTTCGAGTGGAGAACTGATAATGCACTTGTGGAGTTAAAGTGTGCTTACCTGAAGCAGTGAGCATATTAATATCGTGCCATATTTTCCGGGGATTGGTATTAGGATTTATGCTAGCGAAGCGAACTTCTTACGCTTGACTGGCGCTGAGTTTAAAAAGAACAATCACCTTTTTGTAGCTTACCAAGTCGGCAATAGTGCGAAAGCGTTTGTATTCGTGCCATTTATTTTGTTTGTTTACACGAAGTTCAGATAATTGAGAGTACTTTTTGGTGAAGTTTGTGGTATAGCGTGCCATTACAGCCATAATTGCTGGCAGTGACCCATATCCACTTCGGTGGATGGCGAGAAACCGCTCGTATTAGTAGGTCATGTCCCTGCTAATACGAATGGAATAAACATGGACTCACGGGGAGAAGGTACTCTCTTATATCAAAGGCTACCAATCCAAGGTGGAACAGCACATGCCGAGGGATGCATGGCTTACGGTGACCTAAGTCGCTAGTATGCGGACTCTGAGGCACCTGTCGCAGCCCAGTTTCAATTCGACTTGCCACGGTATAGGGCTCTGACGTGGTGAACCCCATTATTTCCCCTCTTATATCCCAGGTTACGATTGCTGACTCATCAGCTGAGTGACCGCACCGCAAAAATGAATAAAATAACAAACACAAAACAAACAACACAACAAAAACAACAAATTCCTTCCAGACGCGGAGACCTCTTGGCTCCACCAAACTCATGGGCGGGGTCAAAAACCACCCATTCGGTGGCGAAAGTGCTCACTAAGAGCAAAACCGTCAAAGAGACACCACCGGATTCCCTTGTGGTTTCTACTTCCTCCAAAACCGACTCGGCTGCGGAGATCCAATTAATCAGCAAAGCTGTTTTGCCAGAAAATAAAAACAACTCGGACATAAGTTTCCAAGAAACCTATCCCTCCTCATCTTCGTCGATATAGAGATCGAAGACGCGCCACTTTCCTTATGGAAAAGCCCCTGAGGAGGAGCTGTCCGACCAACAGAAGTCAACTCACGATTGGGCCCGGGAATTCCTTCGGAAGTATGAGGCGTCCAAAGAAAAACCGAGTGCAGCTCAGCGGCAATGGTCTTCAGAGGATCCTCCTAATTCCAACGACCCCAAGAAGCATAAAATTTCCTCTGAGGTCAAATTACGCAAGTTCTGCGAAGTTGCCAGAGATAGTCTGGTCATGGCGGTGGTGGATAAGAGCTACCCTGACGGTTTCATCTCTCCATCAAACTGGAAGGTTGTGGAGAGAAAGCTTCAGTTGGGCTACCTGGACGTTCTGAAGCGGAACCCAGGACCCCCTCCTTTTTGCTCTGACGCGGGATGGTTCCAAGCAAGGGTCAAGTTGATCGCGTGCTCAATTCAACGCTCTGTCAGCCTGTACGGCAAGACCCTCGACCGCCTCGGTGAGGTATGGCCCGGGGCGAATCTCCAGCTCATCAATAAGAGCGAAATTCCCAACAAACCACGCGGCAGAACAAGAATACCTTTAGAGCCATCCGATCCGGAAACCATCCTGGAGATACTGAAGATCGGAAAACCGAACCTACCCACCGAAAACTGGACGGTAGTTAAGGTGGAAGAGCCTTCAGGAAACTCCAGGCATGTCACGCTGCTCCTGGACCAGGAAAGCGTTCAAGCACTGGACGACCGCAAGGAGATTGTGGCGTTCGGGTTCATCAGCACTACCATCTGGACCTATCAGCCGAAAAATCTGCTCGCACCCAGCGAAGAGAGTACGGCGGCCCCCGAGATGGATGTCGATAAGCCTCTCTCACAAGCTTCGACGATTGAGTCCGACTCGGAATCGAACAGCGAACTTGTGGGACACTTATTCAATATTCAACTCGAAGACGAGGATAGACTTTTAGATAGCGGTGATGACGCGAACGCCACAGTCATTGAATGTTCGTCTAACTGTGATGCAGATTAATCTGCATCACTCTAAGGCTGCCTCAGCAGCGCTCATTCTTCGTCTCTCTGACCTCAGAGAAGACATCATTCTCATCCAAGAACCTTGGATATCAAAGGACAAGATATGCGGCCTGAAAGATAGGCACTACACCTTGTTTCAAGGTAAGGCTAACATCATATCGCGCTTTTGTATTCTCATTCGAAAGCATATTAATGCTTTTCTTCTTCCCTTTAGCAATGCTGACACCACTGCCATGAGGTTGAAGCTGTCCAAGACCCGATTTGGATTGTGTCGGCTTACATGCCTTACATGCGGATGCGTCTCCTCCTGAAGCAGTGAGAAGGCTCGTCAATACGGCGCATCTGAACCAGAAATGCATCATTATTGGAGCAGACGCTAATGCACATCATATTGTTTGGGGTAGTACAAACTACTCGATATTACTCTTGCTAGCGAATCATGTACACCACTGGTGCAGGATTGGAGCGATGATAAACAGCACTCTTTTTCCGACCCCTAATATATAACATTCACTATAAAAGCCGAAACGGCAAATCCCATGAAGTACCTTAACAAAAAACGTATGAGTCGGATCAAATATGAAGAACATCTTGCCAACAGACTTCCTGACATCAGGCAGTTTGAAATGGCAAATAAAAACGATATCGAAAACGCTGTCAACATGATAACGAAGACGTGTCAAAGCGCAGCACGACAATCTTGTTCTCTGACAAAAACAGGAGGTAAGCGTAAACCTTTTTGGTGGACTCCAGAAATCTCAGAACTTCGGAATCGAACTCGGAAACTCTTTAACCAATCTAAAATAACAGATGAATGGGAAGAATATCGACAATGTCTCAAAGACTTTAAGAAAGCTGTCAGAAGTGCAAAACGCACATCCTGGCGATCATACACTCAAGAATTAGAGAACACTTAAGAAGTAAACAGACTACGCAAGATTCTTGCATCAAACCCAGTCTCTCCCAGTTTTATCATCCATCTTGAAAGGAATTTGGACTACTTCAACTGACCACACTCTTAGAATACTTCTAGAACCTCACTTTCCAGGCTGTGTTGCCAACTTACCGGTACTTCCCAGCACTCTTCAGAGTAATTATGGGAATAGATCAGACCTAATCAGCTGTAATAGCATCTCTACAACAATACTAAGTTTTAAAAAATTTAAATCACCAGGTCCTGACAACATCATTCCAGCAGAACTTCAAGGAGGACTAGAAATTATGCTGCCATGGTTAACAAGGATCTTTAACAAGTGTTTAAATCTCTCTTACCTTCCGACAATTTGGAAGAAATCGAAGGTAGTATTCATTCCGAAAACGGGGAAACCTTCACACTGCAAACCAAACGATTTCAGGCCCATTACCCTAACCACTTTTTGCTTAAAGGCTTTTGAAAAAGTCTTAGATGGGCAAATCAAAACCCAACATGACACTAAGTTGATCTCTGAGACACAACACGCCTACACTAAAGGGAAATCGACTGAAACGGCACTTCATTCACTGGTGCAAACAGTGGAAACTTCCTTTCACAATAAGGAGTACTCTCTTGTCGCATTTATGGGCATAGAAGGTACTTTTAATAATATTGAACCCAAAGCTATTTTGTCTGAAATTGCAAAATTGGGTATTAATTACTCCATCCGAAAGATGATCGAACAAATGCTCCTAAATAGAATAATCACTTCAGAGCTTGGGTTAAGCCGCATGAGAATGTACGCCGTCAAAGGAACTCCTCAAGGCGGAGTAGTTTCCCCCATTCTCTGGAATCTCGCTGTAAACAGTTTGCTTCGAAATCTCGAAAAAGCAGGCTGCAAGGTTGTAGCCTATGCAGATGATAATGCTCTCTGCGTGTCAAGCAAACACCTGAATACCCTCACAGAGCTCATGCAACGCTCAATCAATATTCTGTCAAAATGGTGCACCGAATGCAGACTAAATCCGAATCCAGCAAAGACAGATCTTGTTATCTTCAATAGGAAACAACAATCGCCTCCACTGCAAACAACAACTTTAAAAGGGGAACTATTACTTCTATCAGATTCAGCTAAATATCTAGGAGTTATTCTAGATTGTAAGTTGAGTTGGAAATTGAACATTGAAAACAGATGTAAAAAAGCTTTCATAGCTCTTTATACTTGTAAAAAAGCTATAGGCAAAACCTGGGGGTTTTCACCTCGGATCATTTATTGGATATATACCTCGATCATCAAACCGATACTCTTCTACGGTGTGGTTGTATGGTGGAAAGCACTCGAAAAACGTTGTAGAGTAGCCACAATTGATCGAGTCCACAGAACAGCCTGCCTCCTGATAACAGGATGCTTAAGTACAACACCTCTAGGCTCTAAATAGGTTGCTTCACTCGATCTGGCTGGCAAAGCGATTGCAGCGAAAGCAGCGACTCGCATGGATGCTATATCGAAATGGAATAAGTATCTTGGCCATTCGGCCATACTGAACAGGAGCAGTGTTATCTCTTCCGACATAGACTATCATGTAAGTCTTCCATCACGACCCTTGCTATTCTCCTGTTCACTCCCAAATAGGGAAGAATGGAAAACAAATCTTACCGAAATCGATGGCTCTCTCATTATATATACAGATGGTTCAAAACAAGACGGTAAATTGGGATTTGGAATATTTTCCAATGCCCCTCACATCAATCTATCATTTAGATTCCCACTACTGTAGTGTATTCCAAGCGGAAGTATGCGCTATCTGGTATACTGCGAAAACTAGAAAAGAGAATATCATCAGAGGATATCCGCTTTTTCACTGACAGTCTAGCGCCCGTTCGAGCACTCAGCTTCTCTTATACCCACTCAGATGCGGTTCGATCCTGTCTCTTATCTCTTAACGAAATTAGTGTTCAGAATTCTGTCCAAGTTATCTGGATACCGGGCTCGGTTAGGTGGGGAAATCGTACCATATAATGAGCTCTAGGGCAACACAACGGACCCAACTTGCGGTCTATGTGCACTCCGATGCGGGGTCTTCCTTAAACCAACCAACCAAAGCGAATAGGTCTGCTTGAAAATCGTTCTGTGGAGTAATCGAAGGAACCGCAAAAGCATCTAGACTGCGTACAATCCAAGCAAAAAATCGAAATTCCTCCAAATACCTTCAAACCCCGGATAAGAATTGAACCATCTCAAGCGAAGAGACATTAAAGTTGCTAGTGGACACACACTTTCCAAGCAACGAATCACTTAACATATTAGTTAAAAATCGAAAAGAACTATTTAATTGTGCCATTGAGGATATAGTCATGAAACCAGGATAACCAGGGCAGTGAACACTTTCAAACTATTTAATTCAGCGGGTGCAGACGGATTCCTCCCAGTTCAAATACAAAACTCACTCGGCTATATTATGGGGTAGTTAACTGTTATAATCAAAGCTACTTTGAAGCTGAAATGCGTTCCATTCTTCTGGAGAGAAGTTAAAGTTTTCATGCTCATGAGCAAATTTATTATCGCAACCCTAGGAGCCTCGAAGATCAAGAAAAGATTCAGAAGAGGAGCACCTCAAAGCAGAGTTCCCTCCCCTCAAATCTCGGTTCTGGCAATAAACTTCTGCTAAAGAGACTAGAGGAAAGATGACAGCATATACGGATGATGTAGCAATTATACATAGTAAGAGGGAAATTTCCCAATTGATTTTGAGGTTGTAAAAGACTTCGTTTATTTAGGAACCAGCATTAACACCGATAACAATGTCAGCCTTGAAATCCAACGTAGAATCTCTCTTGCCAACAAGTGCTACTTTGGACTAAGTAGGCAACTGAGCAGTAAAGTCCTCTCTCGACGAACAAAACTAACACTCTACAAGACTCTCATCATGCCCGTCCTAACGTATGGCGCAGAAGCTTGGACGATGACAACATCCGATGAAGCGACGCTTGGAGTGTTCGAGAGAAAGATTCTGCGTAAGATTTTTGGACCTTTGCACGTTGGCAACGGCGAATATCGCAGACGATGGAACGATGAGCTGTATGAGCTTTACGACGACATAGACATAGCGCAGCGAATAAAGATCCAGCGGCTTCGTTGGCTGGGTCATGTCGTCCGAATGGATACAAACGCTCCGGCTTTGAAAGTATTCGATGCGGTACCAGCTGGTGGTAGTAGAGGAAGAGGAAGGCCTCCTCTGCGTTGGAAAGATCAGGTGGAGAAGGACTTGGCTTCACTTGGTGTGTCCAATTGGCGCCGGTTAGCACGAGAAAGAAACGACTGGCGCGCTTTGTTAAACTCGGCCAAAATCGCGTAAGCGGTTATCGCGCCAATTAAGAAGAAGAAGAAGAAGAAGAGGGAAATTTCCCAATACACTTTGTGAAATCATGCAAGATTTACTAAAGATGGTTGAAAATTAGCCAAAACCTAAGCGAAGCGTTAGCTCTAATAAAACTGAGCTCATCATTACAAGAAAACACAGAATCCCAATAAAAACTCCTCCGTCGCTAGGTGGTACGGCATTTGCGTTTAGTGATGAAGCCGGCTAATATTAGACAGAAAATTCAGATGGTAATTAATGTTGAAGATAGAGTAAGAAGAGCGACAACAGCCCTCTACTGCAGAAAGTTAATTGGATTAAGTTGGGACTTTCCTCCTCTATCGTACATTGGTTTGAAACAGCGGTAATAAAACCAACTGTAACAAACGGTATACTGATATGGTGGCCGGCTTTAGATAAGAAATATATCAAAACGACTATGGAATATCTACAAAGGATGGCCGTTCTTAGCATCTGCGGGGCTCTAAGGTCTAAAGAGGGACTATATATTATGCTCAACCTATTACCTATAGAGCGATTGGGCAAGCAAATAGCTGCCAAGTCTGAACGAACCGTAGAGGTCACTCGTCAATTTTAGAGAAATTCTCTTGTATTCCTGTTACAACAAACTTCTGTAAGGCCAGGACATTAACTTAAATAAATCCTTCATCCTGACATTTCCTTCGAAAGAGGAATGGGATGCCGGACTTATTGTTGATGACTCAAAATTAGTAGGTGGAGAGGTTTACTCTGGTAAACTTGAAGGAAGTCACTTCCATAAAAGAGCTACTTAAGGCATGACTTTATTTTCCATGTTCTGTCCTTATACGAGTATTAGTCCTAAAACTAAGATAAAAGAAATAGATAGAATAGAAATGGAAGAAAAGTACGTGGAGAGTAAAAGAGAGTATGTAGTTAAGTAAATAGAAATAGAAAGAACGGAAAGTATAGCTGTAGAAATAGAGTCAATGATCGAAAGTAAATAGAAACAGGTAAAGAAGGTAGCGAAAGCGAGAAACAGTAGTGTAAAAATAGAAAATAACTTAATATTAAGCTTAAATATAATTTACATTTACATATTTTGCTTTATTCATTTACATTTTCATATTTATATATTTTATTTTATTCACTTACCTAATTATCAATTATAAATTTATTATTAATTTTCATTTATTAAATTCAATTTTGGATTATTTTATTATATTAAAGTAATTTACCAGAATCTGGCTTGACACCGGCCACCTTGAAGGAATCCAATAGCCTTCAATTTTTGTTGACCACCGGCAGCACGGCGAGTGTGGTGATAGGGCGTCGTACTTCTCCTGATCTAGTAGCAATGTCTGCGACGCGAATTTTGCCGTCCGCTTCTGAAATGGTTGCGGTTACTCCACCCAGCTCCCACTGCTGCGGTGGTACATTGTCTTCGTGGACGACGACGAGTTGGCCTGGTTGGACGTTGGGCTGCGAGTGCACCCACTTGTTGCGCTGCTGAAGCTCCAGTAGGTAGCTCTTCGTTCAAGCGCGCCAAAATTGTTGCTTGAGAGAGCAAACAAGCTGCCATCTCTCAAAACAGCGGCTGAGGTTGTCGGGTACCTTCTCCGGTGGCAAAGCTCGAAAGGGGCAACCGATTAGTAGATGCGCCGGCGTTAGCACCTCGCCATCGTTGGGATCGTTGCTGAGCGGTGCGAGCGGTCGGGAGCTCAGTACCGTTTCTACTTCGACAAGAAGCGATGCGGTTTCTTTGGCGATTAACAGCGCGTTGCCTACGGCGCGCACCAACAGATGTTTAGCCGACTTGACTGCTGCTTCCCACAGGTCGCCGAAGTGGGGGGCCCTCAGAAGTATGAACCGAGAAGCGATGCGGTTTCCTCGGCGGTTAACAGCGCGTTGCCTATAGCGCGCACCAGCAGATGTTTAGCCGACTTGACTGCTGCTTCCCACAGGTCGCCGAAGTGGGGGGCCCTTGGAGGTATGAACCGAGAAGCGATGCGGTTTCTTCGGCGGTTAACAGCGCGTTGCCTACAGCGCGCACCAGCAGATGTTTGGCCGACTTCACTGCTGCTTCCCTCAGGCCGCCGAAGTGGGGTGCCCTCGGAAGTATGAAGGCGAAGATGAATCCTTCGTCTACGGCGTATTGGAGAATCTCCTCTTTCCGTGCCAGAAAGGCTTCCCGGAGCTCCCTCAACTTTCTTTCTGCTCCCACAAAGTTCGTCGCGTTGTCGCAGTACATTTTGGCTGGCATCCCTCGGCGCCCAATGAACCTTTTGAGAGCGAAAATAAATTTATCAGCAGTTAAATCAGTTACAAGTTCTAGATGAACTGCCTTTGAAGCGAAACACATGAAAATGGCAATATACATTTTCACGGGAGGGCGACCGCGAATTTTTAAGGTTATGTGAATGGGCCCCCAGTAGTCTACCCCACATATTGTGCGGGGCCGTTGGGCGCGTAATAGATCGGCGGGTAGATTGCCCATGATCTGACCTTGTAATTTTGGCTTACCAGCCATATTTTTTCTCGCAGAAGCGCTACCAATACCTTTGGACCGGCATGGTGATTACGAAAATGTAGGAACCGGATGTATGCCTTCACAAAGTGCGAGTCTTTGCGTAATAGCAAAGGGAACTTAGCATCATAGGGGATTGGCGCGTTTAAAAAACGGCCACCTACTCGAATCAATTTAAACGATAAAGATGATTCCGAGTGTTCATGCAGAAATGGAATTAATTTCTGCAAACTTGAGGGAAGTACGTTTTTTTTCGATAATATATTAATTTCATCGCTAAATTCAAAATGTTGAATTATTTCGACAATTTTAAGGAAACTCAATTGTAACTCCTTTGCCGTCGGTATTATTTCCGATTCTGCTTTTCGCTCTCGTATTTTTCGAAGCCAGCTGAGTATATAAGCGAAAATCCGAAGTACTTTTCTGTGAGAGGAGAACCTGTCAATTATTTCGAGAAGTGGATTTGTTGTTGCATTGATTTCGGTTAACGTAATTGGGTTCTTCTTCTTCTCGAGTGCTTCTTGTTCTGGAGAGAGACTGAAGTTAACATTTCTTGGCCATGTAGCAGGGTCTTCTAGGAGAAACTGTTGACCACTAAACCATATTGAATTACCCAATTTGTCCACGTTACAACCCCGAGACACTTGATCCGCTGGATTTTGTTTTGTGGACACATGACGCCACGACACATTCTGGGTCCGTTCTCGGATCGCGGACACTCTATTTGCGACGAAAGTTTGCAACGACGATGGATGCGTTTTAAGCCAATGCAGAGCTATTTCGGAGTCTGTCCAGAAAATTTTTTGTTCTATTGGCCGACTCAACATTGGTGAAATTCTTGACAATAATTTGGCAAGAAGATGGGCTGCCGAGAGCTCTAAACGCGGAATGGATTTAGTCTTCAGCGGATATACACGCAGCAGCCATACGCTCTTATTGAAGCGTCGGAAAAGCCATGAATTTGGCAGCTGGCACTCGACTCTGTATTTGCATACCGAGGAATGCTAATTGATGGAAGCTGCAACAAATTAGCTTTAAAGTTTTGCCAGCTAGTGTCAATCCGCAATGGAATCGACTCATCCCAGTCTAGCTTTTGAATCCAAAGCTCTTGTAATAAGATTTTAGCTTTGGTGACTAGCGGGGCTAACAAACCAAGAGGGTCAAAGAGGCGAGCAGAAACTGATAAAATATTACGTTTAGTTGCTCGCAGCTCGCTTAAATTATCTTCCAGAATGAAGCGATGTAATCTTTCGGCTGCCAGTGGATTCCCAGCGTTTTGGTGGAGTCAGTATCGCTGAGCTGCAATAATTTTTGGAGACTCTCACTATCCGATGGGCTTGTATGATTGGAAAACCAATTTGCTATTTCCAGGCCTGCCAATTCTAAAATTGTATTTACTTGCTGTTGTATCTGGGTGAGGCTTTCTATACTGTCGGATCCTGTTAATAGGTCGTCGACGTACAAGTCATTCCGAATGACTTTGGAACCGAGCGAATATTTGGCTTTATTTTTGTCGCTTAGCATTTGCAGACACAGTGTGGCGAAAAATGGTGCAGGTGCAGTGCCGTATGTTACGGTGTTTCGTCGAAAAATTTGCAAATGCTCCGATGGATCCTGTCTCCACACTATGAGCTGGAAGTTCCTGTTGTCTTCATGCACCAATATTTGACGATACATCTTCGTGATGCCGGCAGTCATGGCATATTTCTGCAATCGGAAGCGAAGGAGGGTCGAAAAAAGCTCCTCTTGAACGATCGGTCCGACCATCAAGGTTTAATTCAACGCAACTTGTGTTGATGTGCGACTCGAAGAATCAAAAGCTACGCGTAGCTTGGTAGTTGTGCTCTGCGGTCTTAACACACACTGGTGCGGAATGAAATAGTGCGGCTCACGCGGGAGTCGATTATTTGTTGGACTCATATGCCCCAATTCGGGATACTCTTGCATGAAGACCAGGTACATTTTACGAAGTACTGGATCTTTCAGCGTCCTTCTCTCCAGCGCCTGAAACCGCCGAGCTGCGGTAATGTGCTACTTACTTGGGCACTGGAGTTATTATTTGTGGCATACTTGCCTGAAATTATCCAGCCTTGCACTGTTTTTTGCAGCGTTGGCTGCCTTGGGCTGGTTCTGATCTTGGCCTTTACATTAACTACGGCTGTAGCTAACATGACTCGGTCAGGCAGGCTGCTAATATGCATGGCCTGTGACGTCGAAGGTTGTGGATCGGTCTCAAAGGAGATCGGATATTGATGCAACATGGTGTGATGCGAACGGTTGCATACACCACAGCGATCTGCTTTGCACTTAGAGACCGTATGTCCCTTGCGCAAGCAATTTATGCACAGGGAAATAGATTTTGCAAAGTCAAATCTTTTAAGTGCAGTAAGCGCTTGGAATTTTGGGCAAGCTATTAAATAATGGTCCTTAGAACCACAGTGAAGGCAAGTCGGCAGTTTGGAATTTGTCGCAATAAATGTTGTCTTTGAGTGTCGCAGTTGTTGATTTTTTGTTTTCTGCCGCGTATCTTTATTGTTTGGCCTTTGTTGGTATGAGGAAGCTTCTTCAGCTGATAAATGCTGGTATCTCTTATTTAGCATAGCTTCACACTCAGCCCAAAGCGGCAACTTATCATAGTCAAGTTGCTCCTCCCACTTTGACCGAGTAGTGGGATCAACCTTCGACATGACCATGTGAATCAACATCGCATTTGAAATAAGCTTATCGTCACCCAGCGATAAAAGGGAGTCATATACTGCAGACACTGTATCAATCATTGGTCGCAAAGACGACTCAGAAGGCGTTATGATTTTTGACAATTCAAAAAGTTTAGACCATGTATTAAAGAATATCAAGCATTTATTGTCATAAACCTTTCTCAAACTTGCCAACGCCTTTGGATAATTTTCTTCCGACATTTGGAAGGGCTTCACGGGAAATGTCTTCTTCGTCGATTTCCTCAATTTTCGATTGACACTTCATGAGTTTTTCGCTGTCGAGTCGGCACTCCAATTCGATTGGATCTAGCGACATAGCCTTTTCAAGGAGACCCGTTTTTATGCGCACTATGCTGGTTTTTGCAACAGTTCTCTGGGGCTTTAAAGATTTTAAGTTCATCATCTCCCTACTTGGAGAGAGACTGGAAATAGCCGACTTTGGTTTACTCATGTCTTGAGATTAAAGTTCGCTGGTTTAGCCTCTGGCTTTTGTAAAATAAAAACGGTTCTGGAAGTTTGTCAGCTCGAAAACGAAAGCGATACATACTGATATATATAATAACTGAAACTTAACCAGAACCAACGAAAACGAGACGAAAATAAACTGCGAACAATTGAGTCTTTGCTCAAAAAAAATTTGTATTGTCGAAAAAAATTTTTTTTTGTATTGAAAATTATGCGGCTGATTAAGAAACCCCAATTTCGTTTGAGTTTTTGGAAAAATCACGAAAATAAACCGAAAAATAGTACTCGCAAATTATTTGGCGACAAACAACTTCCTCTACCTCGGGTCCCTCTGTATCCTTCACTTCTTAGGCAGTGTATGTATATGTATATAGATATGTATATATATAAGTAAAGTTTATTTGCATATAAGAAGTGTATACACGAGATGCCAATAATTGAAGCCCTTGTTCTGTGAGACGAATATTAGCAATTGTAATAATCTCTTTTCGTACTCAATACCTGTTTATCGTGGACTGGTTTGTTTCGTAACGGTGTTCTTTGTTTTAATATGTTTTAATTTTTATTTCTTTTGTGTATATAAATATTTTAGTTATATTTAAAACAATTTTTTTTTTTTTTTGATAGATATATTATTTTTTCTTTTTTGATTTGTTTTTTAGGGGCTCACTGTCACTGCACTTTCTCAGTTACTGCGCTTTCCAAATCACTGCACTAGTTTTTGTATATGCATGTATGTACATATATTAGTTTAGTTGTCTGTTTTTTTATTTTTTTTTTTTTTGGTTTTGCGAGACGACTTTTGTTTTTTTGTCAATGGCCCGCGCAGGCAATATTCTTTTATTTATTCGGTTGGTTATTTACTTTAATTATTAAATATTTTCCGTGCAGCTTACACAAATCACCAACTTGTAATCTTTTGTCACTATTAATGTGTTTTATTTTATTTTATTTTTTTGTTTAAATAACTTCCGTATTTTAGTTCACAGATTATGTACACAAAATTATTGTTTATTTCTAGAATAATTATTTATTACTGTAACTATTTTTTCACTTTCGCACTCAGTCCCTGGTCGGGCGCCATGAAAATTCTTCACTGTTTCGTGAAGATATTTAAATTGTTTAAAAAAACTTTATAAGGGGGGAAGCGCGAACTAAAATGAATATTGCCTGTAGCGTCGCGTATTTAAAAAGAACACCGCATTCGACCGATTAACAATTCAAAATTCAATTTATTTTCCATGTTCTGTCCTTATATTAGTCCCAAAACTAAGATAAAAGAAATAGCGGAAATGGAAGAAAAGTACGTGGAGAGTAAAAGAGAGTATGTAGTTAAGTAAATCGAAATAGAAAGTAAATAGAAACAGGTAAAGAAGGTAGCGAAAGCGAGAAACAGTAATGTAAAAATAGAAAATAACTTAATATTAAGCTTAAATATGATTTAAATTTACATATTTTGTTTTATTCATTTACATTTTCATATTTATATATTTTATTTTATTCACTTACCTAATTATCAATCATAAATTTATTATTAATTTTCATTTATTAAATTCAATTTTGGATTATTTTATTATATTAAAGTAATTTACCAGAATCTGGCTTGACACCGGCCACCTTGAAGGAATCCAATAGCCTTCAATTTTTGTTGACCACCGGCAGCACGGCGAGTTTGTGGATAGGGCGTCGTACTTCTCCTGATCTAGTAGCAATGTCTGCGACGCTGATTTTGCCGTCCGCTCCTGAAATGGTTGCGGTTACTCCACCCAGCTCCCACTGCTGCGGTGGTACATTGTCTTCGTGGACGACGACGAGTTGGCCTGGTTGGACGTTGGGCTGCGAGTGCACCCACTTGTTGCGCTGCTGAAGCTCCAGTAGGTAGCTCTTCGTTCAAGCGCGCCAAAATTGTTGCTTGAGAGAGCAAACAAGCTGCCATCTCTCTAAACAGCGGCTGAGGTTGTCGGGTACCTTCTCCGGTGGCAAAGCTCGAAAGGGGCAACCGATTAGTAGATGCGCCGGCGTTAGCACCTCGCCATCGTTGGGATCGTTGCTGAGCGGTGCGAGCGGTCGGGAGCTCAGTACCGTTTCTACTTCGACAAGAAGCGATGCGGTTTCTTTGGCGATTAACAGCGCGTTGCCTACGGCGCGCACCAACAGATGTTTAGCCGACTTGACTGCTGCTTCCCACAGGTCGCCGAAGTGGGGGGCCCTCAGAAGTATGAACCGAGAAGCAATGCGGTTTCTTCGGCGATTAACAGCGCGTTGCCTACGGCGCGCACCAGCAGATGTTTAGCCGACTTGACTGCTGCTTCCCACAGGTCGCCGAAGTGGGGGGCCCTCGGAGGTATGAACCGAGAAGCGATGCGGTTTCTTCGGCGGTTAACAGCGCGTTGCCTACAGCGCGCACCAGCAGATGTTTGGCCGACTTCACTGCTGCTTCCCTCAGGCCGCCGAAGTGGGGTGCCCTCGGAAGTATGAAGGCGAAGATGAATCCTTCGTCTACGGCGTATTGGAGAATCTCCTCTTTCCGTGCCAGAAAGGCTTCCCGGAGCTCCCTCAACTTTCTTTCTGCTCCCACAAAGTTCGTCGCGTTGTCGCAGTACATTTTGGCTGGCATCCCTCGGCGCCCAATGAACCTTTTGAGAGCGAAAATAAATTTATCAGCAGTTAAATCAGTTACAAGTTCTAGATGAACTGCCTTTGAAGCGAAACACATGAAAATGGCAATATACATTTTCACGGGAGGGCGACCGCGAATTTTTAAGGTTATGTGAATGGGTCCCCAGTAGTCTACCCCACATATTGTGCGGGGCCGTTGGGCGCGTAATAGATCGGCGGGTAGATTGCCCATGATCTGACCTTGTAATTTTGGCTTACCAGCCATATTTTTTCTCGCAGAAGCGCTACCAATACCTTTGGACCGGCATGGTGATTACGAAAATGTAGGAACCGGATGTATGCCTTCACAAAGTGCGAGTCTTTGCGTAATAGCAAAGGGAACTTAGCATCATAGGGGATTGGCGCGTTTAAAAAACGGCCACCTACTCGAATCAATTTAAACGATAAAGATGATTCCGAGTGTTCATGCAGAAATGGAATTAATTTCTGCAAACTTGAGGGAAGTACGTTTTTTTTCGATAATATATTAATTTCATCGCTAAATTCAAAATGTTGAATTATTTCGACAATTTTAAGGAAACTCAATTGTAACTCCTTTGCCGTCGGTATTATTTCCGATTCTGCTTTTCGCTCTCGTATTTTTCGAAGCCAGCTGAGTATATAAGCGAAAATCCGAAGTACTTTTCTGTGAGAGGAGAACCTGTCAATTATTTCGAGAAGTGGATTTGTTGTTGCATTGATTTCGGTTAACGTAATTGGGTTCTTCTTCTTCTCGAGTGCTTCTTGTTCTGGAGAGAGACTGAAGTTAACATTTCTTGGCCATGTAGCAGGGTCTTCTAGGAGAAACTGTTGACCACTAAACCATATTGAATTACCCAATTTGTCCACGTTACAACCCCGAGACACTTGATCTGCTGGATTTTGTTTTGTGGACACATGACGCCACGACACATTCTGGGTCCGTTCTCGGATCGCGGACACTCTATTTGCGACGAAAGTTTGCAACGACGATGGATGCGTTTTAAGCCAATGCAGAGCTATTTCGGAGTCTGTCCAGAAAATTTTTTGTTCTATTGGCCGACTCAACATTGGTGAAATTCTTGACAATAATTTGGCAAGAAGATGGGCTGCCGAGAGCTCTAAACGCGGAATGGATTTAGTCTTCAGCGGATATACACGCAGCAGCCATACGCTCTTATTGAAGCGTCGGAAAAGCCATGAATTTGGCAGCTGGCACTCGACTCTGTATTTGCATACCGAGGAATGCTAATTGATGGAAGCTGCAACAAATTAGCTTTAAAGTTTTGCCAGCTAGTGTCAATCCGCAATGGAATCGACTCATCCCAGTCTAGCTTTTGAATCCAAAGCTCTTGTAATAAGATTTTAGCTTTGGTGACTAGCGGGGCTAACAAACCAAGAGGGTCAAAGAGGCGAGCAGAAACTGATAAAATATTACGTTTAGTTGCTCGCAGCTCGCTTAAATTATCTTCCAGAATGAAGCGATGTAATCTTTCGGCTGCCAGTGGATTCCCAGCGTTTTGGTGGAGTCAGTATCGCTGAGCTGCAATAATTTTTGGAGACTCTCACTATCCGATGGGCTTGTATGATTGGAAAACCAATTTGCTATTTTCAGGCCTGCCAATTCTAAAATTGTATTTACTTGCTGTTGTATCTGGGTGAGGCTTTCTATACTGTCGGATCCTGTTAATAGGTCGTCGACGTACAAGTCATTCCGAATGACTTTGGAACCGAGCGAATATTTGGCTTTATTTTTGTCGCTTAGCATTTGCAGACACAGTGTGGCGAAAAATGGTGCAGGTGCAGTGCCGTATGTTACGGTGTTTCGTCGAAAAATTTGCAAATGCTCCGATGGATCCTGTCTCCACACTATGAGCTGGAAGTTCCTGTTGTCTTCATGCACCAATATTTGACGATACATCTTCGTGATGCCGGCAGTCATGGCATATTTCTGCAATCGGAAGCGAAGGAGGGTCGAAAAAAGCTCCTCTTGAACGATCGGTCCGACCATCAAGGTTTAATTCAACGCAACTTGTGTTGATGTGCGACTCGAAGAATCAAAAGCTACGCGTAGCTTGGTAGTTGTGCTCTGCGGTCTTAACACACACTGGTGCGGAATGAAATAGTGCGGCTCACGCGGGAGTCGATTATTTGTTGGACTCATATGCCCCAATTCGGGATACTCTTGCATGAAGACCAGGTACATTTTACGAAGTACTGGATCTTTCAGCGTCCTTCTCTCCAGCGCCTGAAACCGCCGAGCTGCGGTAATGTGCTACTTACTTGGGCACTGGAGTTATTATTTGTGGCATACTTGCCTGAAATTATCCAGCCTTGCACTGTTTTTTGCAGCGTTGGCTGCCTTGGGCTGGTTCTGATCTTGGCCTTTACATTAACTACGGCTGTAGCTAACATGACTCGGTCAGGCAGGCTGCTAATATGCATGGCCTGTGACGTCGAAGGTTGTGGATCGGTCTCAAAGGAGATCGGATATTGATGCAACATGGTGTGATGCGAACGGTTGCATACACCACAGCGATCTGCTTTGCACTTAGAGGCCGTATGTCCCTTGCGCAAGCAATTTATGCACAGGGAAATAGATTTTGCGAAGTCAAATATTTTAAGTGCAGTAAGCGCTTGGAATTTTGGGCAAGCTATTAAATAATGGTCCTTAGAACCACAGTGAAGGCAAGTCGGCAGTTTGGAATTTGTCGCAATAAATGTTGTCTTTGAGTGTCGCAGTTGTTTATTTTTTTGTTTTCTGCCGCGTATCTTTATTGTTTGGCCTTTGTTGGGATGAGGAAGCTTCTTCAGCTGATAAATCCTGGTATTTCTTATTTAGCATAGCTTCACACTCAGCCCAAAGCGGCAACTTATCATAGTCAAGTTGCTCCTCCCACTTTGACCGAGTAGTGGGATCAACCTTCGACATGACCATGTGAATCAACATCGCATTTGAAATAAGCTTATCGTCACCCAGCGATAAAAGGGTAAGACTCCGTCAGAAAATATGAGATTTGCAAGTGGTCTTTCGATTTCTTTGAAACTTTGGGAAATATTAGTTCTAGGTAAGATACATTCGAGCCTAATAGGATTTTGAAAAATTTTCAAAATTGAGTCATTTACGCCATGTTGAAAATCGGGACCGTGTTTTTTTCAAAAATCAATATTTCTTGAACCGTTGGATGGATCTCAATGCAATTTACAGACAATATAGAAACAAATAAGTAGTTTAAATTAGTATTATGCTAAAAAAAAAATTTCGAAATTTTTACCAAAAAAAAGTCAAAAAAAATTTTTGAATCAATTTTTAGTTGATTTGGCCAGTTTTTTAGATTTTCTGTTATACACGTAACGATTCCTTATGATTTACCCTTTGTTTTGAAAAAAAAAATTTTATGGTGTCTATAATAGTTCTCGAGATATTGCGATTTTAGTGGAAGCGCGCACCGTGAAGTTCGCGGTTACGCAGCGCGGGAGTAGAAAAACGCGCACAGACCTGCAGCAGTCTGCTCCAGTCACTTCATACAGGAACACATAACGCAGCGCTCATTGCACACCTGTTACCTAAACCGTGCGTGCGCGCTTCCACTAAAATCGCAATATCTCGAGAACTATTATAGACATCATAAAATTTTTTTTTTCAAAATAAAGGTTAAATCATAAGGAATCGTTACGTGTATAACAGAAAATCTAAAAGCTGGCCAAATCAACTAAAAATTGATTCAAAAATTTTTTTTGACTTTTTTTGGGTCAAAATTTCGAAATTTTTTTTTTAACATAATACTAATTTAAACTACTTATTTGTTTCTATATTGTCTGTAAATTGCATTGAAATCCATCCAACGGTTCAAGAAATATTGATTTTTGAAAAAAACACGGTCCCGATTTTCAACATGGCGTAGATGACTCAATTTTGAAAATTTTTCAAAATCCTTTTAGGCTCGAATGTATCTTACCTAGAACTAATATTTCCCAAAGTTTCAAAGAAATCGAAAGACCACTTGCAAATCTCATATTTTCTGACGGAGTCTTACCCAAGTGTCTCTCTCGGTGCCCGACACTGTGCTGATTACATTCTCTGGGAGATAACCTTCAGGTTCACTTGCGGTGTTTCATGATGGTTTTGAAGCTAAGATATCAAAAGGAGAAGGTGCATTGTGGGCATTGTCCGTTCGAAGCGTTGCCTAACTAATCTTGTGGTGGCTCATTCTTCTTGAAAATTTTCATTATTATGGAGTAGAAGCTGTAGTTTGCTACTTCACCACAGTCCCCGAGAACTGCGAAACCAGCTTCGTTGATAACAAAACCAATATACAATAGTTCTGCTTCTGGCAACAAAAAGCATCAAGGCAGATGAAAGTAAAATCAAGGCAGTAAAAGATTGAGGGTGGAGGATGGTTCCATATGTAGAATCCCACGTAAGTGGGGAAAATGACTGATCGCCATTCACTTGGTAGTGGCCAGGACGATCCTTCTGCATATGGTTCAACCAGCTCACAACTTCCAGGATTAGAACAAGTATTCCCTGGGTAGCTTCCGAACACCCGTTCGAGAGCGAGCTAACGTGAGAAGGCGAGGCATTCCAGAATAGCTGGTTGTTTGCAAGGTTAGGGACCCGCCACTTAAAAATCCGCCCCCCAATGAAAAGATTTACAAAGCTTCGGATGAGAGCTTACCACACTAATGACTACCCCTGGAAACGAACTAACTACCACGATTTGAGGGCGTGCACCTCGAATGACCGGTCCCTTTATGGGGAAGGTGGCTTTCACCGGATGGTTGATGTCCTCGTGAGAGTAAAGGCTGACATCAGTGCCAATCAAGAGATGCGATGGTGGGGCAAGGTAAGAAAAACTAAGGACTTTGCGACGTCTACTAAGGCTGCCATGTAAAGGAGCGCAAATTTGGTGTTGGATTTGTTGCCGGAGAGAGACTTCGTCGCCAAGCACTGCCGTTCACTCCGGTTGACGGGCGTCTCACAATAATCCGCATTAAAGCGCGATTTGTTAACATCTCGCTCATTTGCGCCCACGCCCCGACGGAAGAGAAGGATGATGCGACCAACGATTCCTTCTATGAGCGCCTGGAATGTTCCTATGAGCGCTGTCCCCGCCACGACATAAAAATCGAGCTTGGCGAATTCAACGCCAGGGTGGGCAAGGAGGGAATTTTTGGTCCCACTGTTGGAAAATTCAGCCTGCACAACGAAACATCCGGTAACTCACAGAGACTGATCAACTTCGCCGGGGCCCGAAACATGGTAGTCTGTAGCACCAAATTCCACCATAAAAAGATACACCAAGCTACCTGGTTGTCTCCTGATCGAGAAACTCGAAACCAGATTGATCATGTTGTGATAGATGGAAGACACGCTTCTAGTGTAATAGATGTAACCAACATCGACTCGGATCATTACCTTGTTGCAGCCAAACTGGGAACACGCCTCTGTGCAGCAAAGAACGTACATCTACCTACGCAAAGAATGTTCGACATCGAAAAGCTGCAATCACAACATACAGCCAGAAGATTCGCCACTCGACTCTCACTACTGTTCTCAGATGCCGAACAAACCGAACATCCAGGAGCAATGGAGCAACATTTCTCGTTCTCTACGTACCGCCACCGAAGAAGAAGTCGGACTCCGGCACGCCCGAAAAAGCAGTTGGTACGGCGAGGAATGTCTTGCTGCCGCAGAAGGAAAAGATGTTGCCTATAGAGCCACGTTGCCATGTGGGATAGCTACCAAGAGCTAAGAAAGGAAGAGAGACGTATTATCCGACAGAAGAAACGAGAGACCGAAATACGTGAGTGCGAGTAGCTTGAGATGCTGGCCAATAGGAACAACGCCCGAAAATTCTACCAGAAAGTTTGGCGGCTTACAGAAGGTTTCAAGACCGGGGCGTTTTCCTGTAAGAGCAAAGACGGTGATCTGGTGACTGACATTCAGAGCATACTTAAATTATGGAGGAAATACTTCTCGAACCTGTTAAATAGTGATAGCTGCGCATGTCACGACGGAATTGTCGGCTAAAGAACAACCGAGCCGCGGGCGCCGCGAACTGCCGGCTGAGCTATTCAAACATGGCGGAGAGAAGCTGGTAAGGTGCATGCATCAGGTCTTATGCAAAATATAGTGGAATGAAAGCATGCCTCCCGATTGGAACTTAAGTGTGCTCTGCCCAATTCATAAGAAGGGTGATCTTGACAATTGTGCCAATTACCGTGGGATTAGTCTTCTAAATATCGCTAATAAAGTTATAGTGCGCGTATTGTGTGAAAGGGTGAAGCCTACCGTGAACCAACTGATTAGACCTTATCAGTGTGGCTTTAGACCTGGAAAGTTTACCATCGACCAAATATTCACAATATGCCATTTCGTGGAAAAGACCAATGAAAGGAGAATCGACACACACAATCTTTTTGTCGATTTCAAAGCTGCATTCGACACTACGGAAAGGACTTACTTGTATGCCGCAATGTGTAAAGTTGGTATCCCCTCAAAACTAATACGGCTATGCAAAATGATGGTGCTCAATACGAACAGCGCCGTCAGAATTGGGAAGGACCTCTCCGAGCCGTTTGATACCAAACGAGGTTTCAGACAGTATGACTCGCTGTCGTGTAACTTCTTTAACCTGGTGTTGGAAAGGATCGTACGAGCCGCAGAACTTAATCGCTCAGGCACAGTGTTTTATAAGAGCGTACAATTATTGACGTATGCCGATGATATTGACAGCCTTAACAACCGCGCTGTTAGTTCTATCTTCTCCAAACTGAATAAAGAGGAAAAGGGAATAGATCTGGTGGTGAACGAGGGCAAAACGAAGTACCTCTTGTCTTCAAACAAACAGTCGGCGCACTCGTGTATCGGCACCCACGTCAATTTTGACAGTTATAATTTCGGGGTTGCAAAGAACTTCGAATATTTAAGAACTAGCATTAACACGTATAACAATTTTCCTTTTTTTTATGTTTTGCCTCCTTTAATAACTACACCTATCGTAGGACACTAAGTAAAGGATTTCATAACATAAATCATTATCAATATTATATTTTTGTTAAGTTTTTGTGTGAGTTTACAAGTGTATGTACATAGCTTTAAATTATTCTAATATAGTTATCAGCTGAGTTAGGGTTGATCGTTTGAGCCGCCTGGAGTTTGCCCTTTGTATGGTTCATTAAACGGACAATATGATTTGTGCTGCGTTTGCGGATGATTTCTGCTACTGTATCGATGTTGAGGTCGCGATGAATATCTTCGTAATCGTCGTTTGGGACATACCAAGGTGCATTGTTTATAGTTCTTAGTATTTTTTGATTGTAGTCGTTTAATAATGTTAATGTTACTTATACTTGAAGTTCCCCAGATTTCTATGCCGTATGCCCAGATTGGCACAATCACAGTTTTGTATATAAGTGTTTTATGCAGCAATAAAAGTTTCGAGCGCATGCCAAGTAGCCAGTATAATTGTCGGAATCTGTTTTTTACCTCATTTCTTTGCAGCGTAATATGTTCTTTTCAGAGAATTTTGGAGTCAATAGTCATTCCAAAGTATCTTTCTTTGGTGTCTATGGGGATTTTCGAATTGTTTATAGTCAGATCCTTGTGTCCTACTTTCTTGATAGAATAAACTACAATACATGAATTGTTTTGCCATTATTGATTTGTATACCCCAAGCATTAAACCATGTTAGTGTTTTGTTCAGAATCTGTTGTAACTTGTTTGTTGCTGCTTCTAAGGTTTATGGACCGAATTGGTGTGAAGTTTCGCGCCTGTAGTATGGGGTCAAGGCGGTCAAGTATAAGCTTCTCTGTATGAAGAATCTTCAGAGGTGTCTTTATTAGGTTTGGGTATTGCGATGATTTCAGCAACCTTCCAAGACAGTGGAAAATACTTCATTCGTAATGGCGAGTTAAATATATTTCTTAAGTAGAGAGTGGCTTTGTCAGGTAACTTCTTCAGAATTCTTCCTGTGACTCCGTCATATCCTGGGGATTTATTTACGCCAATTTTTGACTCAATTGCTTTTCGTATTTCTTTCGAAGTTATTTTTTTGATTGGTATATTTATGTTATTTGTGAGGTGAACATGAAATTCAGAATTGTCAATGTCTTTGTTATTATGTTGATTTGTAAATGTTTTTTTTTTTTTATGATCAGTGAGTATTTTTGCTTTTTCTTTTGGTGTTTTCGCCCAAGAATTTGTCCTTGTCCTTAGAGGGGCTTGGTGCATAACTGCGTTGTCATTTTTTTTTCAGGTCTTCCATAGTGTATAGTTTGTAGCTCTAGTAGCTCCCAGTGATGCGATATATTTTTCAAATTTTTCGGCCTTGTCCATAATTTCACAAAAATAGTTCCAGTTCGTATAATTATTGTAAAATTTATGTGTCTTGTAGTTTAGGATAGGACTGGTTTCATAACTTAATACTATTGGAGCATGGTCAGATGAGAAGTCAAAGCTTGGAGATATTTCCAGTTGCTCACTTTTAATACCTTTGGTAATGTAAAAGTCAAATAAATCAGGTCGCTTTCGCATATCAGTTGGCCAATAAGATTTTTTACTTTCGTGTTTGTTGTTCTGGATCTCCATAAAGTATTCTTTGCATTGAAATCTTCGCC
The DNA here is from genome assembly GCF_028408465.1 of Anastrepha ludens. Classification (NCBI taxonomy): domain Eukaryota; kingdom Metazoa; phylum Arthropoda; class Insecta; order Diptera; family Tephritidae; genus Anastrepha; species Anastrepha ludens. The sequence goes on along the minus strand of NC_071503.1, from coordinate 94,463,234 downwards.
TGCAATAAAACGGCCTTTAAGAGTTTTAAGAAAGTCAAAATATATTGTCTTAGAATTTTTATGTTTAGAAGGGCAGTATATGGCAGAAAGGGCTAAATGTCCACTAAAGTCCCCAATTTGTATAGATGCCGTTTGCAAGTAGTCCTGTCTATAGTGGTTCACATCAATGCATTTAATGTCTTAGTTCATAATTACTGCCGTTCTACCATGTACCTTGTCATCAGGGTGATTGGTGTGATAAATAGTATAGTTAGGAATGTTTAAATAATTTCTATCTGTGAAATGTGTTTCAGATATTAGAGCTGCGTCTATGTTATTGTTTTTTACGAATGCTTTTAGTTCCAGTGCATTTGGGCTTAGACCATTAGCGTTCCACAGGACAATTCTTAATTTATCTTGTTTGTTCATTAAATTTAGCGAAAAGTTACGTGACCATGTTTATCACTGCAGACATTTGGGATATTAATTGTTTCATCATATCTTTCAACTCTGAAATTTATTTGTTTTCCGTTATAGTTGCTCCAATGGATTGAGCATCATTTTTAGCGTTAATGGCTGTTATTTGGGCGTAAGATAAATTTGGTGTTGTAGTACTATGTTGGGCTGTCACATTGTCTAGTGTAGTTTGTGATGCAACTTTTTCTTCTGTGTTTGGTGGGAGTTTTCTGTCTGAGACTTGGAAATTGCTGTATTTTTAATAATTTATAAATCATGCAGCCCTTGTAATTGGCTGTGTGGCTTTTACCTCAGAGAGCACATTTTATTTTGTTAATGTCTTTTACTGGACATTCTATGGCTTTATGACTATGACTGAAATTTATTTGTTTTCCGTTATAGTTGCTCCAATGGATTGAGCATCATTTTTAGCGTTAATGGCTGTTACTTGGGCGTAAGATAAATTTGGTGTTGTAGTGCTATGTTGGGCTGACACATTGTCTAGTGTAGTTTGTGATGCAACTTTTTCTTCTGTGTTTGGTGGGAGTTTTCTGTCTGAGACTTGGAAATTGCTGTATTTTTAATGATTTATAAATCATGCAGCCCTAGTAATTGGCTGTGTGGCTTTAACCTCAGAGAGCACATTTTATTTCGCTAATGTCTTTTACTGGACATTCTGTGGTTTTATGACTTTCAGCACATTTGACACACACAGATGTTTTAAAACAAAAATTTTTTGTGTAACCGTATTTTTGGCAGTTTGTGCAGTGAAGCAAAGTGCGTTTTTGATGTGGAGGCTCAAATTTAATTTTGCAATGTAGTAGATGTGTAATAGTGTATATATCTTTGTTGTTGGGTTTGGGTTTTAATTCAAGTGTAAATAGTGGCAAAGGCGCTTTGGTAGTAGCGTGTAAGATATTATGAATATTTGTAACCTTATGTCCAAGTTGACCTAATTCTTTTGCAATTTCACCTTTATCTGTGGAGTTGTGAAGGTGCCTCAGTATCACTTTAAGTCCCCTTTTTTCTTTGGGCTTATATGTATAATACTGAGTATTTTTTTCTTTTAATAATTTAGAGATTTGTGTATAGTGGTATGACTTTTTGGGTTGAATTTTTACTTTATTGGTTTGCTGGACTTTCAGTTCAAAAATGCAATTAGTTCAAAAATGAAGTTTGTTTAGCGCATCGGTTAAATATTTAATGTATTCAACATTCTGTACAAATATAGGTGGTGGTTTTGGAGTTTTAGATTTTTGCTGCTCATTAATGTGGTTTATCCCACTGTTTTGTGTTACTTTTTCTTTTTCATCATTAAGAGAGAGTATATCAAATATGTTTGATGTCAGAGCATGCCGGATTGATTTGTTATATGTTGGTTTACTTAACCAGTAGGCTATAATTGTTTTTTGGTTTGATAATGTTTTATTTTTTTTGGTGGTTTTTGTTGTTTCTGTATTCTAATCTGGAAAATTACGTGTTCTCTTTGGAAAAGAAAGTTCTTGGTTGTTCTCACCTGTTTTTGCCTGCATAACTATGTTTGGGCATGCAGACATGATTGACGAGTATGAAAAAATTGAGAGAGTGGCGTTTCTGCTTGTAGATGTTGTAACTGTTGTGATTGTTGTTGCGCTTGTGAAAGCTACCAGGCAAGTGGTGGGATGAGAAATGCTGATTAGATCAATTGGAGTTTGGCATTGCTCATGCCATGAGAGAGGAGGTGTGGGTATAGAGTTAACAGCGGTTGCGAGGTGAGGTTGTACAGCGGGTGACTTTCTCTTTATTTCACTTGCCGAGAACGGAACATTGTAGCTGGAGTTAGCACTTAGTAGTTGCTTTTGCGCTGGTGGGCGGAGCCTCTCTTTGAGAGGAGAGCGCCCCACAGGCATTTTAAATGTAAAATGTTTTCAGTAGTTGTTTTTATTATTTTTATGCCTCGTATAACAATGTCAACCTAGAAATCCAACGTAGAATCTCTTTTGCCAACAAGCGCTACTTTGGACTAAGTAGGCAAATGAGTAGTAAAATCCTTTCTCGACAAACAAAACTAACCCTCTACAAGACTCTTATCATGCTCGTCCTAACGTATAGCGCAGAAGCGTGGAGAAAGAATTTTTGGACTTTTGCACGTTGTCAACGGCGCGTACACCCTTTTTGGGTATTTGGCCGAGCTCCTCCTCATATTTGTGGTGTGCGTCTTGATGTTGTTCCACAAATGGAGGGACCAACATTTTCAAGCCAACTCCGAGCGGCAGATATTTTTATGAGGAGCTTTTTCATGGCAGAAATACACTCGGAGGTTTGCCATTGCCTGCCGAGGGGCGACCGCTATTAGAAAAATGTCTTTCTTAATTTTGGTGTTTAACCGAGATTCGAACCAACGTTCTCTCTGTGAATTTCGAATGCTAATCACGCCATCACCCATTCGGCTACGGTGGCCGCAGCGCAGTGAATAAAGATCTAGTGGGTACGTTGGTTGGGTCATGTCGTCCGAATGGATAAAAAAGCTCCGGCTCTGAAAGTATTCGATGCGGTACCAGCTGGTGGTAGCAGAGGAAGAGGAAGGCCTCCTCTGCGTTGGAAAGATCAGGTGGACAAGGACTTGGCTTCTCTTGGTGTATCAAACTGGCGCCGGATAGCAGGAGAAAGAAACGACTGGCGCGCTTTGTTAAACTCGGCCAATATCGCGTAAGCGGTTATCGCGCCAATTAAGAAGAAGAAGAAGAAAAAGATTGACCATGACCAAGATGTGAGCACGAAATTTCCAAGGACTGTGCAGTTATTGCCATCGTTTCGATCCAGGGTTCTCTAATATTACCCGGTGTCTCCACAATCTCACTAAGAAGAGATAGTGGGGCACAAGGAGCAAGAGGGAGCGATCCAGCAGCTGAAATAGCTTCTCTGTACTGCACCAATGCCAGCGTATTCAGTCGCGAGAGGAAAGTCCGTTGTGGATACAACTGCTTGCGCATACAGAATAGGGGGAGTACTGTTATATACATATAATTGGCGCGTACACTCTTTTTGGGTGTTTGGCCGAGCTCCTCCTCCTATTTGTGGTGTGCGTCTTGATGTTGTTACACAAATGGAGGGACCTACAGTTTCAAGCCGACTCCGAACGGCCGATATTTTTTATGAGTAGCTTTTTCATGACAGAAATACACTTGGAGGGTTGCCATTGCCTGCCGAGGAGCGACCGCTATTAGAAAAAACTTTTTCTTAATTTTTTGATCTTTCACCGACATTCTCTGAATTCCGAATGGTAGTCACGCACCAACCCATTCGGCCACGGCGGCCGCCGTTGCAGATCATAAATGTACGGTTACACATCATAAATGTTCCAGAAAAAGTGATCGCTTGCTATAGCACTGCGTGACCAGGCGAAAACTGCTGTAGTTTGAGTGCGTTAAACATTTCCACAAATACTTGTACGGTGAATGATTGCAGTTAAGAACAGACCATCCAGTAAGATGTTTACTCTAGCTCAAGTATCCGGAGGAACGAAAAGGGAACAACATGCAAATGCTGATACACTATCTCGCAACCTTGTTCTATAGAGTGTAAGCATTGTTCGAAAGTCGACTAATGCAGTTACAACCCGATGATTTTTGTACCTCCACCGAACCGCTACCGCGTCTAGTTATTGTACCCGCATTCTCGCTTTCAGTTTGTGCTCTTTTGATTACTTTTCAAAGTAAGTACATATTAAACTTGCAAATCGGTTAAATAACATCGTGCAAACGTAAAAAAAAATATAACTCGCATTAAAAACGCCGTCGATGGTAATTTAGGTTAGTACTTGCAATTCAGACAGACATCGAGACGCTGGATTCGGAAGATGGAGCATGCACTGACCTCGAGGAGTTCTACATAACTAACAAACTGACTATTTCAAAGTAGGTTGCGGAAGGTCATAACGCTTCCTTTGGAATACAACATGTGTTATGCAGCAAAGTTCAAAACTATATTACATAAGCTAAAGCTCCTCAGCTTTAATGACAAGTGTTCAGAATATCGCTAGTATAACTTGACCAGCATTGAAAAATTCAACCACTTGCGGAATTGGCAGCAGCAAGCGAAAACGACCTAAATGTTTTGGGTAGGCTTAAAGGTCGTTATGGAAATAAGTCTCATTTTTTGGGAAAAATTCCATTCCTATTGGAATTACCAGTTGGTGCAAAAACAAACAGTATTTAGGCTAAGAGTCTAATCGGTAAGGCTTCAGGTATTTTTGGCTATCTGTTGTTATTGTTGTAGCAGCATACTAAACCCTATCCGCGCAATGTAGATTACCGGTCGTCTTCGTTTAGCTCATCTAACGGTAGGCCCAGGAAACTTGCTGTTGCGACAGATTGGGTCCAGAGGGAGACCGATGCTAGATGAGTGGGTTTGATGGGCATGTGAAAAGGTGGTTAGTATCGTCCGGGGTACCAATTATCCGGGTAGTAGAACACTGTCTGAAGTAGAGAGCGGCATTTACAATAACTGTAGCGACGGAATATATCCAGCAATGCTTATGAAAGGAGGAGACAGGCTGATTGAGGCCCTGAAAAGGATCTTCACAGCCTGTCTTGCACTTGGTCATATACCATCCCAATGGCGACGCGTCAGAGTAGTATTTATTCCGAAACCCGGAAAAGACGACTATTCCCTAGCAAACAGTTTTAGACCAATCAGTTTGACATCGTTCGCGTTGAAAAGCCGAGAACGAGTCGTGGAGAAACGTATTCGAGTGGAGGTATTTCCGAGAAGTCCACTTAGTAAAAATCAACATGCTTACCAGAGTGGAAAATTATGTGAATCAGCCCTACACGATCTTGTTAGCAAGATTGAAGCTGGGCTGGAAGCTGATGAGTACTTAATGGACGTGTTCGTGGACATTGACGGGGCTTTTGATAATGCCACTTTTGACTCAATATGTTCCTCTGCCGAACGATACAGAGTGATGAGTTGGTGAGAACAGTCACGAACTTATCACCGTCAGGGCCAAGCAAGGATGTCCCCAAGGGGGTGTTCATTCTCCGCTGTTGTGGCGCTTGGTCATAGACTCTCTACTAGCGGAGATGCAGGAACTCGGGTTTTATGTGCAAGCATATGCGGGCGATGTCTGTGCGCTAACATCGGATAAGTCCCTAAGACGGCTTTGCACGAAAGTACAGAGGATTCTGGACAAAATAGAAATCGATGACTGGTGCATAAGACAAGGTTTTTCCGTCAATCCGAACAAAACCACGGGAAAACGAAAATTGGATGAATTAAGTTTCCCAACACTGAAAGGGTATGGGTTCTTGGACATTTCGGTGTTCAAGGAAACGTAATTGCCGATGAATTGGCCAACCATGGATCAAGGACTCCCATGAAATCAGTTCGGCAGGAATCATGAATTGATTCAGCGATTATGTATGCAATTTACATAAAGAGCGATAGTCCGGTGTAGAACGCTGCAGAACTGCAAAGTGTTTTGTGACAAGTCCGAACAGAAAACTCCCAAACTTTCTACAAAAACTTGGAGGGAAAGACGTCGATATTATAACAGGACACAGTCCATGGGATCAGCATATGACCACCATTGGAATCATTGAGGACCCGATGTGGCTGTCTTGCTTAGAGGAGGCGGATAGCACTTTCTCTGTGAGTGTCCTGCCTTTGCTAGAGCAAGGCTACGAATTTTGGGTTCCGATGTCGTGAGAATGAGTAATATTCGTTCTCTAAAACTGGAGGAAATTTACAGTTTTGCCAAAGAATCAGGAAAATTCTCACAGGACTAAGTGTCTTTCTCTCTGCCTCTATTCTTTTCTATCTCTTTCTCTGACACTTTCCTCCTTGACTATCTACCCTCTTTCCAGAGCTCTAAGTACAATGGACCTCTTAGCCTGAGTGTTTTAGGAGCCACCAAATTTCTTGGTGCTCCTTAGCTCGATCTATTCAAATTTCAATGTTTAGTGTGTCGGGGTCAATTTTGGATAAGTAGGAGTTTAACTTGCTAAAATATCGCGAACGTACAATATCCAGAGCGCACAATGCCAAAGTCGCGCGGGTCTCTCGGGGTAGCCGGAGCTCTTCATCTGCTGTGCGTGGTGGTTGAACTTCGATTACAGCATTTTGGGGTCGAGAGTTTAGGAAGGTGATAAGGGTCTCCCGATGATGTCTGTTCGTTTCGTCCTGGATCTCGTCGGCGTAATTTCGGAGATGTCTACTGACGTAACTAGGAGGCGGCTCTGGCTCAAGCAGGTATCTGCATAGGTGAGACCGGCGGTAGTACCAAAGCAGAAACTGTTTGCTGAGTAGTTTATTATGCTGCTTTACCGGGAGCATCTGTGCCTCGTTGTGAAAGTGTTGAAGAGTGGGCATCAGGAGACAAGCCGTCGCTGTCCGAATAGCAGTGTTTTGACAAGTCTTGAGCTTTATCCACTGCGTTTCACTAGTTCCAGGCGACCAGATAGGCGCAGCTCAATTAAGAACCGGCCGGCCAATTGCCTTAAATGTCGATAGCAACATTTCTCTGTCCTTGCCGCAAGTACTGCCAGCAAGCGATTTGAGAACCTTTTTACGATTTTGGTCCTTACTGGCAATTACGGTTGTGTGCGCACAGAAGGAGAGCAAACTTTCAATGGTTACACCCAATATTTTTAGATTGTTAACAGTCGAAATTGTGCGTCAACGACTTTTACATTGAGTTGCAGTTTGACCTCTTTGGCCAGATGGTGAAGAAGGTCGCCATGGACTTTGTGAGGGAATGTTTGAGATTCCTCAAAGTGGAAAAGCTAGAAAGATCGGTGAGGTACACGTTCACTTTGGCGCACAGGCCATCAATGTCATTGCCCGACGCCATTATCGTGCAATCGTCAGCGTATGCGACCAGGGAGACCGACTCCCTCTGGTGGCTGGGGAGCTTCGAGAAGTTGAATAGCAAGGGTGAAAGGACACCACCCTGCGGGACATCTTGCTTGATCCTCCTCTGTTTGGAGATTTGGTCTGTAAAAATTTCTGACGACTGTCGACCACTCAGATAGTTAGCGGACCACCTCTTCAGCTCTGGAGGGGATGTCGACTGTGAAATGTCATCTAGTAGCGTGAAATAGCTGACAGTATCGAAAGCCTTCTTCAAGTCCAACGCTACTAGGACAGTCCTCTCTCAGGGGCGGTTTTGGTTAAGTCCGCGGTTTATCTTGGCGCTTATGACGGTGAGTGCTGTGGTGGTACTGTGCACTCATCGGAAGCCATGCTGATGTGGGGCCAGGTGTTTCGTGTGGAGTGTGAGTAGAAGGGCTTCAAGAGACTTCACTACTGGGGATATGAGAGTTTTCGGCCGATAAGACTCGCCTTGGTTGACCGGCTTCCAAGGTTTCAGTAGTGGGACCACTCTCCCTGCTTTCCACTTGTCAGGGATAATGAGAGTGGCCAAGGACAGGTTGAAAACCCTTGTGAGATACTCTACTCTCAATGGACTCAACTTTTTCAGCATCAGCATGTTAAGCCCGTCAGTGCCAGTGGATTTTGAAGATTTGGTTTTGTCGTTGGCCCCCCGTGCCTCATCACAAGAGAAAGTAAGTAGCACGACGCTTGGACCTGTCGGCCGGAGGATGCAGTATGAATTGCCGGCTAAAACAGCTCTCTTCGGATCCGACGAAGTGCAACCGTCGAAGGTGATAGTCACCTTGTCATTGTGCTCTGGCGGGCTCGACAGAACCTTACGGTGGACCAGAGGTTCAGGGCTGAAGTTCTGTTCCCATTAAGTGCTCTTATGTTGGTTGCCGAATCTCCAATTTGAGATTTTTTATGCGGGGATCCCTGGGAGCGGTCTGGTGTAGGTGTTCACACGCGTTTGCTAAAACGGCTACTTCAGCTGGGAAATTGGGACAATGTCCCGGATCTTTCCAGCCAGAATGAAGCGAGCCGCAGCAGCTCTGAGCACCATGCGGAATGCGCGCAGGCAAGCTGCTGCAATTACTCTCTACCGTGGTGGGGGGCATCGTCGTTCACAGTGCTGAATGTCGATTCGTCTATCTGCTCCGCCCAGTACTATCCACTACGATAGCTTGCCATCGGCTTGCGGATGGATGATATCCTGTCGGGCAGCAGGTTACAGGTCGGCATCGCCTGACCGGATATACCTTGACATTCTGTCCCTACGGTCGATGCCTTCATCGATAAGACGATACTGCACTGTATGGTGGATTATAAATGCTTGGCCACCACCACTGTCTCATTCGCGATATTGTCTGTGCACGTATAGCCGTCCCTGGTTATCTGGGAGGAGCTATCGTGCAATTTTGTCTCTTGTACCGCATCTTATCTCCTATATCCTGCTCATAAGTCCAATACAGTTGAATCGGAGGAGGTTGAATCTCCTCGGGAGGACTATTGTAACGCGTGGTGTGAGGGATGCGTGAGGTTGTCTCCGTTGGTCCTGATGTATGTTCCGCTGTTGTTGTTGCGGCGTGATGGTGGTGGGCGGCCGCGCCTCAGCAGGCGGCAACGTAGTCGCGTGCCCACTCACGTGTGGAGGTGGAGTTCGGGTGGATCGGTTTATGGCCAACGCAGCAATAAAATACCTCTGGTCCAGGGTTGGGTTCGATACTAGCCCTGAAGCGGGGTATATGGAGCAGGCTTGCTGCATAGGATTGCCACCCAAAAAAATCTTCATACTCTGCCACCCGGGTAGCCGGGTACCCCGACGACAAGTCCTCTATATCCCGAAATAGTTGTATACATTCGATAAAAAGGTATTTATCTATGTAGGAACATATTTCTAACTGAATACATTAATAATATTATATACATCAACTTTCGTACTCCTATATCAGGTATAAAACGCAAGCAGCAGCATCTTAAATTAACAACCGCACTGTTAGTTCTGCCTTCTCCAAACTGGATAAAGAGGCAAAGCGAATGGGTTTGGTGGTGAACGAGGACAAAACGAAGTACCTCCTGTCTTCAAACAAACACGTCACTGTAGACAGTTATAATTTCGAGGTTGTAAAAGACTTCGTTTATTTAGGAACCAGCATTAACACCGATAACAATGTCAGCCTTGAAATCCAACGTAGAATCTCTCTTGCCAACAAGTGCTACTTTGGACTAAGTAGGCAACTGAGCAGTAAAGTCCTCTCTCGACGAACAAAACTAACACTCTACAAGACTCTCATCATGCCCGTCCTAACGTATGGCGCAGAAGAGTGGGCGATGACAACATCCGATGAAGCGACGCTTGGAGTGTTCGAGAGAAAGATTCTGCGTAAGATTTTTGGACCTTTGCACGTTGGCAACGGCGAATATCGCAGGCGATGGAACGATGAGCTGTATGAGCTTTACGGCGACATAGACATAGCGCAGCGAATAAAGATCCAGCGGCTTCGTTGGCTGGGTCATGTCGTCCGAATGGATACAAACGCTCCGGCTTTGAAAGTATTCGATGCGGTACCAGCTGGTGGTAGCAGAGGAAGAGGAAGGCCTCCTCTGCGTTGGAAAGATCAGGTGGAGAAGGACTTGGCTTCACTTGGTGTGTCCAACTGGCGCCGGTTAGCACGAGAAAGAAACGACTGGCGCGCTTTGTTAAGCTCGGCCAAAATCGCGTAAGCGGTTATCGCGCCAATTAAGAAGAAGAAGCATCATAAATTTCTCGTTTTTGTGACGACCAGGTGGATTGAACTTGAAAGGTAAGCGAAAAGGTCGGTCTTCCTAATCTTGTGTACCTAAGGTATGTTCGAGCACACTTTTAAAACCAATATGGTTTAACATTTGGAAAAGCAGTATAGTTCAGTTTTCATCGTCGAAGAAGCAAGACGTAGCGGTGCGCAGTTATTACTAAGATAGTTTGGATACGTTAGCGTACTCGAGCACGCGTGTGTTAATATTTTATGTAATTGCACCGAGATTTGCAGTCGAAAGTTACTTCGAAAAACCAGTAGCGGTGGTAGTACCTACTGGCAACCATAGTCGAGACGTCACTGGCAGAAAAGTTGTGGTGGGTCATGCTACAATTGCAACGAGCAACCTATTCGTAAGCGAAGAAAGACCGTTTGTCATGACCACTCAGTAAAGATAAATGTTTACATTACGATACGTAAATTTGAATTACGCTAAAGATTAATCATTAAGATTTAATTATTTATATGTATTTCTCTATTTATTACTTTAATTCTTTACTTTTATTACTTTTTCACGTATTACTGCAAATAGTGCAATGTCGATGTTTTTTTCGTTACAATCACATTGCAAAATGTAATAATTATTATTATATACAGTATATTTATTCAATAAACAATTTAAAAAGGGTATAATTTATAATTAATTACTTATAATATTTATATACTTTTTATTTGTATAAATAAAGTTATTTTCATAACATAATACACGAATTTCGTGTTTTCTGTATAGAGGTATCCGGGTACCCGGGTGGCTTATACATTTACTTTTTTTCAAATTGGAAAATATTTAAGTAAACAAATTTTTGAAAATATGTTTTTATGCATAGGAAAAAAGTTATTCAACAAAATGTACGCCGATGGGCACCGGGGTACACGGGTGGCAACGCAAGAGTTACTGCTTTCGAGCTTCCTTTGACTTTCTGTATCAAATCCAGCAATACTTATTAACCAGATCCAGAAATCGACATTCAGCCATGGAACATCCCTTCTTGTTATGTAAGCTATCATGCATAAAATATAATGTATAAAATTCAATGCATAAAAAATAAAATGAATACAATGATAATTAAATTATAAGGCGTTTTTCAATAGGTTCGCTTCAACTTTTTTGAACGACGCAATATTTTTTATTTTTCGCTTGTCATTTGTAAACTTCATTAGTATACATTTTATCATGGAACGCTACACACTTGAGCAACGATTGCAAATCGTGCAAATTTTTTATGAAAATAATCGTTCTGTTGCTGCTACTTTAAATCCAAATGATTCCAAAAAATCATCTTCAGTGATGAAGCTCACTTTTGGCTCAATGGCTTTGTCAACAAGCAAAATATGCGTTACTGGGCAGAAAGCAATCCACACGTGATTCATGAGGCACCTTTGCATCCCGAAAAAATCACTGTTTGGTGCGGTTTACATGCCGGCGGCGTAATTGGCGCATATTTTGCATTGATACCGCCACATGATAAACGATTATTTTTGGCCGCAATTGAATGGTATGGACTTAAACGACATGTGGTTTCAACAGGACGTGGCCACAAGCCACACAGCACACGCTGTAAATGTATATATTCAAACTCGATAATAAAAAAACAATTAGTTAAAAAGTCAAACCGTTTGTGTTTTATTCAAAAAAAAAGTTGAAGCGCTCTTACTGAAAAACGCTTTACTTATAAAAAACGTATAAATACATATTCATGAATTTTTCACAATATCTGAAAAAATTTCTCTATTTCGGGCTAACTCCAAAAGATGGCCGATATTTTGGACTCCGATCCACTGACGTATATTTCGCAACCAGGATAATTCCGTCTTCCTTTAATCTTTCCTTGCAATATACGTTGCAGAAGATTATATTTATAATTCCGGCATATATGACCCAATTAGGCTGTTTTTCTGCGTTTACGGTGCATTAAACTCTATATCGCTATTTGAATTTGAATTTGAAGAGGTCGAGCCAAGGAGCACCAGGAGATTTGGTGGCTCCTAAAACACTCAGGCTAAAAAGCCCATTGTATTTAAAGCTCTGGAAAGGGGGTAGATAGTTAAGGAGGGAGGGAGAAAAGTATCAGAGAAAGAGATAGGAAAGAATAGAGACAGAGATAGAGATAGTTAGTCCTGTGAGAATTTTCCAGATTCTTTGGCGAATCTGTAAATATCCTCCAGTTTTAGAGAACGAATATTACTCATTCCCATGACATCGGAACCCAATACCCGTAGTCGCGCTCTAGCAAAGGCAGGACACTCACAGAGAAAGTACTCAGTGCTATCCGCCTCCTCCAAGCAAGACAGGCATACCGGGTCCTCGACGATTCCAATGGTGGTCATATGCTGACCCCATGGGTTGTGTCCTGTAATGATGCCGACCATCAACCGAATGTCTTTCCTTCTAAGTTTTAGTAGAAAGTTTGACAGTTTTCTGTTCGGACTTGTCACAAAACACTTTGCAGTTCTGCAGCGTTCTAGACCGGACCATCGCTCTTTATGTAGATTGCCTACATAATCGTTGATCCAATTCTTGATTCCTGCGGGACTGATTCCGATTATTGGCTCTGGCCCCTGTGGGGGCACCGCTGATCCACGGTTGGCCAATTCGTCGGCAATTTCGTTTCCTTGAACACCGGAGTGTCCCGGAACCCATATAAGTACAAGCCTGTTTTGTCTTGCGACAGAATTAAGCTTCTTCTTACATTCTTGAACAATCTTCGAGGTTTGCTTCGCGTTCTCCAGGGCCTTCAATGCAGCCTGACTGTCACTGAAGACTCCAATCTGTTTCCCGCTCCATCTCCTCTCGATTATCCATTCGGTTACTTTTAGGATGGCAAAAACTTCTGTTTGAAAAACAGTTGCCATTCCCCCCATAGCATAGTGATACTTATTACTATCGTTTAAGTACCATCCGGCTCCAGACCCTATTTCAGTCTTGGACCCATCGGTAAAGAAAATATCCGTCAAACCTCCCTGCATGCATTCTGGATTGCTCCATTGCTCACGCAATGGAAATCTGACATCAAATTTCCTTCCGAACGAAACTGTGGGTATCAGGTCATCTTTAGGTGCCAAAAACAGTGGATACTGCTCCGACAGCAACTTAAAGATTTCTCTGTGTCCCGAAGTTCCATCTTCGTGCCAGAAACCATATTTATGGAGTCTACACATTGCTTTTATTGCTTCCTGTTGTATCTTAAGATCCAGGGGGAGCAGGTTAAGCATAGCATTTAGGGCATCACCAGAGGTTGTACTCATGGCACCCGTGATGCATAAACATACACTTCTTTGCAGCCTGTATAGTTCCCGGATTGTGGACTTAACCATGCTCCGTCGCCACCAGACCACAGAAGCGTAAGTGATGATTGGTCTGATAAGTGCCGTGTATATCCATAGGACCACAGCAGGTTTCAGACCCCAAGTTTTGCCAAAGGCTCTACGGCATTGCTGAAAAATCTTCAATGCACGATTCACCTTCAGTGAAACGTGTGTCTCCCAGGTCAGCTTCTTATCCAAGATTACTCCTAGATATTTAACTTCGTTGGAAAGACCAAGTGTCACACCTTTCAGTGTTGGAAGACTGAGTCCATCCAATTTCCGTTTTCTCGTAAACAAGACTATGGTTGTTTTGTTCGGATTAACGGAAAGACCTTGTCTCATGCACCAATCATCGATTTTGTCAAGGATACTCTGCACTTTCGTGCAAAGCCTCCTTAAGGATTTATCCGATGTTAGCGCACAGACATCGTCCGCATATGCTTGGACGTGAAAGCCGAGTTCCTGCATCTCCGCTAATAGGAAGTCTACGACGAAGCACCACAGCAGCGGAGAAAGAACACCCCCTTGGGGACATCCTTGCTTGGCCCTGACTGTGATTTGCTCGTCGTCGCTCCCACCAGCGGTTAACAGCCTCTCAGAGAGCATGGAGTATATCCATTTTATAATGGCTTGATTAACTCCGTGTCGTTCGGCAGAAGAACATATCGAGCCGAAAGTGGCATTATCAAAAGCCCCCTCAATGTCCACGAACACGCCCATTGTGTATTCGTCAGCTTCCAGCCCAGCTTCCAGCCCAGCTTCAATCTTGCTAACAAGATCGTGTAAGGCTGATTCACATGATTTTCCACTCTGGTAAGCGTGTTGATTTCTACTAAGTGGACTTCTCGGCAATACCCCCATTCGAATATGTTTCTCCACCACTCGTTCCAGACTTTTCAACATGAACGATGTCAAACTGATTGGTCTGAAACTTTTTGCTAGGGAATAGTCATCTTTTCCTGGTTTTGGAATAAATACTACTCTTACGCGTCGCCATTGGGATGGTATATAACCAAATGCAAGACAGGCTGTGAAGATCCTTTTCAGGGCCTCAATCAGCCTGTCTCCTCCTTTTTTAAGCATTACTGGATATATTCCGTCCGGTCCAGGGGACTTAAAGTTGTCAAAGGAAGATAAGGAAAACCTTATCGATTCCCTTGTCACTATCCGACTAGCAATATACCAGCTGTACCTAGAGGTTCCACCGTTGCCACCGTCATTGTTCATGCCACTCTCAGCTTCAGAGAGAGTTCTACTACCCGGAAAATGGGTTTCGAGTAGAGCATTAAACGTTTCCGATTTGGAAATGGTGTATGAACCATCAGGTTTTCGAATAGAATCCAGCCTTACTGAGCGGTCTAAATGAAGGACCTTACAAAGTCTCGCTGTTTCCCTCATTTCTTCGACGTTACTGCAGAAATTTCTATAGGATTCAAGTTTGGCTTGCCGTACTTTTTTCTTATATTCTCTCTGTGTAAGTCGATGATTGGCCCAGTCCTCTTCTGTTTTGGTCTTCAAGGCCTTATTAAGAAGTTTCCTGGACCGTACACGAAGCTTCGACAGTTCAGGGTTCCACCAAGGAACCGCTTTCCCCTGTCTGCTTTGCCTGAGTGGACACAGTTCCTCAAAGCAGTTGATTAAAGTACCTTCTAATTTCTTAGTAGCATCTTCAATCATTTCTGCTGATTTGAGTTTTTTCAGGTTTGGTAATCGCTCTGTTACAAGCTCACCATACCTGTCCCAGTCCACATTTCGTGGATTCCTACCGGAAGGTATTGATATTGTGTCAATTCTCAGTCGGAATTCGATAAGACGATGATCAGAAAGAGAGTCCTCTTCCAAAACTCGCCATCGGTTCATTTGATTTCCAACTGACCTATTGGTAAGTGTTAAATCAATCACCTCTTGTCTCCTTCTGGTCACAAAAGTTGGTTTGTTACCAGTGTTTTGGATGACCAAATCGGATGACAGGATAAAATCCAGTAACTTGAGACCTCTGGGGTTGCATTTGCTGCTTCCCCACACAATGTTCTGTGAATTTGCGTCACAGCCCACTATTAGCCCCAGATTATTGGATTCTGCGTACTTGACCACTTCTCTTAGCTCCCTCGAAGGAGGTGGCTGTACAGAGTCATAGGGTAGGTAGGCCGAAACTATGATAGCTTCGACACTGTTCCCACTTTTCCAGTACTTTATTTTTGCAGCAACGATATCTCCAGAGCATAGCTCTTTTAACATCGTGTGTTCGATCAACCTCGGCATGATAATACATGCTCGCGGTCTCACATTCCCTTCACAATGAAGTATTTGTCCCCACGACATAGCACTTAGACCACAGATACGCTTGTGACATACCCATGGTTCTTGTATAAGTATTATGTGTGGGTTTGTTTGCAGTTTTGCATGCCTACGGCACAAGAGAGCCGTAGATGCTTTGCTATGCTGCAGATTTATCTGTGTAAATATTACTTCAGTCATGAGACTGAGTATATTTACGCTTTGTCCTCCACCTTATCCTGGACGCGGAACTGGATCCGCCCCAGATGTAGGTGAGGACGGCAACCGTACATCGACTTAAGCACCTTGAGGGACCCAAGATCGATACCCAGTACCAGGTGGGAACCCGCCTCCGAAGTGGTAGCGGATTTCTGCCTGGTGCACGAGTATACTCTCCAGAGAGTCGTGTCAATATCCTTATTCTGAACACGGATGCGTTTGAGGAGTTCTGCTGAATTACAGGAAGGACCCGGAATCCAGACACTCGCTCGTACCAGCCTTTCTTTGCTACTCTCAACAAGAATAAACTTGCTGTTTTCGCAGGCTGGAATCTTTGCTATAACTTTTTCTAGCCATTCTCGGGAAAAAGCATTGGAACAGTGCACCTTTACGATGCCGTCTACCACGCTTTTCCCCTCGAACGTCGGCGCGTCTTTCGACTCACCGATAGCTTTCCAAAGATAGCTGTCAAGATAGTCTTGTTGCCCTTTGGACAGTAGACCATCTTGTTTGTCGGTATGTATCTCCACCGTCATTGCCTTTGCTGCCATTCTCGCGAATGATATCGCTATTTACTCTTCGAAGTTCTTCAGAGTTGGAAACACGGTCGGTCCATGTAATTTTAAGTAGTTTTTATAGTATTCACATCTCCAATGCTTCTATGCGATTCATATCAGAACCTTTATACACCATGTTTTCATGCCGTACAACAAAACTGACAAAACATAACATCTCACAAAACGTAATTTTAGATTTATTAAAGTTGTTTCATCGATTTTAAAGTAGTGGTGGAGGTACAGTTATCTCATATATTTTATAAATACGCTATTAATTTTTATCTCAGGAGCACTAAATTGGAGGATGAGGAATTTCAGTTGCCGAGAAATGAATAAATCTCTGGTTGCCAAGTCGGAGAAATTGGAGGAAGTTGTTATTACAGTGGAGCCTTGTACTTGTGAGCAGCATAGTTGCGAGTTAATGGAGTTTAACGGAAATCTTGTGGTAGAAAAGGGGTTAAATTGCTCTTGAAGTATAATCCGAGTTGTTTGAGCGATTCATACATAACATCTTTCAGACGGTTTCATGCACAAGAACGTTTTTTGGAAAAGTAACCTCTCTTGAATTCATGAACGAATACGAGATTTTTGGATACATGAATATTGTGGGAAACCCAAAGATAGACGAACCAATACATTTTTTGGAGGAGCTAACCCACTGAGGAAATTCGGGCCCATCAACTTAATACGCTAACTATTGGACATCTGCTCCATACTTATCTATTTGGCTCAGTTTCACACAAAACAACTCAGCGGACATACAGGGTCCTCGCATTGTAACCAACTTCAGACCGCTCGCGCAGCTGATTCACGGGCATCAGCTGTCTGTTAGTTGGCTAAATGATAGTCTAGATTATTGTTTACAAGCGTGCAGAAGCATTTTGCCGACGTGAAAAAAAAATCAGTTATGGATTTCAAACGTAATAGTGTGATTGCATTATATTTGACTGGGAAATCCCAACCAGCGATTGTTCGTGAGCTCGAGCACCTTAAGGTAAATAAAATTTTTGTTTATCGCACCAAGACTCATTGCACTAATACTGGTAGCATCGCGAAACGTCATGGAGTTGGTAATCAGAAGATTGCAATGTCAAGTGAAATGCTTAAGAAGTGAAGAAGCGACTTGAGCGAAGTCCCCAACGAAGCGCCAATCAAATGGTGCAAGAACTGAAAATATCTGACCGTAGCATCCGCCGTCCGCATCAAAGTCAAGCCTTATAAGATCCAAAAGGCGCATGATCTCACACCAAAGCAGGAACAAGTCAGACTTGAGAGATCGAAGGACTAGCTTCGCTTGGCCACAAGCGGTAAATTTTTCAAATTGAGCAATTCGAAAGCTCCCTAAGCGCTAGGGTTTATTTGACCGATCGTTCATACGAGAATATGAGTCATCGATTGGCCACCAGGAGGCAGCACCCGCCACAGGTAATGGTTTGGGTCACTGTAACAGATGGACTCTCTCCAATCGTTTTCATCGAGCCTGACATCAAGATAAATGCGACATATTATCGGGAAAGTATTATGGATGGCATTTCGATGGCAGACTATGGCACCGTTGCTAAAAAACAACGTTCCGAACTTAATAACGTCCACACAATGGCTCTTAAATTCACCAGACGCGAATCCGATGGATTATTTTCTTTGGGCAATTTTGGAGAGCATGGTCCGAACGAAAAGATTCACCAGTCTCGAAGCGCTGAAAAAAGCCATTGTCCGCGAGTGGGCCAAAATACCTGCAAGTCACATTCGGACAGCTTGCGATTCGTTTCTGGACCATTTTAAGGTCAATTTTCCGAACTAAATTTATGGCCTTTTTAATTGGTTATACCTGAAGTGCCGGACCCTGTAGTATCGAAATGGTGAACTGCGAACAAACTGGGTCAGTCAATATGGTTTGATGGTCCTAAGTTTTTATAAGAAGACATTGAAAACTGGCCAAGGAACAAGGAACAACATAGATTTGGGATTCATAGACGGAAATCAGCATTGAAGGTGATTGTGAGTACCAACTACATTTCAAAGATTATCAACCAGCGAAGTTCGTACATTAGCGCCTGCGATTGATTTTTATTTCAACAAACTAAAACATATTGAGATTTCCAACAACACGGAGCAACTTTCGCATCATTCTTTATTATGCATAATTTCGAGTATTTAGCAACAAAATTTCAGTAATAACTTTCATCTTTTGCAGAATGATCAAACAGCAACTAGCTTATTGCGTTGTTGAACCCATTTTTAGCATGCACTAAAGGGTTTCCCCTACTTAAAGTTGGTGAATAACTGGAATTGGACATTCCTGAAGAAAGGAAGCATCCAATACTACAAGCCAGCAAATGATAGTACGTTTTGAACTACCATGCTGGATTTAAAAAACTCGTCGCACTAATTAGACTGCAATTTTGGATTGTTAATGCAGACGACTGGGCAAGGCGAATCGTAAGGGCATGTATACATTGTGTATGGTACAAACCAAATCTTCTGCCACAAATAATGGAACATTTACGGTTGACTACATCACGCCCCTTTGCTCGCTATCGCGTTGATGTCTGTGTGAACGTAAACTTTTGGATTGGCGATAAGGCTCCCTATAAGGCGTATATTCCAATCTTCGTGTGCTTTGCAACTAAAGTAGTAGAGCAGTAGGCTTGCCCTCCGAAATCTTTGAGACAATGTTACAAATTTTACTGGCGTTGGCAGCAAACTCGTAGATTTAAAGGCGTTTCTATTTAAGTATGAAAATCAAACCGTAATCATAAGCCATTGTCGTAATGAATTTAGAACACCTAAGGAGGTGGCAGTCAAGTCAGACAAAGGTCATCGTCAACGCTAAACTAATATTTGAAAAATTGTGGACCGTCTTGGTAGAAATAGCTGCGGTGTAAAATTCAAGCGGCTACGAAGCATTGACTTTTTATCATTGGCTGCTATCTGCAAGCCCTTCTGAAAAAAAAACCTATCGACTGATGTGCGCAATTTACTACCATGGAATCAAGTAACTTGCATAAAACAAGCTTTTTGGAAAAGATATTTATTTTTTATTATCTTTATTAGTAAATTTGATACTCTATTTTACGCTTATTCTAAATTCTGTTAAACTTTTAGCCTACGCAATGTCTTCTGAATGTATTTTTATTATTCTCATTATTTGTATTAAATGTGTTAAGTAGCTGAAATCCCTTATAAGCGAGCAAGTTTTGTGCCTATGCGGTACTCTTAGGTAGGAAGGTAGCAAGGTGGATTTATTATAGGTGACAGCATTCATCCAGCTGAATTTTTCGCGGTAGGTATGGCTTACGTCAAAATGATATGCTTTGTTTGTATGTATTGGTATGTTTACATTCGTATGTTTATAATTGCGATTGGATGTAGACGTGATGCTTGCACCAAACGCAACAACAAATACATGTAGGGTTTTACTTATATGTGGTTGCTGTCACCTATAATAAATTCGCCTTGGAAGGTAGGTAAAGTGATTGTCGTAATGACACACTTAGAGCTGTCGCAGATCCATTGTGATACCACTGGAACTTATCTTTAGACACTGAGATTTTGTTTTTAACCATTCTGTAGCTTTTGCAAACGAGCAGAGCTTTCTTAGCTTTCGATGAATTATATCCGCACATCTGTTAAGAAGGCACTACCATGAGGGCGAAGTCTTCTTTTGGCTAAGGCTTCTCACTCACATAGGAGGTGTATGATTGCTTCCTCTTCTTCCGTGTTAAGGCAGCTACTACAAAAAATCGTAATAAGTAACCTTTTGAAGTGGTTACCTATTAAACAATGACAAGTTAATATATGTACCTATTATATTTTTTGTAACTTCTTCTGGTAACAGATTCTGGTAAATTACTTTAATATAATAAAATAATCCAAAATTGAATTTAATAAATGAAAATTAATAATAAATTTATGATTGATAATTAGGTAAGTGAATAAAATAAAATATATAAATATGAAAATGTAAATGAATAAAACAAAATATGTAAATCTAAATTATATTTAAGCTTAATATTAAGTTATTTTCTATTTTTACATTACTGTTTCTCGCTTTCGCTACCTTCTTTACCTGTTTCTATTTACTTTCGATCATTGACTCTATTTCTACAGCTATACTTCCCGTTCTTTCTATTTCTATTTACTTAACTACATACTCTCTTTTACTCTCCACGTACTTTTCTTCCATTTCCGCTATTTCTTTTATCTTAGTTTTAGGACTAATATAAGGACAGAACATGGAAAATAAATTGAGTTTTGAATTGTTAATCGGTCGAATGCGGTGTTCCTTTTTAAATACGCGACGCTACGGGCAATATTCATTTTAGTTCGCGCTTCCCCCATTATAAAGTTTTTTTAAACAATTTAAATATCTTCACGAAACAGTGAAGAATTTTCATGGCGCCCGACCAGGGACTGAGTGCGAAAGTGAAAAAATAATTACAGTAATAAATAATTATTCTAGAAATAAACAATAATTTTGTGTACATAATCTGTGAACTAAAATACGGAAGTTATTTAAACAAAAAAATAAAATAAAATAAAACTCATTAATAGTGACAAAAGATTACAAGTTGGTGATTTGTGTAAGCTGCACGGAAAATATTTAATAATTAAAGTAAATAACCAACCGAATAAATAAAAGAATATTGCCTGCGCGGGCCATTGACAACAAAAACAAAAGTCGTCTCGCAAAACCAAAAAAAAATAAAAATAAAAAAACAGACAACTAAACTAATATATGTACATACATGCATATACAAAAACTAGTGCAGTGATTTGGAAAGCGCAGTAACTGAGAAAGTGCAGTGACAGTGAGCCCCTAAAAAACAAATCAAAAAAGAAAAAATAATATATCTATCAAAAAAAAATTGTTTTAAATATAACTAAAATATTTATATACACAAAAGAAATAAAAATTAAAACATATTAAAACAAAGAACGCCGTTACGAAACAAACCAGTCCACGATAAACAGGTATTGAGTACGAAAAAATGTAAGCTATAAATTGGCTTTGTGATTGACCGAGATTATTACAATTGCTAATATTCGTCTCACAGAACAAGGGCTTCAATTATTGGCATCTCGTGTATACACTTCTTATATGCAAATAAACTTTACTTATATATATACATATCTATATACATATTTATATACTGCCTAAGAAGTGAAGGATACAGAGGGACCCGAGGTAGAGGAAGTTGTTTGTCGCCAAATAATTTGCGAGTACTATTTTTCGGTTTATTTTCGTGATTTTTCCAAAAACTCAAACGAAATTGGGGTTTCTTAATCAGCCGCATAATTTTCAATACAAAAAAAATTTTTTTCGACAATACAAATTTTTTTTGAGCAAAGACTCAAATGTTTGCTGTTTATTTTCGTCTCGTTTTCGGTGGTTCTGGTTAAGTTTCAGCTATTATATATATCAGTATGTATCGCTTTCGTTTTCGAGCTGACAAACTTCCAGAACCGTTTTTATTTTACAAAAGCCAGAGGCTAAACCAGCGAACTTTAATCTCAAGACATGAGTAAACCAAAGTCGGCTATTTCCAGTCTCTCTCCAAGTAGGGAGATGATGAACTTAAAATCTTTAAAGCCCCAGAGAACTGTTGCAAAAACCAGCATAGTGCGCATAAAAACGGGTCTCCTTGAAAAGGCTATGTCGCTAGATCCAATCGAATTGGAGTGCCGACTCGACAGCGAAAAACTCATGAAGTGTCAATCGAAAATTGAGGAAATCGACGAAGAAGACATTTCCCGTGAAGTCCTTCCAAATGTCGGAAGAAAATTATCCAAAGGCGTTGGCAAGTTTGAGAAAGGTTTATGACAATAAATGCTTGATATTCTTTAATACATGGTCTAAACTTTTTGAATTGTCAAAAATCATAACGCCTTCTGAGTCGTCTTTGCGACCAATGATTGATACAGTGTCTGGAGTATATGACTCCCTTTTGGGTAAGACTCCGTCAGAAAATATGAGATTTGCAAGTGGTCTTTCGATTTCTTTGAAACTTTGGGAAATATTAGTTCTAGGTAAGATACATTCGAGCCTAAAAGGATTTTGAAAAATTTTCAAAATTGAGTCATCTACGCCATGTTGAAAATCGGGACCGTGTTTTTTTCAAAAATCAATATTTCTTGAACCGTTGGATGGATTTCAATGCAATTTACAGACAATATAGAAACAAATAAGTAGTTTAAATTAGTATTATGTTAAAAAAAAAATTTCGAAATTTTGACCCAAAAAAAGTCAAAAAAATTTTTTGAATCAATTTTTAGTTGATTTGGCCAGTTTTTTAGATTTTCTGTTATACACGGAACGATTCCTTATGATTTAACCTTTATTTTGAAAAAAAAAATTTTATGATGTCTATAATAGTTCTCGAGATATTGCGATTTTAGTGGAAGCGCGCACGCACGGTTTAGGTAACAGGTGTGCAATGAGCGCTGCGTTATGTGTTCCTGTATGAAGTGACTGGAGCAGACTGCTGCAGGTCTGTGCGCGTTTTTCTACTCCCGCGCTGCGTAACCGCGAACTTCACGGTGCGCGCTTCCACTAAAATCGCAATATCTCGAGAACTATTATAGACACCATAAAATTTTTTTTTTCAAAACAAAGGGTAAATCATAAGGAATCGTTACGTGTATAACAGAAAATCTAAAAAACTGGCCAAATCAACTAAAAATTGATTAAAAAAAATTTTTTGACTTTTTTTTGGTCAAAATTTCGAATTTTTTTTTTTAGCATAATACTAATTTAAACTACTTATTTGTTTCTATATTGTCTGTAAATTGCATTGAAATCCATCCAACGGTTCAAGAAATATTGATTTTTGAAGAAAACACGGTCCCGATTTTCAACATGGCGTAGATGACTTAATTTTGACAATTTTTCAAAATCCTATTAGGCTCGAATGTATCTTACCTAGAACTAATATTTCCCAAAGTTTCAAAGAAATCGAAAGACCACTTGCAAATCTCATATTTTCTGACGGAGTCTTACCCACTTGCTAGTTCGCTTGCATTGGCTCGGTCTACATCCGCTGAACTAATCTATAAGAGGAAACAAGTAGATTTCGACACTTCTGTCACTGTGCAACTGTGGGTGCTATATTATTAGTAATGGAGGTTTACCTGAAATCGGCTCACACCACACCCTCAATGAAAGGGCTTAAAATTGTAGTAACCTGCTTAAAAACTCAATTCAAACGATGACCAAAACTAAGGTAATCTGGGATTATAGAATCTTTGACGGATGGCTTAGTAGCTATCTATCTGAGTAGTGTGAAAGATACCAAAATTCAACTCCATGAAACTGCGAAATGGGGCCGTAAACGTAGTGATTAGCAAAAATATAAGCAGTACAGAAATCTTTACGTCTACGAACTGCAACTTTCTCCAAACAATTTCATACAAAAACAAATTCAAGTAGTGAGAGACCAAATGATAAAGGATAGTTCGAAACAAGGGAAAGAGCGAGTTATCCAAAATGTCAATTAATGGCGAAGTGTTAACAAAAAGCGCGAAATAGCAAACAAAATTCATGTATTGTATTTTTTATAAAGAGTGTAGAAGAAATTAACAATAGCATAAAGACGATATACAGAAACCAAAATTCAGTTAGAATTCACGCCATTAAACTTACACGAATTAGAAAGGGTGACTTAAATTATGAACAACAAAAACTACTTCAATATACTTTGATATCTACGAAAATGATATTGCGTGCATTTCATCTAAGTGGCCCAATCTTCCTAAACCATTTGCTGAAAACCGCAAAATTCCCCGATAAGTGGAAAGTCTCACAGTTATGCCCATAGAAAAATTAAAAACACAGATAACCCAGGGGAATTTCGTCCAAATAACATGCTGATGACTGGAAATAAAATTCTTGAGAAGGTTGTACATAAACAATTAGAAGCGCATTTGGAGAATAACCGATTACTATCAAAAAATCAATCTGGATTAAAACAACACCATAGCTGTGAGTCAGCGCTGAATTTAGTGTTCACGAGAGGGAAAACAGAAATAGTTGAACGCAAATGTATAGCGGCAGTCTTTCTAGACTTTAAGAGAGCATTCGAAATAATCGACCGCAGTATTCTAATAAAAATATGACAAAATACGGAATACGCGGAGTTGAACGAAAATTGTAAAAAAGCTACTTAAGCAACAAAAGGCAGTGCACAAGGATATCGGGTTGTACATAAGTCTGGCCAGAAATCCACTGTGTTGGGAGTACCTCAAGAAGCGGTGCTGGGAACATTTCTATTCCTCATATACATCAATGATATGGGAAGTGTTACGTGGAGTCGAGATCTACCAGTTTGCTGATGACACTATTGTATACAACTGGTAGTTTAACGAATGAATGCATTGAAAGAATAAACTCTAATTTAAAACATAGATAAGTATTTAGAAATGTATAAATTAGAACTTAACGTTAGCAGAACTAAGGCTGTCATTATTAAATGGAAAGTTATATGAATATGTAATTATAATAACATAGAAAACGTTCATGAAATTAAGTACCTAGGGATAGTTATAGATAGAGATGTGAATTTTGAAAGCTATTTGAACTATGTGTATGTCAAAATTACCAAGAAAACTGGAAGTTTTCGCATTAAGATTATATAATGTCATGATTAAGCCACATTTTGAGTATTGTTGTAAAATTTTGTTCCTGCGTTCAAAAGGAGGTTGCAGAAGTGCAACCGTATAATTTAAGAAATAACTTGGATTTTAGAATTAATATGTACAGAACTAGTAGGTCACAAAACACTCTATTATATAAAGGATTAAACCTATTCAATGAATTGCCAAACACCGTTAAATCCAAAAGAAATATTATTATATATAGAAGATTGTTGATCGATTATTTTAAAGAAAATATTGTATCAATAATTGTAGCATTAAACAAACCACACAAAAAATTACGATATGTATGAAATTGTTCATAATATGATAGTATGAATTGAAGAAATAGCAAGAAAACTACAATAAATAAATAATAAATAAGAAAAATTACAATTACCTCCTTATCTTTGAGGAGGATGCGGGCTTTACAGATTAACTTGCGTCTCTCAAAGAATGATCTTCTTCTGCGACTCTTCAACACTGCCGAAAACACGTATTTACCCAAGAACCCTTGGTCGTAAGAAACAAAGCTTGCAGACTAAAGTCCGATGCCTACAAAGTGGTAGCAATACTGGCCGTCTTACCTGCGGTCAGAGCTTGTATTTTTATTAAGAACATTTCTAATTTTCTAATCTCTCAATATACTAGGATACAGTGGGTATCAGCACGGAGCTGGAAAGGAGATGTTGTTGTTGTAACAGCTATACTAAACCCTGTCAGTGTAGTGTAAATCACTGGTCGTGTTCGTCTAAATCATCTACCGGCTACTAAGCAGGAACTGTTTGCTGAGTTGTTTGTTGTGTTGCCTTACCGGGAGCATCTGTGCCTCGTTGTGAAGGTGTTGAAGAGTGGACATCAGGAGGCGACCCGTCGCGTCCGACTAGCAGTATTTTGGCAAGTCTGGAGCTTTATCCACTGCGTTTCATTAGTTCCAGGCGACCAGACAGGCGCAGCTCAATTAGGAACCGGCCGGCGAATTGCCTTAAATGTCGATAGCAACATTTCTCTGTCCTTGCCCCAGTATTGCCGGCAAGCGATTTGAGGTTTTGGTTAAGCCCGCGGTTTATCTGGGTGTTTATGACACTGGGTGCTGTGGTGGTACTGTGTACTCATCGGAAGTCATGCTGATATGTGGTCTAGTGTACCATATCTCACCCACGCGCCTTTAAATCTACGAGTTTTCTGCCAGCGCCAGCAAAATTTTTAGCATTGTCGAAAAGATGTCGGACGGCAAGCCTCTTCTATTTCAATGTGTACTGCTTTAGTTACAAGGCACACGAATATTGCATTTTGCGTGCTATAGGAAGCCTTATCGCCAAGCCATAAGTATACGTTGACACAGATGTCAACGCCATAGTGAGCAAATGGGTGTGATATAGACAACCGCTCGAAATGTTGCATTTCTTGTTGCAGAAGATTTGGTTTGTACCATATACAATGTATACTTGTTTTTTTTTTTTTTTGGCGGGACGACTAGCAAGAGCAGCACTCAGAAATTGATTAAGTCCATTATACTACACTTGGATTCCCCTTTAATTTGCTTTAAATCTACCCGATATCCGGAGAAATCTAAGTACCTCATCCTCCTCTTCACAAGCTGACAGAGTGCACTGTCTGAGATGCCCATCCTTTCCACAGAAAGTGGCCCGTCATCAGTCCAACCAACCTCTTAATTTCATGGAAGTGTCCGATGCAAAATTTACATTGAAATCTCCAGTTAATATGAGAGGTTTCAGATCGTCGCGTTGAGGAAGAAGTTTACCACCATCACGAGTGTATCTTAATAACAAACCATGTGCAAATGCGTCGTGTAATGTCGTTGATATATGAATTCGGAGTTATGTAGACACCCATAATTACTTCTACTACCTCTTCTACTATAGCTGCATTTGATGTTGACTGTACAGCGGTAAATCGTAAGTGTGGTGTGAGGACATTCACGGTATCATTTTTGTTGTGGAAAGCGGTGGATAACAGAGTAGGGAGACTACGTCGCACCACACAAAAAGCGGAGAAAGAGAATAACTTGTTTGTTGTGACGGTTTTTCGTGACGTTAGCTCGTGTGTCGCGGCCTTGAAATTATACTCTGACGCGCGTAAAGAAGTTTCACTTCAAAAAAAGTTTGGAATGCAAAGTAGGTCAGAGCATCCTTAAGATAAGTTGTTGTACGTGTTGGATTCATAACACAGAGAGGCGACTTTTCCAAAAAAAACGTTCTTCTGCAAGAAACCCTCTGAAAGATTGTGTATGGGGCGGCTAAACAACTAGGATCATCCTTCAAGAGCAATCTAACTCCTATTCTTCGACACGATTTCCGTGAGACTGGATTGACTCGCAAATAGGGACAATTGTCGTCTCGGCCTATTTTTCTTTTGACTCCATTCTCTATATCCCTTCGAGGGAGTTTATGGAAGTTGTAAGATATGCTCAATCCATGGGACTAGGTCTAATTGTGAGATGTGACGCAAATTCACAGAACACACTCTGGGGTAACACAAAATGTAACTTCAGAGGGCATAAACTCATGGGCGTCATTCTGTCATCTCGCTTGGTCATACAGAACGTTGGCACCAGTCCAACTTTTGTGACCAGCAGAAGGCAGGAAGTGAGTGATATGACATTATCTAACGATAAAATATCAGATCATATCACTGGTTGGAAAGTACTCGAAAAAGATTCACTGCCGGAATCCTCGAAAAGCGGACGGGACACGATATGAGGATCTCACTAAAGAGGAAATCCGTGATCTTCCCAAACTCCGGACAATAACTGCGATTGAAGAAGCCACAAACTCATTGGGGCGAACTTTGATCGAGTGTTATAACAATGGGTGCCCAGAACGTAGGAGAAGAGAGGGTAAGACAGTCCCTTGGTGGAACTCCGAGCCCTGAAAATTTCGAAAAACGTCCAGGAAACTTGTTAACAGAGCTCTTAAAACTCAGTTGGAAGAAGATTGGACTGCCTACCGAAAACTGAGGAAGGAAAAAAAAAAGAAAATTAGATCATCTAAATTGGACTATTATAGAATCTTCTGCAGTGAACTGGAGGAACGGAAGAGCTCACCGAGGTTATACAAAGCCCTCCAAAGAGACCGGACGGCTAGGCTAGACTCACTTCTCAAACCAGATGGTACTTATACGGACTCAAAATCAGAAGTGTACGATGTTCTCTTTTCAACACATTTCCCTGGCTCCAGGAATGTTGTTGGTCAAAGCTCTTTCGATCAATCTGATCACATCAATATAATTTCCAGCAGACGTGATTGGTTTATTGCATCCAGGATAGTTAACGAGGAAAGGATTAGGTTCGCCTTCTCGACATTCGAAAACTTTAAATCCCCAGGACCCGATGGCATTTACCCAATCATGCTTAAGCGAGGTGGAGAACAACTAATAAAGGCTTTGAAAAGAATCTTTACGGCATGTCTTGCGCACGCTTATGTTCCACAATTGTGGCGTTTGGTAAAAGTTGTATTTGTCCTAAAGCCAGGCAAGGACGCTTTACCAAAAAGTGTCAGACTTATAAGCCTGACATCATTTATGCTTAAGGGTCTGGAACGTATGGTGAAGAAGCGCATAAGGACGAGGGTTCTAAGTTGAAACTCTCTCAACGTCAGACAACATGCTTATCAAAGTGGAAAATCTTGCGAATCGGCTCTGCACGAGTGCGTTAGCATAATCGAAAAAGGGCTGGAAACAAGAGAGTACACCCTTGGTGTGTTTGTGGACATTGAAGGAGCTTTCGACAATGCTACCTTTGACTCTATGTGCTTTTCTATCAGAACTCTTGGAGTGGAAGAAATCATTGTCAGATGGATCAACTCTATGATATTCAAGGATAGAGAAAGCGATGAAGAAGTCAGGGTTGAGGTTAAGAAGGGTTGCCCACAAGGCAGTGTACTCTCTCCCCTACTTTGGTGCTCCGTAGTGGACTCTCTTCTTAACGATCTGCAGGAAATTGGACACATCCAACCCTACGCAGACGATGTGTGCGTATTAATCTCAGGATGATTACTTGAAGTTATATGCAATAAAATGCAGGTAGCTCTAAATAAGATTGAGTGTTGGTGCGAATTGTATGGTCTTTCGGTGAGTCCTACAAAAAGTACCTTAGTGCTTTTCACTAGGAAACGCAATATGGTAGGCCTGTTAATACCCACATTGAAAGGGGTAACATTGAAACTGTCTTCTGAGGTTAAATATTTAGGAGTAATCCTAGCTAGTAAACTTACCTGGAAGAAGCACATCGAGCAGGAGGTCTCTCGAACACTAAAAGTCTTCTGGCAGTGTAAGAGAACCTTTGGTAAGGCATGGGGTCTAAGACCGGCGATAGTACACTGGCTGTACATCACAATGCTTAATTCCAGAGTAAAACCCCTAAACAGGCTACAGAAAAGTGTGTGCTTGGGTATCACAGGTGCCATAAATACGACATCTGGCGATGCTCCTAATGCCAATCTGAACTTGCAATCTCTAAAGTTTCAAATTCGAAAGGAAGCAATACATGCGGCGTACAGGCGCAAGTTAAACGGAGTCTAGGGAAATGAAGTAAGCACTGGCCACTGTCAGATATACCACCAGTTCTCAGAGCGGTGCACACTGTTCTCGATGCCGGTGGACAATCGGGTGCCTGTCGTTAGCTTCGGTAGGAAGTATCGCGTTTTGATCACAGATAAAGATCAATGGCTAAGTCCAGAGAACCTATTAACGGGATATCAGAGCACTTTCTACACCGACGGATTCAAAACCAGAGATGGAAGTGGATCCATCCAGATGGTACTTAGGCGAATATACTAAGTACTCCTATGGCACAGGACAGATGGCCACGGTATTCCTTACGGAAGTCTATGCCATCTCGAATGTGGCGTACGCTTATTGAGAAAAAGTGGCAGAGCAACAGTATTGGATTTTGTAGTGACAGTTAAGCCTCACTGAAAGCCCTTGCTAACCCACGCTGCTCTTCGAAGTTAGTCGGTGAATGTAAGACAAAACTGAACCGTGTTGCAAAACACAACAAAGTTAGTCTTATTTGGGTGCCGGAACATTAGATTGGAGTTCGCCAAACGCTATATAAATGAGCCAGATATTTTTGGGAAAACGTCATATTTAGTGATGAGTCCAAATTTAATGTTTCCGGATCAGATGGGCCTCCAAAAGTTTGGTGAAAATGCAATGGTTTGGGGATGCATAGTTGCATCTGGAGTAGGAAAAATTGTTTTTATTGTTTTTATTTAAACATTTTGAAGAATAATTTGCATGATAGTGCCGTTAAACTTGGACTGAATGTTAAAGGGTTCTTGTTCCAACAAGACAATGACCCAAAACACTCATTTTATCTCGTGTAAGAATGGTTTATTTACCACTGTAAGCAGCTTAAATATTCACTGTCTAAGATTATGAAATTATCTTAAATTATGTCATTGGAATTACCCTGTAGTTTTATTTCTTTTGCTATTATCTATTCTTCTTTATTTTGCTGTTTACTGTTCGCCCATTTGTCGTGCTCTCTTTTTAATTTGGACTTTGAATAAACTGGATGAGCAAATAAGCTGAGCTCACAATTTTTATTAAACATTTTTTGGTGCCTCCTGTGAGGTTTGATAAATTCACTATAACATCAGCTTAATTCGCACGATTTCGGTGCTCAAAGGCTTCGCGTTGGATTAGGCCTGATTTCCTGGATAATTGCAGATAACTTATTCGAGGTTGGAACATGCCGGAATTACATCTACGCCAGTTCCATGCTGCCGTTATTTTGCGGATGTATGACCAAACGAAAGAGGCGAAGGCTGGTGACCTCAATGCCACTCAAATTGATCGTATAAAATCTGCTGCCGTCCATTTTGATCGGATGCTCACAAATCATGAGGCTTTGGTTGCCGCAGCCAAGGAGGAGGACTTAAAGGTACATTCAGGATGGTGGGACTCCACCGAAGCTGCCTACATAGATTTGTGCGCAGCGCTGAATCAACGACGAAAGGAGTTGGAGGGTGAATCTCTGCCTGCCAACAATTCGCACAAAGTTTCGCCAATGGAATTAAAATTAGAGCCGTTTTGCATACCATCGTTTGGCGGATCCGCTTATAAGTGGCTTGGATTTAAGGATGCATTTGAGACATTGGTTCATCAGCGGGATTTGCCGGTGGCATACAAGTTGGAGAAATTGCGCCAGGCAGTTAAGGCAGAGTCGGTTCCGTTGGTAGGTTTGTATTCGGGTGGCTATGAAGGAGTGTGGACGGCGCTGAAAAATCGATATGACAACCCTAAGCAATTAGCGGAGATCCACGTTGCTAGATTTCTGAACATGAAGTCACAGACTGAGGATACGTCCCGGGCGTTACTGGGTGTCGTTGATGTGGTAAACGAGTCCTTGCGAGCGTTAGCGGTAATGAAGTTAACTGTCGACAAGTGGGATGCCCTTGCCGTCCCCATTGTGGTTTCTAAACTCTCTACTCGCACACAGCGAGAATGGTGCATGAATTGCTCCCCTACCGAGCTATCCACTTTAAATGAGTTGCTAGCATTTTTAGAAAAACGAGCGCACAGTCTTTCGACAGAATTTTGCCAGGTAGCGGATCATCATGAAGTGCTGCATTCTTCGTCAAAGCAGAAAAACACACTCCGTCTTCTAAAGTCTAACCTCGCCACAACTGATGATGGCAAATGTCAACAATGTAGAGGATCACACAAGGTTAAGCGTTGTGCGGTGATTCTAGCTTTGAAACCACAGCAACGTTTTGAAGCTTTAAAGCGATCGAACCTATGCTTAAACTGTTTGCGGTCCGGGCATTCATCCAAGCTTTGTTCCTCTGGTAACTGTCGCCAGTGCGGCCACAGACATCATACCATTTTTTGCCGCCACAAATCACAACAACCTATTTCAAGCAACGAGGTACATTCTTCTGTGGCTAAGCCAGAGATTATATCCAATCCACCATCATTATGACTTGCAAGCAATACAATCGTTAATAGCGTCGAAAAGGGAAGCCAGACTGTTCTATTAGCTACAGCACGTGCCCACGTCATCGGCAAGGATCTCAAGCAACGGGTGTCTCGTGTATTATGCGATCCTGGATCTCAAGTAAGTCTGATCTCGGAATGGTTGGCTAATGGTTTGGGTCTTTATAGGAGCAAGTGTGAGATTATGGTGGTGGGCAAAAAGCATTTTTTCTAAATTTGAACTGGACATTCATGCATTGGTTATTGGTTCGATTACTTCAGTTACACCAGCGGTTAGTGTCGATATTTGGCAATGGAGACATTTGGCAAATCTCCAATTGGCACACCCATATTTTGGTACTCCGGGTCATGTTGATGTACTTCTTGGTGCCGATGTCTGGGGTTCGATTGTAGAAGGGGATGTCATACATGGAGGGTATGATGAACCTCACGCACAGCTTACCCGACTTGGTTGGGTTGTATTTGGGCCAGCGTCCGTTCAGGGCCATTCTAGTACAACAGGTGGCAGTTATTGCCCGCAGATTAGAGACGAGTCTTACTTGGAGGATCTCATTTGTAATTTTTGGAAGCTGGAAGAAGTACCGGTGACAACTAAGAGCTCGGATGATCAATGCGAGCGGTTCTTTGCCATTACACACCAACGTATGGCCGACGGACGCTATGTTGTGAGATTGCCATTCCGTCAAGATAGTCAATCATTAGGCGACTCTTACGTCAACGCTCGACGTCAGTTCTGGCGTTTGGAGCGACCCATTCAAGATTCGTTAATCAACATTATCCTCCGCTTCCAACGCTATGCCATCGCGATCACAGCCGATGTGGAGAAGATGTTTCGCCAGGTTCTCGTGACACCACAAGACAGAGAATTTCAGCGTATACTTTAGCTTGAATCTCCATCAGAGGAAGTAATTACTTACCGACTGTCTACTGTCACGTATAGCATGGTATGCAGTCCTCATAATGCGATAAGGGCTATGCATCAGTGTGCGTACGACAGCTTCGACAAGATTCACAATCGCAATATGGGCATCCAAGCGCGAGAATCCATTCTCTCATCATTCTACGTGGATGATTTCCTCACCAGTTGTAGCACCGTCGAAAGTGCTATCACTTTAGCAACAAATATCGACACCATATTGAGAGCTGGAGGCTTTAAGTTAAGAAAGTGGAATTCTAATGACGCCGCCGTATTGATTCCATTAGGGAAGGGCTTATCACCTACGGAATGCCCTATTGATGCATCAATTGCCACTGTGCTAGGTTTGCGATAGTCCAGTCGACGACATCCTGCTGTTCAACGTGGAACTCAAGCAACCCGGTGGTATATACACACAGCGCAGTGTGCTCAGCGAGGTGGCGAAGCTGTTTGACCAAACAGGGTTCTTGTCACCCGTAGTGGTGGTGGGTAAGATATTTATTCAAACTCTTTGATCCGCAGGTATTGATTGGGATACTGCTCTAACAACGGAATTACGCGAAATTTGGCTAACATTTCGCAGTGACCTTACTGCTCTCAACATGCTTCGGATACCTCGTTGGCTTGGGATGAAAGAAGGGTCGACTACCAAGCTGTATGCTATACCTCGCTTAGAGCTATGTGCGGCACAGTTACTAGCTGAGACTCTTCGAAACGTCCGAAGTGCATTAGGATTAGTCGACCAAGTAGCATCTTTGTGGTCAGACGCGACTATCATCCTCTGTTGGTTGCGAAAGCAGCCTGAGACGCTTAAACCCTATGTATCAAATAGGGTCCGGCAAATACAAGAGTTAACTTTGAGGGATGAATGGCATTATGTACGCATATCTGCTTCAGAACTTTTGCACCACCATTTATGGTGGAGTGGTCCCAGTTGGCTACGGGATGACACAATAGATCCCCCCTGTCACCTTGAACTACGTGATTGCGATGAAGCTGTAGTGAGAAAATAGCGAGAAAATTGTACAGTGTTTAGCCGTCACAATCATTTAACATTGACAACGCGACGCTTAGACGGTAAAATTATTCCGCTTACAGATCGATTCAGCTCGTTAAAAAACTTATACATACTACGGCGTTAATACTGAGGTGGCTTCCTAGAAGTCGGAGTTTTCGCCATTCCACCATTTATCCCCAGGAGATGGAGACGGCGTTAAAATGGCTTATGAGGATCGATCAAATGAATGCGTTTCCGAAAGACATTAGGTGCATACAGGCTGGGTCAGCATTACCAACTGCTAGTAGTATACTCCCGTTAAATCCTTATCTAGATGACCACGGACTATTACGAGTTGGAGGCCGCATTTCGAAATCTGCGTTAATCGAGGCACATAGACACCCAATCATTCTTCCGAAGTCAACGGGGCTAGTCCGGCTGCTTATTAGACAGGCACATATCGACACTCTTAACGGCGGAACTCAGCTGACTCTTCAAACTCTTCGATGTCGCTTTTGGATTATTCATGGAAGAGTAGCAGTACGTAGTCTGATCCTCAAATGTGTCAGATGTCGTCGCAAGCGGGGTGCTGTTTTAACACAACAAATGGCCTCGCTACCTCGGCATTGGGTTCAGGCAGCTCGACCCTTCATTGCGTCCGGTGTTGATTACTGTGGCCCGTTCAACTTGCGTATTGGAACCAAAAGATCGCGGACTACAGTGAAAACGTACTTGGCAATTTTTGTTTGTACGGCGACGAAGGCTGTTCATATTGAGGTTGCTGATGATCTCTCCACACAGGCTTTTTTGGACGTATTTACTCGGTTTGTTAGGCGGCGAGGTCCATGCAGGGACTTGTTCAGCGACAACGGAACTGCGTTCGTCGGAGCTAACCGCGTTCTGAAGGAAGACTTGGCCGCCTGGTTTAATGAACGGAGTATTCAGTCACTGGCGGATTTGGGTACCCGGTGGCATTTTATAACGCCGATCGCCCCCCATCAAGGAGGCCTATGGGAAGTAGCTGTGAAGTCTGCAAAGCGGCACTTAGTACGCGTAGTAGGTACACAAGCACTTTGGTACTCTCAGTTACAGACGTTGGCGACTCGCATCGAGGCTTGTCAGAATTCTCGCCCACTCGTGCTATTGCACGATGACCCGGATGACAAGTATGCATTAACTCCAGCAGACTTCTTAATAGGATCTCAAATAATAGCTATCCCAGAGCCAGACGTGTCGGAGATTTCTGCCAACCGAGTGAAGCACTGGCAATGGTTACGGCAGATGCATCAGATCTTTTGGAAAAGATGGAATGAGGAGTATTTGGCAACCTTACAGGCGGGGACAAAGTGGCAACGACGGGTTCCTAATATAAGACTGGGTGACATCGTGGTAATACGCCACGAAAATCTACCACCTACTCATTGGAGGCTAGCACGCGTCACTGAACTCCACCCAGGCACCGACGGAGCAGTCAGAAATGTTACACTTGCAACCGCACATGGTTCGTACACCCGGGCCGTGCAGAAGCTATCCCTTCTTTTGGAGGATCACATTGAAACCAACGTTTCAACCGGGGAGGATGTCTAAGATTATGAAATTATCTTAACTTATGTTATTGGAATTACCCTGTAGTTTTATTTCTTTTGCTATTATCTATTCTTCTTTATTTTGCTGTTTACTGTTCGCCCATTTGTCGTGCTCTCTTTTTAATTTGGACTTTGAATAAACTGGATGTGCAAATAAGCTGAGTTCACGATTTTTATTAAACATTCACCTCAATCACTTGATCTGAACCCAATTGAACATGTCTAGGAGCTCTTAGAAAGGAGAATCAGAAAGCACAAAATAACATCAAAGGCGTCATTAAGTGTTGAGTGGGAGAAAATTGCATGCAATAAAACCAAGGTATTGATAAAAAGTATGCACCGACGTTTGGAAGCGTTTTTTCATTATTTTTTTAATAAAATATTCCTTATATGACTATGTACGAATAATATTTTTGCATAAAATTGTGCCTTATTTCGTTATTGCCTTAAGTTCTCTAATTCCAGAAACGAAATTCAAAGTTTTTGCTCCTTAAATATTGAATAAATATGTTATTCTTTACGAATATATCAAAATTTTGTTCGTTTGTATACATCGTGCTAAGCATAAGGTGTATCTGTTTATAAACTGTGAGTGTACGAATAAATTGTGCGACCACTACATAAGCAAAGGAGCACGGGCTCAAAGTAATCAGTCTTATGTTGAGCGTATAAGCAGAGAAGTTGTATTGCTCTTAGTTTGTGACCTTTATTGATCACTCCAGTTATCGAACCTAATGGAAAATTTTATAGGAAAACAACTTAATAATATCCCAACTGTATTGAACACAAACGTGAATTCATTATTAATATCTATGAATTAAGAAAATTATAACAAAGAAAAACAAACGGACAGAGGCACCAGGCATGTTGCAAATTTTGTGGTACATACTCGTCCCAATGAATGATCTTGGCAGGTATCAAAAGTGGTGCAAACAACCGGAGCTGGTCGGGTGGGATGCTAGATGATTTCAAGAGACGTATCTCGATAGGGATTTCGGAGACAGTTGGACTCTTCTGATGAGTCGTGGCTAATAAAGGGTTTCTCAAATGCGAAATAACGAACGGAAATTGAGAAAAGGCATCATATAAGCCACGTAGGGTCGGCAAGGTCGATGTGCATCCCCTCGAAGGATGGCTTGGCGCAGGCCATTCTTCATACGCACTAGTTGAAACTGGATTAGCAACTTTACAAATGTCACATTAGTTGGCAAGATTCGCTGTGTTCCTGTCAATGTTTACCCACCATACATGTTGCCTCGCAAGTGGTTTCATTTTTCTAGGTGCTAATCGTGAAGTTGGATATTGTTCAATATCGAATTTGCGCCAACACTATGGGTGAAGCTCATTGAGAAAATATAAGAGACCTCCAAATACCCTAAATTTGGGCATTTGTGTGTAAGGGATTTGATGGCACTTGTGAAATATGGTCACTGCTTCTTAATTGTGAAAAGAGCAGGCTCGAACTCTTCACTATACCCTTCACATAGTACTTTTTCTTTGTTCATTTCACCTTCATTGCTACGAATTTACTTTATTTCGAAAACGAATTGCTTAAATGAGTCCGATTCGAAAAGATTGTCCCCACTGGCACCGTTCTTCTTCTTCTTCTTAATTGGCGCGATAACCGCTTACGCGATTTTGGCCGAGTTTAACCAAGCGAGCCAGTCGTTTCTTTCTCATGCGAACCGGCGTCAGTTGGACACACCAAGTGAAGCCAAGTCCTTCTCCGCCTGATCTTTCTAACGCAAAGGAGGCTTTTCTCTTCCTCTGCTACCACCAGCTTTTGCAATTGCCTACTTAGTCCAAAAAAGCACATGTTGGCAAGAGAGACTCTACTTTGTATTTTAAGGTTGACATTGTTATCGGTGTTGGTGCTTGGAGAAGGCAGAACTAACAACGCGGTTGCTAAGGCCGATGATGTCAATATCATCGGCATACATCAACAATTGTACGCTCTTATAAAAAGGTGTGCCTGAGCGATTAAGTTCTGCGACTCGGACGATCCTTTCCAAAATCAGGTTAAAGAAGACACTCGACAGCGGATCACCCTGTCTGAAACCTTGTTTGGTATCAAACGGCTCGGAGAGGTCCTTCCCAATTCTGGCGGCGCTGCTCGTATTGAGCAACGTCAGTGTCGAATGCAGCTTTGAAATCGATGAAAAGATGGTGTGTGTCGATTCTCCTGGCAACGTTCACTACCACAAATTCTACTTCGGTTCCTTAATACCATATTTCACTCGTGCGCACATATAACTAAGCACTGAAATTTTGCTTATGAGCGAAGCCCGACCATATTCTTTTAGTCTTGGGCGATTTAAAAATTTGTGCGTTTTAGAAGCTATAAGTGAAACTGTAGCACCAGAGTCCTATTGAAATGTGAAGGTTTTCCCGAAAATTTGTAAATTATATGAATTATAACTTTTATTACTTCCGTTCTTTACAATACCAGCCACACTGTGCACTATGTTTACACTATTAATACGCTTATACCTTTTCGCCTTATTTTCATTGGTTTCGTTTTGATTATAAATTTTAATGTGCTTTGACATACTTGGGCTTGCCAAATCTTCTGTTACAAATCAAGCCCGGTATAGAAATGAAATTATATTGTAATTATTTTTTTAATGAAGTTAGTTTTATTTAAACATGTAAATACTTGGGGAAAAAATGTTAAATTTTCATTCGAAATGGTCTCCATTTGCTTTTACACGAGCCTTCACACGATAAGGCCATTCAGCTATTGCAGCACGCACGGTTTCCATGGATATAGACGTCGCTGCGCGAACCAATACTATGTTTTTGCCACTGCTTCGTGGTTTTTGCTAGGCTGGAGCGGAATCTCGCTGGGAGATGCAACGCTCTCCATTGAAGAGAGTATTGCTCAAATGCTTCAGTTCGCCTTCTATGACATCCTCCTGGTACACTTTTGCCCCTTTTTCCAAGAATTGAAGAAATGTAACGCCTTTACAAGACACTTTCCCACCAACCCATTACGGAGGCTGGATGGTGGTCCCGCTGAGCCCTTTGAGTAACATGTTTTGTGTCTTCAAAGTTTTGGCATCGATTTTGTCGTTTTGCTTATTAAAATTTTCTTCAACAGTGAACATTTTCTCATCTGTGGAAAGAATACTTGCATGGCCGTTGACCGCGTACCATCGAAGAAGCTGCTTGCATCTTTCGAGTCTATTTTTTTTCAAGCGCGTTGTCAAAATATGACGAGTTAAGCGACGGAAGGCTATCATACCCTCCTCATCACGGAGATCACCTCTAATTAGTCTCGACATGGATCTGGTCGATACATTCATTTCCCTGGACATGATTTTCTGCTTTATAAGGGGATTTCTGCGAATTTTTTCTCGAACGGTTTTTATGGCTGCACTGGTTCGAGCCACGCAAGGACGACCACGTTTTTTCTGTCTGACACTTCACAATTTTAGGAAAAACGGTTGATCGTAGAGTAAACAAGCATTCTCGAAATGTTAAGTTTTTTCAGCATCTCGTAAGTTTCACTTGCACTTTTACCACACTTAAGAAATGCAATCACTGCAATGCTTCACCTCCATTGTTAACAAGCTATTTGCCACGAACTGAATATACTTATAATTTATTACTCGCGATGATCATAGCCTCGGAAAGAGGTTTAACTTTTTGTAACGAAGATGCTCATACAGCTTCGTGCGGTGTGTGAGGGATTATTTTTTCAAGAATCATCTCATCTACGAAGTTATACCTATAAGCCAATTTTTCTACCGGGAACACAAACTGACAATCTCTTGCTGGCCATCGGAAATCAGCGACATAGTCCCGATACGTTTGCTTAGGCTACATTTCGCGTCTCAAGAAATCATATCGCGCAGCGACTACATGACGATTTGCTTTGAAAAGTTCCCCTAGCTTTTCCGTTAATTGTTGGTATGTTTACTCAAGTGACAGTGCACTTTCACAGAAATTTTTGAGGAGTTAAAAAACGTCCGTGCCAGTCCAAGCGAGAAAAAATTATTATTATTTGTCTACACAATTTACACTCAAAGCACTGAAATGTCGTTCCAGCTGTTCTAAATAAAACTCCCAAGTCTGCTGCTCCTTCGAAAAGCAATGAAATGGTGACACTATGGTTTGACCACTTCCCCTGTTTTCACCACCAACAAAGTGGAGGTGGTTACAAAGTTGTTGCATCGGTTGTCTCGCTCAAGGGTTCTGCCGCCGAAACACTGCAGACAGTTCCAGAAACGGGCCGGGGAAACTATGAGAGTCTGATGGCAGCAATGGAGAAACGCTACGGGAGTGATCACAGGCACCTAATGTTTTAGATTGAACTGACGAATCGCTGCCAGAGAACAAATGAGAACTTGCAGGAACACGCAACAGATATTGAGCGGTTGGCGCACTTGACGTATGCGAAAGTAATAGCAGACTTCGTGGAGAAGATGATGTGCCAAGCTTTAATAATAGGTATTCGAAATCCGGACACAAAACGGGCATTATATTCAACACTGAAGGGAACGCTTGCTGAGACAGTGTCTTTTGCACTGATACAAGAAACCGCAGTTCTCTTGAGCAAGCCAGTGCACATGGAACATCGGGTTGAGTTGGAAACATACCTCTCTGGAGGAAACAATAAGGAGAATAATAGGCGAATCCTCTTCTAAAATGCCACGGCCCAGCAGTTCGAGTATAAAGTGCTACAACTGCAGTAAAAACGGATATATGGCACATAATTGCAGTATACCATGCAGCCACCCGAAGGCGAACCCAGGTGGAAGGAAGCGAAGCGAAGATACTGACAATGGCACTCCCAATACACAGCAAGCGACTAAAACGAACCAGCTCTAAGGGGCGAAAACTGGTTCGCACAACTGAATGCACCACAGTCTGTGTCTTCCAAATTCGAGAAAGCAACAACTTGACGATAAGATAACTGTTAATGGTCGATCCTAGATGCTCATTGTGGACACAGGAGCAACGAACTCGATCATCCCATCAGGTTCGTAAACGGTAATGTGCAACCACTGGTTGGCTACAAGCTGCCGATAGCTACAGGAGAGGGAGCTACGATTTCCGGAAAGGTAGTTTGCGAAGTTGTTACTAGAGCTTTGTCAGTAGTTCACACATTTATAGTGGCTGAAATCACGGATGAAATAATAATCGGCGTAGATTTCATGGTGCTGCATGGATTTACATTGACTTTAGGTAAAAGGGCTCTGTCGGGTCAGAATATACAGATACTCCTGAGCGCCCGCTATGAGCCCAGTGTACAGTCAAGTCCTTAAGTCACCGTCAGCGTGGGATTACGACTGATTCCAAAGAAGTGTGCCTTGTTTAAAACAGAACAGATGAAAATAAAATGAAGGCAGTAAAAGGTTGAGGGTGGAGGATGGAAAGTGACAGATCGCCATTCACTTGGGAGTGGCCAGGACGATTCTTCTGCATATGGTTAAAGCAGCTCACAATTTCCGGGATTAGCCCAAGTATCCTCTGGGTAGCTTCCGAACATCCGTTCGCGATCGAGCTAACATAAGACGAAAGAACGTGAAAAGATTAAAAAAGCCTCGGATGAGAACTTCCTACACTAATGCCTAGCCCGGCAAACGAACTAAAACCCCGATTTCAGGGCGTGCACCTCGAATGACCGGTCCGTTAATGGGGAAGGTGCCTCTGAGTATAAAGGCTGACATCACTGCCATTCAAGAGATGCGATGGACGGGACAAGGAAAGAAAAACATAGGACTTTGTGACGTCTAACTCGATGTCGGATTTGTTGCGGGGGAGAGACTTCGTCGCCAAGTACTGTCTTTCACTCCGGTTGACGAGCGTCTCCCAATAATACGCATAAAAGGCTATCGCGCTCATTTGCGCCCACGCCCCGACGGAAGAGAAGGATGATGCGACCAAAGATGCCTTCTATGAGCGCCTGGAACGTTCCTATGAGCGCTGCCCCCACCACAACATAAAAATCGTACTTGGCGACTTCAACGCCAGGGTGGGCAAGGACGGATTTTTCGGTGCGACAGTCGGAAAATTCAGCATGCACAACGAAACATCCGGTAACTCACAGAGGCTGATCAACTTCGCCGGGGCCCGAAACATTGTAGTCTGTAGCACCAAATTCCACCATAAAAAGATACACCAGGCTACCTGGTTGTCTCCTGATCGAAAAACGCGAAACCAGATCGATCATGTTGTGATATATGGAAGACACGCTTCTATTGTATTAGATGTACGCACGATCCGAGAACCCAACATCGACTCGGATCATTACCTTGTTGCATCCAAGCTGGACACACGCCTCTACGCAGCAAAAAACGTACATCTACCTGTGCAAAGCTTGTTCAACACCGAAAAGCTGCTATCACAACAGACAGCCAGAAGATTCGACACTCGACTCTCACTCGTGCTCTCAGAGCGTACCGCCTAGCAAACCGGCGAGCACGAGCAATGGAGCAACATTTGTCGTTCTCTAGCGAGGCCGAAAAAACACTTGGTACGGCGAGGAATATCATGCAGTTGCAAAAAGAAAAACTGCCGCCTATAGAGCCACGTTGCGATCGGGCCGTTTGATACCAAACGAGGTTTCAGACAGGGCGACTCGTTGTCGAGCTAACGTGAGAAGGCGTTGACTTATTTAACCTGATGTTGGAAAGGATCGTACGAGCCGCAGAACTTAATCAC
Organism: Anastrepha ludens; assembly: GCF_028408465.1. Taxonomy (NCBI): domain Eukaryota; kingdom Metazoa; phylum Arthropoda; class Insecta; order Diptera; family Tephritidae; genus Anastrepha; species Anastrepha ludens. The sequence goes on along the minus strand of NC_071503.1, from coordinate 94,421,028 downwards.
TCAGACACAATGCTTTATAAGGGCGTACAATTATTGACGTATGCCGATGATATTGACAGCCTTAACAACCGCGCTGTTAGTTTTGCCTTCTCCAAACTGGATAAAGAGGCAAAGCGAATGGGTTTGGTGGTGAAAGAGGACAAAACAAAGTACCTCCTGTCTTCAAACAAACAGTCGGCGTACTCGCGTATCGGCACCCACGTCACTATTGACAGTTATAATTTCGAGGTTGTAAAGGTCTTCGTATATTATTAACACCTGTAACAATGTCAACCTAGAAATCCAACAGGCGCTACTTTGGACTAAGTAGGCAAGTGAGTAGTAAAATCCTCTCTGCACGAACAAAACCAACACTTTACAAGGCTCTCATCATGCCCGTTGGCAACGGCGAATATCGCAGGCGATGGAACGATGAGCTGTATGAGATTTACAACGACATAGACATAGCGCAGCGAAGAAAGATCCATCGTCCGAATGGATACAAACGCTGTGGCTCTGAAAGTATTCAATGCGGTACCAGCTGGTGGTAGCAGAGGAAGGGGAAGGCCTCCTCTGCGTTGGAAAGATCAGGTGGAGAAGCACTTGGCTTCACTTTGTGTGTCCAACTGGCGCCGGATAGCACGTGAGCGAAACGACTGGCGCGCTTTGTTAAACTCGGCCAAAATGAGCACGAAATTTCCAAGGATTGCGCAGTTATTGCCATCGTTTTGTTCCAGGATTCTCAAATATTACCCGGTGTCTCCACAAAGGTCAAAGCATCCTTAAGATAAGTTGTTGTTCTTGTTGGATTTATAACACAGAGAGGCGACTTTTCCAAAAAACGTTCTTCTGCAAGAAACCGTCTGAAAGATGTTGTGTAAACAACTAGCATCATCCTTCAAGAGCAATCTAACTCCTATTCTTCAACACGATTTCCGTGAGACTGGATTGACTCGCAACTAAGCTGCTCACGATTACAAGGCTCCACGGTAGTAACAACTTCCTTCAATTTCTCCCACTTGGCAACCAGAAATTTATTAGCTGTAAGTGGATACGAATGTTTAGAAGAGTAGTTGGCTGGGCAATGTCGTCCTAAAATAATATCATATTATGCTTTTCTATCCTAATAACGGAAATTAGGGCAAAGATTGTTTCAGCAAATCGACATTTCTCGGCAATTGAAATTCCTCCAATTTAGTGTTTCTTGTGATGTTCCATGATAGTAATGCTCGACACATTGGATAATCAGAATACAGAAAGCCAATGGAATCTCGAAACAAGTGACTACCGATTTCGTGTAAGTTGTTGTTTTGTACTTGATGGTTTTTACGCAAATTAACTTGCAGCGTAGCATATCGGCTACGGCTCTTTTATGCCGTAGTCAAGCGGAACTGCACACAAATCCTCACATAATATTAATTCAAGAACCGTGGGTGTCTAAAGGACAAATACAGGGCTTGGGAGACATATAGTGAGGGTCCATCCTTTATAAAGAGGGAGAGGTCCGTCCGCGTACGTGTATTATTATCCCGAAAGCGGTTGATTGCTCTTTGTTAAGACAATTCTGTTGTCACGACTTAGTTGCCGTCAAAATAAAGTTTCGATTAGAGGGGAAATAAGTAGAGACAATTTTCGTCTCGGCCTATTTTTCTTGTGACTCCATTCTCTCTCCCCCTACTAGGGAGTTTATGGAAGTTGTAAGATATGCTGAATCTATGGGATTAGGTCTAATTGTGAGATGTGACGCAAATTCACAGAACACACTCTGGGGTAACACAAAATGTATTTTCAGAGGGCATAAACTCATGGGCGTCATTCTGTCATCTCGCTTGGTCATACAGAACGTTGGCACCAGTCCAACTTTTGTGACCAGCAGAAGACAGGAAGTGAGTGATATGACATTATCTAACAATAAAATATCAGATCATTTCACTGGTTGGAAAGTACTCGAAAAGCGGACGGGACACGATATGAGGATCTCACTAAAGAGGAAATCCGTGATCTTCCCAAACTCCGGACAATAACTGCGATTGAAGAAGCCACAAACTCATTGGGGCGAACTTTGATCGAGTGTTATAACAATGGGTGCCCAGAACGTAGGAGAAGAGAGGGTAAGACAGTCCCTTGGTGGAACTCCGAGCCCTGAAAATTTCGAAAAACGTCCAGGAAACTTGTTAACAAAGCTCTTAAAACTCAGTTGGAAGAAGATTGGACTGCCTACCGAAAACTGAGGAAGGAAAAAAAAGAAAATTAGATCATCTAAATTGGACTATTATAGAATCTTCTGCAGAGAACTGGAGGAACGGAAGAGCTCACCGAGGTTATACAAAGCCCTCCAAAGAGACCGGACGGCTAGGCTAGACTCACTTCTCAAACCAGATGGTACTTATACGGACTCAAAATCAGAAGTGTACGATGTTCTCTTTTCAACACATTTCCCTGGCTCCAGGAATGTTGTTGGTCAAAGCTCTTTCGATCAATCTGATCACATCAATATAATTTCCAGCAGACGTGATTGGTTTATTGCATCCAGGATAGTTAACGAGGAAAGGATTAGGTTCGCCTTCTCGACATTCGAAAACTTTAAATCCCCAGGACCCGATGGCATTTACCCAATCATGCTTAAGCGAGGTGGAGAACAACTAATAAAGGCTTTGAAAAGAATCTTTACGGCATGTCTTGCGCACGCTTATGTTCCACAATTGTGGCGTTTGGTAAAAGTTGTATTTGTCCTAAAGCCAGGCAAGGACGCTTTACCAAAAAGTGTCAGACTTATAAGCCTGACATCATTTATGCTTAAGGGTCTGGAACGTATGGTGAAGAAGCGCATAAGGACGAGGGTTCTAAGTTGAAACTCTCTCAACGTCAGACAACATGCTTATCAAAGTGGAAAATCTTGCGAATCGGCTCTGCACGAGTGCGTTAGCATAATCGAAAAAGGGCTGGAAACAAGAGAGTACACCCTTGGTGTGTTTGTGGACATTGAAGGAGCTTTCGACAATGCTACCTTTGACTCTATGTGCTTTTCTATCAGAACTCTTGGAGTGGAAGAAATCATTGTCAGATGGATCAACTCTATGATATTCAAGGATAGAGAAAGCGATGAAGAAGTCAGGGTTGAGGTTAAGAAGGGTTGCCCACAAGGCAGTGTACTCTCTCCCCTACTTTGGTGCTCCGTAGTGGACTCTCTTCTTAACGATCTGCAGGAAATTGGACACATCCAACCCTACGCAGACGATGTGTGCGTATTAATCTCAGGATGATTACTTGAAGTTATATGCAATAAAATGCAGGTAGCTCTAAATAAGATTGAGTGTTGGTGCGAATTGTATGGTCTTTCGGTGAGTCCTACAAAAAGTACCTTAGTGCTTTTCACTAGGAAACGCAATATGGTAGGCCTGTTAATACCCACATTGAAAGGGGTAACATTGAAACTGTCTTCTGAGGTTAAATATTTAGGAGTAATCCTAGCTAGTAAACTTACCTGGAAGAAGCACATCGAGCAGGAGGTCTCTCGAACACTAAAAGTCTTCTGGCAGTGTAAGAGAACCTTTGGTAAGGCATGGGGTCTAAGACCGGCGATAGTACACTGGCTGTACATCACAATGCTTAATTCCAGAGTAAAACCCCTAAACAGGCTACAGAAAAGTGTGTGCTTGGGTATCACAGGTGCCATAAATACGACATCTGGCGATGCTCCTAATGCCAATCTGAACTTGCAATCTCTAAAGTTTCAAATTCGAAAGGAAGCAATACAGGCGGCGTACAGGCGCAAGTTAAACGGAGTCTAGGGAAATGAAGTAAGCACTGGCCACTGTCAGATATACCACCAGTTCTCAGAGCGGTGCACACTGTTCTCGATGCCGGTGGACAATCGGGTGCCTGTCGTTAGCTTCGGTAGGAAGTATCGCGTTTTGATCACAGATAAAGATCAATGGCTAAGTCCAGAGAACCTATTAACGGGATATCAGAGCACTTTCTACACCGACGGATTCAAAACCAGAGATGGAAGTGGATCCATCCAGATGGTACTTAGGCGAATATACTAAGTACTCCTATGGCACAGGACAGATGGCCACGGTATTCCTTACGGAAGTCTATGCCATCTCGAATGTGGCGTACGCTTATTGAGAAAAAGTGGCAGAGCAACAGTATTGGATTTTGTAGTGACAGTTAAGCCTCACTGAAAGCCCTTGCTAACCCACGCTGCTCTTCGAAGTTAGTCGGTGAATGTAAGACAAAACTGAACCGTGTTGCAAAACACAACAAAGTTAGTCTTATTTGGGTGCCGGAACATTAGATTGGAGTTCGCCAAACGCTATATAAATGAGCCAGATATTTTTGGGAAAACGTCATATTTAGTGATGAGTCCAAATTTAATGTTTCCGGATCAGATGGGCCTCCAAAAGTTTGGTGAAAATGCAATGGTTTGGGGATGCATAGTTGCATCTGGAGTAGGAAAAATTGTTTTTATTGTTTTTATTTAAACATTTTGAAGAATAATTTGCATGATAGTGCCGTTAAACTTGGACTGAATGTTAAAGGGTTCTTGTTCCAACAAGACAATGACCCAAAACACTCATTTTATCTCGTGTAAGAATGGTTTATTTACCACTGTAAGCAGCTTAAATATTCACTGTCTAAGATTATGAAATTATCTTAAATTATGTCATTGGAATTACCCTGTAGTTTTATTTCTTTTGCTATTATCTATTCTTCTTTATTTTGCTGTTTACTGTTCGCCCATTTGTCGTGCTCTCTTTTTAATTTGGACTTTGAATAAACTGGATGAGCAAATAAGCTGAGCTCACAATTTTTATTAAACATTTTTTGGTGCCTCCTGTGAGGTTTGATAAATTCACTATAACATCAGCTTAATTCGCACGATTTCGGTGCTCAAAGGCTTCGCGTTGGATTAGGCCTGATTTCCTGGATAATTGCAGATAACTTATTCGAGGTTGGAACATGCCGGAATTACATCTACGCCAGTTCCATGCTGCCGTTATTTTGCGGATGTACGACCAAACGAAAGAGGCGAAGGCTGGTGACCTCAATGCCACTCAAATTGATCGTATAAAATCTGCTGCCGTCCATTTTGATCGGATGCTCACAAATCATGAGGCTTTGGTTGCCGCAGCCAAGGAGGAGGACTTAAAGGTACATTCAGGATGGTGGGACTCCACCGAAGCTGCCTACATAGATTTGTGCGCAGCGCTGAATCAACGACGAAAGGAGTTGGAGGGTGAATCTCTGCCTGCCAACAATTCGCACAAAGTTTAGCCAATGGAATTAAAATTAGAGCCGTTTTGCATACCATCGTTTGGCGGATCCGCTTATAAGTGGCTTGGATTTAAGGATGCATTTGAGACATTGGTTCATCAGCGGGATTTGCCGGTGGCATACAAGTTGGAGAAATTGCGCCAGGCAGTTAAGGCAGAGTCGGTTCCGTTGGTAGGTTTGTATTCGGGTGGCTATGAAGGAGTGTGGACGGCGCTGAAAAATCGATATGACAACCCTAAGCAATTAGCGGAGATCCACGTTGCTAGATTTCTGAACATGAAGTCACAGACTGAGGATACGTCCCGGGCGTTACTGGGTGTCGTTGATGTGGTAAACGAGTCCTTGCGAGCGTTAGCGGTAATGAAGTTAACTGTCGACAAGTGGGATGCCCTTGCCGTCCCCATTGTGGTTTCTAAACTCTCTACTCGCACACAGCGAGAATGGTGCATGAATTGCTCCCCTACCGAGCTATCCACTTTAAATGAGTTGCTATCATTTTTAGAAAAACGAGCGCACAGTCTTTCGACAGAATTTTGCCAGGTAGCGGATCATCATGAAGTGCTGCATTCTTCGTCAAAGCAGAAAAACACACTCCGTCTTCTAAAGTCTAACCTCGCCACAACTGATGATGGCAAATGTCAACAATGTAGAGGATCACACAAGGTTAAGCGTTGTGCGGTGATTCTAGCTTTGAAACCACAGCAACGTTTTGAAGCTTTAAAGCGATCGAACCTATGCTTAAACTGTTTGCGGTCCGGGCATTCATCCAAGCTTTGTTCCTCTGGTAACTGTCGCCAGTGCGGCCACAGACATCATACCATTTTTTGCCGCCACAAATCACAACAACCTATTTCAAGCAACGAGGTACATTCTTCTGTGGCTAAGCCAGAGATTATATCCAATCCACCATCATTATGACTTGCAAGCAATACAATCGTTAATAGCGTCGAAAAGGGAAGCCAGACTGTTCTATTAGCTACAGCACGTGCCCACGTCATCGGCAAGGATCTCAAGCAACGGGTGTCTCGTGTATTATGCGATCCTGGATCTCAAGTAAGTCTGATCTCGGAATGGTTGGCTAATGGTTTGGGTCTTTATAGGAGCAAGTGTGAGATTATGGTGGTGGGCAAAAAGCATTTTTTCTAAATTTGAACTGGACATTCATGCATTGGTTATTGGTTCGATTACTTCAGTTACACCAGCGGTTAGTGTCGATATTTGGCAATGGAGACATTTGGCAAATCTCCAATTGGCACACCCATATTTTGGTACTCCGGGTCATGTTGATGTACTTCTTGGTGCCGATGTCTGGGGTTCGATTGTAGAAGGGGATGTCATACATGGAGGGTATGATGAACCTCACGCACAGCTTACCCGACTTGGTTGGGTTGTATTTGGGCCAGCGTCCGTTCAGGGCCATTCTAGTACAACAGGTGGCAGTTATTGCCCGCAGATTAGAGACGAGTCTTACTTGGAGGATCTCATTTGTAATTTTTGGAAGCTGGAAGAAGTACCGGTGACAACTAAGAGCTCGGATGATCAATGCGAGCGGTTCTTTGCCATTACACACCAACGTATGGCCGACGGACGCTATGTTGTGAGATTGCCATTCCGTCAAGATAGTCAATCATTAGGCGACTCTTACGTCAACGCTCGACGTCAGTTCTGGCGTTTGGAGCGACCCATTCAAGATTCGTTAATCAACATTATCCTCCGCTTCCAACGCTATGCCATCGCGATCACAGCCGATGTGGAGAAGATGTTTCGCCAGGTTCTCGTGACACCACAAGACAGAGAATTTCAGCGTATACTTTAGCTTGAATCTCCATCAGAGGAAGTAATTACTTACCGACTGTCTACTGTCACGTATAGCATGGTATGCAGTCCTCATAATGCGATAAGGGCTATGCATCAGTGTGCGTACGACAGCTTCGACAAGATTCACAATCGCAATATGGGCATCCAAGCGCGAGAATCCATTCTCTCATCATTCTACGTGGATGATTTCCTCACCAGTTGTAGCACCGTCGAAAGTGCTATCACTTTAGCAACAAATATCGACACCATATTGAGAGCTGGAGGCTTTAAGTTAAGAAAGTGGAATTCTAATGACGCCGCCGTATTGATTCCATTAGGGAAGGGCTTATCACCTACGGAATGCCCTATTGATGCATCAATTGCCACTGTGCTAGGTTTGCGATAGTCCAGTCGACGACATCCTGCTGTTCAACGTGGAACTCAAGCAACCCGGTGGTATATACACACAGCGCAGTGTGCTCAGCGAGGTGGCGAAGCTGTTTGACCAAACAGGGTTCTTGTCACCCGTAGTGGTGGTGGGTAAGATATTTATTCAAACTCTTTGATCCGCAGTATTGATTGGGATACTGCTCTAACAACGGAATTACGCGAAATTTGGCTAACATTTCGCAGTGACCTTACTGCTCTCAACATGCTTCGGATACCTCGTTGGCTTGGGATGAAAGAAGGGTCGACTACCAAGCTTTATGCTATACCTCGCTTAGAGCTATGTGCGGCACAGTTACTAGCTGAGACTCTTCGAAACGTCCGAAGTGCATTAGGATTAGTCGACCAAGTAGCATCTTTGTGGTCAGACGCGACTATCATCCTCTGTTGGTTGCGAAAGCAGCCTGAGACGCTTAAACCCTATGTATCAAATAGGGTCCGGCAAATACAAGAGTTAACTTTGAGGGATGAATGGCATTATGTACGCATATCTGCTTCAGAACTTTTGCACCACCATTTATGGTGGAGTGGTCCCAGTTGGCTACGGGATGACACAATAGATCCCCCCTGTCACCTTGAACTACGTGATTGCGATGAAGCTGTAGTGAGAAAATAGCGAGAAAATTGTACAGTGTTTAGCCGTCACAATCATTTAACATTGACAACGCGACGCTTAGACGGTAAAATTATTCCGCTTACAGATCGATTCAGCTCGTTAAAAAACTTATACATACTACGGCGTTAATACTGAGGTGGCTTCCTAGAAGTCGGAGTTTTCGCCATTCCACCATTTATCCCCAGGAGATGGAGACGGCGTTAAAATGGCTTATGAGGATCGATCAAATGAATGCGTTTCCGAAAGACATTAGGTGCATACAGGCTGGGTCAGCATTACCAACTGCTAGTAGTATACTCCCGTTAAATCCTTATCTAGATGACCACGGACTATTACGAGTTGGAGGCCGCATTTCGAAATCTGCGTTAATCGAGGCACATAGACACCCAATCATTCTTCCGAAGTCAACGGGGCTAGTCCGGCTGCTTATTAGACAGGCACATATCGACACTCTTAACGGCGGAACTCAGCTGACTCTTCAAACTCTTCGATGTCGCTTTTGGATTATTCATGGAAGAGTAGCAGTACGTAGTCTGATCCTCAAATGTGTCAGATGTCGTCGCAAGCGGGGTGCTGTTTTAACACAACAAATGGCCTCGCTACCTCGGCATTGGGTTCAGGCAGCTCGACCCTTCATTGCGTCCGGTGTTGATTACTGTGGCCCGTTCAACTTGCGTATTGGAACCAAAAGATCGCGGACTACAGTGAAAACGTACTTGGCAATTTTTGTTTGTACGGCGACGAAGGCTGTTCATATTGAGGTTGCTGATGATCTCTCCACACAGGCTTTTTTGGACGTATTTACTCGGTTTGTTAGGCGGCGAGGTCCATGCAGGGACTTGTTCAGCGACAACGGAACTGCGTTCGTCGGAGCTAACCGCGTTCTGAAGGAAGACTTGGCCGCCTGGTTTAATGAACGGAGTATTCAGTCACTGGCGGATTTGGGTACCCGGTGGCATTTTATAACGCCGATCGCCCCCCATCAAGGAGGCCTATGGGAAGTAGCTGTGAAGTCTGCAAAGCGGCACTTAGTACGCGTAGTAGGTACACAAGCACTTTGGTACTCTCAGTTACAGACGTTGGCGACTCGCATCGAGGCTTGTCAGAATTCTCGCCCACTCGTGCTATTGCACGATGACCCGGATGACAAGTATGCATTAACTCCAGCAGACTTCTTAATAGGATCTCAAATAATAGCTATCCCAGAGCCAGACGTGTCGGAGATTTCTGCCAACCGAGTGAAGCACTGGCAATGGTTACGGCAGATGCATCAGATCTTTTGGAAAAGATGGAATGAGGAGTATTTGGCAACCTTACAGGCGGGGACAAAGTGGCAACGACGGGTTCCTAATATAAGACTGGGTGACATCGTGGTAATACGCCACGAAAATCTACCACCTACTCATTGGAGGCTAGCACGCGTCACTGAACTCCACCCAGGCACCGACGGAGCAGTCAGAAATGTTACACTTGCAACCGCACATGGTTCGTACACCCGGGCCGTGCAGAAGCTATCCCTTCTTTTGGAGGATCACATTGAAACCAACGTTTCAACCGGGGAGGATGTCTAAGATTATGAAATTATCTTAACTTATGTTATTGGAATTACCCTGTAGTTTTATTTCTTTTGCTATTATCTATTCTTCTTTATTTTGCTGTTTACTGTTCGCCCATTTGTCGTGCTCTCTTTTTAATTTGGACTTTGAATAAACTGGATGTGCAAATAAGCTGAGTTCACGATTTTTATTAAACATTCACCTCAATCACTTGATCTGAACCCAATTGAACATGTCTAGGAGCTCTTAGAAAGGAGAATCAGAAAGCACAAAATAACATCAAAGGCGTCATTAAGTGTTGAGTGGGAGAAAATTGCATGCAATAAAACCAAGGTATTGATAAAAAGTATGCACCGACGTTTGGAAGCGTTTTTTCATTATTTTTTTAATAAAATATTCCTTATATGACTATGTACGAATAATATTTTTGCATAAAATTGTGCCTTATTTCGTTATTGCCTTAAGTTCTCTAATTCCAGAAACGAAATTCAAAGTTTTTGCTCCTTAAATATTTAATAAATATGTTATTCTTTACGAATATATCAAAATTTTGTTCGTTTGTATACATCGTGCTAAGCATAAGGTGTATCTGTTTATAAACTGTGAGTGTACGAATAAATTGTGCGACCACTACATAAGCAAAGGAGCACGGGCTCAAAGTAATCAGTCTTATGTTGAGCGTATAAGCAGAGAAGTTGTATTGCTCTTAGTTTGTGACCTTTATTGATCACTCCAGTTATCGAACCTAATGGAAAATTTTATAGGAAAACAACTTAATAATATCCCAACTGTATTGAACACAAACGTGAATTCATTATTAATATCTATGAATTAAGAAAATTATAACAAAGAAAAACAAACGGACAGAGGCACCAGGCATGTTGCAAATTTTGTGGTACATACTCGTCCCAATGAATGATCTTGGCAGGTATCAAAAGTGGTGCAAACAACCGGAGCTGGTCGGGTGGGATGCTAGATGATTTCAAGAGACGTATCTCGATAGGGATTTCGGAGACAGTTGGACTCTTCTGATGAGTCGTGGCTAATAAAGGGTTTCTCAAATGCGAAATAACGAACGGAAATTGAGAAAAGGCATCATATAAGCCACGTAGGGTCGGCAAGGTCGATGTGCATCCCCTCGAAGGATGGCTTGGCGCAGGCCATTCTTCATACGCACTAGTTGAAACTGGATTAGCAACTTTACAAATGTCACATTAGTTGGCAAGATTCGCTGTGTTCCTGTCAATGTTTACCCACCATACATGTTGCCTCGCAAGTGGTTTCATTTTTCTAGGTGCTAATCGTGAAGTTGGATATTGTTCAATATCGAATTTGCGCCAACACTATGGGTGAAGCTCATTGAGAAAATATAAGAGACCTCCAAATACCCTAAATTTGGGCATTTGTGTGTAAGGGATTTGATGGCACTTGTGAAATATGGTCACTGCTTCTTAATTGTGAAAAGAGCAGGCTCGAACTCTTCACTATACCCTTCACATAGTACTTTTTCTTTGTTCATTTCACCTTCATTGCTACGAATTTACTTTATTTCGAAAACGAATTGCTTAAATGAGTCCGATTCGAAAAGATTGTCCCCACTGGCACCGTTCTTCTTCTTCTTCTTAATTGGCGCGATAACCGCTTACGCGATTTTGGCCGAGTTTAACCAAGCGAGCCAGTCGTTTCTTTCTCATGCGAACCGGCGTCAGTTGGACACACCAAGTGAAGCCAAGTCCTTCTCCGCCTGATCTTTCTAACGCAAAGGAGGCTTTTCTCTTCCTCTGCTACCACCAGCTTTTGCAATTGCCTACTTAGTCCAAAAAAGCACATGTTGGCAAGAGAGACTCTACTTTGTATTTTAAGGTTGACATTGTTATCGGTGTTGGTGCTTGGAGAAGGCAGAACTAACAACGCGGTTGCTAAGGCCGATGATGTCAATATCATCGGCATACATCAACAATTGTACGCTCTTATAAAAAGGTGTGCCTGAGCGATTAAGTTCTGCGACTCGGACGATCCTTTCCAAAATCAGGTTAAAGAAGACACTCGACAGCGGATCACCCTGTCTGAAACCTTGTTTGGTATCAAACGGCTCGGAGAGGTCCTTCCCAATTCTGGCGGCGCTGCTCGTATTGAGCAACGTCAGTGTCGAATGCAGCTTTGAAATCGATGAAAAGATGGTGTGTGTCGATTCTCCTGGCAACGTTCACTACCACAAATTCTACTTCGGTTCCTTAATACCATATTTCACTCGTGCGCACATATAACTAAGCACTGAAATTTTGCTTATGAGCGAAGCCCGACCATATTCTTTTAGTCTTGGGCGATTTAAAAATTTGTGCGTTTTAGAAGCTATAAGTGAAACTGTAGCACCAGAGTCCTATTGAAATGTGAAGGTTTTCCCGAAAATTTGTAAATTATATGAATTACAACTTTTATTACTTCCGTTCTTTACAATACCAGCCACACTGTGCACTATGTTTACACTATTAATACGCTTATACCTTTTCGCCTTATTTTCATTGGTTTCGTTTTGATTATAAATTTTAATGTGCTTTGACATACTTGGGCTTGCCAAATGTTCTGTTACAAATCAAGCCCGGTATAGAAATGAAATTATATTGTAATTATTTTTTTAATGAAGTTAGTTTTATTTAAACATGTAAATACTTGGGGAAAAAATGTTAAATTTTCATTCGAAATGGTCTCCATTTGCTTTTACACGAGCCTTCACACGATAAGGCCATTCAGCTATTGCAGCACGCACGGTTTCCATGGATATAGACGTCGCTGCGCGAACCAATACTATGTTTTTGCCACTGCTTCGTGGTTTTTGCTAGGCTGGAGCGGAATCTCGCTGGGAGATGCAACGCTCTCCATTGAAGAGAGTATTGCTCAAATGCTTCAGTTCGCCTTCTATGACATCCTCCTGGTACACTTTTGCCCCTTTTTCCAAGAATTGAAGAAATGTAACGCCTTTACAAGACACTTTCCCACCAACCCATTACGGAGGCTGGATGGTGGTCCCGCTGAGCCCTTTGAGTAACATGTTTTGTGTCTTCAAAGTTTTGGCATCGATTTTGTCGTTTTGCTTATTAAAATTTTCTTCAACAGTGAACATTTTCTCATCTGTGGAAAGAATACTTGCATGGCCGTTGACCGCGTACCATCGAAGAAGCTGCTTGCATCTTTCGAGTCTATTTTTTTTCAAGCGCGTTGTCAAAATATGACGAGTTAAGCGACGGAAGGCTATCATACCCTCCTCATCACGGAGATCACCTCTAATTAGTCTCGACATGGATCTGGTCGATACATTCATTTCCCTGGACATGATTTTCTGCTTTATAAGGGGATTTCTGCGAATTTTTTCTCGAACGGTTTTTATGGCTGCACTGGTTCGAGCCACGCAAGGACGACCACGTTTTTTCTGTCTGACACTTCACAATTTTAGGAAAAACGGTTGATCGTAGAGTAAACAAGCATTCTCGAAATGTTAAGTTTTTTCAGCATCTCGTAAGTTTCACTTGCACTTTTACCACACTTAAGAAATGCAATCACTGCAATGCTTCACCTCCATTGTTAACAAGCTATTTGCCACGAACTGAATATACTTATAATTTATTACTCGCGATGATCATAGCCTCGGAAAGAGGTTTAACTTTTTGTAACGAAGATGCTCATACAGCTTCGTGCGGTGTGTGAGGGATTATTTTTTCAAGAATCATCTCATCTACGAAGTTATACCTATAAGCCAATTTTTCTACCGGGAACACAAACTGACAATCTCTTGCTGGCCATCGGAAATCAGCGACATAGTCCCGATACGTTTGCTTAGGCTACATTTCGCGTCTCAAGAAATCATATCGCGCAGCGACTACATGACGATTTGCTTTGAAAAGTTCCCCTAGCTTTTCCGTTAATTGTTGGTATGTTTACTCAAGTGACAGTGCACTTTCACAGAAATTTTTGAGGAGTTAAAAAACGTCCGTGCCAGTCCAAGCGAGAAAAAATTATTATTATTTGTCTACACAATTTACACTCAAAGCACTGAAATGTCGTTCCAGCTGTTCTAAATAAAACTCCCAAGTCTGCTGCTCCTTCGAAAAGCAATGAAATGGTGACACTATGGTTTGACCACTTCCCCTGTTTTCACCACCAACAAAGTGGAGGTGGTTACAAAGTTGTTGCATCGGTTGTCTCGCTCAAGGGTTCTGCCGCCGAAACACTGCAGACAGTTCCAGAAACGGGCCGGGGAAACTATGAGAGTCTGATGGCAGCAATGGAGAAACGCTACGGGAGTGATCACAGGCACCTAATGTTTTAGATTGAACTGACGAATCGCTGCCAGAGAACAAATGAGAACTTGCAGGAACACGCAACAGATATTGAGCGGTTGGCGCACTTGACGTATGCGAAAGTAATAGCAGACTTCGTGGAGAAGATGATGTGCCAAGCTTTAATAATAGGTATTCGAAATCCGGACACAAAACGGGCATTATATTCAACACTGAAGGGAACGCTTGCTGAGACAGTGTCTTTTGCACTGATACAAGAAACCGCAGTTCTCTTGAGCAAGCCAGTGCACATGGAACATCGGGTTGAGTTGGAAACATACCTCTCTGGAGGAAACAATAAGGAGAATAATAGGCGAATCCTCTTCTAAAATGCCACGGCCCAGCAGTTCGAGTATAAAGTGCTACAACTGCAGTAAAAACGGATATATGGCACATAATTGCAGTATACCATGCAGCCACCCGAAGGCGAACCCAGGTGGAAGGAAGCGAAGCGAAGATACTGACAATGGCACTCCCAATACACAGCAAGCGACTAAAACGAACCAGCTCTAAGGGGCGAAAACTGGTTCGCACAACTGAATGCACCACAGTCTGTGTCTTCCAAATTCGAGAAAGCAACAACTTGACGATAAGATAACTGTTAATGGTCGATCCTAGATGCTCATTGTGGACACAGGAGCAACGAACTCGATCATCCCATCAGGTTCGTAAACGGTAATGTGCAACCACTGGTTGGCTACAAGCTGCCGATAGCTACAGGAGAGGGAGCTACGATTTCCGGAAAGGTAGTTTGCGAAGTTGTTACTAGAGCTTTGTCAGTAGTTCACACATTTATAGTGGCTGAAATCACGGATGAAATAATAATCGGCGTAGATTTCATGGTGCTGCATGGATTTACATTGACTTTAGGTAAAAGGGCTCTGTCGGGTCAGAATATACAGATACTCCTGAGCGCCCGCTATGAGCCCAGTGTACAGTCAAGTCCTTAAGTCACCGTCAGCGTGGGATTACGACTGATTCCAAAGAAGTGTGCCTTGTTTAAAACAGAACAGATGAAAATAAAATGAAGGCAGTAAAAGGTTGAGGGTGGAGGATGGAAAGTGACAGATCGCCATTCACTTGGGAGTGGCCAGGACGATTCTTCTGCATATGGTTAAAGCAGCTCACAATTTCCGGGATTAGCCCAAGTATCCTCTGGGTAGCTTCCGAACATCCGTTCGCGATCGAGCTAACATAAGACGAAAGAACGTGAAAAGATTAAAAAAGCCTCGGATGAGAACTTCCTACACTAATGCCTAGCCCGGCAAACGAACTAAAACCCCGATTTCAGGGCGTGCACCTCGAATGACCGGTCCGTTAATGGGGAAGGTGCCTCTGAGTATAAAGGCTGACATCACTGCCATTCAAGAGATGCGATGGACGGGACAAGGAAAGAAAAACATAGGACTTTGTGACGTCTAACTCGATGTCGGATTTGTTGCGGGGGAGAGACTTCGTCGCCAAGTACTGTCTTTCACTCCGGTTGACGAGCGTCTCCCAATAATACGCATAAAAGGCTATCGCGCTCATTTGCGCCCACGCCCCGACGGAAGAGAAGGATGATGCGACCAAAGATGCCTTCTATGAGCGCCTGGAACGTTCCTATGAGCGCTGCCCCCACCACAACATAAAAATCGTACTTGGCGACTTCAACGCCAGGGTGGGCAAGGACGGATTTTTCGGTGCGACAGTCGGAAAATTCAGCATGCACAACGAAACATCCGGTAACTCACAGAGGCTGATCAACTTCGCCGGGGCCCGAAACATTGTAGTCTGTAGCACCAAATTCCACCATAAAAAGATACACCAGGCTACCTGGTTGTCTCCTGATCGAAAAACGCGAAACCAGATCGATCATGTTGTGATATATGGAAGACACGCTTCTATTGTATTAGATGTACGCACGATCCGAGAACCCAACATCGACTCGGATCATTACCTTGTTGCATCCAAGCTGGACACACGCCTCTACGCAGCAAAAAACGTACATCTACCTGTGCAAAGCTTGTTCAACACCGAAAAGCTGCTATCACAACAGACAGCCAGAAGATTCGACACTCGACTCTCACTCGTGCTCTCAGAGCGTACCGCCTAGCAAACCGGCGAGCACGAGCAATGGAGCAACATTTGTCGTTCTCTAGCGAGGCCGAAAAAACACTTGGTACGGCGAGGAATATCATGCAGTTGCAAAAAGAAAAACTGCCGCCTATAGAGCCACGTTGCGATCGGGCCGTTTGATACCAAACGAGGTTTCAGACAGGGCGACTCGTTGTCGAGCTAACGTGAGAAGGCGTTGACTTATTTAACCTGATGTTGGAAAGGATCGTACGAGCCGCAGAACTTAATCACTCAGACACAATGCTTTATAAGGGCGTACAATTATTGACGTATGCCGATGATATTGACAGCCTTAACAACCGCGCTGTTAGTTTTGCCTTCTCCAAACTGGATAAAGAGGCAAAGCGAATGGGTTTGGTGGTGAAAGAGGACAAAACAAAGTACCTCCTGTCTTCAAACAAACAGTCGGCGTACTCGCGTATCGGCACCCACGTCACTATTGACAGTTATAATTTCGAGGTTGTAAAGGTCTTCGTATATTATTAACACCTGTAACAATGTCAACCTAGAAATCCAACAGGCGCTACTTTGGACTAAGTAGGCAAGTGAGTAGTAAAATCCTCTCTGCACGAACAAAACCAACACTTTACAAGGCTCTCATCATGCCCGTTGGCAACGGCGAATATCGCAGGCGATGGAACGATGAGCTGTATGAGATTTACAACGACATAGACATAGCGCAGCGAAGAAAGATCCATCGTCCGAATGGATACAAACGCTGTGGCTCTGAAAGTATTCAATGCGGTACCAGCTGGTGGTAGCAGAGGAAGGGGAAGGCCTCCTCTGCGTTGGAAAGATCAGGTGGAGAAGCACTTGGCTTCACTTTGTGTGTCCAACTGGCGCCGGATAGCACGTGAGCGAAACGACTGGCGCGCTTTGTTAAACTCGGCCAAAATGAGCACGAAATTTCCAAGGATTGCGCAGTTATTGCCATCGTTTTGTTCCAGGATTCTCAAATATTACCCGGTGTCTCCACAAAGGTCAAAGCATCCTTAAGATAAGTTGTTGTTCTTGTTGGATTTATAACACAGAGAGGCGACTTTTCCAAAAAACGTTCTTCTGCAAGAAACCGTCTGAAAGATGTTGTGTAAACAACTAGCATCATCCTTCAAGAGCAATCTAACTCCTATTCTTCAACACGATTTCCGTGAGACTGGATTGACTCGCAACTAAGCTGCTCACGATTACAAGGCTCCACGGTAGTAACAACTTCCTTCAATTTCTCCCACTTGGCAACCAGAAATTTATTAGCTGTAAGTGGATACGAATGTTTAGAAGAGTAGTTGGCTGGGCAATGTCGTCCTAAAATAATATCATATTATGCTTTTCTATCCTAATAACGGAAATTAGGGCAAAGATTGTTTCAGCAAATCGACATTTCTCGGCAATTGAAATTCCTCCAATTTAGTGTTTCTTGTGATGTTCCATGATAGTAATGCTCGACACATTGGATAATCAGAATACAGAAAGCCAATGGAATCTCGAAACAAGTGACTACCGATTTCGTGTAAGTTGTTGTTTTGTACTTGATGGTTTTTACGCAAATTAACTTGCAGCGTAGCATATCGGCTACGGCTCTTTTATGCCGTAGTCAAGCGGAACTGCACACAAATCCTCACATAATATTAATTCAAGAACCGTGGGTGTCTAAAGGACAAATACAGGGCTTGGGAGACATATAGTGAGGGTCCATCCTTTATAAAGAGGGAGAGGTCCGTCCGCGTACGTGTATTATTATCCCGAAAGCGGTTGATTGCTCTTTGTTAAGACAATTCTGTTGTCACGACTTAGTTGCCGTCAAAATAAAGTTTCGATTAGAGGGGAAATAAGTAGAGACAATTTTCGTCTCGGCCTATTTTTCTTGTGACTCCATTCTCTCTCCCCCTACTAGGGAGTTTATGGAAGTTGTAAGATATGCTGAATCTATGGGATTAGGTCTAATTGTGAGATGTGACGCAAATTCACAGAACACACTCTGGGGTAACACAAAATGTATTTTCAGAGGGCATAAACTCATGGGCGTCATTCTGTCATCTCGCTTGGTCATACAGAACGTTGGCACCAGTCCAACTTTTGTGACCAGCAGAAGACAGGAAGTGAGTGATATGACATTATCTAACAATAAAATATCAGATCATTTCACTGGTTGGAAAGTACTTGAAAAGCGGACGGGACACGATATGAGGATCTCACTAAAGAGGAAATCCGTGATCTTCCCAAACTCCGGACAATAACTGCGATTGAAGAAGCCACAAACTCATTGGGGCGAACTTTGATCGAGTGTTATAACAATGGGTGCCCAGAACGTAGGAGAAGAGAGGGTAAGACAGTCCCTTGGTGGAACTCCGAGCCCTGAAAATTTCGAAAAACGTCCAGGAAACTTGTTAACAAAGCTCTTAAAACTCAGTTGGAAGAAGATTGGACTGCCTACCGAAAACTGAGGAAGGAAAAAAAAGAAAATTAGATCATCTAAATTGGACTATTATAGAATCTTCTGCAGAGAACTGGAGGAACGGAAGAGCTCACCGAGGTTATACAAAGCCCTCTAAAGAGACCGGACGGCTAGGCTAGACTCACTTCTCAAACCAGATGGTACTTATACGGACTCAAAATCAGAAGTGTACGATGTTCTCTTTTCAACACATTTCCCTGGCTCCAGGAATGTTGTTGGTCAAAGCTCTTTCGATCAATCTGATCACATCAATATAATTTCCAGCAGACGTGATTGGTTTATTGCATCCAGGATAGTTAACGAGGAAAGGATTAGGTTCGCCTTCTCGACATTCGAAAACTTTAAATCCCCAGGACCCGATGGCATTTACCCAATCATGCTTAAGCGAGGTGGAGAACAACTAATAAAGGCTTTGAAAAGAATCTTTACGGCATGTCTTGCGCACGCTTATGTTCCACAATTGTGGCGTTTGGTAAAAGTTGTATTTGTCCTAAAGCCAGGCAAGGACGCTTTACCAAAAAGTGTCAGACTTATAAGCCTGACATCATTTATGCTTAAGGGTCTGGAACGTATGGTGAAGAAGCGCATAAGGACGAGGGTTCTAAGTTGAAACTCTCTCAACGTCAGACAACATGCTTATCAAAGTGGAAAATCTTGCGAATCGGCTCTGCACGAGTGCGTTAGCATAATCGAAAAAGGGCTGGAAACAAGAGAGTACACCCTTGGTGTGTTTGTGGACATTGAAGGAGCTTTCGACAATGCTACCTTTGACTCTATGTGCTTTTCTATCAGAACTCTTGGAGTGGAAGAAATCATTGTCAGATGGATCAACTCTATGATATTCAAGGATAGAGAAAGCGATGAAGAAGTCAGGGTTGAGGTTAAGAAGGGTTGCTCACAAGGCAGTGTACTCTCTCCCCTACTTTGGTGCTCCGTAGTGGACTCTCTTCTTAAAGATCTGCAGGAAATTGGACACATCCAACCCTACGCAGACGATGTGTGCGTATTAATCTCAGGATGATTACTTGAAGTTATATGCAATAAAATGCAGGTAGCTCTAAATAAGATTGAGTGTTGGTGCGAATTGTATGGTCTTTCGGTGAGTCCTACAAAAAGTACCTTAGTGCTTTTCACTAGGAAACGCAATATGGTAGGCCTGTTAATACCCACATTGAAAGGGGTAACATTGAAACTGTCTTCTGAGGTTAAATATTTAGGAGTAATCCTAGCTAGTAAACTTACCTGGAAGAAGCACATCGAGCAGGAGGTCTCTCGAACACTAAAAGTCTTCTGGCAGTGTAAGAGAACCTTTGGTAAGGCATGGGGTCTAAGACCGGCGATAGTACACTGGCTGTACATCACAATGCTTAATTCCAGAGTAAAACCCCTAAACAGGCTACAGAAAAGTGTGTGCTTGGGTATCACAGGTGCCATGAATACGACATCTGGCGATGCTCCTAATGCCAATCTGAACTTGCAATCTCTAAAGTTTCAAATTCGAAAGGAAGCAATACAGGCGGCGTACAGGCGCAAGTTAAACGGAGTCTAGGGAAATGAAGTAAGCACTGGCCACTGTCAGATATACCACCAGTTCTCAGAGCGGTGCACACTGTTCTCGATGCCGGTGGACAATCGGGTGCCTGTCGTTAGCTTCGGTAGGAAGTATGGCGTTTTGATCACAGATAAAGATCAATGGCTAAGTCCAGAGAACCTATTAACGGGATATCAGAGCACTTTCTACACCGACGGATTCAAAACCAGAGATGGAAGTGGATCCATCCAGATGGTACTTAGGCGAATATACTAAGTACTCCTATGGCACAGGACAGATGGCCACGGTATTCCTTACGGAAGTCTATGCCATCTCGAATGTGGCGTACGCTTAATGAGAAAAAGTGGCAGAGCAACAGTATTGGATTTTGTAGTGACAGTTAAGCCTCACTGAAAGCCCTTGCTAACCCACGCTGCTCTTCGAAGTTAGTCGGTGAATGTAAGACAAAACTGAACCGTGTTGCAAAACACAACAAAGTTAGTCTTATTTGGGTGCCGGAACATTAGATTGGAGTTCGCCAAACGCTATATAAATGAGCCAGATATTTTTGGGAAAACGTCATATTTAGTGATGAGTCCAAATTTAATGTTTCCGGATCAGATGGGCCTCCAAAAGTTTGGTGAAAATGCAATGGTTTGGGGATGCATAGTTGCATCTGGAGTAGGAAAAATTGTTTTTATTGTTTTTATTTAAACATTTTGAAGAATAATTTGCATGATAGTGCCGTTAAACTTGGACTGAATGCTAAAGGGTTCTTGTTCCAACAAGACAATGACCCAAAACACTCATTTTATCTCGTGTAAGAATGGTTTATTTACCACTGTAAGCAGCTTAAATATTCACCTCAATCACTTGATCCGAACCCAATTGAGCACGTCTAGGAGCTCTTAGAAAGGAGAATCAGAAAGCACAAAATAGCATTAAAGGCTGTCTTTTAACGGAGCCCTCCTGACACCAGGCCGCCTCACGTTGTAACGGTGGCCTTACCATGGTATGGGGCGCTGCCATGGCGGACCGTTTGTTTCCCCTAAATCCTCATTGGTCACCGCACATGGCGACATGTGCAGCCTTCTGGAAGGGCAGGTGACCGTACGAAACAGAATGAACAAACAACAAAAACAAATAAAAAACTCGGATAAGGCTACAAGGAAGACGGACAAACGGACGGACACAAACCCAAAACGAACGGATAAACGGACGCACCCATTGACACAACAGTTGGACAAATGGACAACACGGACCGACACCAAGAAACTGAGAAAGTTGGGAACTTCCTCAGAAGACGAACTCTTGGCCTCAAGCCAAGAGACGGTTGATGGCAAAGCTGTGGGCCACAGCACGCCATCAACCTTAAATCAACCATGCACATCCGCTGATGCCAAGGGGCAAAAGCGCTAAAACGTTAAAAAAGGCCCGTCCAGGTATAAGCTTTACCAGAGGTCTGTGACTATTCTCGGAAGAATAAACAGAAATGAGGCTGAAGGGAAAACTCATCCAAAGGACGCGGCCGATAAGGCAAGGTGCCAAAAAGTGGTCGATGAGTACCGGGCGTTCCAGGCAGCACAAAGTGTCGGTTCACTCCGCTTCAATACCAAAACCAACCAAACGCTCATTTAATGAGGTGGCACGGGATCACCTGCAAATAGCGTTGGTTGATGAAACAACTAACCGCGGTAAACCTGCATCGGATAAGTGGTCCGAAATCGAGGCACGGCTGTCCCGCATTGTCGTCGATCACGTCATGGCGAACCCGGAGGGTCATATGCCAGGTTTTGATTCAATGGAGGTGGTCCGCGGATACAGGGTGATCAAGTGCGATGATCAACTCTCCCTTAACTTCCTGCAAACAGTTGTGGGCAAAATCCAGAGCGACTGGGAAGGTTTGAGGCTCAAACTAATCCCGGCCTGCGAAATCCCTCGACGGCCGAGGGCTCGCTTCTGGATTCCGAACATGGAATTCGAAGCCAAGCAACTTATTCCATACCTGCAGGCACACAACCGCACTGTTCCGATGGATGACTGGAGCATCATCAAAGCGGAGGCTCCGCAAAAGAACAGTGTGTCCTTCCTTCTCCAAATATCGGAGGAGAGTATCGAGCCACTGGGAAAAGTGGACAACAAACTTCGGTTCGGCTTCAGGAAAACGCAACTGAAGATATTCCGATCTGCAAATCCGGAGGATGAACAGGACGAGGTTGACGGCGCCAACGAGTTGCTCACAGGCATGCAACTTGACGACGCTGCTTCTACCAAAAACGATGGCGTTAATGAGCAGCACCCGGGAGTGCAGCTTGGCGACGCCGTCGAATTGTAAAGCGACCAGCAGCATGGGTCTCAAGGTTGTCCAAATAAACCTGCAGCACTCGCGGACTGCAACGGACAACCTAACCGTTCTCCTGGCGGAGGAGGACGTCGACATCGCTTTAATCCAGGAGCCCTGGGTGCGGAGCACCGAGGTGAAGGGGTTTACTGGAAATAACCACAACCTTTTCTACAAATGGACTGAATGTAACCCCAGATCTTGTATTGTAGCTAAGAAACATTTGAACATATTTTTAATCCCATCATATTGTTCACAGGATGTGACGGCTGTGGAGATAGAAGCCGCTGACGGTGTCGGCATCATACTGGCTTCCATCTACATGGCACATGATCGGCCAGCACCACCCGAGGAGGCTCGTCGGCTTGTGAGTGAAGCCAGAAATAAGAACCTGCTGCTCGGATGCGACGCCAACGCGAGGCATGCGTTGTGGGGAAGCTCTGAGACAAACGACCGAGGTGAGTCTTTATATAATTTTATTATTAATACTAACTTATCAGTATGTAACAGGGGTAACACTCCCACTTTCACCTTTCCTAGTACGGAGTACTTCAGAGGATGGGAGGAAGTAATTGATGTTACTCTACTGTCTGAAAATAGTTCAGTAAGGGTAGATAATTGGAGGGTATCCAATAAAAGGTCATTTTCTGATCATAGTTGGATCCTCTACGATTTGGATCTTAAGGTAGATCCACCCCTACCATATCGAAATCCTTTAAGAACCAACTGGAAGAGGTTCAAAAATGCAGTAAACAAGAGGATAGGAGACACTCCTATCCCTCAAACCACTCTCACGAAAAACCTTGAGAGTAGGGTCATAACACTGGAAAAGGCATTTAGTAGGGCCTACAAAACGTCCTGCCCCATAAAATTTAGCAAAAAAACTCACCCTCCTTGGTGGAGCAGTGAGCTCTTAAAACTAAGGGAAAGATCTAGATCAGCGTTTAACCTCAGCTACTCGACGGGAAATTGGGAATTGTACAGAGAAAGTCGGAGACAGTACAAGAAGGCAATCAGGGCCGCCAAAAAAGAGAGCTGGAAGGAATTTTGTTCGTCAATCAAATCCACCAGGGATTCTGCTAGGCTCAGCCGTGTTCTTTCCAAAGACCACTCAATGGCTTCTTGGGTCAAGAAACCTGATGGAACTTGGACTGCTACAGCAGAAGAATCGCTAGAGCTTCTGCTAAACACGCATTTTCCGGGGTGCAGCCACTTCTTTGGCTATGTGTGATCAGCAAAATCTTAATAAAACTTGACGGAGGTGGGGTAATGGTGTCAGGACTGCGCCCAAATACGATCAGTGGGATCATCCAAAGGGCGTTAGGCGAGCTTAACTCTTGGGCCACAGGATGTGGGCTAAGTTTAAACCCGCGTAAAACAGAACTTATGCTTTTTACCACCAGATACAAGGTACCAATTTTTACCCTACCAAATATCAACGGACAAACTCTGTCTTTATCAACCAGTGCAAAGTACTTTGGGGTAATTTTGGACTCCAAACTTAGCTGGAAGTTAAACGTCGAAGAACGGAAAAGGAAAGCAGAAATTGCTTTATATGCCTGCAAACGTATGCTAGGAAGAAGATGGGGTCTTCAACCTAAGCATACGTTATGGCTGTATAAGGCGGTTATACGACCCATTTTATCGTATGGTTCGGTAGTTTGGTGGAAAGCTGTAGGGAGAGAGTACAATACCAAATTACTCGGCAGAATACAAAGATCAGCCTGTGCAATAACGGTCGGTGCAATCAGATCATGTCCTAGAGAGGCTCTCAATGCACGGACACACGTTATTCCAATAGACCTACATATAAAGAAGACGGCAACCATGAGTGCATTTAGGTAAATGAAGCGGGTCGCTGGAAAGGAAAAACTTATAGTCACGCTAGTCTATTATTGCGACAAACTCAGTTAACCTCGGTGAGGACTGACTACATCGTCCCGATGGTAACGTTCAATAGGAATTTTGCCACACTCTTTCCATCTAAAAAAGAATGGAATACGGGATTCTCTCTAAACAACTTCGATACCACAGTCTATACAGATGGCAGTAAAATGGATTGTGGTGTTGGAGCTGGTATATATTCTCATAGACTTGGAATTGAAAAATCTGTGCGTCTCCCTAATACCAGCAGCGTCTTCCAAGCGGAAGTACTAGCAATTGGGGAAGCCTGTAGGTTACTAATCGCAGATTTCTCTTTTAAGGGCAATATCGCTATTCTTTCGGATAGCCAAGCCGCAATCCAGGCGCTGGACGCGACTATAACAACCTCTAAAGTGGTGGAGCAAAGTGGGAACAGCCTCACCAACTTGAGTGAAAACCATAGAGTAGCCTTAATTTGGGTCCCGGGACACCGGAATATAGAAGGTAACGAAAAAGCTGATGAACTGCCAAGAGGGGGATCTGCCATGAATAGCGCTCTTGCAGTACCAGTATTCACTCCACTAGGTGCGGTCAAGAATGCAATTTCCCTAAAATACCTTCGAATTGCAGATTGTAGATGGAGAGACCAGACGAAATGCAAAATTAGCAGAACGTTATGGCCCACCTACAACCTCAAGCAATCGTTGACATTAATAAACATGAAACGACGGGACACCTGTAGACTTACGGCAGTCATAACTGGCTTCTGGTCTATCGGAGAACAAGCCGCCAAAATGGGCATCCCTCACAACACATACTGTCATAGTTGTAAACAACCGGAAAAAAAGGAAACAATCTTCCATTTCCTCTGTGAATGCCCTGCCCTATGGAAGGACAGAATGTTAACCCTGGGCAAACCGCTGTTCAAGAGTCTCGAGCAACTGTCTGGCTTAGACGTCAACAACCTAATAAGGTTCCTAAACCGCACAGACTGGATATAGTCCTGCTGCAAATAACTATTAAACAATTTGGTAATGAGGATGTGGCAACAAAATGGTGCGGAAGCGCTAGTTGGATTTAGGATGAATCACCACTCTAACCAACCAACCAACCATTGGTGCGAATTGTATGGTCTTTCGGTGAGTCCTACAAAAAGTACCTTAGTGCTTTTCACTAGGAAACGCAATATGGTAGGCCTGTTAATACCCACATTGAAAGGGGTAACATTGGAACTGTCTTCTGAGGTTAAATATTTAGGAGTAATCCTAGCTAGTAAACTTACCTGGAAGAAGCACATCGAGCAGGAGGTCTCTCGAATACTAAAAGTCTTCTGGCAGTGTAAGAGAACCTTTGGTAAGACATGGGGTCTAAGACCGGCGATAGTACACTGGCTGTACATCACAATGCTTAATTCCAGAGTTAAACCCCTAAACAGGCTACAGAAAAGTGTGTGCTTGGGTATCACAGGTGCCATGAGTACGACATCTGGCGATGCTCTTAATGCCAATCTGAACTTGCAATCTCTAAAGTTTCAAATTCGAAAGGAAGCAATACAGGCGGCGTACAGGCGCAAGTTAAACGGAGTCTAGGGAAATGAAGTAAGCACTGGCCACTGTCAGATATACCACCAGTTCTCAGAGCGGTGCACACTGTTCTCGATGCCGGTGGACAATCGGGTGTCTGTCGTTAGCTTCGGTAGGAAGTATGGCGTTTTGATCACAGATATAGATCAATGGCTAAGTCCAGAGAACCTATTAACGGGATATCAGAGCACTTCCTACACCGACGGATCCATAACTAGTGATGGAAGTGGATCTGGATGGTACTTAGGCGAAGATACTAAGTACTCCTATGGCACAGGACAGATGGCCACGGTATTCCTTCCGGAGGTGTATGCCATCTTGAATGTGGCGTACGCTTATTGAGAAAAAGTGGCAGAGCAACAGTATTGGAATTTGTTGTGACAGTTAAGCTGCACTGAAAGCCCTTGCTAACCCACGCTGCTCTTCGAAGTTAGTCGGTGAATGTAAAACAAAACTGAACCGTGTTGCGAAACACATCAAAGTTAGTCTTATTTGGGTGCCGGAACATTAGATTGGAGTTCGCCAAACGCTATATAAATGAGCCAGATATTTTTGGGAAAACGTCATATTCAGTGATGAGTCCAAATTTAATGTTTCCGGATCAGATGGGCCTCCAAAAGTTTGGTGAAAATGCAATGGTTTGGGGGTGCATAGTTGCATCTGGAGTAGGAAAAATTGTTTTTATTGATGATAAAATGAACAAACATCATATTTAAACATTTTGAAGAATAATTTGCATGATAGTGCAGTTAAACTTGGACTGAATGCTAAAGGGATCTTGTTCCTACAAGACAATGACCCAAAACCCTCATTTTATCTCGTGTAAGAATGGTTTATTTACCACTGTAAGCAGCTTAAATATTCACCTCAATCACTTTATCTGAACCCAATTGAGCACGTCTAGGAGCTCTTAGAAAGGAGAATCAGAAAGCACAAAATAACATTAAAGGCGTCATCATTCCCATGGCAGCCGGTTCTTTGTTACCGGAATGACTCGGGTCTTTCCCGACCAAGGGCTGGCGTCCCAGTAAACTAGCCTTATCTAGTGTGCCGTATCCCACCCCAAATCTTTCGTCACAGGAGCAACTCATTGCAGCACGTTTGCTCCCAATACTTCTCTTCCGGGCTGGCGTCGAACCCAACCCCGGACCAGAAGTATTTTACGGCTGCATCTGCCACAAACGGCTCCACCCGAACTCCACCTCGGTTAAGTGTAATAAGTGCAACGGCTGTTGCCATCTTAAGACCTGCTCAGGCCTTAAGACTCACAGGGAGTGGTCCACAAGGTATGTGGCCACCTTTAATGGTCGTACTTCGTCGGATCCGAAGATGTGCACGAGCTACTTTAGCCGGCAATTTATACTGCATCCTCCGAACGACAGATCCAAACGTTGTGCCACCAGACGGTTGCACAAACTGACACACAACAGTGCACCGCTTGCTTTCTCCAGCGACGAGGTTCAGGGGGCCATCAAACATATGAAACCATCCAAAGCCATTGGCCCTGACGGATTAAACATGCTGCTGCTGAAAAAGCTGGGTCCACTGGGGGTACAATTTCTCACCAAGGCCTTTAACCTGTCTATGGCCACTCTCATCATTCCTGATAAGTCGAAATTAGGGAGAGTGGTCCCACTACTGAAGCCAGGGAAACCCGCCAACCAATGGGAGTCCTATCGTCCGATAACTCTCCTTTCCCCGGTGGTGAAGACTCTTGAAGCCCTTCTACTCCCACTTCTTACAGAACACCTGACTCCAGCCTCACACCAGAGTGGTTTCCGAAGAGTGTACAGCACCACCACGGCACTCACCGTCATAAACACCCAGGTAAACCGCGAACTAAACCAAAACCGCCCCTGCGGAGGGATTGTCCTAGTAGTGTTGGATTTACAAAAGGCTTTCGATACAGTCAGCCACGCCACGCTACTATATGACATTTTACAGTCGACACTCCCGCCAGGGCTGAAGAGGTGGACTGCGAACTACCTTAG
This sequence comes from Anastrepha ludens, assembly GCF_028408465.1. NCBI lineage: Eukaryota > Metazoa > Arthropoda > Insecta > Diptera > Tephritidae > Anastrepha > Anastrepha ludens. Next base: position 94,393,140 of record NC_071503.1, on the reverse strand, counting down.
TGGTCGTCACTCGTCGGTGATATTTCGAGACCAAACGTCTAAATAGAGAAAAATAAAGCTGGGAGTACCGCAGGGTGGTGTCCTTTCATCCTTGCTTTTTAATTTCTACATTTCGAAACTCCCCCAGCCACCAGAGGGAGTCTCACTAATCTCATACGCCGACGACTGCACGATAATGGCGTTGGGCAATGACATTGATGGCCCATGCACAAAAGTAAACAACTACCTCGCCCACCTTTCTCGCTTCTTCACTGCGAGAAACCTACAACTTTCTCCCACTAAATCCACGGCGACCCTTTTTACCACCCTGACAAAGGAGGTCAAGCTGCAACTTCAGGTACACGTCGATGATACCCGAATACCGACGGTAAACAACCCCCGAATATTGGGAGTCACCTTTGACAGCTTGCTCTCCTTCTCAGCGCACACAACCGCTATTGCAACGAGAGTACAGAATCGCAACAAGGTCATCAAGTCGCTTGCCGGCAGCACTTGGGGCAAAAACAAAGAAATGTTGCTGTCGACTTTCAAAGCAATAGGCCGACCGGTTCTTAACTATGCCGCGCCTGTCTGGTCGCCTGGAACTAGTGATACGCAGTGGACGAAGCTGCAGACCTGCCAAAATACTGCAAGTAGGACCGCGACAGGATGTCTCCTAATATCCCCTATACAACACCTGCACGACGAGGCTCACATGCTTCCTGTGAAGGAGCATAACAAACTGCTCAGCAAGCAGTTTCTGCTAGGGTATCACCGTAGATCTCACCCATGCAGACACCTGTTTGAGCCAGAGCCACCTCCCAGGCACATCAGGAGGCACTTCCTCAACTACGTGGACGAGATCCTAGACAAAACAGACAGACCACTCCAGGATCGGACAGTGTACAGACTGGCCATAATCGACATTCATCGGGAGACCCTTACCACCTTCTGAAGCTCCCGACCCCCGAATGCAGTTATCGGAGTCCAACCACCACCAATTACAGACGAAGAGCTCCAGCTTCCCCGAGAGTCCCGCGTAACCTTGGCACAACTACGTTTTGGATACTGTAGCAGGTTAAACTCCTACTTATCCAGAATCGACCCCGACATACTAAACATATGTCCGGCATGTGAAGGCACTCCAGTTATCGAACCTAATGGAAAATTTTATAGGAAAACAACTTAATAATATCCCAACTGTATTGAACACAAACGTCAATTCATTATTAATATCTATGAAGGAGGATGGTTCCATGTGTAGAAGTCCACGCAAGTGGGGAAAGTTACTGATCGCCATTCACTTGGGAGTGGCCAGGACGATTCTTCTACATATGGTCCAAGCAGCTCACAACGGCCGGGATTAGCCCACGTATCCTCTGGTTAGCTTCCGAACACCCGTCCGGGAGTGAGCTAAAGTGAGAAGGCGAAGCATCCCAGCATAGCTGGTTGTGCGCTGGGTCTGGGACCCGTCACTTAAAAAGCCCCCCCAATGAAAACAGCAACAAAGCCTCGGATCAGAACTTCCAACACTGATGACGACCCCTGCAAACGTAATAAGGAATACGATTTGAGGGCATGCACCTGGAATGTCCGGTCCCTTAATGGGGAAGGTGGTTCTGCCCGGCTGGTTGATGTCCTCGTGAGAGTAAAGGCTGACATCACTGCCATCCAAGAGATGCGATGGACGGGGCAAGGTAAGAAAAACATAGGACCTTGCGACGTCTACTACAGCTGCCATGTAAAGGAGCGCAAATTCGGTGTCGGATTTGTTGTGGGAGAGAGACTTCGTCGCCAAGTACTGTCGTTCACTCCGGTGGACGAGCGTCTCGCAATAATCCGCATCAAAGCGCGATTTTTTAGCATCTCGCTAATTTGCGCCCACGCCCCGACGGAAGAGAAGGACGATGCGACCAAGGATTCTTTCTATGAGCGCTTGGAACGTTCCTATGAGCGCTGCCCCCGCCACGACATTAAAATCGTGCTTGGCGACTTCAACGCCAGGGTGGGCAAGGAGGGAATTTTTGGTCCCACAGTCGGAAAATTCAGCCTGCACAACGAAACATCCGGTAACGGACAGAGGCTGATCGACTTCGACGGGGCCCGAAACATGGTAGTCTGCAGCACCAGATTCCAGCATAAAAAGATACACCAAGCTACCTGGCTGTCTCCTGATCGAAAAACGCGAAACCAGATCGATCATGTTGTGATAGATGGAAGACACGCTTCTAGTGTATTAGATGTACGTACGATCCTAGGAGCCAACATCGACTCGGATCATTACCTTGTTGCAGCCAAACTGCGCACACGCCTCTGTGCAGCAAAAAACGTACATCTACCTACGCAAAGAGTGTTCGACATCGAAAAGCTGCAATCACAACAGACAGCCAGAAGATTCGCCACTCGACTCTCACTCCTGCTCTCGGAGAGCACTGCCCAACACACCGGCATGCGCGAGCAATGGAGCAACATTTCTCGTTCCCTACGTACCGCCGCCGAAGAAGAAATCGGATTCCGGCGAGCCCGAAAAAACAATTGGTACGACGAGGAATGTCATGCTGCCGCCGAAAGAAAAGATGCCGCCTATAGAGCCACGCTGCGATCGGGCGCAACGCGAGCCATGTGGGATCGCCACAGAGAGCTGAAAAAGGAAGAGAGACGTATTATCCGACAGAAGAAACGAGAGGCCGAAATACGTGAGTGCGAGGAGCTTGAGATGCTGGCCAATAGGAACAACGCCCGAAAATTCTACCAGAAAGTTCGGCGGCTTACAGAAGGTTTTAAGACCGGGGCGTTGTCCTGTAAGAACAAAGACGGCGATCTGGTGACTGACGTACAGAGCAATCTTAAATTATGGAGGGAACACTTCTCGAACCTGTTAAACGGTGACAGCTGCGCATATCATAGAGAATGTGAAGATCCCGATACCCCAATCGTTGACGACGGAATTGTCGTTCCGTTACCCGACCATGACGAGGTGAGAATAGCGATAACGCGGCTAAAGAACAACAAAGCCGCGGGCGCCGACGGACTGCCGGCTGAGCTATTCAAACATGGCGGCGAGGAGCTGGTAAGGTGCATGCATCAGCTCCTATGCAAAATATGGTCGGATGAAAGCATGCCTGCCGATTGGAATTTAAGTGTGCTCTGCCCAATCCATAAGAAGGGGGATCCTGCAATTTGTGCCAATTACCGCGGGATTAGTCTTCTAAATAGCGCCTATAAGGTTCTAGCGAGCGTATTGTGTGAAAGGCTGAAGCCCACCGTCAGCCAGCTGATTGGACCTTATCAGTGTGGCTTCAGACCTGGAAAGTCTACCATCGACCAAATATTCACAATACGCCAAATCTTGGAAAAGACCCATGAAAGGAGAATCGACACACACCATCTTTTCGTCGACTTCAAAGCTGCATTCGACAGTACGGAAAGGAGTTACCTGTATGCCGCTATGTCTGAATTTGGTATCCCCGCAAAACTAATACGGCTATGTAAGATGACGTTGCTCAACACCAGCAGCGCCGTCAGAATTGGGAAGGACCTCTCCGAGCCGTTTGATACCAAACGAGGTTTCAGACAGGGTGACTCGCTGTCGTGTGACTTCTTTAACCTGATGTTGGAGAGCATCGTACGAGCCGCAGAACTTAATCGCTTAGGCACAATATTTTATAAGAGCGTACAATTGTTGGCGTATGCCGATGATATTGATATCATCGGCCTTAACAACCGCGCTGTTAGTTCTGCCTTCTCCAAACTGGATTAAGAGGCAAAGCGAATGGGTTTGGTGGTGAACGAGGACAAAACGAAGTACCTCCTGTCTTCAAACAAACAGTCGGCGCACTCGCGTATCGGCACCCACGTCACTGTAGACAGTTATAATTTCGAGGTTGTAAAAGACTTCGTTTATTTAGGAACCAGCATTAACACCGATAACAATGTCAGCCTTGAAATCCAACGTAGAATCTCTCTTGCCAACAAGTGCTACTTTGGACTAAGTAGGCAACTGAGCAGTAAAGTCCTCTCTCGACGAACAAAACTAACACTCTACAAGACTCTCATCATGCCCGTCCTAACGTATGGCGCAGAAGCTTGGACGATGACAACATCCGATGAAGCGACGCTTGGAGTGTTCGAGAGAAAGATTCTGCGTAAGGTTTTTGGACCTTTGCACGTTGGCAACGGCGAATATCGCAGGCGATGGAACGATGAGCTGTATGAGCTTTACGACGACATAGACATAGCGCAGCGAATAAAGATCCAGCGGCTTCGTTGGCTGGGTCATGTCGTCCGAATAGATTCGAACGCTCCGGCTTTGAAAGTATTCGATGCGGTACCAGCTGGTGGTAGCAGAGGAAGAGGAAGGCCTCCTCTGCGTTGGAAAGATCAGGTGGAGAAGGACTTGGCTTCACTTGGTGTGTCCAATTGGCGCCGGTTAGCACGAGAGAGAAACGACTGGCGCGCTTTGTTAAGCTCGGCCAAAATCGCGTAAGCGGTTATCGCGCCAATTAAGAAGAAGAATCTATGAATTAAGAAAATTATAACAAAGAAAAACAAACGGACAGAGGCACCAGGCATGTTGCAAATTTTGTGGTACATACTCGTCCCAATGAATGATCTTGGCAGTTATCAAAAGTGGTGCAAACAACCCGAGCTGGTCGGGTGGGATGCTAGATGATTTCAAGAGACGTATCTCGATAGGGATTTCGGAGACAGTAGGACTCTTCTGATGAGTCGTGGCTAATAAAGGGTTTCGCAAATGCGAAATAACGAACGGAAATTGAGAAAAGGCATCATATAAGCCACGTAGGGTTATAAAACGAGCCGTTTCTTTCTCATGCTAACCGGAGTCAGTTGGACGCACTAAGTGAAGCCAAGTCCTTCTCCGCCTGATCTTTCCAACGCAAAGGAGGCTTTTCTCTTCCTCTGCTACCACCAGCTTTTGTGTGTCGATTCTCCTGGCAACGTTCACTACCACAAATTCAACTTCGGTTCCTTAATACCATATTTCACTCGTGCGCACATATAACTAATCACTGAAATTTTGCTTATGAGCGAAGCCCGACCATATTCTTTTAGTTTTGGGCGATTTAATAATTTGTGCGTTTTAGAAGCTATAAGTGAAACTGTAGCACCAGAGTCCTATTGAAATTTGAAAGTTTTCCCGAAAACTTGTAAATTATATGAATTATAACTTTTATTACTTCCGTTCTTTACAATACCTGGAACACTGTGCACTATGTTTACACTATTAATACGCTTATACCTTTTCGCCTTATTTTCATTGGTTTCGTTTTGATTATAAATTTTAATGTGCTTTGACATACTTGGGCTTGCCAAATGTTCTGTTACAAATCAACCCCGGTATAGATATGAAATTATAATTATTTTTTTAATGAAGTTAGTTTTATTTAAACATATAAATACTTGGGAAAAAAATGTTAAATTTTCATTCGAAATGGTCTCTATTTGTTTTTACACGAGCCTTCACACGATAAGGCCATTCAGCTATTGCAGCACGCACGGTTTCCACGGATATAGACGTCGCTGCGCGAACCAATACTATGTTTTTGCCACTGCTTCGTGGTTTTTGCTATAGGCTGGAACGGAATCTCGCTGGGAGAAGTTTTGGCATCGATTTTGTCGTTTTGCTTATTAAAATTTTCTTCAACAGTGAAAGAATACTTGCATGGCCGTTGACCGCATAAGCATTCTCGAAATGTTAAGTTTTTTCAGCATCTCGTAAGTTTCACTTGCACTTTTACCATACTTAAGAAATGCAATCACTGCAATGCTTCACCTCCATTGTTAGCAAGCTATTTGCCACGAACTGAATATACTTATAATTTATTACTTCGCGATGATCATAGCCTCGGAAAGAGAAGGTTTAACTTTTTGTAACGAAGCTGCGCATACAGCTTCGTGCGGTGTGTGAGTGATTATTTGTTCGCGAATCATCTCATCTACGAAGTTATACCCGTAAGCCAAATTTTCTACCGGGAACACAAACTGATAATCTCTTGCTGGCCATCGGAAATCAGCGACATAGTCCCGATACGTTTGCTGAGGCTGCATTTCTCGTCTCAAAAATCATATCGCGCAGCGACTACATGACGATTTGCTTTGAAAAGTTCCCCTAGTTTTTGCGTTAATTGTTGGTATGTTTACTCAAATGACTGTGCACTTTCACGGAGATTTTTGAGGAGTTAAAAACCGTCCGTGCCAGTCCAAGCGAGAAAAAATTATTATTATTTGTCTACACAATTTACACTCAAAGCACTGAAATGTCGTTGCAGCTGTTCTAAATAAAACTCCCAAGTCTGGTGCTCCTTCGAAAAGCAGTGAAATGGTGACACTATAGTTTGACCACTTCCCCTGTTTTCACCACCAACAAAGTGGAGGTGGTTACAAAGTTGTTGCATCGGTTGTCTCGCTCAAGGGTTATGCCGCCGAAGTACTGCAGACAGTTCCAGAAACGGGCAGGGGAAACTATGACAGTCTGATGGCAGCAATGGAGAAACGCTACGGGAGTGATCACAGGCACCTAATGTTTTAGATTGAACTGACGAATCGCTGCCAGAGAACAAATGAGAGCTTGCAGGAACACGCAACAGATATTGAGCGGTTGGCGCACTTGACGTATGCGAAAGTAATAGCAGACTTCGTTGAGAAGATGATGTGCCAAGCTTTAATAATGGGTATTCGAAATCCGGGCAAAAACGGGCAGCATATTCAACACTGAAGGGAACGCTTGCTGAGACAGTGTCTTTTGCACTGACACAAGAAACCGCAGCTCTCTTGAGCAAGCCAGTGCACATGGTACATCGACACGAGAGTTGCAGTAAGGGTCCTAAATAATTTCAATTTAACAGTTATTTCGGGTAAAGGATCTGTTCTGGGGAAGTTCCGAGCTGCAGAAGCATTAGTATACTGCGATGGACCACAACAGGAAAGGAAAGTATTCCATATTCCAGGAAGCAGGAAGAAACACCTCCGATTTCATACGGATTTGATTCCAGGAAGTAAGGAGGGTAGGGAGAACGAAAGATAACAGATTGCTAGAAAAACACGACTACCTATTCAACGGCGACTGTGGAAAGTCTGGAAGAACTGCCAGCGTAAAACATCGAATATATACAGAGATGCAAAGCAAATTCGCCAAGCTCCACCAGCAAAGCGCCAAGAAATAAATCAGATAATCCAGGATATTTAGAAAAGTTGAGTCAATGTGCCATAAAAAGGCTCGTGGAGCTCACAGGTTGTGCTGGCTAGAATAAAATATGAAAGCACTCGATTTTGTGTGGCTTATAGGAGCTGAATGAAGTCACGAAAAAGGACGGCTTCCCATCACCAGAAATATATAACACTCTCGACACTTTATCCGGCGCGAAATGGTTTCCCATGCTTGATCGAAGAAGTGGTTAGTGGCTGGTGGAAATTGAAGATTGTGATCATGAGAAGACAGACTTCAGCATAGGAAATGGATTGTGGCAGTTTTCTATGATGCCTTTCGGATTATGTCACGCACGAGCTACCTTTGAGCACGTTCTGAGTGAGCTGTACTGGAAAACGTGTTTGGTCTATCTGGATGGACTCATTATCATGACTAAAAATTTTGAAAATTATCATAAGTAAAATAAAAAGTCCTGCGCATCGCCTGCGTAGGATTACGATTGATTCCAAAGAAGTGTGCCTTGTTTAAAACAGAAGTCACCTATAAGGTGACAAAAAAAGGCATCAAGACAGATGAAAATAAAATGAAGGCAGTAAAAGATTGAGGGTGGAGGATGGAAAGTGACAGATCGCCATTCACTTGGGAGTGGCCAGGACGATTCTTCTACATATGGTTAAAGCAGCTCACAATTTCCGGGATTAGCCCAAGTATCCTCTGGGTAGCTTTCAAACACCCGTTCGAGATCGAGCTAACGTGAGAACGCGAGGCATTCCAGGATAGCTGGTTGTGCTCTGGGTTTGGGACCCGTCACTTAAAAATCCCACCCAATGAAAAGATTAAAAAAGCCTCGGATGAGAACTTCTTACACTAATGCCTACCCCTGCAAACGAACTAAACCCCATTTTAGGGCGTGCACCTCGAATGACCGGTCCGTTAATGGGGAAGGTGCCTCTGAGAGTAAAGACTAACATCACTGCCATTCAAGAGATGCGATGGACGGGACAAGGAAAGAAAAACATAGGACTTTGTGACGTCTACTGCAGCTGCCACGTAAAGAAGCGCAAACTCGATGTCGGATTTGTTGCGCGGGAGAGACTTCGTCGCCAAGTACTGTCTTTCACTCCGGTGGACGAGCGTCTCGCAATAATCCGCATAAAAGGCTATCGCGCTCATTTGCGCCCACGCCCCGACGGAAGAGAAGGACGATGCGACCAAAGATTCCTTCTATGAGCGCCTGGAATGTTCCTATGAGCGCTGCCCCCACCACGACATAAAAATCGTACTTGGCGACTTCAACGCCAGGGTGGGCAAGGAGGGAATTTTTGGTGCCACTGTCGGAAAATTCAGCATGCACAACGAAACATCCGGTAACTCACAGAGGCTGATCAACTTCGCCGGGGCCCGAAACATGGTAATCTGTAGCACCAAATTCTACCATAAAAAGATACACCAGGCTACCTGGTTGTCTCCTGATCGAAAAACGTGAAACCAGATCGATCATGTTGTGATATATGGAAGGCACGCTTCAAGTGTATTAGATGTACGTACGATCCGAGGACCCAACATCGACTCGGATCATTACCTTGTTGCAGCCAAGCTGAACACACGCCTCTGCGCAGCAAACAACGTACATCTACCTGTGCAAAGCTTGTTCAACACCGAAAAGCTGCAATCCCAACAGACAGCCAGAAGATTCGACACTCGACTCTCACTCGTGCTCTCAGAGCGTACCGCCTAGCAAACCGGCGAGCACGAGCAATGGAGCAACATTTGTCGTTCTCTAGAGAGGCCGAAAAAACACTTGGTACAGCGAGGAATGTCATGCAGTTGCAGAAAGAAAAACTGCTGCCTATAGAGTCAAGTTGCGATCGGGCGCAACGTGGCAATGTGGGATCCCTACCAAGAGGAAGAGAGACATATTATCGAGCAGAAGAAACGAAAGGCCGAAATACGTGAGTGCGAGAAGCTTGAGATGCTGGCCAATAGGAACAACCCCCGAAATTTCTACCAGAAAGTTCGGTGGCTTACAAAAGGTTTTGAGACCGGAGCGTTTTCCCGAAAAAAACAAAGACGGCGATCTGGTGACTGACATCCAGAGCAATCCTTAATTATGAAGGGAACACTTCTCGAACCTGTTAAATAGTGATAGCTGTGCATGTCACAGAGAATGTGAAATTTTCGTTCGGCTACCGAACCATGACGAGGTGAGAAAAGCGATAACGCGGCTAAGGAACAATAAAGCCGCGGGCGCCGACGGACTTCCGGCTGAGCTGTTCAACCATGGCGGTGAGGAGCTGGTAAGGTGCATGCATCAGCTTCTATGCAAAATATGGTCGGATGAAAGCATGCCTGCTGATTGGAATTTAAGTGTGCTCTACCCAATCCATAAGAAGGGTGATCCGGACATCTGTGCGAATTATCGCGGGATTAGTCTTCTAAATAACGCCTATAAAGTTCTAGTGAGCGTATTGTGTGAAAGGGTCACCGTCAACTAACTAATTGAATCTTATCAGTGTGGCTTTAGACGTGGAAAGTCTACCATCGACCAAATATTCACAATACGCCAAATCTTGGAAAAAACCTACACAAGGAGAATCGACACACACCATTTTATCGTCGATTTCAAAGCTGCATTCGACTCTATGGAAAGGAGTTACCTGTATGCCGCGATGTCTGAATGTCTAGGTTAGGTAAGGTAGTGATGGTTGCCCAGAGAGTATGGCCCACTTGGACGAAAAAAGTTTGGTTCATCCTTTGTGATACCATTGCAAGAGGGTGAAGGAAAAAAGGGGAGAAAGGGAAGGGATGGGGAATGGTGAGTGTTTGTGGACTACGAACGGTGACTAGTCTGCGGTTGTGTTAACCTCTTTATGCTGCTGATGAAGTTCATCACATTTTTGTTATCAACACCTGCTATATCAGCAGGCGCAGAAAGCAAGTGAGAACCAAGATGCTTGAATCTTAGTCCCGCGAAAGCTGGGCAGCTAAGGAACAGGTGCTGAGATGATTCCACCTCATCCTCCATACAGCTGACGCAAAAAGGTCTCGAAGTAATTCCGAGTCTCACGGCATGTATACCTCGCGGACAGTGCCCCGTAAGGATGCCCACGAAATTTGAGAGAAGACATTTTGTCATCCCCAGGATATCCCTCGAATGCCTCCTATCCAAACGTGGCCAGAAGGACTTCGCGACCCTACACGTACGTGTACTTGCCCAGCGCTCGCTGAGTTGGTGCAGAGCCCATCCTTCCAGGAGTAGAGCGCAGGTTGTCAAGGGGATCCCGATTCTCTTCTTTTGCGGGCACATTACCTCACAGGTCCCTTGTCTGGCCAGCTCGTCGGCTTCGCAGTTTCCTGCAATGCCACTGTGACCAGGTACAAAAATTATCTTTATGTCGAAGAATTCTGATGCAATCGAGAGGGAGACCAGGCATTCCGTGACCAGCTTCGAATGCACCATAATAGAGCCTAGGGCCCTAAAGCCGCTTGGCTATCGGAGTAAATATTTACCTTCTTAACAGTTATTACGTAAGTAAGTAGCCAGTCAGCTGCTTCTTTAAATGCGGCCACCTCTGCTTGGAACACACGGCAGTGATCCGGTAGCCTGAATTTGAGTTTGATGGGGAGCTCTTTGCAGAATACTCCTCCTCCAACCCTACCGTCCAGCTTTGAGCCATCCGTGAACAGGTTAACGAGGCCCTGTCCCCAAGTGTTGCCCCCGGTCCACTCCTCACCTAGTGGAATATGGGGGGAGTTGAGCTCTGGGTATTCTATATTTCCTCGTGCAAAGGACGGGCCCCGTCTTAAGAGGATTCGCCGATAAGCCGCAGTCTGCTGCCCATTGAACAACTATGTTCAGATATCCCTGCATTACATCGTACAGGGTATCTATAAACTTTCCTCTAACAATTAATGCCACATCATCCGCGTAGGCAATCACCCTACAGCCCCTCCTCACCAGCTCCTTCAGCAAGTCATTGATAACAATGATCCAGAGAAATGGTGAGAGAACGCCGCCTTGCGGCGTGCCTCTGCTCACCTGCCGGCGGAGATAGACGCCGCCCAACTCTGCCACGACCGTTCTGTCGCTGAGCATTCTGTAGATTATCCTGGAGAGGTCGGCTCCGACCCCCAGCCTACCCAGAGCTTTAGTGATTGCCTCCGGGAGAACGTTATTAAAAGCCCCCTCAATGTCGAGGAAGGCGCAACTGCAAGTTCTTTCTGATATAGGGATTCCTCAATATCTTTAACAATTGTGTGCAGAGCAGATTCCACTGATCTGCCTTTACAGTAAGCATGTTGGGTATGAGACAAACGCCCCCGAGGAATTTCGCTCCTTATGTGTAGGTCAATCAACCTCTCAAGGGTTTTCAGCAAAAAAGATGAGAGACTGATTGGCTTAAAATCCTTAGGGGAGACATGTGAGCTCTTGTCAGCCATGGGTATGAACACAACCCTCACAGCCCTCCAAGATCCCGGTATATAGCTCCTGGCTATGCAGCTCGCATAGATAGGGCTCAGCCAGCGGCATGACACCACTGCAGATTTCTGCAGTTGGGCAGGTATGATGCCATCAGGACCAGGCGACTTGAAGGCCCCGAAGGAGCCAATGGCCCAAGCCAAGCGGTACTCATCCAACAGCCAGCCCCGGTTCTGAAGACAGGTTGGTGTACTTCCCAAGCTAGTGCCGCTAAATACCGGATTCGTTGGAAAATGAGCGTCGAGAAGCAGTTTTAGTGCTTCCTCGCCGCTCATCGCCCAACGTCCCGATTCATCCCGAAGGTATCCCAAGGGAGCCGAACTCCTCGTGAGTATTCGTCTGAATCTTGAACACTCATGACAGCCCTCCACGCTTCCACAGAAGTTCCTCCAAGAGTCTCTCTTGGCCTTCCTAATTTCGGACTTATAGATTCCAAGTCCTACTTTATACAGTTCCCATCCTGAGGGAGACTTAATTCTTTTAGCCCTATTAAAGAGGCGTCTGCACGAGGCCCTAAGCTCAGAGAGCTCTGCTGTCCACCAAGGTGGTTTCTCCTTCTTAGGGAGTGTTCTAAGTGGACAGGAGCTTTCTAGAGCCTTATTACAAGCTGAAGGGAAGATCTCCACCAGATCATCGATCGCTCCCTCCGAGAGATCTAAATTTTCCCTGGGTGCTTCGGGGAGAAGGTTCAGCAGATTCTTGCCGTAAATATTCCAGTTCGTTCTCCTCAGATCCCTGTAGGAGGGTCTTTTTGGACGAGTTTCAGTGAGAGAAAATTGAATATACCTGTGATCCGAGAAGGAGTGGGTGTTAAGCACCCTCCAATCGGAAATTCGATTTAACAGTGAGGAGGAGGCCAGAGTAAGATCCAGCACCTCTTCCCTGGTTGCGGTATTGAAAGTGGGGTCCTTACCCCTGTTGCAAATAAACAAATCTTCGTTTAAAATAAAATCAAAAAGTGTCTCACCTCTTGCATTTATGTTGGAACTTCCCCAACAGGTATGGTGGGAGTTTGCATCCGTCCCTACAATAACGCCGGTTTTCCTGCGCCTCGCTTCAGCCAGGGCTTCCCTCAGCATCATCGGAGGTGGCTCCACCTCGTCCTCATGCGCCATATAGGCCGACATCAGCCATAGCTTTCCCGCAGGGCCCTCTAGGCTCACAGTCACAATGTCTTCATTGCTCAAATTAGGCAAAATAAATGCATTAAGTTCCTTCCTGAGTCCAGAAATGCCGCTGCTGCTCAGCCACGGTTCCTGAATCAGAACTATATCAACTCCACCTTGTTCAAGGTGGAGCAATAGATTGGCGGACGCCACCTTAGAATGCTGAAGATTTATCTGAAGAATAATCATCTTCGATAATCCTCTCCAGCATCCCAAGGACGGTGTCCTCACTTTCCGAGGCCAGAAGCCTCTCCTCCTCCGCCTTGTCGAAGAATGACCCGATGCTTATGACGGACCCTGGTCGTGATGGAGCGTCACCAGCACTGTCAACCTCCGACTTGACGGTGTCTATCTCCATGTCCACAGGAGCTTCCTCAGCTGTGGGCCCTTCTTCCTCCCGCACCTCCGGATGTGCAGAGGCATCCGCTCTGGCATCGCTTTGGTAGACCTTGAGGACTACCTTTTCGAAACCATAGCTGATAACCCCCTTTGTTTCAGCGAGAGGACCTACTACTTTGGACTAAGTAGGCAACTGAGCAGTAAAGTCCTCTCTCGACGAACAAAACTAACACTCTACAAGACTCTCATCATGCCCGTCCTAACTTATGGCGCAGAAGCTTGGACGATGACAACATCCGATGAAGCGACGCTTGGAGTGTTCGAGAGAAAGATTCTGCGTAAGGTTTTTGGACCTTTGCACGTTGGCAACGGCGAATATCGCAGGCGATGGAACGATGAGCTGTATGAGCTTTACGACGACATAGACATAGCGCAGCGAATAAAGATCCAGCGGCTTCGTTGGCTGGGTCATGTCGTCCGAATGGATTCAAACGCTCCGGCTTTGAAAGTATTCGATGCGGTACCAGCTGGTGGTAGCAGAGGAAGAGGAAGGCCTCCTCTGCGTTGGAAAGATCAGGTGGAGAAGGACTTGGCTTCACTTGGTGTGTCCAATTGGCGCCGGTTAGCACGAGAGAGAAACGACTGGCGCGCTTTGTTAAGCTCGGCCAAAATCGCGTAAGCGGTTATCGCGCCAATTAAGAAGAAGAATCTATGAATTAAGAAAATTATAACAAAGAAAAACAAACGGACAGAGGCACCAGGCATGTTGCAAATTTTGTGGTACATACTCGTCCCAATGAATGATCTTGGCAGTTATCAAAAGTGGTGCAAACAACCCGAGCTGGTCGGGTGGGATGCTAGATGATTTCAAGAGACGTATCTCGATAGGGATTTCGGAGACAGTAGGACTCTTCTGATGAGTCGTGGCTAATAAAGGGTTTCGCAAATGCGAAATAACGAACGGAAATTGAGAAAAGGCATCATATAAGCCACGTAGGGTTATAAAACGAGCCGTTTCTTTCTCATGCTAACCGGAGTCAGTTGGACGCACTAAGTGAAGCCAAGTCCTTCTCCGCCTGATCTTTCCAACGCAAAGGAGGCTTTTCTCTTCCTCTGCTACCACCAGCTTTTGTGTGTCGATTCTCCTGGCAACGTTCACTACCACAAATTCAACTTCGGTTCCTTAATACCATATTTCACTCGTGCGCACATATAACTAATCACTGAAATTTTGCTTATGAGCGAAGCCCGACCATATTCTTTTAGTTTTGGGCGATTTAATAATTTGTGCGTTTTAGAAGCTATAAGTGAAACTGTAGCACCAGAGTCCTATTGAAATTTGAAAGTTTTCCCGAAAACTTGTAAATTATATGAATTATAACTTTTATTACTTCCGTTCTTTACAATACCTGGAACACTGTGCACTATGTTTACACTATTAATACGCTTATACCTTTTCGCCTTATTTTCATTGGTTTCGTTTTGATTATAAATTTTAATGTGCTTTGACATACTTGGGCTTGCCAAATGTTCTGTTACAAATCAACCCCGGTATAGATATGAAATTATAATTATTTTTTTAATGAAGTTAGTTTTATTTAAACATATAAATACTTGGGAAAAAAATGTTAAATTTTCATTCGAAATGGTCTCTATTTGTTTTTACACGAGCCTTCACACGATAAGGCCATTCAGCTATTGCAGCACGCACGGTTTCCACGGATATAGACGTCGCTGCGCGAACCAATACTATGTTTTTGCCACTGCTTCGTGGTTTTTGCTATAGGCTGGAACGGAATCTCGCTGGGAGAAGTTTTGGCATCGATTTTGTCGTTTTGCTTATTAAAATTTTCTTCAACAGTGAAAGAATACTTGCATGGCCGTTGACCGCATACCATCGAAGAAGCTGCTTGCATCTTTCGAGTCTAATTTTTTTCAAGCGCGTTGTCAAAATATGACGAGTTAAGCGACGGAAGGCTATCATACCCTCCTCATCACGGAGATCACCTCTAATTAGTCTCGACATGGATCTGGTCGATACATTCATTTCCCTGGACATGATTTTCTGCTTTATAAGGGGATTTCTGCGAATTTTTTCTCGAACGGTTTTTATGGCTGCACTGGTTCGAGCCACGCAAGGACGACCACGTTTTTTCTGTCTGACACTTCACAATTTTAGGAAAAACGGTTGATCGTAGAGTAAACAAGCATTCTCGAAATGTTAAGTTTTTTCAGCATCTCGTAAGTTTCACTTGCACTTTTACCATACTTAAGAAATGCAATCACTGCAATGCTTCACCTCCATTGTTAGCAAGCTATTTGCCACGAACTGAATATATATTACTTATAATTTATTACTTCGCGATGATCATAGCCTCGGAAAGAGAAGGTTTAACTTTTTGTAACGAAGCTGCGCATACAGCTTCGTGCGGTGTGTGAGTGATTATTTGTTCGCGAATCATCTCATCTACGAAGTTATACCCGTAAGCCAAATTTTCTACCGGGAACACAAACTGACAATCTCTTGCTGGCCATCGGAAATCAGCGACATAGTCCCGATACGTTTGCTGAGGCTGCATTTCTCGTCTCAAAAATCATATCGCGCAGCGACTACATGACGATTTGCTTTGAAAAGTTCCCCTAGTTTTTGCGTTAATTGTTGGTATGTTTACTCAAATGACTGTGCACTTTCACGGAGATTTTTGAGGAGTTAAAAACCGTCCGTGCCAGTCCAAGCGAGAAAAAATTATTATTATTTGTCTACACAATTTACACTCAAAGCACTGAAATGTCGTTGCAGCTGTTCTAAATAAAACTCCCAAGTCTGGTGCTCCTTCGAAAAGCAGTGAAATGGTGACACTATAGTTTGACCACTTCCCCTGTTTTCACCACCAACAAAGTGGAGGTGGTTACAAAGTTGTTGCATCGGTTGTCTCGCTCAAGGGTTATGCCGCCGAAGTACTGCAGACAGTTCCAGAAACGGGCAGGGGAAACTATGACAGTCTGATGGCAGCAATGGAGAAACGCTACGGGAGTGATCACAGGCACCTAATGTTTTAGATTGAACTGACGAATCGCTGCCAGAGAACAAATGAGAGCTTGCAGGAACACGCAACAGATATTGAGCGGTTGGCGCACTTGACGTATGCGAAAGTAATAGCAGACTTCGTTGAGAAGATGATGTGCCAAGCTTTAATAATGGGTATTCGAAATCCGGGCAAAAACGGGCAGCATATTCAACACTGAAGGGAACGCTTGCTGAGACAGTGTCTTTTGCACTGACACAAGAAACCGCAGCTCTCTTGAGCAAGCCAGTGCACATGGTACATCGACACGAGAGTTGCAGTAAGGGTCCTAAATAATTTCAATTTAACAGTTATTTCGGGTAAAGGATCTGTTCTGGGGAAGTTCCGAGCTGCAGAAGCATTAGTATACTGCGATGGACCACAACAGGAAAGGAAAGTATTCCATATTCCAGGAAGCAGGAAGAAACACCTCCGATTTCATACGGATTTGATTCCAGGAAGTAAGAAGGGTAGGGAGAACGAAAGATAACAGATTGCTAGAAAAACACGACTACCTATTCAACGGCGACTGTGGAAAGTCTGGAAGAACTGCCAGCGTAAAACATCGAATATATACAGAGATGCAAAGCAAATTCGCCAAGCTCCACCAGCAAAGCGCCAAGAAATAAATCAGATAATCCAGGATATTTAGAAAAGTTGAGTCAATGTGCCATAAAAAGGCTCGTGGAGCTCACAGGTTGTGCTGGCTAGAATAAAATATGAAAGCACTCGATTTTGTGTGGCTTATAGGAGCTGAATGAAGTCACGAAAAAGGACGGCTTCCCATCACCAGAAATATATAACACTCTCGACACTTTATCCGGCGCGAAATGGTTTCCCATGCTTGATCGAAGAAGTGGTTAGTGGCTGGTGGAAATTGAAGATTGTGATCATGAGAAGACAGACTTCAGCATAGGAAATGGATTGTGGCAGTTTTCTATGATGCCTTTCGGATTATGTCACGCACGAGCTACCTTTGAGCACGTTCTGAGTGAGCTGTACTGGAAAACGTGTTTGGTCTATCTGGATGGACTCATTATCATGACTAAAAATTTTGAAAATTATCATAAGTAAAATAAAAAGTCCTGCGCATCGCCTGCGTAGGATTACGATTGATTCCAAAGAAGTGTGCCTTGTTTAAAACAGAAGTCACCTATAAGGTGACAAAAAAAGGCATCAAGACAGATGAAAATAAAATGAAGGCAGTAAAAGATTGAGGGTGGAGGATGGAAAGTGACTGATCGCCATTCACTTGGGAGTGGCCAGGACGATTCTTCTACATATGGTTAAAGCAGCTCACAATTTCCGGGATTAGCCCAAGTATCCTCTGGGTAGCTTTCAAACACCCGTTCGAGATCGAGCTAACGTGAGAACGCGAGGCATTCCAGGATAGCTGGTTGTGCTCTGGGTTTGGGACCCGTCACTTAAAAATCCCACCCAATGAAAAGATTAAAAAAGCCTCGGATGAGAACTTCTTACACTAATGCCTACCCCTGCAAACGAACTAAACCCCATTTTAGGGCGTGCACCTCGAATGACCGGTCCGTTAATGGGGAAGGTGCCTCTGAGAGTAAAGACTAACATCACTGCCATTCAAGAGATGCGATGGACGGGACAAGGAAAGAAAAACATAGGACTTTGTGACGTCTACTGCAGCTGCCACGTAAAGAAGCGCAAACTCGATGTCGGATTTGTTGCGCGGGAGAGACTTCGTCGCCAAGTACTGTCTTTCACTCCGGTGGACGAGCGTCTCGCAATAATCCGCATAAAAGGCTATCGCGCTCATTTGCGCCCACGCCCCGACGGAAGAGAAGGACGATGCGACCAAAGATTCCTTCTATGAGCGCCTGGAATGTTCCTATGAGCGCTGCCCCCACCACGACATAAAAATCGTACTTGGCGACTTCAACGCCAGGGTGGGCAAGGAGGGAATTTTTGGTGCCACTGTCGGAAAATTCAGCATGCACAACGAAACATCCGGTAACTCACAGAGGCTGATCAACTTCGCCGGGGCCCGAAACATGGTAATCTGTAGCACCAAATTCTACCATAAAAAGATACACCAGGCTACCTGGTTGTCTCCTGATCGAAAAACGTGAAACCAGATCGATCATGTTGTGATATATGGAAGGCACGCTTCAAGTGTATTAGATGTACGTACGATCCGAGGACCCAACATCGACTCGGATCATTACCTTGTTGCAGCCAAGCTGAACACACGCCTCTGCGCAGCAAACAACGTACATCTACCTGTGCAAAGCTTGTTCAACACCGAAAAGCTGCAATCCCAACAGACAGCCAGAAGATTCGACACTCGACTCTCACTCGTGCTCTCAGAGCGTACCGCCTAGCAAACCGGCGAGCACGAGCAATGGAGCAACATTTGTCGTTCTCTAGAGAGGCCGAAAAAACACTTGGTACAGCGAGGAATGTCATGCAGTTGCAGAAAGAAAAACTGCTGCCTATAGAGTCAAGTTGCGATCGGGCGCAACGTGGCAATGTGGGATCCCTACCAAGAGGAAGAGAGACATATTATCGAGCAGAAGAAACGAAAGGCCGAAATACGTGAGTGCGAGAAGCTTGAGATGCTGGCCAATAGGAACAACCCCCGAAATTTCTACCAGAAAGTTCGGTGGCTTACAAAAGGTTTTGAGACCGGAGCGTTTTCCCGAAAAAAACAAAGACGGCGATCTGGTGACTGACATCCAGAGCAATCCTTAATTATGAAGGGAACACTTCTCGAACCTGTTAAATAGTGATAGCTGTGCATGTCACAGAGAATGTGAAATTTTCGTTCGGCTACCGAACCATGACGAGGTGAGAAAAGCGATAACGCGGCTAAGGAACAATAAAGCCGCGGGCGCCGACGGACTTCCGGCTGAGCTGTTCAACCATGGCGGTGAGGAGCTGGTAAGGTGCATGCATCAGCTTCTATGCAAAATATGGTCGGATGAAAGCATGCCTGCTGATTGGAATTTAAGTGTGCTCTACCCAATCCATAAGAAGGGTGATCCGGACATCTGTGCGAATTATCGCGGGATTAGTCTTCTAAATAACGCCTATAAAGTTCTAGTGAGCGTATTGTGTGAAAGGGTCACCGTCAACTAACTAATTGAATCTTATCAGTGTGGCTTTAGACGTGGAAAGTCTACCATCGACCAAATATTCACAATACGCCAAATCTTGGAAAAAACCCACACAAGGAGAATCGACACACACCATTTTATCGTCGATTTCAAAGCTGCATTCGACTCTATGGAAAGGAGTTACCTGTATGCCGCGATGTCTGAATGTCTAGGTTAGGTAAGGTAGTGATGGTTGCCCAGAGAGTATGGCCCACTTGGACGAAAAAAGTTTGGTTCATCCTTTGTGATACCATTGCAAGAGGGTGAAGGAAAAAAGGGGAGAAAGGGAAGGGATGGGGAATGGTGAGTGTTTGTGGACTACGAACGGTGACTAGTCTGCGGTTGTGTTAACCTCTTTATGCTGCTGATGAAGTTCATCACATTTTTGTTATCAACACCTGCTATATCAGCAGGCGCAGAAAACAAGTGAGAACCAAGATGCTTGAATCTTAGTCCCGCGAAAGCTGGGCAGCTAAGGAACAGGTGCTGAGATGATTCCACCTCATCCTCCATACAGCTGACGCAAAAAGGTCTCGAAGTAATTCCGAGTCTCACGGCATGTATACCTCGCGGACAGTGCCCCGTAAGGATGCCCACGAAATTTGAGAGAAGACATTTTGTCATCCCCAGGATATCCCTCGAATGCCTCCTATCCAAACGTGGCCAGAAGGACTTCGCGACCCTACACGTACGTGTACTTGCCCAGCGCTCGCTGAGTTGGTGCAGAGCCCATCCTTCCAGGAGTAGAGCGCAGGTTGTCAAGGGGATCCCGATTCTCTTCTTTTGCGGGCACATTACCTCACAGGTCCCTTGTCTGGCCAGCTCGTCGGCTTCGCAGTTTCCTGCAATGCCACTGTGACCAGGTACAAAAATTATCTTTATGTCGAAGAATTCTGATGCAATCGAGAGGGAGACCAGGCATTCCGTGACCAGCTTCGAATGCACCATAATAGAGCCTAGGGCCCTAAAGCCGCTTGGCTATCGGAGTAAATATTTACCTTCTTAACAGTTATTACGTAAGTAAGTAGCCAGTCAGCTGCTTCTTTAAATGCGGCCACCTCTGCTTGGAACACACGGCAGTGATCCGGTAGCCTGAATTTGAGTTTGATGGGGAGCTCTTTGCAGAATACTCCTCCTCCAACCCTACCGTCCAGCTTTGAGCCATCCGTGAACAGGTTAACGAGGCCCTGTCCCCAAGTGTTGCCCCCGGTCCACTCCTCACCTAGTGGAATATGGGGGGAGTTGAGCTCTGGGTATTCTATATTTCCTCGTGCAAAGGACGGGCCCCGTCTTAAGAGGATTCGCCGATAAGCCGCAGTCTGCTGCCCATTGAACAACTATGTTCAGATATCCCTGCATTACATCGTACAGGGTATCTATAAACTTTCCTCTAACAATTAATGCCACATCATCCGCGTAGGCAATCACCCTACAGCCCCTCCTCACCAGCTCCTTCAGCAAGTCATTGATAACAATGATCCAGAGAAATGGTGAGAGAACGCCGCCTTGCGGCGTGCCTCTGCTCACCTGCCGGCGGAGATAGACGCCGCCCAACTCTGCCACGACCGTTCTGTCGCTGAGCATTCTGTAGATTATCCTGGAGAGGTCGGCTCCGACCCCCAGCCTACCCAGAGCTTTAGTGATTGCCTCCGGGAGAACGTTATTAAAAGCCCCCTCAATGTCGAGGAAGGCGCAACTGCAAGTTCTTTCTGATATAGGGATTCCTCAATATCTTTAACAATTGTGTGCAGAGCAGATTCCACTGATCTGCCTTTACAGTAAGCATGTTGGGTATGAGACAAACGCCCCCGAGGAATTTCGCTCCTTATGTGTAGGTCAATCAACCTCTCAAGGGTTTTCAGCAAAAAAGATGAGAGACTGATTGGCTTAAAATCCTTAGGGGAGACATGTGAGCTCTTGTCAGCCATGGGTATGAACACAACCCTCACAGCCCTCCAAGATCCCGGTATATAGCTCCTGGCTATGCAGCTCGCATAGATAGGGCTCAGCCAGCGGCATGACACCACTGCAGATTTCTGCAGTTGGGCAGGTATGATGCCATCAGGACCAGGCGACTTGAAGGCCCCGAAGGAGCCAATGGCCCAAGCCAAGCGGTACTCATCCAACAGCCAGCCCCGGTTCTGAAGACAGGCTGGTGTACTTCCCAAGCTAGTGCCGCTAAATACCGGATTCGTTGGAAAATGAGCGTCGAGAAGCAGTTTTAGTGCTTCCTCGCCGCTCATCGCCCAACGTCCCGATTCATCCCGAAGGTATCCCAAGGGAGCCGAACTCCTCGTGAGTATTCGTCTGAATCTTGAACACTCATGACAGCCCTCCACGCTTCCACAGAAGTTCCTCCAAGAGTCTCTCTTGGCCTTCCTAATTTCGGACTTATAGATTCCAAGTCCTACTTTATACAGTTCCCATCCTGAGGGAGACTTAATTCTTTTAGCCCTATTAAAGAGGCGTCTGCACGAGGCCCTAAGCTCAGAGAGCTCTGCTGTCCACCAAGGTGGTTTCTCCTTCTTAGGGAGTGTTCTAAGTGGACAGGAGCTTTCTAGAGCCTTATTACAAGCTGAAGGGAAGATCTCCACCAGATCATCGATCGCTCCCTCCGAGAGATCTAAATTTTCCCTGGGTGCTTCGGGGAGAAGGTTCAGCAGATTCTTGCCGTAAATATTCCAGTTCGTTCTCCTCAGATCCCTGTAGGAGGGTCTTTTTGGACGAGTTTCAGTGAGAGAAAATTGAATATACCTGTGATCCGAGAAGGAGTGGGTGTTAAGCACCCTCCAATCGGAAATTCGATTTAACAGTGAGGAGGAGGCCAGAGTAAGATCCAGCACCTCTTCCCTGGTTGCGGTATTGAAAGTGGGGTCCTTACCCCTGTTGCAAATAAACAAATCTTCGTTTAAAATAAAATCAAAAAGTGTCTCACCTCTTGCATTTATGTTGGAACTTCCCCAACAGGTATGGTGGGAGTTTGCATCCGTCCCTACAATAACGCCGGTTTTCCTGCGCCTCGCTTCAGCCAGGGCTTCCCTCAGCATCATCGGAGGTGGCTCCACCTCGTCCTCATGCGCCATATAGGCCGACATCAGCCATAGCTTTCCCGCAGGGCCCTCTAGGCTCACAGTCACAATGTCTTCATTGCTCAAATTAGGCAAAATAAATGCATTAAGTTCCTTCCTGAGTCCAGAAATGCCGCTGCTGCTCAGCCACGGTTCCTGAATCAGAACTATATCAACTCCACCTTGTTCAAGGTGGAGCAATAGATTGGCGGACGCCACCTTAGAATGCTGAAGATTTATCTGAAGAATACTCATCTTCGATAATCCTCTCCAGCATCCCAAGGACGGTGTCCTCACTTTCCGAGGCCAGAAGCCTCTCCTCCTCCGCCTTGTCGAAGAATGACCCGATGCTTATGACGGACCCTGGTCGTGATGGAGCGTCACCAGCACTGTCAACCTCCGACTTGACGGTGTCTATCTCCATGTCCACAGGAGCTTCCTCAGCTGTGGGCCCTTCTTCCTCCCGCACCTCCGGATGTGCAGAGGCATCCGCTCTGGCATCGCTTTGGTAGACCTTGAGGACTACCTTTTCGAAACCATAGCTGATAACCCCCTTTGTTTCAGCGAGAGGACCTACTACTTTGGACTAAGTAGGCAACTGAGCAGTAAAGTCCTCTCTCGACGAACAAAACTAACACTCTACAAGACTCTCATCATGCCCGTCCTAACTTATGGCGCAGAAGCTTGGACGATGACAACATCCGATGAAGCGACGCTTGGAGTGTTCGAGAGAAAGATTCTGCGTAAGGTTTTTGGACCTTTGCACGTTGGCAACGGCGAATATCGCAGGCGATGGAACGATGAGCTGTATGAGCTTTACGACGACATAGACATAGCGCAGCGAATAAAGATCCAGCGGCTTCGTTGGCTGGGTCATGTCGTCCGAATGGATTCAAACGCTCCGGCTTTGAAAGTATTCGATGCGGTACCAGCTGGTGGTAGCAGAGGAAGAGGAAGGCCTCCTCTGCGTTGGAAAGATCAGGTGGAGAAGGACTTGGCTTCACTTGGTGTGTCCAATTGGCGCCGGTTAGCACGAGAGAGAAACGACTGGCGCGCTTTGTTAAGCTCGGCCAAAATCGCGTAAGCGGTTATCGCGCCAATTAAGAAGAAGAATCTATGAATTAAGAAAATTATAACAAAGAAAAACAAACGGACAGAGGCACCAGGCATGTTGCAAATTTTGTGGTACATACTCGTCCCAATGAATGATCTTGGCAGTTATCAAAAGTGGTGCAAACAACCCGAGCTGGTCGGGTGGGATGCTAGATGATTTCAAGAGACGTATCTCGATAGGGATTTCGGAGACAGTAGGACTCTTCTGATGAGTCGTGGCTAATAAAGGGTTTCGCAAATGCGAAATAACGAACGGAAATTGAGAAAAGGCATCATATAAGCCACGTAGGGTTATAAAACGAGCCGTTTCTTTCTCATGCTAACCGGAGTCAGTTGGACGCACTAAGTGAAGCCAAGTCCTTCTCCGCCTGATCTTTCCAACGCAAAGGAGGCTTTTCTCTTCCTCTGCTACCACCAGCTTTTGTGTGTCGATTCTCCTGGCAACGTTCACTACCACAAATTCAACTTCGGTTCCTTAATACCATATTTCACTCGTGCGCACATATAACTAATCACTGAAATTTTGCTTATGAGCGAAGCCCGACCATATTCTTTTAGTTTTGGGCGATTTAATAATTTGTGCGTTTTAGAAGCTATAAGTGAAACTGTAGCACCAGAGTCCTATTGAAATTTGAAAGTTTTCCCGAAAACTTGTAAATTATATGAATTATAACTTTTATTACTTCCGTTCTTTACAATACCTGGAACACTGTGCACTATGTTTACACTATTAATACGCTTATACCTTTTCGCCTTATTTTCATTGGTTTCGTTTTGATTATAAATTTTAATGTGCTTTGACATACTTGGGCTTGCCAAATGTTCTGTTACAAATCAACCCCGGTATAGATATGAAATTATAATTATTTTTTTAATGAAGTTAGTTTTATTTAAACATATAAATACTTGGGAAAAAAATGTTAAATTTTCATTCGAAATGGTCTCTATTTGTTTTTACACGAGCCTTCACACGATAAGGCCATTCAGCTATTGCAGCACGCACGGTTTCCACGGATATAGACGTCGCTGCGCGAACCAATACTATGTTTTTGCCACTGCTTCGTGGTTTTTGCTATAGGCTGGAACGGAATCTCGCTGGGAGAAGTTTTGGCATCGATTTTGTCGTTTTGCTTATTAAAATTTTCTTCAACAGTGAAAGAATACTTGCATGGCCGTTGACCGCATACCATCGAAGAAGCTGCTTGCATCTTTCGAGTCTAATTTTTTTCAAGCGCGTTGTCAAAATATGACGAGTTAAGCGACGGAAGGCTATCATACCCTCCTCATCACGGAGATCACCTCTAATTAGTCTCGACATGGATCTGGTCGATACATTCATTTCCCTGGACATGATTTTCTGCTTTATAAGGGGATTTCTGCGAATTTTTTCTCGAACGGTTTTTATGGCTGCACTGGTTCGAGCCACGCAAGGACGACCACGTTTTTTCTGTCTGACACTTCACAATTTTAGGAAAAACGGTTGATCGTAGAGTAAACAAGCATTCTCGAAATGTTAAGTTTTTTCAGCATCTCGTAAGTTTCACTTGCACTTTTACCATACTTAAGAAATGCAATCACTGCAATGCTTCACCTCCATTGTTAGCAAGCTATTTGCCACGAACTGAATATATATTACTTATAATTTATTACTTCGCGATGATCATAGCCTCGGAAAGAGAAGGTTTAACTTTTTGTAACGAAGCTGCGCATACAGCTTCGTGCGGTGTGTGAGTGATTATTTGTTCGCGAATCATCTCATCTACGAAGTTATACCCGTAAGCCAAATTTTCTACCGGGAACACAAACTGACAATCTCTTGCTGGCCATCGGAAATCAGCGACATAGTCCCGATACGTTTGCTGAGGCTGCATTTCTCGTCTCAAAAATCATATCGCGCAGCGACTACATGACGATTTGCTTTGAAAAGTTCCCCTAGTTTTTGCGTTAATTGTTGGTATGTTTACTCAAATGACTGTGCACTTTCACGGAGATTTTTGAGGAGTTAAAAACCGTCCGTGCCAGTCCAAGCGAGAAAAAATTATTATTATTTGTCTACACAATTTACACTCAAAGCACTGAAATGTCGTTGCAGCTGTTCTAAATAAAACTCCCAAGTCTGGTGCTCCTTCGAAAAGCAGTGAAATGGTGACACTATAGTTTGACCACTTCCCCTGTTTTCACCACCAACAAAGTGGAGGTGGTTACAAAGTTGTTGCATCGGTTGTCTCGCTCAAGGGTTATGCCGCCGAAGTACTGCAGACAGTTCCAGAAACGGGCAGGGGAAACTATGACAGTCTGATGGCAGCAATGGAGAAACGCTACGGGAGTGATCACAGGCACCTAATGTTTTAGATTGAACTGACGAATCGCTGCCAGAGAACAAATGAGAGCTTGCAGGAACACGCAACAGATATTGAGCGGTTGGCGCACTTGACGTATGCGAAAGTAATAGCAGACTTCGTTGAGAAGATGATGTGCCAAGCTTTAATAATGGGTATTCGAAATCCGGGCAAAAACGGGCAGCATATTCAACACTGAAGGGAACGCTTGCTGAGACAGTGTCTTTTGCACTGACACAAGAAACCGCAGTTCTCTTGAGCAAGCCAGTGCACATGGTACATCGACACGAGAGTTGCAGTAAGGGTCCTAAATAATTTCAATTTAACAGTTATTTCGGGTAAAGGATCTGTTCTGGGGAAGTTCCGAGCTGCAGAAGCATTAGTATACTGCGATGGACCACAACAGGAAAGGAAAGTATTCCATATTCCAGGAAGCAGGAAGAAACACCTCCGATTTCATACGGATTTGATTCCAGGAAGTAAGAAGGGTAGGGAGAACGAAAGATAACAGATTGCTAGAAAAACACGACTACCTATTCAACGGCGACTGTGGAAAGTCTGGAAGAACTGCCAGCGTAAAACATCGAATATATACAGAGATGCAAAGCAAATTCGCCAAGCTCCACCAGCAAAGCGCCAAGAAATAAATCAGATAATCCAGGATATTTAGAAAAGTTGAGTCAATGTGCCATAAAAAGGCTCGTGGAGCTCACAGGTTGTGCTGGCTAGAATAAAATATGAAAGCACTCGATTTTGTGTGGCTTATAGGAGCTGAATGAAGTCACGAAAAAGGACGGCTTCCCATCACCAGAAATATATAACACTCTCGACACTTTATCCGGCGCGAAATGGTTTCCCATGCTTGATCGAAGAAGTGGTTAGTGGCTGGTGGAAATTGAAGATTGTGATCATGAGAAGACAGACTTCATCATAGGAAATGGATTGTGGCAGTTTTCTATGATGCCTTTCGGATTATGTCACGCACGAGCTACCTTTGAGCACGTTCTGAGTGAGCTGTACTGGAAAACGTGTTTGGTCTATCTGGATGGACTCATTATCATGACTAAAAATTTTGAAAATTATCATAAGTAAAATAAAAAGTCCTGCGCATCGCCTGCGTGGGATTACGATTGATTCCAAAGAAGTGTGCCTTGTTTAAAACAGAAGTCACCTATAAGGTGACAAAAAAAGGCATCAAGACAGATGAAAATAAAATGAAGGCAGTAAAAGATTGAGGGTGGAGGATGGAAAGTGACAGATCGCCATTCACTTGGGAGTGGCCAGGACGATTCTTCTACATATGGTTAAAGCAGCTCACAATTTCCGGGATTAGCCCAAGTATCCTCTGGGTAGCTTTCAAACACCCGTTCGAGATCGAGCTAACGTGAGAACGCGAGGCATTCCAGGATAGCTGGTTGTGCTCTGGGTTTGGGACCCGTCACTTAAAAATCCCACCCAATGAAAAGATTAAAAAAGCCTCGGATGAGAACTTCTTACACTAATGCCTACCCCTGCAAACGAACTAAACCCCATTTTAGGGCGTGCACCTCGAATGACCGGTCCGTTAATGGGGAAGGTGCCTCTGAGAGTAAAGACTAACATCACTGCCATTCAAGAAATGCGATGGACGGGACAAGGAAAGAAAAACATAGGACTTTGTGACGTCTACTGCAGCTGCCACGTAAAGAAGCGCAAACTCGATGTCGGATTTGTTGCGCGGGAGAGACTTCGTCGCCAAGTACTGTCTTTCACTCCGGTTGACGAGCGTCTCGCAATAATCCGCATAAAAGGCTATCGCGCTCATTTGCGCCCACGCCCCGACGGAAGAGAAGGACGATGCGACCAAAGATTCCTTCTATGAGCGCCTGGAACGTTCCTATGAGCGCTGCCCCCACCACGACATAAAAATCGTACTTGGCGACTTCAACGCCAGGGTGGGCAAGGAGGGAATTTTTGGTGCCACTGTCGGAAAATTCAGCATGCACAACGAAACATCCGGTAACTCACAGAGGCTGATCAACTTCGCCGGGGCCCGAAACATGGTAATCTGTAGCACCAAATTCTACCATAAAAAGATACACCAGGCTACCTGGTTGTCTCCTGATCGAAAAACGTGAAACCAGATCGATCATGTTGTGATATATGGAAGGCACGCTTCAAGTGTATTAGATGTACGTACGATCCGAGGACCCAACATCGACTCGGATCATTACCTTGTTGCAGCCAAGCTGAACACACGCCTCTGCGCAGCAAACAACGTACATCTACCTGTGCAAAGCTTGTTCAACACCGAAAAGCTGCAATCCCAACAGACAGCCAGAAGATTCGACACTCGACTCTCACTCGTGATCTCAGAGCGTACCGCCTAGCAAACCGGCGAGCACGAGCAATGGAGCAACATTTGTCGTTCTCTAGAGAGGCCGAAAAAACACTTGGTACAGCGAGGAATGTCATGCAGTTGCAGAAAGAAAAACTGCTGCCTATAGAGTCAAGTTGCGATCGGGCGCAACGTGGCAATGTGGGATCCCTACCAAGAGGAAGAGAGACATATTATCGAGCAGAAGAAACGAAAGGCCGAAATACGTGAGTGCGAGAAGCTTGAGATGCTGGCCAATAGGAACAACCCCCGAAATTTCTACCAGAAAGTTCGGTGGCTTACAAAAGGTTTTGAGACCGGAGCGTTTTCCCGAAAAAAAAAAGACGGCGATCTGGTGACTGACATCCAGAGCAATCCTTAATTATGAAGGGAACACTTCTCGAACCTGTTAAATAGTGATAGCTGTGCATGTCACAGAGAATGTGAAATTTTCGTTCGGCTACCGAACCATGACGAGGTGAGAAAAGCGATAACGCGGCTAAGGAACAATAAAGCCGCGGGCGCCGACGGACTTCCGGCTGAGCTGTTCAACCATGGCGGTGAGGAGCTGGTAAGGTGCATGCATCAGCTTCTATGCAAAATATGGTCGGATGAAAGCATGCCTGCTGATTGGAATTTAAGTGTGCTCTACCCAATCCATAAGAAGGGTGATCCGGACATCTGTGCGAATTATCGCGGGATTAGTCTTCTAAATAACGCCTATAAAGTTCTAGTGAGCGTATTGTGTGAAAGGGTCACCGTCAACTAACTAATTGAATCTTATCAGTGTGGCTTTAGACGTGGAAAGTCTACCATCGACCAAATATTCACAATACGCCAAATCTTGGAAAAAACCCACACAAGGAAAATCGACGCACACCATTTTATCGTCGATTTCAAAGCTGCATTCGACTCTATGGAAAGGAGTTACCTGTATGCCGCGATGTCTGAATGTCTAGGTTAGGTAAGGTAGTGATGGTTGCCCAGAGAGTATGGCCCACTTGGACGAAAAAAGTTTGGTTCATCCTTTGTGATACCATTGCAAGAGGGTGAAGGAAAAAAGGGGAGAAAGGGAAGGGATGGGGAATGGTGAGTGTTTGTGGACTACGAACCGTGACTAGTCTGCGGTTGTGTTAACCTCTTTATGCTGCTGATGAAGTTCATCACATTTTTGTTATCAACACCTGCTATATCAGCAGGCGCAGAAAACAAGTGAGAACCAAGATGCTTGAATCTTAGTCCCGCGAAAGCTGGGCAGCTAAGGAACAGGTGCTGAGATGATTCCACCTCATCCTCCATACAGCTGACGCAAAAAGGTCTCGAAGTAATTCCGAGTCTCACGGCATGTATACCTCGCGGACAGTGCCCCGTAAGGATGCCCACGAAATTTGAGAGAAGACATTTTGTCATCCCCAGGATATCCCTCGAATGCCTCCTATCCAAACGTGGCCAGAAGGACTTCGCGACCCTACACGTACGTGTACTTGCCCAGCGCTCGCTGAGTTGGTGCAGAGCCCATCCTTCCAGGAGTAGAGCGCAGGTTGTCAAGGGGATCCCGATTCTCTTC
The DNA here is from genome assembly GCF_028408465.1 of Anastrepha ludens. Classification (NCBI taxonomy): domain Eukaryota; kingdom Metazoa; phylum Arthropoda; class Insecta; order Diptera; family Tephritidae; genus Anastrepha; species Anastrepha ludens. The sequence goes on along the minus strand of NC_071503.1, from coordinate 94,363,375 downwards.
TTTTGCGGGCACATTACCTCACAGGTCCCTTGTCTGGCCAGCTCGTCGGCTTCGCAGTTTCCTGCAATGCCACTGTGACCAGGTACAAAAATTATCTTTATGTCGAAGAATTCTGATGCAATCGAGAGGGAGACCAGGCATTCCGTGACCAGCTTCGAATGCACCATAATAGAGCCTAGGGCCCTAAAGCCGCTTGGCTATCGTAGTAAATATTTACCTTCTTAGCAGTTATTACGCAAGTAAGTAGCCAGTCAGCTGCTTCTTTAATTGCGGCCACCTCTGCTTGGAACACACGGCAGTGATCCGGTAGCCTGAATTTGAGTTTGATGGGGAGCTCTTTGCAGAATACTCCTCCTCCAACCCTACCGTCCAGCTTTGAGCCATCCGTGAACAGGTTAACGAGGCCCTGTCCCCAAGTGTTGCCCCCGGTCCACTCCTCACCTAGTGGAATATGGGGGGAGTTGAGCTCTGGGTATTCTATATTTCCTCGTGCAAAGGACGGGCCCCGTCTTAAGAGGATTCGCCGATAAGCCGCAGTCTGCTGCCCATTGAACAACTATGTTCAGATATCCCTGCATTACATCGTACAGGGTATCTATAAACTTTCCTCTAACAATTAATGCCACATCATCCGCGTAGGCAATTACCCTACAGCCCCTCCTCACCAGCTCCTTCAGCAAGTCATTGATAACAATGATCCAGAGAAATGGTGAGAGAACGCCGCCTTGCGGCGTGCCTCTGCTCACCTGCCGGCTGAGATAGACGCCGCCCAACTCTGCCACGACCGTTCTGTCGCTGAGCATTCTGTAGATTATCCTGGAGAGGTCGGCTCCGACCCCCAGCCTACCCAGAGCTTTAGTGATTGCCTCCGGGAGAACGTTATTAAAAGCCCCCTCAATGTCGAGGAAGGCGCAACTGCAAGTTCTTTCTGATATAGGGATTCCTCAATATCTTTAACAATTGTGTGCAGAGCAGATTCCACTGATCTGCCTTTACAGTAAGCATGTTGGGTATGAGACAAACGCCCCCGAGGAATTTCGCTCCTTATGTGTAGGTCAATCAACCTCTCAAGGGTTTTCAGCAAAAAAGATGAGAGACTGATTGGCTTAAAATCCTTAGGGGAGACATGTGAGCTCTTGTCAGCCATGGGTATGAACACAACCCTCACAGCCCTCCAAGATCCCGGTATATAGCTCCTGGCTATGCAGCTCGCATAGATAGGGCTCAGCCAGCGGCATGACACCACTGCAGATTTCTGCAGTTGGGCAGGTATGATGCCATCAGGACCAGGCGACTTGAAGGCCCCGAAGGAGCCAATGGCCCAAGCCAAGCGGTACTCATCCAACAGCCAGCCCCGGTTCTGAAGACAGGTTGGTGACAGATTCCAAGTCCTACTTTATACAGTTCCCATCCTGAGGGAGACTTAATTCTTTTAGCCCTATTAAAGAGGCGTCTGCACGAGGCCCTAAGCTCAGAGAGCTCTGCTGTCCACCAAGGTCGTTTCTCCTTCTTAGGGAGTGTTCTAAGTGGACAGGAGCTTTCTAGAGCCTTATTACAAGCTGAAGGGAAGATCTCCACCAGATCATCGATCGCTCCCTCCGAGAGATCTAAATTTTCCCTGGGTGCTTCGGGGAGAAGGTTCAGCAGATTCCTGCCGTAAATATTCCAGTTCGTTCTCCTCAGATCCCTGTAGGAGGGTCTTTTTGGACGAGTTTCAGTGAGAGAAAATTTAATATACCTGTGATCCGAGAAGGAGTGGGTGTTAAGCACCCTCCAATCGGAAATTCGGTTTAACAGTGAGGAGGAGGCCAGAGTAAGATCCAGCACCTCTTCCCTGGTTGCGGTATTGAAAGTGGGGTCTTTACCCCTGTTGCAAATAAACAAATCTTCGTTTAAAATAAAATCAAAAAGTGTCTCACCTCTTGCATTTATGTTGGAACTTCCCCAACAGGTATGGTGGGAGTTTGCATCCGTCCCTACAATAACGCCGGTTTTCCTGCGCCTCGCTTCAGCCAGGGCTTCCCTCAGCATCATCGGAGGTGGCTCCACCTCGTCCTCATGCGCCATATAGGCCGACATCAGCCATAGCTTTACCGCAGGGCCCTCTAGGCTCACAGTCACAATGTCTTCATTGCTAAAATTAGGCAAAATAAATGCATTAAGTTCCTTCCTGAGTCCAGAAATGCCGCTGCTGCTCAGCCACGGTTCCTGAATCAGAACTATATCAACTCCACCTTGTTCAAGGTGGAGCAATAGATTGGCGGACGCCACCTTAGAATGCTGAAGATTTATCTGAAGAATAATCATCTTCGATAATCCTCTCCAGCATCCCAAGGACGGTGTCCTCACTTTCCGAGGCCAGAAGCCTCTCCTCCTCCGCCTTGTCGAAGAATGACCCGATGCTTATGACGGACCCTGGTCGTGATGGAGCGTCACCAGCACTGTCAACCTCCGACTTGACGGTGTCTATCTCCATGTCCACAGGAGCTTCCTCAGCTGTGGGCCCTTCTTCCTCCCGCACCTCCGGATGTGCAGAGGCATCCGCTCTGGCATCGCTTTGGTAGACCTTAAGGACTACCTTTTCGAAACCATAGCTGATAACCCCCTTCGTTTCAGCGAGAGGACCGAGAGACTCTGCATTCAGCAGAATCAGCGCTTGCCGATATGATCTCTCAGTCTTCTCCACCTTAACCACCTTCCAGTTGTGCGTGGGGAGTTTCGGGTTGCAGTACGGGAGGATTTCCTCTGAAGTAGAGGGTTCGGAAAGGAGCCAGACACGTGCTCGCGGTCGCATAGGTAGATCCTTTTAATCCACCGCTTTCAGCTTAGCTCCCTTCCATACCTCTCCCACCAAGGCCACTGCCGCCCTGTACATAGTAGCCGACCGTTCGTCAGCGCAAACAATTCTTTTAAACGTGCCGTAGGGCCATCCGGCACTCTCACAGCAGGGGGGAGGGGGGTCCAGGGTTTTCCCTTACTACCCTCATGAAGACAGCGGAGATGGCGGACGCTACTCTCTTCCATTCCTCCCTGGAAATGGCGTCGTCCTCCCTACCGCTGTCCATGACTCCAAGAGTGATGTGGCCTGCCTGTTTAGCGACTTCGCTAAATGATTTGGGCAGACCGCCATCAGTTCTGGGTCTCTTTTCGAGGGAAACATCCTCCTCCTGGCAACCCCAAAGCCCCCGGAAAACTGATGGAGGACCCCTTGCGGGTACTGGCCACCCCATCCAGTGCTGCTAAATTAGGAGACGCAGCCGGTTCCGACTGCGGCCTCCTACCTACCATAAGCGGATTCCCGCTTGTGACCCCCACGTTCTTGCTGGAAGTCGGTTCCGATTTCGCCCCTCCTGTCCTACGAGAGATGGTTTTAGGACTCGGTTCCGAGTTCCCGCTACTATTTGAGGTTTTTGTTGTTTGTTTTGTTGTGTTTGTTGAATTGGTGTTCATGTTTTATATTAAGTGGGTCCCCACTCGAAGCCGCTATCCAAAGCCCGTCGAAGTGTAGTCGTCCCTTAGAGGTCGCATGGTTGTCTATGCCGCGGCAGGGAGGCCATGCGAGCTTTGACGCATACCCTCATAAGGCATGCGTTCAGAGCCAGACCGGTCGCAAAGACGGGAGTCATCTCAACCGCACCTACACCGCCAACCCAATGGCGACGGGCTTGGAACGTACTCCGAGGCCTGCCAGGGTTTTAACGGGGCGGGGGCGGTTACGGCATTAGCCCACCAGCTATTTCTGTTAAGTTTCACCCTAACACACTCAGGTGGCAGAATGCCGCAACCACCAGCAAAGGGTCAGAAAGATTCCAAATCGTAAAAAAAAGAGAAGATCCAAAGACGAAAGCAGGGAGTCGTCACCGTTCAGGTTGTCGGAAAGGCCGTTCAGGCCGCAGATCATTTGGCGCTATCCAGGGTGCACCACGCGGAGGCGACCTGCTTTGCACCCCTATGAATGTCTATGCAAGACGACGTTGCTCAATACGAGCAGCGCCTCCAGAATTGGGAAGGACCTCTCCGAGCCGTTTGATACCAAACGAGGTTTCAGACAGGGCGACTCGTTGTCGTGTGACTTATTTAACCTGAGGTTGGAAAGGATCGTACGAGTCACAGAACTTAATCGCTTAGGCACAATATTTTATAAGAGCGTACAATTGTTGACGTATGCCGATGATATTGACATCATCGGCCTTATCAACCGCGCTGTTAGTTCTGCCTTCTCCAAACTGGATAAAGAGGCAAAGCGAATGGGTCTGGTGGTGAAAGAGGACAAAACAAAGTACCTCCTGTCTTCAAACAAACAGTCGGCGTACTCGCGTATCGGCACCCACGTCACTATTGACAGTTATAATTTCGAGGTTGTAAAGGACTTCGTATATTTAGGAACTAGCATTAACACCTGTAACAATGTCAACCTAGAAATCCAACAGGCGCTACTTTGGACTAAGTAGGCAAGTGAGTAATAAAATCCTCTCTGCACGAACAAAACCAACACTTTACAAGGCTCTCATCATGCCCGTTGGCAACGGCGAATATCGCAGGCGATGGAACGATGAGCTGTATGAGCTTAACAAAGACATAGACATAGCGCTGTGAATAAAGATGCAACGGCTAGGTTGGCTGGGTCGTGTCGTCCGAATGGATACAAACGCTGCGGCTCTGAAAGTATTCAATGCGATACCAGCTGGTGGTAGCAGAGGAAGAGGAAGGCCTCCTCTGCGTTGGAAAGATCAGGTGGAGAAGGACTTGGCTTCACTTGGTGTGTCCAACTGACGCCGGATAGCACGAGAACGAAACGACTGGCGCTTTGTTAAACTCGGCCAAAATCGCATAAGCGGTTTTCGCGCCAATTAAGAAGAAGAAGAAGTAAGAGATTGAGCATGACCAAGAAATGAGCACGAAATTTCCACGGATTGTGCAGTTATTGCCATCGTTTTGTTCCAGGATTCTCAAATATTACCCGGTGTCTCCACAATCTCACTAAGAGGAGATAGTGTGGCACAAGGAACAAGAGGAAGGGATCCAGCAGCTGAAATAGCTTCTTTGTACTGCACCTATGCTAGCGTATTCCGTCGCGACAGGAAAGTCCATTGTGGATACAAATGCTAGCGCATACAGAATAGAGGGAGTACTGTTACAGACCATAAATATTCCAGAAAAAGTGAACGCTTGCTATAGCAGAGTCCTCGGAGATGAATTACTGCGTGACCAGACGAAAACTGTTAGCTGTAGTTTGAGTGCGTTAAACATTTCCACATATGCTTGTACGGTGAATGATTGCAGTTAAGAACAGACCATGCAGTAAGATGTTTACTCTAGCTAAGGTATCCGGAGGAACAAATTGCATGTTGGATAGAAAGGCTGCAAAAGTCTGACTTCAGGAACAGGCATCGAAAATGGGAACAACATGGAAATGCTGATGCACTATCTCGCAACCTGTTTCTATGGAGTGTAAGCATTGTTCGAAAGACGACTAATGCAGTAACAACCCGATGATTTTTGTGCCTCCACCGCTACGCTACCGCATCTAGTTATTGTTCCCGCATTTTCGCTTTCAATTTGTGCTCTTTTGATTGCTTTTCAAAGTAAGTACACATTAAACTTGCAAATCGGTTAAATAACATCGTGCTAACGTAAAAGAGTAGGTTGCGGAAGATTATAACGCTTCCTTTGGAGTACAACATGTGTTATGCAGCCAAGTTCAAATCTACCTAAGCTTAAGCTCCCCTGCTTTAAAGACAAGTATTCAGAATATCGCGAGACTTGACCAGCATTAAAAAATTCAACCACTTGCGGAATTGGCAGCAGCAAGCGAAAACGATTTAAATGTTTTGGATGGCTAAAGGGTCATTATGGAAATAAGACTCATTTTTTGGAAAATATTCCATCCCTGTTTGAATTACCGGTTGGTGCAAAAACAAACAGTATTTAGGCTAAGAGTCTAATCGGTAAGGCTTCAGGTATTTTTGGCTATCTGTTGTTATTGTTATAGCAGTATACTAAACCCTGTCCGTGCAAATAGATTACCGGTCGTCTTCGTCGTCTTCCAGAGGGAGACGAATGCTAGATGAGTGAGTTTGACGGGCATGTGAAAAGGTGGTTAGTATCGTCCGGGGTACCAATTATCCGAGTAGTAGAACACTGTCTGAAGTAGAGAGCGGCATTAATAATAACTGTAACAATTTCCGGAAAGGTAGTTTGCGAATTTGTTATTAAAGCTTTGTCAGTAGTTCACACATTTTTAATTGCTGAAATCACGGATGAAATAATAATCGGCGTAGATTTCATGGTGCTGCATGGATTTACATTGACTTTAGGTAAAAGGGCTCTGTCGGGTCAGAATATACAGATACTCCTGAGCGCCCGCTATGAGCCCAGTGTACAGTCAAGTCCTTAAGTCACCGTCAACGGATTCTGCCAAAATCCGAAGCAGTCATATGGGATAATGTGGAAGGGGGCTGTGGGACAGGCGAAGTGTAGATCGTAAAATCTGCTGAGGAGACGGCGAACATAATCGTGGGAAGAGCTCTAGTGAAGACGGGAAAAGACACGAGAGTTGCAGTAAGGGTCCTAAATAATTTCAATTTAACAGTTATTTCGGGTAAAGGATCTGTTATGGGGAAATTCCGGGCTGCAGAAGCATTAGTAAACAGCGATGGACCACAACAGGAAAGGAAAGTATTCCATATTCCAGGAAGCAGGAAGAAACACCTCCGATTTCATACGGATTTGATTCCAGGAAGTAAGAAGGGTAGGGAGAACGAAAGATAACAGATTGCTAGAAAAACACGACTACCTATTCAACGGCGACTGTGGAAAGTCTGGAAGAACTGCCAGCGTGAAACATCGAATATACAGAGATGCAAAGCAAATTCTGAATGAAGTCACGAAAAAGGACGGCTTCCCATCACCAGAAATATATGACACTCTCAACACTTTATCCGGCGCGAAATAATTTCCCACTCTTGATCGAAGAAGTGGTTAGTGGCTGGTGGAAATTGAAGATTGTGATCGTGAGAAGACAGACTTCATCATGGGAAATGGATTGTGGCAGTTTTCGATGATGTCTTTCGGATTATGTCACGCACGAGCTACCTTTGAGCACGTTCTGAGTGAACTGTACTGGAAAACGTGTTTGGTCTATCTGGATGGACTCATTATCATGACTAAAAATTATGAAAATTATCATGAGTAAAATAAAAAGTCCTTCTGCGCATCGCCTGCGTGGGATTACGATTGATTCCAAAGAAGTGTGCCTTGTTTAAAACAGAAGTCACGTATAAGGTGACAACAAAAGGCATCAAGACAGATGAAAATAAAATGAAGGCAGTAAAAGATTGAGGGTGGAGGATGGAAAGTGACAGATCGCCATTCACTTGGGAGTGGCCAGGACGATTCTTCTACATATGGTTAAAGCAGCTCACAATTTCCGGGATTAGCCCAAGTATCCTCTGGGTAGCTTCCGAACACCCGTTCGCGATCGAGCTAACGTGAGACGGCGAGGCATTCCAGGATAGCTGGTTGTGCTCTGGGTTTGGGACCCGTCACTTAAAAATCCCACCCAATGAAAAGATTAAAAAAGCCTCGGATGAGAACTTCCTACACTAATGCCTACCCCGGCAAACGAATTCAACCCCGATTTGAGGGCGTGCACCTCGAACGACCGGTCCGTTAATGAGGAAGGTGCCTCTGAGAGTAAAGGCTGACATCACTGCCATTCAAGAGATGCGATGGACGGGACAAGGAAAGAAAAACATAGGACTTTGTGACGTCTACTGCAGCTGCCACGTAAAGAAGCGCAAACTCGATGTCGGATTTGTTGCGCGGGAGAGACTTCGTCGCCAAGTACTGTCTTTTACTCCGGTGGACGAGCGTCTCGCAATAATCCGCATAAAAGGCTATCGCGCTCATTTGCGCCCACGCCCCGACGGAAGAGAAGGACGATGCGACCAAAGATTCCTTCTATGAGCGCCTGGAACGTTCCTATGAGCGCTGCCCCCACCACGACATAAAAATCGTGCTCGGCGACTTCAACGCCAGGGTGGGCAAGGAGGGAATTTTTGGTGCCACTGTCGGAAAATTCAGCATGCACAACGAAACATCCGGGAACTCATAGAGGCTGATCAACTTCGCCGGGGCCCGAAACATGGTAGTCTGTAGCACCAAATTCTACCATAAAAAGATACACCAGGCTACCTGGTTGTCTCCTGATCGAAAAACGTGAAACCAGATCGATCATGTTGTGATATATGGAAGGCACGCTTCAAGTGTATTAGATGTACGTACGATCCGAGGACCCAACATCGACTCGGATCATTACCTTGTTGCAGCCAAGCTGAACACACGCCTCTGCGCAGCAAACAACGTACATCTACCTGTGCAAAGCTTGTTCAACACCGAAAAGCTGCAATCACAATAGACAGCCAGAAGATTCGACACTCGACTCTCGCTCGTGCTCTCAGAGCGTACCGCCTAGCAAATCGGCATGCACGAGCAATGGAGCAACATTTGTGGTTCTCTAGCGAGGCCGAAAAAACACTTGGTACGGCGAGGAATGTCATGCAGTTGCAAAAAGAAAAACTGGTGCCTATAGAGTCAAGTTGCGATCGGGCGCAACGTGGCAATGTGGGATCCCTACCAAGAGGAAGAGAGACATATTATCGAGCAGAAGAAACGAAAGGCCGAAATACGTGATTGCGAGATGCTTGAGATGCTGGCCAATAGGAACAACCCCCGAAATTTCTACCAGAAAGTTCGGCGGCTTACAAAAGGTTTTGAGACCGGAGCGTTTTCCCGAAAAAAACAAAGACGGCGATCTGGTAACTGACATCCAGAGCAATCCTTAATTATGAAGGGAACACTTCTCGAACCTGTTAAATAGTGATAGCTGTGCATGTCACAGAGAATGTGAAATTTTTGTTCGGCTACCGAACCATGACGAGGTGAGAAAATCGATAACGCGGCTAAGGAACAATAAAGCCGCGGGCGCCGACGGACTTCCGGCTGAGCTGTTCAACCATGGCGGTGAGGAGCTGGTAAGGTGCATACATCAGCTTCTATGCAAAATATGGTCGGATGAAAGCATGCCTGCTGATTGGAATTTAAGTGTGCTCTACCCAATCCATAAGAAGGGTGATCCGGACATCTGTGCGAATTATCGCGGGATTAGTCTTCTAAATAACGCCTATAAAGTTCTAGTGAGCGTATTGTGTGAAAGGGTCACCGTCAACTAACTAATTGAATCTTATCAGTGTGGCTTTAGACGTGGAAAGTCTACCATCGACCAAATATTCACAATACGCCAAATCTTGGAAAAAACCCACACAAGGAGAATCGACACACACCATTTTATCGTCGATTTCAAAGCTGCATTCGACTCTATGGAAAGGAGTTACCTGTATGCCGCGATGTCTGAATGTCTAGGTTAGGTAAGGTAGTGATGGTTGCCCAGAGAGTATGGCCCACTTGGACGAAAAAAGTTTGGTTCATCCTTTGTGATACCATTGCAAGAGGGTGAAGGAAAAAAGGGGAGAAAAGGAAGGGATGGGGAATGGTGAGTGTTTGTGGACTACGAACGGTGACTAGTCTGCGGTTAACCTCTTTATGCTGCTGATGAAGTTCATCACATTTTTGTTATCAACACCTGCTATATCAGCAGGCGCAGAAAACAAGTGAGAACCAAGATGCTTGAATCTTAGTCCCGCGAAAGCTGGGCAGCTAAGGAACAGGTGCTGAGATGATTCCACCTCATCCTCCATACAGCTGACGCAAAAAGGTCTCGAAGTAATTCCGAGTCTCACGGCATGTATACCTTGCGGACAGTGCCCCGTAAGGATGCCCACGAAATTTGAGAGAAGACATTTTGTCATCCCCAGGATATCCCTCGAATGCCTCCTATCCAAACGTGGCCAGAAGGACTTCGCGACCCTACACGTACATGTACTTGCCCAGCGCTCGCTGAGTTGGTGCAGAGCCCATCCTTCCAGGAGTAGAGCGCAGGTTGTCAAGGGGATCCCGATTATCATCTTTTGCGGGCACATTACCTCACAGGTCCCTTGTCTGGCCAGCTCGTCGGCTTCGCAGTTTCCTGCAATGCCACTGTGACCAGGTACAAAAATTATCTTTATGTCGAAGAATTCTGATGCAATCGAGAGGGAGACCAGGCATTCCGTGACCAGCTTCGAATGCACCATAATAGAGCCTAGGGCCCTAAAGCCGCTTGGCTATCGTAGTAAATATTTACCTTCTTAGCAGTTATTACGCAAGTAAGTAGCCAGTCAGCTGCTTCTTTAATTGCGGCCACCTCTGCTTGGAACACACGGCAGTGATCCGGTAGCCTGAATTTGAGTTTGATGGGGAGCTCTTTGCAGAATACTCCTCCTCCAACCCTACCGTCCAGCTTTGAGCCATCCGTGAACAGGTTAACGAGGCCCTGTCCCCAAGTGTTGCCCCCGGTCCACTCCTCACCTAGTGGAATATGGGGGGAGTTGAGCTCTGGGTATTTTATATTTCCTCGTGCAAAGGACGGGCCCCGTCTTAAGAGGATTCACCGATAAGCCGCAGTCTGCTGCCCATTGAACCACTATGTTCAGATATCCCTGCATTAAATCGTACAGGGTATCTATAAACTTTCCTCTAACAATTAATGCCACATTATCCGCGTAGGCAATCACCCTACAGCCCCTCCTCACCAGCTCCTTCAGCAAGTCATTGATAACAATGATCCAGAGAAATGGTGAGAGAACGCCGCCTTGCGGCGTGCCTCTGCTCACCTGCCGGCGGAGATAGACGCCGCCCAACTCTGCCACGACCGTTCTGTCGCTGAGCATTCTGTAGATAATCCTGGAGAGGTCGGCTCCGACCCCCAGCCTACCCAGAGCTTTAGTGATTGCCTCCGGGAGAACGTTATTAAAAGCCCCCTCAATGTCGAGGAAGGCGCCAACTGCAAGTTCTTTCTGATATAGGGATTCCTCAATATCTTTAACAATTGTGTGCAGAGCAGATTCCACTGATCTGCCTTTACAGTAAGCATGTTGGGTATGAGACAAACGCCCCCGAGGAATTTCGCTCCTAATGTGTAGGTCAATCAACCTCTCAAGGGTTTTCAGCAAAAAAGATGAGAGACTGATTGGCCTAAAATCCTTAGGGGAGACATGTGAGCTCTTGTCAGCCATGGGTATGAACACAACCCTCACAGCCCTCCAAGATCCCGGTATATAGCTCCTGGCTATGCAGCTCGCATAGATAGGGCTCAGCCAGCGGCATGACACCACTGCAGATTTCTGCAGTTGGGCAGGTATGATGCCATCAGGACCAGGCGACTTGGAGGCCCCGAAGGAGCCAATGGCCCAAGCCAAGCGGTACTCATCCAACAGCCAGCCCCGGTTCTGAAGACAGGTTGGTGTACTTCCCAAGCTAGTGCCGCTAAATACCGGATTCGTTGGAAAATGAGCGTCGAGAAGCAGTTTTAGTGCTTCCTCGCCGCTCATCGCCCAACGTCCCGATTCATCCCGCAGGTATCCCAAGGGAGCCGAACTCCTCGTGAGTATTCGTCTGAATCTTGAACACTCATGACAGCCCTCCACGCTTCCACAGAAGTTCCTCCAAGAGTCTCTCTTGGCCTTCCTAATTTCGGACTTATAGATTCCAAGTCCTACTTTATACAGTTCCCATCCTGAGGGAGACTTAATTCTTTTAGCCCTATTAAAGAGGCGTCTGCACGAGGCCCTAAGCTCAGAGAGCTCTGCTGTCCACCAAGGTGGTTTCTCCTTCTTAGGGAGTGTTCTAAGTGGAGAGGAGCTTTCTAGAACCTTATTACAAGCTGAAGGGAAGATCTCCATCAGATCATCGATCGCTCCCTCCGAGAGATCTAAATTTTCCCTGGGTGCTTCGGGGAGAAGGTTCAGCAGATTCCTGCCGTAAATATTCCAGTTCGTTCTCCTCAGATCCCTGTAGGAGGGTCTTTTTGGACGAGTTTCAGTGAGAGAAAATTAAATATACCTGTGATCCGAGAAGGAGTGGGTGTTAAGCACCCTCCAATCGGAAATTCGGTTTAACAGTGAGGAGGAGGCCAGAGTAAGATCCAGCACCTCTTCCCTGGTTGCGGTATTGAAAGTGGGGTCTTTACCCCTGTTGCAAATAAACAAATCTTCGTTTAAAATAAAATCAAAAAGTGACTCACCTCTTGCATTTATGTTGGAACTTCCCCAACAGGTATGGTGGGAGTTTGCATCCGTCCCTACAATAACGCCGGTTTTCCTGCGCCTCTCTTCAGCCAGGGCTTCCCTCAGCATCATCGGAGGTGGCTCCACCTCGTCCTCATGCGCCATATAGGCCGACATCAGCCATAGCTTTCCCGCAGGGCCCTCTAGGCTCACAGTCACAATGTCTTTATTGCTAAAATTAGGCAAAATAAATCCATTAAGTTCCTTCCTGAGTCCAGAAATGCCGCTGCTGCTCAGCCACGGTTCCTGAATCAGAACTATATCAACTCCACCTTGTTCAAGGTGGAGCAATAGATTGGCGGACGCCACCTTAGAATGCTGAAGATTTATCTGAAGAATAATCATCTTCGATAATCCTCTCCTGCATCCCAAGGACGGTGTCCTCACTTTCCGAGGCCAGAAGCCTCTCCTCCTCCGCCTTGTCGAAGAATGACCCGATGCTTATGACGGACCCTGGTCGTGATGGAGCGTCACCAGCACTGTCAACCTCCGACTTGACGGAGTCTATCTCCATGTCCACAGGAGCTTCCTCAGCTGTGGGCCCTTCTTCCTCCCGCACCTCCGGATGTGCAGAGGCATCCGCTCTGGCATCGCTTTGGTAGACCTTAAGGACTACCTTTTCGAAACCATAGCTGATAACCCCCTTCGTTTCAGCGAGAGGACCGAGAGACTCTGCATTCAGCAGAATCAGCGCTTGCCGATATGATCTCTCAGTCTTCTCCACCTTAACCACCTTCCAGTTGTGCGTGGGGAGTTTCGGGTTGCAGTACGGGAGGATTTCCTCTGAAGTAGAGGGTTCGGAAAGGAGACACGTGCTCGCGGTCGCATAGGTAGATCCTTTTAATCCACCGCTTTCAGCTTAGCTCCCTTCCATACCTCTCCCACCAAGGCCACTGCCGCCCTGTACATAGTAGCCGACCGTTCGTCAGCGCAAACAATTCTTTTAAACGTGCCGTAGGGCCATCCGGCACTCTCACAGCAGGGGGGAGGGGGGTCCAGGGTTTTCCCTTACTACCCTCATGAAGACAGCGGAGATGGCGGACGCTACTCTCTTCCATTCCTCCCTGGAAATGGCGTCGTCCTCCCTACCGCTGTCCATGACTCCAAGAGTGATGTGGCCTGCCTGTTTAGCGACTTCGCTAAATGATTTGGGCAGACCGCCATCAGTTCTGGGTCTCTTTTCGAGGGAAACATCCTCCTCCTGGCAACCCCAAAGCCCCCGGAAAACTGATGGAGGACCCCTTGCGGGTACTGGCCACCCCATCCAGTGCTGCTAAATTAGGAGACGCAGCCGGTTCCGACTGCGGCCTCCTACCTACCATAAGCGGATTCCCGCTTGTGACCCCCACGTTCTTGCTGGAAGTCGGTTCCGATTTCGCCCCTCCTGTCCTACGAGAGATGGTTTTAGGACTCGGTTCCGAGTTCCCGTTACTATTTGAGGTTTTTGTTGTTTGTTTTGTTGTGTTTGTTGAATTGGTGTTCATGTTTTATATTAAGTGGGTCCCCACTCGAAGCCGCTATCCAAAGCCCGTCGAAGTGTAGTCGTCCCTTAGAGGTCGCATGGTTGTCTATGCCGCGGCAGTGAGGCCATGCGAGCTTTGACGCATGCCCGGTCGCAAAGACGGGAGTCATCTCAACCGCACCTACACCGCCAACCCAATGGCGACGGGCTTGGAACGTACTCCGAGGCCTGCCAGGGTTTTAACGGGGCGGGGGCGGTTACGGCATTAGCCCACCAGCTATTTCTGTTAAGTTTCACCCTAACACACTCAGGTGGCAGAATGCCGCAACCACCAGCAAAGGGTCAGAAAGATTCCAAATCGTAAAAAAAGAGAAGATCCAAAGACGAAAGCAGGGAGTCGTCACCGTTCAGGTTGTCGGAAAGGCCGTTCAGGCCGCAGATCATTTGGCGCTATCCAGGGTGCACCACGCGGAGGCGACCTGCTTTGCACCCCTATGAATGTCTATACAAGACGACGTTGCTCAATACGAGCAGCGCCTCCAGAATTGGGAAGGACCTCTCCGAGCCGTTTGATACCAAACGAGGTTTCAGACAGGGCGACTCGTTGTCGTGTGACTTATTTAACCTGAGGTTGGAAAGGATCGTACGAGTCACAGAACTTAATCGCTTAGGCACAATATTTTATAAGAGCGTACAATTGTTGACGTATGCCGATGATATTGACATCATCGGCCTTATCAACCGCGCTGTTAGTTCTGCCTTCTCCAAACTGGATAAAGAGGCAAAGCGAATGGGTCTGGTGGTGAAAGAGGACAAAACAAAGTACCTCCTGTCTTCAAACAAACAGTCGGCGTACTCGCGTATCGGCACCCACGTCACTATTGACAGTTATAATTTCGAGGTTGTAAAGGACTTCGTATATTTAGGAACTAGCATTAACACCTGTAACAATGTCAACCTAGAAATCCAACAGGCGCTACTTTGGACTAAGTAGGCAAGTGAGTAATAAAATCCTCTCTGCACGAACAAAACCAACACTTTACAAGGCTCTCATCATGCCCGTTGGCAACGGCGAATATCGCAGGCGATGGAACGATGAGCTGTATGAGCTTAACAAAGACATAGACATAGCGCTGTGAATAAAGATGCAACGGCTAGGTTGGCTGGGTCGTGTCGTCCGAATGGATACAAACGCTGCGGCTCTGAAAGTATTCAATGCGATACCAGCTGGTGATAGCAGAGGAAGAGGAAGGCCTCCTCTGCGTTGGAAAGATCAGGTGGAGAAGGACTTGGCTTCACTTGGTGTGTCCAACTGACGCCGGATAGCACGAGAACGAAACGACTGGCGCTTTGTTAAACTCGGCCAAAATCGCATAAGTGGTTTTCGCGCCAATTAAGAAGAAGAAGAAGTAAGAGATTGAGCATGACCAAGAAATGAGCACGAAATTTCCACGGATTGTGCAGTTATTGCCATCGTTTTGTTCCAGGATTCTCAAATATTACCCGGTGTCTCCACAATCTCACTAAGAGGAGATAGTGTGGCACAAGGAACAAGAGGAAGGGATCCAGCAGCTGAAATAGCTTCTTTGTACTGCACCTATGCTAGCGTATTCCGTCGCGACAGGAAAGTCCATTGTGGATACAAATGCTAGCGCATACAGAATAGAGGGAGTACTGTTACAGACCATAAATATTCCAGAAAAAGTGAACGCTTGCTATAGCAGAGTCCTCGGAGATGAATTACTGCGTGACCAGACGAAAACTGTTAGCTGTAGTTTGAGTGCGTTAAACATTTCCACATATGCTTGTACGGTGAATGATTGCAGTTAAGAACAGACCATGCAGTAAGATGTTAACTCTAGCTAAGGTATCCGGAGGAACAAATTGCACGTTGGATAGAAAGGCTGCAAAAGTCTGACTTCAGGAACAGGCATCGAAAATGGGAACAACATGGAAATGCTGATGCACTATCTCGCAACCTGTTTCTATGGAGTGTAAGCATTGTTCGAAAGACGACTAAAGCAGTAACAACCCGATGATTTTTGTGCCTCCACCGCTACGCTACCGCATCTAGTTATTGTTCCCGCATTTTCGCTTTCAATTTGTGCTCTTTTGATTGCTTTTCAAAGTAAGTACACATTAAACTTGCAAATCGGTTAAATAACATCGTGCAAACGTAAAAGAGTAGGTTGCGGAAGATCATAACGCTTCCTTTGGAATACAACATGTGTTATGCAGCCAAGTTCAAATCTACCTAAGCTTAAGCTCCCCTGCTTTAATGACAAGTATTCAGGATATCGCGAGACTTGACCAGCATTAAAAAATTCAACCACTTGCGGAATTGGCAGCAGCAAGCGAAAACGATCTAAATGTTTTGGATGGCTAAAGGGTCATTATGGAAATAAGACTCATTTTTTGGAAAATATTCCATCCCTGTTTGAATTACCGGTTGGTGCAAAAACAAACAGTATTTAGGCTAAGAGTCTAATCGGTAAGGCTTCAGGTATTTTTGGCTATCTGTTGTTATTGTTATAGCAGTATACTAAACCCTGTCCGTGCAAATAGATTACCGGTCGTCTTCGTCGTCTTCCAGAGGGAGACGAATGCTAGATGAGTGAGTTTGACGGGCATGTGAAAAGGTGGTTAGTATCGTCCGGGGTACCAATTATCCGAGTAGTAGAACACTGTCTGAAGTAGAGAGCGGCATTAACAATAACTGTAACGATTTCCGGAAAGGTAGTTTGCGAAGTTGTTATTAGAGCTTTGTCAGTAGTTCACACATTTTTAATTGCTGAAATCACGGATGAAATAATAATCGGCGTAGATTTCATGGTGCTGCATGGATTTACATTGACTTTAGGTAAAAGGGCTCTGTCGGGTCAGAATATACAGATACTCCTGAGCGCCCGCTATGAGCCCAGTGTACAGTCAAGTCCTTAAGTCACCGTCAACGGATTCTGCCAAAATCCGAAGCAGTCATATGGGATAATGTGGAAGGGGGCTGTGGGACAGGCGAAGTGTAGATCGTAAAATCTGCTGAGGAGACGGCGAACATAATCGTGGGAAGAGCTCTAGTGAAGACGGGAAAAGACACGAGAGTTGCAGAAAGGGTCCTAAATAATTTCAATTTAACAGTTAGTAAACAGCGATGGACCACAACAGGAAAGGAAAGTATTCCGTATTCCAGGAAGCAGGAAGAAACACCTCCGATTTCATACGGATTTGATTCCAGGAAGTAAGAAGGGTAGGGAGAACGAAAGATAACAGATTGCTAGAAAAACACGACTACCTATTCAACGGCGACTGTGGAAAGTCTGGAAGAACTGCCAGCGTGAAACATCGAATATATACAGAGATGCAAAGCAAATTCTGAATGAAGTCACGAAAAAGGACGGCTTCCCATCACCAGAAATATATGACACTCTCAACACTTTATCCGGCGCGAAATAATTTCCCACTCTTGATCGAAGAAGTGGTTAGTGGCTGGTGGAAATTGAAGATTGTGATCGTGAGAAGACAGACTTCATCATAGGAAATGGATTGTGGCAGTTTTCTATGATGCCTTTCGGATTATGTCACGCACGAGCTACCTTTGAGCACGTTCTGAGTGAACTGTACTGGAAAACGTGTTTGGTCTATCTGGATGGACTCATTATCATGACTAAAAATTATGAAAATTATCATGAGTAAAATAAAAAGTCCTTCTGCGCATCGCCTGCGTGGGATTACGATTGATTCCAAAGAAGTGTGCCTTGTTTAAAACAGAAGTCACGTATAAGGTGACAACAAAAAGCATCAAGACAGATGAAAATAAAATGAAGGCAGTAAAAGATTGAGGGTGGAGGATGGAAAGTGACAGATCGCCATTCACTTGGGAGTGGCCAGGACGATTCTTCTACATATGGTTAAAGCAGCTCACAATTTCCGGGATTAGCCCAAGTATCCTCTGGGTAGCTTCCGAACACCCGTTCGCGATCGAGCTAACGTGAGACGGCGAGGCATTCCAGGATAGCTGGTTGTGCTCTGGGTTTGGGACCCGTCACTTAAAAATCCCACCCAATGAAAAGATTAAAAAAGCCTCGGATGAGAACTTCCTACACTAATGCCTATCCCGGCAAACGAATTCAACCCCGATTTGAGGGCGTGCACCTCGAACGACCGGTCCGTTAATGAGGAAGGTGCCTCTGAGAGTAAAGGCTGACATCACTGCCATTCAAGAGATGCGATGGACGGGACAAGGAAAGAAAAACATAGGACTTTGTGACGTCTACTGCAGCTGCCACGTAAAGAAGCGCAAACTCGATGTCGGATTTGTTGCGCGGGAGAGACTTCGTCGCCAAGTACTGTCTTTCACTCCGGTGGACGAGCGTCTCGCAATAATCCGCATAAAAGGCTATCGCGCTCATTTGCGCCCACGCCCCGACGGAAGAGAAGGACGATGCGACCAAAGATTCCTTCTATGAGCGCCTGGAACGTTCCTATGAGCGCTGCCCCCACCACGACATAAAAATCGTGCTTGGCGACTTCAACGCCAGGGTGGGCAAGGAGGGAATTTTTGGTGCCACAGTCGGAAAATTCAGCATGCGCAACGAAACATCCGGGAACTCACAGAGGCTGATCAACTTCGCCGGGGCCCGAAACATGGTAGTCTGTAGCACCAAATTCTACCATAAAAAGATACACCAGGCTACCTGGTTGTCTCCTGATCGAAAAACGTGAAACCAGATCGATCATGTTGTGATATATGGAAGGCACGCTTCAAGTGTATTAGATGTACGTACGATCCGAGGACCCAACATCGACTCGGATCATTACCTTGTTGCAGCCAAGCTGAACACACGCCTCTGCGCAGCAAACAACGTACATCTACCTGTGCAAAGCTTGTTCAACACCAAAAAGCTGCAATCCCAACAGACAGCCAGAAGATTCGACACTCGACTCTCACTCGTGCTCTCAGAGCGTACCGCCTAGCAAATCGGCATGCACGAGCAATGGAGCAACATTTGTGGTTCTCTAGCGAGGCCAAAAAAACACTTGGTACGGCGAGGAATGTCAGGCAGTTGCAAAAAGAAGAACTGCTGCCTATAGAGCCACGTTGCGATCGGGCGCAACGTGGCAATGTGGGATCCCTACCAAGAGGAAGAGAGACATATTATCGAGCAGAAGAAACGAAAGGCCGAAATGCGTGAGTGCGAGAAACTTGAGATGCTGGCCAATAGGAACAACCCCCGAAATTTCTACCAGAAAGTTCGGTGGCTTACAAAAGGTTTTAAGACCGGGGCATTTTCCTGAAAAAAAACAAAGACGGTGATCTGGTTACTGACATCCAGAGCAATCCTTAATTATGAAGGGAACACTTCTCGAACCTGTTAAATAGTGATAGCTGTGCATGTCACAGAGAATGTGAAATTTTCGTTCGGCTACCGAACCATGACGAGGTGAGAAAAGCGATAACGCGGCTAAGGAACAATAAAGCCGCGGGCGCCGACGGACTTCCGGCTGAGCTATTCAACCATGGCGGTGAGGAGCTGGTAAGGTGCATGCATCAGCTTCTATGCAAAATATGGTCGGATGAAAGCATGCCTGCTGATTGGAATTTAAGTGTGCTCTACCCAATCCATAAGAAGGGTGATCCGGACATCTGTGCGAATTATCGCGGGATTAGTCTTCTAAATAACGCCTATAAAGTTCTAGTGAGCGTATTGTGTGAAAGGGTGAAGCCCACCGTCAACTAACTAATTGGATCTTATCAGTGTGGCTTTAAACGTGGAAAGTCTACCATCGACCAAATATTCACAATACGCCAAATCTTGGAAAAAACCCACACAAGGAGAATCGACACACACCATTTTATCGTCGATTTCAAAGCTGCATTCGACTCTATGGAAAGGAGTTACCTGTATGCCGCGATGTCTGAATGTCTAGGTTAGGTAAGGTAGTGATGGTTGCCCATCCTTTGTGATACCATTGCAAGAGGGTGAAGGAAAAAAGGGGAGAAAAGGAAGGGATGGAGAATGGTGAGTGTTTGTGGACTACGAACGGTGACTAGTCTGCGGTTAACCTCTTTATGCTGCTGATGAAGTTCATCACATTTTTGTTATCAACACCTGCTATATCAGCAGGCGCAGAAAACAAGTGAGAACCAAGATGCTTGAATCTTAGTCCCGCGAAAGCTGGGCAGCTAAGGAACAGGTGCTGAGATGATTCCACCTCATCCTCCATACAGCTGACGCAAAAAGGTCTCGAAGTAATTCCGAGTCTCACGGCATGTATACCTCGCGGACAGTGCCCCGTAAGGATGCCCACGAAATTTGAGAGAAGACATTTTGTCATCCCCAGGATATCCCTCGAATGCCTCCTATCCAAACGTGGCCAGAAGGACTTCGCGACCCTACACGTACGTGTACTTGCCCAGCGCTCGCTGAGTTGGTGCAGAGCCCATCCTTCCAGGAGTAGAGCGCAGGTTGTCAAGGGGATCCCGATCCTCTTCTTTTGCGGGCACATTACCTCACAGGTCCCTTGTCTGGCCAGCTCGTCGGCTTCGCAGTTTCCTGCAATGCCACTGTGACCAGGTACAAAAATTATCTTTATGTCGAAGAATTCTGATGCAATCGAGAGGGAGACCAGGCATTCCGTGACCAGCTTCGAATGCACCATAATAGAGCCTAGGGCCCTAAAGCCGCTTGGCTATCGGAGTAAATATTTACCTTCTTAACAGTTATTACGCAAGTAAGTAGCCAGTCAGCTGCTTCTTTAATTGCGGCCACCTCTGCTTGGAACACACGGCAGTGATCCGGTAGCCTGAATTTGAGTTTGATGGGGAGCTCTTTGCAGAATACTCCTCCTCCAACCCTACCGTCCAGCTTTGAGCCATCCGTGAACAGGTTAACGAGGCCCTGTCCCCAAGTGTTGCCCCCGGTCCACTCCTCACCTAGTGGAATATGGGGGGAGTTGAGCTCTGGGTATTTTATATTTCCTCGTGCAAAGGACGGGCCCCGTCTTAAGAGGACTCACCGATAAGCCGCAGTCTGCTGCCCATTGAACAACTATGTTCAGATATCCCTGCATTAAATCGTACAGGGTATCTATAAACTTTCCTCTAACAATTAATGCTACATCATCCGCGTAGGCAATCACCCTACAGCCCCTCCTCACCAGCTCCTTCAGCAAGTTATTGATAACAATGATCCAGAGAAATGGTGAGAGAGCCCCGCCTTGCGGCGTGTCTCTGTTCACCTGCCGGCGGAGATAGACACCGCCCAACTCTGCCACGACCGTTCTGTCGCTGAGCATTCTGTAGATAATCCTGGAGAGGTCGGCTCCGACCCCCAGCCTACTCAGAGCTTTAGTGATTGCCACCGGGAGAACGTTATTAAAAGCCCCCTCAATGTCGAGGAAGGCGCAACTGCAAGTTCTTTCTGATATAGGGATTCCTCAATATCTTTAACAATTGTGTGCAGAGCAGATTCCACTGATCTGCCTTTACAGTAAGCATGTTGGGTATGAGACAAACGCCCCCGAGGAATTTCGCTCCTTATGTGTAGGTCAATCAACCTCTCAAGGGTTTTCAGCAAAAAAGATGAGAGACTGATTGGCCTAAAATCCTTAGATCTGCAGATGCAAATTTCTGCAGTTGGGCAGGTATGATGCCATCAGGACCAGGCGACTTGAAGGCCCCGAAGGAGCCAATGGCCCAAGCCAAGCGGTACTCATCCAACAGCCAGCCCCGGTTCTGAAGACAGGTTGGTGTACTTCCCAAGCTAGTGCCGCTAAATACCGGATTCGTTGGAAAATGAGCGTCGAGAAGCAGTTTTAGTGCTTCCTCGCCGCTCATCGCCCAACGTCCCGATTCATCCCGCAGGTATCCCAAGGGAGCCGAACTCCTCGTGAGTATTCGTCTGAATCTTGAACACTCATGACAGCCCTCCACGCTTCCACAGAAGTTCCTCCAAGAGTCTCTCTTGGCCTTCCTAATTTCGGACTTATAGATTCCAAGTCCTACTTTATACAGTTCCCATCCTGAGGGAGACTTAGTTCTTTTAGCCCTATTAAAGAGGCGTCTGCACGAGGCCCTAAGCTCAGAGAGCTCTGCTGTCCACCAAGGTGGTTTCTCTTTCTTAGGGAGTGTTCTAAGTGGACAGGAGATTTCTAGAACCTTATTACAAGCTGAAGGGAAGATCTCCACCAGATCATCGATCGCTCCCTCCGAGAGATCTAAATTTTCCCTGGGTGCTTCGGGGAGAAGGTTCAGCAGATTCCTGCCGTAAATATTCCAGTTCGTTCTCCTCAGATCCCTGTAGGAGGGTCTTTTTGGACGAGTTTCAGTGAGAGAAAATTTAATATACCTGTGATCCGAGAAGGAGTGGGTGTTAAGCACCCTCCAATCGGAAATTCGGTTTAACAGTGAGGAGGAGGCCAGAGTAAGATCCAGCACCTCTTCCCTGGTTGCGGTATTGAAAGTGGGGTCCTTACCCCTGTTGCAAATAAACAAATCTTCGTTTAAAATAAAATCAAAAAGTGACTCACCTCTTGCATTTATGTTGGAACTTCCCCAACAGGTATGGTGGGAGTTTGCATCCGTCCCTACAATAACGCCGGTTTTCCTGCGCCTCGCTTCAGCCAGGGCTTCCCTCAGCATCATCGGAGGTGGCTCCACCTCGTCCTCATGCGCCATATTCATTTTTTTTTGTTTTTTATATTCATTTTATTCAATTAATAGTCTAAAAATACAGTATTTCTTACAGACTATGAAAACAAATTAATGCTAAATTAATTAATCAAAGTAAAATTAAACTTATAGTTAACTAGCTTCAATTTTAATGAGTAAAAAGAAAAAAATAAAATTTCTTATAACTTACAGAGAGGATTAATTCATTTTAGAAAGTCAAGAAATACAAAGTTTCTTACTGACTACAATAGAACTAAGAGTATTTATATAGAAGTAGTTGACAAAATTAAAGCTTATTAAACTAAATTAACAAAATATATTAGGTAGTTATTTAGAATTCTTACAAAGGAAGAAATTTTTTAATTGGGCATTAAATACATGTTTCGCTCTGGAAAAGTCTAGATCCAAAAATGAGGCGAGATAGTTAATGTCAGACAGCGTTCTAACAAGAGGTGCTTTGGAACTATATAATGTCCTCCTAACGCCAACATGAAAAATTTTGACACGGCGAAAATTCCTGCAAGGAACATTAAAATGTATTCTTTCAAGATGAAACGGGCAGTCAATTAGTCCATTAACAAGATCGAAAATAAAAGAAACTGACTGAAACGTGCCTCTGTCACTTAATGGACAGAGACTAATCAAACGACAGCGTGAGACGTATGATGGTTTGGGGTCTGAGAAATTGAGTGAATGTAGCGCGAAACGCACAAAAATTTTTTGAACCCTCTCCACTCGATTTATATGAACTGCATGATAAGGCCTCCAAATAAAAGAGGCATAATCTAATTTGGACCGCACAAACGCGGAGTATAAAATCTTAAGAGTATATGGATCAGTGAAGTGCGATGAGTTACGTCTAACAAAGGCGAGCATAGCAAGAGAATTGGAAACGGCATAATTTAGGTGCGTTATAAAATTAAGCTTTGAATCAAAGAAAACCCCTAAATCTTTTATCACATCAGACGAGGCAAGATATGTATAATTGATATGATAAGAGGTGTTGAGGGGGTTTTGAAGCTTAGAAAATGTGATTTTATGACATTTTTCAATATTAAGAAATAGACGATTTATAAGGCACCAGGAAAATAAATTATTCAACTTGGACTGTAGGGCGGCTGAATCACTAGAATTTTTTATTTCAGCGTACACTTTAAGATCATCAGCATAGAGAAGAAAATTAGCAAAGGAAAAACACGAATAAATATCATTAATAAACAAAACAAATAACAAAGGTCCTAAAATACTACCCTGAGGTACACCAGAGGTGGCAGTGTAGTGTTTCGAAGAAACACCATCGACAACTACAGTGCAGCATCTCTTTATTAAATAGGACCGAATCCAATTAAGGAAAGTAGAATGAAAACCGAGACAAGCCAATTTAGTTATTAAAATCGTATGGGAGATTTTATCAAAGGCTTTAGAAAAATCCGTGTATATCACGTCAATTTGGAAACCATTCTGGAAGCCAGCGTGGCAATCATCAGAAAAAACGGATAAGTTAGTTAAGGTAGATCTTGCAGCTACAAAACCATGCTGACGTGGACTAATGAGACGTTTAACACTAAAATATAACTTGTCTTTAACAACGCATTCAAAGAGTTTAGATACCGCAGATAATTTGGAAATTGGTCGGTAATTTACAATATCACTTTTATTACCGCTTTTGAAGATAGGAGTGACTGAAGTCAGCTTCCAATCATCGATAAATATTCCTTCGGCCAAGGATTTGTTAAAAATTAGTTTAAGAGGTTGAACCAAAGAGCGACAATTTTTAAACAAAGTTACAGAGAGCCCGTCTACATCCGAATATAGGCCGACATCAGCCATAGCTTTCTCGCAGGGCCCTCTAGGCTCACAGTCACAATGTCTTCATTGCTAAAATTAGGCAAAATAAATGCATTAAGTTCCTTCCTGAGTCCAGAAATGCCGCTGCTGCTCAGCCACGGTTCCTGAATCAGAACTATATCAACTCCACCTTGTTCAAGGTGGAGCAATAGATTGGCGGACGCCACCTTAGAATGCTGAAGATTTATCTGAAGAATAATCATCTTCGATAATCCTCTCCAGCATCCCAAGGACGGTGTCCTCACTTTCCGAGGCCAGAAGCCTCTCCTCCTCCGCCTTGTCGAAGAATGACCCGATGCTTATGACGGACCCTGGTCGTGATGGAGCGTCACCAGCACTGTCAACCTCCGACTTGACGGAGTCTATCTCCATGTCCACAGGAGCTTCCTCAGCTGTGGGCCCTTCTTCCTCCCGCACCTCCGGATGTGCAGAGGCATCCGCTCTGGCATCGCTTTGGTAGACCTTAAGGACTACCTTTTCGAAACCACAGCTGATAACCCCCTTTGTTTCAGCGAGAGGACCGAGAGACTCTGCATTCAGCAGAATCAGCGCTTGCCGATATGATCTCTCAGTCTTCTCCACCTTAACCACCTTCCAGTTGTACGTGGGGAGTTTCGGGTTGCAGTACGGGAGGATTTCCTCTGAAGTAGAGGGTTCGGAAAGGAGCCAGACACGTGCTCGCGGTCGCATAGGTAGATCCTTTTAATCCACCGCTTTCAGCTTAGCTCCCTTCCATACCTCTCCCACCAAGGCCACTGCCGCCCTGTACATAGTAGCCGACCGTTCGTCAGCGCAAACAATTCTTTTAAATGTGCCGTAGGGCCATCCGGCACTCTCACAGCAGGGGGGAGGGGGGTCCAGGGTTTTCCCTTACTACCCTCATGAAGACAGCGGAGATGGCGGACGCTACTCTCTTCCATTCCTCCCTGGAAATGGCGTCGTCCTCCCTACCGCTGTCCATGACTCCAAGAGTGATGTGGCCTGCCTGTTTAGCGACTTCGCTAAATGATTTGGGCAGACCGCCATCAGTTCTGGGTCTCTTTTCGAGGGAAACATCCTCCTCCTGGCAACCCCAAAGCCCCCGGAAAACTGATGGAGGACCCCTTGCGGGTACTGGCCACCCCATCCAGTGCTGCTAAATTAGGAGACGCAGCCGGTTCCGACTGCGGCCTCCTACCTACCATAAGCGGATTCCCGCTTGTGACCCCCACGTTCTTGCTGGAAGTCGGTTCCGATTTCGCCCCTCCTGTCCTACGAGAGATGGTTTTAGGACTCGGTTCCGAGTTCCCGTTACTATTTGAGGTTTTTGTTGTTTGTTTTGTTGTGTTTGTTGAATTGGTGTTCATGTTTTATATTAAGTGGGTCCCCACTCGAAGCCGCTATCCAAAGCCCGTCGAAGTGTAGTCGTCCCTTAGAGGTCGCATGGTTGTCTATGCCGCGGCAGGGAGGCCATGCGAGCTTTGACGCATGCCCTCATAAGGCATGCGTTCAGAGCCAGACCGGTCGCAAAGACGGGAGTCATCTCAACCGCACCTACACCGCCAACCCAATGGCGACGGGCTTGGAACGTACTCCGAGGCCTGCCAGGGTTTTAACGGGGCGGGGGCGGTTACGGCATTAGCCCACCAGCTATTTCTGTTAAGTTTCACCCTAACACACTCAGGTGGCAGAATGCCGCAACCACCAGCAAAGGGTCAGAAAGATTCCAAATCGTAAAAAAAAGAGAAGATCCAAAGACGAAAGCAGGGAGTCGTCACCGTTCAGGTTGTCGGAAAGGCCGTTCAGGCCGCAGATCATTTGGCGCTATCCAGGGTGCACCACGCGGAGGCGACCTGCTTTGCACCCCTATGATCTCAATACGAGCAGCGCCTCCAGAATTGGGAAGGACCTCTCCGAGCCGTTTGATACCAAACGAGGTTTCAGACAGGGTGACTCGTTGTCGTGTGACTTATTTAACCTGATGTTGGAAAGGATCGGACCAAGAAATGAGCACGAAATTTCCACGGATTGTGCAGTTATTGCCATCGTTTTGTTCCAGGATTCTCAAATATTACCCGGTGTCTCCACAATCTCACTAAGAGGAGATAGTGTGGCACAAGGAACAAGAGGAAGGGATCCAGCAGCTGAAATAGCTTCTTTGTACTGCACCTATGCTAGCGTATTCTGTCGCGACAGGAAAGTCCATTGTGGATACAAATGCTAGCGCATACAGAATAGAGGGAGTACTGTTACAGACCATAAATGTTCCAGAAAAGGTGAACGCTTGCTATAGCAGAGTCCTCGGAGATGAATTACTGCGTGACCAGACGAAAACTGTTAGCTGTAGTTTGAGTGCGTTAAACATTTCCACATATGCTTGTACGGTGAATGATTGCAGTTAAGAACAGACCATGCAGTAAGATGTTTACTCTAGCTAAGGTATCCGGAGGAACAAATTGCACGTTGGATAGAAAGGCTGCAAAAGTCTGACTTCAGGAACAGGCATCGAAAATGGGAACAACATGGAAATGCTGATGCACTATCTCGCAACTTGTTTCTATTGAGTGTAAGCATTGTTCGAAAGACGTCTAATGCAGTAACAACCCGATGATTTTTGTGCCTCCACCGCTACGCTACCGCATCTAGTTATTGTTCCCGCATTTTCGCTTTCAATTTGTGCTCTTTTGATTGCTTTTCAAAGTAAGTACACATTAAACTTGCAAATCGGTTAAATAACATCGTGCAAACGTAAAAGAGTAGGTTGCGGAAGATCATAACGCTTCCTTTGGAATACAACATGTGTTATGCAGCCAAGTTCAAATCTACCTAAGCTTAAGCTCCCCTGCTTTAATGACAAGTATTCAGAATATCGCGAGACTTGACCAGCATTAAAAAATTCAACCACTTGCGGAATTGGCAGCAGCAAGCGAAAACGATCTAAATGTTTTGGATGGCTAAAGGGTCATTATGGAAATAAGACTCATTTTTTGGAAAATATTCCATCCCTGTTTGAATTACCGGTTGGTGCAAAAACAAACAGTATTTAGGCTAAGAGTCTAATCGGTAAGGCTTCAGGTATTTTTGGCTATCTGTTGTTATTGTTATAGCAGTATACTAAACCCTGTCCGTGCAAATAGATTACCGGTCGTCTTCGTCGTCTTCCAGAGGGAGACGAATGCTAGATGAGTGAGTTTGACGGGCATGTGAAAAGGTGGTTAGTATCGTCCGGGGTACCAATTATCCGAGTAGTAGAACACTGTCTGAAGTAGAGAGCGGCATTAACAATAACTGTAACGATTTCCGGAAAGGTAGTTTGCGAAGTTGTTATTAGAGCTTTGTCAGTAGTTCACACATTTTTAATTGCTGAAATCACGGATGAAATAATAATCGGCGTAGATTTCATGGTGCTGCATGGATTTACATTGACTTTAGGTAAAAGGGCTCTGTCGGGTCAGAATATACAGATACTCCTGAGCGCCCGCTATGAGCCCAGTGTACAGTCAAGTCCTTAAGTCACCGTCAACGGATTCTGCCAAAATCTGAAGCAGTCATATGGGATAATGTGGAAGGGGGCTGTGGGACAGGCGAAGTGTAGATCGTAAAATCTGCTGAGGAGACGGCGAACATAATCGTGGGAAGAGCTCTAGTGAAGACGGGAAAAGACACGAGAGTTGCAGTAAGGGTCCTAAATAATTTCAATTTAACAGTTATTTCGGGTAAAGGATCTGTTATGGGGAAATTCCGGGCTGCAGAAGCATTAGTAAACAGCGATGGACCACAACAGGAAAGGAAAGTATTCCATATTCCAGGAAGCAGGAAGAAACACCTCCGATTTCATACGGATTTGATTCCAGGAAGTAAGAAGGGTAGGGAGAACGAAAGATAACAGATTGCTAGAAAAACACGACTACCTATTCAACGGCGACTGTGGAAAGTCTGGAAGAACTGCCAGCGTGAAACATCGAATATATACAGAGATGCAAAGCAAATTCTGAATGAAGTCACGAAAAAGGACGGCTTCCCATCACCAGAAATATATGACACTCTCAACACTTTATCCGGCGCGAAATAATTTCCCACTCTTGATCGAAGAAGTGGTTAGTGGCTGGTGGAAATTGAAGATTGTGATCGTGAGAAGACAGACTTCATCATAGGAAATGGATTGTGGCAGTTTTCTATGATGCCTTTCGGATTATGTCACGCACGAGCTACCTTTGAGCACGTTCTGAGTGAACTGTACTGGAAAACGTGTTTGGTCTATCTGGATGGACTCATTATCATGACTAAAAATTATGAAAATTATCATGAGTAAAATAAAAAGTCCTTCTGCGCATCGCCTGCGTGGGATTACGATTGATTCCAAAGAAGTGTGCCTTGTTTAAAACAGAAGTCACGTATAAGGTGACAACAAAAGGCATCAAGACAGATGAAAATAAAATGAAGGCAGTAAAAGATTGAGGGTGGAGGATGGAAAGTGACAGATCGCCATTCACTTGGGAGTGGCCAGGACGATTCTTCTACATATGGTTAAAGCAGCTCACAATTTCCGGGATTAGCCCAAGTATCCTCTGGGTAGCTTCCGAACACCCGTTCGCGATCGAGCTAACGTGAGACGGCGAGGCATTCCAGGATAGCTGGTTGTGCTCTGGGTTTGGGACCCGTCACTTAAAAATCCCACCCAATGAAAAGATTAAAAAAGCCTCGGATGAGAACTTCCTACACTAATGCCTACCCCGGCAAACGAATTCAACCCCGATTTGAGGGCGTGCACCTCGAACGACCGGTCCGTTAATGAGGAAGGTGCCTCTGAGAGTAAAGGCTGACCTCACTGCCATTCAAGAGATGCGATGGACGGGACAAGGAAAGAAAAACATAGGACTTTGTGACGTCCATTCCCATGGCAGCCGGTTCTACGTTACCGGAATGACTCGGGTTTTTATTCCCGACCAAGGGCTGCCGCCCCAGTACACTAGCCCTGTCTAGTGCACCGTATTTTACCCCAAACCTGTCGTCACAGGAGCAACTCATTGCAGCCAGTTTGCTCCAAATACTTCTCTTCCGGGCTGGCGTCGAACCCAACCCCGGACCTGAAGTATTTTACTGCTGCATTTGCCACAAACGGCTCCACCCGAACTCCACCTCGGTTAGGTGTAACCAGTGCAACGGGTGGTGCCATCTTAAGACCTGTTCAGGCCTTAAGACTCACAGGGAGTGGTCCACAAGGTATGTGGCCACGTGTTGCTCCCGCCCACAGGCGGCCACCGCCTCTACGGCTACACTGCCCTCAGTGCCGGCACATCACACTGCCGCCACTAACAACACCTCAACGGCCAGGAGCCCCCAAGAGCAACACGACTCCCTCTCCAACCCACAACCCTCCTGCTCCTACCCCAGTGCGGGGACAAACCAGCAGCTCTTGGTCCCCCGCACAGTCTGCTCCGTGTGCCAGACCGTAGTACCTCGGAACCTGACAACTGTCCAATGCAGTTCTTGCAGTGGCTGGTGTCACTTTCGGAGGTGCTCCGGCCTGCACACCACCCGTGAGTGGACACGCGACTACGTTGCCCCCTGCTGCAGAGCTCTGCACCCGCAACCGCCCTCCGTGGCGCGGCCACCCGACAACATCAGGCCACTCCCCATTTTGCGGAACGCGCAGCAGGACCAACGCAGACAACATCACGCATCCCTCACCCCCCGAATTACGACGACCCTCCCGCGAAGCTTCAAGCTTTTGCAACTGAACTGCAACGGACTAACGAGTAAGATTGACGAGATAGTCGACTTCATGAGTCGGTTCGGAATTAAGATAGCTGCGGTCCAAGAGACAAAACTGCACGCTAGCTCCCCCCTGATTACCAGGGACGGCTATAACGTGCACCGAAAGGACCGCGAGCGAGACAACGGTGGTGGCCTAGCGTTCATAGTACACCATTCAGTGCAGTATCGTCTTATTGATGAAGGCATCGACCGCAGGGACAGCACCTTAGAACGTCAAGGTATAGCTGTCCGGTCAGGCGATGCCGAGCTTGAAATTTACAACATTTACATACCCCCTGTCACCTGCTGCCCGGCAGGATATCTCCCCGATATTGGTGCGCTCATCAGGGGAGAAAACCGATTGGTAGTAGGTGACTTTAACGCGCATCACGATCTTTGACATTCAAGCCTGCCAACTGATCGTAGGGGACAGCTGTTGGCAGAGCAGATAGACGATTCGACGTTCAGCACTGTAAACGACGACGCCCCCACTAGGGTAGTGGGCAATTGTAGCAGCTCGCCTGACATAACAATTGCTAGCGCTGGACTGATAAATAGCATAACCTGGCGACCTATGCTATCGCTTGCATCAGACCACTTGCCCATTATCATCTCGATCGAGAGACCCGCCGATTTTGTTTCCGCGGATCACCGGTCATATATCAACTTTAACAAAGCTGATTGGACCAGATTCGCGGAATTTACTGAGAACATCTTCGCAGCCCTACCCACTCCCACAGATGTGCGCGCAGGCGAACGCGCATTCCGCAAGGCGATTACAGCCGCCGCGGCTCGCTTCATACCTGCTGGACGGATCTGGGAATTACGTCCCAATTTCCCAGCCGAAGCAGCCGTTATGGCAAACGAGCGTGACCGTCTACGCCAGGCCGATCCCGGGGATCCTCGTATAAAGGATCTCAATTTGGAGATCCGGCAACTGGTCACCCAACATAAGCGGACCAAATGGGTAGAGCATCTGAAGTCCTGTAACTTCCCCTCTGGTGTGAGCAAGCTCTGGTCCACCGTAAGGTCCCTGTCGAACCCGACGAAGCACAACGACAAGGTGGATATCACCTTCAACGGTCGTACTTCGTCGGACCCGAAGAGATGCGCGAGCTACTTTAGCCGGCAATTTATATTGCATCCTCCGGTCGACAGATCCAAACGTTGTGCCACCAGACGGCTGCACAAACTGCCCTACAACAGTGCACCGCTTACTTTCACCAGCGACGAGGTTCAGGGGGCCATCAAACACATGAAACCATCAAAAGCCATTGGCCCCGACGGACTAAACATGCTGATGCTGAAAAAGCTGGGTCCATTGGGAGTAGAATATCTCACAAAGGTCTTCAACCTGTCTATGGCCACTCTCATCATTCCTGATAAGTGGAAATTAGGGAGGTTGGTCCCACTACTGAAGCCTGGGAAACCCGCCAACCAAGGGGAGTCTTATCGTCCGATAACTCTCCTTTCCCCAGTAGTGAAGACACTTGAGGCCCTTCTACTCCCACTCCTCACTCAACACCTGACTCCAGCCCCACACCAGCATGGTTTCCGTAGAGTGCACAGTACCACCACGGCACTCACCGTCATAAACACCCAGGTAAACCGCGGCCTTAACCAAAACCGCCCCTGCGAGAGGACTGTCCTAGTAGCGTTGGACCTACAAAAGGCTTTCGACACAGTCAGCCACGCCACGCTACTAGATGACATTTTACAGTCGACACTCCCGCCAGGGCTGAAGAGGTGGACCGCGAACTACCTGAGTGGTCGTCACTCATCGGTAGTATTTCGAGACCAAACCTCAAAACAGAGAAAAATAAAGCAAGGAGTACCGCAAGGTGGTGTCCTTTCACCCTTGCTTTTTAATTTCTATATTTCGAAACTCCCCCAGCCACCAGAGGGAGTCTCACTGGTCTCATATGCCGACGACTGCACGATAATGGCGTCGGGCAATGACATTGATGGCCTATGCTCAAAAGTAAACAACTACCTCGCCCGCCTTTCTCGCTTCTTCACTGCGAGAAACCTACAACTTTCTCCCACTAAATCCACGGCGACCCTTTTTACCACCTGGACAAAGGAGGTCAAGCTGCCACTTCAGGTACACGTCGACGATACCCCAATTCCGACGATAAACAACACCAGAATTTTGGGAGTCACCTTTGACAGCTTGCTCTCCTTCTCGGCGCACACAACCGCTATTGCAACGAGAGTACAGAATCGCAACAAGGTCATCAAGTCGCTTGCCGGCAGCACTTGAGGCAAAGACAAAGAAATGTTGATGTCGACTTTCAAAGCAATAGGCCGACCGGTTCTGAACTATGCCGCGCCTGTCTGGTCGCCTGGAACCAGTGATACGCAATGGACGAAGCTTCAGACCTGCCAGAATACTGCCATCAGGACCGCGACAGGATGTCTCCTGATGTCCCCTATCCACCATTTACATGACGAGGCGCACATGCTCCCGGTTAAGGAGCATAATAAAATGCTCGGCAAGCAGTTTCTGCTTGGGTGTCACCGTAGGCCTCACCCATGCAGACACCTGCTCGAGCCTGAGCCACCTCCCAGGCACATCAGGAGACACTTCCTCAACTACGTGGACGAGATCCAGGACAAAACTGACAGACCTCTCCAGGATCAGACAGTATACAGACAGGCTATTAACGACATTCATCGGGAGACACTTACCACCTTCCTAAACTCCCGACCCCCGAATGCCGTTATCGGAGTCCAACCACCACCTATCGCAGACGAAGAGCTCCAGCTTCCTCGAGAGTCCCGCGTAATCTTGGCTCAATTACGTTCTGGATATTGTAGCAGGTTAAACTCCTACCTATCCAGAATCGACCCCGACATACTAAACATATGTCCTGCATGTGAAGGTACCCCGCACGACACTAACCACCTCTTCACATGCCCCATCAAACCCACTCATCTAACACCTCTCTCCCTCTGGACCCAACCCGTCGAAACTGCCAGTTTCCTGGGCCTACCGTTAGATGAGCTAGACGAAGACGACCGGTAATTTACACGACACTGACAGGGCGAAGATACTGCTACAACAACAACAACAACTTTGTGACGTCTACTGCAGCTGCCACGTAAAGAAGCGCAAACTCGATGTTGGATTTGTTGCGCGGGAGAGACTTCGTCGCCAAGTACTGTCTTTCACTCCGGTGGACGAGCGTCTCGCAATAATCCGCATAAAAGGCTATCGCGCTCATATGCGCCCACGCCCCGACAGAAGAGAAGGACGATGCGACCAAAGATTCCTTCTATGAGCGCTTGGAACGTTCCTATGAGCGCTGCCCCCACCACGACATAAAAATCGTGCTTGGCGACTTCAACGCCAGGGTGGGCAAGGAGGGAATTTTTGGTGCCACTGTCGGAAAATTCAGCATGCGCAACGAAACATCCGGGAACTCACAGAGGCTGATCAACTACGTCGGGGCCCGAAACATGGTAATCTGTAGCACCAAATTCTACCATAAAAAGATAGCCTGGTTGTCTCCTGATCGAAAAACGTGAAACCAGATCGATCATGTTGTGATATATGGAAGGCACGCTTCAAGTGTATTAGATGTACGTACGATCCGAGGACCCAACATCGACTCGGATCATTACCTTGTTGCAGCCAAGCTGAACACACGCCTCTGCGCAGCAAACAACGTACATCTACCTGTGCAAAGCTTGTTCAACACCGAAGAGCTGCAATCCCAACAGACAGCCAGAAGATTCGACACTCGACTCTCACTCGTGCTCTCAGAGCGTACCGCCTAGCAAATCCGCATGCACGAGCAATGGAGCAACATTTGTGGTTCTCTAGCGAGGCCGAAAAAACACTTGGTACGGCGAGGAATGTCATGCAGTTGCAAAAAGAAAAACTGCTGCCTATAGAGCCACGTTGCGATCGGGCGCAACGTGGCAATGTGGGATCCCTACCAAGAGGAAGAGAGACATATTATCGAGCAGAAGAAACGAAAGGCCGAAATGCGTGAGTGCGAGAAGCTTGAGATGCTGGCCAATAGGAACAACCCCCGAAATTTCTACCAGAAAGTTCGGCGGCTTACAAAAGGTTTTAAGACCGGGGCATTTTCCTGAAAAAAAAAACAAAGACGGCGATCTGGTTACTGACATCCAGAGCAATCCTTAATTATGAAGGGAACACTTCTCGAACCTGTTAAATAGTGATAGCTGTGCATGTCACAGAGAATGTGAAATTTTCGTTCGGCTACCGAACCATGACGAGGTAAGAAAAGCGATAACGCAGCTAACGAACAATAAAGCCGCGGGCGCCGACGGACTTCCAGCTGAGCTATTCAACCATGGCGGTGAGGAGCTGGTAAGGTGCATGCATCAGCTTCTATGCAAAATATGGTCGGATGAAAGCATGCCTGCAGATTGAAATTTAAGTGTGCTCTACCCAATCCATAAGAAGGGTGATCCGGACATCTGTGCGAATTATCGCGGGATTAGTCTTCTAAATAACGCCTATAAAGTTCTAGTGAGCGTATTGTGTGAAAGGGTGAAGCCCACCGTCAACTAACTAATTGGATCTTATCAGTGTGGCTTTAGACGTGGAAAGTCTACCATCGACCAAATATTCACAATACGCCAAATCTTGGAAAAAACCCACACAAGGAGAATCGACACACACCATTTTATCGTCGATTTCAAAGCTGCATTCGACTCTATGGAAAGGAGTTACCTGTATGCCGCGATGTCTGAATGTCTAGGTTAGGTAAGGTAGTGATGGTTGCCCATCCTTTGTGATACCATTGCAAGAGGGTGAAGGAAAAAAGGGGAGAAAAGGAAGGGATGGAGAATGGTGAGTGTTTGTGGACTACGAACGGTGACTAGTCTGCGGTTAACCTCTTTATGCTGCTGATGAAGTTCATCACATTTTTGTTATCAACACCTGCTATATCAGCAGGCGCAGAAAACAAGTGAGAACCAAGATGCTTGAATCTTAGTCCCGCGAAAGCTGGGCAGCTAAGGAACAGGTGCTGAGATGATTCCACCTCATCCTCCATACAGCTGACGCAAAAAGGTCTCGAAGTAATTCCGAGTCTCACGGCATGTATACCTCGCGGACAGTGCCCCGTAAGGATGCCCACGAAATTTGAGAGAAGACATTTTGTCATCCCCAGGATATCCCTCGAATGCCTCCTATCCAAACGTGGCCAGAAGGACTTCGCGACCCTACACGTACGTGTACTTGCCCAGCGCTCGCTGAGTTGGTGCAGAGCCCATCCTTCCAGGAGTAGAGCGCAGGTTGTCAAGGGGATCCCGATCCTCTGCTTTTGCGGGCACATTACCTCACAGGTCCCTTGTCTGGCCAGCTCGTCGGCTTCGCAGTTTCCTGCAATGCCACTGTGACCAGGTACAAAAATTATCTTTATGTCGAAGAATTCTGATGCAATCGAGAGGGAGACCAGGCATTCCGTGACCAGCTTCGAATGCACCATAATAGAGCCTAGGGCCCTAAAGCCGCTTGGCTATCGGAGTAAATATTTACCTTCTTAACAGTTATTACGAAAGTAAGTCGCCAGTCAGCTGCTTCTTTAATTGCGGCCACCTCTGCTTGGAACATACGGCAGTGATCCGGTAGCCTGAATTTGAGTTTGATGGGGAGCTCTTTGCAGAATACTCCTCCTCCAACCCTACCGTCCAGCTTTGAGCCATCCGTGAACAGGTTAGCGAGGCCCTGTCCCCAAGTGTTGCCCCCGGTCCACTCCTCACCTAGTGGAATATGGGGGGAGTTGAGCTCTGGGTATTTTATATTTCCTCTTGCAAAGGACGGGCCCCGTCTTAAGAGGATTCACCGATAAGCCGCAGTCTGCTGCCCATTGAACAACTATGTTCAGATATCCCTGCATTAAATCGTACAGGGTATCTATAAACTTTCCTCTTACAATTAATGCCACATCATCCGCGTAGGCAATCACCCTACAGCCCCTCCTCACCAGCTCCTTCAGCAAGTTATTGATAACAATGATCCAGAGAAATGGTGAGAGAACCCCGCCTTGCGGCGTGCCTCTGTTCACCTGCCGGCGGAGATAGACACCGCCCAACTCTGCCACGACCGTTCTGTCGCTGAGCATTCTGTAGATAATCCTGGAGAGGTCGGCTCCGACCCCCAGCCTACTCCGAGCTTTAGTGATTGCCTCCGGGAGAGCGTTATTAAAAGCCCCCTCAATGTCGAGGAAGGCGCAACTGCAAGTTCTTTCTGATATAGGGATTCCTCAATCTGCCTTTACAGTAAGCATGTTGGGTATGAGACAAACGCCCCCGAGGAATTTCGCTCCTTATGTGTAGGTCAATCAACCTCTCAAGGGTTTTCAGCAAAAAAGATGAGAGACTGATTGGCCTAAAATCCTTAGATCTGCAGATGCAGATTTCTGCAGTTGGGCAGGTATGATGCCATCAGGACCAGGCGACTTGAAGGCCCCGAAGGAGCCAATGGCCCAAGCCAAGCGGTACTCATCCAACAGCCAGCCCCGGTTCTGAAGACAGGTTGGTGTACTTCCCAAGCTAGTGCCGCTAAATACCGGATTCGTTGGAAAATGAGCGTCGAGAAGCAGTTTTAGTGCTTCCTCGCCGCTCATCGCCCAACGTCCCGATTCATCCCGCAGGTATCCCAAGGGAGCCGAACTCCTCGTGAGTATTCGTCTGAATCTTGAACACTCATGACAGCCCTCCACGCTTCCACAGAAGTTCCTCCAAGAGTCTCTCTTGGCCTTCCTAATTTCGGACTTATAGATTCCAAGTCCTACTTTATACAGTTCCCATCCTGAGGGAGACTTAATTCTTTTAGCCCTATTAAAGAGGCGTCTGCACGAGGCCCTAAGCTCAGAGAGCTCTGCTGTCCACCAAGGTGGTTTCTCCTTCTTAGGGAGTGTTCTAAGTGGACAGGAGCTTTCTAGAGCCTTATTACAAGCTGAAGGGAAGATCTCCACCAGATCATCGATCGCTCCCTCCGAGAGATCTAAATTTTCCCTGGGTGCTTCGGGGAGAAGGTTCAGCAGATTCCTGCCGTAAATATTCCAGTTCGTTCTCCTCAGATCCCTGTAGGAGGGTCTTTTTGGACGAGTTTCAGTGAGAGAAAATTTAATATACCTGTGATCCGAGAAGGAGTGGGTGTTAAGCACCCTCCAATCGGAAATTCGGTTTAACAGTGAGGAGGAGGCCAGAGTAAGATCCAGCACCTCT
This sequence comes from Anastrepha ludens, assembly GCF_028408465.1. Classification (NCBI taxonomy): domain Eukaryota; kingdom Metazoa; phylum Arthropoda; class Insecta; order Diptera; family Tephritidae; genus Anastrepha; species Anastrepha ludens. Next base: position 94,326,222 of record NC_071503.1, on the reverse strand, counting down.
TCCCTGGTTGCGGTATTGAAAGTGGGGTCTTTACCCCTGTTGCAAATAAACAAATCTTCGTTTAAAATAAAATCAAAAAGTGACTCACCTCTTGCATTTATGTTGGAACTTCCCCAACAGGTATGGTGGGAGTTTGCATCCGTCCCTACAATAACGCCGGTTTTCCTGCACCTCGCTTCAGCCAGGGCTTCCCTCAGCATCATCGGAGGTGGCTCCACCTCGTCCTCATGCGCCATATAGGCCGACATCAGCCATAGCTTTCCCGCAGGGCCCTCTAGGCTCACAGTCACAATGTCTTCATTGCTCAAATTAGGCAAAATAAATGCATTAAGTTCCTTCCTGAGTCCAGAAATGCCGCTGCTGCTCAGCCACGGTTCCTGAATCAGAACTATATCAACTCCACCTTGAACAAGGTGGAGCAATAGATTGGCGGACGCCACCTTAGAATGCTGAAGATTTATCTGAAGAATAATCATCTTCGATAATCCTCTCCAGCATCCCAAGGACGCTGTCCTCACTTTCCGAGGCCAGAAGCCTCTCCTCCTCCGCCTTGTCGAAGAATGACCCGATGCTTATGACGGACCCTGGTCGTAATGGAGCGTCACCAGCACTGTCAACCTCCGACTTGACGGAGTCTATCTCCATGTCCACAGGAGCTTCCTCAGCTGTGGGCCCTTCTTCCTCCCGCACCTCCGGATGTGCAGAGGCATCCGCTCTGGCATCGCTTTGGTAGACCTTAAGGACTACCTTTTCGAAACCATAGCTGATAACCCCCTTCGTTTCAGCGAGAGGACCGAGAGACTCTGCATTCAGCAGAATCAGCGCTTGCCGATATGATCTCTCAGTCTTCTCCACCTTAACCACCTTCCAGTTGTGCGTGGGGAGTTTCGGGTTGCAGTACGGCGCAAACAATTCTTTTAAACGTGTCGTAGGGCCATCCGGCACTCTCACAGCAGGGGGGAGGGGGGTCCAGGGTTTTCCCTTACTACCCTCATGAAGACAGCGGAGATGGCGGACGCTACTCTCTTCCATTCCTCCCTGGAAATGGCGTCGTCCTCCCTACCGCTGTCTATGACTCCAAGAGTGATGTGGCCTGCCTGTTTAGCGACTTCGCTAAATGATTTGGGCAGACCGCCATCAGTTCTGGGTCTCTTTTCGAGGGAAACATCCTCCTCCTGGCAACCCCAAAGCCCCCGGAAAACTGATGGAGGACCCCTTGCGGGTACTGGCCACCCCATCCAGTGCTGCTAAATTAGGAGACGCAGCCGGTTCCGCCTGCGGCCTCCTACCTACCATAAGCGGATTCCCGCTTGTGACCCCCACGTTCTTGCTGGAAGTCGGTTCCGATTTCGCCCCTCCTGTCCTACGAGAGATGGTTTTAGGACTCGGTTCCGAGTTCCCGTTACTATTTGAGGTTTTTGTTGTTTGTTTTGTTGTGTTTGTTGAATTGGTGTTCATGTTTTATATTAAGTGGGACCCCACTCGAAGCCGCTATCCAAAGCCCGCCGAAGTGTAGTCGTCCCTTAGAGGTCGCATGGTTGTCTATGCCGCGGCAAGGAGGCCATGCGAGGTTTGACGCATGCCCTCATAAGGCATGCGTTCAGAGCCTCGCAAAGACGGGAGTCATCTCAACCGCACCTACACCGCCAACCCAATGGCGACGGGCTTGGAACGTACTCCGAGGCCTGCCAGGGTTTTAACGGGGCGGGGGCGGTTACGGCATTATCCCACCAGCTATTTCTGTTAAGTTTCACCCTAACACACTCAGGTGGCAGAATGCCGCAACCACCAGCAAAGGGTCAGAAAGATTCCAAATCGTAAAAAAAAAGAGAAGATCCAAAGACGAAAGCAGGGAGTCGTCACCGTTCAGGTTGTCGGAAAGGCCGTTCAGGCCGCAGATCATTTGGCGCTATCCAGGGTGCACCACGCGGAGGCGACCTGCTTTGCACCCCTATGATCTCAAAACGAGCAGCGCCTCCAGAATTGGGAAGGACCTCTCCGAGCCGTTTGATACCAAACGAGGTTTCAGACAGGGCGACTCGTTGTCGTGTGACTTATTTAACCTGATGTTGGAAAGGATCGTACGAGTCACAGAACTTAATCGCTTAGGCACAATATTTTATAAGAGCGTACAATTGTTGACGTATGCCGATGATATTGACATCATCGGCCTTATCAATCGCGCTGTTAGTTCTGCCTTCTCCAAACTGGATAAAGAGGCAAAGCGAATGGGTCTGGTGGTGAAAGAGGACAAAACAAAGTACCTCCTGTCTTCAAACAAACAGTCGGCGTACTCGCGTATCGGCACCCACGTCACTATTGACAGTTATAATTTCGAGGTTGTAAAGGACTTGGAGGATGGTTCCATGTGTAGAAGTCCACGCAAGTGGGGAAAGTTACTGATCGCCATTCACTTGGGAGTGGCCAGGACGATTCTTCTACATATGGTTCAAGCAGCTCACAACGGCCGGGATTAGCCCACGTATCCTCTGGGTAGCTTCCGAACACCCGTTCGGCAGTGAGCTAACGTGAGAAGGCGAAACATTCCAGGATAGCTGGTTGTGCGCTGGGTTTGGGACCCGCCACTTAAAAATCCCCCCCAATGAAAAGAACTGCAAAGCCTCGGATGAGAACTGCCTTTACTGATGACGACCCCCGCAAACGAAATAAGGAATATGATTTGAGGGCATGCACCTGGAATGTCCGGTCCCTTAATGGGGAAGGTGCCTCTGCCCGGCTGGTTGATGTCCTCGTGAGAGTAAAGGCTGACATCACTGCCATCCAAGAGATGCGATGGACGGGGCAAGGTAAGAAAAACATAGGACCTTGCGACGTCTACTACAGCTGCCATGTAAAGGAGCGCAAATTCGGTGTCGGATTTGTTGTGGGAGAGAGACTTCGTCGCCAAGTACTGTCGTTCACTCCGGTGGACGAGCGTCTCGCAACAATCCGCATCAAAGCGCGTTTTTTTTAACATATCGCTAATTTGCGCCCACGCCCCGACGGAAGAGAAGGACGATGCGACCAAAGATTCCTTCTATGAGCGCTTGGAACGTTCCTATGAGCGCTGCCCCCGCCACGACATAAAAATCGTGCTTGGCGACTTCAACGCCAGGGTGGGCAAGGAGGGAATTTTTGGTCCCACAGTCGGAAAATTCAGCCTGCACAACGAAACATCCGGTAACGGACAGAGGCTGATCGACTTCGCCGGGGCCCGAAACATGGTAGTCTGCAGCACCAGATTCCAGCATAAAAAAATCCACCAAGCTACCTGGCTGTCTCCTGATCGAAAAACGCGAAACCAGATCGATCATGTTGTGATAGATGGAAGACACGCTTCTAGTGTATTAGATGTACGTACGATCTGAGGACCCAACATCGACTCGGATCATTACCTTGTTGCAGCCAAACTGCGCACACGCCTCTGTGCAGCAAAAAACGTACATCTACCTACGCAAAGAATGTTCGACATCGAAAAGCTGCAATCACAACAGACAGCCAGAAGATTCGCCACTCGACTCTCACTCCTGCTCTCGGAGAGCACTGCCCAACACACCGGCATGCGCGAGCAATGGAGCAACATTTCTCGCTCCCTACGTACCGCCGCCGAAGAAGAAATCGGATTCCGGCGAGCCCGAAAAAACAATTGGTACGACGAGGAATGTCATGCTGCCGCAGAAAGAAAAGATGCTGCCTATAGAGCCACGCTGCGATCGGGCGCAACGCGAGCCATGTGGGATCGCTACAGAGACCTGAAAAAGGAAGAGAGACGTATTATCCGACAGAAGAAACGAGAGGCCGAAATACGTGAGTGCGAGGAGCTTGAGATGCTGGCCAATAGGAACAACGCCCGAAAATTCTACCAGAAAGTTCGGCGGCTTACAGAAGGTTTTAAGACCGGGGCGTTTTCCTGTAAGAACAAAGACGGCGATCTGGTGACTGACGTACAGAGCAATCTTAAATTATGGAGGGAACACTTCTCGAACCTGTTAAACGGGGACAGCTGCGCATGTCATAGAGAATGTGAAGATCCCGATATCCCAATCGTTGACGACGGAATTGTCGTTCCCTTATCCGACCATGACGAGGTGAGAATAGCAATATCACGGCTAAAGAACAACAAAGCCGCGGGCGCCGACGGACTGCCGGCTGAGCTATTCAAACATGGCGGCGAGGAGCTGGTAAGGTGCATGCATCAACTCCTATGCAAAATATGGTCGGATGAAAGCATGCCTGCCGATTGGAATTTAAGTGTGCTCTGCCCAATCCATAAGAAGGGCGATCCTGCAATTTGTGCCAATTATCGCGGGATTAGTCTTCCAAATAACGCCTATAAAGTTCTAGTGAGCGTATTGTGTGAAAGGGTTAAGCCCACAGTCAACTAACTAATTGGATCTTATCAGTGTGGCTTTAAACGTGGAAAGTCTACCATCGACCAAATATTCACAATACGCCAAATCTTGGAAAAGACCCATGAAAGGAGAATCGACACACACCATCTTTTCGTCGACTTCAAAGCTGCATTCGACAGTACGGAAAGGAGTTACCTGTATGCCGCTATGTCTGAATTTGGTATCCCCGCAAAACTAATACGGCTGTGTAAGATGACGTTGCTCAACACCAGCAGCACCGTCAGAATTGGGAAGGACCTCTCCGAGCCGTTTGATACCAAACGAGGTTTCAGACAGGGTGACTCGCTGTCGTGTGACTTCTTTAACCTGATGTTGGAGAGCATCGTACGAGCCGCAGAACTTAATCGCTCAGGCACAATATTTTATAAGAGCGTACAATTGTTGGCGTATGCCGATGATATTGACATCATCGGCCTTAACAACCGCGCTGTGAGTTCTGCCTTCTCCAAACTGGATAAAGAGGCAAAGCGAATGGGCTTGGTGGTGAACGAGGACAAAACGAAGTACCTCCTGTCTTCAAACAAACAGTCGGCGCACTCGCGTATCGGCACTCACGTCACTGTTGACAGTTATAATTTTGAGGTTGTAAAAGACTTCGTTTATTTAGGAACCAGCATTAACACCGATAACAATGTCAGCCTTGAAATCCAACGTAGAATCTCTCTTGCCAACAAGTGCTACTTTGGACTAAGTAGGCAACTGAGCAGTAAAGTCCTCTCTCGACGAACAAAACTAACACTCTACAAGACTCTCATCATGCCCGTCCTAACGTATGGCGCAGAAGCTTGGACGATGACAACATCCGATGAAGCGACGCTTGGAGTGTTCGAGAGAAATATTCTGCGTAAGATTTTTGGACCTTTGCACGTTGGCAACGGCGAATATCGCAGACGATGGAACGATGAGCTGTATGAGCTTTACGACGACATAGACATAGCGCAGCGAATAAATATCCAGCGGCTTCGTTGGCTGGGTCATGTCGTCCGAATGGATACAAACGCTCCGGCTTTGAAAGTATTCGATGCGGTACCAGCTGGTGGTAGTAGAGGAAGAGGAAGGCCTCCTCTGCGTTGGAAAGATCAGGTGGAGAAGGACTTGGCTTCACTTGATGTGTCCAATTGGCGCCGGTTAGCACGAGAAAGAAACGACTGGCGCGCTTTGTTAAACTCGGCCAAAATCGCGTAAGCGGTTATCGCGCCAATTAAGAAGAAGAAAGGACTTCGTATATTTAGGAACTAGCATTAACACCTGTAACAATGTCAACCTAGAAATCCAACAGGCGCTACTTTGGACTAAGTAGGCAAGTGAGTAGTAAAATCCTCTCTGCACGAACAAAACCAACACTTTACAAGGCTCTCATCATGCCCGTTGGCAACGGCGAATATCGCAGGCGATGGAACGATGAGCTGTATGAGCTTAACAAAGACATAGACATAGCGCTGTGAATAAAGATGCAACGGCTAGGTTGGCTGGGTCGTGTCGTCCGAATGGATACAAACGCTGCGGCTCTGAAAGTATTCAATGCGATACCAGCTGGTGGTAGCAGAGGAAGAGGAAGGCCTCCTCTGCGTTGGAAAGATCAGGTGGAGAAGGACTTGGCTTCACTTGGTGTGTCCAACTGACGCCGGATAGCACGAGAACGAAACAACAGGCGCTTTGTTAAACTCGGCCAAAATCGCGTAAGCGGTTTTCGCGCCAATTAAAAAGAAGAAGAAGTAAGAGATTGAGCATGACCAAGAGATGAGCACGAAATTTCCACGGATTGTGCAGTTATTGCCATCGTTCTGTTCCAGGATTCTCAAATATTACCCGGTGTCTCCACAATCTCACTAAGAGGAGATAGTGTGGCACAAGGAACAAGAGGAAGGGATCCAGCAGCTGAAATAGCTTCTTTGTACTGCACCTATGCTAGCGTATTCTGTCGCGACAGGAAAGTCCATTGTGGATACAAATGCTAGCGCATACAGAATAGAGGGAGTACTGTTACAGACCATAAATGTTCCAGAAAAAGTGAACGCTTGCTATAGCAGAGTCCTCGGAGATGAATTACTGCGTGACCAGACGAAAACTGTTAGCTGTAGTTTGAGTGCGTTAAACATTTCCACATATGCTTGTACGGTGAATGATTGCAGTTAAGAACAGACCATGCAGTAAGATGTTTACTCTAGCTAAGGTATCCGGAGGAACAAATTGCACGTTGGATAGAAAGGCTGCAAAAGTCTGACTTCAGGAACAGGCATCGAAAATGGGAACAACATGGAATTGCTGATGCACTATCTCGCAACCTGTTTCTATGGAGTGTAAGCATTGTTCGAAAGACGACTAATGCAGTAACAACCCGATGATTTTTGTGCCTCCACCGCTACGCTACCGCATCTAGTTATTGTTCCCGCATTTTCGCTTTCAATTTGTGCTCTTTTGATTGCTTTTCAAAGTAAGTACACATTAAACTTGCAAATCGGTTAAATAACATCGTGCTAACGTAAAAGAGTAGGTTGCGGAAGATTATAACGCTTCCTTTGGAGTACAACATGTGTTATGCAGCCAAGTTCAAATCTACCTAAGCTTAAGCTCCCCTGCTTTAAAGACAAGTATTCAGAATATCGCGAGACTTGACCAGCATTAAAAAATTCAACCACTTGCGGAATTGGCAGCAGCAAGCGAAAACGATTTAAATGTTTTGGATGGCTAAAGGGTCATTATGGAAATAAGACTCATTTTTTGGAAAATATTCCATCCCTGTTTGAATTACCGGTTGGTGCAAAAACAAACAGTATTTAGGCTAAGAGTCTAATCGGTAAGGCTTCAGGTATTTTTGGCTATCTGTTGTTATTGTTATAGCAGTATACTAAACCCTGTCCGTGCAAATAGATTACCGGTCGTCTTCGTCGTCTTCCAGAGGGAGACGAATGCTAGATGAGTGAGTTTGACGGGCATGTGAAAAGGTGGTTAGTATCGTCCGGGGTACCAATTATCCGAGTAGTAGAACACTGTCTGAAGTAGAGAGCGGCATTAATAATAACTGTAACAATTTCCGGAAAGGTAGTTTGCGAATTTGTTATTAAAGCTTTGTCAGTAGTTCACACATTTTTAATTGCTGAAATCACGAATGAAATAATAATCGGCGTAGATTTCATGGTGCTGCATGGATTTACATTGACTTTAGGTAAAAGGGCTCTGTCGGGTCAGAATATACAGATACTCCTGAGCGCCCGCTATGAGCCCAGTGTACAGTCAAGTCCTTAAGTCACCGTCAACGGATTCTGCCAAAATCCGAAGCAGTCATATGGGATAATGTGGAAGGGGGCTGTGGGACAGGCGAAGTGTAGATCGTAAAATCTGCTGAGGAGACGGCGAACATAATCGTGGGAAGAGCTCTAGTGAAGACGGGAAAAGACACGAGAGTTGCAGTAAGGGTCCTAAATAATTTCAATTTAACAGTTATTTCGGGTAAAGGATCTGTTATGGGGAAATTCCGGGCTGCAGAAGCATTAGTAAACAGCGATGGACCACAACAGGAAAGGAAAGTATTCCATATTCCAGGAAGCAGGAAGAAACACCTCCGATTTCATACGGATTTGATTCCAGGAAGTAAGAAGGGTAGGGAGAACGAAAGATAACAGATTGCTAGAAAAACACGACTACCTATTCAACGGCGACTGTGGAAAGTCTGGAAGAACTGCCAGCGTGAAACATCGAATATACAGAGATGCAAAGCAAATTCTGAATGAAGTCACGAAAAAGGACGGCTTCCCATCACCAGAAATATATGACACTCTCAACACTTTATCCGGCGCGAAATAATTTCCCACTCTTGATCGAAGAAGTGGTTAGTGGCTGGTGGAAATTGAAGATTGTGATCGTGAGAAGACAGACTTCATCATGGGAAATGGATTGTGGCAGTTTTCGATGATGCCTTTCGGATTATGTCACGCACGAGCTACCTTTGAGCACGTTCTGAGTGAACTGTACTGGAAAACGTGTTTGGTCTATCTGGATGGACTCATTATCATGACTAAAAATTATGAAAATTATCATGAGTAAAATAAAAAGTCCTTCTGCGCATCGCCTGCGTGGGATTACGATTGATTCCAAAGAAGTGTGCCTTGTTTAAAACAGAAGTCACGTATAAGGTGACAACAAAAGGCATCAAGACAGATGAAAATAAAATGAAGGCAGTAAAAGATTGAGGGTGGAGGATGGAAAGTGACAGATCGCCATTCACTTGGGAGTGGCCAGGACGATTCTTCTACATATGGTTAAAGCAGCTCACAATTTCCGGGATTAGCCCAAGTATCCTCTGGGTAGCTTCCGAACACCCGTTCGCGATCGAGCTAACGTGAGACGGCGAGGCATTCCAGGATAGCTGGTTGTGCTCTGGGTTTGGGACCCGTCACTTAAAAATCCCACCCAATGAAAAGATTAAAAAAGCCTCGGATGAGAACTTCCTACACTAATGCCTACCCCGGCAAACGAATTCAACCCCGATTTGAGGGCGTGCACCTCGAACGACCGGTCCGTTAATGAGGAAGGTGCCTCTGAGAGTAAAGGCTGACATCACTGCCATTCAAGAGATGCGATGGACGGGACAAGGAAAGAAAAACATAGGACTTTGTGACGTCTACTGCAGCTGCCACGTAAAGAAGCGCAAACTCGATGTCGGATTTGTTGCGCGGGAGAGACTTCGTCGCCAAGTACTGTCTTTTACTCCGGTGGACGAGCGTCTCGCAATAATCCGCATAAAAGGCTATCGCGCTCATTTGCGCCCACGCCCCGACGGAAGAGAAGGACGATGCGACCAAAGATTCCTTCTATGAGCGCCTGGAACGTTCCTATGAGCGCTGCCCCCACCACGACATAAAAATCGTGCTTGGCGACTTCAACGCCAGGGTGGGCAAGGAGGGAATTTTTGGTGCCACTGTCGGAAAATTCAGCATGCGCAACGAAACATCCGGGAACTCACAGAGGCTGATCAACTTCGCCGGGGCCCGAAACATGGTAGTCTGTAGCACCAAATTCTACCATAAAAAGATACACCAGGCTACCTGGTTGTCTCCTGATCGAAAAACGTGAAACCAGATCGATCATGTTGTGATATATGGAAGGCACGCTTCAAGTGTATTAGATGTACGTACGATCCGAGGACCCAACATCGACTCGGATCATTACCTTGTTGCAGCCAAGCTGAACACACGCCTCTGCGCAGCAAACAACGTACATCTACCTGTGCAAAGCTTGTTCAACACCGAAAAGCTGCAATCACAACAGACAGCCAGAAGATTCGACACTCGACTCTCACTCGTGCTCTCAGAGCGTACCGCCTAGCAAATCGGCATGCACGAGCAATGGAGCAACATTTGTGGTTCTCTAGCGAGGCCAAAAAAACACTTGGTACGGCGAGAAATGTCAGGCAGTTGCAAAAAGAAAAACTGCTGCCTATAGAGCCACGTTGCGATCGGGCGCAACGTGGCAATGTGGGATCCCTACCAAGAGGAAGAGAGACATATTATCGAGCAGAAGAAACGAAAGGCCGAAATGCGTGAGTGCGAGAAGCTTGAGATGCTGGCCAATAGGAACAACCCCCGAAATTTCTACCAGAAAGTTCGGTGGCTTACAAAAGGTTTTAAGACCGGGGCATTTTCCTGAAAAAAAACAAAGACGGCGATCTGGTTACTGACATCCAGAGCAATCCTTAATTATGAAGGGAACACTTCTCGAACCTGTTAAATAGTGATAGCTGTGCATGTCACAGAGAATGTGAAATTTTCGTTCGGCTACCGAACCATGACGAGGTAAGAAAATCGATAACGCAGCTAAGGAACAATAAAGCAGCGGGCGCCGACGGACTTCCGGCTGAGCTATTCAACCATGGCGGTGAGGAGCTGGTAAGGTGCATGCATCAGCTTCTATGCAAAATATGGTCGGATGAAAGCATGCCTGCTGATTGGAATTTAAGTGTGCTCTACCCAATCCATAAGAAGGGCGATCCTGCAATTTGTGCCAATTATCGCGGGATTAGTCTTCCAAATAACGCCTATAAAGTTCTAGTGAGCGTATTGTGTGAAAGGGTTAAGCCCACCGTCAACTAACTAATTGGATCTTATCAGTGTGGCTTTAAACGTGGAAAGTCTACCATCGACCAAATATTCACAATACGCCAAATCTTGGAAAAAACCCACACAAGGAGAATCGACACACACCATTTTATCGTCGATTTCAAAGCTGCATTCGACTCTATGGAAAGGAGTTACCTGTATGCCGCGATGTCTGAATGTCTAGGTTAGGTAAGGTAGTGATGGTTGCCCATCCTTTGTGATACCATTGCAAGAGGGTGAAGGAAAAAAGGGGAGAAAAGGAAGGGATGGAGAATGGTGAGTGTTTGTGGACTACGAACGGTGACTAGTCTGCGGTTAACCTCTTTATGCTGCTGATGAAGTTCATCACATTTTTGTTATCAACACCTGCTATATCAGCAGGCGCAGAAAACAAGTGAGAACCAAGATGCTTGAATCTTAGTCCCGCGAAAGCTGGGCAGCTAAGGAACAGGTGCTGAGATGATTCCACCTCATCCTCCATACAGCTGACGCAAAAAGGTCTCGAAGTAATTCCGAGTCTCACGGCATGTATACCTCGCGGACAGTGCCCCGTAAGGATGCCCACGAAATTTGAGAGAAGACATTTTGTCATCCCCAGGATATCCCTCGAATGCCTCCTATCCAAACGTGGCCAGAAGGACTTCGCGACCCTACACGTACGTGTACTTGCCCAGCGCTCGCTGAGTTGGTGCAGAGCCCATCCTTCCAGGAGTAGAGCGCAGGTTGTCAAGGGGATCCCGATCCTCTGCTTTTGCGGGCACATTACCTCACAGGTCCCTTGTCTGGCCAGCTCGTCGGCTTCGCAGTTTCCTGCAATGCCACTGTGACCAGGTACAAAAATTATCTTTATGTCGAAGAATTCTGATGCAATCGAGAGGGAGACCAGGCATTCCGTGACCAGCTTCGAATGCACCATAATAGAGCCTAGGGCCCTAAAGCCGCTTGGCTATCGGAGTAAATATTTACCTTCTTAACAGTTATTACGCAAGTAAGTAGCCAGTCAGCTGCTTCTTTAATTGCGGCCACCTCTGCTTGGAACACACGGCAGTGATCCGGTAGCCTGAATTTGAGTTTGACGGGGAGCTCTTTGCAGAATACTCCTCCTCCAACCCTACCGTCCAGCTTTGAGCCATCCGTGAACAGGTTAGCGAGGCCCTGTCCCCAAGTGTTGCCCCCGGTCCACTCCTCACCTAGTGGAATATGGGGGGAGTTGAACTCTGGGTATTTTATATTTCCTCGTGCAAAGGACGGGCCCCGTCTTAAGAGGATTCACCGATAAGCCGCAGTCTGCTGCCCATTGAACAACTATGTTCAGATATCCCTGCATTAAATCGTACAGGGTATCTATAAACTTTCCTCTAACAATTATTGCCACATCATCCGCGTAGGCAATCACCCTACAGCCCCTCCTCACCAGCTCCTTCAGCAAGTTATTGATAACAATGATCCAGAGAAATGGTGAGAGAACCCCGCCTTGCGGCGTGCCTCTGTTCACCTGCCGGCGGAGATAGACGCCGCCCAACTCTGCCACGACCGTTCTGTCGCTGAGCATTCTGTAGATAATCCTGGAGAGGTCGGCTCCGACCCCCAGCCTACTCCGAGCTTTAGTGATTGCCTCCGGGAGAGCGTTATTAAAAGCCCCCTCAATGTCGAGGAAGGCGCAACTGCAAGTTCTTTCTGATATAGGGATTCCTCAATCTGCCTTTACAGTAAGCATGTTGGGTATGAGACAAACGCCCCCGAGGAATTTCGCTCCTTATGTGTAGGTCAATCAACCTCTCAAGGGTTTTCAGCAAAAAAGATGAGAGACTGATTGGCCTAAAATCCTTAGATCTGCAGATGCAGATTTCTGCAGTTGGGCAGGTATGATGCCATCAGGACCAGGCGACTTGAAGGCCCCGAAGGAGCCAATGGCCCAAGCCAAGCGGTACTCATCCAACAGCCAGCCCCGGTTCTGAAGACAGGTTGGTGTACTTCCCAAGCTAGTGCCGCTAAATACCGGATTCGTTGGAAAATGAGCGTCGAGAAGCAGTTTTAGTGCTTCCTCGCCGCTCATCGCCCAACATCCTGATTCATCCCGCAGGTATCCCAAGGGAGCCGAACTCCTCGTGAGTATTCGTCTGAATCTTGAACACTCATGACAGCCCTCCACGCTTCCACAGAAGTTCCTCCAAGAGTCTCTCTTGGCCTTCCTAATTTCGGACTTATAGATTCCAAGTCCTACTTTATACAGTTCCCATCCTGAGGGAGACTTAAGGGGGTAGTATGGTTAATTCGGTGTAAAACAAGCATATTTTTCGACATTTTTTTTGTCGACACAGTTGATTTATTCAAAATTTTAAAATTACTTCATTATAAAGTCATATTTAAAGAATATTGTGTGAAATTTTCATTGATTTTTATTAAGAAATGAGTTGGTGGCAGCGAATCTTCGCGGACGTCTCATAAAAAAGTTTTATTGCGGTGTCCCTCAGAACTCATTACTGGATCAACTAAAATCAAAAAACCAAATTGATTTCATCAGCTAATAAAGTTTCGCAGGTAACAACGTCGAATTTTTTTTTTTTTTTTTTTTTTTTTTTTTTTTTTTTGAAAGCGCTTTGAAGTCAAAACACCGATTTTTCATAAAAAAAACTTGAAAACTTTGTTGTTTTAAAATATGACAAAACTTAAAAAAAAAAAAAAACTCGACGTCATTACCTCGTGAATAAAGTAAAGAAACAAAAAAACCAAATTTGAAAAGAATCGGTGCAGTAGATATGAATCTACAGTGGACACCGACCGTAAAAAAGGCAAGTGTGAGAAAAACGCTTTTAAAGATTTGTGAAGATTTTTACAGCGTGAAATCCGGTTGGAGAGGTAGATACTTAATCCTTTGTGTCTTTGTCAATTTTACTCTAATGCACTTCAAACTTTCACACAATAATCTTAAGATGTTATAGAATAATTTAAAAAAAAAAAAAAAATACCATACTACCCCCTTAATTCTTTTAGCCCTATTAAAGGGGCGTCTGCACGAGGCCCTAAGCTCAGAGAGCTCTGCTGTCCACCAAGGTGGTTTGTCCTTCTTAGGGAGTGTTCTAAGTGGACAGGAGCTTTCTAGAGCCTTATTACAAGCTGAAGGGAAGATCTCCACCAGATCATCGATCGCTCCCTCCGAGAGATCTAAATTTTCCCTGGGTGCTTCGGGGAGAAGGTTCAGCAGATTCCTGCCGTAAATATTCCAGTTCGTTCTCCTCAGATCCCTGTAGGAGGGTCTTTTTGGACGAGTTTCAGTGAGAGAAAATTGAATATACCTGTGATCCGAGAAGGAGTGGGTGTTAAGCACCCTCCAATCGGAAATTCGGTTTAACATTGAGGAGGAGGCCAGAGTAAGATCCAGCACCTCTTCCCTGGTTGCGGTATTGAAAGTTGGGTCTTTACCCCTGTTGCAAATAAACAAATCTTCGTTTAAAATAAAATCGAAAAGTGTCTCACCTCTTGCATTTATGTTGGAACTTCCCCAACAGGTACGGTGGGAGTTTGCATCCGTCCCTACAATAACGCCGGTTTTCCTGCGCCTCGCTTCAGCCAGGGCTTCCCTCAGCATCATCGGAGGTGGCTCCACCTCGTCCTCATGCGCCATATAGGCCGACATCAGCCATAGCTTTCCCGCAGGGCCCTCTAGGCTCACAGTCACAATGTCTTCATTGCTAAAATTAGGCAAAATAAATGCATTAAGTTCCTTCCTGAGTCCAGAAATGCCGCTGCTGCTCAGCCACGGTTCCTGAATCAGAACTATATCAACTCCACCTTGTTCAAGGTGGAGCAATAGATTGGCGGACGCCACCTTAGAATGCTGAAGATTTATCTGAAGAATAATCATCTTCGATAATCCTCTCCAGCATCCCAAGGACGCTGTCCTCACTTTCCGAGGCCAGAAGCCTCTCCTCCTCCGCCTTGTCGAAGAATGACCCGATGCTTATGACGGACCCTGGTCGTGATGGAGCGTCACCAGCACTGTCAACCTCCGACTTGACGGAGTCTATCTCCATGTCCACAGGAGCTTCCTCAGCTGTGGGCCCTTCTTCCTCCCGCACCTCCGGATGTGCAGAGGCATCCGCTCTGGCATCGCTTTGGTAGACCTTAAGGACTACCTTTTCGAAACCATAGCTGATAACCCCCTTCGTTTCAGCGAGAGGGCCGAGAGACTCTGCATTCAGCAGAATCAGCGCTTGCCGATATGATCTTCCAGTTGTGCGTGGGGAGTTTCGGGTTGCAATACGGGAGGATTTCCTCTGAAGTAGAGGGTTCGGAAAGGAGCCAGACACGTGCTCGCGGTCGCATAGGTAGATCCTTTTAATCCACCGCTTTCAGCTTAGCTCCCTTCCATACCTCTCCCACCAAGGCCACTGCCGCCCTGTACATAGTAGCCGACCGTTCGTCAGCGCAAACAATTCTTTTAAACGTGCCGTAGGGCCATCCGGCACTCTCACAGCAGGGGGGAGGGGGGTCCAGGGTTTTCCCTTACTACCCTCATGAAGACAGCGGAGATGGCGGACGCTACTCTCTTCCATTCCTCCCTGGAAATGGCGTCGTCCTCCCTACCGCTGTCCATGACTCCAAGAGTGATGTGGCCTGCCTGTTTAGCGACTTCGCTAAATGATTTGGGCAGACCGCCATCAGTTCTGGGTCTCTTTTCGAGGGAAACATCCTCCTCCTGGCAACCCCAAAGCCCCCGGAAAACTGATGGAGGACCCCTTGCGGGTACTGGCCACCCCATCCAGTGCTGCTAAATTAGGAGACGCAGCCGGTTCCGCCTGCGGCCTCCTACCTACCATAAGCGGACTCCCGCTTGTGACCCCCACGTTCTTGCTGGAAGTCGGTTCCGATTTCGCCCCTCCTGTCCTACGAGAGATGGTTTTAGGACTCGGTTCCGAGTTCCCGTTACTATTTGAGGTTTTTGTTGTTTGTTTTGTTGTGTTTGTTGAATTGGTGTTCATGTTTTATATTAAGTGGGACCCCACTCGAAGCCGCTATCCAAAGCCCGTCGAAGTGTAGTCGTCCCTTAGAGGTCGCATGGTTGTCTATGCCACGGCAGGGAGGCCATGCGAGGTTTGACGCATGCCCTCATAAGGCATGCGTTCAGAGCCAGACCGGTCGCAAAGACGGGAGTCATCCCAACCGCACCTACACCGCCAACCCAATGTCGACGGGCTTGGAACGTACTCCGAGGCCTGCCAGGGTTTTAACGGGGCGGGGGCGGTTACGGCATTAGCCCACCAGCTATTTCTGTTAAGTTTCACCCTAACACACTCAGGTGGCAGAATGCCGCAACCACCAGCAAAGGGTCAGAAAGATTCCAAATCGTAAAAAAAAGAGAAGATCCAAAGACGAAAGCAGGGAGTCGTCACCGTTCAGGTTGTCGGAAAGGCCGTTCAGGCCGCAGATCATTTGGCGCTATCCAGGGTGCACCACGCGGAGGCGACCTGCTTTGCACCCCTATGATCTCAATACGAGCAGCGCCTCCAGAATTGGGAAGGACCTCTCCGAGCCGTTTGATACCAAACGAGGTTTCAGACAGGGCGACTCGTTGTCGAGTGACTTATTTAACCTGATGTTGGAAAGGATCGTACGAGTCACAGAACTTAATCGCTTAGGCACAATATTTTATAAGAGCGTACAATTGTTGACGTATGCCGATGATATTGACATCATCGGCCTTATCAACCGCGCTGTTAGTTCTGCCTTCTCCAAACTGGATAAATAGGCAAAGCGAATGGGTCTGGTGGTGAAAGAGGACAAAACAAAGTACCTCCTGTCTTCAAACAAACAGTCGGCGTACTCGCGTATCGGCACCCACGTTACTATTGACAGTTATAATTTCGAGGTTGTAAAGGACTTCGTATATTTAGGAACTAGCATTAACACCTGTAACAATGTCAACCTAGAAATCCAACAGGCGCTACTTTGGACTAAGTAGGCAAGTGAGTAGTAAAATCTTCTCTGCACGAACAAAACCAACACTTTACAAGGCTCTCATCATGCCCGTTGGCAACGGCGAATATCGCAGGCGATGGAACGATGAGCTGTATGAGCTTAACAAAGACATAGACATAGCGCTGTGAATAAAGATGCAACGGCTAGGTTGGCTGGGTCGTGTCGTCCGAATGGATACAAACGCTGCGGCTCTGAAAGTATTCAATGCGATACCAGCTGGTGGTAGCAGAGGAAGAGGAAGGCCTCCTCTGCGTTGGAAAGATCAGGTGGAGAAGGACTTGGCTTCACTTGGTGTGTCCAACTGACGCCGGATAGCACGAGAACGAAACGGCTGGCGCTTTGTTAAACTCGGCCAAAATCGCATAAGCGGTTTTCGCGCCAATTAAGAAGAAGAAGAAGTAAGAGATTGAGCATGGCCAAGAAATGAGCACGAAATTTCCACGGATTGTGCAGTTATTGCCATCGTTTTGTTCCAGGATTCTCAAATATTACCCGGTGTCTCCACAATCTCACTAAGAAGAGATAGTGTGGCACAAGGAACAAGAGGAAGGGATCCAGCAGCTGAAATAGCTTCTTTGTACTGCACCTATGCTAGCGTATTCTGTCGCGACAGGAAAGTCCATTGTGGATACAAATGCTAGCGCATACAGAATAGGGGGAGTACTGTTACAGACCATAAATGTTCCAGAAAAAGTGAACGCTTGCTATAGCAGAGTCCTCGGAGATGAATTACTGCGTGACCAGACGAAAACTGTTAGCTGTAGTTTGAGTGCGTTAAACATTTCCACATATGCTTGTACGGTGAATGATTGCAGTTAAGAACAGACCATGCAGTAAGATGTTTACTCTAGCTAAGGTATCCGGAGGAACAAATTGCACGTTGGATAGAAAGGCTGCAAAAGTCTGACTTCAGGAACAGGCATCGAAAATGGGAACAACATGGAAATGCTGATGCACTATCTCGCAACCTGTTTCTATGGAGTGTAAGCATTGTTCGAAAGACGACTAATGCAGTAACAACCCGATGATTTTTGTGCCTCCACCGCTACGCTACCGCATCTAGTTATTGTTCCCGCATTTTCGCTTTCAATTTGTGCTCTTTTGATTGCTTTTCAAAGTAAGTACACATTAAACTTGCAAATCGGTTAAATAACATCGTGCAAACGTAAAAGAGTAGGTTGCGGAAGATTATAACGCTTCCTTTGGAGTACAACATGTGTTATGCAGCCAAGTTCAAATCTACCTAAGCTTAAGCTCCCCTGCTTTAAAGACAAGTATTCAGAATATCGCGAGACTTGACCAGCATTAAAAAATTCAACCACTTGCGGAATTGGCAGCAGCAAGCGAAAACGATTTAAATGTTTTGGATGGCTAAAGGGTCATTATGGAAATAAGACTCATTTTTTGGAAAATATTCCATCCCTGTTTGAATTACCGGTTGGTGCAAAAACAAACAGTATTTAGGCTAAGAGTCTAATCGGTAAGGCTTCAGGTATTTTTGGCTATCTGTTGTTATTGTTATAGCAGTATACTAAACCCTGTCCGTGCAAATAGATTACCGGTCGTCTTCGTCGTCTTCCAGAGGGAGACGAATGCTAGATGAGTGAGTTTGACGGGCATGTGAAAAGGTGGTTAGTATCGTCCGGGGTACCAATTATCCGAGTAGTAGAACACTGTCTGAAGTAGAGAGCGGCATTAACAATAACTGTAACGATTTCCGGAAAGGTAGTTTGCGAAGTTGTTATTAGAGCTTTGTCAGTAGTTCACACATTTTTAATTGCTGAAATCACGGATGAAATAATAATCGGCGTAGATTTCATGGTGCTGCATGGATTTACATTGACTTTAGGTAAAAGGGCTCTGTCGGGTCAGAATATACAGATACTCCTGAGCGCCCGCTATGAGCCCAGTGTACAGTCAAGTCCTTAAGTCACCGTCAACGGATTCTGCCAAAATCTGAAGCAGTCATATGGGATAATGTGGAAGGGGGCTGTGGGACAGGCGAAGTGTAGATCGTAAAATCTGCTGAGGAGACGGCGAACATAATCGTGGGAAGAGCTCTAGTGAAGACGGGAAAAGACACGAGAGTTGCAGTAAGGGTCCTAAATAATTTCAATTTAACAGTTATTTCGGGTAAAGGATCTGTTATGGGGAAATTCCGGGCTGCAGAAGCATTAGTAAACTGCGATGGACCACAACAGGAAAGGAAAGTATTCCATATTCCAGGAAGCAGGAAGAAACACCTCCGATTTCATACGGATTTGATTCCAGGAAGTAAGAAGGGTAGGGAGAACGAAAGATAACAGATTGCTAGAAAAACACGACTACCTATTCAACGGCGACTGTGGAAAGTCTGGAAGAACTGCCAGCGTGAAACATCGAATATATACAGAGATGCAAAGCAAATTCTGAATGAAGTCACGAAAAAGGACGGCTTCCCATCACCAGAAATATATGACACTCTCAACACTTTATCCGGCGCGAAATAATTTCCCACTCTTGATCGAAGAAGTGGTTAGTGGCTGGTGGAAATTGAAGATTGTGATCGTGAGAAGACAGACTTCATCATAGGAAATGGATTGTGGCAGTTTTCTATGATGCCTTTCGGATTATGTCACGCACGAGCTACCTTTGAGCACGTTCTGAGTGAACTGTACTGGAAAACGTGTTTGGTCTATCTGGATGGACTCATTATCATGACTAAAAATTATGAAAATTATCATGAGTAAAATAAAAAGTCCTTCTGCGCATCGCCTGCGTGGGATTACGATTGATTCCAAAGAAGTGTGCCTTGTTTAAAACAGAAGTCACGTATAAGGTGACAACAAAAGGCATCAAGACAGATGAAAATAAAATGAAGGCAGTAAAAGATTGAGGGTGGAGGATGGAAAGTGACAGATCGCCATTCACTTGGGAGTGGCCAGGACGATTCTTCTACATATGGTTAAAGCAGCTCACAATTTCCGGGATTAGCCCAAGTATCCTCTGGGTAGCTTCCGAACACCCGTTCGCGATCGAGCTAACGTGAGACGGCGAGGCATTCCAGGATAGCTGGTTGTGCTCTGGGTTTGGGACCCGTCACTTAAAAATCCCACCCAATGAAAAGATTAAAAAAGCCTCGGATGAGAACTTCCTACACTAATGCCTACCCCGGCAAACGAATTCAACCCCGATTTGAGGGCGTGCACCTCGAACGACCGGTCCGTTAATGAGGAAGGTGCCTCTGAGAGTAAAGGCTGACCTCACTGCCATTCAAGAGATGCGATGGACGGGACAAGGAAAGAAAAACATAGGACTTTGTGACGTCCATTCCCATGGCAGCCGGTTCTACGTTACCGGAATGACTCGGGTTTTTATTCCCGACCAAGGGCTGCCGCCCCAGTACACTAGCCCTGTCTAGTGCACCGTATTTTACCCCAAACCTGTCGTCACAGGAGCAACTCATTGCAGCCAGTTTGCTCCAAATACTTCTCTTCCGGGCTGGCGTCGAACCCAACCCCGGACCTGAAGTATTTTACTGCTGCATTTGCCACAAACGGCTCCACCCGAACTCCACCTCGGTTAGGTGTAACCAGTGCAACGGGTGGTGCCATCTTAAGACCTGTTCAGGCCTTAAGACTCACAGGGAGTGGTCCACAAGGTATGTGGCCACGTGTTGCTCCCGCCCACAGGCGGCCACCGCCTCTACGGCTACACTGCCCTCAGTGCCGGCACATCACACTGCCGCCACTAACAACACCTCAACGGCCAGGAGCCCCCAAGAGCAACACGACTCCCTCTCCAACCCACAACCCTCCTGCTCCTACCCCAGTGCGGGGACAAACCAGCAGCTCTTGGTCCCCCGCACAGTCTGCTCCGTGTGCCAGACCGTAGTACCTCGGAACCTGACAACTGTCCAATGCAGTTCTTGCAGTGGCTGGTGTCACTTTCGGAGGTGCTCCGGCCTGCACACCACCCGTGAGTGGACACGCGACTACGTTGCCCCCTGCTGCAGAGCTCTGCACCCGCAACCGCCCTCCGTGGCGCGGCCACCCGACAACATCAGGCCACTCCCCATTTTGCGGAACGCGCAGCAGGACCAACGCAGACAACATCACGCATCCCTCACCCCCCGAATTACGACGACCCTCCCGCGAAGCTTCAAGCTTTTGCAACTGAACTGCAACGGACTAACGAGTAAGATTGACGAGATAGTCGACTTCATGAGTCGGTTCGGAATTAAGATAGCTGCGGTCCAAGAGACAAAACTGCACGCTAGCT
The DNA here is from genome assembly GCF_028408465.1 of Anastrepha ludens. NCBI lineage: Eukaryota > Metazoa > Arthropoda > Insecta > Diptera > Tephritidae > Anastrepha > Anastrepha ludens. The sequence goes on along the minus strand of NC_071503.1, from coordinate 94,305,476 downwards.
CCCCCCTGATTACCAGGGACGGCTATAACGTGCACCGAAAGGACCGCGAGCGAGACAACGGTGGTGGCCTAGCGTTCATAGTACACCATTCAGTGCAGTATCGTCTTATTGATGAAGGCATCGACCGCAGGGACAGCACCTTAGAACGTCAAGGTATAGCTGTCCGGTCAGGCGATGCCGAGCTTGAAATTTACAACATTTACATACCCCCTGTCACCTGCTGCCCGGCAGGATATCTCCCCGATATTGGTGCGCTCATCAGGGGAGAAAACCGATTGGTAGTAGGTGACTTTAACGCGCATCACGATCTTTGACATTCAAGCCTGCCAACTGATCGTAGGGGACAGCTGTTGGCAGAGCAGATAGACGATTCGACGTTCAGCACTGTAAACGACGACGCCCCCACTAGGGTAGTGGGCAATTGTAGCAGCTCGCCTGACATAACAATTGCTAGCGCTGGACTGATAAATAGCATAACCTGGCGACCTATGCTATCGCTTGCATCAGACCACTTGCCCATTATCATCTCGATCGAGAGACCCGCCGATTTTGTTTCCGCGGATCACCGGTCATATATCAACTTTAACAAAGCTGATTGGACCAGATTCGCGGAATTTACTGAGAACATCTTCGCAGCCCTACCCACTCCCACAGATGTGCGCGCAGGCGAACGCGCATTCCGCAAGGCGATTACAGCCGCCGCGGCTCGCTTCATACCTGCTGGACGGATCTGGGAATTACGTCCCAATTTCCCAGCCGAAGCAGCCGTTATGGCAAACGAGCGTGACCGTCTACGCCAGGCCGATCCCGGGGATCCTCGTATAAAGGATCTCAATTTGGAGATCCGGCAACTGGTCACCCAACATAAGCGGACCAAATGGGTAGAGCATCTGAAGTCCTGTAACTTCCCCTCTGGTGTGAGCAAGCTCTGGTCCACCGTAAGGTCCCTGTCGAACCCGACGAAGCACAACGACAAGGTGGATATCACCTTCAACGGTCGTACTTCGTCGGACCCGAAGAGATGCGCGAGCTACTTTAGCCGGCAATTTATATTGCATCCTCCGGTCGACAGATCCAAACGTTGTGCCACCAGACGGCTGCACAAACTGCCCTACAACAGTGCACCGCTTACTTTCACCAGCGACGAGGTTCAGGGGGCCATCAAACACATGAAACCATCAAAAGCCATTGGCCCCGACGGACTAAACATGCTGATGCTGAAAAAGCTGGGTCCATTGGGAGTAGAATATCTCACAAAGGTCTTCAACCTGTCTATGGCCACTCTCATCATTCCTGATAAGTGGAAATTAGGGAGGTTGGTCCCACTACTGAAGCCTGGGAAACCCGCCAACCAAGGGGAGTCTTATCGTCCGATAACTCTCCTTTCCCCAGTAGTGAAGACACTTGAGGCCCTTCTACTCCCACTCCTCACTCAACACCTGACTCCAGCCCCACACCAGCATGGTTTCCGTAGAGTGCACAGTACCACCACGGCACTCACCGTCATAAACACCCAGGTAAACCGCGGCCTTAACCAAAACCGCCCCTGCGAGAGGACTGTCCTAGTAGCGTTGGACCTACAAAAGGCTTTCGACACAGTCAGCCACGCCACGCTACTAGATGACATTTTACAGTCGACACTCCCGCCAGGGCTGAAGAGGTGGACCGCGAACTACCTGAGTGGTCGTCACTCATCGGTAGTATTTCGAGACCAAACCTCAAAACAGAGAAAAATAAAGCAAGGAGTACCGCAAGGTGGTGTCCTTTCACCCTTGCTTTTTAATTTCTATATTTCGAAACTCCCCCAGCCACCAGAGGGAGTCTCACTGGTCTCATATGCCGACGACTGCACGATAATGGCGTCGGGCAATGACATTGATGGCCTATGCTCAAAAGTAAACAACTACCTCGCCCGCCTTTCTCGCTTCTTCACTGCGAGAAACCTACAACTTTCTCCCACTAAATCCACGGCGACCCTTTTTACCACCTGGACAAAGGAGGTCAAGCTGCCACTTCAGGTACACGTCGACGATACCCCAATTCCGACGATAAACAACACCAGAATTTTGGGAGTCACCTTTGACAGCTTGCTCTCCTTCTCGGCGCACACAACCGCTATTGCAACGAGAGTACAGAATCGCAACAAGGTCATCAAGTCGCTTGCCGGCAGCACTTGAGGCAAAGACAAAGAAATGTTGATGTCGACTTTCAAAGCAATAGGCCGACCGGTTCTGAACTATGCCGCGCCTGTCTGGTCGCCTGGAACCAGTGATACGCAATGGACGAAGCTTCAGACCTGCCAGAATACTGCCATCAGGACCGCGACAGGATGTCTCCTGATGTCCCCTATCCACCATTTACATGACGAGGCGCACATGCTCCCGGTTAAGGAGCATAATAAAATGCTCGGCAAGCAGTTTCTGCTTGGGTGTCACCGTAGGCCTCACCCATGCAGACACCTGCTCGAGCCTGAGCCACCTCCCAGGCACATCAGGAGACACTTCCTCAACTACGTGGACGAGATCCAGGACAAAACTGACAGACCTCTCCAGGATCAGACAGTATACAGACAGGCTATTAACGACATTCATCGGGAGACACTTACCACCTTCCTAAACTCCCGACCCCCGAATGCCGTTATCGGAGTCCAACCACCACCTATCGCAGACGAAGAGCTCCAGCTTCCTCGAGAGTCCCGCGTAATCTTGGCTCAATTACGTTCTGGATATTGTAGCAGGTTAAACTCCTACCTATCCAGAATCGACCCCGACATACTAAACATATGTCCTGCATGTGAAGGTACCCCGCACGACACTAACCACCTCTTCACATGCCCCATCAAACCCACTCATCTAACACCTCTCTCCCTCTGGACCCAACCCGTCGAAACTGCCAGTTTCCTGGGCCTACCGTTAGATGAGCTAGACGAAGACGACCGGTAATTTACACGACACTGACAGGGCGAAGATACTGCTACAACAACAACAACAACTTTGTGACGTCTACTGCAGCTGCCACGTAAAGAAGCGCAAACTCGATGTTGGATTTGTTGCGCGGGAGAGACTTCGTCGCCAAGTACTGTCTTTCACTCCGGTGGACGAGCGTCTCGCAATAATCCGCATAAAAGGCTATCGCGCTCATTTGCGCCCACGCCCCGACAGAAGAGAAGGACGATGCGACCAAAGATTCCTTCTATGAGCGCTTGGAACGTTCCTATGAGCGCTGCCCCCACCACGACATAAAAATCGTGCTTGGCGACTTCAACGCCAGGGTGGGCAAGGAGGGAATTTTTGGTGCCACTGTCGGAAAATTCAGCATGCGCAACGAAACATCCGGGAACTCACAGAGGCTGATCAACTACGTCGGGGCCCGAAACATGGTAATCTGTAGCACCAAATTCTACCATAAAAAGATAGCCTGGTTGTCTCCTGATCGAAAAACGTGAAACCAGATCGATCATGTTGTGATATATGGAAGGCACGCTTCAAGTGTATTAGATGTACGTACGATCCGAGGACCCAACATCGACTCGGATCATTACCTTGTTGCAGCCAAGCTGAACACACGCCTCTGCGCAGCAAACAACGTACATCTACCTGTGCAAAGCTTGTTCAACACCGAAGAGCTGCAATCCCAACAGACAGCCAGAAGATTCGACACTCGACTCTCACTCGTGCTCTCAGAGCGTACCGCCTAGCAAATCCGCATGCACGAGCAATGGAGCAACATTTGTGGTTCTCTAGCGAGGCCGAAAAAACACTTGGTACGGCGAGGAATGTCATGCAGTTGCAAAAAGAAAAACTGCTGCCTATAGAGCCACGTTGCGATCGGGCGCAACGTGGCAATGTGGGATCCCTACCAAGAGGAAGAGAGACATATTATCGAGCAGAAGAAACGAAAGGCCGAAATGCGTGAGTGCGAGAAGCTTGAGATGCTGGCCAATAGGAACAACCCCCGAAATTTCTACCAGAAAGTTCGGCGGCTTACAAAAGGTTTTAAGACCGGGGCATTTTCCTGAAAAAAAAAACAAAGACGGCGATCTGGTTACTGACATCCAGAGCAATCCTTAATTATGAAGGGAACACTTCTCGAACCTGTTAAATAGTGATAGCTGTGCATGTCACAGAGAATGTGAAATTTTCGTTCGGCTACCGAACCATGACGAGGTAAGAAAAGCGATAACGCAGCTAACGAACAATAAAGCCGCGGGCGCCGACGGACTTCCAGCTGAGCTATTCAACCATGGCGGTGAGGAGCTGGTAAGGTGCATGCATCAGCTTCTATGCAAAATATGGTCGGATGAAAGCATGCCTGCAGATTGAAATTTAAGTGTGCTCTACCCAATCCATAAGAAGGGTGATCCGGACATCTGTGCGAATTATCGCGGGATTAGTCTTCTAAATAACGCCTATAAAGTTCTAGTGAGCGTATTGTGTGAAAGGGTGAAGCCCACCGTCAACTAACTAATTGGATCTTATCAGTGTGGCTTTAGACGTGGAAAGTCTACCATCGACCAAATATTCACAATACGCCAAATCTTGGAAAAAACCCACACAAGGAGAATCGACACACACCATTTTATCGTCGATTTCAAAGCTGCATTCGACTCTATGGAAAGGAGTTACCTGTATGCCGCGATGTCTGAATGTCTAGGTTAGGTAAGGTAGTGATGGTTGCCCATCCTTTGTGATACCATTGCAAGAGGGTGAAGGAAAAAAGGGGAGAAAAGGAAGGGATGGAGAATGGTGAGTGTTTGTGGACTACGAACGGTGACTAGTCTGCGGTTAACCTCTTTATGCTGCTGATGAAGTTCATCACATTTTTGTTATCAACACCTGCTATATCAGCAGGCGCAGAAAACAAGTGAGAACCAAGATGCTTGAATCTTAGTCCCGCGAAAGCTGGGCAGCTAAGGAACAGGTGCTGAGATGATTCCACCTCATCCTCCATACAGCTGACGCAAAAAGGTCTCGAAGTAATTCCGAGTCTCACGGCATGTATACCTCGCGGACAGTGCCCCGTAAGGATGCCCACGAAATTTGAGAGAAGACATTTTGTCATCCCCAGGATATCCCTCGAATGCCTCCTATCCAAACGTGGCCAGAAGGACTTCGCGACCCTACACGTACGTGTACTTGCCCAGCGCTCGCTGAGTTGGTGCAGAGCCCATCCTTCCAGGAGTAGAGCGCAGGTTGTCAAGGGGATCCCGATCCTCTGCTTTTGCGGGCACATTACCTCACAGGTCCCTTGTCTGGCCAGCTCGTCGGCTTCGCAGTTTCCTGCAATGCCACTGTGACCAGGTACAAAAATTATCTTTATGTCGAAGAATTCTGATGCAATCGAGAGGGAGACCAGGCATTCCGTGACCAGCTTCGAATGCACCATAATAGAGCCTAGGGCCCTAAAGCCGCTTGGCTATCGGAGTAAATATTTACCTTCTTAACAGTTATTACGAAAGTAAGTCGCCAGTCAGCTGCTTCTTTAATTGCGGCCACCTCTGCTTGGAACACACGGCAGTGATCCGGTAGCCTGAATTTGAGTTTGATGGGGAGCTCTTTGCAGAATACTCCTCCTCCAACCCTACCGTCCAGCTTTGAGCCATCCGTGAACAGGTTAGCGAGGCCCTGTCCCCAAGTGTTGCCCCCGGTCCACTCCTCACCTAGTGGAATATGGGGGGAGTTGAGCTCTGGGTATTTTATATTTCCTCTTGCAAAGGACGGGCCCCGTCTTAAGAGGATTCACCGATAAGCCGCAGTCTGCTGCCCATTGAACAACTATGTTCAGATATCCCTGCATTAAATCGTACAGGGTATCTATAAACTTTCCTCTTACAATTAATGCCACATCATCCGCGTAGGCAATCACCCTACAGCCCCTCCTCACCAGCTCCTTCAGCAAGTTATTGATAACAATGATCCAGAGAAATGGTGAGAGAACCCCGCCTTGCGGCGTGCCTCTGTTCACCTGCCGGCGGAGATAGACACCGCCCAACTCTGCCACGACCGTTCTGTCGCTGAGCATTCTGTAGATAATCCTGGAGAGGTCGGCTCCGACCCCCAGCCTACTCCGAGCTTTAGTGATTGCCTCCGGGAGAGCGTTATTAAAAGCCCCCTCAATGTCGAGGAAGGCGCAACTGCAAGTTCTTTCTGATATAGGGATTCCTCAATCTGCCTTTACAGTAAGCATGTTGGGTATGAGACAAACGCCCCCGAGGAATTTCGCTCCTTATGTGTAGGTCAATCAACCTCTCAAGGGTTTTCAGCAAAAAAGATGAGAGACTGATTGGCCTAAAATCCTTAGATCTGCAGATGCAGATTTCTGCAGTTGGGCAGGTATGATGCCATCAGGACCAGGCGACTTGAAGGCCCCGAAGGAGCCAATGGCCCAAGCCAAGCGGTACTCATCCAACAGCCAGCCCCGGTTCTGAAGACAGGTTGGTGTACTTCCCAAGCTAGTGCCGCTAAATACCGGATTCGTTGGAAAATGAGCGTCGAGAAGCAGTTTTAGTGCTTCCTCGCCGCTCATCGCCCAACGTCCCGATTCATCCCGCAGGTATCCCAAGGGAGCCGAACTCCTCGTGAGTATTCGTCTGAATCTTGAACACTCATGACAGCCCTCCACGCTTCCACAGAAGTTCCTCCAAGAGTCTCTCTTGGCCTTCCTAATTTCGGACTTATAGATTCCAAGTCCTACTTTATACAGTTCCCATCCTGAGGGAGACTTAATTCTTTTAGCCCTATTAAAGAGGCGTCTGCACGAGGCCCTAAGCTCAGAGAGCTCTGCTGTCCACCAAGGTGGTTTCTCCTTCTTAGGGAGTGTTCTAAGTGGACAGGAGCTTTCTAGAGCCTTATTACAAGCTGAAGGGAAGATCTCCACCAGATCATCGATCGCTCCCTCCGAGAGATCTAAATTTTCCCTGGGTGCTTCGGGGAGAAGGTTCAGCAGATTCCTGCCGTAAATATTCCAGTTCGTTCTCCTCAGATCCCTGTAGGAGGGTCTTTTTGGACGAGTTTCAGTGAGAGAAAATTTAATATACCTGTGATCCGAGAAGGAGTGGGTGTTAAGCACCCTCCAATCGGAAATTCGGTTTAACAGTGAGGAGGAGGCCAGAGTAAGATCCAGCACCTCTTCCCTGGTTGCGGTATTGAAAGTGGGGTCCTTACCCCTGTTGAAAATAAACAAATCTTCGTTTAAAATAAAATCAAAAAGTGACTCACCTCTTGCATTTATGTTGGAACTTCCCCAACAGGTATGGTGGGAGTTTGCATCCGTCCCTACAATAACGCCGGTTTTCCTGCGCCTCGCTTCAGCCAGGGCTTCCCTCAGCATCATCGGAGGTGGCTCCACCTCGTCCTCATGCGCCATATAGGCCGACATCAGCCATAGCTTTCCCGCAGGGCCCTCTAGGCTCACAGTCACAATGTCTTCATTGCTCAAATTAGGCAAAATAAATGCATTAAGTTCCTTCCTGAGTCCAGAAATGCCGCTGCTGCTCAGCCACGGTTCCTGAATCAGAACTATATCAACTCCACCTTGAACAAGGTGGAGCAATAGATTGGCGGACGCCACCTTAGAATGCTGAAGATTTATCTGAAGAATAATCATCTTCGATAATCCTCTCCAGCATCCCAAGGACGCTGTCCTCACTTTCCGAGGCCAGAAGCCTCTCCTCCTCCGCCTTGTCGAAGAATGACCCGATGCTTATGACGGACCCTGGTCGTAATGGAGCGTCACCAGCACTGTCAACCTCCGACTTGACGGAGTCTATCTCCATGTCCACAGGAGCTTCCTCAGCTGTGGGCCCTTCTTCCTCCCGCACCTCCGGATGTGCAGAGGCATCCGCTCTGGCATCGCTTTGGTAGACCTTAAGGACTACCTTTTCGAAACCATAGCTGATAACCCCCTTTGTTTCAGCGAGAGGACCGAGAGACTCTGCATTCAGCAGAATCAGCGCTTGCCGATATGATCTCTCAGTCTTCTCCACCTTAACCACCTTCCAGTTGTGCGTGGGGAGTTTCGGGTTGCAGTACGGGAGGATTTCCTCTGAAGTAGAGGGTTCGGAAAGGAGCCAGACACGTGCTCGCGGTCGCATAGGTAGATCCTTTTAATCCACCGCTTTCAGCTTAGCTCCCTTCCATACCTCTCCCACCAAGGCCACTGCCGCCCTGTACATAGTAGCCGACCGTTCGTCAGCGCAAACAATTCTTTTAAACGTGTCGTAGGGCCATCCGGCACTCTCACAGCAGGGGGGAGGGGGGTCCAGGGACAGCGGAGATGGCGGACGCTACTCTCTTCCATTCCTCCCTGGAAATGGCGTCGTCCTCCCTACCGCTGTCTATGACTCCAAGAGTGATGTGGCCTGCCTGTTTAGCGACTTCGCTAAATGATTTGGGCAGACCGCCATCAGTTCTGGGTCTCTTTTCGAGGGAAACATCCTCCTCCTGGCAACCCCAAAGCCCCCGGAAAACTGATGGAGGACCCCTTGCGGGTACTGGCCACCCCATCCAGTGCTGCTAAATTAGGAGACGCAGCCGGTTCCGCCTGCGGCCTCCTACCTACCATAAGCGGATTCCCGCTTGTGACCCCCACGTTCTTGCTGGAAGTCGGTTCCGATTTCGCCCCTCCTGTCCTACGAGAGATGGTTTTAGGACTCGGTTCCGAGTTCCCGTTACTATTTGAGGTTTTTGTTGTTTGTTTTGTTGTGTTTGTTGAATTGGTGTTCATGTTTTATATTAAGTGGGACCCCACTCGAAGCCGCTATCCAAAGCCCGCCGAAGTGTAGTCGTCCCTTAGAGGTCGCATGGTTGTCTATGCCGCGGCAAGGAGGCCATGCGAGGTTTGACGCATGCCCTCATAAGGCATGCGTTCAGAGCCTCGCAAAGACGGGAGTCATCTCAACCGCACCTACACCGCCAACCCAATGGCGACGGGCTTGGAACGTACTCCGAGGCCTGCCAGGGTTTTAACGGGGCGGGGGCGGTTACGGCATTATCCCACCAGCTATTTCTGTTAAGTTTCACCCTAACACACTCAGGTGGCAGAATGCCGCAACCACCAGCAAAGGGTCAGAAAGATTCCAAATCGTAAAAAAAAAGAGAAGATCCAAAGACGAAAGCAGGGAGTCGTCACCGTTCAGGTTGTCGGAAAGGCCGTTCAGGCCGCAGATCATTTGGCGCTATCCAGGGTGCACCACGCGGAGGCGACCTGCTTTGCACCCCTATGATCTCAAAACGAGCAGCGCCTCCAGAATTGGGAAGGACCTCTCCGAGCCGTTTGATACCAAACGAGGTTTCAGACAGGGCGACTCGTTGTCGTGTGACTTATTTAACCTGATGTTGGAAAGGATCGTACGAGTCACAGAACTTAATCGCTCAGGCACAATATTTTATAAGAGCGTACAATTGTTGACGTATGCCGATGATATTGACATCATCGGCCTTATCAATCGCGCTGTTAGTTCTGCCTTCTCCAAACTGGATAAAGAGGCAAAGCGAATGGGTCTGGTGGTGAAAGAGGACAAAACAAAGTACCTCCTGTCTTCAAACAAACAGTCGGCGTACTCGCGTATCGGCACCCACGTCACTATTGACAGTTATAATTTCGAGGTTGTAAAGGACTTGGAGGATGGTTCCATGTGTAGAAGTCCACGCAAGTGGGGAAAGTTACTGATCGCCATTCACTTGGGAGTGGCCAGGACGATTCTTCTACATATGGTTCAAGCAGCTCACAACGGCCGGGATTAGCCCACGTATCCTCTGGGTAGCTTCCGAACACCCGTTCGGCAGTGAGCTAACGTGAGAAGGCGAAACATTCCAGGATAGCTGGTTGTGCGCTGGGTTTGGGACCCGCCACTTAAAAATCCCCCCCAATGAAAAGAACTGCAAAGCCTCGGATGAGAACTGCCTTTACTGATGACGACCCCCGCAAACGAAATAAGGAATATGATTTGAGGGCATGCACCTGGAATGTCCGGTCCCTTAATGGGGAAGGTGCCTCTGCCCGGCTGGTTGATGTCCTCGTGAGAGTAAAGGCTGACATCACTGCCATCCAAGAGATGCGATGGACGGGGCAAGGTAAGAAAAACATAGGACCTTGCGACGTCTACTACAGCTGCCATGTAAAGGAGCGCAAATTCGGTGTCGGATTTGTTGTGGGAGAGAGACTTCGTCGCCAAGTACTGTCGTTCACTCCGGTGGACGAGCGTCTCGCAACAATCCGCATCAAAGCGCGTTTTTTTTAACATATCGCTAATTTGCGCCCACGCCCCGACGGAAGAGAAGGACGATGCGACCAAAGATTCCTTCTATGAGCGCTTGGAACGTTCCTATGAGCGCTGCCCCCGCCACGACATAAAAATCGTGCTTGGCGACTTCAACGCCAGGGTGGGCAAGGAGGGAATTTTTGGTCCCACAGTCGGAAAATTCAGCCTGCACAACGAAACATCCGGTAACGGACAGAGGCTGATCGACTTCGCCGGGGCCCGAAACATGGTAGTCTGCAGCACCAGATTCCAGCATAAAAAAATCCACCAAGCTACCTGGCTGTCTCCTGATCGAAAAACGCGAAACCAGATCGATCATGTTGTGATAGATGGAAGACACGCTTCTAGTGTATTAGATGTACGTACGATCTGAGGACCCAACATCGACTCGGATCATTACCTTGTTGCAGCCAAACTGCGCACACGCCTCTGTGCAGCAAAAAACGTACATCTACCTACGCAAAGAATGTTCGACATCGAAAAGCTGCAATCACAACAGACAGCCAGAAGATTCGCCACTCGACTCTCACTCCTGCTCTCGGAGAGCACTGCCCAACACACCGGCATGCGCGAGCAATGGAGCAACATTTCTCGCTCCCTACGTACCGCCGCCGAAGAAGAAATCGGATTCCGGCGAGCCCGAAAAAACAATTGGTACGACGAGGAATGTCATGCTGCCGCAGAAAGAAAAGATGCTGCCTATAGAGCCACGCTGCGATCGGGCGCAACGCGAGCCATGTGGGATCGCTACAGAGACCTGAAAAAGGAAGAGAGACGTATTATCCGACAGAAGAAACGAGAGGCCGAAATACGTGAGTGCGAGGAGCTTGAGATGCTGGCCAATAGGAACAACGCCCGAAAATTCTACCAGAAAGTTCGGCGGCTTACAGAAGGTTTTAAGACCGGGGCGTTTTCCTGTAAGAACAAAGACGGCGATCTGGTGACTGACGTACAGAGCAATCTTAAATTATGGAGGGAACACTTCTCGAACCTGTTAAACGGGGACAGCTGCGCATGTCATAGAGAATGTGAAGATCCCGATATCCCAATCGTTGACGACGGAATTGTCGTTCCCTTATCCGACCATGACGAGGTGAGAATAGCAATATCACGGCTAAAGAACAACAAAGCCGCGGGCGCCGACGGACTGCCGGCTGAGCTATTCAAACATGGCGGCGAGGAGCTGGTAAGGTGCATGCATCAACTCCTATGCAAAATATGGTCGGATGAAAGCATGCCTGCCGATTGGAATTTAAGTGTGCTCTGCCCAATCCATAAGAAGGGCGATCCTGCAATTTGTGCCAATTATCGCGGGATTAGTCTTCCAAATAACGCCTATAAAGTTCTAGTGAGCGTATTGTGTGAAAGGGTTAAGCCCACCGTCAACTAACTAATTGGATCTTATCAGTGTGGCTTTAAACGTGGAAAGTCTACCATCGACCAAATATTCACAATACGCCAAATCTTGGAAAAGACCCATGAAAGGAGAATCGACACACACCATCTTTTCGTCGACTTCAAAGCTGCATTCGACAGTACGGAAAGGAGTTACCTGTATGCCGCTATGTCTGAATTTGGTATCCCCGCAAAACTAATACGGCTGTGTAAGATGACGTTGCTCAACACCAGCAGCACCGTCAGAATTGGGAAGGACCTCTCCGAGCCGTTTGATACCAAACGAGGTTTCAGACAGGGTGACTCGCTGTCGTGTGACTTCTTTAACCTGATGTTGGAGAGCATCGTACGAGCCGCAGAACTTAATCGCTCAGGCACAATATTTTATAAGAGCGTACAATTGTTGGCGTATGCCGATGATATTGACATCATCGGCCTTAACAACCGCGCTGTGAGTTCTGCCTTCTCCAAACTGGATAAAGAGGCAAAGCGAATGGGCTTGGTGGTGAACGAGGACAAAACGAAGTACCTCCTGTCTTCAAACAAACAGTCGGCGCACTCGCGTATCGGCACTCACGTCACTGTTGACAGTTATAATTTTGAGGTTGTAAAAGACTTCGTTTATTTAGGAACCAGCATTAACACCGATAACAATGTCAGCCTTGAAATCCAACGTAGAATCTCTCTTGCCAACAAGTGCTACTTTGGACTAAGTAGGCAACTGAGCAGTAAAGTCCTCTCTCGACGAACAAAACTAACACTCTACAAGACTCTCATCATGCCCGTCCTAACGTATGGCGCAGAAGCTTGGACGATGACAACATCCGATGAAGCGACGCTTGGAGTGTTCGAGAGAAATATTCTGCGTAAGATTTTTGGACCTTTGCACGTTGGCAACGGCGAATATCGCAGACGATGGAACGATGAGCTGTATGAGCTTTACGACGACATAGACATAGCGCAGCGAATAAATATCCAGCGGCTTCGTTGGCTGGGTCATGTCGTCCGAATGGATACAAACGCTCCGGCTTTGAAAGTATTCGATGCGGTACCAGCTGGTGGTAGTAGAGGAAGAGGAAGGCCTCCTCTGCGTTGGAAAGATCAGGTGGAGAAGGACTTGGCTTCACTTGATGTGTCCAATTGGCGCCGGTTAGCACGAGAAAGAAACGACTGGCGCGCTTTGTTAAACTCGGCCAAAATCGCGTAAGCGGTTATCGCGCCAATTAAGAAGAAGAAAGGACTTCGTATATTTAGGAACTAGCATTAACACCTGTAACAATGTCAACCTAGAAATCCAACAGGCGCTACTTTGGACTAAGTAGGCAAGTGAGTAGTAAAATCCTCTCTGCACGAACAAAACCAACACTTTACAAGGCTCTCATCATGCCCGTTGGCAACGGCGAATATCGCAGGCGATGGAACGATGAGCTGTATGAGCTTAACAAAGACATAGACATAGCGCTGTGAATAAAGATGCAACGGCTAGGTTGGCTGGGTCGTGTCGTCCGAATGGATACAAACGCTGCGGCTCTGAAAGTATTCAATGCGATACCAGCTGGTGGTAGCAGAGGAAGAGGAAGGCCTCCTCTGCGTTGGAAAGATCAGGTGGAGAAGGACTTGGCTTCACTTGGTGTGTCCAACTGACGCCGGATAGCACGAGAACGAAACAACTGGCGCTTTGTTAAACTCGGCCAAAATCGCGTAAGCGGTTTTCGCGCCAATTAAAAAGAAGAAGAAGTAAGAGATTGAGCATGACCAAGAGATGAGCACGAAATTTCCACGGATTGTGCAGTTATTGCCATCGTTCTGTTCCAGGATTCTCAAATATTACCCGGTGTCTCCACAATCTCACTAAGAGGAGATAGTGTGGCACAAGGAACAAGAGGAAGGGATCCAGCAGCTGAAATAGCTTCTTTGTACTGCACCTATGCTAGCGTATTCTGTCGCGACAGGAAAGTCCATTGTGGATACAAATGCTAGCGCATACAGAATAGAGGGAGTACTGTTACAGACCATAAATGTTCCAGAAAAAGTGAACGCTTGCTATAGCAGAGTCCTCGGAGATGAATTACTGCGTGACCAGACGAAAACTGTTAGCTGTAGTTTGAGTGCGTTAAACATTTCCACATATGCTTGTACGGTGAATGATTGCAGTTAAGAACAGACCATGCAGTAAGATGTTTACTCTAGCTAAGGTATCCGGAGGAACAAATTGCACGTTGGATAGAAAGGCTGCAAAAGTCTGACTTCAGGAACAGGCATCGAAAATGGGAACAACATGGAAATGCTGATGCACTATCTCGCAACCTGTTTCTATGGAGTGTAAGCATTGTTCGAAAGACGACTAATGCAGTAACAACCCGATGATTTTTGTGCCTCCACCGCTACGCTACCGCATCTAGTTATTGTTCCCGCATTTTCGCTTTCAATTTGTGCTCTTTTGATTGCTTTTCAAAGTAAGTACACATTAAACTTGCAAATCGGTTAAATAACATCGTGCTAACGTAAAAGAGTAGGTTGCGGAAGATTATAACGCTTCCTTTGGAGTACAACATGTGTTATGCAGCCAAGTTCAAATCTACCTAAGCTTAAGCTCCCCTGCTTTAAAGACAAGTATTCAGAATATCGCGAGACTTGACCAGCATTAAAAAATTCAACCACTTGCGGAATTGGCAGCAGCAAGCGAAAACGATTTAAATGTTTTGGATGGCTAAAGGGTCATTATGGAAATAAGACTCATTTTTTGGAAAATATTCCATCCCTGTTTGAATTACCGGTTGGTGCAAAAACAAACAGTATTTAGGCTAAGAGTCTAATCGGTAAGGCTTCAGGTATTTTTGGCTATCTGTTGTTATTGTTATAGCAGTATACTAAACCCTGTCCGTGCAAATAGATTACCGGTCGTCTTCGTCGTCTTCCAGAGGGAGACGAATGCTAGATGAGTGAGTTTGACGGGCATGTGAAAAGGTGGTTAGTATCGTCCGGGGTACCAATTATCCGAGTAGTAGAACACTGTCTGAAGTAGAGAGCGGCATTAATAATAACTGTAACAATTTCCGGAAAGGTAGTTTGCGAATTTGTTATTAAAGCTTTGTCAGTAGTTCACACATTTTTAATTGCTGAAATCACGAATGAAATAATAATCGGCGTAGATTTCATGGTGCTGCATGGATTTACATTGACTTTAGGTAAAAGGGCTCTGTCGGGTCAGAATATACAGATACTCCTGAGCGCCCGCTATGAGCCCAGTGTACAGTCAAGTCCTTAAGTCACCGTCAACGGATTTTGCCAAAATCCGAAGCAGTCATATGGGATAATGTGGAAGGGGGCTGTGGGACAGGCGAAGTGTAGATCGTAAAATCTGCTGAGGAGACGGCGAACATAATCGTGGGAAGAGCTCTAGTGAAGACGGGAAAAGACACGAGAGTTGCAGTAAGGGTCCTAAATAATTTCAATTTAACAGTTATTTCGGGTAAAGGATCTGTTATGGGGAAATTCCGGGCTGCAGAAGCATTAGTAAACAGCGATGGACCACAACAGGAAAGGAAAGTATTCCATATTCCAGGAAGCAGGAAGAAACACCTCCGATTTCATACGGATTTGATTCCAGGAAGTAAGAAGGGTAGGGAGAACGAAAGATAACAGATTGCTAGAAAAACACGACTACCTATTCAACGGCGACTGTGGAAAGTCTGGAAGAACTGCCAGCGTGAAACATCGAATATACAGAGATGCAAAGCAAATTCTGAATGAAGTCACGAAAAAGGACGGCTTCCCATCACCAGAAATATATGACACTCTCAACACTTTATCCGGCGCGAAATAATTTCCCACTCTTGATCGAAGAAGTGGTTAGTGGCTGGTGGAAATTGAAGATTGTGATCGTGAGAAGACAGACTTCATCATGGGAAATGGATTGTGGCAGTTTTCGATGATGCCTTTCGGATTATGTCACGCACGAGCTACCTTTGAGCACGTTCTGAGTGAACTGTACTGGAAAACGTGTTTGGTCTATCTGGATGGACTCATTATCATGACTAAAAATTATGAAAATTATCATGAGTAAAATAAAAAGTCCTTCTGCGCATCGCCTGCGTGGGATTACGATTGATTCCAAAGAAGTGTGCCTTGTTTAAAACAGAAGTCACGTATAAGGTGACAACAAAAGGCATCAAGACAGATGAAAATAAAACGAAGGCAGTAAAAGATTGAGGGTGGAGGATGGAAAGTGACAGATCGCCATTCACTTGGGAGTGGCCAGGACGATTCTTCTACATATGGTTAAAGCAGCTCACAATTTCCGGGATTAGCCCAAGTATCCTCTGGGTAGCTTCCGAACACCCGTTCGCGATCGAGCTAACGTGAGACGGCGAGGCATTCCAGGATAGCTGGTTGTGCTCTGGGTTTGGGACCCGTCACTTAAAAATCCCACCCAATGAAAAGATTAAAAAAGCCTCGGATGAGAACTTCCTACACTAATGCCTACCCCGGCAAACGAATTAAACCCCTATTTGAGGGCGTGCACCTCGAACGACCGGTCCGTTAATGAGGAAGGTGCCTCTGAGAGTAAAGGCTGACATCACTGCCATTCAAGAGATGCGATGGACGGGACAAGGAAAGAAAAACATAGGACTTTGTGACGTCTACTGCAGCTGCCACGTAAAGAAGCGCAAACTCGATGTCGGATTTGTTGCGCGGGAGAGACTTCGTCGCCAAGTACTGTCTTTCACTCCGGTGGACGAGCGTCTCGCAATAATCCGCATAAAAGGCTATCGCGCTCATTTGCGCCCACGCCGGAGAGAAGGACGATGCGACCAAAGATTCCTTCTATGAGCGCCTGGAACGTTCCTATGAGCGCTGCCCCCACCACGACATAAAAATCGTGCTTGGCGACTTCAACGCCAGGGTGGGCAAGGAGGGAATTTTTGGTGCCACAGTCGGAAAATTCAGCATGCGCAACGAAACATCCGGGAACTCACAGAGGCTGATCAACTTCGCCGGGGCCCGAAACATGGTAGTCTGTAGCACCAAATTCTACCATAAAAAGATACACCAGGCTACCTGGTTGTCTCCTGATCGAAAAACGTGAAACCAGATCGATCATGTTGTGATATATGGAAGGCACGCTTCAAGTGTATTAGATGTACGTACGATCCGAGGACCCAACATCGACTCGGATCATTACCTTGTTGCAGCCAAGCTGAACACACGCCTCTGCGCAGCAAACAACGTACATCTACCTGTGCAAAGCTTGTTCAACACCGAAAAGCTGCAATCACAACAGACAGCCAGAAGATTCGACACTCGACTCTCACTCGTGCTCTCAGAGCGTACCGCCTAGCAAATCGGCATGCACGAGCAATGGAGCAACATTTGTGGTTCTCTAGCGAGGCCAAAAAAACACTTGGTACGGCGAGAAATGTCAGGCAGTTGCAAAAAGAAAAACTGCTGCCTATAGAGCCACGTTGCGATCGGGCGCAACGTGGCAATGTGGGATCCCTACCAAGAGGAAGAGAGACATATTATCGAGCAGAAGAAACGAAAGGCCGAAATGCGTGAGTGCGAGAAGCTTGAGATGCTGGCCAATAGGAACAACCCCCGAAATTTCTACCAGAAAGTTCGGTGGCTTACAAAAGGTTTTAAGACCAGGGCATTTTCCTGAAAAAAAACAAAGACGGCGATCTGGTTACTGACATCCAGAGCAATCCTTAATTATGAAGGGAACACTTCTCGAACCTGTTAAATAGTGATAGCTGTGCATGTCACAGAGAATGTGAAATTTTCGTTCGGCTACCGAACCATGACGAGGTAAGAAAATCGATAACGCAGCTAAGGAACAATAAAGCAGCGGGCGCCGACGGACTTCCGGCTGATCTATTCAACCATGGCGGTGAGGAGCTGGTAAGGTGCATGCATCAGCTTCTATGCAAAATATGGTCGGATGAAAGCATGCCTGCTGATTGGAATTTAAGTGTGCTCTACCCAATCCATAAGAAGGGTGATCCGGACATCTGTGCGAATTATCGCGGGATTAGTCTTCTAAATAACGCCTATAAAGTTCTAGTGAGCGTATTGTGTGAAAGGGTGAAGCCCACCGTCAACTAACTAATTGGATCTTATCAGTGTGGCTTTAAACGTGGAAAGTCTACCATCAACCAAATATTCACAATACGCCAAATCTTGGAAAAAACCCACACAAGGAGAATCGACACACACCATTTTATCGTCGATTTCAAAGCTGCATTCGACTCTATGGAAAGGAGTTACCTGTATGCCGCGATGTCTGAATGTCTAGGTTAGGTAAGGTAGTGATGGTTGCCCATCCTTTGTGATACCATTGCAAGAGGGTGAAGGAAAAAAGGGGAGAAAAGGAAGGGATGGAGAATGGTGAGTGTTTGTGGACTACGAACGGTGACTAGTCTGCGGTTAACCTCTTTATGCTGCTGATGAAGTTCATCACATTTTTGTTATCAACACCTGCTATATCAGCAGGCGCAGAAAACAAGTGAGAACCAAGATGCTTGAATCTTAGTCCCGCGAAAGCTGGGCAGCTAAGGAACAGGTGCTGAGATGATTCCACCTCATCCTCCATACAGCTGACGCAAAAAGGTCTCGAAGTAATTCCGAGTCTCACGGCATGTATACCTCGCGGACAGTGCCCCGTAAGGATGCCCACGAAATTTGAGAGAAGACATTTTGTCATCCCCAGGATATCCCTCGAATGCCTCCTATCCAAACGTGGCCAGAAGGACTTCGCGACCCTACACGTACGTGTACTTGCCCAGCGCTCGCTGAGTTGGTGCAGAGCCCATCCTTCCAGGAGTAGAGCGCAGGTTGTCAAGGGGATCCCGATCCTCTGCTTTTGCGGGCACATTACCTCACAGGTCCCTTGTCTGGCCAGCTCGTCGGCTTCGCAGTTTCCTGCAATGCCACTGTGACCAGGTACAAAAATTATCTTTATGTCGAAGAATTCTGATGCAATCGAGAGGGAGACCAGGCATTCCGTGACCAGCTTCGAATGCACCATAATAGAGCCTAGGGCCCTAAAGCCGCTTGGCTATCGGAGTAAATATTTACCTTCTTAACAGTTATTACGCAAGTAAGTAGCCAGTCAGCTGCTTCTTTAATTGCGGCCACCTCTGCTTGGAACACACGGCAGTGATCCGGTAGCCTGAATTTGAGTTTGATGGGGAGCTCTTTGCAGAATACTCCTCCTCCAACCCTACCGTCCAGCTTTGAGCCATCCGTGAACAGGTTAGCGAGGCCCTGTCCCCAAGTGTTGCCCCCGGTCCACTCCTCACCTAGTGGAATATGGGGGGAGTTGAGCTCTGGGTATTTTATATTTCCTCGTGCAAAGGACGGGCCCCGTCTTAAGAGGATTCACCGATAAGCCGCAGTCTGCTGCCCATTGAACAACTATGTTCAGATATCCCTGCATTAAATCGTACAGGGTATCTATAAACTTTCCTCTTACAATTAATGCCACATCATCCGCGTAGGCAATCACCCTACAGCCCCTCCTCACCAGCTCCTTCAGCAAGTTATTGATAACAATGATCCAGAGAAATGGTGAGAGAACCCCGCCTTGCGGCGTGCCTCTGTTCACCTGCCGGCGGAGATAGACGCCGCCCAACTCTGCCACGACCGTTCTGTCGCTGAGCATTCTGTAGATAATCCTGGAGAGGTCGGCTCCGACCCCCAGCCTACTCCGAGCTTTAGTGATTGCCTCCGGGAGAGCGCTATTAAAAGCCCCCTCAATGTCGAGGAAGGCGCAACTGCAAGTTCTTTCTGATATAGGGATTCCTCAATATCTTTAACAATTGTGTGCAGAGCAGATTCCACTGATCTGCCTTTACAGTAAGCATGTTGGGTATGAGACAAACGCCCCCGAGGAATTTCGCTCCTTATGTGTAGGTCAATCAACCTCTCAAGGGTTTTCAGCAAAAAAGATGAGAGACTGATTGGCCTAAAATCCTTAGATCTGCAGATGCAGATTTCTGCAGTTGGGCAGGTATGATGCCATCAGGACCAGGCGACTTGAAGGCCCCGAAGGAGCCAATGGCCCAAGCCAAGCGGTACTCATCCAACAGCCAGCCCCGGTTCTGAAGACAGGTTGGTGTACTTCCCAAGCTAGTGCCGCTAAATACCGGATTCGTTGGAAAATGAGCGTCGAGAAGCAGTTTTAGTGCTTCCTCGCCGCTCATCGCCCAACGTCCCGATTCATCCCGCAGGTATCCCAAGGGAGCCGAACTCCTCGTGAGTATTCGTCTGAATCTTGAACACTCATGACAGCCCTCCACGCTTCCACAGAAGTTCCTCCAAGAGTCTCTCTTGGCCTTCCTAATTTCGGACTTATAGATTCCAAGTCCTACTTTATACAGTTCCCATCCTGAGGGAGACTTAAGGGGGTAGTATGGTTAATTCGGTGTAAAACAAGCATATTTTTCGACATTTTTTTTGTCGACACAGTTGATTTATTCAAAATTTTAAAATTACTTCATTATAAAGTCATATTTAAAGAATATTGCGTGAAATTTTCATTGATTTTTATGAAGAAATGAGTTGGTGGCAGCGAATCTTCGCGGACGTCTCATAAAAAAGTTTTATTGCGGTGTCCCTCAGAACTCATTACTGGATCAACTAAAATCAAAAAACCAAATTGATTTCATCAGCTAATAAAGTTTCGCAGGTAACAACGTCGAAGTTTTTTTTTTTTTGTTTTTTTTTTAAATTTTTTAAAGCGCTTTGAAGTCAAAACACCGATTTTTCATAAAAAAAACTTGAAAACTTTGTTGTTTTAAAATATGACAAAATTAAAAAAAAAAAAAACTCGACGTCATTACCTCGTGAATAAAGTAAAGAAACAAAAAAACCAAATTTGAAAAGAATCGGTGCAGTAGATATGAATCTACAGTGGACACCGACCGTAAAAAAGGCAAGTGTGAGAAAAACGCTTTTAAAGATTTGTGAAGATTTTTACAGCGTGAAATCCGGTTGGAGAGGTAGATACTTAATCCTTTGTGTCTTTGTCAATTTTACTCTAATGCACTTCAAACTTTCACACAATAATCTTAAGATGTTATAGAATAATTTAAAAAAAAAAAAAAAAAAAATGAAAAAAAAAAAAATACCATACTTCCCCCTTAATTCTTTTAGCCCTATTAAAGAGGCGTCTGCACGAGGCCCTAAGCTCAGAGAGCTCTGCTGTCCACCAAGGTGGTTTCTCCTTCTTAGGGAGTGTTCTAAGTGGACAGGAGCTTTCTAGAGCCTTATTACAAGCTGAAGGGAAGATCTCCACCAGATCATCGATCGCTCCCTCCGAGAGATCTAAATTTTCCCTGGGTGCTTCGGGGAGAAGGTTCAGCAGATTCCTGCCGTAAATATTCCAGTTCGTTCTCCTCAGATCCCTGTAGGAGGGTCTTTTTGGACGAGTTTCAGTGAGAGAAAATTGAATATACCTGTGATCCGAGAAGGAGTGGGTGTTAAGCACCCTCCAATCGGAAATTCGGTTTAACAGTGAGGAGGAGGCCAGAGTAAGATCCAGCACCTCTTCCCTGGTTGCGGTATTGAAAGTGGGGTCTTTACCCCTGTTGCAAATAAACAAATCTTCGTTTAAAATAAAATCGAAAAGTGTCTCACCTCTTGCATTTATGTTGGAACTTCCCCAACAGGTATGGTGGGAGTTTGCATCCGTCCCTACAATAACGCCGGTTTTCCTGCGCCTCGCTTCAGCCAGGGCTTCCCTCAGCATCATCGGAGGTGGCTCCACCTCGTCCTCATGCGCCATATAGGCCGACATCAGCCATAGCTTTCCCGCAGGGCCCTCTAGGCTCACAGTCACAATGTCTTCATTGCTCAAATTAGGCAAAATAAATGCATTAAGTTCCTTCCTGAGTCCAGAAATGCCGCTGCTGCTCAGCCACGGTTCCTGAATCAGAACTATATCAACTCCACCTTGTTCAAGGTGGAGCAATAGATTGGCGGACGCCACCTTAGAATGCTGAAGATTTATCTGAAGAATAATCATCTTCGATAATCCTCTCCAGCATCCCAAGGACGGTGTCCTCACTTTCCGAGGCCAGAAGCCTCTCCTCCTCCGCCTTGTCGAAGAATGACCCGATGCTTATGACGGACCCTGGTCGTGATGGAGCGTCACCAGCACTGTCAACCTCCGACTTGACGGAGTCTATCTCCATGTCCACAGGAGCTTCCTCAGCTGTGGGCCCTTCTTCCTCCCGCACCTCCGGATGTGCAGAGGCATCCGCTCTGGCATCGCTTTGGTAGACCTTAAGGACTACCTTTTCGAAACCACAGCTGATAACCCCCTTTGTTTCAGCGAGAGGACCGAGAGACTCTGCATTCAGCAGAATCAGCGCTTGCCGATATGATCTCTCAGTCTTCTCCACCTTAACCACCTTCCAGTTGTGCGTGGGGAGTTTCGGGTTGCAGTACGGGAGGATTTCCTCTGAAGTAGAGGGTTCGGAAAGGAGCCAGACACGTGCTCGCGGTCGCATAGGTAGATCCTTTTAATCCACCGCTTTCAGCTTAGCTCCCTTCCATACCTCTCCCACCAAGGCCACTGCCGCCCTGTACATAGTAGCCGACCGTTCGTCAGCGCAAACAATTCTTTTAAACGTGCCGTAGGGCCATCCGGCACTCTCACAGCAGGGGGGAGGGGGGTCCAGGGTTTTCCCTTACTACCCTCATGAAGACAGCGGAGATGGCGGATGCTACTCTCTTCCATTCCTCCCTGGAAATGGCGTCGTCCTCCCTACCGCTGTCCATGACTCCAAGAGTGATGTGGCCTGCCTGTTTAGCGACTTCGCTAAATGATTTGGGCAGACCGCCATCAGTTCTGGGTCTCTTTTCGAGGGAAACATCCTCCTCCTGGCAACCCCAAAGTCCCCGGAAAACTGATGGAGGACCCCTTGCGGGTACTGGCCACCCCATCCAGTGCTGCTAAATTAGGAGACGCAGCCGGTTCCGCCTGCGGCCTCCTACCTACCATAAGCGGATTCCCGCTTGTGACCCGCACGTTCTTGCTGGACGTCGGTTCCGATTTCGCCCCTCCTGTCCTACGAGAGATGGTTTTAGGACTCGGTTCCGAGTTCCCGTTACTATTTGAGGTTTTTGTTGTTTGTTTTGTTGTGTTTGTTGAATTGGTGTTCATGTTTTATATTAAGTGGGACCCCACTCGAAGCCGCTATCCAAAGCCCGTCGAAGTGTAGTCGTCCCTTAGAGGTCGCATGGTTGTCTATGCCGCGGCAGGGAGGCCATGCGAGGTTTGACGCATGCCCTCATAAGGCATGCGTTCAGAGCCAGACCGGTCGCAAAGACGGGAGTCATCTCAACCGCACCTACACCACCAACCCAATGGCGACGGGCTTGGAACGTACTCCGAGGCCTGCCAGGGTTTTAACGGGGCGGGGGCGGTTACGGCATTAGCCCACCAGCTATTTCTGTTAAGTTTCACCCTAACACACTCAGGTGGCAGAATGCCGCAACCACCAGCAAAGGGTCAGAAAGATTCCAAATCGTAAAAAAAAGAGAAGATCCAAAGACGAAAGCAGGGAGTCGTCACCGTTCAGGTTGTCGGAAAGGCCGTTCAGGCCGCATATCATTTGGCGCTATCCAGGGTGCACCACGCGGAGGCGACCTGCTTTGCACCCCTATGATCTCAATACGAGCAGCGCCTCCAGAATTGGGAAGGACCTCTCCGAGCCGTTTGATACCAAACGAGGTTTCAGACAGGGCGACTCGTTGTCGTGTGACTTATTTAACCTGAAGTTGGAAAGGATCGTACGAGTCACAGAACTTAATCGCTTAGGCACAATATTTTTTAAGAGCGTACAATTGTTGACGTATGCCGATGATATTGACATCATCGGCCTTATCAACCGCGCTGTTAGTTCTGCCTTCTCCAAACTGGATAAAGAGGCAAAGCGAATGGGTCTGGTGGTGAAAGAGGACAAAACAAAGTACCTCCTGTCTTCAAACAAACAGTCGGCGTACTCGCGTATCGGCACCCACGTCACTATTGGAACTAGCATTAACACCTGTAACAATGTCAACCTAGAAATCCAACAGGCGCTACTTTGGACTAAGTAGGCAAGTGAGTAGTAAAATCCTCTCTGCACGAACAAAACCAACACTTTACAAGGCTCTCATCATGCCCGTTGGCAACGGCGAATATCGCAGGCGATGGAACGATGAGCTGTATGAGCTTAACAAAGACATAGACATAGCGCTGTGAATAAAGATGCAACGGCTAGGTTGGCTGGGTCGTGTCGTCCGAATGGATACAAACGCTGCGGCTCTGAAAGTATTCAATGCGATACCAGCTGGTGGTAGCAGAGGAAGAGGAAGGCCTCCTCTGCGTTGGAAAGATCAGGTGGAGAAGGACTTGGCTTCACTTGGTGTGTCCAACTGACGCCGGATAGCACGAGAACGAAACGACTGGCGCTTTGTTAAACTCGGCCAAAATCGCATAAGCGGTTTTCGCGCCAATTAAAAAGAAGAAGAAGTAAGAGATTGAGCATGACCAAGAAATGAGCACGAAATTTCCACGGATTGTGCAGTTATTGCCATCGTTCTGTTCCAGGATTCTCAAATATTACCCGGTGTCTCCACAATCTCACTAAGAGGAGATAGTGTGGCACAAGGAACAAGAGGAAGGGATCCAGCAGCTGAAATAGCTTCTTTGTACTGCACCTATGCTAGCGTATTCTGTCGCGACAGGAAAGTCCATTGTGGATACAAATGCTAGCGCATACAGAATAGAGGGAGTACTGTTACAGACCATAAATGTTCCAGAAAAAGTGAACGCTTGCTATAGCAGAGTCCTCGGAGATGAATTACTGCGTGACCAGACGAAAACTGTTAGCTGTAGTTTGAGTGCGTTAAACATTTCCACATATGCTTGTACGGTGAATGATTGCAGTTAAGAACAGACCATGCAGTAAGATGTTTACTCTAGCTAAGGTATCCGGAGGAACAAATTGCACGTTGGATAGAAAGGCTGCAAAAGTCTGACTTCAGGAACAGGCATCGAAAATGGGAACAACATGGAAATGCTGATGCACTATCTCGCAACCTGTTTCTATGGAGTGTAAGCATTGTTCGAAAGACGACTAATGCAGTAACAACCCGATGATTTTTGTGCCTCCACCGCTACGCTACCGCATCTAGTTATTGTTCCCGCATTTTCGCTTTCAATTTGTGCTCTTTTGATTGCTTTTCAAAGTAAGTACACATTAAACTTGCAAATCGGTTAAATAACATCGTGCAAACGTAAAAGAGTAGGTTGCGGAAGATTATAACGCTTCCTTTGGAGTACAACATGTGTTATGCAGCCAAGTTCAAATCTACCTAAGCTTAAGCTCCCCTGCTTTAAAGACAAGTATTCAGAATATCGCGAGACTTGACCAGCATTAAAAAATTCAACCACTTGCGGAATTGGCAGCAGCAAGCGAAAACGATTTAAATGTTTTGGATGGCTAAAGGGTCATTATGGAAATAAGACTCATTTTTTGGAAAATATTCCATCCCTGTTTGAATTACCGGTTGGTGCAAAAACAAACAGTATTTAGGCTAAGAGTCTAATCGGTAAGGCTTCAGGTATTTTTGGCTATCTGTTGTTATTGTTATAGCAGTATACTAAACCCTGTCCGTGCAAATAGATTACCGGTCGTCTTCGTCGTCTTCCAGAGGGAGACGAATGCTAGATGAGTGAGTTTGACGGGCATGTGAAAAGGTGGTTAGTATCGTCCGGGGTACCAATTATCCGAGTAGTAGAACACTGTCTGAAGTAGAGAGCGGCATTAATAATAACTGTAACAATTTCCGGAAAGGTAGTTTGCGAATTTGTTATTAAAGCTTTGTCAGTAGTTCACACATTTTTAATTGCTGAAATCACGGATGAAATAATAATCGGCGTAGATTTCATGGTGCTGCATGGATTTACATTGACTTTAGGTAAAAGGGCTCTGTCGGGTCAGAATATACAGATACTCCTGAGCGCCCGCTATGAGCCCAGTGTACAGTCAAGTCCTTAAGTCACCGTCAACGGATTCTGCCAAAATCCGAAGCAGTCATATGGGATAATGTGGAAGGGGGCTGTGGGACAGGCGAAGTGTAGATCGTAAAATCTGCTGAGGAGACGGCGAACATAATCGTGGGAAGAGCTCTAGTGAAGACGGGAAAAGACACGAGAGTTGCAGTAAGGGTCCTAAATAATTTCAATTTAACAGTTATTTCGGGTAAAGGATCTGTTATGGGGAAATTCCGGGCTGCAGAAGCATTAGTAAACAGCGATGGACCACAACAGGAAAGGAAAGTATTCCATATTCCAGGAAGCAGGAAGAAACACCTCCGATTTCATACGGATTTGATTCCAGGAAGTAAGAAGGGTAGGGAGAACGAAAGATAACAGATTGCTAGAAAAACACGACTACCTATTCAACGGCGACTGTGGAAAGTCTGGAAGAACTGCCAGCGTGAAACATCGAATATACAGAGATGCAAAGCAAATTCTGAATGAAGTCACGAAAAAGGACGGCTTCCCATCACCAGAAATATATGACACTCTCAACACTTTATCCGGCGCGAAATAATTTCCCACTCTTGATCGAAGAAGTGGTTAGTGGCTGGTGGAAATTGAAGATTGTGATCGTGAGAAGACAGACTTCATCATGGGAAATGGATTGTGGCAGTTTTCGATGATGTCTTTCGGATTATGTCACGCACGAGCTACCTTTGAGCACGTTCTGAGTGAACTGTACTGGAAAACGTGTTTGGTCTATCTGGATGGACTCATTATCATGACTAAAAATTATGAAAATTATCATGAGTAAAATAAAAAGTCCTTCTGCGCATCGCCTGCGTGGGATTACGATTGATTCCAAAGAAGTGTGCCTTGTTTAAAACAGAAGTCACGTATAAGGTGACAACAAAAGGCATCAAGACAGATGAAAATAAAATGAAGGCAGTAAAAGATTGAGGGTGGAGGATGGAAAGTGACAGATCGCCATTCACTTGGGAGTGGCCAGGACGATTCTTCTACATATGGTTAAAGCAGCTCACAATTTCCGGGATTAGCCCAAGTATCCTCTGGGTAGCTTCCGAACACCCGTTCGCGATCGAGCTAACGTGAGACGGCGAGGCATTCCAGGATAGCTGGTTGTGCTCTGGGTTTGGGACCCGTCACTTAAAAATCCCACCCAATGAAAAGATTAAAAAAGCCTCGGATGAGAACTTCCTACACTAATGCCTACCCCGGCAAACGAATTCAACCCCGATTTGAGGGCGTGCACCTCGAACGACCGGTCCGTTAATGAGGAAGGTGCCTCTGAGAGTAAAGGCTGACATCACTGCCATTCAAGAGATGCGATGGACGGGACAAGGAAAGAAAAACATAGGACTTTGTGACGTCTACTGCAGCTGCCACGTAAAGAAGCGCAAACTCGATGTCGGATTTGTTGCGCGGGAGAGACTTCGTCGCCAAGTACTGTCTTTTACTCCGGTGGACGAGCGTCTCGCAATAATCCGCATAAAAGGCTATCGCGCTCATTTGCGCCCACGCCCCGACGGAAGAGAAGGACGATGCGACCAAAGATTCCTTCTATGAGCGCCTGGAACGTTCCTATGAGCGCTGCCCCCACCACGACATAAAAATCGTGCTTGGCGACTTCAACGCCAGGGTGGGCAAGGAGGGAATTTTTGGTGCCACTGTCGGAAAATTCAGCATGCGCAACGAAACATCCGGGAACTCACAGAGGCTGATCAACTTCGCCGGGGCCCGAAACATGGTAGTCTGTAGCACCAAATTCTACCATAAAAAGATACACCAGGCTACCTGGTTGTCTCCTGATCGAAAAACGTGAAACCAGATCGATCATGTTGTGATATATGGAAGGCACGCTTCAAGTGTATTAGATGTACGTACGATCCGAGGACCCAACATCGACTCGGATCATTACCTTGTTGCAGCCAAGCTGAACACACGCCTCTGCGCAGCAAACAACGTACATCTACCTGTGCAAAGCTTGTTCAACACCGAAAAGCTGCAATCACAACAGACAGCCAGAAGATTCGACACTCGACTCTCACTCGTGCTCTCAGAGCGTACCGCCTAGCAAATCGGCATGCACGAGCAATGGAGCAACATTTGTGGTTCTCTAGCGAGGCCAAAAAAACACTTGGTACGGCGAGAAATGTCAGGCAGTTGCAAAAAGAAAAACTGCTGCCTATAGAGCCACGTTGCGATCGGGCGCAACGTGGCAATGTGGGATCCCTACCAAGAGGAAGAGAGACATATTATCGAGCAGAAGAAACGAAAGGCCGAAATGCGTGAGTGCGAGAAGCTTGAGATGCTGGCCAATAGGAACAACCCCCGAAATTTCTACCAGAAAGTTCGGTGGCTTACAAAAGGTTTTAAGACCGGGGCATTTTCCTGAAAAAAAACAAAGACGGCGATCTGGTTACTGACATCCAGAGCAATCCTTAATTATGAAGGGAACACTTCTCGAACCTGTTAAATAGTGATAGCTGTGCATGTCACAGAGAATGTGAAATTTTCGTTCGGCTACCGAACCATGACGAGGTAAGAAAATCGATAACGCAGCTAAGGAACAATAAAGCAGCGGGCGCCGACGGACTTCCGGCTGAGCTATTCAACCATGGCGGTGAGGAGCTGGTAAGGTGCATGCATCAGCTTCTATGCAAAATATGGTCGGATGAAAGCATGCCTGCTGATTGGAATTTAAGTGTGCTCTACCCAATCCATAAGAAGGGCGATCCTGCAATTTGTGCCAATTATCGCGGGATTAGTCTTCCAAATAACGCCTATAAAGTTCTAGTGAGCGTATTGTGTGAAAGGGTTAAGCCCACCGTCAACTAACTAATTGGATCTTATCAGTGTGGCTTTAAACGTGGAAAGTCTACCATCGACCAAATATTCACAATACGCCAAATCTTGGAAAAAACCCACACAAGGAGAATCGACACACACCATTTTATCGTCGATTTCAAAGCTGCATTCGACTCTATGGAAAGGAGTTACCTGTATGCCGCGATGTCTGAATGTCTAGGTTAGGTAAGGTAGTGATGGTTGCCCATCCTTTGTGATACCATTGCAAGAGGGTGAAGGAAAAAAGGGGAGAAAAGGAAGGGATGGAGAATGGTGAGTGTTTGTGGACTACGAACGGTGACTAGTCTGCGGTTAACCTCTTTATGCTGCTGATGAAGTTCATCACATTTTTGTTATCAACACCTGCTATATCAGCAGGCGCAGAAAACAAGTGAGAACCAAGATGCTTGAATCTTAGTCCCGCGAAAGCTGGGCAGCTAAGGAACAGGTGCTGAGATGATTCCACCTCATCCTCCATACAGCTGACGCAAAAAGGTCTCGAAGTAATTCCGAGTCTCACGGCATGTATACCTCGCGGACAGTGCCCCGTAAGGATGCCCACGAAATTTGAGAGAAGACATTTTGTCATCCCCAGGATATCCCTCGAATGCCTCCTATCCAAACGTGGCCAGAAGGACTTCGCGACCCTACACGTACGTGTACTTGCCCAGCGCTCGCTGAGTTGGTGCAGAGCCCATCCTTCCAGGAGTAGAGCGCAGGTTGTCAAGGGGATCCCGATCCTCTGCTTTTGCGGGCACATTACCTCACAGGTCCCTTGTCTGGCCAGCTCGTCGGCTTCGCAGTTTCCTGCAATGCCACTGTGACCAGGTACAAAAATTATCTTTATGTCGAAGAATTCTGATGCAATCGAGAGGGAGACCAGGCATTCCGTGACCAGCTTCGAATGCACCATAATAGAGCCTAGGGCCCTAAAGCCGCTTGGCTATCGGAGTAAATATTTACCTTCTTAACAGTTATTACGCAAGTAAGTAGCCAGTCAGCTGCTTCTTTAATTGCGGCCACCTCTGCTTGGAACACACGGCAGTGATCCGGTAGCCTGAATTTGAGTTTGACGGGGAGCTCTTTGCAGAATACTCCTCCTCCAACCCTACCGTCCAGCTTTGAGCCATCCGTGAACAGGTTAGCGAGGCCCTGTCCCCAAGTGTTGCCCCCGGTCCACTCCTCACCTAGTGGAATATGGGGGGAGTTGAACTCTGGGTATTTTATATTTCCTCGTGCAAAGGACGGGCCCCGTCTTAAGAGGATTCACCGATAAGCCGCAGTCTGCTGCCCATTGAACAACTATGTTCAGATATCCCTGCATTAAATCGTACAGGGTATCTATAAACTTTCCTCTAACAATTATTGCCACATCATCCGCGTAGGCAATCACCCTACAGCCCCTCCTCACCAGCTCCTTCAGCAAGTTATTGATAACAATGATCCAGAGAAATGGTGAGAGAACCCCGCCTTGCGGCGTGCCTCTGTTCACCTGCCGGCGGAGATAGACGCCGCCCAACTCTGCCACGACCGTTCTGTCGCTGAGCATTCTGTAGATAATCCTGGAGAGGTCGGCTCCGACCCCCAGCCTACTCCGAGCTTTAGTGATTGCCTCCGGGAGAGCGTTATTAAAAGCCCCCTCAATGTCGAGGAAGGCGCCAACTGCAAGTTCTTTCTGATATAGGAATTCCTCAATATCTTTAACAATTGTGTGCAGAGCAGATTCCACTGATCTGCCTTTACAGTAAGCATGTTGGGTATGAGACAAACGCCCCCGAGGAATTTCGCTCCTTATGTGTAGGTCAATCAACCTCTCAAGGGTTTTCAGCAAAAAAGATGAGAGACTGATTGGCCTAAAATCCTTAGATCTGCAGATGCAGATTTCTGCAGTTGGGCAGGTATGATGCCATCAGGACCAGGCGACTTGAAGGCCCCGAAGGAGCCAATGGCCCAAGCCAAGCGGTACTCATCCAACAGCCAGCCCCGGTTCTGAAGACAGGTTGGTGTACTTCCCAAGCTAGTGCCGCTAAATACCGGATTCGTTGGAAAATGAGCGTCGAGAAGCAGTTTTAGTGCTTCCTCGCCGCTCATCGCCCAACATCCTGATTCATCCCGCAGGTATCCCAAGGGAGCCGAACTCCTCGTGAGTATTCGTCTGAATCTTGAACACTCATGACAGCCCTCCACGCTTCCACAGAAGTTCCTCCAAGAGTCTCTCTTGGCCTTCCTAATTTCGGACTTATAGATTCCAAGTCCAACTTTATACAGTTCCCATCCTGAGGGAGACTTAAGGGGGTAGTATGGTTAATTCGGTGTAAAACAAGCATATTTTTCGACATTTTTTTTGTCGACACAGTTGATTTATTCAAAATTTTAAAATTACTTCATTATAAAGTCATATTTAAAGAATATTGTGTGAAATTTTCATTGATTTTTATGAAGAAATGAGTTGGTGGCAGCGAATCTTCGCGGACGTCTCATAAAAAAGTTTTATTGCGGTGTCCCTCAGAACTCATTACTGGATCAACTAAAATCAAAAAACCAAATTGATTTCATCAGCTAATAAAGTTTCGCAGGTAACAACGTCGAATTTTTTTTTTTTTTTTTTTTTTTTTTTTTTTTTTTGAAAGCGCTTTGAAGTCAAAACACCGATTTTTCATAAAAAAAACTTGAAAACTTTGTTGTTTTAAAATATGACAAAACTTAAAAAAAAAAAAAAACTCGACGTCATTACCTCGTGAATAAAGTAAAGAAACAAAAAAACCAAATTTGAAAAGAATCGGTGCAGTAGATATGAATCTACAGTGGACACCGACCGTAAAAAAGGCAAGTGTGAGAAAAACGCTTTTAAAGATTTGTGAAGATTTTTACAGCGTGAAATCCGGTTGGAGAGGTAGATACTTAATCCTTTGTGTCTTTGTCAATTTTACTCTAATGCACTTCAAACTTTCACACAATAATCTTAAGATGTTATAGAATAATTTAAAAAAAAAAAAAAAATACCATACTACCCCCTTAATTCTTTTAGCCCTATTAAAGGGGCGTCTGCACGAGGCCCTAAGCTCAGAGAGCTCTGCTGTCCACCAAGGTGGTTTGTCCTTCTTAGGGAGTGTTCTAAGTGGACAGGAGCTTTCTAGAGCCTTATTACAAGCTGAAGGGAAGATCTCCACCAGATCATCGATCGCTCCCTCCGAGAGATCTAAATTTTCCCTGGGTGCTTCGGGGAGAAGGTTCAGCAGATTCCTGCCGTAAATATTCCAGTTCGTTCTCCTCAGATCCCTGTAGGAGGGTCTTTTTGGACGAGTTTCAGTGAGAGAAAATTGAATATACCTGTGATCCGAGAAGGAGTGGGTGTTAAGCACCCTCCAATCGGAAATTCGGTTTAACAGTGAGGAGGAGGCCAGAGTAAGATCCAGCACCTCTTCCCTGGTTGCGGTATTGAAAGTTGGGTCTTTACCCCTGTTGCAAATAAACAAATCTTCGTTTAAAATAAAATCGAAAAGTGTCTCACCTCTTGCATTTATGTTGGAACTTCCCCAACAGGTACGGTGGGAGTTTGCATCCGTCCCTACAATAACGCCGGTTTTCCTGCGCCTCGCTTCAGCCAGGGCTTCCCTCAGCATCATCGGAGGTGGCTCCACCTCGTCCTCATGCGCCATATAGGCCGACATCAGCCATAGCTTTCCCGCAGGGCCCTCTAGGCTCACAGTCACAATGTCTTCATTGCTAAAATTAGGCAAAATAAATGCATTAAGTTCCTTCCTGAGTCCAGAAATGCCGCTGCTGCTCAGCCACGGTTCCTGAATCAGAACTATATCAACTCCACCTTGTTCAAGGTGGAGCAATAGATTGGCGGACGCCACCTTAGAATGCTGAAGATTTATCTGAAGAATAATCATCTTCGATAATCCTCTCCAGCATCCCAAGGACGCTGTCCTCACTTTCCGAGGCCAGAAGCCTCTCCTCCTCCGCCTTGTCGAAGAATGACCCGATGCTTATGACGGACCCTGGTCGTGATGGAGCGTCACCAGCACTGTCAACCTCCGACTTGACGGAGTCTATCTCCATGTCCACAGGAGCTTCCTCAGCTGTGGGCCCTTCTTCCTCCCGCACCTCCGGATGTGCAGAGGCATCCGCTCTGGCATCGCTTTGGTAGACCTTAAGGACTACCTTTTCGAAACCATAGCTGATAACCCCCTTCGTTTCAGCGAGAGGGCCGAGAGACTCTGCATTCAGCAGAATCAGCGCTTGCCGATATGATCTTCCAGTTGTGCGTGGGGAGTTTCGGGTTGCAATACGGGAGGATTTCCTCTGAAGTAGAGGGTTCGGAAAGGAGCCAGACACGTGCTCGCGGTCGCATAGGTAGATCCTTTTAATCCACCGCTTTCAGCTTAGCTCCCTTCCATACCTCTCCCACCAAGGCCACTGCCGCCCTGTACATAGTAGCCGACCGTTCGTCAGCGCAAACAATTCTTTTAAACGTGCCGTAGGGCCATCCGGCACTCTCACAGCAGGGGGGAGGGGGGTCCAGGGTTTTCCCTTACTACCCTCATGAAGACAGCGGAGATGGCGGACGCTACTCTCTTCCATTCCTCCCTGGAAATGGCGTCGTCCTCCCTACCGCTGTCCATGACTCCAAGAGTGATGTGGCCTGCCTGTTTAGCGACTTCGCTAAATGATTTGGGCAGAAAGCCATCAGTTCTGGGTCTCTTTTCGAGGGAAACATTCTCCTCCTGGCAACCCCAAAGCCCCCGGAAAACTGATGGAGGACCCCTTGCGGGTACTGGCCACCCCATCCAGTGCTGCTAAATTAGGAGACGCAGCCGGTTCCGCCTGCGGCCTCCTACCTACCATAAGCGGACTCCCGCTTGTGACCCCCACGTTCTTGCTGGAAGTCGGTTCCGATTTCGCCCCTCCTGTCCTACGAGAGATGGTTTTAGGACTCGGTTCCGAGTTCCCGTTACTATTTGAGGTTTTTGTTGTTTGTTTTGTTGTGTTTGTTGAATTGGTGTTCATGTTTTATATTAAGTGGGACCCCACTCGAAGCCGCTATCCAAAGCCCGTCGAAGTGTAGTCGTCCCTTAGAGGTCGCATGGTTGTCTATGCCACGGCAGGGAGGCCATGCGAGGTTTGACGCATGCCCTCATAAGGCATGCGTTCAGAGCCAGACCGGTCGCAAAGACGGGAGTCATCTCAACCGCACCTACACCGCCAACCCAATGTCGACGGGCTTGGAACGTACTCCGAGGCCTGCCAGGGTTTTAACGGGGCGGGGGCGGTTACGGCATTAGCCCACCAGCTATTTCTGTTAAGTTTCACCCTAACACACTCAGGTGGCAGAATGCCGCAACCACCAGCAAAGGGTCAGAAAGATTCCAAATCGTAAAAAAAAGAGAAGATCCAAAGACGAAAGCAGGGAGTCGTCACCGTTCAGGTTGTCGGAAAGGCCGTTCAGGCCGCAGATCATTTGGCGCTATCCAGGGTGCACCACGCGGAGGCGACCTGCTTTGCACCCCTATGATCTCAATACGAGCAGCGCCTCCAGAATTGGGAAGGACCTCTCCGAGCCGTTTGATACCAAACGAGGTTTCAGACAGGGCGACTCGTTGTCGAGTGACTTATTTAACCTGATGTTGGAAAGGATCGTACGAGTCACAGAACTTAATCGCTTAGGCACAATATTTTATAAGAGCGTACAATTGTTGACGTATGCCGATGATATTGACATCATCGGCCTTATCAACCGCGCTGTTAGTTCTGCCTTCTCCAAACTGGATAAATAGGCAAAGCGAATGGGTCTGGTGGTGAAAGAGGACAAAACAAAGTACCTCCTGTCTTCAAACAAACAGTCGGCGTACTCGCGTATCGGCACCCACGTTACTATTGACAGTTATAATTTCGAGGTTGTAAAGGACTTCGTATATTTAGGAACTAGCATTAACACCTGTAACAATGTCAACCTAGAAATCCAACAGGCGCTACTTTGGACTAAGTAGGCAAGTGAGTAGTAAAATCTTCTCTGCACGAACAAAACCAACACTTTACAAGGCTCTCATCATGCCCGTTGGCAACGGCGAATATCGCAGGCGATGGAACGATGAGCTGTATGAGCTTAACAAAGACATAGACATAGCGCTGTGAATAAAGATGCAACGGCTAGGTTGGCTGGGTCGTGTCGTCCGAATGGATACAAACGCTGCGGCTCTGAAAGTATTCAATGCGATACCAGCTGGTGGTAGCAGAGGAAGAGGAAGGCCTCCTCTGCGTTGGAAAGATCAGGTGGAGAAGGACTTGGCTTCACTTGGTGTGTCCAACTGACGCCGGATAGCACGAGAACGAAACGGCTGGCGCTTTGTTAAACTCGGCCAAAATCGCATAAGCGGTTTTCGCGCCAATTAAGAAGAAGAAGAAGTAAGAGATTGAGCATGGCCAAGAAATGAGCACGAAATTTCCACGGATTGTGCAGTTATTGCCATCGTTTTGTTCCAGGATTCTCAAATATTACCCGGTGTCTCCACAATCTCACTAAGAAGAGATAGTGTGGCACAAGGAACAAGAGGAAGGGATCCAGCAGCTGAAATAGCTTCTTTGTACTGCACCTATGCTAGCGTATTCTGTCGCGACAGGAAAGTCCATTGTGGATACAAATGCTAGCGCATACAGAATAGGGGGAGTACTGTTACAGACCATAAATGTTCCAGAAAAAGTGAACGCTTGCTATAGCAGAGTCCTCGGAGATGAATTACTGCGTGACCAGACGAAAACTGTTAGCTGTAGTTTGAGTGCGTTAAACATTTCCACATATGCTTGTACGGTGAATGATTGCAGTTAAGAACAGACCATGCAGTAAGATGTTTACTCTAGCTAAGGTATCCGGAGGAACAAATTGCACGTTGGATAGAAAGGCTGCAAAAGTCTGACTTCAGGAACAGGCATCGAAAATGGGAACAACATGGAAATGCTGATGCACTATCTCGCAACCTGTTTCTATGGAGTGTAAGCATTGTTCGAAAGACGACTAATGCAGTAACAACCCGATGATTTTTGTGCCTCCACCGCTACGCTACCGCATCTAGTTATTGTTCCCGCATTTTCGCTTTCAATTTGTGCTCTTTTGATTGCTTTTCAAAGTAAGTACACATTAAACTTGCAAATCGGTTAAATAACATCGTGCAAACGTAAAAGAGTAGGTTGCGGAAGATTATAACGCTTCCTTTGGAGTACAACATGTGTTATGCAGCCAAGTTCAAATCTACCTAAGCTTAAGCTCCCCTGCTTTAAAGACAAGTATTCAGAATATCGCGAGACTTGACCAGCATTAAAAAATTCAACCACTTGCGGAATTGGCAGCAGCAAGCGAAAACGATTTAAATGTTTTGGATGGCTAAAGGGTCATTATGGAAATAAGACTCATTTTTTGGAAAATATTCCATCCCTGTTTGAATTACCGGTTGGTGCAAAAACAAACAGTATTTAGGCTAAGAGTCTAATCGGTAAGGCTTCAGGTATTTTTGGCTATCTGTTGTTATTGTTATAGCAGTATACTAAACCCTGTCCGTTCAAATAGATTACCGGTCGTCTTCGTCGTCTTCCAGAGGGAGACGAATGCTAGATGAGTGAGTTTGACGGGCATGTGAAAAGGTGGTTAGTATCGTCCGGGGTACCAATTATCCGAGTAGTAGAACACTGTCTGAAGTAGAGAACGGCATTAACAATAACTGTAGCGATGGTGGAACCTCTAAGTACAGCTGTATGTTGCTAGCCGGATAGTTACAAAAGAATCGATAAGCTTTTTCTTATTTTCCTTTGAAAACTTTAAGTCCCCTGGACCTGACGGAATATATCCAGGAATGCTTATGAAAGGAGACAGGGTGTTTGAGACGCTGAAAAGGATCTTCACAGCCTGTCGAGCACTTGGTCATATAACATGCCATTGGCGACGCGTCAGAGTAGTATTTATTCCAAAACCCGGAAAAGACGACTATTCCCTAGCAAAAAGTTTTAGACCAATCAGTTTGACATCGTTTGCGTTGAAAAGCCCAGAACGAGTCGTGGAGAAACGTATTCGAGTGGAGGTATTTCCGAGAAGTCCACTTAGTAAAAATCAACATGCTTACCAGAGTGGAAAATTATGTGAATCAGCCCTACACGATCTTGTTAGCAAGATTGAAGCCGGGCTGGATGCTGATGAGTACATAATGGACGTGTTCGTGGACATTGACGGGGCTTTTGATAATGCCACTTTTTACTCAATATGTTCCTCTGCCGAACGACACGGAGTGGTGAGCTGGTGAGAACAGTCACGAACTAATCACCGTCAGGGCCAAGCAAGGATGTTCCCAAGGGGGTGTTCATTCTCCGCTGTTGTGGTGCTTGGTCATAGACTCTCTACTAGCGGAGATGCAGGAACTCGGGTTTTATGTGGAAGCATATGCGGGCGATGTCTGTGCGCTAACATCGGATAAGTCCCTCAGACGGCTTTGCACGAAAGTACAGAGGATTCTGGACAAAATAGAAATCGATGACTCGTGCATAAGACAAGGTCTTTCCGTCAATCCGAACAAAACCACGGGAAAACGAAAATTGGATGAACTAAGTTTCCCAACACTGAAAGGGTACGGGTTCTTGGACATTTCGGTGTTCAAGGAAACGAAATTGCCGATGAATTGGCCAACCATGGATCAGGGACTCCCCCACAGGGGCCTGAGCCAATAATTGAAATCAGTTCCGCAGAAATCATGAATTGATTCGGCGATTATGTATGCAATTTACATAAAGAGCGATAGTCCGGTGTAGAACGCTGCAGAACTGCAAAGTATTTTGTGACAAGTCCGAACAGAAAACTCCCAAACTTTCTACTAAAACTTGGAAGGAAAGACGTCGCTATTATTACAGGACACAGCCCATGGGATCAGCATATGACCACCATTGGAATCATTGAGGACCCGATGTGCCTGTCTTGCTTAGAGGAGGCGGATAGCACTTTATCTGTGAGTGTCCTGCCTTTGCTAGAGCAAGGCTACGAATTTTGAGTTCCGATGTCGTGAGGATGAGTAATATTCGTTCTCTAAAACTGGAGGATATTTACAGTTTTGCCAAAGAATCTAGAAATTTGTCACAGGACTAAGTGGCTTTCTCTCTGCCTCTATTCTTTCCTGTCTCTTTCTCTGACACTTTCCTCCTTGACTATCTACCCTCTTTCCAGAGCTCTAAATACAATGGGCCTTTTAGCCTGAGTGTTTTAGGAGCCACCAAATTTCTTGGTGCTCCTTAGCTCGACCTATTCAATTTTCAATGTTTAGTGTGTCGGGGTCAATTTTGGATAAGTAGGAGTTTAACTTGCTACAATATCCCGAACGTACAATATTCAGAACGCACAATACCAAAGTCACGCGGGTCTCTCGGGGTAGCCGGAGCTCTTCATCTGCTGTGCGTGGTGGTTGAACTTCGATTACAGCATTTTGGGGTCGAGAGTTTAAGAAGGTGATAAGGGTCTCCCGATGAATGTCCTTAATTGTCTGTCTAAGCACTGTCCGCTCCAGTAGTTGTCTGTTCGTTTCATCCTGGATCTCGTCGGCGTAATTTCGGAGGTGTCTACTGACGTAACTAGGAGACGACTCTGGCTCAAGCAGGTGTCTGCATGGGTGAGACCGGCGGTAGCACCAAAGCAGAAACTGTTTACTGAGTAGTTTATTGTGCTGCTTTACCGGGAGCATCTGTGCCTCGTTGTGAAGGTGTTGAAGAGTAGACATCAGGAGACAAGCCGTCGCTATCCGAATAGCAGTGTTTTGACAAGTCTTGAGCTTTATCCACTGCGTTTCACTAGTTCCAGGCGACCAGACAGGTGCAGCTCAATTAAGAACCGGCCGGCCAATTGCCTTAAATGTCGATAGCAACATTTCTCTGTCCTTGCCGCAAGTACTGCCAGCAAGCGATTTGAGAACCTTTTTACGATTTTGGACCTTAATTGGCAATTACGGTTCAGCAAACTGTCGAAGGTTACACTCAACATTTTTAGATTGTTCACAGCCGAAATTGTGCGTCAACGACTTTTACATTGAGTTGCAGTTTGACCTCCTTTGTCCAAATGGTGAAGAAGGCCGTCTTGGTGAAGGGACATCTTGCCTGATCCTCCTCTGTTTAGAGATTTGGTCTGTAAAAATCACTGACGACTGTCGACCACTCAGATAGTTAGCGGACCACCTCTTCAGCTCTGACGAGAATGTGGACTGTCAAATAGCTGAGAGTATCGAAAGCCTTCTTCAAGTCCAACGCTACTAGGACAGTCCTCTCTCAGGGACGGTTTATCTTGGCGTTTATGACGGTGAGTGCTGTGGTGGTACTGTGCACTCATCGGAAGCCATGCTGATGTGGGTCTGGGGCCAGGTGTTTCGTGTAGAGTGTGAGTAGAAGGGCTTCAAGAGACTTTACTACTAAGGATATGAGAGTTTTCGGCCGATAAGACTCGCCTTGGTTGAGGGGTTTCCAAGGTTTCAGTAGTGGGACCACTCTCCCTGCTTTCCACTTGTCAGCAGGCCAAGGACAGATTGAAAACCCTTGTGCATTCTCAGCATCAGCATATTAAGTCCGTCAGTGCCAGAGGATTTTGAACATTTGGTTTTGTCAATGGCCCCCCGACCCTCATCACAAGAGAAAGTAAGTGTCGCACTGCTGTTCATTAGTTTGTGCAGCTGTCTGGTAGCACGAAACAGCTCTCTCCGGATCCGACGAAGTGCAAACGTCGAAGGTGATAGTCACATTGTATTTGTGCTCTGGCGGGCTGGACAGAAGCTTACGGTGGACCAGAGGTTCAGGGCTGAAGTGCTCTTCCCATTAGGTGCTCTTATGTTGGTTGCCGAATCTCCAATTTGAGATGTTTTATGCGGGTATCCCTGGGAGCGGTCTGGTGTTGGTGTTCACACTCGTTTGCTAAAACGGCTACTTCAGCTGGGAAATTGGGACGATGTCCCGGATCTTTCCAGCCAGAATGAAGCGAGCCGCAGCAGCTGTGAGCACCATGCGGAATGAGCGCAGGCAAGCTGCTGCAATTACTCACTACCGTGGTGGGGGCGTCGTCGTTCACAGCGATGAATGTCGATTCGTCTATCTGCTCTGTCCAGTACTATCCACTACGATAGCTTGCCATTGGATTGCGAGCCAAAGATGGTGATGCACATTAAAGTCACCTACTACGCACCAATTTCAGGAGGTGACAAGTCGGCATCGCCTGACCGGATATACCTTGACATTCTGTCCCTACGGTCGATGCCTTCATCGATAAAACGATACTGCACTGTATGGTGGATTATAAATGCTAGGCCACCACCATTATCTCATTCGCGAACTTGTCTGTGCACGTTATAGCCGTCCCTGGTTATCTGGGAGGAGCTATCGTGCAATTTTGTCTCTTGGACCGCATCTTATCTCCTATATCTTGCTCATAAGTCCAATACAGTTGAATTGAAGGAGGTTGAATCTTCTCGGGAGGACTGTTGTAACGCGTGGTGTGAGGGATGCGTGAGGTTGTCTCCGTTGGTCCTGCTGTATGTTCCGCTGTTGTTGTTGCGGCCTGATGGTGGTGGGCGGCCGCGCCTCAGTAAGCGGTTGCGAGTGAAGGACTCTACATCAGGCGGCAACGTAGTCGAGGGCCCACTTATGAGTGGAGGTGGAGTTCGAGTGGATCGGTTTATGGCCAAAATACCTCTGGTGCAGGGTTGGGTTCGATACCAGCACTGAAGGGAAGTATATGGAGCAGGCTTGCTGCATAGGATTACTCCTGTGACGATAGGTGGGGGGTAAGGTACGGTACACTATACAGGACTAGTTTATTGGGGCGGCAGCCTTTGGTCGGGCAAAATCCGAGCCATTCCGGTAACGTAGAACCGGCTGCCGTGGAATGGCTTTGTCTTGTCACTTGGTAGTGACCGGCAAATATCACAAGCCATGCTAATCTATTTAGTTTTGCAGAAATCCGATAATCACACCAACAGGAAATGGAAGGAATCCCTTGACTTCAATTCTCTGTTAACATGGGAAGACTGCACAAGGTTACTGGAGAGACGCTTTCAGTATTTAGAGTATTTTTACAATACTTACGCTAGCATTTTTGCGAACAACAAATGTGCACTTAGCTGGTCAGGGACCTAACCACGTGTAGGTATATAGCTTTTACTATTCCAATACGCAGTGTCGAGTATGTTCCAGTTCAGGTCATGAATTGTTGAATTGTGATCTCTTCAAGCTACTTAGCATTGCTCAACGTTTTGATAATGTAAAGAAATTTGGTGTGTGTGTCAATTATTAGGTTGGTTTCAGGTTAATTACATAACGGATGCATTTTCACAAAGATTACTGCTCCCAAGAAGTAATCAAAACACTTAAATCCAAGGCATTGGTAAATCGTCAACAAACATCAAGTATTATACAAAACAACTTACATTAACCCTTGTGTTGCCACCCAAAAAATCCACATACTCTGCCACCCGGGTACCCGGGTACCCCGACGACAAGTCCTCTATATCCCGAAATAGTTGTATACATTCGATAAAAATTTATTTATCTAAGTTGTAAGAACAGATTTCTAACTGAATACATTAATAATATTATATACATCAACTTTCGTAGTCCTATATCAGGAATAAAACGCATGCAGCTGCATCTTAAATTTCTCGTTTTAGTGAAGGCCAGGTGGATTGAACTTGAAAGGTAAGCGAAAAAGGTCGGTCTTCCTAATCTTTTATACCTGAGGTATGTTCGAGAACACTTTTGCAACCAATATGGTTAAACATTTTGAAAATCAGTATAGTTCAGTTTTCATCGTCGAAAAAGCAAGACGTAGCGGTGCGCAGTTATTACTAATAATACCTTCACATATAAGTAGATGATCTACTTTTTCGCGGTTAACTCAAAATCCGTAATTAAACAGCGCGATTTCCCATACAAAATTTCTCTCCCAAAATCTGAGATTATAAAATAATCCTATATAATAATAATACTTTTGGACAAGCAACCTTGTGTTTTCTGTGTTATCGATAACACAGGCCTGCGAAATTTAACTTTTTTCAGTTTCTAGAATGGCTGTACTTGTTTCTTGTAGTTTTCTATGCGCTGAAAACGAATTTGACCTTCAAAATGCTCCATCACGTCAGGATTTTTGGTAAATGAAGCCTAAAAGGTCAAAAAATGGCCATTTTAGCCATTTTTTATAATTTTTTTGGGATAGAAAATTTTCTTTTTCAATTTTCGACGAAAAGGTCGCACAGTACAACTCTTTAGCTTTAAAACCCATTTTTTAAAATTATTGTACGATTTTAAAAAAAAAAGTTATGACATTTTGAAATTAACAGTTTCAGTTACGCCAATAGACGTTATACCCAACGATTCTTTAGACAGTTCTTGGGAAAAATATTTTCCAAAAAATCTTGTTTCTACCTTATTGGCTTGAAACTTTTTAATCGGGGGTTTTTGGGGTCGCTGATTACGAATCTGAAGTCGGATTTTCAAAAATTAAAATGGCTAGAAAAAAGATTTAAAATTTAACTGATCTGGATGAAAATGTTTACTGGGGCGGTTTTATTCGCTGAAGTCTGATTCAGGGACCCCAAAAACACCAGTGCGCATATTTTCAGACAGATTAGTTAAATTTTGAATTTTTGACCGCAATTTTTTGATATACCGGATATTTTTTATATTTTATCGGTATACATTTTATTTCAAATACAACAAAAATTCGTTACTGTTTACCGTTCGGAATTCCGAAAAGTCTATTAATAGTATCAAGTGGGGATTTCACGTCGATGAATCGATCGATATATTATATATAGTAGTGCACGTGCCAAACGTGAGCCAATCAGCGCGCAGCTGAGTTCCGCGACTCAGCACTCCCCACCATCATGCATCTAGCGAGCTTCAGTTCGACGCTGTTTCCATTGGTCAATTGGTCATTCCGATGCCAGCCATCGCTCAACACACATCGCAACTCTCGGGAAGCCGCAGTCATCAAAAACCGTCGTGCTACTATAGCGGTCAAATACATTAAAGGCACGATTTTGTTTTGTCTTTATAGAGGTCAAACACTGTAAAGGGATTAAACAGCGTTTACCTTTTGTTTTAGTACAACACGTTCTTGTTTAATATTAATTAATATTTTAATTTAACAGTATACGTCTCAGTATATGGATACTTTGATATAAATTTGTAAATTTAGTTTGTCGAATGAAGATTTGGAACAAGCGTTTGTCATTTGTTTCTAATTTCATTTGACTGTGTTCAACGCGAATCCACTTCTTCTCGAATGAGACAGTGTGACGATTGTTATCAATACTGTTATCATAAATCTGCATTTTCGAATACTTTTCTGCACAATTGTTTTAAAATATACATCTTTATCCGATGTCGAAACGAATTTGTATTAATTCTCCTGATAAATTTTGTTACATATGTGGGAGGTACCTTCCAGAAAAACAGAGACGAAAAATTAATGAATCTACTAAAATAAATTACCAGGTCTATAAACTACTCATGGTCTAAAAATGGAAAGAAAATCCCATTTCATATTCCTATGATTTGGCGAGAACCTCAGTCGCATGACGATTGCTATTTTTGCTTGTGCAAAGTTGGCGGATTTAATGCAAAAAATAAAAATAATATTTCCTATCCTGTTGTCACTTCTGTTTAAAAACCTGTGTTTTATGAAGATGAAAATATCCCTGCACCATTGCCACCTTCTTTTTCTAAAAATGCCATGGAGCTCAGTGAAGATGATTGTATTGATGAAACTGGTGTTGACGTCGATTATTCTGATAAAGAATTCAGATCTGAACCACAACTTTTCACCCAGAGTGACTTAAATGACCTCGTTAGAGACCTTAATCTTACAAAAGACAATGCTGAACTCCTTGGATCAAGACTAAAAGAAAAAAATTTACTTGCGGAAGATACTACATTCTATTGGTATAGAAATAGAGAAAAAGAATTTCTAGACTTCTTTTCACAGCATGAGTCTTTAGTATTCTGTAACAATGTACCAGAATTATTGAAATGTTTGGGAGTCGAAAACTATGATGCTAATGATTGGCGCTTATTCATAGATTCATCGAAAAGAAGTTTAAAGGCAGTCTTATTGCATAATGGGAGTAAGTATGCTTCTATACCCATTGCTCACTCTGTTCAAATGAAAGAAACCTACGACAATATCGCAACACTACTTACTTATGTAAAATATGATGAGCATAAGTGGGTCATTTGCGGTGATTTAAAAATAATATCAATGATCTTAGGTCAACAGTCGGGATACACAAAATATCCCTGTTTTCTGTGCCAGTGGGACAGCAGGTATAGATCAGAGCAATGTAGGCCATTTTGGAACGGAAATTTTGAATTTTTAAAAACTGACAATAGATTTTGTATAAGTGACCACAAAAACCCCCGAGTTACGATTTTCAAGGTATTCCGACAATTTCTAATAAAATACGTCATTTTGCCATTTTGAATTTTGAAAATTTGAGTTTAGGTTCGCAATCAGCGACCCCCAAAACCCCCGAGTAACAAATTTCAAGCGAATACAAGGAGTTTTTAATTTTTTTCTGCCATATTGGATTCGCCATTTTGAATTTTGAAAATCCGACTTCAGATTCGTAATCAGCGACCCCGAAAACCCCCGAGTAACGAGTTTCAAGGAAATCCGATAATTTTTTGTAAAATTTGTCCGCCATATTGGATTCGCCATTTTGAATTTTTAAAATCCGACTTCAGATTCGTAATCAGCGACCCCAAAAACCCCCGATTAAAAAATTTCAAGCCAATAAGGTAGAAACAAGATTTTTTGGAAAATATTTTTCCCAAGAACTGTCTAAAGAATCGTTGGGTATAACGTCTATTGGCGTAACTGAAACTGTTAATTTCAAAATGTCATAACTTTTTTTTTAAAAATCGTACAACAATTTTAAAAAATGGGTTTTAAAGCTAAAGAGTTGTACTGTGCGACCTTTTCGTCGAAAATTGAAAAAAAAAAATTTCTATCCCAAAAAAAATTATCAAAAATGGCTAAAATGGCCATTTTTTGACCTTTTAGGCTTCATTTACCAAAAATCCTGACGTGATGGAGCATTTTGAAGGTCAGATTCGTTTTCAGCGCATAAAAAACTACAAGAAACAAGTACAGCCATTCTAGAAACTCACCCTCGCAGGACTGTGTAATTGTAGCATTAAACAAACCACACAGAAAATTACGATATATATGAAATTATTCATAATATGATAGTATGAATTGAAGAAATCGCAAGAAAACTAAATAAATAAGAAAAATTACA
Source organism: Anastrepha ludens (assembly GCF_028408465.1). NCBI lineage: Eukaryota > Metazoa > Arthropoda > Insecta > Diptera > Tephritidae > Anastrepha > Anastrepha ludens. Next base: position 94,260,604 of record NC_071503.1, on the reverse strand, counting down.
ATTACCTCGTTATCTTTGAGGAGGATGCGGGTTTTACAGATTACTTTGCGTCTCTCAAAGAATGATCTTCCTCTGCGACTCTTCAACACTGCAGAAAACTCGTATTTACCCAAGAACCCTTGGTCGTAAGAAACAAAGCTTGCGGACTAAAGTCCGATGCCTACAAAGTGGTAGCAATACTGGCCGTCTTACATGCGGTCAGAGCTTGTATTCTTATTAAGAACATTTCTAATTTTCTAATCTCTCAATATACTAGGATACAGTGTGTCTCAGCACGGAGCTGGAAAGGAGATGTTGTTGTTGTAACAGCTATACTAAACTCTGTCAGTGTAGTGTAAATCACTGGCCGTGTTCGTCTAAATCATCTACCGGCTACTAAGCAGGAACTGTTTGCTGAGTTGTTTGTTGTGTTGCCTTACCGGGAGCATCTGTGCCTCGTTGTGAAGGTGTTGAAGAGTGGACATCAGGAGGCGACCCGTCGCTGTCCGACTAGCAGTATTTTGGCAAGTCTGGAGCTTTATCCACTGCGTTTCATTAGTTCCAGGCGACCAGACAGGCGCAGCTCAATTAGGAACCGGCCGGCGAATTGCCTTAAATGTCGATAGCAACATTTCTCTGTCCTTGCCGCAAGTACTGCCGGCAAGCGATTTGAGGTTTTGGTTAAGCCCGCGGTGTATCTGGGTGTTTATGATACTGGGTGCTGTGGTGGTACTGTGTACTCATCGGAAGTCATGCTGGTGTGTGGTCTAGTGTACCATATCTCACCCACGCGCCTTTAAATCTACGAGTTTTCTGCCAGCGCCAGCAAAATTTTTAGCATTGTCGAAAAGATGTCGGACGGCAAGCCTCTTCTGTTTCAATGTGTACTGCTTTAGTTACAAGGCACACGAATATTGCAATTTGCGTGTTATAGGGAGCCTTATCACCAAGCCATAAGTATACGTTGACACAGATGTCAACGCCATAGTGAGCAAAGGGGCGTGATATAGACAGCCGCTCGAAATGTTCCATTTCTTGTTGCAGAAGATTTGGTTTGAACCACATACAATGTATACTTGTTTTTTTTTTTTTTTTTTTGGCGGGACAACTAGCCAGAGCAGCACTCAGACATTAATTATGTCCATTATACTACACTTGGATTCCCCTTTAATTTGCTTTAAATCTACCCGATATCCGGAGAAATCTGAGTAGATCTTGGGGTGCCAAGGAGCGAAGGCTGGGCAGACGCAGAGGAAGTGGTCCGCCGTCTCATCCTCCTCTTCATAAGCTGACAGAGTGCACTGTCTGAGATGCCCATCCTTTCCTACAGTCCCCTCTGCTTAGTGACAGGAGGGACTACGACAGTCGATCGGAAGTGACAGGTAACATCAGTTTAGTCCATCTGCAGCCTCTCTCAGCCTGCCAAGCTTGCTTGTGGGTTGTAGTTACCCATTTGCTAACCGTGGCCGTGATGGCCGCAGAAGGGAGTGGCAAAAAACGGAGTCATCCATGAAGGGGGTGCATCCAGATCTTAAAAATGAAAACCAAACCTGCCGGAGGCTTATAGTTTTTAAGTAATTTAATGTTAAAGTTCTCTAATTTAGCGAAAAGTTGGTGTTGCCATACACCTGAAATAAAAACGAAGTTCGTATGCAGGGATGTTCAGTGGAAGGTTCATTGTAAAACTGCAGTATTTTTTGCTATAATTTTAAGTTGAGAAATATTTTTGAAAATAAAAACATACAACTCATTTATACTTAAAAACAATGATATTAAGCGTATCACAAAAAATAATAAAGTAATTAGATTAACACAGTATTTTTGCGTAGAACTCCTTATCGGTCGCGATTCAAAAAAATAACTCTCATCAGTCCAACTCCGACTACGCAATCCACAGTATTTTTGCATAGAACTCCTTTCCATGTTAATACCATTAAACCCAAAATTAAAACATCATATGCGTGTATGTAGTAAAGAGGCCCAATAACCCCCATCCCCATCATTAACACTAAACTTAAATACTTAATTTTTGTTCATGGTTTTGTTTCATTTGCAGGCATCCGGCTACACCATACTGTTGTCATTCCAATCTTCTTCTTATTCGCGTTTAAAATTGGATAGTGACTGTATGGACAATGCATTTGCATTTAATTTTAATGGAAATAATTCGAATATTAGGATGAAAATAAGTAAAAACCCGCGTGTGAGTGTATATTTGGTGAATTTTAGTGAAGTGTTAAAAAATATATAGTGTAATGTGGCAAATTATAATGAAGTTCCAAAGAGCATTTTGAAGGCAAATAATTATGAAACTATTACTTCCCGAATAATTTGGAGTTATAAAGAGTGTTCCTTAACACCTCACTAACATTTCCACCAAGTTTCATTAATAAAGACATAATAGTTTGCCAAAAATTGCCCAATATACATTATTCTAAATTCCAGCCCCAAATGTCAATCATATCCAGTGTTTTCTGTACTTTTCTACAGATGTTCATAAGCAAAGGGCCCATTATCAAACAGGCAACGTCGTCCGCATATGCTTGTGTGTAGACTCCAGCACCATTTAATGTGGTGAGTAGAGAATCGATCACCACTAACCAGAGCAATGGAGACAGCACACCACCTCGGGGCAGCCTTTATTAACCCCGGACGACACCAGCAGATCCTCCTCCACCCGCACCGTGACGATTCTTTGGGCTAGCATTGAACGAATCCAATTCACCAGGCTAGTTGTTTGATCATTCTGAGAAAGGTGAAAGTTCTTACTGAAATTTTCTTGCTGAATATTTCAAAGTATGCGTATTAAGGCATGATGCGAAATTGGCTGAGTATTGTTAGAAGTCGCAACGTGTTTTAACTTGCTGAAGTAAAGAAAAAACGAAGTTCACTGGTTGATCATCTTTAAAATGTAGTTGGCACTCACAATAACCTTAAATGCTGATTTCCGTCTATGAATCCTAAGTCTATGTTATCACACTTGTTCTTTCGCCAGTTTTTAATGACTTCATATAAAAACTTGGGACCATCAAACCATATTTACTGACCCAGTCTGTTCGCAGTTCACCATCTAGATACTACAGGGCCCGGCACTTGGAGTATAACCAAATAAAAAGGCCTTTAATTTAGTTCGGAAAATTACTTTTATTCAATTCAAAGTAAAAAAATCAATTTACTTTTGCTCAATATGACCACCTTTTGCTTTGACTATGGCCTTGAGATGGTCCAGAAACGAATCGCAAGCTGCCCGAATGTGACTTGCGGGCATTTTGGCCCACTCGCGGACAATGGCTTTTTTCAGCGCTTCGAGACTTGTGAATCTTTTAGTTCGGACCATGCTCTCCAAAACGGCCCAAAGAAAATAGTCCATCGGATTCGCGTCTGGTGAATTTAAGAGCCATTATGTGGACGTTATTAAGTTCGGAACGTTGTTTTTTAGCCACTCGAGTTTTTCGAGACGGTGCCGAATCCTGTTGAAACACCCATAGTCTGCCATCGAAATGTTTGTCTGCCCACGGCTTCAAAGCAACCTCCATAATACTTTTCCGAAAATATTTCGCATTTATCTTGATGTCAGGCTCGATGAAAACGATTGGAGAGAGTCCATCTGTGGTTACAGCGACCCAAACCATTACCTGTGGCGGGTGCTGCCTCCTGGTGGCCAATCGATGACTCATATTCTCGTATGAACGATCGGTCAAATAAACCCTATCGTTTTGGGAGTTTACGAATTGCTCAATTTGAAAAATTTTCTCGTTAGAAAACACAATGTTCGGAAATTGACCGCTTGTGGCCAAGCGAAGCTAGTCCTTCGATCTCTCAAGTCTGACTTGTTCCTGCTTTAGTATGAGATCACGCGCCTTTTGGATCTTATAAGGCTTGACCTTGAGATAATTTTTCCGTAGACGGCGGATGCTACGGTCAGATATATTCAGTTCTTTCACCATTTGATTGGCGCTTCGTTCGATGCAACCAGTATCAGAGAGTATTGGTGCGATAAACAAAAACTTTATTTACCTTAAGGTGCTCGAGCGCACGAACAATTGCTGATTGTGATTTCCCAGCCAAATATAATGCAATCACACTACTACGTTTGAAATCCATAACTGATTTTCTTTTTTCACGTTTACTCTCGGCAAAATGCTTCTGCGCGCTTGTAAACAATAATCTGGACTGTCATTTAGCCAACTAACGCGAGCGGTCTGAAGTTGGTTACAATGCGAGTGCCGGACCCTGTATGTCCGCTGAGTTGTTTTGTGTGAAACTGCGCCCAATAGCTAAGTATGGAGCAGATTTCATTCCATTAGTTAGCGTATTAAGTTGATGGGCCCGAATCTCCTCAGTGGGTTAGCTCCTCCACAAAATGTATTGGTTCGGATTTGGATTTCCCACAATATTCATGTATCCAAAAATCTCGTATTCGTCCATGAATTCAAGAGAGGTTACTTTTCCAAAAAACGTTCTTGTGCATGAAACCGTTTAAAAGTGGTTGCGTCTTGATGTTCTTCTACAAATGGAGGGACCTACAGTTTTAAGCCGACTCCGAACGGCAAATATTTTTTATGAGGAGCTTTTCACTGTAAAAACGATTTTCTCCAAATTCTTGGCAACCAGAGATTCATTAGCTGTAAGTAGACATCAATATTTCTTGTAATATGGTAAAGTTAGGTCCTATTTTGCTTCGACCAACGGAAAGTAGGGCAAAGAATGTTTCAGTACCTAACAGCAAATCGAAATTTCTCGGCAGCTGAAATTCCTCATCTTCCAATGTAGTGCTCCTGAGATACAAATTAATAGCGTATTTATAAAAAAATTGAGATAACTGTACCTCCACCACTACTTTAATATCGATGAAACAACTTTAATAAATCTAAAATTACGTTTTGTGAGATGTTATGTTTTGTCAGTTTTGTTGTACGGCATGAAAACATGAATGAATCGCAAAGAAGCATTGGAGATGTGAATACCATAAAAACTACTTAAAATTTCATGGACCGACCGTGTTTTCAACTCTGAAGAACTTCGAAGAGTAAATAGCGATATAGAGTTTAATGCACCGTAAACGCAGAAAAACAGCATAAATGGGTCATATATGCCGGCATTATAAATATAATCATCTGCAACGTATATTGCAAGGAAAGATTAAAGGAAGACGGAAGAGAAAAATTATACTGGTTGCGAAATATACGTCAGTGGATCGGAGTCCAAAATATCAGCCATCTTTTGGAGTTAGCCCGAAATAGAGAAATTTTTTCAAATATTTTTAAAAATCCATGAATATGTATTTATACGTTTTTTATATAATTAATTATAATTTAATTATTATTGTATTCATTTTGTTTTTTATGCATTGAATTTTATACATTATATTTTATGCATGATAGCTTACATAACAAGAAGGGAAGCTCGAAAGCAATAACTCTTGCGTTGACTTTTTTCCTATACACTAAACATATTTTGAAAAATTTGTTTACTGAAATATTTTTGCATTTGAAAAAAGGTAAATGTATAAGCCACCCGGGTACCCCTATACAGAAAATACGAAATTCATTTATTATGTCTGGAAAATATCTTTATTTATACAAATAAAAAGAATATAAATATTGTTAGTAATTAATTGTAAAATATACCCTTTTAAATTGTTTATTGAATAAATATACTGTATATAATAATAATTATTACATTTTGCAATATGATTGTTACAAAAAAAAAAAAACATCGACATTGCACTATTTGCACAGTCAGTAATACGTGAAAAATTAATAAAAATAAAGAATAAAAGTAATAAATAGAAAATACATATAAATAATTAAATATTAATAATAAATCTTTAGGGTAATTCATTCATTAGCGTAATTCAATTCTTTACTGAGTGCTCATCACAAACGGGCTTCTCGCACTCGGCACGGTCCTTCCTTGTCTTTCTTCGCTTACGAATAGGCTGCTCCTTGCAAATGTAGCACTGCAAGCCTCGTTGCGTGGTTTCGCACGACCTGCTGGTTGGAAGCTCGCTCTTGAATAACCGGCATAGATAAATCTTCTGAAAGCTGGCACAAAAAGATTCTGCGTCGATTGCTTTTGTTGGAAAGTATATTATTAATTTCATAACAAATGACGTAAGCAGCAACACAAGCAATATCCAACATCTATATATATAAAAATGAAATGATGTTCGTTTGTCCGCATTTTTTTGGGCCGATACGAGGCCAATTTTATTCGTTCTTTTTTCATATTATAGGGATCCACTAGGGGAAGGTTTTTAGCAAAAAAAAATTTCTTTTAAATATTTTCTTCATATAAAAAAAAGAAAAAATCAAAATATTGTCCAAAACAAAACTTGCTCCATTGTTAGATTAAAGTAAGTTTCGAATCGACATTCATTTTATGTGTACAACTTTTTTTGAATTTTTTGTATTTGTATTGTGATACAGAAATGTATTGTATACAGAAATTTCAAATGATTCGAATGAAAATTTTTTTTTTTTTTTTTATTTCTTCCATAAAATATTACACCTGTCGTTAGACAATAAGTAATTTGATTTACAAAAAGATGGAATGAGAGTGATATTGAAGGGCCAATGCCCCCAAGCTCATTTAGAAGAAATATATACATATTATTTAAAAACAAGTGGTTAACAAACAATGATATATACGATTAGTTGACAATTGATTACAAGGATTTTGCAAGATCTGTTGGTGTTTGACGGTTAAGCCGACTTTGGGTAGATTTTTCTTTATTTGGTAGTCTTCTCATCATAGGATTTGTATGCGTTAATAGTCTATTTATGTGTCTTCTGCTAGCGCTTTGTATTGTTACATCAATAGTATCGATGTCAAGGTCGCGATGAATATCTGCGTTAGGTATGTACCAAGGTGCATTAGTTAAGGTCCTAAGTATTTATGAAAATAATGTTTCAATTCAATTGAACAATGCTTTCTTTGACCAATTCTATATGGAAATGAATGCGTTTGCAAACGATGTTTTCGGCTATGAACAAATGTTGGAATCGAATGAAAAAGGAAAGAAACGCGAAATGATAAAAAAAATTCTTGGAAAATTTAAAATGAATGGTGCTTCATTGGAAAAATTCAAAGGTAATAAGAACATACACAAGATAAAGTTAGAATTCGAATTTTTAGATTTATTTTGTTTATTTCTAATTTTTTTCAGAAGTACACCACACAACAACTCATTCCAACTCTGATTTTGAAATCCTGTTGGAATTGGTGATCGATAATTTTGTCACTATAATGGTCAATGGAAATTTGCGTGTATCAGACCCTGCATATTATTTACCATATCAACTTTTTATGGAACATATGGACCAAATGAACACAAAAAAATAATTTAGTTTTGTTTTGATTTTTTGCAACATTTTGGTTTTCAGTTAATACAACAAAAACAATACTGTTTTTTCGTGAACACAAAATTCTAAATTTATTACGTTGTTTGTTTAGAATTTTTTTAGAAAAAAAGTAAATTTTTTGGTTTTGAGGAAATTTGTTTATTGTTGCTATTTGTGAAAGCGTAGATATTTGTAAGTATTTGACTATAATCCTAAAAGTTAATGGAATACCACTATGACACATAGAAAACATTTTTTCAAAGGGGTGTTTTTCGAAAATTATAAAAAAAATTGTTTTAAAAAATTTTGAAGAAATAAAGTAAAATAAAAAAATTTCGAAAGCATGAAATTTTTTCAAAACCAAATTTTCCTCAAAAAGATAAAAGAAATTTCTTCGAAGAGGTGTTTTTCTAAAATTACAAAAAAAAAAATTTCAAAAATTTTAAACAAATAAAATAAAATAAAACTTTTTCAAGGGTATGAAATTTTGTCAAAACAAAATTTTCTGAAAACCAAACAAAATTTAAAAAAAAAATGGTGTTTTCAAAGCATTTCATATTCCACTATTAATAGAGAATACATTTTTTCGAGGGGGTGTTTTTCAAAGCGGACAAAAATCTTTTTTAACAAATCAATTTAAACTTTTACAAAAGTATGAAATTTTTTCAAGAACAAAATTTTCTCAAAAACGTTAAATTAAAAAAAAAATTGTTTTTTCAAAATATTTAATTTTCAGCAATTAACTGAGAAGAAATAAGAAATTGATATTAGCAACATTGCATTGGCACTCGCTTCTTCCGGAATTGCGGCTACATTACTGGAAGGCGGTCGCACAGCACATTCTGCATTAAAGTTGCCTTTGAATATGCAGGTAAATGAAACACCAACATGCAATATTTCGAAAACTTCTGGAATGGCAAAAGTTCTTAAAGTATGTAAGCTCATCGTATGGGACGAGTGTACTATGGCACACAAGAAATCATTAGAAGCACTTGATAGAACTTTGAAAGATCTACGAGGAAGCCAAACAGTCTTTGGAGGTGCCATGATTTTATTGGCTGGAGATTTCAGGCAAACATTACCTGTGATCCCAAAATCTACGGCTGCAGATGAGATCAATGCATGTTTAAAATCATCGTATTTATCGAGACATGTAAACACGCTTACACTTACCACAAACGTACGTGTTCAACTACAGAACGATCCGTCAGCAGCTGAATTTTCACACCAATTACTGAAAATGGGAAATGACCCAATGTCTGTCGATCCAACAGGAATGATTACATTGCCTAACAATTTCTGCACTTTTGCACAGTCTAAAGAGGCATTGATACAGAGTGTATTTCCAAACATAGTTCAACACTACAAAAACAATGATTGGCTCAGCGAAAGAGCAATTTTAGCTGGGAAAAATAAGGACGTAAATGATATAAATGTAGCTATTTTGGATCAAATACCTGGTGACATAGTTGCATATAAGTAAGTCAATGGCCACTATTTACTGATCAAGATGATGTCGTAAATTATGCAACTGAATTCTTAAACTCACTCGATTTGCCAGGCCTACCACCTCATAATTTACGATTAAAAATTGGAGCACCGATTATTATGCTGCGCAACATTAATGTGCCACGACTTTGCAACGGTACCAGACTTTGAAAGGGAAGTACAAAGAAGGAGAAGACGTTTTGATACCCAGAATTCCACTGATTCCAACGGATTTACCATTCGATTTCAAACGTTTGCAGTTCCCTATTCACCTTGCCTTCGCTATGACAATTAATAGGCGCAAGGGCAGTCTCTACAAATGTGCGGCATTAATTTAGGTAGCCCAATTTTTTCCCATGGACAATTGTATGCAGCTTGCTCACGAGTAGGCAAACCATCGTCATTATTCATTTACGCGAAAGATGGAAAAACCAAAAACGTTGTTTACCAAAAAGTGTTACAATAAAGTTCGAATGAAATTGTATCAAAGAATTTGCTTTGTTTCGTATTAATTTTATTCTCTTTCAGCAAATCATTGAATTTATCGCCTAGCGAAGTGGGCGAGGGTACGCTAGTATTGTATAAGAAAGCTAGCGGTCATCTGCAAGTTCGCCGTTGCGTAGAGTACCTAATGCACATTTGATCCATAGTATCAACGCCGGCTTTGGTTTTGTTGTAAATCAAAATCATTTTTGGTTTTTGATGTGCTAAATCAGAGGTCATAGCATCATAATGCATCGTACTAAGAAGGATCACGGCTTTGTTTTTCTATAGTATGTATGAACACATGGTAACTTATTCATGAAAGCCAAAAAAAGTTGATAAAAGTTCTCTACGACGGTTTCATTTCTGGAGGAATGTACTTTTTTTAAGGTGCCAACGATAGTAAGACTCCAAGAACGAAGACTTTTAGTCAGAGGTAACGTTGTAAAAATCTTTCCATGCTACTGTTTCGGCCAGATCCCTCTCCTTGATTCACCTCTCGAGTATTACCTTGCTTGCCTGTATAGAGATAAGCAGTACTTGCATCGCACACCCAAAATACTTTAAGAACGTACTAACCAGGCTTTGATGACATGTATTGGGTGAACTTCGTTCTTCCTCCATAAGGAAAAAAAAATCTTCATTATCTGACGCTACAGTATCACGAGAATTATGCGTTCTATTGAAGCTTGGAAACACCTCCTCGTCTTCACTGTCCGAAGGATCCGCCCTATCGTCATCGTCCTCGCCTAGTAGCTGTTTCAAATACGCATCTTTTTCAGCTTCACTCAATCTAAACAAAAAATTAATATATTGTTTTTAATATCTTATTTATATATATCCTTTATTCAAAAAATCCAATCTCGATAACTCTTCCATGGTTTTGCACTTATTGCAATTTTATTTGTTATTTTAGATAAAAAACTTCAAAAAGTATACACAAATTTCAGAAAATACGTCACACGACATAAAGTTACACAATTACATAAAATATTAACACACGCGTGCTCACGTACGCTAAAGTATACAAACTATCTTATAATACGTTCACATATGCATTAATCACCTATAAATCCGCCAAATTAATATAATAAGTAATGAGAGGAATAAACGTTTATGGACACACGCTTTTTTCTGTAATATGAATGCATAATTAATAATATTTAATAAGCCTTTAACTAAATTAATGTCTACAAATTTGATTTCTTTGCCGGCATCCATTTAATTTAGTTTTTGTTTTGATGTTTTCCTTCACATTCGTAATAATAATTACACAGTCCTGCGAGGGTGAGTTTCTAGAATGGCTGTACTTGTTTCTTGTAGTTTTTTATGCGCTGAAAACGAATCTGACCTTCAAAATGCTCCATCACGTCAGGATTTTTGGTAAATGAAGCCTAAAAGGTCAAAAAATGGCCATTTTAGCCATTTTTGATAATTTTTTTTGGGATAGAAAATTTTTTTTTCAATTTTCGACGAAAAGGTCGCATAGTACAACTCCTTAGCTTTAAAACCCATTTTTTAAAATTATTGTACGATTTTTAAAAAAAAAGTTATGACATTTTGAAATTAACAGTTTCAGTTACGCCAATAGACGTTATACCCAACGATTCTTTAGACAGTTCTTGGGAAAAATATTTTCCAAAAAATCTTGTTTCTACCTTATTGGCTTGAAATTTTTTAATCGGGGGTTTTTGGGATCGCTGATTACGAATCTGAAGTCGGATTTTAAAAATTCAAAATGGCGAATCCAATATGGCGGACAAATTTTACAAAAAATGATCGGATTTCCTTGAAACTCGTTACTCGGGGGTTTTCGGGGTCGCTGATTACGAATCTGAAGTCGGATTTTCAAAATTCAAAATGGCGAATCCAATATGGCAGACAAAAATTAAAAACTCCTTGTATTCGTTTGAAATTTGTTACTCGGGGGTTTTGGGGGTCGCTGATTGCGAATCTAAACTCAAATTTTCAAAATTCAAAATGGCAAAATGACGTATTTTATTAGAAATTGTCGGAATACCTTGAAAATCGTAACTCGGGGGTTTTTGTGGTCACTTATACAAAATCTATTGTCAGTTTTTAAAAATTCAAAATTTCCGTTCCAAAATGGCCTACATTGCTCTGATCTATACCTGCTGTCCCACTGGCACAGAAAACAGGGATATTTTGTGTATCCCGACTGTTGACCTAAGATCATTGATATTATTTTTAAATCACCGCAAATGACCCACTTATGCTCATCATATTTTACATAAGTAAGTAGTGTTGCGATATTGTCGTAGGTTTCTTTCATTTGAACAGAGTGAGCAATGGGTATAGAAGCATACTTACTCCCATTATGCAATAAGACTGCCTTTAAACTTCTTTTCGATGAATCTATAAATAAGCGCCAATCATTAGCATCATAGTTTTCGACTCCCAAACATTGTTACAGAATACTAAAGACTCATGTTGTGAAAAGAAGTCTAGAAATTCTTTTTCTCTATTTCTATACCAATAGAATGTAGTATCTTCCGCAAGTAAATTTTTTTCTTTTAGTCTTGATCCAAGGAGTTCAGCATTGTCTTTTGTAAGATTAAGGTCTCTAACGAGGTCATTTAAGTCACTCTGGGTGAAAAGTTGTGGTTCAGATCTGAATTCTTTATCAGAATAATCGACGTCAACACCAGTTTCATCAATACAATCATCTTCACTTAGCTCCATGGCATTTTTAGAAAAAGAAGGTGGCAATGGTGCAGGGATATTTTCATCTTCATAAAACACAGGTTTTGAAACAGAAGTGACAACAGGATAGGAAATATTATTTTTATTTTTTGCATTAAATCCGCCAACTTTGCACAAGCAAAAATAGCAATCGTCATGCGACTGAAGTTCTCGCCAAATCATAGGAATATGAAATGGGATTTTCTTTCCATTTTTAGACCATGAGTTTAAAGTACAAGTGCAACTAATACAAACTGAATTAGGAACCCATGTTTTATCAAGATTCCTCATCTCCATTTTAAAGTAGCCCTGGTAATTTATTTTAGTAGATTCATTAATTTTTCGTCTCTGTTTTTCTGGAAGGTACCTCCCGCATATGTAACAAAATTTATCAGGAGAATTAATACAAATTCGTTTCGACATCGGATAAAGATGTATATTTTAAAACAATTGTGCAGAAAAGTATTCGAAAATGCAGATTTATGATAACAGTATTGATAACAATCGTCACACTGTCTCATTCGAGAAGAAGTGGATTCGCGTTGAACACAGTCAAATGAAATTAGAAACAAATGACAAACGCTTGTTCCAAATCTTCATTCGACAAACTAAATTTACAAATTTATATCAAAGTATCCATATACTGAGACGTATACTGTTAAATTAAAATATTAATTAATATTAAACAAGAACGTGTTGTACTAAAACAAAAGGTAAACGCTGTTTAATCCCTTTACAGTGTTTGACCTCTATAAAGACAAAACAAAATCGTGCCTTTAATGTATTTGACCGCTATAGTAGCACGACGGTTTTTGATGACTGCGGCTTCCCGAGAGTTGCGATGTGTGTTGAGCGATGGCTGGCATCGGAATGACCAATTGACCAATGGAAACAGCGTCGAACTGAAGCTCGCTAGATGCATGATGGTGGGGAGTGCTGAGTCGCGGGACTCAGCTGCGCGCTGATTGGCTCACGTTTGGCACGTGCACTACTATATATAATATATCGGTCGATTCATCGACGTGAAATCCCCACTTGATGCTATTAATAGACTTTTCGGAATTCCGAACGGTAAACAGTAACGAATTTTTGTTGTATTTGAAATAAAATGTATACCGATAAAATATAAAAAATATCCGGTATATCAAAAAATTGCGGTCAAAAATTCAAAATTTAACTAATCTGTCTGAAAATGTGCGCACTGGTGTTTTTGGGGTCCCTGAATCAGACTTCAGCGAATAAAACCGCCCCAGTAAACATTTTCATCCAGATCAGTTAAATTTTAAATCTTTTTTCTAGCCATTTTAATTTTTGAAAATCCGACTTCAGATTCGTAATCAGCGACCCCAAAAACCCCCGATTAAAAAATTTCAAGCCAATAAGGTAGAAACAAGATTTTTTGGAAAATATTTTTCCCAAGAACTGTCTAAAGAATCGTTGGGTATAACGTCTATTGGCGTAACTGAAACTGTTAATTTCAAAATGTCATAACTTTTTTTTTTTAAATCGTACAATAATTTTAAAAAATGGGTTTTAAAGCTAAAGAGTTGTACTATGCGACCTTTTCGTCGAAAATTGAAAAAAAAAATTTTCTATCCCAAAAAAAATTATCAAAAATGGCTAAAATGGCCATTTTTTGACCTTTTAGGCTTCATTTACCAAAAATCCTGACGCGATGGAGCATTTTGAAGGCCAGACTCGTTTTCAGCGCATAAAAAACTAATATACAAGAAACAAGTACAACCATTCTAGAAACTGAAAAAAGTTAAATTTCGCAGGCCTGTGTTATTGATACAATATTTTCTTTAATATAATCGATCAACAATCTTCTATATATTGTATAATAATATTTCTTTTGGTTTTAACGGTGTTTGGCAATTCATTGAATAGGTTTAATCCTTTATAATATAGAGTGTTTTGTGACCTACTAGTTCTGTACATATTAATTCTAAAATCCAAGTTATTTCTTAAATTATATTTACAACAATACTCAAAATGTGGCTTAATCATGACATTATATAATCTCAATGCGAAATAGCTTTCAAAATTCACATCTCTATCTATAACTATCCCTAGGCACTTAATTTCACGAACGTTTTCTATTCTATATATCTATAATTACATATTCATATAACTTTCCATTTAATAATGATAGCCTTAGTTTTGCTAACGTTAAGTTCTAATTTATACATTTCTAAATACTTATCTATGTTTTAAATTAGAGTTTATTCTTTCAATGCATTCATTGGTTTAACTACCAGTTGTATACAATAGAGTGTCATCAGCAAACTGGTAGATCTCGACTCCACGTAATCCTTCCCATATCATTGATGTATATGAGGAATAGAAGTGTTCCCAGCACCGCTTCTTGAGGTACTCCCAACACAATGGGTTTCTGGCCAGAGATATGTACAACCCGATATCCTTGTGCACTGCCTTCTGTTGCTTAAGTAGCTTTCTTACAATTTTCGTTCAACTCCGCGTATTCCGTATTTTGTCATATTTTTATTAGAATACTGCGGTCGATTATTTCGAATGCTCTCTTAAAGTCTAGAAAGACTGCCGCTATACATTTGCGTTCAACTATTTCTGTTTTCCCTCTCGTGAACACTAAATTCAGCGCTGACTCACAGCTATGGTGTTGTTTTAATCCAGATTGATTTTTTGATAGTAATCGGTTATTCTCCAAATGCGCTTCCAATTGTTTATGTACAACCTTCTCAAGAATTTTATTTCCAGTCATCAGCATGTTATTTGGACGAAATTCCCCTGGGTTATCTGTGTTTTTAATTTTTCTATGGGCATAACTGTGAGACTTTCCACTTATCGGGGAATTTTCCGGTTTTCAGCGAATGGTTTATGATATTTAGGAAGATTGGGCCACTTAGATGAAATGCACGCAATATCATTTTCGTAGATATCAAAGTACATATATTGAAGTATTTTTTGTTGTTCATAATTTTAATCACCCTTTCTAATTCGTGTAAGTTTAATGGCGTGAATTGGAACTGTTGTTAATTTCTTCTACACTATTTATAAAAAATACATTAATTTTTTTTTGCTATTTCGCGCTTTTTGTTAGAACTTCGCCATTAATTGACATTTTGGATAACTCGCTCTTTCCTTTGTTTAGAACTGGATGTTTAATAGTTCTCCACTTTATCCTATGGTCTCGCACTACTTTAATTTGTTTTTGTATGAAATTGTTTGGAGAAAGTTGCAGTTCGTAGACGCAAAGATTTCTGTATTGCTTATATTTTTGCCAGTCACTACGTTTTCGGCCCCATTTCGCAGTTTCATGGAATTGAATTTTTGTATCTTTCACACTACTCAGATAGATAGCTACTAAGCCATCCGTCAAAGATTCTATAATCCCAGATTACCTTAGTTTTGGTCATCGTTTGAATTGAGTTTTTAAGCAGGTTACTACAATTTTAGGCCCTTTCATTGAGGGTGTGGTGTGAGCCGATTTCAGGTAAACCTGAAGCAAGAAACGTACATCTACCTAAGCAAAGAATGTTCAACATCGAAAAGCTGCAATCACAACATACAGCCAGAAGATTCGCCACTCGACTCTCACTCCTGCTCTCAGAGAGTACTGCCCAGAAAACCGGTATGCACGACAATGGAGCAACACATATCGTTTTCTACGTACCGCCGGATCGGACTAAATCGGATTCCGGCGAGCCCGAAGAAACAGTTGCTACGGCGAGGAATGTCATGCTGCCGCAGAAAGCCAAGATGCTGCCTACAGAGCCACGCTACGATCGGGCGCAGAAACGAGAGCCCGACCATGACGAGGTGAGAATAGCGATAACGCGGCTAAAGAACAATAAAGCCGCGTGCGCCGACGGACTGCCGACTCAGCTATTCAAACATGGCGGCGAGGAGCTGGTAAGGTGCTTGCATCAGCTTCTATGCAACAACTGGTCGGATAAAAGCATGTCTGCCCATTGGAATTTAAGTGTGCTCTACCTAATCCATAAGAAGGGTGAATTATCACGGGAATAGTCTTCTAAATATCGCCGATAAGGTTCTAGCGAGCGTATTGTGTGAAAGGCTGAAGCCCACCGTCAATCAACTGACTGGACCTTATCAGTGTGGCTTTAGACCTGGAAAGTCTACCATGGACCAAATATTCGCAATACGCCAAATCCACCATCTTTTCGTCGATTTCAAAACTACATTCGACAGTTCGAAAAGGATTTACCTGTATGCCGCGATGTGTGAAGTTGGTATCCCCGCAAAACTAATACGGCTATGCAAGATGATGTTACTCAATACGAGCAGCGTCGCCAGAATTGGGAAGGACCTCTCTGAGCCGTTTGATGCCAAGCGACGTTTCAGACAGGGTGACTCGCTGTCGAGTGACTTCTTTAACCTGATGTTGGAAAGGATCGAACGAGCAGCAGAACTTAATCGCTCAGGAACAATTTTTTATAAGAGCGTACCATTGTTGGCGTATGCCGATGATATTGACCTCATCGGCATTATCAACCGCACTGTTAGTTCTGCCTTCTCCAAACTGGATAAAGAGGCAAAGCGAATAGGTCCGGTGGTGAAAGAGGACAAAAAAAAGTACCTCCTGCCTTCAAATAAACAGTCGGCGCACTCACGTATCGGCACCCACGTCAACCATTGTAAATCTAGATAATGGAACGCCACAAGAGTCACCACTCTCCGCGCTTGTTTGTATAATACCGTTCGATGAGATTGCCAAACTGTCAGCGAATTATACCACTATAGAATGTTAGCTCTACGCCGACGATGTTACCTGTTTTTCGAAAAACCTGGTCTTCTTTCAGTCTCGCATATTTTCGAAAGCGTTCTCCGAGACAATTTGACAGGGTCCTCAACCTCAGACACATCGATTTCTTCCGAAAAATCTAATACTTTGCACATTTGCCAAAAAATTTAGTTGCTCTGGGCTGCCTACACAATTTATTGGCCATTCCATAATGCCAGTGAAAGAAGTCACAGGTGTATTTATAGATTCTAAGTATAAGTTTAACCATTGGAAATACATAAAAGATTGTATTATGACACGATTAATATAATTAAGTATCTTTCTTTTATATCATTTTCGGCTTCTACTTTTAATTCGTCTTATGTACATATCTGAATACATTTTACATACATGAAATTTTATTGAAATGTGTGTGGTGGTTTATGTTTGTAAATTTGTATATATGTAAGTATTTCATGGTTAAAAGGCGAAGGTAAGGGAATTGAATTTGAGTTTGAAATATTTGGCAAACATACTTAACTATTTTTAGGCAATAAAAACTTAAAGGTTATCTGTTTTAGCTTTATTCTTATATTAAAATGCTATATTTTATGAATTTATTTATACATTTTCGTGTTCATTACATTATTATTATTATTATATAACTTTTGTATATCAAATTTGAATAATTCCATTTAAATATTTTCGATTTTTTAGCATATTTATGTATTTTATGCTGATTGTGCTTATTTTTTTTATATGTATTTGTATACGGGTGATATAAGGCTACTGGGCAACCGCACACTATATATTAACCTCAATGGCGGTATGGAAACTAAAAATGCCTAATTGTTTAAAAAATGTTATAAAAAATTAACATTTTTCAGCGCTCTCACGAAAAAAGAGTTTCGCATCTAGTCACCTATGGCTAAAACGCAACCTCCATGGACGTTACGTAATGCTGAAAGCAGTGAACACCGTAAACGCAATGCCGAGTCAGCTGTTTCGATCAAACTAATGAGAACCCCATGTAAATAAAAAAAATCCTTCTTTCCGTATCGTAGTACCATAGATTTTATTTCACGATTTTTAAAAAATCCCGTAATACCGACTCTGCTGATTGCTCTCTCACCACATAGTGTTTCCAAGCGGTACATTTCGAAATCATTTACAAAATAAGCTTAGAAAAACGATAATTTTCGTTAAAATAGCTTAAAAATACTGTTGCATAATGTTAATTATAGATAAATGAACTATTTGCATTTGCTGGTTTTTGGTTTTGGTTTATTAAACAATGAAAAATTGCAACTGATAACGCGGATGTGTGAAAAAGTGTGTAAGCAAAAATATCAATGGCAACATTGTGTAGATACAACCAAACACATACACACACAAACCGATGTATTGTGTAAATATGTAATTAAAAGAAGGCAGTTGTTCTCGGGGGTGAGTTTTTGTGCACAGTAAGGGACTGCGCCAAGCGACTGCGAACGGTGTTCACTGTTTTCAGCATCATAGATGACATTAGAGCTGGGCGGAATATCGATGTTATATCGATGTATCGATGTTTCAATTTGAAAATGAAACATCGATGTTCGTAAACCGATGTTCGATGTTTTCGCAAATTTTGTACCATCACTTAGTAATTGCACGTGGAACGAAAGTGGTAAGTAAGAAACTTTTATGCATTAAAAAACTTTTCTACATTAAAAAAACTGATTAAGTATACCATTTTAATATGAAAATTATTAAATTTTAGGCTTTTGGTGTTGGCAGGCAGTGATTGAAATGGAGCGGTTTGTAGAAAGTTCTAGTGGCAAAGGTAAGATTATCGTTTTATGTATGTAGCTGAGTGCGTATTGTTAATACAAAATATCTACACCTAGACGTCGCTTTGAGTCGTACTTTTTGGGAACGTATACCCAACGCAAAGTGATGACTAGGTGTATAAGAGTACTTGTACATACATACATATATATAATACTACAAATTATTTTTTGTTTTTTTTTTTTGCAGTTTCAAAGACGAGCTCAAAGGAGGTGGAAGAAGAAAACCCAGCAAAAAGAACAAGGTACGGTCAGTCAGCTGTATGGCAATTTTTTAACAAATCAAAGGATGGCAGTTCAGCTAAATGCATTCAGTGTGGAAAAACATATATAACATGTGGCAATACCACTAATTTGGCTGGACACCTGAAACGGATGCATGCAGGATTAACTGTTAGCGAGCTTCCGAAATCTTCAGGGTCTATTTTGTCCTTCATTGAAAAAAAATACGAAGCATCTTCCGCTAGGAAAAAGAGTCTTGATAGCTCACTAATGCACTATATATGCTCCGACATGCGACCGTTCTCAGTTGTTGAAAACAAAGGATTTCGTAATTTTGTCAGTACATTGGATCCTCGCTACGAGCTGCCTTCTCGTAACAAATTGAGAAACACATGCATGCAAGACTTTTACACAAATATGAAAGACAAATTACACTGTATTCTGGACCGAGTGGACTATTGCGCTATAACAACAGATTGCTGGACGTCACGGGCTAACGAAAGTTATATGACAGTCACTTGCCATTTCATCAATGACAACTTTGAGCTAAAAGCAGCTGTTTTGTCAACCAAAAATCTCATTGACGAAACCAACCACACGTCGCAAAATATTGCAAATTCTTTGCGCGAAGTCCTTGTGGAATGGCAAGTTATTGACAAAGTCAGCCCAATTGTTACAGACAACGCGAGGAACGTTGTAAAAGCATGTGAGATTCTACAAAAGCGAAACGTGCCTTGCTTTGCTCATTGCATTAATTTAATTGTCCAAAGCTGTTTTTCCCTTGAAAATATTAAGACAATTATGGGAAAGTGCAAAAGCATAGTTTCGTTTTTCAAGAGCAGCTCAATAGCGTATGCAAAATTTAAGCAAGCCCAGGAACCAATGAAGCCATATAGTCTAAAACAGGAGTGCCCTACAAGGTGGAATAGTGCTTTCTACATGATTGAGCGCATTTTGGCCACAAAGTCAGCTATTGCTAAAGTCCTGTTAGATACTCCGAAAGCAATACTACCTCTATCAGTTGATGAGCTATCTGTTCTGGAAGATTTAAAGCAGGTTCTTTCACTATTCGAGGATGCGACGGTACAAACATCATCCAGCTCTAATGTAACAGTTTCGCTAATTATACCATTGGTTAGCGGACTTTTGCATAATTTGAGTGAAATCAAAGATC
Source organism: Anastrepha ludens (assembly GCF_028408465.1). Lineage (NCBI taxonomy): Eukaryota > Metazoa > Arthropoda > Insecta > Diptera > Tephritidae > Anastrepha > Anastrepha ludens. Next base: position 94,240,657 of record NC_071503.1, on the reverse strand, counting down.
GACTAGAAACTGATGATGGCCGTAACGTATGCAACTTGCTAATGGAAGGCATACGGCAAAGACTACTGCCATATGAAAAAAGAACTGTGACTCGTTTGTCGACATTACTGGATCCGCGTTTTAAAAAGGAGGGTTTTTTTTCAAATACAAACTCTATAGAAGCCGAAAAATTTTTAGAAAATGAACTTTCGCCACTTTACAAAGAAAATCACCCTCCAAATATATCTAGCCTGCCAACACCACTATGCGATAAAACTCCACTTCTTAATTTTTTGGAAAAAAACAAAACTCAAAAAATTCGTAATTCCCGAGTTGATTCGATTTTGACCCTTCGTCAATACTTCAACATGGAAAATATAAACTCTAGTTTAAACCCTTTAGACTACTGGAAGGTAATTCATGCTATATAAAATCTAGCATTATAATTAATACTAAACTTTTTTCAGATCTCGACTGATGAGCCATTGAAGATGAGCTCAAAAAAATATCTCTGCGTACCGGCTACGTCAACTGAAAGTGAGCGTATGTTCAGCAAAGCAGGTTTAATAGTGAGTGAAAAACGAAGTTCACTAAAGCCAAAAAATGTGGATATGCTGGTTTTCCTAAATAAAAATGAATGGATCTCAAACAACTGATAAGTTGAGTCATTATATTTTCATAATTTAATTTGTTTGAAAAACTCACAAAACTGTTATGTTAAGTTATCATTATATTTTGGATATTTCATTTGTTTTTAAAAGCTTTAAATAGTGTTAAGTTAAGTAATAATATTTTCGTAATCTAATTTGTTTTGAAAAAACCAAAATACTGTTAATTTAAGTTTGTTTGAAAAACATTATTTTGTTATTTTTTTATATATATGTTGAATAATGAAGTCAATATTAAATAAATGAAAAAAAAAAAATTCTTTTACTAACTTCGATGTTTAATCGATTAATCGATGTTTTCAAATAAAAAACATCGAAACATCGATGTGGACAAACATCGATCTTTTGCCAGCTCTAGATGACATAGATGACTAGATGTGAAACTCTTTTTCTCGTGAGAGCGCTGCAAAATGTGCATTTTTTATAACATTTTCCAATATTGCCACACCGGTAGAAACATGAATTGGGTATTTTTGAACCAAAGGTCTTGAATTTTTAGTTTCCACACCACCATAGAGGTTAGTATTTAGTGTGCGGTTGCCCAATAGCCTTATATCACTCGTAAACACCTACATATACTACAAATAAGCACAATCCGTATGAAATATGTACACAAATAAGCCAAAAATTTAAAAATTTATATGTAAATGAAATTATTTAAAACTGATATACATTAGTATATTAATTTAATAATAATAAAGTTATGAGCCCGAAAAACATAAGTAATAATTAAAAACATGACTTATTGCAATTTTTTTTATATAACACAGAAAGTGGGTAACAAAAAAAAATTCTCAAACAACGAACAGAATAAGTTAAAGTAGATTACCTCTAATTTTTGTAAAATATCTCAAACAAAAATTCAGTTCCCTTACCTACGCTTTTCAACCATAGAATATTTACGTATATACATATTTACATAAACCACCACACTGTTTTCAATAAAATTACATTATGTACATAAGACTTATTAAAAGTAGAAGTCGAAAAGGATATAACGAGCTTTGGATTCTACAAACTCACTTAAATTCAAATTATTACATTTCAATTGAATTAATTTTAAGACAAATAATTATAAACATTTCAACACGTCATTTCTCCATTAAGCAAAAACGAACTGTTTTCGTCTGTTATTTTTGGCTCGTTTCTTCTGGCAGTCTGCCATTTCGCCTATCAGCTGTTCAAAATCCCATAATGTGTGAGTGCTGCCAAGTTTTGAAACGTCCTCATGGGCGCGCTCTCTCTCAAAATGAATAAGTTTCACATCTAGTTATCTATGTTCAGCATAATAATCTATTTGCTATCAATACCATAGATAATAAGATGCGAAACTCTTTCATTTTGAGAGAGAGCGCGTCCATGAGCTCATTTCAAAACTTGGCAGCATTCACACATCATGGGATTTTGAACAGCTGATAGGCGAAATGGCGGGCTGACAGAAGAAACGCGCAAGAAATAACTGACGAAAACAGTTCGTTTTTGCTTATTGGAGGAATGATGCGATTGAAATTTCTATAATTATTTGTCTTAAAATGAATTTAATTGAAACATATTAATCAAAATTGAAGAGAGTTTGTAGAATTTTCCAAAGCCTTTTATATCCTTTTCAGCTTCTACTTTTAATTCATCTTGTGTACATATATGTACATATATATACATATGTATATAAATACATTTTACACACATGCATTTTATTGAAAACTGTATGTTGGTTTATGTTGTAAATTTGTACAAATGTAAGTATTTTATGGTTGAAAAGCGTAATTGAATTTAGCCATTTTTGATAATTTTTTTTGGGATAGAAATTTTTTTTTTTCAATTTTCGACGAAAAGGTCGCATAGTACAACTCTTTAGCTTTAAAACCCATTTTTTAAAATTATTGTACGATTTTTAAAAAAAAAGTTATGACATTTTGAAATGAACAGTTTCAGTTACGCCAATAGACGTTATACCCAACGATTCTTTAGACAGTTCTTGGGAAAAATATTTTCCAAAAAATCTTGTTTCTACCTTATTGGCTTGAAATTTTTTAATCGGGAGTTTTTGGGGTCGCTGATTACGAATCTGAAGTCGGATTTTCAAAAATTAAAATGGCTAGAAAAAAGATTTAAAATTTAACTGATCTGGATGAAAATGTTTACTGGGGCGGTTTTATTCGCTGAAGTCTGATTCAGGGACCCCAAAAACACCAGTGCGCACATTTTCAGACAGATTAGTTAAATTTTGAATTTTTGACCGCAATTTTTTGATATACCGGATATTTTTTATATTTTATCGGTATACATTTTATTTCAAATACAACAAAAATTCGTTACTGTTTACCGTTCGGAATTCCGAAAAGTCTATTAATAGCATCAAGTAGGGATTTCACGTCGATGAATCGATCGATATATTATATATAGTAGTGCACGTGCCAAACGTGAGCCAATCAGCGCGCAGCTGAGTTCCGCGACTCAGCACTCCCCACCATCATGCATCTAGCGAGCTTCAGTTCGACGCTGTTTCCATTGGTCAATTGGTCATTCCGATGCCAGCCATCGCTCAACACACATCGCAACTCTCGGGAAGCCGCAGTCATCAAAAACCGTCGTGCTACTATAGCGGTCAAATACATTAAAGGCACGATTTTGTTTTGTCTTTATAGAGGTCAAACACTGTAAAGGGATTAAACAGCGTTTACCTTTTGTTTTAGTACAACACGTTCTTGTTTAATATTAATTAATATTTTAATTTAACAGTATACGTCTCAGTATATGGATACTTTGATATAAATTTGTAAATTTAGTTTGTCGAATGAAGATTTGGAACAAGCGTTTGTCATTTGTTTCTAATTTCATTTGACTGTGTTCAACGCGAATCCACTTCTTCTCGAATGAGACAGTGTGACGATTGTTATCAATACTGTTATCATAAATCTGCATTTTCGAATACTTTTCTGCACAATTGTTTTAAAATATACATCTTTATCCTTTTTTGTTTTACGTGAAAAAGATGTCGAAACGAATTTGTATTAATTCTCCTGATAAATTTTGTTACATATGCGGGAGGTACCTTCCAGAAAAACAGAGACGAAAAATTAATGAATCTACTAAAATAAATTACCAGGGCTACTTTAAAATGGAGATGAGGAATCTTGATAAAACATGGGTTCCTAATTCAGTTTGTATTAGTTGCACTTGTACTTTAAACTCATGGTCTAAAAATGGAAAGAAAATGCCATTTCATATTCCTATGATTTGGCGAGAACCTCAGTCGCATGACGATTGCTATTTTTGCTTGTGCAAAGTTGGCGGATTTAATGCAAAAAATAAAAATAATATTTCCTATCCTGTTGTCACTTCTGTTTCAAAACCTGTGTTTTATGAAGATGAAAATATCCCTGCACCATTGCCACCTTCTTTTTCTAAAAATGCCATGGAGCTAAGTGAAGATGATTGTATTGATGAAACTGGTGTTGACGTCGATTATTCTGATAAAGAATTCAGATCTGAACCACAACTTTTCACCCAGAGTGACTTAAATGACCTCGTTAGAGACCTTAATCTTACAAAAGACAATGCTGAACTCCTTGGATCAAGACTAAAAGAAAAAAATTTACTTGCGGAAGATACTACATTCTATTGGTATAGAAATAGAGAAAAAGAATTTCTAGACTTCTTTTCACAACATGAGTCTTTAGTATTCTGTAACAATGTACCAGAATTATTGAAATGTTTGGGAGTCGAAAACTATGATGCTAATGATTGGCGCTTATTCATAGATTCATCGAAAAGAAGTTTAAAGGCAGTCTTATTGCATAATGGGAGTAAGTATGCTTCTATACCCATTGCTCACTCTGTTCAAATGAAAGAAACCTACGACAATATCGCAACACTACTTACTTATGTAAAATATGATGAGCATAAGTGGGTCATTTGCGGTGATTTAAAAATAATATCAATGATCTTAGGTCAACAGTCGGGATACACAAAATATCCCTGTTTTCTGTGCCAGTGGGACAGCAGGTATAGATCAGAGCAATGTAGGCCATTTTGGAACGGAAATTTTGAATTTTTAAAAACTGACAATAGATTTTGTATAAGTGACCACAAAAACCCCCGAGTTACGATTTTCAAGGTATTCCGACAATTTCTAATAAAATACGTCATTTTGCCATTTTGAATTTTGAAAATTTGAGTTTAGGTTCGCAATCAGCGACCCCCAAAACCCCCGAGTAACAAATTTCAAGCGAATACAAGGAGTTTTTAATTTTTTTCTGCCATATTGGATTCGCCATTTTGAATTTTGAAAATCCGACTTCAGATTCGTAATCAGCGACCCCGAAAACCCCCGAGTAACGAGTTTCAAGGAAATCCGATAATTTTTTGTAAAATTTGTCCGCCATATTGGATTCGCCATTTTGAATTTTTAAAATCCGACTTCAGATTCGTAATCAGCGACCCCAAAAACCCCCGATTAAAAAATTTCAAGCCAATAAGGTAGAAACAAGATTTTTTGGAAAATATTTTTCCCAAGAACTGTCTAAAGAATCGTTGGGTATAACGTCTATTGGCGTAACTGAAACTGTTAATTTCAAAATGTCATAACTTTTTTTTTAAAAATCGTACAATAATTTAAAAAAATGGGTTTTAAAGCTAAAGAGTTGTACTATGCGACCTTTTCGTCGAAAATTGAAAAAAAAATTTTCTATCCCAAAAAAAATTATCAAAAATGGCTAAAATGGCCATTTTTTGACCTTTTAGGCTTCATTTACCAAAAATCCTGACGTGATGGAGCATTTTGAAGGTCAGATTCGTTTTCAGCGCATAAAAAACTACAAGAAACAAGTACAGCCATTCTAGAAACTCACCCTCGCAGGACTGTGTAATTGTTTATAAAATGTTTGCAGTTGGTGAATAGTTATCATAAGTCAGCCTATTTTTGCAGGTACTCATATAATGAGATGAAAAATATTTTTTCTAAAGATGATTAAACAAAATAATTTACTTGACTCTCAAATCTTTTTTACTTGATAACACCTAGTGGGGGTCGTTGTTTCTGTGTATTAGTTCTTTACACAGCATAGTGCGGTTTATATTATCAATCTCTATCTGTTTCTTTGTTTAGTTTTTATTAAAGCTACCGATATAAACTTTTTACATATGTATGTACAAATAAAAAAAAATAACGTTGAATGAGCGCAATTATTGTTATCGCTTTCGGCTAAGCAATTTATGTGGTTTGCCAATCAGCTAACAGAAAGAGACAATGATACATACATGAATATTTTAATGTTTCTGTGAGCAGTGTTACTAAAGTGACGAAATGCAGCAAAATATAAATGATTTCTGAGTATAAAGCTTAAGGCTACTTAACATCAATAGACTTTCACATGTAGCCTCTAATTTTGGGGAAGCTTAAAATCGACCAAAATTGAAGTCGTCCGACCAATAGAAAAAAATCCGACCAGATTTGGCCGGAACCGACCAAAACGTCAACGCTGTTTACCAAGCACTGTTTACAATCAAAAAAGAAAAGTACTCCAAACAGGGATGGAAGTTCATTTTTACAGATGGATCAAAAACCCAAACCTCAACATATTTTGCTGTCACAAAGGAAAACGGGACACGATCAAACATGGTTTTTTGCTCAATATGCTCTGCTTTTACAGCAGGAACAGTGGCATTATTAGAAGCCTCCATTTACGTGAAGCAAATGAACGACAAAATAATTATACCAACAGCCAATCATGCATTAATGCAATCGGTTGTCCAACACACGATCAACCTGAAAACACTATCTATATATATAAATGTGAAAATCTGTCCCTATGTTCGCTTATAACTCGAGAATGGCTGAACGGATTTATCTTATCTTGGTCTTGAATTATTCGTGGAGGTCTAGGGAAGGTTTAAAAGGTGAGAAAAATTCGAATAATTGCCGGGAAAATGGTCAAAACGTGGACCCGGGTAACCTTCGGATGTGTATATACAATATAGGTATCAAATGAAAGCTGTTGGTGAATGCTTTAGTTCAGAGTATTTTTCATGCCGCTCCGTGACTAGGGTCTCGAGATAGAGACCAAAACGTGGACCCTAGAATGTGTTTGTACAATATGAATATCAAATTGAAGCTGTTGGTGAATGCTTTAGTTCAGAGTATTTTTCATGCCGCTCCGAGACTGGGGTCTCGAGATATAGGTCAAAACGTGGGCCCGGGTAACCTTCGGATGTGTATATACAATATGGGTATCAAATGGAAGCTGTTGGTGAATGCTTTAGTTCAGAGTATTTTTCATGCGGCTCCGTGATTAGGGTCCCGAGATAGAGACCAACACGTGGACCCTAGAATGTGTTTGTACAATATGGATATCAATTGGAAGCTGTTGGTGAATGCTTTAGTACAGAGTATTTCTCATGCCGCTCCGTGACTGGGGTCTCGAGATATAGGTCAAAACGTAGACCCGGGTAACCTTCGGATGTGTATATACAATATGGGTATCAAATGGAAGCTGTTGGTGAATGCTTTAGTACAGAGTATTTTTCATGCCGCTCCGTGATTAGGGTCCCGAGATAGAGACCAACACGTGGACCCTAGAATGTGTTTGTACAATATGGATATCAATTGAAAGCTGTTGGTGAATGCTTTAGTACAGAGTATTTCTCATGCCGCTCCGTGACTGGGGTCTCGAGATATAGGTCAAAACGTGGGACCGGGTAACCTTTGGTTGTGGATGTGCAATATGGGCATCAAATGAAAGCTGTCGATAAGTGCTTTAATGTGGGGTAATTTTCATACCTATTGATGACTAGGGTCTCGAAATATATGCCAAAACGTGGACCCGCCGTGTCTTTAAACCGAATTAAACCAAACTTACACACATTGTTAAGTAGGTATTGAAGATGGTTTCCGTATAGTTTGAATACCTATTGGTAGATAGGGTCTCGAGATATAGGTCAAAACGTGGACCCGGGTAACCTTCGGACGTATATGTACAATATGGGTAGCAAATGGAAGCTGTTGATGATTTCTATAGTATAGAGTATTTTTCATACCGTTCCGTGACTAGGGCCTCGAGATAGAGACCAAAACGTGGAGCCTAGAATGTGTTTGTACAATATGGATATCAAATGGAAGCTGTTAGTGAATGCTTTAGTTCACAGTATTTTTCATGCCGCTCCGTGACTAGGGCCTCGAGATAGAGACCAAAACGTGGAGCCTAGAATGTGTTTGTACAATATGGATATCAAATTGAAGCTGTTAGTGAATGCTTTAGTTCAGAGTATTTTCCATGCCGCTCCGTGACTAGGGCCTCGAGATAGAGACCAACACGTGGACCCTAGAATGTGTTTGTACAATATGGATATCAATTGGAAGCTGTTGGTGAATGCTTTAGTTCAGAGTATTTTTCATGCCGCTCCGTGACTAGGGCCTCGAGATAGAGACCAACACTTGGACCCTAGAATGTGTTTGTACAATATGGGTATCAATTGGAAGCTGTTGGTGAATGCTTTAGTTCAGAGTATTTTTCATGCCGCTCCGTGACTAGGGTCTCGAGATAGAGACCAACACGTGGACCCTAGAATGTGTTTGTACAATATGGATATCAATTCGAAGCTGTTGGTGAATGCTTTAGTACAGAGTATTTTTCATGCCGCTCCGTGACTAGGGTCTCGAGAGATAGGTCAAAACGTGGACCCGGGTAACCTTCGGATGTGTATGTACAATATGGGTATCAAATGGAAGCTGTTGGTGAAAGCTTTAGTACAGAATAGTTTTCATGCCGCTCCGTGTCTAGGGCCTCGAGATAGAGACCAACACGTGGACCTTAGAATGTGTATGTACAATATGGGTATCAAATGGAAGCTGTTGGTGAAAGCTTTAGTACAGAGTAGTTTTCATGCCGCTCCGTGACTAGGGCTTCGAGATAGAGACCAACACGTGGACCTTAGAATGTGTTTGTACAATATGGATATCAATTGGAAGCTGTTGGTGAATGCTTTAGTGCAGTGTATTTTTCATGCCGCTCCGCGACTAGGGTCTCGAGATATAGGTCAAAACGTGGACCCGGGTAACCTTCGGATGTGTATGTACAATATGGGTATCAAATGGAAGCTGTTGGTGAATGCTTTAGTTCAGAGTATTTTTCATGCCGCTCCGTGACTAGGGTCTCGAGATAGAGACCAAAACATGGAGCCTAGAATGTGTTTGTACAATATGGATATCAAATTGAAGCTGTTGGTGAATGCTTTAGTTCAGAGTATTTTTCATGCCGCTCCGTGACTAGGGCCTCGAGATAGAGACCAACACGTGGACCCTAGAATGTGTTTGTACAATATGGATATCAATTGGAAGCTGTTGGTGAATGCTTTAGTTCAGAGTATTTTTCATGCCGCTCCGTGACTAGGGTCTCGAGATAGAGACCAAAACGTGGTATTGAATAAATAAATAAATAGTATGAGAATAAAGAAATAAATAATATGAAAACCATATCTTTTCTGTTCTAAACCATATCTATTCTATTTTAGTGTGCCCAGCGAAGCGGGCCGGGTTTGCTAGTAAGAAATATACTCAAAAGCTATCCAAACAAAAATAAGCTTACGTGAGTTCCAGGACATTCGGGGACTACCGGCAATGAATACACTGATGCCGCGGCAAGAAGCGTTTCTAATTTACCATCTATGCTTCGCAAATGCTACTATAAGATTGACATCCCTCTAGATATTACAAAACAGCTGCGCGTTGACCTGTTAGAAAAATGAAAAAACTACCACCGGCACTACGCTTTCATTAATCCATCTAGGATTCTAAAAATATAACCCCCTCCGACCTTCCATTAAAAGTGCTCAAACCATACTCCCGCCTACGTTTGGGCCACACAATTCTCACACACGCACACCTCCTCCAACGCACACAGCGAGACAATTGCTCCTTTTGTGACGAAACCGCCGGTTTAGATCACATTCTACAATCTGGTCGAAATCTACACACCTCCATTTAACAATTCTTTCTAAAAGAGCTATCTGCAAGTAATATACTAACTCTCTACAAAGCCAACGTCTTGTTAAGACGGATCTAAAATTTTAACTTATATTTACTTCTGCTTAGTTTAGTTATAAGCATTATATATTACACTAGCAAACCCGGCCCGCTTCGCTGGGCACACTAAAATAGAATAGATATGGTTTAGAACAGAAAAGATATGGTTTTCATATTATTTATTTCTTTATTCTCGTACTATTTATTTATTTATTCAATACCACGTTTTGGTCTCTATCTCGAGACCCTAGTCACGGAGCGGCATGAAAAATACTCTGAACTAAAGCATTCACCAACAGCTTCCATTTGATACCCATATTGAACATACACATCCGAAGGTTACCTGAGTCCACGTTTTGACCTATATCTCGAGACCCCTGTCACGGAGCGGCATGAAAAATACTCTGAACTAAAGCATTCACCAACAGCTTCCATTTGATACCCATATTGTACATACACATCCGAAGGTTACCCGGGTCCACGTTTTGACCTATATCTCGAGACCCTAGTCGCGGAGCGGCATGAAAAATACACTGCACTAAAGCATTCACCAACAGCTTCCAATTGATATCCATATTGTACAAACACATTCTAAGGTCCACGTGTTGGTCTCTATCTCGAGGCCCTAGTCACGGAGCGGCATGAAAACTACTCTGTACTAAAGCTTTCACCAACAGCTTCCATTTGATACCCATATTGTACATACACATCCGAAGGTTACCCGGGTCCACGTGTTGGTCTCTATCTCGAGGCCCTAGACACGGAGCGGCATGAAAACTATTCTGTACTAAAGCTTTCACCAACAGCTTCCATTTGATACCCATATTGTACATACACATCCGAAGGTTACCCGGGTCCACGTTTTGACCTATCTCTCGAGACCCTAGTCACGGAGCGGCATGAAAAATACTCTGTACTAAAGCATTCACCAACAGCTTCGAATTGATATCCATATTGTACAAACACATTCTAGGGTCCACGTGTTGGTCTCTATCTCGAGACCCTAGTCACGGAGCGGCATGAAAAATACTCTGAACTAAAGCATTCACCAACAGCTTCCAATTGATACCCATATTGTACAAACACATTCTAGGGTCCAAGTGTTGGTCTCTATCTCGAGGCCCTAGTCAAGGAGCGGCATGAAAAATACTCTGAACTAAAGCATTCACCAACAGCTTCCAATTGATATCCATATTGTACAAACACATTCTAGGGTCCACGTGTTGGTCTCTATCTCGAGGCCCTAGTCACGGAGCGGCATGAAAAATACTCTGAACTAAAGCATTCACCAACAGCTTCCATTTGATATCTATATTGTACAAACACATTCTAGCCTCCACGTTTTGGTCTCTATCTCGAGGCCCTAGTCACGGAACGGTATGAAAAATACTCTATACTATAGAAATCATCAACAGCTTCCATTTGCTACCCATATTGTACATATACGTCCGAAGGTTACCCGGGTCCACGTTTTGACCTATATCTCGAGACCCTATCTACCAATAGGTATTCAAACTATACGGAAACCATCTTCAATACCTACTTAACAATGTGTGTAAGTTTGGTTTAATTCGGTTTAAAGACACGGCGGGTCCACGTTTTGGCATATATTTCGAGACCCTAGTCATCAATAGGTATGAAAATTACCCCACATTAAAGCACTTATCGACAGCTTTCATTTGATGCCCATATTGCACATCCACAACCAAAGGTTACCCGGTCCCACGTTTTGACCTATATCTCGAGACCCCAGTCACGGAGCGGCATGAGAAATACTCTGTACTAAAGCATTCACCAACAGCTTTCAATTGATATCCATATTGTACAAACACATTCTAGGGTCCACGTGTTGGTCTCTATCTCGGGACCCTAGTCACGGAGCGGTATGAAAAATACTCTGAACTAAAGCATTCACCAACAGCTTCCATTTGATACCCATATTGTACATACACATCCGAAGGTTACCCGGGCCCACGTTTTGACCTATATCTCGAGACCCCAGTCACGGAGCGGCATGAGAAATACTCTGTACTAAAGCATTCACCAACAGCTTCCAATTGATATCCATATTGTACAAACACATTCTAGGGTCCACGTGTTGGTCTCTATCTCGGGACCCTAATCACGGAGCGGCATGAAAAATACTCTGAACTAAAGCATTCACCAACAGCTTCCATTTGATACCCATATTGTATATACACATCCGAAGGTTACCCGGTCCCACGTTTTGACCTATATCTCGAGACCCCAGTCTCGGAGCGGCATGAAAAATACTCTGTACTAAAGCATTCACCAACAGCTTCAATTTGATATTCATATTGTACAAACACATTCTAGGGTCCACGTTTTGGTCTCTATCTCGAGACCCTAGTCACGGAGCGGCATGAAAAATACTCTGAACTAAAGCATTCACCAACAGCTTTCATTTGATACCCATATTGTATATACACATCCGAAGGTTACCCGGGTCCACGTTTTGACCATTTTCCCGGCAATTATTCGAATTTTTCTCACCTTTTAAACCTTCCCTAGACCTCCACGAATAATTGAAGACCAAGATGAGATAAATCCGTTCAGCCATTCTCGAGTTATAAGCGAACATAGGGACAGATTTTCACATTTATATATATAGATGGCAAATAATTCCACGCGAAATATTCCAATATTGACTATTTTCGAATGGTCGCGAAAATTGGCATATGGCGGGTCGTTTTATGAATGAAATTGAAATATGAGCTCGAACTTATGAATGAACTTTTTGTTTTTGTTCTAAATTGTTCAGCGCCGTCGCTGATAGAATGATAGCCGCTGCGACTGCGTCTACGAATGTATTTTGTTTTTGTAGTCGCTAGGCTTAGATTTTAGCTTTGGGCGACATGCGCATGTGAGGTATGTGTTTTTGTTGTGTTCTAGAACATTTTAGAATGTGTGGTGGCAAAGCGACCATCGCGTTGTGCTTGCTGTTGCTTTTGCGTCTATCAAAGTATTGTGTTTTTGTAAGTGGAATATCGACTGGTGAAAGACAAAAGTACAGGGAAGCAAGAAGGGAGCGCTGTGCTCGCGCATATATGCATGAATGTATGAACGTGCATGGATGTAGTAACATATGAATACAATTATTTTGTAGGAAGTTTAGAGGGCAAGTAGGTATACTCGTATATGTATGTATATATGCTAGGACATAAAATGGGTATATATACATACATAGAGCAGAATTGTTTTTACACTTGTTAGGAAGAAACTCGTTCACTAGTGCGTATGTGTATTTGATTTCTTGTAAGAATGTGATGTGGTATGACATGTGTACATACATAAGTCAAGGTTATTTGGGCATACTTGCATATGTGATATGATGTTCTTGCGCTTGTGCATTATTGTTTTGACGTGATAACGTCTTATAATTCGATTTAACAGGCTGCACGCACGAAAAAATGTGTCGTTACCTTGCTCATTAGTGTTACCTTGCTCATTGCCGTTACCTTGCTCATATATCGTTACCTTGCTTATTGTCGTTACCTTGAATGAACTGCAAGCGAAAGCGCGGAACGAACGACAAAGCAAACAAAGCAAACGAAGGCAACGTTCGACATCTTGCTCTCTCCTATTTAAGTGAGCGTATATATGTATGTATGTGCGCAAATGTACATATATAAATTCACGTATTTGTATTTGCATATGCCTTCTTATTGATTATTATTAATTTGATTTACTTGAAGAATTTAAAATAAAACCAAGTTTGTTAATAATACCTGTTGTTTTAATGTTATTATTATTAATTTTTTTATTATATATGAGAAAAAATGTATGGTACAATAATATTTACCACATACCTTATAAGATATGTTGTATACTAATATATGTATATAAACATGCATATACATATACAATTTCGCGCAATTTTCAAAAAGAATAAATCTATATGTAAAGATGCATGCAAATCATATGGACATATCATATGGACATATTCCGTACGCAAGCAAATGTAAGCTAATGTGCTTGAACTGCAAGCGAGAGCGCGAAACGAACGACAAAGAGCACAATCGGTCCCCGCGTTCGGCAACGTGTGACATCTGGCACTGTCCTACTTGAGTGAGCATATATATGTATATGCGCATATGTAGGTATATAAATTCACATATTTGTATGTATTTGCATATGCCTTCTTCCTGTGTGCATGGTAATGAACCAATTCTCTGTTGAGAATAAACGATGATAGGAAAAATAGGAAATGAAAGGGAGTGTTTCGAGTGTGAAAGCTACTAATTGTTCATCGATGGTCACGTTTTCCGTTGGATTGTAAAGCTTAGGTAATATCTCAACCCATTGATTCCACAAATCACGTATAGGAGCAAATTTATCCAACGATCTTCGTTCACTTCGAGTTTCCCTGTTGTCGAACCTTATCACTCTCGATATTTTTTTGAAAGTCTTCAAAGGCATAGTTGCAGCGAATATTGGTCTTCCGGTTTCAGGGTTCCAAAGACTTTCACAGCTTTCGTTATTTGATCGAAAAACGCCAGCTAATATTAGCAACCCAATAAATGCAAATAGTTCGATGTTTTCAATATCCAGCCATTCTTCACCGTATATTCGTTTTCCCTCAATGTTTGTGTAGGTCAATACCGTACGGAGGTGGAAAAAATAGTTCAAAGCTAGAAATTTCTTTTTCGGTAATTCGTGAGCACGAGTAACGCGTTAGTCCAGGAATCAAGCTGATAATATTTTCTCTTGAAGCTCTTCCGGCCCTTGTTACAAGAGGGGTTTTTGAAAAGTATAATTAACCATTTTTTGACGACATAATTTCAGAAGACACAAGAGAATTTTCGCCATCACTAAAATCACTGTCGGAAGAATCTGCAACCTCAACATGATCTTCGAATTCGGAACATGATTCCTCATCATCCGAAAACGCGGCCAAAGAGAATTCACTTTCACTATCATTCATCGTTACGAAATAAATAGTCGAATAACCAAACAAAGCACGTGCTTTTAAATTTATGTTTACTGTGAACTCATTAAAAGCAGATTAAATAATACAATGCAACCGCTGAGCCGAAAATTTGCAATAAGCAAATAAATTTAATTCAAATAACGTCTGATTTACACGTTGGGTCAAATTTGACCCGAGCGTCATAGATGTATAAAAATTTCTATGCGACAGAGCCTAAATTATTTTTTTTTTTAAGTTTACGCTTATTATATAAAATATAACAAATTAGAAAAAGTCACGAAACATCAAGTCCTGAAAAAATTTGGTTCTTGAAAAAACTTATTTTTTTTCCAGAAATGGGTCAAAAATGACCCGAAGACCGTAGGAAGGTTAAACCAATTAAATTTTTACTATTTTCGTATTTTTGAAATAATAAGCGAATACGTAAAATTTACTACATAATTTTTTTTTCAATTACATAAAAAAAAACGATTTAAAAAAAAAAAAATTTATAAAAAAAAGTTTGCGCCGGGAATTGAACTCGAGTCTAACATGTGGCGAGGAAAAATAGGCGGTGCGTTTATTTCTTCGACTGCTTATTTTTTTACCATTTTGTTACTTTTGAAATGATAAGCGGATACATAAAATTTATTACAAATTTTTTTACGATTACATTAAAAAAAACTCATTTTGAAAAGAAAAAAAAAAAAAAAATTTCCACCGAGAATTGATGGCGAGTCACGTGGGGAGGATGAATACGCAGAGCGTTTATTTCTGCGTCTGCGTTGTGAACAAAAGGTTTTGTGCATGCGCGCGACGCGAATAAATTTTAATAAAGTTCTGAAAGTAATTCATGAAGTTTTTCATTACATACATTCATAAATGAACTTATACTCTATATGTACATAAATGATGGTATATGACAATATACATAATATGTATGTACATGTCAATAGGAAGTATTTGCATTCAGAAAAAAGAACGGTTTAAGATAAATCAACACTTATTTCATATTGTATGTCAATTTATAGTTTATGTATTCGACAGCATTTATGTACATACATATGTATGTATGTACATTTGTATATGAAAAACAATAATGCACAAGCGCAAGAACATCATACCACATATGCAAGTATGCCCAAATAACCTTGACTTATGTATGTACGTACACATGTCACAGCACATCACATTCTTACAAGAAATCAAATACACATACGCACTAGTGAACGAGTTTCTTCCTAACAAGTGTAAAAACAATTCTGCTCTATGTATGTATATATACCCATTCTATGTCCTAGCATATATACATACATATACGAGTATACCTACTTGCCCTCTAAACTTCCTACAAAATAATTGTATTCATATGTTACTACATCCATGCACGTTCATACATTCATGCATATATGCGCGAGCACAGCGCTCCCTTCTTGCTTCCCTGTACTTTTGTCTTTCACCAGTCGATATTCCACTTACAAAAACACAATACTTTGATAGACGCAAAAGCAACAGCAAGCACAACGCGATGGTCGCTTTGCCACCACACATTCTAAAATGTTCTAGAACACAACAAAAACACATACCTCACATGCGCATGTCGCCCAAAGCTAAAATCTAAGCCTAGCGACTACAAAAACAAAATACATTCGTAGACGCAGTCGCAGCGGCCATGATTCTATCAGTGACGGCGCTGAACAATTTAGAACAAAAACAAAAAGTTCATTCATAAGTTCGAGCTCATATTTCAATTTCATTCATAAAACGACCCGCCATATGCCAATTTTCGCGACCATTCGAAAATAGTCAATATTGGAATATTTCGCGTGGAATTATTTGCCAATATTTGATAAATCTTAAATTTTTGTCATGTCGAGTGGCCGCTCCTCCGTATGTATGTATGCATCCTTATATGTATGTAAATATGTCTTCTAACTGTGCGACAGTCGCGAGTTAATGCGACTTCCAGCGAATCACACATTGCTGTCCGCAAAGCCGCATATATGTACCTTATGATCAGAAAGTACCGGGAATGTTTAAATTAAACAAAACAGAGTTAAATTTAAGGCAAATTTATATTATCTCCTTCAAAATTTGACCCGTCTGAAGCAACACACATGTGCCAACGTTTAACCCAGTCCTCCAAACACCCCCGGCAGGCCGATTTGTATTCTCTTTGATCAGTGCGATGGCGCGTTATCATCATGCAAAATCTGAGAATTGTTTGCTCACATGTCCGGGGGTTTCCAACACACAGCATCTCTCTAAGGTTTCAAAACGGATAAATAATATTCTCTATTGACTGTCTGGCCCGATGGAAGGTACTCATGGTGGACTATGCCTTGGCAATCGAAGGAAACAGTCAACATCACCTTCCCGGTTCTTTTTGCTCATAGGGTATACATATCCCATCTTTTCACTGACGGACAAGAAGACGGTCGCAGTTGCTGTTTTTTATATGCATACATTTTGCGTTCGTTGAAGGTTTGTATATATTTGTATACATATGCGTGTATGCGCGTTTGGCTTTCTGGATGCATCCATGGATATTAGAATATTTTCTCATCAATATGTGTATGTAAGTAGTTCAGATTTAACTGAAGAGATTAAATACACACATACATATATGAATGCATATTCATATGCATTGCCTTTATGGCTGTTTTACATATAAATTAATTCAAAAGAAGTATGAATAATGTTATATAGAAAATAAATTTCTAAATAACAGGTATTAAAAAAACCTGAATACACTATTTTAAATCAATTCTAATTAAACCAAATATAAAAAATTAAATAAAAATATCGAACAAAAAACTGTGTACAGGATTTGAACCTGAGTCAAATATGGGATGATTTACTGCATACACGACACGTCTTTCACCAGTGCGCTAAACTACAATTATTAATGAACTTTTCTAAATCACTCATTTATTCGATTCGCACTTTTATATGCACATATTTTGCGTTAGTTGAAAGTTTGTATGCGTAATTATATGCATATGTATCTGTGTATGCGCGTTTGGCTTTCTGGACGGATATTAGAATGATATTTTCTCATCAATATAATTTGGATTTGATGAAAGAGATTAACATATGTACATACTTTCTGTTTTGATTGATTTATGTAAAAATCAGATCATATCCAGTATGAACTATTTTATACCGAAAAGAAATTTCCATTTATGAAATACAAAAAAAACAGTATTTTAAAGAAATTTTAATTAAAATAAACTCAAAAATTTTACCAAACTTTACTGGTTTGAATTGTAAAAAAAAATGTGCAAGAAAAAAAAATATGACTTCAGGACTTGAACCTGAATTAAATACGTGCCAAAAAACAAAACGAATAACTCCGCCGACTTTAGCTTCTGCACCACAAACTAACTGCCGCACGGTCTTCTTAATCGCAAATTTATTCGCTTCGATTTCCTTAGTAGTGTGCCGAAAAATCTTATGAACTTCCTCAGTAGTTTGGTAAACGCAGAAAAAATCTGAATTGCGGTCCTAGCGTGGTAAGTAAATATAGAAACCCTCCACTCGCGTCACTCGCGTGGTAAATATCTGCAATTCCCTACTCGTGAGCAAAGTTGAATTTGAAATGACCTTATTATGAATCTACAAATTAGAACTCGAAAAAAGCTCATTTAACATTTGCTCCTTCTCATTGCATTAACATTCTCTGGTAGAAGCGTTTGGTTTGAGTAGCGATGATTTCCCTATTAACAAATCCTTCATTCAGCGAATTCGTACTGAAACTAGAAAATCAAGGGCAGAAGCAATAAATCTGACTTCCAAAAAATATGTACGCGAAGTATGTAGTCACAGTTCATTGAGATAGAAAACTATTACCCGGGTTGGATGTACGAAGTTCCAAAGGAGATTGCTTGCCAATTATTGCTTCATTTGACGATTGAGAACAGCTTATTGCAGTGCCAAAACTAGAGAGTTCTTCTGGAAAGCATCAAGCTAAGGCCATCTCAACAACTCTCTTTGACTGGAAACTTCCCGATAAAGTAAATTAAGCAAACTACTAGTAGCCTAGATATTTCGATGTTTGAAAAGTTCAAGGAAATTTGGAAAAACATCGTGTCGCCAAGACAGGCATTCAAACTTTGTTAATATTTTATATGGCAGAATTAGACAAAGGTTTTGTAAGAGATGACTACTGCGAATTGGTCGAACAGTGCGTAATATTTTTTTGGCGAGAGACAGAGGAAAATTTGAAAGTAAGGCCCCCCGGAGCTATGCATGAGGTACGCTGGATGAAAATATTAAAGAGTAAATATTAAATAAATATTAAAAGAGTACGAAAAAGTTGACTCAACAATTTCTAAAGCTGCTATAAGAACGTTTAGTCATCTTTTGTGGTATTTGTGTGAAGAGACATTCATTTTATATCTGTTTAATGATGAAGTTGATAACCAAACTAAAAACAAAATTTTTGCCAACTTCAGCAAGGAGAAAACTTTAGATTTTAGCAAACGCTATGACCCGTCGAAGGAAGAACTGACTAAAAAGTTGTTTGTTAAATTAAATTTACTTTATTTTTATTATTTAACTTATTTTTCTTTTTTTGCAGACAAAACACTGTATGATTCCGTATCGAAGAAGAGCAAACAATTTCTACCAAGACTGCAGATCCACGACAGTTTTGTAAGGGAAGATGAGAGTTGTGAACGATACGGCTGAAAGGGCTATTAAATTAATGCAAGCTTTTAAAGGTCAGTCCATAAGTTCGTGCGTTTTTTAAAGGTGGTTTTAGAATTAAGAAAAAAGACATTTAAAGTGTTTATTAATCGAAAATATATTTTTCCCTTCATTATTTACAATGGCTTCCCAATGTTTAGGCAAATTTTTAATTCCCTGCTCAAAAAATTGTTTGTTCTTGGAGCCAAACTACGCTTCGATATCCCTTTTTATAGCTTCTTTTGAGGAGTAGTTCTTGTTGCTCATATGGGATTGAAGTCCACGGAAAAGGTAATAATCACAAGGTGCAATATCCGGAGAGTATGCTGGATGCGGCATTAGCCCCCATCCGAGCTCGTTCAGCTTGCCTAATGTTTGCCTTGCGGTATGAGGTTTTGCGTTGTCGCGGTGAAACAAAACTTGGCGTCTATTCACTAAAGACGGTCGATTTTTGTTAAGTGCCTCATTCAGGTTTGACAGCTGATGGGAATAATAATCAGCAGTTAACGTCTGGTTTGGTTCCAGAAGTTCATAATAAACAATATCTGCCAGATCCCAACAAATAGACAGGAGAATCTTCATCTTTATCTAACCATTGGCGTTTGCTAACAGGATTATTGTAAAGCACCCATTTTTCATCACCAGTAACGATACGGTTCAAAAAACTTTTTTTTCAAGCCGTTGCAGTAGCTGAGAACACATAGTCACTCTCTGCTGAAGGTTGGTGACGGAAAGTCTATGCGGAACCCATTTTCCCAGCTTTGAAACCTTTACCAACTGAACCAGGTGCCTGTGAACTGTTGCATGCGATGAATTTAGCCTCTGAGCTATCATATCGACTGTCAAATTTGGCTCAGCTTCCGCGAGTTCGAGCAAGGCGTCGGAGTTAAAGACTTCAGGACGACCAGCGCGCGGGGCATCCTCCACGTGGCAGTTACCACTTCGGAATTTTGAAAAACTCCTCTGCGCAGTCCTTACACTCACGGTATCCTCTCCGTAAACAGTGTTTATTTTTGCAGCAGCAGTTGTTGCATTTTGACCACTTTTATAAAAAAAAAATACAAAATATGCCTCTTATACGCGTTCGAAAATTCCATTTTATTTTTTAACAACACGTGCTTCTATCCGCGATTAAAATTACTTGTTGAATGCGCAATATATCAAAGAAAATATAAATTGTTCCGTTATATTTCGCGAATATTTTTTTGTATGCAAAAATCGTACAAAAGTGAAACTATGGGTAAAATACGCACGAACTAATGGACTGACCTGAATCTTTATGGTTTTAATCAAATAGTAGTGTCCATCTTATTTAATTTTTACTTTTTTCATTCATTCATTACATTTTTATAGCAGACCAAAATATCAGGACAAAACACGATTTTTACCAAACTTTGAAGCTCGGTCGGCACTGGTTGCAATTATAATTATGCTAGAATGATGAAATTCTATATTTGAGCATTTTATAGCATATACTCCCTCGGCAGGCAGTGACAAACCTCCGACTGTATTTCTGCCTACGTTCGAAATCGGCTTGAAACTGCAAACTGAAACTGAAACTTGAACTTGAAAAAAAGGTGTACGCGCCAACTATATGTATATGTATATATATTATATTGCATTAATAATTGCAAAAAATGTAGAGAGTATGCATTTCGAAATCAAAAGTAAAATTTCGTTTTGTCATATAAGGCACACCCTAACCAGTAATGGTGATATTAAGGAAATTAAGAAGTATGCCCTTAAGTTCATTCAAAACTTTCCACTTTGTCATCTTTTCGTAAGGGGTATAATACATAGACCAGTGCAATATCAAGGAATTATTGTCTATTACGTGTAATAAAGGTGGGTTCATTGCCATTGTTACACACTAAAAGCTTACTTCCTTTAGTATAATTAAAGAGAGACTCACCCCGTTCGTTGGTATCCGAACTCTTTCATACGGTATGGGGCACATTGCGGTCACTTTCTAGGACGATTTCACGGTTATGTGCTCCGCAGTCTTCCACAACCGTTCTTATAAGCGGTGATCATTTTGGACCTGTGTCGTCACTAGCAAAATAAAACGAGGTCAGCCAGATGTTACTTTCGCTCACTTCCCAACTAACCGTCATAGTATACACATTACTGAAACTTTTTTCATAAATATAAGTATTTTAAGTTTGGATTTTGCAATTACACATGCCCTTTTAATACCTTCATAATTGGCCTTTTATAATTATATAACCGGAAGTATATAGAAGATGCATCAGATGTTAGCGTTATGTCTGGATCTTCCTTCCTTTTGCATAAAAGTTCCATTTCGGAGTACTTACGCCGTCGCACAGAATACTTACGCTTCCGTTCGAAGTGCATCTTTCCCAAGCCCAGAAGGTTGTTCGTCTTCACTCATAGGATCTGCTCCGCTCATGGGCTCCGTTTCATGTGATAATTTTGCATTTTATCCTGAAATCATTCAAGTTTCTAAGGTGGTATTTTTGTGCATTCTTTACATAACCCACTTTATCCTTGAGTTAAGCTGGGGTATCCCCTTTTATTACTATTCAAATGCGCTCAAAATGCTTTTCTGATCGCTTTAGCATTAACAACAACGTAATGGTCGTCAATCACGAAAATTATTTACCTCCACAAAAATGGCACTGAGGAATATATTGCATACCAGGAAAGAACTCTCTCACATGAAAACTACCAGAAGAATAATGCAACGCCCAGTTCATAAGGTAGCAGTATTAATATAAAATCAGGTGAATGGTAGGAGCTGGAGTCAGATAACAATGGGAATGTCCCTGCGATGTGCCTCCTCTACCATACCTTGTAGTGTAACCGGGAGAAATTCTTGGCTCCATATATATTGACACTAGCCAGATAACAACAGTGCAAGAGCCCTCGCTTCGACGACAGTCTGTTCTACGTTACCGAAACGACCCGGATTTATATCCGGCCAAGGACTGTCACTCCCCCAGCATTCCCCGCATCTAAGTATAGGGAATGTTTATGCTGCTACAACAACAAGTGCAAGAGCCCTGGGTCTTTAGGGGCCGTCTCTGTGGCTTAAGCGCATTGAAAGGGGCCACGTTATTATATGACAGGAGTTCGAGTAGGAACTCTCCGAGCCGTTTGATACCAAGCGACGTTTCAGACAGGGTGACTCGCTGTCCTGTGACTTCTTTAACCTGATGTTGGAGAGCATCGTACGAGCCGCAGAACTTAATCGGTCAGGCACAATATTTTATACGAGTGTGCGATTGTTGGCGTATGCCGATGATATTGACATCATCGGCCTTAACAACAACGCAGTTCTGCCTTCTCCAAACTGGATAAAGAGGCAAAGCAAATGGGTCTGGTGGTGAAAGAGGACAAACAAAAAGTACCTCCTGTCTTCAAAGAAACCGACTGCACTCGCTTATAGGCACCCACGTCACTGTTGACAGTTATAATTTCGAGGTTGTAAAAGACTTCGTGTATTTGGGAACTAGCATTAACACCGATAACAATGTCAGCTTTGAAATCCAACGCAGAATCTCTCTTGCTAACAAGGGCTACTTTGGACTAAGTAGGCAACTAGTAATAAAGTCCTCTATGGCGCAGAAGCTTGGACGATGACAACATCCGATGAAGCGACGCTTGGAGTGTTCGAGAGAAAGATTCTGCGCAAGATTTGTGGAACTTTGAACGTTGGCAACGGCGAATATCGCAGGCGATGGAACGATGAGCTGTATGAGCTTTACGACGACTTAGACATAGCCCAGCGAATAAAGATCCAGCGACTACGCTAGCTGGGTCATGTCGTCCGAATGGATACAAACGCTCCGGCTTTGAAAGTATTCGATGCGGTGCCAGCTGGTAGTAGCAGAGGAAGAGGAAGGCCTCCTCTGCGTTGGAAAGATCAGGTGGAGAAAGACTTGGCTTCACTTGGTGGACACTGGCGCCGGTTAGCACGAGAAAGAAACGACTCGAGTAAAAATTATACCGGTCTTATAGTATCATCCCATCTCACTGTGACGGGTCTTCAGCAATTCTGTTGCCACGACCTGGTAGGGGCTGAGGTGTATTACAGAGGTAGATGCGGATGGTCGAAGTTTGTGATTGCATCTGCTAATTTTCCTTACGATGCTTTGGAAGGGCCACCATCTGGGAGGGCCACTAGTCTCGTGATGTTCTGTGAGGGGCGCAATCTGGGTCTTATCCTATGGTACGATGCTAATGCCCATCATACAATCTGGGGTAGCAGCAAGTGCAATGGACGGGGCTCTCCACTATTCGAATTTATCGCGTCCTCTTGTCTAGACATACATAACAAGGGCTCACAGCCAAAGTTTGTAACAGCTAGAAAGCAGAAAGTGATTGATCTCACTCTATCAATCTCAAAACTTGGGTGGTCAATCAAGAACTGGAGAGTACTTGCCGAAGATTCGTGCTCAGACCACAGGTACATTGAGTTTCAGTGTGGCGAGGAGACACAAATGCCATTGCTCTCTAGTAACCCCAGAAAAACAGACTGACAGAAGTTAAGAAGTGTTTTGAGTCGTTCCTTGGTGGAATCGAGAGCCCCAGATGTTGAGGCGTGAGTCGTGAAAGCTTCTAAGCCCGGTTCTCAAGGCTAACCTTGCTAAGGACTGGGAGCGACACCTTGATGTTCAGAAGAACTACAAGAGGCTTATTCGGGAGTCGAAAATAGCCTCATGTAAGGAATTCTGCAGTGCTATTGAATCTCTGAGTGATGCTGTGAACTGCAAAGCTGTGGTCACTTAGAAAATCTGATGGCTCCTTCACGAAGTGGCGAAACGAGACACTTAGCTTGCTGATGGAATCTCACTTTCCTGGTAATCAGATAAGCGTCAGCCGGCATCAGCCCTTATTCATAGAGGTGCTTGTCAGAGCTGCTACACCTTCTCGGCATGCCATCAAATCTTTTGGCGGCTACAAGTCGCTCGGACCAGATGGCATTTATCCTGCATTCCTGAGGGAAGGCGCAGAGTCCATGGCAGAAGCCTGGAAGAAAATCTTCTCTGCATGCCTGGCACTGACCTACATATCACGTTCTTGGACGATGGTGAGGGGCACCTTCATCCCAAAGGTTGGAAGAGACGACTACACCACCCCTAAAGCTTTAAACCCATCAGTATGACTTCTTTCATGCTGAAAAGTCTCGAACGAATGGTGGAATTGCGCATGCATCAGAAGTTGCTGAAGGCTCAGCCTCTGTCTCCATTTCAGCATGTCTATCAAAGTGGCAAATCCTGTGAGTCGGCACTCCAAAACCTTGTTGCTAGGGTAGAGCTGACCATCGATAAGAGGGACTACGCTATGGGCATCTTTTTAGACATAGGCCGAACGTTTGATAATGCCACTTTAGACAGTATGTGTAGCTCTGCTAGTAGGCACGGCGTAGACCGGCCAACTGGTCTGAGACCAACTTCTTTGGCTCAGAGACAGTTTTGCCACTCCCTTCTGCGGCCATCAAAGCCGCGGTTGGCAAATGGGTAACTACAACCGCCAAGCAAGCTTTCAGGCTGAAAAAGGCTGCAGATGAACTAAAATGATGTTAACTGTCATGTCCGATCGACCGTCGCAAACCCTTCTGTCATTAAGTAGAGAGGAGTGCAGACGGATGGTTGGACTGATGACGGGCCACTTTTTGTGGACGAAGCACATGGAAAGGTTAGGCATCTCAGACAGTGTACTCTGCCCAGCTTGTGAAGAGGAGGATGAGACGGCGGACCACTTCCTGTGCGTCTGCCCCGCCTTCGCTCACATCAGGTTTGAGGTCTCTGGCACTGATGTGTAAAGAACCGACCATCTTGGCTGTTTGGCACCACAAGATCTACTCAGATTTCTTCGGAGATCGGGTAGACTTAAAGAAAATTAAAATGGAATCCAAGTGTAGTACAATGGACTTAATTAATGTCTGAGTGCTGCACTTGCTAGTTGTCCCGACAAAAACGAAAAAAAGCCAGGTAGGCCTCTTTTCCAGTTCCGTGCTGAGACACAATGTATTAATATATTTTACATTGAGAGATTAGAAAATTAGAAAAATTCTTCTTAATAAAAATACAAGCACTGACCGCAGGTAGGACGGTGAGTATTGCTACCACTTGGTAGGCATGGTAGGAGTTTAGTCTTACGACCAAGGGTTCTTGGGTAAATACGAGTTTTCTGCAGTGTTGAAGAGTCGCAGATGAACAGCATTCTTTGAGAGACGCAGTTTATCTGAGAGACAAGAAGGTCAATCTCCATTGCCCCTAATATAGCACCCACAGTTGCAGTAGTGACAGAAGTGTCAAAATCTACTCCCTCGGCTTCCGATCCCAGGGGCTGATCCTCTGATAGATTAGTTCAGCGGACGTAGACCGAGCCAAGGCGAGCGAACACTTGCACGTGTCGCTCTCGATGCCCGATGTTGTGTCGGTTACCCTCAGGTTCACTTGTGGTGTTTCAGGATGATGTTGCAGCTAAGATGTCAGAAGGAGGAGGTCCACTGTGGGCATTGTTCGTTCGAAGCGTTGTCTAACTAATCATGTGGTGGCTCATTCTTCTCGAAAATGTTTATTGTTATAGAGTAGAAGCCGTAGTTTGCTACTCCAACACAGTCCACGAGAGCTACGAGAGCCGCTTCTTTGATAACAAAACCAATGAAGCGCTGCTTCTCCTTTACCTCGGCCACTCGGATTATCTTTCAGTCTTCGGTGGATTGTCCTTCGTTGCCAAGTTAGATAAACTTCAACATTTTTTGCGGCTTGACAGGTTCAGCTGGCACCCAGTCCTAGACCCGCGGCTTCTAAACAGTTGGAAAAAGTTAAGGTAGATGTTTTAAAACCTTTTGCGTGAGAATTGCGATTAGCACAATTCTCTCCTTCTTCAACTAGTGTGCCTGCTCTAGGTATCACAAACCCAGTAAAATTGAAGTCGGAAAGGAATAAGGAAAGCGAATAAGAGATAGATTATTGATGGTGGAACGGCGGCCGTCGTATCCGAATGGGTTGGTGCATGAATACCATTCGGAATTCAGAGAGAACATAGGTTTTAATTTCGGTAAAACACCAAAATGAAGAAAAACATTTTTCTAACAGCGCTCGCCCCTCGACAGGCAATGGCAAACCTCCGAGTGTATTTCTGCCATGAAAAAGCTCCTCATAAAAAATATCTTCCGTTCGGAGCCGTCTTGAAACTGTAGATCCCTCCATTTGTGGGACAACATCAAGACGCACGCCGCAAATAGGAGGAGAAGCTCGGCCAAACACCCAAAAGGGTGTAGCGGGTATATACATATATTATATATATAAAAGATCCATAAAACTAAAATCTCAGAGATTAGATGGAAGCGTTACAATTTCCTATGATCAGGAAAATATTAAAAAGCAAACCATCATGGAAAAGATACAAAGTATTCGCAGACGAGTCCATTACGAGAATATCCTAAAGCTATTAGAAGTGAACATAGTTCATACTCGTATTGGCCAGGTAATATATCACATTCGCATGAAAATCAATAATAATAATAATAATACGGAGAACAATCTTTTGAGGCAGCACACAATTTGGTAACTATGAAGCTGAAGTTTGCTAAGGAATCGATCCCAAAAGATCGGGTATCTTAGATAATGTTTGAATATACTCTTCCGCAAACAAAGGTTGGTTTCATCAATCTCAAATCCACTGCACATCAGTTTCCAAGAATTACTGCAGATGAGATTTTACAAGCTGCAAAGAGAGTTGCCTAATATGTTACTTAATTTAGCCTTTGCTTAGGCAATACCAACCGTCCTACATATATTTAACATATGCCTATCGGAGAGAACGTTCCAATCGACTAACCGGCAAGCCTCTTCGCATGTATAATACTGGAGCCGCTTCGAAAACAAGATCGATGTCGCTAGGGGAATATTTGACCACCATTTTAGATTCAGAAAAAGGCATTACACGAAAATTGATAGAGGTTGCAAAGAATACTGCTAACATTTAATTTAGTCTTTGCTTAGGCAATACCAACCGTCCTACATATATTTAACATATGCCTATCGGAGAGAACGTTCCAATCGACTAACCGGCAAGCCTCTTCGCATGTATAATACTGGAGCCCCTTCGAAAACAAGATCGATGTCGCTTGGGGAATATTTCAGAAAAAGACAGTACACGAAAATTGGTAGAGGTTAGAAAGATAGAGGTTGCAAAGAATACTGCTAAGCGAGCGCGGGCCAAAACAACGACGACGTTAACTACTAGCAAGCGTTGTAAGAGCCAAACCTTAATCGATGCTCCTCTCTGGCGTCTGGTTTTTGTGGCAACTAAAGTCTTTGGTTCCATGCGTCGACGAAGATGTAATTAAAGCCAAATGGCTCTGCGCATTACCGAAAGACACGCGAGCTATGTTAGCATTACAGGCAAATACCTCTGGCAAATCTAGGCGCCAGTGCTGACAAACTTCTTGGGATTCTGCAAAGGGGTTCTGTCTCCATTACGTACAGTAGCGCTCACCAAAATTTTACAAAACAAATTTCGGATTTGACCAAACAAACGTTATTGAAAAACGGCAATTCAGAGAAAACTTACAGTAAAAATAGAGGTTTAGGTCACGCAGTCATTCTAAATTTGGACGGTTTGACCCTAACGGTTTTTGTTATTACCATGCCAAATATGGTAAAAATTCTAAGCGTTGTAAAAACGGTTGTAAATTTCCAAGATCTACCACCAGATAAATTTAAAGCTGTTTGCGAGGATTCCAGTAGCACCTGTATGCAAAAAAGTACCATTTGGCCCATAATAACCTCATTTGGATTTTTTGAGAATCTCCCTATGACTCTTGCCATAGAAAACACAGCCCAAACATTTGAAAGGTTTATAAATGAGGTGACACGTGACCTGCCTTTTATATCGTCTCCATCGATGACATTTTTGTCGCATCAGATAACGAGCACGAACGTTTGCAGCACCTTGAATTACAGTTTCAGCGTCTTTAGAGCAACAATTTGGTAATCAAATGAAATCAACCAAAATCTTATTTAGGCAAGCGCGATGTCCAATTCTTAGAAAACATCGTTAATTGTGAAGGTATCGTTCCTTTAGCTGACAAGGTTAAGGTTATACTTTGTTTTGAATTTCCCTCTACTATTACAAATTTGTGAAGATTTCTTCCTAAATTTTTATGGGAAACTCATCAAAAACGGTGCTGAAATTTTTCCACCGTTGAATGCGTTACTAGAAAGGCCAAATGTGAAAAACTTTCCAAATGTTAACTGAACCATTGAGCTCAAAAACGCCTTTGACAACGCGAAAGAAGTACCTACTAGAGTACTCAGAGTACACTTTTGGTTTTTACAGCAGCTACCTCTGGAAATTCGGAAACTGTCAACATTCGATTAAGAGCTGTATGCTATCTTCGAAACCGTGCATAATTTTTATCATATCTGCGAAAGTTGCGTTATATATAACAAATCACAAACCACTACAGCACTCATTTCAGCAACGTAGCGAGTGAACTTCTCCCTGGTAGTTCCGATAGCTAGATTATAGTTCAGTTCACATCTGATATAATACATATTTCTGGATACCATAACATCGTGCGAGCATCCTGTCACCCATCAAAGTAATTCAGGCAGCGGTTTCAGCTCATAGTGGAGTGCAACTGCAGCAATTCGTCAGGTTTAAAACTTTAAAAAATCCAGACAGCCGATAACGAACCAGCCCTATACTGTGACATTCAACAAGAATAGCACGACCCTATATTCCTGTTTTATTGGAAAAACAAATATTTGATTCTTTTGACTCGGTGGCATACTCTTGTTGTAGCAGTAACTTTGCCCAGTCAGTGTAGTGTAATCACCAGTCGTCTTTGTCTAGCACATCTAACGGTAGGCCCAGGAAACTAGCTGTTTCGACAGGTTGGGTCCAGAGGGAGAGGGGTGTTAGAAGAGTGGGTTTGATGGGGCATGTGAAAAGGCGGTGAGTGTCGTGAGGTGTTCCTTCACATGCGGGACATATGTTTAGTATGTCGGGGTCGATTCTGGATAAGTAGGAGTTTAACCTGCTACAATATCCAGAACGTAATTGTGCCAAGATTACGCTGGACTCTCGGGGAAGTTGGAGCTCTTCGTCTGCGATTAGTGGTAGTTGGACTCCGATAACGGCATTCGGTTGTAGGGTGCTTAAGAAGGTGGTAAAGGTCTCCCTATGAATGTCATTGATTGTCTGCTTGTACACTGTCCGATCCAGTAGCATAGTTTAGAACTGATCGGCCTATTGCTTTAAAAGTCGACAGCAACATTTCCTTGTCTTTGCCCCAAGTGCTGCCAGCGAGCGACTTGAGAACCTTGTTGCGATTTTGTACTTTAGTTGCAATAGCGGTTGTATGCGCTGAGAAGGAGAGCAAGCTGTCAAAGGTAACTCCCAATATTTTGGGATTGTTAACCGTCGGAATTTGTGTATCATCGACTTTCACCTTGAGTTGTAGCTTGACCTCCTTTGTCCAGGTGATGAAAAGGGTCACCGTGGATTTAGTGGGGAGAGAGACCAGGGAGACTCCCTCTGGTGGTTAGGGGAGCATCGAG
Organism: Anastrepha ludens; assembly: GCF_028408465.1. Taxonomy (NCBI): domain Eukaryota; kingdom Metazoa; phylum Arthropoda; class Insecta; order Diptera; family Tephritidae; genus Anastrepha; species Anastrepha ludens. The sequence goes on along the minus strand of NC_071503.1, from coordinate 94,210,828 downwards.
ATGTAGGAGTTGAACAGCAAGGGAGAAAGGACACCACCCTGCGGTACATCTTGCTTTATCTTCCTCTGCTTTGATGTTTGATCTCGAAAAATCACTGACGAGTGAATACCGCTCAGGTAGTTCGCGTCTACGCCACCTCTTTAGCCCTGGGGGGAGTGTCGACTGTAAAATGTCATCTAGTAGCGCGGCGTGGCTGACTATATCGAAAGCCTTTTTTAGATCCAACGCTACCAGGACAGTCCTTTCGCAGGGGCGGCTTTGGTGAAGTCCGCGGTTTATCTGGGGGTTAATGACGATGGCATATGCACTCTTCGGAAACCATGCTGGTGTGAGGCTGGGGCCAGATGTTTTGTAAAGAGTAGGAGTAGGAGGGCTTCAAGAGTCTTCACTACTGGGGAAAGGAGAGTTATCGGACTATAGGCCTTCCCTTGGTTGGCGAGTTTCACAGGCCTCAGTAGTGGGACCACTCTCCCTAATTTCCACTTATGGGCAATGTTGAGAGTGGCCATAGACAAATTGAAGACCCTGGTGAAGTATTCTACTCCCGATGGATTCAGCTTTTTCAGCATCAGCATTTTGGGTCTGTCAGGGCCAATGGTTTTTGATGATTTTATGTGGTTGATGGCCCGCTGAACTTCATCGCAGGAGAAAACAAGTGGCGCACTGTTGTATGTCAGTTTGTGCAGCCGTCAGGTGGCACTAAGTTTGGATCTGCGTTCGCCTGCGCGCACATCGGTGGGAATGGGGAGAGCGGCGAAGATGTCTTCGGTAAATTCCGCGAATCTGGTCCAATCAGCTTTGTTAAAGTTTATATGTAACCGGTGATCCGCGCAAACAAAGTCGGCAGGTTTCTCGATCGAGATGATAATGGGCCAGGATATGCATTAAAGTCACATACTACCAATCGGTTTTCAGCCCTGATGAGCGCACCAATATCAGAGTGATATCCTTCCGGGCAGCAGGTGACAGGGGGTATATAAATGTTATAAATTTCGAGCTCAGCATCGCCTGACCGGACAGCTATACCTTGACATTCTAAGGTGCTGTCCCTGTGGTCGATGCCTTCCTCAATGAGACGATACTGCACTGTATGGTGGACTATGAACACTAGGCCACCACCGTTGTCTCGCTCGCGGTCCTTTCTCGCTCGCGGTCCTTTTAGCCGTCCCTGGTGATCAGGGAGGAGCTAGCGTGCAGTTTTGTCTCTTGGACCGCAGCTATCTCGATGCTGTATCGTCAATCTTACTCGTAAGTCCGTTGCAGTTCAATTGTAAGAGTCTTAAACTTCTCGGGGGTGTGGTCGTAACTAGGGGGGTGAGGGACGCATGGTGTTGTCTGCGTAGGTCCTGCTGTGCCTTCGGCAAAAGTTGTTGTGCCCTGATGTTGATGGGTGACCGCGCCACAGGGAGAGGTTGCGGGTGCAGAGCACACGGAACAGACCGTGCGGGGGACCAAGAGCTGCTGGTTCGTCCCCGCACTGGGGTAGGAGCAGGAAAGTTGTGGGTCAGTGGGGGAATTGTGTTGCACCTGAGGGCTCCTTACCGTTAAAGTATGGTTGGTGGCGGCAGTTGAGGCAGAGGCCACCTGATGACGGCAGTAACACGTGGCCACATACCTTGTGGACCACTCCCTATGAGTCTTAAGGTCTGAACAGGTCTTAAGATGGCACCACCCGTTGAAACAGGTGATTAAAAATTAGAATTTTTGTCTTTCCGTTAATAAATATTGCAGACGGTGGGAAAAATCTTGCGATGAATGTCTACTTAATAAAATTCAACATCACGTATCAACTCCAGTCGCAAGTTTTCAGCCACCATCACAGCGTTTCGTGCATATACACATTGATTGAGTTTCTGTACCATTTTTATCATTCAGAAGCTTTAATCAATGCTATACAGTTATTAACCGCTTCACGCGTTTTCCCGATGCAATCCTTTTAGCAAACGGTACCGCCGAAACAGTCGCACGTGCTCTAATTGCCAACTGGATTGCATTATATGGCGTGCTCAAGCGAACTATATCGGATCAGAGCCGACAGTTTGTATCAAATTTATTTAAATCTCTGTCATTTATTCTTGGCGTTAAACATATGAAAACTTTGCCATATAAGCCACCGTCAAAATGGTCGAACGTCTCCACCGTCAACTAAAATCTGCTCTGCTCTGCCATTGCGAAACATGTTTGGACGCTTTGTCCGTTGTTGTTGTAGCAGCATAAACATTCCCCATATTTACATACGGGGAATGCTGCTGGAGTGACAGTCCTTGGCCGGATATAAATCCGGGTCGTTTCGGTAACGTAGAACCGACTGCCGTGGAACTTTGCCCGTCGCATTGCTTGGCTTACGAGCAGCTTGCAAGGAAGACGTCGGTGCTATCCCAGCAGTACACGTGTATGGTAAACAAATACGCTTGTCTAAGAGTTCATAACTCCTTCGAACAAACAAATTACAGCGTCTGAACTGCGATTTACATTAAGAAACCATTTGAAAAATTTGGCACCAACTGAAACGTGCAGCATGGAAAGAAACCATTGTACTATTCCAAGAATCTCAATACTTGTTCGCACCTATAAGTACATAATGAATTTTATTTCATCACCGTACGAGGGTCCCTACAAACTGATCGCACGGTACAACAAATTGCATCGTGGACTACAGAGGCAAAGGAAATGCTATTTCGATGGATCGGTTACATCCAGTTGCTGATGATTCACTTGACAAACAGGAGCCCCGAATTGAAACTATGACGTCATTGCATCAGACAGTTAAATTTGAAAAACAAACAAATTGTTTTAGTTCTAATTAACTTTAAATTTCAAATTGATGTAGGTAAAACTTTAACTTAAACTATGTAATTTCCTACTAACTTTTTCAAAGGGGAGTACTGTATCGACTATCGTCTCTACTATTTGGGAAATATATTTCTTAACTTTTATCAATTTATTTTATTTAAATGCTGACTCTAGTAACTCTATCTGGAAAAAAACATGCCAAAAGCTCCCTACGGTTTTCTTTCCTTTTCATGCTCTCTCTTTACGTTGTGACACCGTTATCAGCGGTACGACGTGTGTTTTTCTCGCAATAAAAACTCAAAAGTCAAATTTAAATTGGCAAAACTTTCCATTACTACCACGATATATTTGAATGGGGGGCGGAGGGGAAGGAGGCGTGGCACCACCCAACATGCTCATTAGAAAGAGCAAGGTCACACCATTATAACTGTGAAAGTCCCAACCTCTTAGGGTCCCTATAGAATCCCCAGGAGAAGTTTAAATATTGAGTTTTTACGACCGAATTGGCAATTTGTACTGAAATGTGGCGAAAATTTGAGCTAACATTACGATTAAGAGAATCGGAAGAGCGAGTAATGGAGCGATTCAGTGAGTTGTCAGCGGATGTTATGAACCTGAAGTCGGCAGTTAAGCACATGGAAGAGCGCGTAAAAAAAACTGAACAGAAATGTGCTAATGTAGACAAATTTTGCTGCGAGGTATATGCACTTACCGAACAACTAAATGTATACGAGAACAACGCAATATCATCAGATGTGATTGTTAGTGGGTTGCCTATAAGGAAAGATAAGGACATTCTAAATGATTTCTCCAAGCTGTGCCAAACGCTTTCCGGTTACGACCAAACAATAAAAGCGTAGCTCCTATTATAATCAAATTGAGCTCTGCTGCAGATCGCTCTCAACTGCTGAAAGCTGTAGCTAAATTCTGCAAAGATAAGAGACGGGCACTTTCTCTTAGTGATGTCGGCGTCAGTATTGAAGGGAAGCTATTTATCCAGGAATGTCTTACGAGAAAAAATCGTGAACTAATGCGTTTGGCTATGCAGTATAATGCAGTATATGCAGCGTCGAACGTCAGTTTTCTCTGTTCGTGGGCAAGTGTTTGTTAGAGCTCGACCCCAAACTGATGCTGTAATTATAACTGAAAAAACTAGTATAGAGAACATTGCAACTGCTAATATGTAAAAGCATAAACATTGATTTAGACTGCGTTATATTATTAATGTTATGTCTGCGTTAAGCAAAACAAGTAGACAAAGAACATGCAACAGGAATGCTGAAACTCATTTCTAATCGCTACAATGGGTCTAATGTCTGTCAGTTGAATGCGCGAAGTTTTAATGCTGAAAAAATTGACTATCTAAATTTTGTTTTTGATAATTTGAACATTGACTTAATATGTATTACAGAGAAATGGTTTAAAGAGTATATTGATAATAAGGTATATTCTCTGTGCGACTACACTATTATTAGATGTGATAGGACTACGAAGACTCGAGGAGCTGGCATTGCTTTATATTTTAAAAATAATTTTAAATGGAAAGAGATCTGCAGATCAGATCATTTTTTGTTGAATTTTATGGCAATAATTTGGCCTTGTTGCATGCATTTACAACCCTATCAATAGAAATGACCTCTCAGTGATATTTAGTAAATTAGCGGAATTCCACATCTCCTATGAACATATTATTGTGTGTGGTGATTTAAATGTAGACCTTCTTTGTGATAACTCTTCTTCCAGGAGTTTGATAGATAGTTTCCAATCATTAGTGACAGAGATTACGTCAGTCATATTGATCAGCTTCCTATGGCTGGAGTTTCTGACCACAGTTGATATTCTTATCTTACAACATCCAGTTCAACAGACACAATCAAGTAAAGGAGTTATTTGTTAGAGACTTTAAGCTTATTCAACATGATCTCTTAAATAAGGAGGCTGCCGAGCTTAATTGGAATTTGTGTCGGTTATTCACAACAGTAGATGAAAAACTGCAATATTTCAATGCTTTAGTCAGCCATTTATTTGATAGATTTGTTCCGTTGCGTAAAGTTAAAGTCCATGGAAACAGGAAACCATGGCTTACACGTGGGATATTGTCTTTAATTAGAGAGCGCAGTAAAGCATATAAGAAATGGAAAAACGATAGAAACACTCACTTGTGGCAAAAATATCGTGTAGCAGGAAATAAAGTAATTGCAATCACTAGAGACGACAAAAGGACATACCTACAATGGAAGCTCAATGATAGTTTACCTCCGAAAGTCCTATGGAAAAACCTTAAAACCTTAAGTGTCTCAGGAGAGGATAAGCCCGTGTGCAATTTGGACCCAGAAATCTTAAATACTCACTTTCTAGCATCTAACAGGGCTCCACTCGACATACCTGTAAAAGTTCCTCTACGAGAGCGTACTGAAGACGGTGAGTTTGAATTTGTGTCTGCAACATAGATGGATTTGATACAGTGTGTACATACTGTTAAATCTAATGCTATAGAGACCGACGACATTTGTCTTAAATTTCTTAAAGTTATTCTACTATTTATAATACCATCACTTAAGCACATAATTAACTTTTCAATCACCTCATCTACATTTCCATATCTCTAGAAGATAGCCAATATAATACCTGTGCCAAAAATAAAATGCTCTACCGCTCCTCAGCACTTCAGACCAATAAGCATTTTACCTGCCCTATCGAAAGTATTTGAAAAAATTTTGGGGCGACAAATTACCTGCTACTTGGACAAGAATAATCAGCTGAGTAATTTCCAGTCGGGTTTCAGAAGTCTGCATAGTTGCTCCACAGCTATGCTTAAAATTTTTGAAGATGTTCGCTCTGCTTATGATAAAAACTACCTAACAGTGCTAGTACTACTCGATTTTTCAAAAGCATTTGATACTATTGATCACAACATTTTACTGCAAAAATTGTGCTATCACTATAAGTTTGGAGCATTATCTCTGAAACTAATAAAAAGTTACCTTTCGAATCGGCTACAACATGTTAAGTGTGGTGATAACTACTCGAGCCGAAAACCGATTACGTCAGGTGTGCCACAGGGCTCTATTTTAGGCCCAATTTTATTTTGCATTTTTATTAATGATATTGTTGAGTGTTGCCAAAATTCGTCGATTCATCTCTATGCTGATGACACCCAGATCTACCTGTCAAGGCCAATCGGTCTTATTGAGGATTTGATAGTAAGGCTTAATGAAGAGTCACTCGTATTTCTGACTGGTCCAAATCTAACAGTTTGAAATTAAATGAGTCAAAGACGAAGGCGATTGCTATTTCTCATTCAAAGTATGACCTTAGCTCTTTGCCACCAATAATACTTAATGAAGTAAATATTAACTTTGATGACATAGTGAATAACCTAGGTTTCAGAATAAACTTTGTTGTAAACAAGGTATATATTGTAATATTCTTAGAAAGCTATATTGTACTGCCTACTTACTGCCACGGAAAACTAAATTAAAACTTGTTAGATCACTCATTGCTCCTCATGTATCATACGCTGAATTAGTATATTGCAGGCTTGATAATAATTCGAAACGTAAATTGCAAATCGCTTTAAATAATGCAGCGCGTTTCGTGTTTGAAAAAAGGAAATATGTACTCAAAACATATCCTCGATCATAACCTCGACTCGTATCTCAAAACATTAAACAATGCCAGTGCACCCGAACATTGAATCTGATTGTTCCGACCTACACTTATTTGGAATCAGAACGCATGTTCTTTGTTAGTGCCATAAAACTATGGAATTCTATACCAATTACAATAAAGCTTATAAAACAAGCAAGGTGTTTTAAAACTGCAGTTTCTAACTACTTCTAACCTTTATTTCCCCTTCCCTTCTCCCATTCCCACCATCTTTCTCTTTTTCTCACTTAGTATTCTAAGTTTTAGTCTATAAGTTTAATAGTTAAAATAGTTTTAAAATTTAAGTAGCATTTTTATGAATACCATCCTCATATTCTAGAATTATAAGAAGATGTACTACCACAAGACTTTGTCTTACTATGTACTAAACAAACCAAATAAATTGAAATTGAAATTTGGGCTAAAAATTGTCTGATTTTGCACTATTTCACTATTTATAAAAGAAATTTTTGTAACATGTATATTTGAAAACAAAAAAGCGCCGTAGTCGAAAATTTGCACTAAAAATCGCGCGATTTTTATTCAAAATTTTTAGTATTTGTAAAAATATTTGTTTCTGTAACTCGTATGTATATTTGAAAACAAAAAAGCGCCGCAGGGGAAAATTTGTACTAAAAATCGCGCGATTTTAGTACAAGTTTTCAGTATTTGTACAAAATTTTTTTTTGTAATATGTATGTATATTTGAAATCAAAAACGCGCCGCAGGCGAAAATTTGGAATAAAATATGTAAAAATATATTTTTTTGTAATATGTATGTATACTCGAAATGAAAAAAGCGCCCCTATAAATAATAAAAATAATAATGAAAGAATTGTTCCCTTTTGGTTGACTGGGTTGTTCTATTTCGCTTTGTTCTTCTCTCTCTCATCGTTCGTTTGACAGTTCTCTTCTCACATTTATTCTGCACGGTATTACAAACGATTAGAAGAAAAAAATAGCTTGAAATCGAATCTTCATTGAATAAAGAATGTTTATAAGTGAATAGGGTTACTTTTCTGTGTTTGTATTTAAGTAAAATAAGCGTCTGTAATAGGGCATTTTTTCAAGCTTATGCAAAAAAGAAGTATTTTTAACGTTAAATATTGCTATTAATTCTTAATTGTTATTTATAAAAATATAAATCAAAAGGCTAATATAGTGACTACATTTGGGTGTTATAATTTTTAAGTTCGGTCCACGCTCTTAGACATTATAAACAAATTTATCGTGGTAGAAATGGAAAGCCAACACTTAAATTGAATTTAAATAAGAAATTATGATGCAAATAAAGCAAATAATATTTGCGTCGGATTTGATATAATGTAACATGAGGAATTTTAGGCAAAATATTGTGACTTAATTAATGAAGGAGATCTTAGAGAGTGGTGAACTTGTTCACGGATGGATCGAAGTTGGAAGGAAAGGTTGGCGGAGGAGTATTTTGCGAGGAGCTCCCCATCAGACTCAAATTCAGGCTACCGGACCACTGCAGTGTGTTCCAGGCAGAGGTAGCCGCAATCAAGGAGGCAGCCGATTGGCTTCTCCAATGCGTATTAACGGTCAAGAAAGTAAATATTTACTCCGACAGCCAAGCGGCAATAAGGGCCCTCGGGTCTATGACGGTGCATTCGGAATTGGTCAAGGAATGCTTGACCTCGCTTTCGACTGCGTCCGAATTCTTTAACATCAACCTCATCTGGGTTCCTGGTCACAGCGACATTGCTGGAAACTGTGAGGCGGATAAGCTGGCCAGACAAGGGACATGCGAGGGGATTTCCCCTTGAAGGGAGAGAATTGGGATCCCCCTGACTGCCTGCGGTCTGCTCCTGGAAAGATGGCCATCGTACCAACTCAGCGAGCGCTGGGCAACTACACAAACGTGTAAGGTCGCGAAAACCTTCTGGCCACGTGTGGATCGGAGGCGCTCGGGCGAGCTTCTGAAGCTAACAAAATATCAGCTCTCTAACCTCGTGGGTTTTCTCACAGGACACAATGCGCGAGGAATGCATGCTGTGAGACTTGGAATCACCCCGAGTCCTTTTTGCGCTGGATGTATGGAGGATGAGGTGGAATCATCTCAGCACCTTCTCCTTAGCTGCCCTGATCTGGTGGAGCTAAGATCTAGGCATCTTGGCTCCTACTTCTTTGCCACGCCTGCTGATATAGCTGGCGCTGACACTAAAAATCTGATGAGCTTCCTCAGCAGCATAAAGCGGTCGACGCAAACATAGTCATCGTTCGTAATCCGCACGCTCCTAACCATCCCAGCACCACCTCTCCCCGCCCTCTCCCTGTATCCCATCGGTCTTTCTCTCCCGCCTCACCCCTCCATAATGGCATCATAATGGACGAATTCTTCTTCGTCCAAGTGTGCCCATTCCCTGGGCAACCATATCAACCTAACCTAGGGAGTGGTTCAGGAATAACCTCATAACTCCCAATTGTTCCGGTAATAATAGTTTTGTAATTATTTTCCTTCAAAATGCCCTCGGGAACTTCACTATGTTTAGCGCGTTATAATATATATTTTTCTACACTTTACTGAAATTCATTAACTATACACTCACACGCGTGTTTGTACTTATTTTTATACTTGTACTCGAAATATTTCAACGAAAATTAAATGCAAATGCATTTACCCATATCATCACTTTCCAATTTTAAACCAGAATAACATTTCATTGGAATTGACAACAGTATAGAGTTACCTCCAGGCATACGGTGAAAATAAAAATATGAACAAAAATTAAGTATTTCAGTTCAGTGTTATTGTACCTCCTTACTACACACACGCACGAAGGTGCCCACCAAAGATAAAAACACACGAAGAGCTCTTTGTAAAGCTGATCGAAGCAATAAAATGTGATTATAAACAGTAATTTTTGGTTTTTAATTACTTTATTATTTTTGGTGATACTTCTAATTTCAAGGTTTTTAAGTTTCGATGAGTTAAATACGTGTATAACATAATCCAGACAATCGCACTGTTTTTATTCCAAATTTCCTCCAATTTTGTATGTTTTTTTTTTCAAAAATGTTTCTCAATATAAACTAAAGCAAAAAATACTGCAAATTTACAAACAACCTTCCATTGCACGTCTCTGCATGCGAACTTCGTTCTTATTTCAGGTGTATGGCAACACCAACTTTTCGCTAAATTACACAATTTAACAATAAATTACTTAAAAACTATAAGCCTCCGGAGGGTGCGGTTTTCAGTCTAAAGAGCGGAATCTCCTTTTTGTCGGGACAGACTAGCAAGTACAGCACTCAGGCATAATTAAGTCCATTGTACTGCACTCGGGTTCCCTTTTTAAATTTCTTAAAATTTACCCGACCTCCGAAGAAATCTGAGTAGATCTTGTGGTGCCAAGAAGTCAAGGTGGTCGCTTCTTAGCACATCAGTGCCAAAGGACTCAAGCACAGAAAGTGGTCCGTCATCTCATCCATAGAAAGTGGCGCGTCATCAGTCCAACCAGCCTCCTACCAGTCTCCTCTGCTTAGTGACAGGAGGAACTGCGACAGTCAGTCGAACATTGCAAGTAACATCAGTTTTGTCCAACTGCAGCCTCTCTCAGCCTGCAAAGCTCGCTTGTGGGTTGTAGTAACCCATTTGCTAACGGTGGCTGCATGAGACCCATGTTAACATCAGGCTATTATGTCTGTCGTCATAGTTCATTGGATTTACAGGACTCGAATACCCTTGAAGTGGTTGGGGGGCTGTCTAAGGCCATGAGCGCAGCATGTCTGTCGCTTTAGACACATATATAAATCTGCCTCTCAATCTGTTTTCCACAAAGAAGTTCATCACTTCTTGAACAGCATACACCTCCGCTTGAAACACATATGCATACATTCCAAGAGCCTACTCCGTTGTCCAATGCCGGACAGGGGCCGTACCAATTCCTAATTCCGGGCCTGAAGTAGTCGGAAAAGCTCCGACGCAATAGATGGCCACAGTGCGTTGTAGTCTCGATAAGGTCTTCGTGACTCCCACGAGAGGGAGTCTACTCATCCAGACCACTGACGCGTAGGTAATAATATTTCTTATCATAGCCGTGAAGATTCAAAGGGCCTTGCTAGGAGAAAGACCCCACGTTTTCCCAAAAACACTCTTGCACTGCCAGAAAGCTGTCTGTGCTTTGGAAATAACTATCGAAGATTACTCGTAAGATATTTAATTTCTTTGGATAGCTGGATTGTGACTCCTTTTAGGTTAGGCAAAACGAGTCCATCAAGCTTCCTCCTTCTGGTGAAGGGGACAATACCAGTTTTGGTGAGATTTGCTGATAGCCCATTCGCACAGCTCCAAGTGTCAATCAGATCCGCAGTTTTCTGCACTTTCCTGCAGATGTTCATAAGCAAAGGGCCTGTTACCACACATGCAACGTCATTCGCATATGCTTGTGTGTTGACTCCAGCCCCATTGAAAGTGGTGAGTACAGGCTCGATCACCAAGCACCAGAGCAACAAGGTTTTGCAGTGCCGACTTGTAGGATTTTCCAATTTGATAGCCATGCTGAAATGAAGACAGAGGGTGAGCCTTCAGCGACTTCTGATGCATGCCCAATTCCACCATTCGTTCGAGACTTTTCAGCATGAAAGAAGTCATACTGATGGGTTTAAAGCTTTAGGGGTGGTGAAGTCACCTACTCCAACTTTAGGGATGAAGGCGATCCTCACCATCCTCCAAGAGCGTGGTATGTAAGCCAGTACCAGGCATGCAGAGAAGATTTTCTTCAGGGCTGCTGTCACGGACTCTGCACCTTCCTTCAGCATGACAGAATATGTGTCATCTGGCCCAGGCGACTTATAGCCGCCAAAGATTTTATGGCAAATCGAATGGCGGCCTCATTCACCACAGATCTGGCTACGTACCAGTCATGCCGGGAAGGTGTAGCAGTTCTGACAACAGCCTCTTTCAATAAGGGTTGATGACGGCCAAAGTTTATCTGATTACCTGGAAAGTGATATTCCATCAGCAAGCTAAGTGTCTCACTTTGCCACTTCGTGAAGGAGCCATCAGATTTCCTAAGTGACCCCAGCTTTGCAGTTGGGTCCCTTTTCAGGATCCTAACCAATTTCATTGTGCCACTCAGAGATTCAATGCCGCTGCAGAATTCCCTATAGGAGGCTTTTTCCGATTCTCGAAAAAGCCTCTTGTAGTTTTTCTCACGGTAACGTTCCCAGTCCTTAGCAAGGTTTGTTTTAAGGATCCGGTGTAGAAGTTTTCTCAACTCACGCCTCAACATATGGAGCTCTCGATTCCACCAATGAACGAGAGCTCGGTCAGGGAGAGGTCGAATTGGACAGGCTGACTCAAAACATTCAGTTAAGGCAGCTTTGAGTTTCTCAACAGCGCCCCCGTTCATTCCGAAATCTTGGTGGCGTCACGTTAAAGTCCCTCAACGCCCCCCAGTTTGTTTTTCTGGGATTTGTAAGGGGCAATGGCATTTGTGCTTCCTCGCCGCACTGAAACTCACTGTACCTGTGGTCAGAGCACGAATCTTCGGCAAGGACTCTCTAGTTCTTGACTGACCACCCCAGTTTTGAGTTTATAGGGTGAGATCAATCACCTCCTGCCTTCTACTTATTACAAACGTTGGCTGTGTGCCCTTGTTATGCATGTCTAGGATAGAGGAAGCGTTAAACTCGAAAAGCCGAGAGCCCCATCTATTGCACTTGCTGCTGCTCCAAATTGTATGGGCATTAGCATCGCCACATAGAACAAGGCACAGATTGCGCCGCTTTCAGAACGTCACGAGACTGCTGGCGTTCCAATATGGTGGCACTTCCAGAGTAGCGTAAGGAAAATAAGCAGATGCAATCACAAAATTCGACCATCCGCGTCTACCTCTGTAACACACCTCAGCCGCCACCAGATCTTAGCAACAGAATTGCTCAAGACTCCCCACAGTGAGATGGGATGATACTATAAGACCGGTCCTAGGTCTACTCGGACTCCTGTCGAGTAATACCGTGACCCCTTTCAACGCGCTAAAGCCACAGAGGCGGTCCCTAAAGACCCAGGGCTCTTGCACTGTTGTTATATGAAGTAATGTGAGCATCTGGGTAAGCCTTCTACTTAGTAGTGCGGTAGCGTCTTTGGAACGCTGCAAGTTAATCTGTGCCACCGTCAGGGGCCGGTAGCTACAGTATCCGTCCGAGCGAATCATCTGGGAAAGACGTAGAAACTAACCGTCCCAAAGAAGAGACTCAGACGGTTCCCGTACCGTGAGCCCATGACATCAGCACTGGCTTCATCCACTCGCTCCAAAAGAGCAGCCCCTTCCTTTCCTTCCCGGTTGCTACCCTTGGTGTGCGATAGGGCTCGTGCCTCGTGCTGACGCCGGAATTCTGGTGGCGTAGACAGGACAGGACATCCGCCGTAGACAGGTCTGGATCCGGAATTGAGCAGATGGCCTTCCTAAGCGATACAGTCTTTTCGCTGTAGATCGCGAAGCGAGTGGTGCCCATGGGGGGTACGTTATTGACCGCGGTTCTGACCCACTCGAATTCGACCTGAGACGCTCACGATGCCCTTATGGTGCCGTCCTTTGTCTCAGAGGCAATAACCGGGGCATCAGTCGACTTTTGCAGTATTTGATTTCTGCATTCATCAGCTGATGGGCAGGCCTTCTTCAGCAGCATTCTCGCTATAGGATGGCGTGGCTACACCCTTGGATGTGCTCGGGCGAAGGTCCAGCTCTCCATCCTCCACTGACGAAAACTTTGCCGGGTAGACAGCTGTGTTGGACTTTTTGTCGAGGTGCCGATAAGGACGTGGCTTAGCAGAACTTTTTCCTCCCACATTGGCTGGAGCTAAGACCGCACTCGTACCCCGCTCTTCGATTTCCCGGCTTCTTTGAGGGATCGCTTCGCCACCGAAGTGACCTCACAACTCAGGCTCTCCGAAACTGGGAAACGTTTTTCAGTCTCTGAAGAAGAGGAGATTGCGATAGCAACTCCAGTCTCCTCCTGGATGCGCTCTCGCTCATAGAGCTGAGAGATTTGGGGAGATTGTGGTAATGGTTGGGGCCTCCAGAATCCATGCCCTTGCCGTCGATCTACTATCCTTTCTGTTGTCCATTACCGAGTAAAGTTTTTATTCGGGACTTCTCCCTAGCCAGTTTGGTTCGGGGATGGCTCCCGGATTCTATGCGAACTTTGAGTCATCACACGAGTGTGAACCTACGCCATCAAGGAAGGCCACTCGTGTGATGCCAGGACTTTCCTATCCACCACCTGGGTCGCGCCCGAGAGATCAGGCAACTCCTCTCAAAACTTTAACAATAAATTACTTAAAAACTATAAGCCACCGAAGGGTGCGGTTTTCAGTTTTAAGATGGGGATACAGCTCTCTGTCCCTCCCTTACAACCTTTTTTTAAAGCATGTTACATTATACTAAATTTGTCCCTAATATTTAAAGTAGCTAGTTACTTGGATTTTCTCAACACTTCATATATGTACATGAAAAATGAACTAAAAGATGCTATTCTTTTGTATTTTACTATTCCTTAACATAGTTATAACGTGTTTAGACTACTGCTAATTTTTATTGCAAAAATAAAAATTTATAAATTCGCAGGCCAAATGATCACAAGGAACAGAAAAAAGAAGACAAGCAGACTTGCTGAAGTAACAATTTTTCTCGGGCTCCCACCTTACGCTGGCCATAAAGGGGGTACAATTCTTAACGATTTGTTGCAGTTCGGAGAAAATCCCTCGTGTATGGCGAAGTCCGGACGCAAATCCCAAGTAATTGAACATTATCATTTACCTGGAATTTCTTGCTAGTGCGTGGCGCAGTTGGTGGATTTTCTCATTTTTTGCTGACCGTCGTCGAGGTAAGAGTAAGCGAAAAAATGACAACTGGTAAACAATTTTTTTAGAAGAATTTAAAGTGTTTCAATATCGTAATGATGGTTATGGCCAATAAAAAGTTAATTATTCAAAACACGTTTCTTCGTTTTTTCTAAATGCACGTGCAGATACTGCAAGAGCAATCGCTTCATCTACTTTTTTGTTTCGCATGTTAACAGTACGACGATCGCAACGAAATAATGTTTTATTGATTTGCGTATAGTATGTGTGCTACGGACTGGGCACAAATTCCTATTAGGTAGGCGATGAGCAGATTTGCCGTTTCGTTGTACTCTCCATTTCAACTAGCTACTAAAACGGTAATGTTCCCCTGAAGCGTGTGTCGAACAGCGAGGCTCATTTAGGCGTCAAAGGGCTTGTGGTGGAAGTGGAAGATGCGATAATGAACTGCCATCAAATCCAGCCCCTCTTCGAATACGTTTAGCAGGTAGCGTAGATTTTTTTTGATCACCAACGGCATCATCATCATTCTCTGGCACATCAACTGCATGAGCATCCTTTTCACAAATACTTCCTGTACCTACCTTCTCGATTGATTGCGTCTCTTGTATCAACTTGCTGCTACTACGGCAATAACCGTTGGTTTCATCAACAGCATCCGAAGACTTTGATTTTGATTCATCTTACTTTTGAAAATTAGTACATTTATCGCTTTTAAATTTGTCGCAACCATTATCCGAGTGGTCGGGTAGTAATTCAGATTTGGCGGATTCTGGCTAATTTTTATCTATTTTCATTTCCTTTGTTATTTCGCTGATATTTTAGACTCTTTCGATTTCATTTCGTCAGTGGTATCTTCCATTTTATTAGCTTCTGTGTCATCTGCATTCTCAACAGTATCTTTGCGATGTCCATTTCGGTTGTCTTCTTTTCAGATAACTCGGTGTCTTTTTCAAGCATTTCTCTATCAATTTCATAAGATTCCTCTTCGTTTGTGGTTTTATTATTTGCTACAATACTACTACAGTTTCTACTACAGGCTATCGTCCTTTTATATGGCACATGGAGATCCAGTACAGTCGAAGCTGCTAAAAGAGCTGATACTGGATAGCGCAGCCTGCGGCAGCAAATTACTAATGGGAGGCGACGCAAACGACCATCACACTACCTGGGGTAAGTTCAGATATTAACGAGCAAGGGGAGTCCTTCTTTAATTTTATTATGGGAACCAAATTATTGTTCTACAATCGCGGTAATGAGCCTACCTTTATTGTACGTAATCGTCAAGAAGTTCTTGACATTACGTTAGTTTCAGACTTAATTATATATACAATAGAATAGTGAATTGGAGGGTACTCAATGCACATTCAGTCTCTGATCACAGATATATAGAATGTACGCTCCAGGAAGAGGTCATTCATCCTAAAGCACTCAAATTCAAGAACCATAGGAAAACAAACTGGCCTATTCTCAAGAACTAGCAAAACGTTTGCCCATGGATCCCCCTTTCAACCCTTCTAGCAAAGAGACATTATATAACATGGTCAATATACTAATTGCTGGAACCATGCCCTGCATAAGGCTTGTCCAGCAGCTAGGCATAGAGGAAAGAATAAGCCCACCAGGGTGGCTCCAGAACCCTGGTGGAACCACGACCACCCGAACTAAAATAGCTACAAAAGAATTCAACAGGGACAAACTCTCCCAAAACGAAAACGAATGGGACATGTTTTATGACAAACTAAACATATATAAGAAAGAAATAAGGAAGGCATAAAGGTCTTCACGGAGAACTTTTTGTGGGGAGATCGAGACTACGGTAGAGGCACTGAGAAAAATCCTAACCAAGTCTGTCTTTAGAAGCCAGACTCCAGCTGGACAGAATCCAGCGAAGAATCATTAGACCTATTACTAAATACTCATTTCCCAGGTAATTTAGAGGAAGCGATAACCGCCAATATACGGTTCTAGGTTCCGACATCCTCCACATTGTCTCAGAAGTCAGGATATCTGGGGCTGTAGAAAACTTCCAACCATATAAAACACCGGGACCAGATGGGATAATCCCTGCGCAACTACAACAGACAATGGGCAACATTATGAAATGGCTGATAACCATATACAGAGCAACACTACTACTAAATTAAGTCCCCCTAAGGTGGAACAACATCAAGACGCACACCACAAATAGGAGGAGGAGCTCGGCCAAACACCTAACAGAAGTGTACGCGCCAATTATTTATTTTTTTTAAGGTGGAGAGAAGTCAGGGAAGTTTTTATACTATTAGCCTTTCCTTATTTCAATTAAAGACGTTAGAGCGATTAATAGACGCCTTTATAAGGGAAAACTTGACACCGTCGCTACTCGCGAGATCACAACATCCACAGAGACAGCATTAAATTCACTAGTTTCAGGGATAGATAATAAAGAGTACTGTCTGGTAGCCTTCCTATACATAGGTCTACGGCAAACAGCTGGCGGCGAAATCGGCACTTAGGTTAAGATAATATTCTAACTTAACCACTAACAGAAGGGGCCACGCAAGAATACTAGACGAATACCCCTTCCTACATCATACGACAGACTGTTGTAGCTCAGTAGAGTTGCTTTTAAACATATCCTTTACCACAACTTTCCCAACGAGAGAAGATTGGGACAATGAGGTAAAGGACAATAGAAGCGGAATCAGCATATATACTGATAGTTCCAACCTAAATGATCAAGTAGGCGGAGGCCTTCATTCTGCAGGAATGAATGCTAACATCTCATTCCAGTCACCAAATCACTGCACTGTATTTCAAGCTGAAATTCTAGCTATCAAAGAAGGTCTGCTAGCCCTAAATAAAAGTGTCCTCACCACAAGAGTTATAAACATATATTCAGATAGCTATTCGGCTCTGAAAGCTTTAAAATCGCCTAATATTAACTCGAAGACAGTAAAAGAATGTATTGACAGAACTATCGCAGTACTTTGTAATAAACCTGCTCTGGGTACCGGGTCATAGAGACATAGAAGGCAACTGCAAAGCAGATGAACTAGCGAGATTGTGTACCTCATTACCGACCTAACCAGGTAAAGCGAACATCCCTATACCTTTAGCAACTTGTAAGACGCTTATACCCAAACTGGCTATGGTCTCAGTCCCTGACCTGTGCAACAAGAAGAACGACGAGGCCGGAATGGAACACGGGCCACACAAACCGACTGTTGAAACTAATCAGGAAAAACATGAGAAATCTTCTCGAGGTCCTACAAGACACTGCCTGATTGGCAGCCATGCCAGTAGACTGGGAGCACCCTATAACGATTATTGCAGAAGCTGTAACGACATTAAAGAAGAAGAGACTATATATAGACCACTTTCTATGCGGGTGCAGGGCTCTGGATAGAAGGTTCAATATTTTAGGAAAAAGCTCCCTGAATAACTTGGCAGAAGTATATATATATATACTAGCAACCCGCCCGGCTTTGCGCGGGTATAAAATATATACCCTATGTCACTCACTGAAAAAATGATTAAAATCGATCCAGTAGTTTTGGCTTATTCATTACTGCCCGTAGTCCGCACGCGTTAAATCTGGAGTAAAACAATTCCCCTTTCTTTACATCATGAAGATTTCCTGCTATCTTTGGAATATCTAAATTCATACCCTACACTTTTACATATTTACTTATTGCATTTTTACATATGTATTTATTTCATTTTTACAACAATTAATATATTACAGAATGTCTTTATATACAACGTTCATAGCTTTCTTGTCATTAGACAATACAAACATGTTTTCTCTAGAGGTTACTCTTGAAAGAGCGACATACTGTTGGCCATGTGAAAAACAGTCAACTCTCAAATCTAAGCCTGCAACGTTGAAGGTTTGACCCTGAGATTTATTAATGGTCATTGCAAAAGATGTCTTTACCGGAAATTGTAAGCGTTTAAATTGGAATGGTAGATCCGATGGTATCAGAGGGATTCGGGGAATCAATACATCTTCTCCGGTACCATATCCTGTGAGTATTGTGCACTCTAGTATGAAAGTTTTCAGTGATTTTACCAGCAAACGCGTGCCATTGCAAAGTTTAGGTGGATTTAGGTTTCTTAATAAAATAACAGGACAACCTATTTTCAGCTCCATTTTGTGAGGAGGGAGTCCAGACGGGTTCAAAGAATTTAGAAATTCTGTAGGAAAATGAACAGTTTCTTCCAAATCGAGAACAGTATCGACCGAGTAGTATATTTTCGTCAGCGCATCAATCTCTGAAATAATCAAGTTATTTACTTTATCTACTTGTTCGTTAGTTGGTGGCAGAATAGCTCTTTCTTTAAACCAAGATATTGTCTTATAACTTATGTTATCAATGTCTGGATAGACATTGTTGACTAACTCTTGGATGTTGTCTACCAAAACACAAAGGTTTTCTAGGTTAATCCTTCCCTCACTTTGTGTTAATTCTCCATTGCCAACTTTTAGCAGCATCTCTGGAAATAGCCTTTTCTCACGTGAAGATGACGAAACCCTCATATTAGTTTTAAGCTCTAATTTATTGACATGCGACCAAAGGTGGGATCTTTTTAGCGAAGCATTTATTTCGCCAGCCCGTGTTCCTCGAGTCACAACTGGTAGGATTTGACGGAAATCTCCTGAGAACAGAATTGTACATCCACCCTTATGTGAATTTTTGTTGCGCAAATCGCGCAAAGTCCTATCCAGTGCTTCCACAGACGTCTTGTTTGACATGGTAGCTTCGTCCCCGACTATTAATGAGCAGTCACGCATCAATTTTCCTATATTGCTCTGTTTAGAAACACTACATACGCTGTTATCATCATCGGTGGCGATTTTCAGCTGGAGCTCGAATGTAGAGTGTGCGGTTCGGCCCCCTTCCAAAAGAGTAGCGGCAATGCCAGATGACGCAACAGCTAACGCAATTTTTCCGGTAGATCTCACTTTTTTTAAAAGCAGATTGATTAAAAACGTTTTTCCTGTGCCTCCTGGGGCATCAAGGAAACACAATTTCCCTTCATTGTTATCAATTGTTGATAGTAATGCAATGAATACTTTTTTCTGATCGATGTTTAATCGTGGCTCATCTTGAGCTATATTTTGTAAAAGTCTCGTTTGATCGGATGATGTTTCTCTTGTGTATTCGGCACTGCTAGTTAAATCAGAGTTAGTAGTATTAGCTGGCATCGGCAGCCCAAAATCCTTGATCGTTTTACCCGAAAGTAATTGCACTATTTCGTTTAATTCAAATAATTCTTCGTCAAATATGTTTTGGTATATTGTACATCAACAGAGTTTAACTCTTGCCGTCGCCGAATCAGAATATCACTAGCCATATTTTCTTGAAATTTATTCCATAGACTAACAGAATCAGTTACTTGACAAAGTATTACTATGACGGCAAATAAATATCTTAATGATGTAGCTGAACTACAAACAGCTGCTTCTGATAATGTATTTTCCCAGTGAGAATCGTCTTCCAAGAGCCCCATAGCTTTGCATGCTGCTTGATAAGTATTGTAAACAACACCTTGTAAGTTCTTAGGTGAGCAAAGGATGTCGGGCCTTTTACAATATGAAGTAACATTCTCAGATTAAAGCATTCGCTGTTGTTGGGATGAATCACAATTGAGCGATTCGTAAATACATACATACATACGTCACCATATGACGTAATTCAACCATAATGAGGTGTGGTGAGATTATCGCTTAACGCCTGTTGCTTCATTCGGTTGACAGTGAACAAACACACAAACAGCTTTTTTTGGAAAAAGAGCTGCTTTTGTTTAAACAATTTTGGTTAAATAACAAATAAACCAATTTTTTTTTTGATGCAGAACGAAAGTAAATATTTCAAAGTTAAACTTCAAGAAAGTTTCATTTTATTTGGTTGATTCGTTTATGATTTATGGCCGTGAAAACAAAAAATTTATGCTTTTTTGCCACATTTTGACCGATTGCCACACCCCCTTTATATATTTCTTAACATTATATTGATATAAACCTTCCTCTTCAATCAATCTATCTTAAACAAAAACCGCATCAAAATCCTTTGCGTAGTTTTAAAGATTTAAGCATTCAAGGGGACATAGGGACAGAAAAAGCGACTTTGCTTTATAATATGTAGTGCTATATATATTATATATATATATAATTGGCGCGTACACCCTTTTTGGGTGTTTGGCCGAGCTCCTCCTCCTGTTTGTGGTGTGCGTCTTGATGTTGTTCCACAAATGGAGGGACCTACAGTTTTAAGCCGACTCCGAACGGCAGATATTTTTATGAGGAGCTTTTTCATGGCAGAAATACACTCGGAGGTTTGCCATTGCCTGCCGAGGGGCGACCGCTATTAGAAAAATGTTTTTCTTAATTTTGGTGTTTCACTGAGATTCGAACCAACGTTCTCTTTTCTCTCGCACCAACCTATTCGGCTACGATGACCGCCTATCTTAAATAACTATGCCAAATTATGCGCAGTGCCTTCAGCAAATCGTCTGATGCCACGGAACATGTAATACAATTCAGGTGTGCTTATTATACGCACTAAAACTTTCAGAACATATCACTGCGTTCATAGCACTAAAGTCATCTGGTGACAGGGAACTCCGTAACTTCAAAGGAAAAAACGAGTTTAAATTGTATTAATAGTAAATATGAAGTTAATGTTAATAACAAAACTTACTGTTCTTAAAAACTGTACTGGCTGCTGTTTTGCAATCCTTAGGTGTCGAGCTTTGAATAGGTTCAACTTAGTAGTACTTTTGCAAATCGCGAAGTGTCGGGAACCGACTGGCAACAATATCGAAATGCGTAAGGCGAATCTATTAAAGATGGTATCGGTAAATCAGCTGATTTACTTTTTTCTCTCGCCGCATCCCTGTGGCTTTAACCCAAGGTGGATTTATTATATGGATGGCAACAAGTGTTGGGAACCCCTGATTAGTTGTAAAAATGTTGGGAACCCCTGATTACTTGTAAAATTATTTGTTGTACTATATACTTTATGTATTTGATTCCCGCAAATTCTGTGTATGCGTGTTTGTACACAACTAGTATGTCCGCACAATAGGTAACGGTCAATGCAGAGTTCCTATTTCGTTGTTTCTTGTTCGCGTACATATTTACAAACGCGCATGTATAGAATTAGCGCTAATTTGTATGTGTCCTTCGCCGAATTTGCCGCTGCGTTAATGACTGGTTCAATTTCAAAAATCAGTCGTTAGCCAGCGGAGGGAGTGGACACACTGCGAAATAAACGCCCGGTAAGTTAAATTCGCAAGCGTAAATTTTATTCCCTCAATTTTTCACAACAAGGTATATCTATACTAGGTAGTATCATTAGAAGAGATGATTAATTCGCTTTGAGCGAATTGGCATTTCTGTCAAAAATTTGTGCCAAGGCGAATTTGCTTTGTTTACATATTTCTTTACTTCTACATTGTTATTGAAAGTATTGGTGACAGTTATATTGAAGCGAAAAAAATAAAGATTATCTGTATATAATATCATATTATTGCATTGTTGAATGCAAATATGATGAAATGTGTATTGTGCGCAAAAACGGTGGTAAGCAAAATGGGTTTTTTTCCTTTCCTTTCTTTTTGCCTTATGTGTTTCAATTTATGTTTCAGATCTTGGTATGGTAGACGCTTATGCTGCTGAAGGCGATGTGCTTGTCTTCCTATACTAAAATATGAACAGTAGGCTGAGCCTCTTGTCCATGCAGTGAAACAAGAAAACTCTACTATACCAGTACCGGTTATGGATTTCATTAGCCCCGATATGTTTGAATAGAACGCAAGTCCTTTGGTGTGTGGTGGCTTCAATTGGGGGTTACATTACAAATGAATCAATGGAATGAAGATGAACAATTTAAATGTCAACACTAACAATGGCTGGTCGCCTATTTGCGGTAAATGGACAGTGTTTCAAATAGATTGGTGCTTACGATGACGGAATGGATATCTATGGTGGTAAAAAATTGAGATATCCTTTCGAATATTGAAATATCCTAAAGAATATATCCGTGTTTGCGTGTAGGACACATTTTCTGCAATAGACGGTCCCATTCACTGCTCGATGGTAAGGATACCATGAAGCGCAAATTATTACATCCAAAATCCAAATAGTTATTAGTTTGAAATAAACTATTTTTTTATATGCGAACAAATCCACTTTTAATTTGTAAATTAGCAAACAGTTCTCCCCTGCGTGTAAACCAATTTATATACAAATGTGTTCTCCTCATAGCCACGTATCTATTTGGTATATATATGTATATATATATGTATGTATTTATATGTAGTTATATTAATATAACGCTAGCTTTGTGTAGTACAGGTCAAATGTAATTCATATAGTTATATTAGTTATCCGACAACTTCATCATATTCAACATCAATTCTATAAGCTAAGTAAAGAAATTGTAATAAAAAATACAAAAGTAGTTTGTAAACCTTTAAGCTTAAACAAAATTTGCTAATTCGACAAACTGTCCAGAAATAAATTATTTGCTTTTTTTGTATTTCAAGAATACCATTTTATTTTCTTTTGCTTATACATAGTATGTAATAAATTATTAGTTTAACGATATTTTTTAACTTAATAAAGAATTTCACAGCTGATACAGAAAACAAAATCTATTTAATTTTTAATCTTTAATTTATTTAAATAACATTTGTCGAGAATTTTTATAGCATCCCTTTATTCACTAGCTTTTCGGCAGCTTTTCAATTTGGAGTTAAGAAATCCTCATAGCAGGCGCTGCATATACATATGTAGGACGTATTCCCTTGCTTACTTGTATGTACATGAACATCACCACAACGCAGATCCTCAAATGTTGATGCTGATGAATCACATGTATAATTTGTGTCTGCAAGTTATTAATAAAATTCAAAATGTACTTTTATACTCATGTCTCCGCAAATTTCGTTTTACCTGCTCTCCATTTTAATTTAATAACAAAATTGAACACTTTGTTATTATGAATGCTGTAACTTCTTGCTCAGGTGTAAATAATAATCCTAGTTGGTCATTATTTTTACTATTAATAGCACAAATTTACTTCGAACAATTTAACGCGACACTCGAAAAATTTTGTTTGCGTTTATTTCCTATTCACAATCCAATTCGTCTTGGAAATAATTATTTTTACACTTGTACCAAAAAAGTAAGAACAAAATAAATGTAACTTTTTGTTTTTGTACAACTGCTATCACCTTGTATAGATACGCCTCGGATAGCAACCACCCAGCTGAATTATTCGCCGTAGATATGAATTCTGTCAAAATGACATGCTTTGTTTGTTTGGTATGTATACATTCATACATATGTTTACATTTGTTTTTACTGAGCTATTGGTGAAAATGAAACATTTATTCACGTATGCCAATTTATTGATTCGCGGTTGTCCTTTAATTTAATTCATTTAAAATTTAAGGAAAATTTATTGTGCCTGTATCATTGCTAAACCGTGGTGAATAATACAAAGCACTGGTTCGACTCGCTGCTTATCGAAAAGACGTACAAAGGTCCACAAGAATTGGTAATAATTTTATCTGGTTGTGGTTTATATACTGCTGCATTGAAGCTGCTTACTGGCTTCGGATTATCACCTCTTTCCATATGGGTACGCCGCATTACCAAGGAAAGCGCTAATAAAGCATGAGCATGGTCACAAGAAAATGAAATCGCTGGTGAGAAAAAGTAGTTTCTATGCAAACATTTTCTTTGCTTTATGATTTTTTCTATAATTTAGATTTACCTCATCGCAATAAAGCAACCAATATGGCCCGGTCACTGTTACAAAAACTCATTTATGATTATGAGTTAGAAAATTCTACTAGCGTACGTAAATATATAGCAAACAAGCTGCTAGGTCTCAACGCTTTTATACTGCAATGGCTATATAATGACTACAAGGTATGAAATTTGCTATAAAAACATGCATACCAAAGATGGAGAATTGTCCAGAGCTATTGTATTTGTTCGTCAAAGATAATCCCTTATTTGAAGCTGCCGAATTACCACATGCACTGTTGGGCTACAGCGCACTACAAGCGAATATTTCAGTTTTAAACATACAATTGCGATTATAAACAAAGAAATTTTGTCTGCGAAGAAATACATTAGATCTTTTGTTGCATGGATTGAACTTGAATGCAAATTCAGATATCGAGTATAAGCAGGTATGCATAACAAGAATTCGAATGATAGGCATAAATAATCATTTGTTTTTTATATCATAGCAGCTCACAGATTTAGAGGACGTCATACAGACCTGTATCGATATCACGCAGCGCACTGCAAAGGATAAAATCCAAATGGATTAAATAAAATTAATATAAATTTAAATTAAATTAAATAATTTATTTTTCAATCGATTTTTCAATGTTCAAGAACTTATGTTCTAAATACAGGTTATAAACATCAATAAATTTATATAAAATAAATTCACAAGCATGCTACAAATTTGTTGTCCAGAATTTTCAAGTGTTCAGTTTTAGATGTAAATCATAGCGATCGATTTTCCACAAAAAACATGACGCAAACATTTTTACGCAATACAGGTATGGTATGCGCATCTCAACAGTATTTAGTATGAAGTCGTCATAGTCATTATGAGGATATAGAATTACACATGTAAAAATTGCAAATTAAAAATGTGATACAAATACAATTGAGCTCAATATTACATACATTACCTTCTGTACGTAGTGAGTATTTAATTTTGCCCTTGTGTCGAAGTTTTTTTGCGTTATGTGTCTCTATTTTAAACCTTTCAGTGTCCAAACTTCACTCTCCACTTTCAATTTCACCTTATGCATGCCCGTGGCAAATTCTGAAATATGTATTAATAATTAAAACACCGTAAACGTAGATGATTTTTTTCATATCCATAAGAGCTTACAATTCACACATAAGCTACATACTAAATCTTCAATGAACTGTGGGAATTGTGGCGACTATTTATTTTTTGACTATTTCCAGCGAACGTTTCACAAGCAAATCATCCTGAAAACAAACAGCTGATTTTGAGGTGATGCTTGGACCAAAGGCAACAACAAATACTTGTAGAGTTTTATTTATATGTGGTTGATGTCACCTGTAATAAATTCGCCTTGCTGTGAGCTCAGAATAAAACAAGGCGAATTCACTTTCTGTTTTCTACTTTGCCAATACATTGTTTTGACAATCAAACGTACAAAACATTGTTGTTGGTCTAGTGCCACCACCTTTAATGGATGCGCCTTTGAAATGGGAAAACCAAAACATGAATTATGGTTCTCATGCTGCAAACAGGTACCGACGTATCGTAGTCCCTTACCGCAGCCCCTAGAGTGCACAAAATTGAGCAAAACTTATCCCGTAGGGAACAACTGCGTTCTTTTAGTTACATATTTAAACAGTACATCGGTTTGTGGGTGTATGTGTTTGGTTGTATCTACACAATGTTGCCATTGATATTTTTGCTTACACACTTTTTCACACTTCCGCGTTATCAATTACAATTTTTCATTGTTTAATGAACCAAAGCCAAGAACCAACAAATGCAAATAGTTCATTTATCTATAATTAGCATTATTCAACATTGTTTTTAAGTTATTTTAACCAAAATTAAAATTTTTCCAAGTTTATTTTGTAAATGATCTCGAAATGTACAGTTTGGCAACACGGCTCACACAGCTGTGAGGGGACTGCGTTTACGTCGTTGACTGTTTCCAGCATCAGAGTCACCTACGTAAACTTGGTATCGAAGATTTTATTGTAGGATTTTCGATAGTTCCGTAGAATCTCTCAGCTGATTGCTCTCTAGCCACACAGTGTTGCCAAGCAGTACATTTCGAAATCATTTACTAAAAAAAATTAGAAACATTTTAATTTAATTAAAATAACTTAAAAACAATGTCGAATAATGTTAATTAAAGATAAATGAACTATTTGCATTTGTTGGTTTTTGGCTTTGATTTATGAAACAAAGAAAAATTGTAACTAATAACGCGGATGTGTGTAAAAGTGTGTATGCAAAAATATCGATGGCAACATTGTGCCGATAGCACCAAACACAGGCAAACAGCTGTATGATGTAAATATGATACGATACTATGCTACGATACTGAAAAGGAAGTAATTTTTCATTTACATGGGGCTCTCATTAGTTTGATCGTAACAGCTGGCAGGAGACAGCGTTTACATCGGTGACTGTTTGCATCATAATGGTGCTCACACCTGGTTGGCGACAGTAGATAGTAAGATAGGGCATACTTTCTAGGTCTACCGTTAAATTAGTTAGACCAAGACGACAGGTGACTACATCGCAATGACGGGGTTAAGATAGCTTCTATAACAACAGAACTCGCCAGAAGGTACGAGCGGCCAGGTTTAAACATTACGATAGTTATCAAGCACATGTTATAAGCAGAGGTGAATTCGTACAGGGTATTCAGTTGGTAATTGAACTTGTAAGCGAATAAACGCAAAGAAATATAGTGATTCAGTCTTAAGCTGAACGTGTACATTTAAAGTGAAGTGTTGCAAATTAAGTAAAGCAAGTGTGTTACCATTAACTTGTGATTTTAATTGGCAATCGAACTCAGAGGAGTTATTGCAGAACATTTATTTGAATTTTAAAGTAAAAAATATATAACAGTATTAATAGTCCGACTAACAAGCAAAGCTAACTCAACTTTCGAACCATTAAGGGACTGGGGTACCACTTGTAAAAAGTATTTAAAAATTTAACTTATTTCATGGTACACAATTGTAAGGATGGCTCTTAAATCGTGACTGTTTTATTCATCATTGTCTACATTTACATTTCAGTTAGGAATTCATTTTAAAGTATATTTACATATTTAGATAAAAGAGAGTAACAGTAAGCTAAGATAATAATTTAGCTACATCGCAGGGATGTATTTGCGATGTAACTACTTGAATAGGTCATTGGATTTATGACCTTACATTCGGCCAATCCTGGTCACTGGATACGACCTCGGATCCATCGCCGCCATCATTGAAACCGTCAAAATTCGGAAGGATACACCATGGTTTTAGTTTGTCAGCTGCGTGTATCGAGGAGTAGTGCCGCTGTTTACGACTTGAACCTGGCACATCTTCGATTAAATATCGGTCATTACCTATTACTTTTGTTATGATAAATGGCCCTTTGTACGGAGGTTCTAATTTGCGTGAACTTCCCGTACTAACAGGCTCATTTTCTGTAAGTACTAAGTCACCTACAGTATAGCGTATTGGTCGACTATGCTTTTCGTCGAACCTTATCTTTGCTTTTCTTCTTTGTTGATTCACTCGTTCTGCTGCTTCTCGTTGTACATCCTGGAGTTCTTCGTTTGTTATGATTTCATCTTTATGTAGCGCTAGTATAAGTTTATTTTGTAATATATCTCTTGGCTTGAAGTTAAATAATAGTTCTTGTGGTGATCGACCTGTAGTTTTGTTCTTTGTAGAATTCAATGTCCATTGTATTGCTCGTACTTCTTCATCCCAACATTTGTTCTCGCTTGTCGACGGAAGTAACATACTCATGATCGTACGATTAGCTCTTTCTGCATGACCATTCGCTCGTGGTGTTCTTACGGCATTAAGTATATGTTTAATGTCGTTATCTTTACAGTATTTCTGGAAATCTCTAGACGTAAACGCTGTCCCTCGATCGGTCACTATTCTCGCTGGTACACCAAAGTAACTGCTCACCTCATTTAGTAATCCAATAACATGTCATGTTGCTGTGCTTCTTACAGCTCTCACAATTGTGAACTTCGTAAATGAGTCCACAAAAACTAATATATGCTCGTTTTGTTTTTTACTTTTTGGGAATGGACTAAGATGATCCAAATGAACCGTCTTAAAAGGTATTGGTTCCATTTCATCATAATGGTATTCGCCTTCTTGTTTACCACTACGTTGTTTATTGTAACCACATTGAATACAAGATTTTATAAATGACTTTATAAAATTACGCATTCTGGGAAACCAAAAAATATTTTTGTGTCTCTTCTAAAGTCTTCTCGATACTTAAGTGCTTTACTTTTTCATGCATGCTCTGTATTATTTTGTAGCGTATCGCATTCGGCACTACCCATCATCTTTTACCTTTCTCTTTACGATAAAGCCTCTCATCTTCTACCGTATACTCTTCATTCAAAACATTGTCGCCATTTTTAACTTTATTAATAATCTCTTTTATTTTCTCGTCCTGTTGTTGCGTGCTATAAATCCAATCGCTTGTCTCTAATGTTGTCTTCGATACCTTTAACGATGCTGTGTCTAACTCTTCAGTATTTTCGTTAGGTATTCTACTTAAAAAGTCAATATGTTCCATGCGCCGACCTGGACGATGTTCGAACGTTACATCAAAATCTTGGATTCGTAACCACCAACGCGCTATTCTCGGTATGAGCTCTCTCTTGTTCATTGTTGACGTTACCGCACTACAATCGGTAACTACGACGACATGCTTACCCTGCACATAAAATTTAAAACGTTCCAAGCTGCTAACTACTGCCAACGCCTCAAGCTCGTAACTATGAAAGTTTCTTTCGCAATCAGTTGTAGGCCTGCTGTAATAAGCCACTGGCTTCCAATCGCCCTCATCATTTTGCATTAACACGCCTGCTATGCCCACTGAACTTGCATCTGTGTGAATTTGATGTTCTGCGTCTACTCTATATTTTGTCATTACAAGTTCTGACATTAAAGCTTTTTTCAATTTGCTAAAAGCTATCTCTTGCTGTTCAGCCCACTCAAATGGTTGGTCTTTTCGTAACAATTTTCTCAGTGCTTCGCTAATAATTGAATACCCCGGAACAAACCGACGGAAGTATCCGCTAAGACCAAGAAACTTTCTCACATCCGTTAATGTCTTCGGCGTAGGAAAACATTCGATCGCTAATGTCTTTATACTTCCTAGGCTCACGCCATCTTTATGTAATTTATGCCCTAAGAACTCTATAGTCTCCTTCAGGAACTCGCATTTGTTTACGTTTAGTGTTAACTTTAGTTGTCGCAATGCCTCAAATACTCTGCTTAATTTCTCGTACATTTCGTTAATACTATTACTGCCTACTAATATATCATCCATATAATGGATCATGTCACCTGGTTTTACCTTATCCGCTATACACTGCATTAACCTTTGGAATACGGCTGGCGCATTCTTAAGCCCGAATGGCATTCGTTTGAATTCGTATAAGCCCTCAGTGGTAATAAAAGCTGTAAATTTTCTACACTCCTCTCGAATAGGTACCTGATAATATCCACTATTAAGATCCAGTATTGAAAAATACTTAAACTTCATAGCTTCACTTAAACGTTCTTCAATATTCGGAGTCGGATAAATTTCTTTTGCTGTATGTTTATTAAGTCGCCTATAATCGACACAAAGGCGTTCTCCTCCGTTCTTTTTCGCTACTAGTACAACTGGACTCGCATACTCAGAATGGGACTTAGTAATAATGTCACACTCGAGGAGATCATTTATCATTTTCGATATGATGCACTTCTTCGGCTCTGGAACTCTATAAGGCTTTTGTGCAATCGCTTCTTTTGTCGTCAACTCGATCTTCATATCGATCACGTTAGTTAATCCAATATCATGCAAATTTTCAGCGAAAATGTCGCAATCTTCGTTAAGAAACTTTTGTAACTTATCTTTAGTTTGATCGTCATTAACGTTACAAATTATGTTACTTGAATTTGCTTTTGCAGCTTGCGTTGTAAACTCAAAATTTTTATTTGAAATTTCTATAATAACATCTCTACCTTGAAATATATCTTGACCAAGAAGAATGTCCGTCGACAAAATATCGTCATGGACAATAAACAAATCTAAATTCAAAACCTCATTGTCCAAACCGATGTTTGTGTTTATCTTTTCTGTCAAACAATTTTTACC
This sequence comes from Anastrepha ludens, assembly GCF_028408465.1. Lineage (NCBI taxonomy): Eukaryota > Metazoa > Arthropoda > Insecta > Diptera > Tephritidae > Anastrepha > Anastrepha ludens. Next base: position 94,180,636 of record NC_071503.1, on the reverse strand, counting down.
GCCACTAATACCATAAATAATCATTGCACATTTCTGATATGGTATCGCTAAAGTATTTGCTACTGAACGCTTTATCATGCTGCACTCACTTCCCGTATCAATAAAAGATAAAAAGGTCTTCCCGCTTATTGAAATATATTTTTCTCCAAATTTAATTTCCTGGTTGATTTGTGCTCGTTTCACATTAAATTTTTTTCCGCAATTTACCGGTTCACCGTCACCATGAAATTTAGTACAGGCTTTACACCGACGTGGTTGTTTTTGCTTCTTACAATTTCGTGCGATATGTCCTAATTCTTGGCAATTATAGCACTTTGAACTCGTTTTATCGTAGCCACTTTTTTCGTTTTCGTTCTTAACCCAATTCACGTACTGTTTATCAGCCGTTTCGTTTCTTATAGTTTTCGTTAACACCGAATTTTGTAAATATTCCTCAATCGTTTCACGCATTTCTTTTAATGATTTAAATCGTACCGCCGATATAGCAACCTGTAGTTCTCTATGTTTCAACCCGTCACGCAAATATTTTATGATCGCACTTTCACTCAGTCCATAACGCCGACCAAGTCCACTCACTCTAAAACAATAGTCCATTATTTTCTCACTTTGCTTACGTGTAGCATTCGACATTTTAATATGCACTTCTGCTTCATTTAGTTTATACCCAAATTCTTCGACTAAACTATTCGAAAAGTCATTCCAAGTCGAATGAAACTTAGGTGATGCATCTAGCCACAGTCTCGCAGCACCCTTTAATTTGCTATATACTGCTAAGAGTAAACATTTCTCATCCCATTGATATGCTTCAATGGCACTGTTTACCCTATCAACGAATTGATCTACTGTTAAAGAGTTTTCGCTTGTTGGGTCATATTCAGGAATTGTCTCGGCAATTTCCTTTACACTCACACTTCGGCCCGCTGTCACACTCGAATTTTGTGGTGAGTTTATTATTCTATCTGCACCAACGCTATCACGTTCTCTCTCTACACTCGCGTTATTATAGTCTGTTTGCCTTTGGTCAGCTAAATCTTTAACAGCTGCCATCATGCTTCCTAACATTACACGAAATTCGTTTACCTGAGCTTGCAACGCACTTTCGCTACTTTGAATTTCTACCTCATCGGCATTCACGCATTCCGATAACCGAAGCATCAGTTCATTTCTCGTACCCGCAGTTGAGAGCTCGCGAGCGCGCAATTGCTCTTTAACTTCATCCACTCTCAATGAATTTATTTTTCTCAGCGGCATATTGTGTTCTTCTAATGTGTCTCTCTTTCTCGATTGTTCTTGAATTTCCGCGAATTTCAACACGCGCGACACCCCGACGACGCAATTTCGATATGTATATATATATATATATGTGCAACAAATACTCGTAAATTCATACGCGCATTATCACAACAATATACTTTTATTTGTCTTTGTACGCAAATGCAACAACAATACACTACTTCTTTCGCGTCTCTAAGCCACTTGCGCATGTACCTACATATGTATGTATCTACAAATGCTCATATGTATATTCGTACGCGCATTCACATACCTACGCAGTTTTTTTTTTTGTCCTTCTAAATTGTTTACTTTTTGTACTTTATTATGTGCAACTAAACGTATACTCATACGCAAATTTGCAACAACCACAATACACTTAATACACTTGCTCTTCTTCGCTTAGGTTTCAATCTTACTTCTGACCTGTAAGGATGGCTCTTAAATCGTGACTGTTTTATTCATCATTGTCTACATTTACATTTCAGTTAGGAATTCATTTTAAAGTATATTTACATATTTAGATAAAAGAGAGTAACAGTAAGCTAAGATAATAATTTAGCTACATCGCAGGGATGTATTTGGGATGTAACTACTTGAATAGGTCATTGGATTTATGACCTTACACAATATAATAAAAACGTATAAGTCTGTGTACAGTCTTAAAACATATGAAAAAGCCGTACAAATAATATATAAACACAAAAATTCATATTTTATTGGATAGCCACTTTATAGAGGGAGTTCATTCAATCTATTTGGCATTGAGTTTACTTTTCTGTTTCCTCAGTTGTAATCTTCGCCCATTCTGTCCGAATAACACTTCGCGAAGCCTCCTTACTTCTAATTACATGCTGCTGAATTCGTTTTTCTAATAGATCCCACAGATGGTCAATAGTATTGTGATCGGGTGAGAATGGGCCGGTTTTATCTGTTTGGGAACGTTGTACGAGAGCTAAAGCATGACGATCTCGGTTGTGTGTTTTCTTCTTGATAATCCAAGATTTTCAGCACTCTGTTTCGATTTCCGTTTTATAATGTTCAATGTACTCCCATTTACCAATTGTCGATTCAATCAATTTTAATTCGCCACTTGCCACCATGCATCCTACACCACAATTTCACTACCGTCGTGTTTGACTTGTGCCAAACAATTTGACGATCTCCTCTCCTAAAAATACAAAATTTACTTTCGTATGAAAAAAAAACTCTCAAGGCTTATTTATATATTTATTAGCGAATTCATCGAACTCTCGTCTGTTCACAAGTGAAATAAACGACTTTCTTCGAGCGACTACACTATGGTATCTAGCTTTTTGAAAATTTTTCTAACAGTTTCCGCACAAATAATTTTTTTTAAATGTTTGGTTAACTTTTTACAAACTTTTTTTAGGAAATAGTTCGGAATATTGATTATACTGCGTACTTCTCGGAACGATACTATGTACTCTTGGACGCCCACACCTCTGTTTAGATGCTAAAATCCCGGTTTGCTTGTAACCGCTATTACGCGTTAAACATGAAAGCATGCTTGCCAATTGGAATTTAAGAGTGCTCTGTCCAATCCATAAGAAGGGTGATCCTACAATCTGTGCCAATCATCGCGGGATTAGGATGTAGTGTGGGTACTGTGTGAGAGGCCGAAAGCCCACCGTTAACCAAATGATGGGACCTTATCAGTGTGGACTTCTTAAGCTGATGGTGGAAAAGAATAAAACTAGACTAAAAAACTAGCACTTTACAAGGCTCTCATTATATCGGTCCTATCGTATGGCGAAGAAGCTTGGACGATGACAATGTCCGCTGAGGCGTCCCTTGGAGTGTTTGAGAGAAAGATTCTGCGGAAGATTTTTGTACTTGTGCATGTTGGCGACGGCGAATAAACGCAGGCGCTGGTATGGCTTTACGACGACATAGACATAGCGCAGCGAATAAAGATCCAGCGTCTATGTTGGCTAGGTCATGTCGTCCGAATGGATACAAACGTTCCGGCTTTGAAAGCATTCGATGCGGTACCAGCTGGTGGTAGCACAGGAAGAGGAAGGCCTCTTCTGCGTTGGAAAGACCAGGTGGAGAAGGACTTGACTTCACTTGGTGTGTCCAATTGGCGTAACCGGAGTAACCGGCTCGAGAAAGAAACGACTGGCGCGCTTTGTTAAACTCGGCCAAACACGCGTAAGCGGTTCTCGCGCCAATCAGGACGAAGATGTTACCTAATAATACGTTCACATATAAGTAGATGATCTACTTTTTCGCGCTTAATTCATAATCCGTAATTAAAGAGCGCGATTTCCCATACAAAATTTCTCTCACAAAATCTGAGAGTGTAAAATAATCCTAGATAGTACCTATACTTATTGACATACAACCCTGTGTTTTCTGTGTTATCGATAATTATTATTACGAATGTAAGGAGAAACGTCAAAATAAAAACTAAATTAAATAGATGCCGGCAAAGAAAACACGTCTGTAAATATAATTCTAATAAAATTTTTGTTAAATATTATTAATTAAGGATCCATTTTACAGAAAAAAGCGTGTGTTCATAAACGTTTTATCCTCTTATTACTTATTATAAAATGTAATATCGAATTTTGCATGCGTTTTGCTGCCATTATTTTTTGCAACCTCAGTAAACGTCGTATACGGATTTCCTCCAACTGTTTATTATTAGCAGCCAATGGCACAATTTAAATTAGCTATTCCTTCGTCTTAAATTTTCTTCATATCATTAAAAATAATTAAAGCAACCAAAAACACCGAACTATTCCACCAAAATAATTTCTATGAAGAAAAACCTTTCACAACAGTATTGACGGCTGATTGTAGATTTTGCAGGTAATCTGCCATATGTGAACGGGTAGATTAATTTGGTGGACTTATAGGTGATTAATGCATATATGAACATGTTATAAAAGAGAGTTTTAGAATCAGCTGATCTCAGCTGTGGGCATTTTGTGACAACCAGGTGAGAGTGTTTTTACTTATGGACCTGTACAATGACTATATATACACGCACTTCTTCCATTATGTGAACGTCAAGATACTGAATCAGTCAAGGCGTCACTGTGACGTCAGGCTCCGAGAGTATACAAACAATAGGAATGGTAATAACTTGTTTGTTAAGAAAGCAAAAGATACTACCAAACACAAAAATTATACACATACAAACGCATGCTTACCACGCGGTCTTTCGAATAAAAATGCAAAAGAACTACAATCGGAAACTATATACTTATTTCATTTTGTTTAAATGTCCCGAATAGCAATATTACCAAGCCATTTACTGAATTTTGACAAACATGTAATTTATCTTCATTTTGTGTGTTTTGTTTATTTGTTTTCTACTATTATTGTGCCTGACGCCACACCAAAATAACGGTTTTCGCAAGGCGCGATCCATATCTATTATTTACGCATCAAACTTAACTGTTCCATCTTTTCCAATGAAGTGGAATTCGTTATCTCATCCATCTTCCTTAATTTTCTGCTAACAACAGAACTCACTAGAAGAAAATTACTATAGTTATTAAGCACATGTATATAAGCAGAGGTGAGTTCGTATAGGGTATTCAGTTGGAAATTGAACTTGTAAGCGAATAAACGGAAAGTAATATAATGATTCAGTGTAAAGCTGAACGTGGACATTTAGAAGTAAAGGGATGTAAATAAATCAAACGAAGTGTTGTATCATTCATTTTTGTGTTTTGTTCGACCACCCAGTGATCGAACTTAGAGAGTTATTGTAAGAGATTTATTTGTTATTATAAGTTTAACGTAAGAAAATTCGTAACAATATATTTCAAGTATGTAAATAATTAAACTCACTGGGTGGTTTACATCCTGGCGTTAGTAATGCATCGTTAATTATTGGAATCGAAATCAATTGCTTTTTTTCTGCTTGCGCATTCTGTACAAAATTGGTAATCTTGCCTGGTCTATTTTACTTTTCATTTATTAAATTGTTCATTCTTATTCAGTTATTTGCAACTGTTGAGCAGTTATAACAAGAGTAAGTTGCCCTGTATACTTTATATTTTATTTATATTACATAAAGTGCCATCTATCAAAGCGGAGCTGTGAAAACCAATTTTTCCCGGTGAAGGCGAAATCACATTTAAGGCCACACCAATGTGAATGTGGCAGCAGTTGTACAAGAACAGAACGTTACAAGTATTTTGTTTTTGCTTTTTTGGCACAAGTGTCAAAATAATTATTTCCTACGCGAATTGGATCGTAAATAGTAAATGAACGTAAGCAAAGTTTATTGGGTGTTACATTGTCCGAAGTAAATTTGTGTTGTTAATAGCAAAAATAGTTAACAACTGGGATTATTAATTATTCCAAGAATTCGCAGAATTTATAATAACACAGTTTTCAAGATTGTTATTAAATGAAAATGGAGTGCAGGTAAAACGAAATTTCCGGAGACATTGGTATTTTCTTAATACCTTGCAGACACAAATTATGCATGTCAAGTATCATCATCAACAATTTACGAAAAATTCAGAGTGGTGTAGTACTTTCAGTTTGGATTCATCACTTGCGGTCCTGCGCTGTGGTGAAGTGCATGTAAGCAATACTTGCCTCTACTTTTATTTAGATACTATTTCCTAATATATGCAGCGCCTGTTATGAAGATTTCGTAACTCAAAATTGAAAAGTTGACGAAAAGCTAGTGGACAACAGGATGCCGTTAAAATTCTCGACTATTTAAGAACGTTTGACAACAAATATTGCAGCCGATTTCAAGGAACACATGCACGGTAAGTCAATTCTCTTCTGTGTTACATCATTTAATTCGCTAATATAATCGTATTATTTTTTATTAAGTTATATTTTGGTTTTAGATCATTTTATTTGTTATATCATTAATATATTGCTAATATTAGCGCTAAGACAATAGTCGGTAAGAACCTTTGTGCTCTTTCACTAAAGGTTTAAATGATTAAATAAAATTCAACTATATCCAACGTTGAAACTTGTTTTTATCACATAAGAATATATGTACATTTATATTTAATATCGTTAAAATTATAATTTATCACATACTATGTATGTGTAAAAGAAAGTACAAAATCAAATGGTATTCTTAAAACACAAAAAAAAATAATTTCTTTCTGAACAGTTTGGAAAAAGGATTTAATTAAAATGCCGGATTTGCAAATTTTATTTAAGCTTAAAGGTTGACAAACCAAATTTGTTCATTTCATTTTGTTTACTTAGCTTATAGACTTGATCTTGACTATGGCTATGAATAGACTTGTTGGATAACTATACGAATTACATTCGTTCAGTAATACACAAAGCCAGCTTTATAATGATATAACTACATTTATATATATACTAGCGGACCCTCACCCGCTGGGTGAAAGAAAAATATAAATGAAAAGTGTTCTTTGTTTTTTTCTTGTTTCATCATTTAATTCATGCTCGGCCATTATTTTCTGACTTGTTCTAATAACAATGTTTTATTTATTTTAGTGACTTACTCAAATGATTGTAAACGAACAACTTATTCTAAAGCCTTCTGATACACAAAATTTTTGGTTTTATTTTCATGCGGTGTATAAATATAAAGTAATGATGGTTGTCATGTCGGTCTCCTTGCCGCGGGGATGAGGCTTAAGTGGCGAGTTAACCCCATTCTATGGATATTAACTTACCACGAACTAAGAGGGCAGCTCCATATAGGAATTGGGTATCCACTCAACCGCGGAACGGCGGAATTGGTGACCACCCAAGTACTATGTGGAGAGTACCGTACCGACAACCTGGCAGGAGGCATAAAACGCATTTTCCTACAATGTGGAGGCTAACCAAGGATCTCTCTGCACGAGGTAACCCACTTCTGGGAAATCCTCCCGTCGAGCAATCGACGGCTCGGGCATCGGATGTGCAGGCCCGAACCCCACACTCCCCTATGACCGGAACTGCCACCCAGGGTTCCGGAGGAAGCGCACTACTAGTGGTGAAACATGGCACATTGGCTATGCCAATGGAGAGCCGAGTGAGTGTGAGCGATATACCGCCGTCGAAACGATCTGAAGCAACCGAACAAGTTGTGGAGGATGTGGAGATGGCGGACAATCTCTCAGTAGACTCAGACGGATCTCTGGTACCGAGTAAGTCTTTGCCAACGGTTAAACCTGGTGTGAATCAGGTAAGTACCGGTAAAAATACTGAAGTTATTGGAGATTCGAACGCAGGTGTTGGTTTAACCGCAAGGCAGATCAAACGAAGAAAACAGAAGGCGAGGCAAGCCGAAGCACTAGCTAAGGCAAGGACTCAACCTCCGTCAACTTCGACACCTGTAACGGAAACGGGAAAGCGTGGCAGAACAGAGGATTCCTCTGTAGCGCTGCGGTCTTCCGGAAACGAAACGGGGTCTGTGCCAACGACCGGGAAGAGGAGAAAGGCAAAGAAGAGGAAAGTCGAGAGACGGAATTCGGAAATGCCTGCATCCTCGATCCAATCCAAGGCAGACAAACCTTTGCCTGACAAGGCAGAGGCTAAGGGACCTCAAATGTCGAATGACACTCTTCCGTCAACGTCTGGCGAATCATTCGCGAGAAAGGCAGCAAAGGCAATAACGGTGGAGATACATACGGACAAACAAGATGGTCTACTGTCCAAAGGGCAACAAGACTATCTTGACAGCTATCTTTGGAAAGCTATCGGTGAGTCGAAAGACGCGCCGACGTTCGAGGGGAAAAGCGTGGTGGACGGCATCGTAAAGGTGCACTGTTCCAATGCCTTTTCCCGAGAATGGCTAGAAAAAGCGATAGCAAAGATTCCAGCCTGCGAAAACAGCAAGTTTATTCTTGTTGAGAGTAGCAAAGAAAGGCTGGTACGAGCGAGTGTCTGGGTTCCGGGTCCTTCCTGTAATTCAGCAGAACTCCTCAAGCGCATCCGTGTTCAGAACAAACATCCTGACACGACTCTCTGGAGAGTATACTCGTGCACCAGGCAGAAATCCGCTACCACTTCGGAAGCGGGTTCCCACCTGGTACTGGGTATCGATCTTGGGTATCGATCTTGGGTACCTCAAGGTTCTTAAGTCGAAGTACGGGTGCCGTCCTCACCTACATCCGGGGCGGATCCACTTCCGTGTCCAGGATAAGGTGGAGGACAAAGCGTAAATATACTCAGTCTCACGACTGAAGTAATATTTACACAGATAAATCTGCAGCATAGCAAAGCGTCTACGGCTCTCCTGTGCCGTAGGCATGCAAAACTGCACACAAACCCACACATAATACTAATACAAGAACCATGGGTATGTCACAAGCGTATCTGTGGTCTAAGTGCTATGTCGTGGGGACAAATACTTCATTGTGAAGGGAATGTGAGACCGCGAGCATGTATTATCATGCCGAGGTTGATCGAACACACGATGTTAAAAGAGCTATGCTCCGGAGATATCGTTGCTGCAAAAATAAAGTACTTGAAAAGTGGGAACAGTGTCGAAGCTATCATAGTTTCGGCCTACCTACCCTACGACTCTTTACAGCCACCTCCTTCGAGGGAGCTAAGAGAAGTGGTCAAGTACGCAGAATCCAATAATCTGGGGCTAATAGTGGGCTGTGATGCAAATTCACAGAACATTGTGTAGGGAAGCAGCAAATGCAACCCCAGAGGTCTCAAGTTACTGGATTTTATCCTGTCATCCGATTTGGTCATCCAAAACACTGGTAACAAACCAACTTTTGTGACCAGAAGGAGACAAGAGGTGATTGATTTAACACTTACCAATAGGTCAGTTGGAAATCAAATGAACCGATGGCGAGTTTTGGAAGAGAACTCTCTTTCTGATCATCGTCTTATCGAATTCCGACTGGGAATTGACACAATATCAATACCTTCCGGTAGGAATCCTCGAAATGTGGACTGGGACAGGTATGGTGAGCTTGTAACAGAGCGATTACCAAACCTGAAAAAACTCAAATCAGCTGAAATGATTGAAGATGCGACTAAGAAATTAGAAGGTACTTTAATTAATTGCTTTGAGGAACTGTGTCCACTCAGGCAAAGCAGACAGGGGAAAGCGGTTCCTTGGTGGAACCCTGAACTGTCGAAGCTTCGTGTACGGTCCAGGAAACTTCTTAATAAGGCCTTGAAGACCAAAACAGAAGAGGACTGGGCTAATCATCGACTTACACAGAGGGAATATAAGAAAAAAGTACGGAGAGCCAAACTTGAATCCTATAGAAATTTCTGCAGTAACGTCGAAGAAATGAGGGAAACAGCGAGACTTTGTAAGGTCCTTCATTTAGACCGCTCAGTAAGGCTGGCTTTCATTCGAAAACCTGATGGTTCATACACCATTTCCAAATCGGAAACGTTTAATGCTCTACTCGAAACCCATTTTCCGGGTAGTAGAACTCTCTGTGAAGTTGAGAGTGGCATGAACAATGACGGTGGCAACGATGGAACCTCTAGGTACAGCTGGTATATTGCTAGTCGGATAGTGACAAGGGAATCGATAAGGTTTTCCTTATCTTCCTTTGAGAACTTTAAGTCACCTGGACCTGACGGAATATATCCAGCAATGCTTAAGAAAGGAGGAGACAGGCTGATTAAGGCCCTGAAAAGGATCTTCACAGCCTGTCTTGCATTTGGTTATATACCATCCCAATGGCGACGCGTAAGAGTAGTATTTATTCCGAAACCAGGAAAAGATGACTATTCCCGAGCAAAAAGTTTTAGACCAATCAGTTTGACATCGTTCATGTTGAAAAGTCTGGAACGAGTGGTGGAGAAACATATTCGAGTGGAGGTATTGCCGAGAAGTCCACTTAGTAGAAATCAACACCCTTACCAGAGTGGAAATTCATGTGAATCAGCCTTACACGATCTTGTTAGCAAGATTGAAGCTGGGCTGGAAGCTGACGAATACACAATGGGCGTGTTCGTGGACATTGAGGAGGCTTTTGATAATGCCACTTTCGGCTCGATATGTTCTTCTGCCGAACGTCACGGAGTTAATCAAGCCATTATAAAATGGATATACTCCATGCTCTCTGAGAGGCTGTTAACCGCTGGTGGGAGCGATGACGAGCAAATCACCGTCAGGGCCAAGCAAGGATGTCCCCAAGGGGGTGTTCTTTCTCCGCTGCTGTGGTGCTTCGTCGTAGACTCCCTATTAGAAGAGATGCAGGAACTCGGTTTTCACGTCCAAGCATATGCGGACGACGTCTGTGCGCTAACATCGGATAAATCCTTAAGGAGGCTTTGCACGAAAGTGCAGAGGATTCTTGACAAAATCGATGATTGGTGCATGAGACAAGGTCTTTCCGTTAATCCGAACAAAACAACCATAGTCTTGTTTACGAGAAAACGGAAATTGGACGGACTCAGTCTTCCAACACTGAAAGGTGTGACACTTGGTCTTTCCAACGAAGTTAAATATCTAAGAGTAATCTTGGATAAGAAGCTGACCTGGGAGACACACGTTTCACTGAAGGTGAAGATTTTTCAGCAATGCCGTAGAGCCTTTGGCAAAACTTGGGGTCTGAAACCTGCTGTGGTCCTATGGATATACACGGCACTTATCAGACCAATCATCACTTACGCTTCTGTGGACTGGTGGCGACGGAGCATGGTTAAGTCCACAATCCGGGAACTATACAGGCTGCAAAGAAGTGTATGTTTATGCATCACGGGTGCCATGAGTACAACCTCTGGTGATGCCCTAAATGCTATGCTTGATTTGCTCCCCCTGGATCTTAAGATACAGCAGGAAGCAATAAAAGCAATGTGTAGACTCCATAAATATGGTTTCTGGCACGAAGATGGAACTTCGGGACACAGAGAAATCTTTAAGTTGCTGTCGGAGCAGTATCCACTGTTTTTGGCACCTAAAGATGACCTGATACCCACAGTTTCATTCGGAAGGAAATTTGATGTCAGATTTCCATTGCGTGAGCAATGGAGCAATCCAGAATGCATGCAGGGAGGTTTGACGGATATTTTCTTTACCGATGGGTCCAAGACTGAAATAGGGTCTGGAGCCGGATGGTACTTAAACGATAGTAATAAGTATCACTATGCTATGGGGGGAATGGCAACTGTTTTCCAAACAGAAGTTTTTGCCATCCTAAAAGTAGCCGAATGGATAATCGAGAGGATATGGAGCGGGAAACAGATTGGAGTCTTCAGTGACAGTCAGGCTGCATTGAAGGCCCTGGAGAACGCGAAACAAACCTCAAAGATTGTTCAAGAATGTAAGAAGAAGCTTAATTCTGTCGCAAGATAAAACAGGCTTGTACTTATATGGGTTCCGGGACACTCCGGTGTTCAAGGAAGCGAAATTGCCGACGAATTGGCCAACCGTGGATCAGCGGCGCCCCCACAGGGGCCAGAGCCAATAATCGGAATCAGTTCCGCAGGAATCAAGAATTGGATCAACGATTATGTAGACAATCTACATAAAGAGCGATGGTCCGGTCTAGAACGCTGCAGAACTGCAAAGTGTTTTGTGACAAGTCCGAACAGAAAACTGTCAAACTTTCTACTAAAACTTAGAAGGAAAGACATTCGGTTGATGGTCGGCATCATTACAGGACACAACCCATGGGGTCAGCATATGACCACCATTGGAATCATCGAGGACCCGGTATGCCTGTCATGCTTGGAGGAGGCGGATAGCACTGAGCACTTTCTCTGTGAGTGTCCTGCCTTTGCTAGAGCGTGACTACGAGTGTTGGGTCCCGATGTCATGGGAATGAGTAATATTCGTTCTCTAAAACTGGAGGATATTTACAGATTTGCCAAAGAATCTGGAAGATTCTCACAGGACTAACTATCTCTATCTCTGTCTCTATTCTTTCCTACCTCTTTCTCTGATACTTTTCTCCCTCCCTCCTTGACTATCTACCCCCTTTCCAGAGCTTTAAATACAATGGGCTTTTTAGCCTGAGTGTTTTAGGAGCCACCAAATCTCCTGGTGCTCCTTGGCTTGACCTCTTCAACTTCAACGATGCTTTCCCTACTCGAGAACATCCTACATACAGTTGCCCATGTCCAAAGCATGGATAAGTTAGGTCAATTCCACATAATTTAAGTGTTTGACCTTGAGACTTATTGATTGTAATAGCAAAAGCAAGGCGAATGGGAAATTGAATTCGCTTAAAATCAAAAGGCAAATCTGTTGAAATGTTGTAACGTCACTAATTTATCGATTATCACACAACGAATTTTTGCGCCGTATCTCATCTCTAATATTAATACCAATCTCTCTTTCCTTTTTATATTTGTACGCTTAACAAACCACATTGAAATTCGGCAACCTAATTTGAAATAAAGAAATATCAGTAATTCGCGATATTTACCGAATAAAAAGTATATAGGTGTTTTCTTTATATTATTGGAAGAGGTCACTCGATCCAACAATTGATAGCAGTACAAGGTTTTCAGTAATCATCATAAATACTCAAAATGGCTACTTCCACGCACAATCGTATTGAGGCACTTACAAAAAGCAATTACGACACGTGGTGTCTTCAGGCACAAGCAGTGTTAATAAAAGCCGAATTATGGGATTATGTTAGCGGTGCGACGATTTTAGCATCCACAGCGACTGCTGAGCAACAAGCTCAATTCAATAAAAAGGACATGATGGCAAAAGCCGAGCTTAAACAATTAAAAGGCTGTTCAACAACAAAGCAAGTGTGGGATAAACTAAAAGCAACCTATCAAAGCACTGGCCCTGCAAGAAAGGCAACTCTTCTAAAACAACTTATATTGCAAAAAGCATCTACGGCAGATGATACAAGAGACCATCTTAATAACTTCCTCGATATAGTTGACAAACTGGCCGACATGAATATAAAAATCAATACGGAGTTGCTAAGCATCATGATGCTCTATAGCCTTCCGCCAAGTTTCGAAAATTTTAGAATAGCTATTGAATCCAGAGATACACTTCCTAGCCCCGAAGAGCTTAAAGTTAAAATAATCGAGGAAAATGACGCGAGAAATAGCACAAAAAGTGGCGAAGGAGCGTTTTACACGAAAAAAAAAACGCGAACATGTACTGTCAATCATGCAAAAAGAAAGGTCATACGACAGATACATGCTGGAGTAAAAAGAAAACAGGCAAAAATAATGCAAAAAGCTTCAACGTCACACACAAATGTATGAATATTACCTCTCCCAATACATGGTGCTTAGACAGTGGAAGCACCTCCCACATGTGTGCTCAGAAAAGCTATTTCGAAACAATGTGCGCTGAAAATGGATCACTAAAGTTAGCATCAAATAGTCACACAGTAAATGTCGAAGGAAAAGGCAAAGTACAAGTCAACATTAACAACGAGAAATACAATTTACTCAACACCCTGTATGTACCCAACCTATCAACAAACCTATTGTCAGTATCAAAAATCACTGAAAAAGGAAATTGCGTAATTTTCACAAATGAAAAAGCTTTCATAAAAGATAAATCTGGTAATATGACATTAATCGCTGAAAAAGAAAATGGTCTTTATTATACAACGAACGAAAAAGCAAAAATTGTTCACACCACTGAAAACAAAATTGAAATGTGGCATCGAAAATTAGGACACCTAAATGAAAACGACCTATGGATCTAGGAAATGAGAACTTATCTAAGTGCGAAGTCTGCATAAAAGGTAAGATGACTCGATCACCATTTACCTCCATAGAAGGTGTTAAGTCTAGCCAGCCATTAGAAACAATCCATAGTGACGTGTGTGGCCCCATACAAACCGAATCTTTAGCCGGAGCCGTATATTTCGTAACATTTATGGATGACTTTACAAAATACATATATTTCATGGCTCATAAGAACGAAGTTTTCCAAAGATTTAAGGAATACAAAAATGAAGTTGAAAACTTTCACAACAGAAAAATAAAAAGTTTGCAATCTGACAATGGCACAGAATATTGCAATCGCGAATTTGATCACTGCCTAAAAGCAAACGGAATAAAAAGAAGACTGAATGCACCCTACACACCCCAGCAAAATGGGCAAAGCGAAAGAAAAAATCGATCGTTGCTGGATAAAGCCCGATGCCTGATGATAGAGGGAAACATACCCCAGAAGTTATGGGCGGAAGCGGTATATACTGCTAACTATCTACTAAACAGAAATCCCGCAAAGGCACTTAAGGGCTGTACACCACACGAAAAATGGATAGGACGTGCGCCATCTGGAAATCACTTACACGTTTTTGGTAGCAAGGCATTCGTGTTAGACAAACTTAGAAAGGGTAAGTTTACACCAAAGGCTACAGAAGGTATTTTTGTCGGTTATGCACAAAACGCAAAAGGTTTTCGCATATACTTACCGAAAAAAAAGGATATCATAATTAGTAGAGATGTCAAAGTAATTGATAAAATGTATTATCAGATAAACACAAATGAAACGAATAGCTATGTCAATCAATCAAATACAGATGAGGTTGGACTGCAAAAAGAAGACCTGTCTAAAAGTAGACCTATGTATTGAGTTCACATCAAAAGAAACAGACCGTGAAGAGATAATTTCTGAAAATTCCCATATCCCTGAAACCATATCCTACCAAGGTACACAATCTGAAACAGAGAGTAATACTAGAACCATAAACGAGCTAGAAAACGTTGAAGAATCCTAAAGTGAGGAAAATGCTCAAAGCACGAAAGAATTGAATACCGGCAGAGAAAATCAGAGACCTCTCCGAGATCGAAAACATCCAAATTGGTTAGATGACTATGCAGCCGATGAGGAAGAAACATCTGATGAGTACCTATCAAATTTTTGCGAAAGAGGCATTGATGAGTCAACGTTTATGTGTCAAACCGAAGAAAAAGAATGGCATAATGCCATCAAATCGGAACTCAGAGCTCACATAAAAAATTGTACATGTACAAATTGTACAAATAAAAGATAAAGAAAAAGAAAGAAATGTAGTTGATTTCAAAATGATACTCAAAGAAAAAGGGGATGCCAAAAAGGCCCGCCTTGTCGCACCGGAAATCTCACAGAGACCAGGTGTAGACTACCTTGAAACTTGGGCTCCAGTTGGAAAATTGAGCTCTATTAGGCTATTGATATCAATTGCTGCTCAAGAGAACCTAACGCTTCATCAATTAGACGTTACTACGGCATACCTAAATGGAGACTTAGATGAGCGAATAATAATGAAGAAACCCGAATACCTAGAAAAATATATCGCAGAAATTTTAGTTAATGAGAGCGAAAATGAATGATGAATGAATGCTAAAATAAATCAACAATTCTTCAAAGGAAACGGTGTGTGTCTTCAAAAAGGCATTATACGGGTTAAAAAAATCCGGACGACAATGGTATAAAAGGTTGGACTCCGAATTAAAGAAACTTGATTTCAATCCTTCAATAGCAGACCCCTGCATTTACGTACTGCGGAAAGGAGGAGCCAAGATACTACTCGGGCTATATGTCGATGATATATTATTGGCGTATTCCTGCGAGCAAGCCTTTGAACAAATCAAGAAAAAACTGATGGCCACTTTTGAAATGAATGATATTGGGCCTGTACAAGATTTTGTTGGTATTGAAATAAACCAAACACATAGTACGATAACATTGAAACAAGAAAAATACATTGAAAAACTACTTGCGAAATTTAAAATGGAAGAATGCAAGAGTTGTGTTACACCAACAGAACCGCACCTAAACCTGGAAAAACTAGCAAAATGCGATGAAAGCTTACCTTACCGAAACCTGATTGGATCCCTGATGTTTTTGGCTGTAGCAATCAGACCAGACATAATGTTTGCCGTAAATTATCTTTCACAATTCAATAACTGTTATGGCACTGAGCATTTTAAATCTGCGAAACGCATTTTAAGATACCTTAAAGGCACCAAGGAAATAGGTTTAACTTTTGATAAAAATGCAAACAAAGAGTTGATCGGATATGCAGATGCTGACTGGGCAGCTTGTACCATAGACCGGATACTGTTTCATGATGTCAAATGGCATTATTAGTTGCGAATCCAGGAAGCAGAGGACCACAGCCATGTCCACAGCAGAAGCAGAATACATGGCGTTGTCGGATGCAACAAAGGAGACGCTGCACCTTAAACTTCTTCTTGAAAACATAGCTGAACGTAAGCAACAGGTTATTACCATTTTTAACGATAACCAAGCGGCACTAAAGCTATGCCAAAATACTATAATAAGCAGAAAAACAAAGCACATCGATTTGCGAATACATTTTTTGAGAGAACACATACAAAATGGAAGCATCGTGGTCAAATATCAAGACACGTCTGGAATGCCTGCAGATATCTTGACGAAGGGATTAAGCGGACTTCGACACCAAGAACTAAGAGACAATCTGGGATTAAAAATATAGTTGTGAGGAGGAGCGTTGTAACGTCACTAATTTATCGATTATCACACAACGAATTTTTGCGCCGTATCTCATCTCTAATATTAATACCAATCTCTCTTTCCTTTTTATATTTGTACGCTTAACAAACCACATTGAAATTCGGCAACCTAATTTGAAATAAAGAAATATCGGGAATTCGCGATATTTACCGAATAAAAAGTATATAGGTTTTTTCTTTATATTATTGGAAGAGGTCACTCGATCCAACATGAAATCATTGGAATGCGCGGAATCAAAACATCCTTACCTTTAAAATTGCCTTTCACAATTGTTGCTTCAATTACATTGTTCATTGTCCGTTTCACTGCTAATCTTGTCCCATTGCATAGTTTCGGCTGATTGATATTTCGCAACATAATGACCACTGCGCCGACTTTCAATTGCAAACGATGTTGTGGCAAGCCAGGCAAATTAAATTAATTCAAAAATTCATTTGGATAATTCACTACATCGTCGGAATTAGAGATTGAATCAATTGATTTATAGGTGACAACTTCACCTGGAATTTGAGTCAAAATACTGGCATTGATTTCATTGACATCGACATTTTTGGCAGCTAATATAACTCCCTCGCTTAGCCAATCTTGATTTCGATAGCTTTGTGCAATATTTGGGAATACATTTTGCACTAATTGTACTATTGATTCTGTTGCGGTACAAAAATTAGTTGGAAGTGTGATCATGCCTGTATTCTTATCAATTGACTTTCATCCATTTCCAATTTACAACAAATGTTCGGAAAATTCAGCAGCTGTTGGATCATTCTGTAACTGCACACGAACATTAGTAGTTAATGTGCAAGATTTAAGGCACGCTCTCAATTCATCAGCTGCTGTTGATTTGGGAATAACAGGCAAAGTTTGTCGAAAATCACCGGCCAATAGAATTAGTGCACCACCAAATATGTTTGTGTTATTTCGAAAATCTTTCAGTGTTCTATTTAAGGCTTCCAGTGATTTTTGAAATGAAAACTTCCTTAGAATCATTGGGAGTGATTTGAAACTCGATGAAACGAAAAAGCGACACTAAAAAGAGACATACACTCTTGGCTACGAAGCGTTATATGTTGATATACGTGTATGTGTGTGGCCGCGTACTGCTGAGCCACGCTAGTATAGTGAGTATTGTAGTATGTATACTACACTGCCTATTACTTGCTTTGGTGTTTAGTTCAAGCGTCATACGTATGTATGTTTGTATGTATGCTAGTACGTATGTGTGCGCGCCTGCGTATTACGGAGCCACGGTGAGCGAGAAGGCATTATGTATACCTATACTACACTACCTAATACTTGCTTAGACCAAGCGTCCTATGAATGTTTGTGTATATGTTAGTACGTCTGTGTAATATACGCGTTACGACGCTCATACTAGCAACCGCGTGTGCTGTATTGCGTCCGTATTTTTATATTCGTAACTATTTTCATTTTTAAATATTTACCGCAATTATGCCGAAAAATCATGCAGAAAAGTGTCGTGAATATCGACAGAAGCTAGGTAGGTAGGATGGTTGTCATAAGACACACTTAGACCTTTCGCAGGTCCATTGTGATACCACTGGAGCTTATCCTTACTCTACGTATTCCTTTTCAAACCATCCGGTTGCTTTAATAAACGAGCAGAGCTTCGTTTGTTTTAGATGGGCTATGTCCGCTACATCGGTTAGAAATGCTGTATCAAGAGTGCGCAGCCTTCTCATAGCTAGGCTTTCACACTCACATAAAAGGTGTCTGACTGTTTCCTCTTCTTCTGTATTAAGTCAGCTTCTACAGAAATCGAAGTACGGGAGTCCTAACCTTCTAGCGTGGCTGCCTATTAAACAATGATCAGGTAATTCAGACAATTCAACAATGAATCCACTGTGCAAAATAGTGAAAACGATCATCGTAAGTACATTAATATTTTCTATGACAACATCGAAACCAAAGCATTTGTATCATATTTTAGCTATCATAATCCACTCGTATCATTTGTTGAAATTGAAAACATTGAGGATGAATAATAATAAAATGAAGAAAATAAAATATGAACTTTATAGCAATATTATAATGAACCTATAATTATCCCGCTCCTAATGCTGCTTTCGTCTCATTCTCTCTCAATTTGTTTTAAGGAAGGTTTCACTTCTATCGCCTCTAACCGTTAGACTGGTATTTTTTTTTATGACCCATCGTACATTCATCCCATAAAATAATTTTACATGTTTGTAAAACCTTTCCCATTCCAGAATTTTTAGAAATGTTGCAAGTTGGTTCTTCATTTACGGGCATATTTAATGGTAACTTTAAGGTAGAATGTGCAGTGCGACCGACGTCCAATAAAGTTGCCGCTATTCCAGATGATGCCAAAGCCAATGCAATATTATTCTGTGATCGAATGGTGGCTAAAATTAACGACAACAAGCACGTTTTTCCAGTCCCACCAGGTGCATCTAAGAAGAATATTCCTCCTCTTTCATTTGCAACATTGTCTATAATTGCGGCATATGCCTGCCTTTGTTCTGTGTTTAATTTTGGTAGGTTTGTTGTTACAAATGTATTCAGATCATTTCGATCATATTCTTTTTCACGTCTTAATTCTGCATTGTATGCATCATGCATCGGACGATTTGGTGCGATCATACCTAACTCACTCAGGGTTTTATTTGCAATCATCAGGCAAAAGTCTTCGATTTTAATTAATGCCTCATTATATAATTCATCTGTATAATTCAAATTTGGATTTGCAGTAATGCGACGTACTTGATGTAGGATATCTTCTGTCATGTATTCTTGGTAAGTACTCCACAATTCTTTTGGGTTTGCTGGGAAACATGTAGCAATAATGATGGCAAATAGTGTTCTTATTTAGTGTGGAGAACTTGTTGCATATGCATTCATAAGAGTTGCATCCCACTGATTATCATTTTCAATTCTTTGCATGCTTGCTGATAAGTAAAACAAAGATGACCATTAACTCGTTTCAAACTTTCGAATGATCTTGGACCGGGAATATCAACTAAGAGTAAACGTAAATAGAAACATTCCACTTTACTTGGATGCACAGTGTAAAGTCGTCGAATTGCATCACCCAAATGAACACCTGGATATCCATATACAGGTATTCCTCGTTGCCTTCGTACCCAGGACCTTGATGATGCATTCCAAGCATAATATTTAAGAACATTTGAATAAAGCAATGTTCTTGCCAATGAATCTGTTTCACATAAGTTGAAAAATGCAGTTAGTGTTGTTGCTGGTGGTCGTTCGGCCATTTGTGGAGCAGTATTTTCAGTGAAATAAACACTTTGTTCATTTTCTAAATGGACTGTCAAATGAATAACAGCTAGATGGCGATCATGAATCGGAAATGATAATATTCTCCAAACTGCTTCGTTGCTACTAATGTATCTTCGCATTTGGTAATTAGTAATTTCATCATTTCGATTTACAACTCCAAATACTGCCATGTCAGTTTCTTTATTGTTATATTTGCATATGTATTTGATGGATTTTACAGAGTTACAATATTCAACATTTATATGTGCGTTAAATGTTTTCGACAATAATTTGGAATACGGAACTATCCAACGGTTATCGATCTCCACATCTTAATTATTTATTTTCACAGTGACTGTTTTTCCATTACCTTCTGGTGATCTTCTACGGTACAATGGATATCTATCATTTCCAGTCATTGTTTCAGCAATTGATTGCCTTGGGTAGTTTTTTGAACATTTACCATCAACCATGCATGGAGAATTTTGATTTAACGTACCACACGGTCCATGAATCATGTTTTTGGTTACAGTAGTATGTAATTCTGGATCTTCATTTATATCTGATTTTCAGCACATATAATATGATCAATTTTATCTGTGGTTAGTTTTTGTTTTAACCAAATCAAAATATGCGCTTGAGGCAAGCCTCTTTTTTGCCATTCCACAGAATACATGAAACATTATACATCTCCGTAAACTTTATGTTTTACAATGAAATCCATTAGAGACTGTAGCTTCGTCTAAACACTCTTGCAGTAATGTCATGCCTATCAGTAGCTGATTGCCCAGTATATAAATGATTCTTAATATCATCCCATTTCGGATTGCATGTGAAAGTTATGAATAAGTCGGGTCGACCATAATTTCTGACATAACACATTGCATCTTGGGCGTATTCATGCATATGCCTTGGACTGCCTGTATACGATGAAGGTTATATTACCATTTTACCAATGTTATTAACGTTGGTATCGTTGTTAATTGCATCTCGTAAATGTATGTATTCGTCACAGCGTAATTTTCTTTGGTTGAATCTAATGTAATTCAATCGTTCTGTTTCTATTTTCACATACATGTCAATGTACATTTAAAATGTGATTCTCTTGATTTTCTCTTATCATGATTCTGTATGCATAATAATTCATTGCGCTTACAATTTTATTTGTTTCTTGACCATTCGCTGGATTTATTTGTTTTATATCAATCGAATAACCATCTTCACCACGACAGAACATAAGAGGATATTGTAATGCATCATATTTTCGATGCGTTTCATTAACACGTTGCAGTGTATGATTTCTTCTTTGCAAAATAATATCTCTTGGTTGAAATTCTTCTCCAAATATAACAATTGCAACCTCGTTGCTTGAAGTTGGTTGATTGTATCTTCCACGATGTTCGCTGGCAGGCGTTTTATTTGCATCAATTTTAATTTTATGATTATCAGATGACAATCTTTCGATTCTTGTTTTAAAACTTTGCACCAAAACATTGTGTGTGTGTAATAAATCTTGTAACTCTCTCATAATGACTCTGTTTATGCACACCGTGCTTCACGATTTTTTTGACTTAATCTATCAGCATGATTTTCCTCACTTTCATTTTGTCTGTGATTTTGCACATTTCTATTGTGACGTGTATTACGTCCGATGTTAGCATGTCGTCTACCTCTTGGCATTTCTTTTACCGAATCAAAGTGGTCTTCTTTATGTCACTCTGAGCTCTTGATTGCTACTTTTCTTGTTTTTAAACTGGAATTCAAATTAACATACTGTTAGCGCCATCTTTTAAAAATATACAATAATTGAACTGTGAGCACGCGTTGAAATGAAAATTACACAGAACAGAAATGGGAAATGATCAGCAAAAATAATATATATTTTTGAAATTTTTCTTGAAAATATCTACGGAAAGTGTGAAAACAATCTTTTCTTAAATATCTTAAGTAAAAACTTCTAAAATATTAATTATTATTGCCGATTTCTGTTGTGTGTATTTTTCACACCATTTATTCACTGTTTCACTTGTTATGAATCATTTACAAAATTAATATATATTTTGTAAATTTTTCGTGAAAATATCGTTGGAAAATGTGAAAAGCATTTCTGTTCTCTTAAATATTTCTGACGCACTTTTTTTATTTCTTTGGTTAGTGCCTGGAAACTGCTTCACTTGAACACTTTATCAAATAAAACACTTTCTTGTTAGTTTTAACACTTACTTTCATTATGCACTATTACTGATAACCTTTGGTAATCTTCTAAGAGAACGGCCTTGCTTAAGTACTTTTTTAGCGACGACCTGTTCAGGTTCATTGAGCTAATGGTTTTGCTTGGTTATCCCGAAGTGTGGGTGTAAAGAAGAAGCATTTAAGCAAAGTGTTAAGTTAGTCACAGCAGCATTGTGTTACGATTAATTATTGCAGACGATCAGCTACAGCTGTGTCTGCTAATTTGTATGTTTCTATTCTATGCGAATGCATGCGTGCAACCACTGCTGTATGAATATATGTATATGTATGTATGTTTGCATTCCATTGAAATGTATGTAATGGAATGAAAATTTAGGCATAAATACTGCTGCGTTAACTTGAACATATCGCACCCTAAATACAAAAGGGTCACAACTCAAAATGTACCTTCTGCTCAAATATGAACGAGACGTTATCAAAAAAACGGTCCGCGGATGACATATGGCAAAAATAAATTTTTTGTTTTTTGGTAGGACTGTTATAAGCTTACATGGCAAATTTCAGCGTGATATGTCACATAGTTTGTTTTCTGTGCTACTGTAAACAAGTCAAGCTCGAGTGTGGAAAATTTTGAGTTGTGACCTTTTTGTATTTAGGGTGCGATATGTGAGTAAAACGTACGCTCCATGCAACCGTTTACAATAACA
Organism: Anastrepha ludens; assembly: GCF_028408465.1. NCBI lineage: Eukaryota > Metazoa > Arthropoda > Insecta > Diptera > Tephritidae > Anastrepha > Anastrepha ludens. The sequence goes on along the minus strand of NC_071503.1, from coordinate 94,157,824 downwards.
ACCACACGCGTAAACAGAACGCTGCCTCGTGTATACTGTGCGTTGACGAAGAATTAAAGGAGATTTTAACCAAACATAGTTACAAACCGTCTCCACATGTGTCTCTTCAATGTGGCAAAGTTTGGTTAAAGTCGGTTGAGCCATTCTCCGTAAAGTTCATCACAACGCGAAAAACGGCTGAATTTTTATATATATAGATATATATAAATATATTATATATCGGCCGCCGTAGCGGGTTGATGCGTGACTACCATTCGGAATTTAGAGAGAACTTAGGTTCGAATCTTGGTAAAAGACGAAAATAAAGAAAAAGATGTTTCTAATAGCGGTCGCCCCTCGGCAGGCAATGGCAAACCTCCGAGTGTATTTTTGCCATGAAAAAGCTCCTCATCCCTACTAATATTATAAATGTGAATGTAAGTTTGTTTGTTTCCCTTTCACGCAAAAACTACTTAACCGATTATTATGAAACTCTGTACACATGTTTTTGGCGGTGTTAGAAGTAATATAGGATACTCTATATATACAAAAATTCAGCCGTTTTTCGCGTTGTGATGAACTTTACGGAGAATGGCTCTCCCGATTTTAACCAAACTTTGCCACATTGAAGAGACGCATGTGGAGAAGGTTTTTGTTTCAAAATTTTAAGAGTCGAATACCAAGGTCTCGAGAGATAGGCCAAAACGTGGACCCGGGTAACCCTAGAATGTGTTTGTACAATATGGGTATCAAATGGAAGCTGTTGATGATTTCTATAGTATAGAGTAGTTTTCATACCGTTTCCTGATTAGGGTCTCGAGATATAGGCCAAAACGTGGACCCGGCTAACCCTAGAATGTGTTTGTACAATATGGATATCAAATGGAAGCTTTTGGTGAATGCTTTAGTACAGAGTATTTTTCATGCCGCTCCGTGGCTGGGGTCTCGAGATATAGGTCAAAACGTGGACCCGGGTAACCTTTGGTTGTCTATGTACAATATGGGTATCAAATGAAAGCTGTTGATAAGTGCTTTAATACGGGGTAATTTTCGTACCTTTTGATGACTAGGGTCTCGAAATATATGCCAAAACGTGGACCCGCTGTGTCTTTGCACCAAATTAAACCAAACTTACACACATTGTTAAGTAAGTATTGAAAATGGGTTTCGTAAAGTTTGGTTGTAATTCGGAACACCGGCAACGCGTACAGCGTTCTTTTGAACCAGCCATAATGTCGTTTACTTTTTTAACGCTTGGGGCGGAACTGAACTGTCAAATTGACAGTGTGAGTTACAATGTGTCAATATTTCTTTCTGATTTGGACGCCATAAGGAGAAGACCTAAGTGCAAAGTGTAAACATTTTTTGTGAATTTTTTTGGAGTGGTGAATAATTTCTTACGAAATTTGAGAATTTAATGTGAAATCCGAATGTTCAAATGAAATTATGTTTTGTGGACTTAGTTTTTCGGTTCATATGCGATAAGCTACGATACACCATGAGTGAAAAAATGGTAAAAAAAAAATTAAAAAACAAAAGAAATTGTTAAAGGATGATAAAGAAGAGCACGAAAAATGCGTAACTTTGATGAAAAAATTAATAGTGTTATCATGCAAATTGTCAACAATTTTCAGAAGAAAAGAGTTAATTTAAGAAAATCACAACAAAATAAAATAATCCTGACCATGTGGACTGGGGCTTTTAAACACATATGCATCGAAAATATAATCCACAAAATTGAAAAAAAACATGTTTTAAAATCTCAGAATACCATAATTACAATCATGTTTATTACAGTACAAATGCCAAGACAATCACGTAATCATATTGGTCGTTCGACAAATAATAATAGGCGCATGAGAAATGCCCGGAATAACGCGACATCAGAAGAACGTCAAGAACAAAATGAAGTAGTCAAACGATTGATGAATAATGTTATCCAAGCAACTATTTTAATTGGCAAATTCAAGAATGAACACGTTCTAATACCAAGAATTCCAATGATTCCACCTGAATCGCCATTTGAATTCAAGCGTTTGCAACTACCCATTCGTTTAGCATTTGCAATAACTATCAAAAATTCACAAGGGCTAACTTTAGAAATATGCGGGATGAATTTAGAAGAACCAGTATTCACCCATGGTCAACTATACGTTGGCTGTTCACGTGTTGGGAAACCAACAACATTATATATATTATTTACTCAAAAACAAATAGAAAAACAAAAAATATTGTTTATGCCAAAGCGCTTGAATAAAGAATAAAGAAATAAATAATATGAAAACCATATCTTTTCTGTTCTAAACCATATCTATTCTATTTTAGTGTGCCCAGCGAAGCGGGCCGGGTTTGCTAGTAAAAAATATGTGCCGTTCGGAGTCGGCTTAAAATTGTAGGTCTCTTCATTTGTGGAACATCATCAAGACGCACACCACAAATAGGAGGAGGAGCTCGGCCATAGAATAACCATGTTGCTGCAGTGAAGATCAGTCAGCGCCTGACATGTGCTTATATTGTGTTCCTTCTTTATTGTTACAGAAGCGCATAAATTAGTGGCGGTCAGGCGTATCACATATGTAGGTAGCAACGTAATTAAGTTTTCTAGAATGCCACGGTTAGTAACCACCGGCCGCTGCTGCGGTCTTTTTGGTCTCTTGACTGAACAGCAACATGTCGTGGTATATATTTTTAATGCACTATAAGAAATCATGACATTCCAACGTTTATATTATTGCGAGTTTAACGAGATGTTGTCGATAAAATTAAAATGAAAAGATCTTATAGCTGTATCTATTCCGAATGTAAAAAGCATTTAATTTCAAAAATCGATCCAAATGTGTCGAAGTAACGGATTTTTTTGTAAAACCAAAAAAATCAGTAAACTGAAAGTTTTGTTCACTACTTTCATATTTGCAAATTTAATGCGGTTCTTCCTTATTATTCGCAAAATACGTGTATAATTAAGTATATTTACTCATACCTGTGTCCATTCCGAACCTAGCCAGCATTATTTCATCAAAATTGATAAGAAATTTTCCAAGTGAAGAAATAAAATAAAAACAGAACATTCTCGTTTGAACAGAGACCGTAGAAGAATATTCTTCTTCTTCTTCTTAATTGGCGCGATAGCCGCTTACGCGGTTTTGGCCGAGTTAAACAAAGCGCGCCAGTCGATTCTTTCTCGTGCTAATCGGCGCAAATTGGACACACCAAGTGAAGTCAAGTCCTTCCCCACCTGATCTTTCCAACGCAGAGGAGGCCTTCCTCTTCCTCTGCTACCACCAGCTGGTACCGCATCGAATACTTTCAAAGCCGGAGCGTTTGTATCCATTCGGGCGACATGACCCAGCCAACGTAGCCGGTGGATCTTTATTCACTGGGCTATGTCTATGCCGTCGTAAAGCTCATTCAGCTCATCGTTCCACCGCCTGCGATATTCGCCGTTGCCAACGTGCAAAGTTCCACAAATCTTGCGCAGAATCTTTCTCTCAAACACTCCAAAGCGTCGCTTCATTGGATGTTGTTATCGTCCATGCCTCTGCGCCATACGTTAGGACGGGCATGATGAGAATCTTGTAGAGTGTTAGTTTTGTTCGTCGAGAGAGGACTTTACTACTCAATTGTCTACTAAGTCCAAAGTAGCACTTGTTGGCAGGAGGGATTCTACGCTGGATTTCAAGGCTGACATTGTTATCGGTGTGTATGCTGGTTCCTAAGTATACGAAGTCCTTTACAACCTCGAAATCATAGCTCCAACCGTGACGTGGGTGCCGATACGTAAGGGCGCCGTCTGTTTGTTTGATGACAGGAGGTACTTCGTTTTGTCCTCGTTTACCACCAGACCCATTCGCTTTGCCTCTTTATCCAGTTTGGTGAAGGCAGAACTAACAGCGCGGTTGTTAAGGCCAATGATATCGATATCTTCGGCATACGCCAACAATTGTACACTCTTATAAAAAATTGTGCCTGAGCAATTAAGTTCTGCGGCTCGTACGATCCTCTCAAACATCAGGTTAAAGAAGTCACACGACAGCAAGTCACACTGTCTGAAACCTCGTTTGGTATCAAACGGCTCGGAGAGGTCCTTCCCAATTCTGCCGGCTGGTTTTTGGTTTCTGGTTCTGGTTTTGCGGGGATACCAAATTCAGACATCGCGGCATACAAGTAACAACTCCTTGCGGTACTGTCGAATGCAGTTTTGAAGTCGAGGAAAAGATGGTGTGTGTCGATTCTTCTTTCATAGGTGTTTTCCAAGATTTCCAGGTCTAAAGCAGCACTGATAAGGTCCAATCAGTTGGTTGACGGTGGGCTTCAGCCTATCACACAGTACGCTCGCTAGAACCTAATAGGCGAAAGTTAGAATACTAATTCCGCGGTAATTGGCACCGATTGCAGGATCGCCCTTCTTATGGATTGGGCAGAGCACACTTAAATTTCAATCGGCATGAATGCCTTCATCGGACCATATTTTGCATAGAAGCCGATGCATGCACCTTACCAGCTCCTTGCCGCCATATTTGAATAGCTCACCCGGCAGTCCGTCGGCCACCGCGGCTTTGTTGTTCTTTAGACGCCTTATCGCTATTCTCACCTCGTCATGGTGGGGTAGCAGAACGACAATTCCGTCGTCAACGATTGGGCTTTCGGCATCTTCACATTCTCTGTGACATGCACAGCTGTCACTGTTTAACAGGTTCGAGAAGTGTTCCCTCCATAATTTAAGAATGCCCCGGATGTCAGTCACCAGATCGCAGTCTTTGTTCTTACAGGAAAACGCCCCGGTCTTTAAACCTTCTGTAAGCCACCGAACTTTCTGGTAGAATTATCGGGCGTTGTTCCTATTGGCCAGCATCTCGAGCTCCTCGCATTCACGTACTTCGGCCTCTCGTTTCTTCTATCGGATAATACGTCTTTCTTCCTTTCTTAGCTCTCTGTATCGGTCCCACATGGCGGATTTTTCAAGCTCGCCGGAATCCGATTTCTTCTTCGGCGGCGGTACGTAGAGAACGATAAATGTTGCTCCATTGCTCGTGCATTCCGGTTTGCTAGGCGGTCCGCTCTGAGAGCAGGAGTGAGAGTCGAATGGCGAATCTTCTGGCTGTCTGTTGTGATTGCAATGTCGAACATTCCTTGCATAGTTAGATGTACGTTTTTTGCTGCACAGAGGCGTGTGCGCAGCTAAGCTGCAACCAGGTAATGATCCGAGTCGATGTTGGGTTCTCGGATCGTACGTACATCTAATACACTAGAAGCGTGCCTTCCATCTATCACAACATGATCGATCTGGTTTCGGGTTTTTCGATTAGGAGACAGCCAGGTAGCTTGGTGTATATTTTTATGCTGGAATCTGATGCTGCAGACTACCATGTTTCGGGCCCCGGCCAAGTCGATCAGCCTCTGTCCGTTACCGGATGTTTCGTTGTGCAGGCTGAATTTTCCGACTGTGGGACCAAAAATTCCCTCCTTGCCCACCCTGGCGTTGAAGTCGCCAAGCACGATTTTTATGTTGTGGTGGGGAAGCGCTCACAGGAACGTTCAAAGCGATCGTAGAAGGATCTTTGGTCGCATCGTCTTTCTCTTCCGTCAGGGCGTGGGCGAGATGTTAAAAAATCGCGCTTTGATGCGGATTATTGCGAGACGCTCGTCCACCGGAGTTAACGATAGTACTTGGCGACGAAGTCTCTCTCCCACAAGAAATCCGACACCGAATTTGCGCTCCTTTACTTGGCAGCTGTAGTAGACGTCGCAAGGTCCTATGTTTTTCTTGCCTTGCCGCCACCATCGCATTTCTTGAATGGCAGTGATGTCAGCCTTTACTCTCACGAGGACATCAACCAGCCGGGCTGAGGCACCTTCCCCATTAAAGCACCGGACATTCCAGGTGCATGCCCTCAAATCTTATTCCTTATTTCGTTTGCAGAGGTCGTGATCAGTAAAGGTAGCTCTCATCCGAGGCTTTGCATATATTTCACATTTTTAGGTGGCGAGTCATAGACCCAGAGCACAACCAGTTATCCTGGAATGTTCGCCTTCTCACCTTAGCTCACTCCTGAACGGGTGTTCGGAAGCTACCCAGAGGATAGTTGTGCTAGTCCCGGACGTTGTGAGCTGCTTGAACGCATAAGGATCGTCCTGGCCACTCCCAAGTGAATGGCGATCAGTAACTTTCCCCACTTGCGTGGAAGAATATTTTAACGTAAAAAAAAATGATGCAAAAAGTAACGCAATTTGCTGACTTACTTCTGCAATTTTCTAACTTACCCGGACGTAGTATTACCTAACTAAACCTCACCTAACCTAACGTTATCGAAATCAATCCAACCGTACACAATGTGAGTCAGTCCAACCCATTGTGCTGCTTTTCTGCATTGCAAAAGGAAGTCATTTTGATGAGTTTGCAATGCCAACCTATCCCAACTCCACGTAACCTTGAATAACTTATCCTAATCTCACTTAACTAAATAGAGCCCTACGTAACACAACGATTCAAAACATCTACAAATAAACGTAACGTATCTTAATCTAGCATAACACAAAATAACATAACTTTACAGGAAATTCGTAACTAAAATCACTAAAAAACGCGTGTCGCGTTTTTAATATCTCCATTTTTTAATTGTAGTAGTGCACATTGAACAAACATATTCAGGTTCAAACCAATTTCAATGTATGTGCGTTCAAAAAGAAGGTTATATCCTTCAACCGCGGCCTTACTCTTTGCGAATTCCACACACAAAAATGATAACGCTTATCACACATTCTGACTTATGTTTATTTAATACACTTAGGTAAGGTTAGGTTAGGTTAGATGCTTTTATGCTAAGTTTTAATAGGTCTTGATCATTTAAGAGTGATGATTTTTCACCCTCATTAAATTGTACATGCTTACCAGCAAATTGTAAACAGTTCTGCTGCGTCATGTAAGCTTCGGTTGGTCAGTTTGGATTAGGTAAGCTTGGGTTATAATGAGTTTTGATATGTGAGATGTATTCATAGTTATGAAAACTTATTGCTGTCTTTCAAAATTAGCTACAATGAGCAGTAAAGCACTATTGGTCATGCGGTATTCTCTTGCAGTCTCGGTTCAGCTGGACTTTTAAAAATGTGGAAAAAACTTTTGTTTGAAAAAATCGTATCTTTTACAGTTTTCAATGTATAAAAATGAAAAATAGCTTATTTCGAGCACATTTTATTGGAGCTTAAAAATATGTATATAAACGTGGAAAAATTGCAGAAATCAGAGCTTGTTATTAAAAATTTCTTTTACATTTCAATCGTTCAATCTTAGAATTCATAACGCACATACATTCCCCTTCCCAAGAACATATTGAAATAAAAAATCGGTTGAAAAATAGGTTAGTTATGTATTTTTACTTCATCCAAAACAACATAAATCGGTTTTTTGACAATAAATAAGAAATTTGAGGGTGTTTTGAATTTTCTTAACACAGTTTAGTGTTGTACTGGTCTTGACCTAAAACGTGCACTATATCAGTTGAAGAGTTCTTTCGATTTTTTTTTATTTTGTAGCACCGTGTAATAGTTAAATTACTTCTGAACGAAGTGTGGAACGTTTGCGCTTTTGTAAGCGTCTATTTAAGAATAATTGAAAATTAATGGATCTGAAGTATCGAATATTTGGCTATCTCAAAGCAATATGCTTCAAATTTATATATATATATATATATATGGTTGGCGCGTACACCCTTTTTGGGAGTTTGGCTGAGCTCCTCCTCCTATGTGTGGTGTGCGTCTTGATGTTGTTCCCCAAATGGAGGGACCTACAGTTTCAAGCCGACTCCGAACGGCAGGAGCTTTTTCATAGCAGAAATACACTCGGAGGTTTGCCATTGCCTGCCGAGGGGCAACCGCTATTAGAAAAATGTTTTTCTTAATTTCTGTGCTTTCACCGAGATTCGAACTGACGTTCTCTCTGTGAATTCCGAATGTTAGTCATGCACAAACCCATACGGCTACGGCGGCCGCCAAATTTACTTCAATTAATTTTGAACTGGCAGGATAAACAATTCAAAATTATTTTGAAACGAAATAGTCAGCAACAGTTATTTCAGAAAAAATGTCATGTTCAGTAAAAGCTCGACGAGCAATGTTTCCCTCATTTGTGGAACCGAAGCTGCCTATTCTGGGTATTCCTACGCAAAGTCCAAGCTTTTTCCACAATCATTTTGTATGTATCTTTTTCTTGTTAGAACAGTTAACTTATCGCCCCCTCTTATCTGCCACTTCTTCAATGTACATTTATAGCCTAAATGCAATAAGAATTCGAAAAAACCTTAGCCAGCAATGAAGGGGACCAAGTCCAAATTTTAATTTTCCCTCTTTTGCACGAAATATTTCACTTTTACTCGTATAGTTATATGTATTCATAAAGTCCTTAGGTGTAGCAGCACAAATGGGGCAAGTCTCGTTTGACTTAGTTCCAGTTATAATGATTAAAACTTTGCCATCAATTAAGGTCAAAAATTATTTAAATGATACTTCAATAGATTTTCCAGCAGCAATTGAAATTCGTAGATTTTTCAAAGCGTTAACTTCTTTTTTCCAGGCCAAGTCTTCCTTTAAAACAACTTCTTTTGTCTCCTTTACGGACTCCAGTTTGATGGGCCGACAAAATCTTACATTAGTATTCCAAATTGTTTTTCCCGATAAGAGCAGTACGCTTAATGGAATTACAGTAGTAGCGAAAAGAGAGGCATCACTGCTATTCGAAGAACCTGGTTGATCAAACGTCTGTTTAAATTGAGCTTAATAAGAATTCATAGCTTAAAAAATCCGTGCTCTCTTCTTCCATTACTGCTTAAAAAATTTCTCTTTGCATCTCAACTATTCTTTCAGCCGTATGTTCTAAAATAGATTGCAACGAAACTTTTACAAGGGACTCATTTGCTTCTATATCCTGAGGTTGGAATTTGAATTTAGCGGCTTTAATTTTAGAATAGTGTGGATAAATGTCGCAGTTTCTCAACTTGTTTTCGTATCGTACTGCTCTTTTGAAAAATTATTTTCAAGAAGGAAAGCTAAAGCGTCATCTGCCGAAAGTTTAATTGGCGATTTGGTAGCTTTAATACAGAACTTCCGCATTTTTAATGGCCTTGTTGGGCTTTTCATACTTTCTTTAAGGATTGCAGCCAAATCGGTATCCCCTTGCTTACGAGCCGGTGTTGCTGCTGCACGAACAAGAAGATTTTTTATTGGCTTTCTCAGTTGAAAGGCTTGTTTTCTTTTGCCAAATTCTGATTTTTTGCTGAATGGCATTCGCGGACGGCCAACAATGGTATTAATTGCTTTTTTGGAAATGCTATTTACCACCAACTTTAAAAACAGTAAAAAAATAATTTTTTTGCTTTAAGTCCTTCTTCATCTCATCAGAAATATTAATGTCCTTAATTTTTCCAAGAACATGATTAAAAACTGCATCAATTTTTTTTTTTGTGAACGTTCTTCTCGCCATATTTCAAACAAGTCGCAATTTAAAATAAATAAATAAAATAACTCATTAAATAACGTTCCATCTATTTTTTTTTTGATTTGAAAGAGGTCAAAGGGCGTCAAAATTTTATAGGGCTTCCAGAAAGTCAATGTGGAAGATAACTTGTATCACTTCAAGGTTATGAAGGCTTATAAGTTATTTACAAATATAGCAACGGAAATATAAAGCGTTTTAATTAAATACATATAAATATATACTTACATGTCTCTTTATTTTCCATTTTACACTAATGAATTATTCTCAACACAATTCGAGAAACGCGGACTCAAAATTCCCCAAGTACTGCTGAACTCGCAAACAAATTTCTACGAAAAATTAGTTGAGGCGTGCTTGTGTAGCGGTGCTTTTTATTAAGTGAAAATAAAATCCACGCACCTTTGTTTTAAGGTATTTCTAATTACAAAACAACAACAAGAAAATTAAAACGACACTTTCATTGTTATCACTTTTGCACTGCAAAAACGGTCATTTGACCTAATGTGCAGTGGTTTGTTTACGAATACGGTGAATACAAATGTGCAAAGCTGCAAAATGGTGCGCCAATGATGCTGCGTGGTTAGCCAATTGTGAGAAATTGTGTATTTTAAATTAAATTTAGCTATATTTGAAAATTAGGCGGCCGCCGTAGCCGAATGGGTTGGTGCGTGACTAACATTCGGAATTCACAGAGAGAATGTAGGTTCGAATCTCGGTGAAACACCAAATTAAGAAAAACATTTTTCTAATAGCGGTCGCCCCTTGGCAGGCAATGGCAAACCTCCGAGTGTATTTCTTCCATGAAAAAGTTCCTCATAAAAATATCTGCCGTTCGGAGTCGGCTTGAAACTGTAGGTCCCTCCATTTGTGGAGCAACATCAAGACGCAAACCACAAATAGGAGGAGGAGCTCGGCCAAACACCCAAAAAGGGTGTACGCGCCAATTATATATATATATATATATATATATATATATATTTGAAAATCAATTAAAATATCAGTTTTATTTAAACAATATAATTTGCTACTTTGCACGTAAACAAAATAATGGTTTGAGCATCGGCTGTGATGATTTTTAACAATACCACAAGCTTAATTTTGTGAAACACATCCCAAGTGAAATTAATTGTACATTAAGTAGGCCACTGACGGCGAATATGCTCACGAACATGTCCGCTGCCTTTTGCCACAGACGACTAGCGGCTCATACGTGATATTGTGCTAATAGCGTAAAAATGGATAGCAAAAGGGAAGAGGGCAAAAATCAGAAGAAAAACTCAGAAAAGTATGGGTAAATGATTGGCTAATAGAAGAAGAAGACGTGCGTAAAGACTTGGAAACTTGGAAACTTGTAACTATGTTCCCGAATCGGTAACGCCTGCAATTGTTAAAAAATGCATTAATGCGAGACGCGATTACACCAAACGAGGAATTATCCGCTACGTTAAGATTCTTTGATTTAGGTGAAACCTAGGAGGACTTGAAATGCTTCATATATATGTCACTCCAGCCTCTCGGCTTAATAGAAGTAAAAACATGTTCAGCAATTATTTCCTAAATTTTTCTCTTAATATTTGCCTTAATGATAACTCGCTTTGTAGGCAATCAATTAAGTGCACTATTACTTTCTGGCACAGCCGAAAATCAAAATTTTTTGACGATGAACATGCAGTGGACCGAGAGCATGGTCGCGAGCCTGTTCGCGAAAATTGAAATGTGAAAAGGTCGAGCCAAGGAGCACCAGGAGATTTGGTGGCTACTAAAACACTCAGGCTAAAAAGCCCATAGTATTTAAAGCTCTGGAAAGAGGGTTGATAGTCAAGGAGGAAAGGAGAAAAGTATCAGAGAAAGAGATAGAAAGAATAGAGATAGAGATAGTTAGTCCTGTGAGAATTTTCCAGATTCTTTGGCAAATCTGTAAATATCCTCCAGTTTTAGAGAAGGAATTTAACTCATTCTCACGACATCGGAACCCAAAACTCGTAGCCGTGCTCTAGCAAAGGCAGGACACTCACAGAGAAAGTGTTCAAAGGTATCTGCCTCCTCCAAGCAAGCACATTGGATCCTCAATGATTTCAATGGTGGTCACATGCTGACCCCATGGGCTGTGTCCTGTCATAATACCGAACGTATTTCCTTCTAAATTTTTGAAGAAAGTTTGACAGTTTTCTGTTCCGGCTTGTTACAAAACATTTTGCAGTTCTGCAGCGTTCTAGACCGGACCATCGCTCTTTATGTAGATTGCATACATAATCGCTGATCCAATTCATGATTCCTGCGAAACTGATTCCGATTATTGGCTCTGGCCCCTGTGGGGGAGCCGCTGATCCACGGTTGGCCAATTCATCAGCAATTTAATCTCCTTTAACACCGGAGTGTCCTGGAACCCATATAAGTGCAAGCCTGTTTTGTGTTGCGACAGAATTAAGCTTCTTGAACAATCTTTGAGTTTTGCATCGCGTTCTCCAGGGCCTTCAGTGCAGCCTGACTGTCACTGAAAACTCCAATATGTTTCGCGCTCCATCTCTTCTCGATTATGCATTCGGCTACTTTCAGGATGGCAAAACTTTTCGTTTGGAAAACAGTTGCCATTTCCCCCATAGCATAGTGACTCTTTTTACTATAGTTTAAGTAACATCCGGCTTCAGACCATATTTCATTCCTGGGCACATCGGTAAAGAAAATATCCGCAAACATCCCTGCATGCATTCTGGATTGCTCCATTGCGTGAGCATCAAACTTCCTTCCAAATGAAACTGTGGGTATCAGGTCGTCTTAAGGTGCCAAAAACAGTGGATACTGCTCAGATAGCAACTTAAAGATTTCTCTGTGCCCCGAAGTTCCGTCTTCGCGCCAGAAACCATTTTTATGGAGTCTACACATTGCTTTTATTGCTTCCTGTTGTATCTTAAGATCCAGGGGGAGCAAATCAAGCATAACATTTAGAGCATCACCAGAGGTTGTACTCATGGCACCCGTGATGCATAAACATACACTTCTGTGCAGCCGGTATAGTTCCCGGATTGTGGACTTCACAATGCTCCGTCACCATCAGACCACAGAGGCGTAAGTGATGATTGGTCTGATAAGTGCTGTGTATATCCATAACACCGCAGCAGGTTTCATACCCCAGGTTTTACCAAAGGCTCTGCGGCATTGTTGAAAAATCCTTAATGCATGATTCACCTGCAGTGAAACGTGTGTCTCCCAAGTCAGCTTCTTATCCAAGATTACTCCTAGATATTTAACTTAATCGGAAAGACCAAGTGTCACACCTTTCAGTGTTGGAAGACTGAGTCCATCCAATTTGCGTTTGCCCGTAAACAAGACTATGGTTGTTTTGTTCGGATTAACGAAAAGATCTTGTCTCATGCACCAGTCATCGATTTTGTCAAGAATCCTCTGCACTTTCGTGCAAAGTCTCCTTAGGGACTTGCCCGATGTTAGCGCACAGAGATCGTCCGCATATGCTTGGACATGAAAACCGAGTTCCTGCATCTCCGCTAGAAGAGAGTATACGACCAAGCACCAAAGCAGCGGAGAAAGAACACCCTCTTGGGGACATCCTTGCTTGGCCCTGACGGTGATTAGTTCGTCACTGTTCTCACCAGCGGTTAACAAGCTCTCAGAGAGCATGGAATATATCCATTTTACAATGGTTTGATTAACTCCGTGTCGTTCGGCAGAAGAACATATTGAGCCGAAAAAGGCATTATCAAAAGCCCCCTCAATGTCCACGAACACGCCGATTGTGTATTCGTCAGCTTCCGGCCCAGCTTCAATCTTGCTAACAAGAGCGTGTAAGGCTGATTCATATGATTTTTCACTCTGGTAAGCGTGTTGATTTCTACTAAGTGGACTTCTCAGCAATACCCAATCAAACTGATTGGTCTAAAACTTTTTCCTAGGGAATAGTCGTCTTTTGTTGGTTTCGGAATAAATACTACTCTTAAGCGTCGCCATTGGGATGGTATATAACCAAGTGCAAGACACGCTGTGAAGATCCTTTTCAGATCCTTAATAAGCCTGTCTCTTCCTTGTTTAAGCATTGCTGGATATATTCCTTCAGGTCCAGGGGACTTAAAGTTCTCAAAAGAAGGCAAGGAGAACCTTATCGATTCTTCTGTCGCTATCCGACTAGCAATATACCAGCTGTACCTAGAGGTTACACCGTTGCTACCGTTATTGTTCATGCCACTCTCTACTTCAGAGAGTGTTTTACTACCCGGAAAATGGGTATGGAGTAGAGCATTAAACGTACTGAGCGGTCTAGATGAAAGACCTTGCAAAGTCGGAAATAGGGAGACATTTCTTCGACGTTGCTGTAGAAATTTCTATAGGATTCAAGTTTGGCTCTCCGCACTTTTTTCTTATATTCTCTCTGTGGAAGTCGATGATTAGCCCAGTACTCTTCTGTTTGGGTCTTTAAGGCCTTATTAAAATTTTTTCTGGACCGTACACAAAGCTTCGGTGTTAAAGTAATAGGTGGCAACATTGTTAAAATTCAAGTTGACTATTCAAGTTAAATCCACTGGTAACTCTGCCTCTACTATTACTCGGAAATACAACATTGTCAAACGTAAGAAATCGATAAAATTCATTGAAATATATATTACACACGCTAGAATTGAATTGCAGTCGAGTTTGAATTTGAAGGTTATTATTTATAAAAACGTAAAACACAACAGGTTATGGGTCAAGTACGTAAAAACGAGAGCAATTAATAATTCATTAGTCGAATGTGATCAGGGCGTGGCTAGAAAAGTAATCTCAGCATTGACGAAGCAATGGATTTGGCGAAGCACATAAAGCCCTTAGCTGGTGAGTCAGACTGGCCTATATGGAAAAGGAAAATGCGCGATATGCTAGACTACCACGAAGGAGCGTTGGAGGTTATCGATAATACATTAACTAAACCAAGAACTTTGGGGGAAGGAGCTAGTGATAAAGATGCGCAGGAGCACAAAAGGAAGTGCGATTTCTACCGCAAGGCTAGCAGCTATGCAAAATCAATGATTTCAAGTTCAGTAACAGACGCGGTATACGAGAAAATCATGGACAAGGAATCTGCGTACGAGGTGTGGGAAGCATTGAAACAGCAGTTCGAGGCATCGTCGAAGGATCAGCTGTTCAAGATTTGCACAGAATTTTTTGCATTTAGCTGGGCGCGTGGAGATGATGTAAGTACGCACGTCGCAAAGTTGAAAAGTTTGTGGAATGAGTTCAACATTGGGCTGAAGGCTCGAAACGAGAATGCATTACCTGATTTGCTTTTAGTTTGTAAAACGCTGCAGATTTTGCCGAGTGATTTTGACAATTTTCAATCTAGTTGGATGTTGCTATCCAAAGATGAAAGTAAAACTTTTGATGAATTAATATCTCAGTTGTGCATGTATGAAAGAAATTTCAGAAAGATTGCAGACACTGAAAAAGTCACCGACGAGGCTCTACTCGCAAAAACGTCCTTTCAAAAGAAGAAGTATAGCACTTGTAACTACTGTAAGAAAAAAGGACACTGGGTTAAAACATGTAAAAAGTGGATTGCAGACGGACGACCACCGAAAAATAAGGCACAAGCCGATCCTCAGAGCAACGCATTGGATACGGATGTAGCTCTTGCGCATTATCGTATCTTCCTGCTATGCTCACATTCCAGTTGAGAAGAGAAAGAAGATGGACAAGAAAGCAGTGAGAGGATTCCTTGTAGGATACGATCAGGACGAGCGATACAGAATCTACGTTCAGGAAGAACACAAGGTAATTTTGTCAAGAGACGTCCAATTTCGAGAGAAACCAAAAGAATGTGAAGAAGAAGTCAAACTACCAATGAGAGATGTCGAGAACGATGGTGAGGACTACAATGAAGAAAGAAGAAATTCATCATTGAAGACTAAGCAGACATATGGCTCTGAAGAAGATCTGAGCAGCGAAGAAGAGTATGAAACTGGAAATGAGTCCGATTCAGAAGAAGAAGAAAACTCAAAATTACCAACAGAAAGAAAATTGAGAGATAGGTCAACGATTTCGAAACCGAAACAGTTCAAATATTATGTTTTCACAGTAGAGCAGTTTGCCAACATCACTGAAGATCCTGAAACATTTGAAGATGCTTTGCAAAGTGAGGACAAAAATGAGTGGAAAAAGGCCATGGATCAGGAAATCGCCTCTTTAAATGAGAATCAGACCTGGGTCATGTCAGAACTTCCTTCAGGTGCAAAGGCGATTCCATGCAAGTGGGTTTTTCGTTTGAAAAAGAATCCTGACGGCACAATCAACACGTACAAAGCAAGACTCGTCGTCAAGGGATTCAGTCAACGACATGGCATAGACTACAGCGAAACTTTTAGTCCGGTTGCAAAATAAGGAACGATTCGATCAATTTTGAGCATTGCAGCAAACGAGCGTATGTTTTTAAAACAGTTTGACGTCTCTACAGCGTTTTTGTATGGAGAACTTGAAGAAACTGTTTTTATGGAACAGCCCCAAGGATACGGAGATGGAACCAACCAAGTCTGTAAGCTCAAAAGAAGCCTTTATGGTCTGAAGCAAGCACCAAGATGTTGGAACAAGCGTATTGGGGGATTCCTGAAAAAACTAGGATTTCAGGTTAGTGGTGCAGATGCATGTCTATACATTCAAGAGAAAGATGGCAATAAACTCATACTTGTTATTTATGTGGATGACGGCTTAGTTGCAGCTACAGATCCACGAAATCTGGAGTTTTTCATAAAAGAGTTGGAATCGGAATTTAAAATTACTTCAAAGAAGGCTGACTACTTTTTAGGATTAGAAATTCAACAAGAGGAAAACTTCATTAAAACCTGTCAATATTCTTATGCAAGAAAAATTTTAGAGAAGTTTAATTTTTCAGAATGCAAGCCGATCTCCAATTCTCAAGAACTCAGAAACTTTGAGACCAGGGAAAGATGATCATAAGTCAGAGAAGTTTCCCTACCGGCAGGAAGTCGGAAATCTAATGTATCTCATGCTTGGTTCAAGACCTGATCTGGCATACAGCGTAGGATTTGTATCCAGATCCCTGGAGAACCCCTCCTCTGAAGATATCGTCCGAGTCAAGAGAATTTTTCGATACATAACAGGAACTTTAGATTTGGGCCTAGTTTATCAACGAAACAAGGAAAAAGGTATTCTGGAAGTTTACAGCGAAGCAGATTTTGGAGGATTTTTGAGAACAGGTCGTTCAACTTCTGGAGGCATCGTCAAATACGCAGGAGGAGCGATTTCCTAGCTAAGTCAACGGCAGACAGGGGTAGCGAGCTCCACGACGGAAGCAGAAATTATAGCAGCAAGCAAGGCAGCCAAATAAGCCATTTGGTTAAGTCGACTTTTTCGTGCAATCGTAAAACTAAAACATGTCCCTATTGTTCAAGTTGACAACAATGCAGCGGTGAGACTTGCACAGAATCCAGAGTTCCACCGCAGAACGAAGCATATAGCAATGAAACACTTTTTCATCCGGGATAAAATTTCCAAAGGGCGTGTGGGAATTGAACGAGTTTCCACGGATCAAAACACAGCTGATATTATGACGAAGCCGCTACCAAGAACCCGTTTGAAGATTCTTTGTATAAAAATGGGACTATCGTAGATATATGTATTTATGATGTATTATATATTAAGATTTTTTTTCATTACTTAAGATTCAACTTTAATTAACAAGGGAAAGTGTTAAAGTAATAGGTGGCACCATTGTTAAAATTCAAGTTTTTCTATTCAAGTTAAATCCACTGGTAACTCTGCCTCTACTATTACTCAGAAATACAACATTGTCAAACATAAGAAATCGATAAAATTCCTTGAAATATATATTACACACGCTAGAATTGAATTGCAGTCGAGTTTGAATTTGAAGGTTATTAATTATAAAAACGTAAAACACAACATTCGGCAGTTCAGGATTCCACCAAGAAACTGCTTTCCCCTATCTACTTTGGCTGAGTGGGCACAGTTCCTCAAAGCAATTGATTAAAGTACCTTCTAATTTCTCAGTAGCATCTTCAATCATTTGTGCTGATTTGAGTTTTTTCCAGTTTGTCCCAGTCTACATTACGAGGATTCCTACAGCAAGGCATTGATATTGTATCAATTCCCAGTCGGAATTCGATAAGACGATGATCAGAAAGAGAGTCCTCTTCCAAAACTCGCCATCGGTTGATTGGATTTCAACTGATCTATTAGCAAGGGTTAAATCAATCACCTCTTGTCTCCTTTTGGTCACAAAAGTTGGTTTTTTACCAGTGTTTTGAATGACCAAATCAGATGACAGGATAAAATCCAGTAACTTCAGACCTCTGGGGTTGCATTTGCTGCCTCTCCATACAATTTTGTGCGAATTTGCATCACAGCCCCCTACTAACCCCAGATTATTGGATTCTACGTACTTGACTACTTCTCGTAGCCTCCTCGAAGGAGGTGGCTGTAAAGAGTCGTGGGGTAGGTCGGCCGAAACTATGATAGCTTCGACACTGTTCCCACTATTCCAGTACTTTATTTTTGCAACAACGATATCTTCGGAGCAAAGCTCTTTTAACGTCGTGTGTTCGATCAACCTCGGCATGATAATACATGCTCGCGGTCTCACATTCCCCTTCACAATGAAGTATTTATCACTACGACATAGCACCTAGACCACAGATACGCTTGTGACATACCCATGGTTCTTGTATTAATATTATGTGTGGTTTTGTTTGTCGGTATGTATCTCTACCGTCATTGCCTTTGCTGCCATTCGACATTCGAGGTCACTTAGCCGTGGCCTTGTCAGGTAAAAGCTTACCTGCCTTGGATTGGGTCGAGGGTGCAGGCATTTTCGACTTCCCATTCTCAACTTTCCTCTTGTTTGCCTTTCTCTTCTTCCCGGTCGTTGGCACAGACCCCGTTTCGTTTCCGGAAGACTGCAACGTTACAGAGGAATCCTCTGTTCTGCCATGCTTTCTTGTTTCCATTACAGGTGTCGAAGTGGACGGAGCTTGCGTACTTACCTTAGCTAATGCTTCGGCTTTCTTCGCCTTCTGTTTTCTTCGTTTGATTTGCCTTGCCGATAGGCCAGCACTTGCATTCGAATCTCCAATAACTTCAGTCTTTTTACCAGTACTTACCTTATTCGCACCAGGTTTGACCGTTGTCAAAGACTTACTCGCTAGCAGAGATCCATCTGAGTCTACTGAGAGATTGTCCGCCATCTCCCCATCCTCCACAACTTGTTCAGTTGCTTCGGATCGTTGCGACGACGGTGTATCGCTCACACTTACTCGGCTCTCCATTGGCATAGCCAATGTGCCATGTTTCACCACTAATAGTGGGCTTCCTCCGTAATCCTGGGTGTCAGTTCCGGTCATAAGGGGGTGTGGGTTTCGGGCCTGCACATCCGATGCCCAAGCCGTCGATTACTCGATGGGAGGATTTCCCGAAAGTGGGTTACCTCGTGCAGAGAGATCCATGGTTAACCTCCACATTGTAGGAAATGCATTTTGTACCTCCTGCCAGGTTGTCAGTATGGCCACCCATTCCGCCGTTCCGCGGATGGGTGGATTCCCAATTCCTTTATGGAGCTGCCCTCTTAGTTCGTGGTAAGTAAATCTCCATAACATGGGGTTAAATCACCTCCTAAGCCTCATACCCGCGGCAAGGAATACGACATGACACGGGAGCCTGTTCGGAAGTACACTTATAATACGTTCACATAAAAGTAGATGATCTACTTTTTCGTGCTTAACTCCCAATCGAAATTAAAGGCGAGATTTCCCATACAAATTTTCTCTCCCAAAATCTGAGATTATTAAATAATCCTAGATAATAATAATACTTTTTGACATATAACCCTGTGTGTTCTATGTAATAGATCATTATTTTTACGAGTTTAAAAGGAAGCGTCAAAGTAAAACCAAAATTAAATCAGTGCCGGCAAAGAAAACAGGTTGTAGACACAATTCTAATAAAATGTTTGTTAGGTATTATAAACTATATATATATATATAAATAATTGGCGCGTACTCCCTTTTTGTGTGTTTGGCCGAGCTCCTCCTCCTATTTGTGTCTTGATGTTGTTCCACAAATGGAGGGACCTACAGTTTCAAGCTGATTCCGAACGGCAGCTTTTTCATGAGGAGCTTTTTCATGGCAGAAATACATACGGAGGTTTGCCATTGCCTGCCGAGGGGCGACCGCTAATAGAAAAAACTTTCTTTCACCGAGATTCGAATCAACGTTCTTTCTCTGAAATCCGCATGGTAAACACGCACCAACCCATTCGGCTACAGCAGCCGCCCATTGCATTATTAAATATTATAAAATGTAATATCAAATATCGAAGTTTAAAACCTTGGCAAACGTCGTTTATGGATTTCCCCCAACTGTTTCTCACTAGTAGCCAACTGCGCAATTAAACTAGCTACTAATTTTCCTTGTCTTTTCCTTATATCCAAACCAAAAACACCGAAATACCCCACCAAATTAATATCTATGAAGAAAAATCTGTCACAGCTGTATTGACAGCTGATTGTCAATTTTACAGATAATCTGCCATATGTGCACGGCTAGATTAATTTCGTGAATTTATTGAAAATAAATGCATATGTGAACGAACTTTTATTCAACACTTAAACATATAACTCTGTTCACATTTTAACTGCAATGAGCTGTTTAACGAAAAACGTACGATAATTCTTTTGACGTTTCATGCTAGGAACATTTATTTAGCGCTGTTTAAATTGCATTTGTTATTTAAAACTCCGCGAAATATGACAGTTTGTTGAATTTAAAGAGTGTGTTCGAATTCAAATGCAGCAAAAATGTACAAATTTGGCGAAAAAGTAAGATTGCCAATAATATGGTTACATTTCATTTGGTTACCCCCATTCTTTGCTCTCATAGGGGACTGTGGAAATAGAGGAAACTAAACTATTTGGAATTTGATATTTTAGTGTTTTGATCCTTTTGTTTGACTTGTTATGTTTCGACGTAAGCTGCTGTCAAATTATACCTTGAAATAAATTGAGCTGACAGACGAATGAGCAGGTCATATGTACGTCAGCAAAATATTGCAAGTTAAAATATTCTCTAAAAAATTATTATAATACGTTCATCTATTCATTACTCACCTATAAATCTACCAAATTAATCAAACCGTTCACATATGGCAGATTACCTGGAAAATTGACAATCAGCTGTCAATACTGCTTTCTTCATAAAAATTATTTTGGTGGAATATATAGGTTTATTTGGGTTCTTTAATTATAATTAACGATATGAAGAATATGCAAGGAGAAGGAAAGCTAATTTAATTGCGCAGTTAATTGGCTGGTTTAAATAAACAGTTGGAAGAAATTCGTATGCCACGTTTACTGAAGCTGCAAAAAAGTATGGCAGCAATGCGCATGGGACATTCTATATTATATTTTATAATAAGTAGTAAGAGGGCAAAACGTTAATGGACCCACGCCTTTTTTGTGTAAAATGAATCGCTAATTAATAATATTTAGCAAAAATTTTATTAGAATTGTGTTTACAGACCTGCATTCTTTGCCGGCGTTTATTTTGATGTTTCTCCTTACATTCGTTATTCTAATTATCGATGACACAGAAGACACAGGGTTGTATGTCGAAAAGTATTGTTATTATCTAGAACTATTTTATAATCTCAGATTGTGGGAGAGATATTTTGTATGGGAAATCGCGCTCGTTAATTACGGATTTTGACTTAAGCGCGAAAAAGTAGATCATCTACTTATATGTGAACGTATTATTAGACCTACAACCTCGGTAACTCGTTAAAGTAATAGGAAAGATCAATGACTTAAAGAGAAAGGTGTGAAACCCCCTAATGAAATTTAACATACTAGTACTGTAAGTACAACTCTGCCATTCACTAATTTCATTCGCTTTGTTGTTCATGTCGCTTTCCTTCCGCCATTACGAGATAGATTGTTTTGCGCTGTAAGGGCATGCGGGCTAAGAGTAATATTAATATTTTCTAAATTTGCTGTAGATTTAAACGTGCGGAAAATTGTACTAAGCAAATAATAAAACGTATGTTTAAAATCAATTATATCAATGTAAAAGTTGGGATTTACCTGGTGGGTTAGATATTGCATTAAAAATATTTCGATTATAAATAATATTCGCAGTCATTTAGGAGGAATTGACAATGCAACAATCTGGTGAATTTTATGAATTTCAGTGCAAAGTGCTAAGTATGCTCAGTGTTTAAATATTGAATATGGGACATTTATTCTCAAATAGCGTCAGCCTACAATATATATATTTGCGTTTTAATTATTGCTTTCATCAATGGTATTGTTTTAGTAATCATATAATAACAAAAATGCGTTTGAAAACGATTTGTCTGAGATGTTAGCCGGAGTGTATAGTGAAAACAGAGGCAACTCTAATACATGAATGAATAAAAACTTCACATACGTGTACTTCGTGCGTTAAGAAATTTAACTTATTACAATTAATACACGAGAGATGCCAAATCATAAAGCCACAAGAAAATTTTTGCTTACACTGATATTTTCAAAATATTAGAATTTCTGTGTTTACCTTATTTTTCATTCTTGTATTTAAAACAAGCAATTTATTGGTTTAAATCGTATGTGTTATATTTCAGTTTAATAATACTCTGGTAATTGATTTGTTTTCTTTTTTATAGGGACGGATCATATTTTGCTAGATCGAGTTGCCGTATTATTACACATTTACATATATATATACATTTATATATACATATATTTATATGTATATATATAGATTTATATACATATATTTATATATAATAGCTATATATGTTTTGAATTTGAAAGACCGACTGGCGTTCGGTAACTCGTTTAATCTAATGCAAGTAGAGATGTCTTTCAACCACTGTTTAATATGCTATTATTATTACATAGAGTTAATTAATGCTTTAACAACAGAAATGCCTCCCTTAAACTTTTGTAACACCATTGCTACAGCTGTTTTAATAGTAAATGGGGCGTCACCGTCTAGAATGTAGAGAAAACTTCTTTAAAGGAGGACATGTGCACAACAGTTTGAAACTACCATATAAACAGAAAATTGTTATAGGGAAACGAAAAATTTTATATTGATGTCCCATAGTTTGAAAAGAAGAGTTATATGGGGAAAACTTTTGTATAATGTATATCGCTTTGAAAAAAAACGGTTAAAAGGGGGAGAGAGGGATATATCCCCATCTTAAAACTGAAAACCGCGCCCTTCAGAGGTTTATAGTTTTTAAGTAATTTATTGTTAAATTTGAGCAATTTAGCGAAAAGTTGGTGTTGCCAGGCACCTGATATAAGATCGAAGTTCGCATGCATTAATGTTCATTGAAATACTTCGAATACAAGTATAAACAAGTAGACACGCGAGTTAAATAGGTACTTTTGATGTATTAATAAAAAAATATATTTTATTCGTATCAAGATGTACTTAGATCAATTCTAAACTGAAGTTCATATGCTTCAGTATAATAGAAGACTAACTTATTTCTATGCTTAATCGTCTATTTATTGGCTCTGGTTTCTTTTGTTTATTGGTTGCTGATAATGTTCAAAAGGAATCTTTTATTTTCTATTTGCTGATAATGTTAAAATAGAAATATACTATTTGCTGATAATATTTAAATAGGAATATTTTGTTTACTATTTGCCGATAATATTTAAATAGGAATGTTTTGTTTGCTATTTGCTGATAATATTTAAATAGGAATATTTTGTTTGCTATTTGCTGATAATGTTAAATAGAAATATTTTGTTTGCTATTTGCTGATAATATTTAAATAGGAATATTTTTATGTAAACTACTGATTCTGTATCATACATTGGATGATGTCATCGGTACAGTAGTGTGTTTTCTGTTACACTAACTCTCCTCCCTCTTAAAATTAAGTGTCCTCATTTACAATTTGGACTCTAGTAATTTTTGTTTTCTTTCTTCATGGTCTTTTTGACATTGTATTAGTGCTCCTTGATAAAGTATATTCCTTCTCCTTACTCTAAATTCTAATAATAGTTTGGTTATTGTGATTAATAGGGTTATAATTAATATAGTTATAAATGTAGCCTTAATTGGATTTTGTTCAATTGGTACAAATATGGATGATATTTCGTCTAGATTATTGAACTTGTATTCTGATTAAGATTCTAAGTATTCTAATATATCTAGATTTTCTTTATGCTTTTTATGGAGTATTTTTTTTTACCATAGTTTCCTTAATGTTTATATATTCTTCATTATTTAATGTTATATTGGGTTTGAAATAAATTAAAAAATCTCCATCTAAAATCTCGTTGTTTAATATATTCAATCCGCTAATAATAATGTTTCCGTTACCATAATTAAGGGGTTATACGCAGTTATGAAGCAAATAAAAGACGGGTTGTCAAGGATTTATCCTGAAGAAACTGCAGAATATTTTAATTTGAAAATTTTTGGCGGTTATAAAAGCATCCTTCAAGAACGTAACCAAATTTTTTATTTATGAAAATGTTGATTATAGAGCGCGCTGCGGGCGATTTCTGGAACCTCCTTTAAAAAAATACGATTTACGGATAACATCGTAACTCAGGATTGGATTATCTGAAATCAAAAAACCAAACAAATTTTGTTAATATATTAGATTATCTAGTAATTAATCGTTCGGCTAATCAAAATAGTGAATTTTCACAAAATGGCAGCTTTTAAAAGAAATGATTTCGATTTTTACGTTAAAATTTGGCCGTAAATTGGTTATAAAATGGAAAATAAGTATCAGATTTACAAAAGGAACGATTAATTACTAGAAAATGTATCTTTAAAGATTGAGTTAAAACGGTTGACCGATCAAACAAGCCGTTTTCGAGATATCGTGTACACCGACTTGAAAAATGCCGTTTTGAAAAAAACACGTTTAAAGTTTCAATACCTACCTTAAAACGTGCCGAGGCATCTCTACATATTTAGGTATAACCCCGAAAGTATTGCTTAGATCTACTTCAAATTTCGTGCGTATACTTTTGAATATATGTACATTACAAAAATGCAATAAAAACAAAAAAATACCAGTCTAACGGTTAGACGCGATAGAAGTGAAACCTTCCGTAAAACAAACTGAGAGGGAATGAGACGAAAGCAGCATTAGGAGCGGGATAATTATAGGTTCATTATAATATTGCTATAAAGTTCATATTTTATTTTCTTCATTTTATTGTTATTCAATGTTTTCAATTTCAACAAATGATACGAGTGGCTTATGATAGCAAAAATATGATACAAATGCTTTGGTTTCGATGTTGTCAACATATCTTTGAAATACCGCGTCACTTGTTGTTTTTTTTTCTGTCGATATTCACGACACTTTTCTGCATTATTTTTCGGCATAATTGCGGTAAATATTTAAAAATGAAAATATTTACGAATATAAAAATACGGACGCAATACAGCACACGCGATTACTATTATGAGCGTCGTAACGCGTATAATACACAGACGTACTAACATACACGCAAACATTCGTAGGACGCTTGGTTTGAATTTTTTATACATATGTATGTATGCTATACTATGGCCTAGCCTATGTACGTACCTACATATTTGTGTTCTGAACTTCCAGCAAAACAATGCTTATTAATATACACATATGCATCTACATACAACCGCACACACAGGCCACTCACTTTATTCCTGTAAATGTGTATGTCGTCCAAAGCTAAAATTCTATGCCTAGCGACTACAAGAACAAAATGCATTAATAGGCGCAGGCGTAGCGGCCATCATCCTAGTTGCCATAGCGCTGAACAGTCGCGGCAGCGCCGAACAGTTTCAACTATTGTACTGTGCAACAAAAACTCATCATCAAAAAATTGATTTATAAATTCGAGCTGATAGTTCAAAGAGCAAGTACTTTCATTCATAAAACGAGCCGCCCATATGCTAATTTTTTCGACAATTCGAAAATAGTCAATATTGGAATATTTCGCGTAGAATTATTTGCCAATATTCAATTTTTGTCAAGTCGAGTGCCCGCGGCTCCGTAAATATGTTTGCACCCATATATGTATGTAAATATATGTTTCTAAATGCTCGACAACCGCAGCTGCCTGTTCAAGGTTACTGTACATTAGGCCGGGTCGATTTGTGGGAAGGCAAAAAAATCGCCCATTGCTCTGTGAAAATCATATTCTAGGGATCAGAATAAAAAATTTTGCCGAAGGAACCATACCTCTAAAACGATTTCTGATGTCCCCCAATATGGGTCGAACTTTTTAGTTTCTTTTCTATAACTCACATTCATTCATTTACATATGTTCTGACTAAATAAATTTCTTAAGAGAAAAAATAGATAATATTATAAATAAATAAAAATAAAGAAAAAACATAGCCATTTAGCTGATTTTTTCATGTAAAGGCCAAAAATTGTGATATTTTGAAATTGGGGGACATCAGAATTCGTTTTAGAGGTATGGTTCCTTCGGCAAAGTTTCTTATTTTGATCCCTAGAATACGATTTTCATAGAGCAATGAGTGATTTTTAAATCGACCCGCCCTACTGTACGCGCAATGCTGTGCCTATGAATGTGCGCTGTGCCTATGAATGCGCACTGGATTTCTTGAGAAATTTTACCGTATGTTTTGCTTTGGCGAGGCATATGTACATACACACAACATATATACATATATCCGCATTTATACATACATATATAAATTCACAAATTTAAATTTGCTTATGCCATCCTTCTGTGTGCCTGGTAATGAAGAATTTTCTATACATACATATATATACGTATATCTTTTTTCTTCTTCTTTTTGGTGTCGCTTTTTCGTTTCATCGAGTCTCAAATCACTCCCAACGATTCTAAAGAAGTTTTCACTTCAAAAATCGATTTTTTTGAAAGTCATAACTGCGTATAACCCCTTAACGTAAATAATATCTCCTTTCTTGTAAGTAATTTGTTTGTTCGGTGCCTTCTGTTGGGTGATATCTCTTTCTTGATTATAACGAATTCTATTTCCGATGGCTTTATAGTCGTATCCTCCTCTGTTGAAAAACACGTCCTCGGGTTTATGTCCTGTGACCGAGTGAATGGTTTTATTGTACTGTCGTACTGCTTCGAATATCACCTCTTCGTGTTTACTTTTGGTTTCCTTTACTAGTAAGTTAGTTAGCTCCACTATTGTGCTGTGCGTCCGCTCTACTTGACCGTTCGTTGTCGAATGTTGTGGTGGCACTGCTGTGTGCTGTATATGTAGTCGATCGTATAGGGATTTTGCTATTACATTAACGTATGTCGGGTCGTTATCGGTTGTTAGGTTCGTTGCGTATGGGAATATTTGTGATAGTATTTCATTCAAATATATGTATGAGTTTTTCCTATCTGGTATTTTTCTTATATAGCAGAATTTTGAGTATCTGTCTACTGTAGTTATAAATGTTTGGTTGTCCATAAAAAATGTATCCATGTGCAAATGTGTACCTACTTCATTTGGTATTGGTGTTTTTCCGTAAAGTAATTTATTCGGTCGTCTGTCGTATTTACATTTTTTACATATCTCACATATTTGTGCTGCCTTCTTTGCCATATCTTGCATGTTAGGCCAGTAATAGCTCTCAGAGAGTTCTTTTATATTATTTCTATAATTTCTATGTGCTCTTCTGTGTATTTGTTCAACTATCTCATTCTGTTCATTTTCGTCAGTGATGTCTCTGAGTAATGCATTTGCTATTACAAAAGTAGTGGTTGGGAAAGTTTGTACTAGTGTAGTTTTTATTTGATATAGAATTTCTTCGGTAGTGATTATGGCGTTAATATTGTTTGGGTGTAGTACGCCTTTAATATCACTTATCAATTGTTCTATAGTGGTGAAGTATATGGTGTGTCTAAATTTTCCGAATATATTTTTACTTTCTATTCTTACTAATCCATTGTTAGTTTGGATAATAATTTGATTATTAAAATGGTTTAAGCTAGTGCCTACCCTTCTTATGGTTTCAGTGGGTGAGCTGAGTTGAGAGTGCTGCGATTCTGAGTCGGTTAATTGATTAATTTGTTGCCGACTTAGTGCATCTGCAACGATGTTTTGAGAACCTGGTTTGTATACCAGTTTGGCACCGTATTCTTCTATTTGGTTTTTCCACCTTTTTAGTTTATTATTAGGGTTTTTCTCTGAAATAGAGTAGGTTAAGGACTGATGATCCGTGTAGATTGTAAGGTCTGATCGTCCATATAAATAGTTCCTGAACTTTTGTAGTACCCAAATTATGGCTAATAACTCTTTTTCGTTTGTGCTATATTTTTGTTCCGTCTCGCTTAGTTTTCTGGATATAAAACAAATGGGATTTTTACCTTGGGATAACACAGCTCCTATGGCAAAATTACTTACGTCCGTGGTTAAATCAAAGGGTTTATTGAAATCTGGCTCAAAGAGTTCGACTTGTGCTTGTAATTCCTTTTTTAATATATTCATCGCTTTTATGGCTTCCTCATCTAATTTTATTTGCATTTTTTCACTTTGATTTTTCTTTACGAGACCGTTTTCTCCTCGTAAAAACAATGTTAGGGGTTTGGTAATCTTGGCGTAGTCTTTGATGAACTTTCTATAATATCCTGCTAGTCCTAAAAATGATCTTAATTCTTTCAGATTCATAGGCACAGGGTAATTTTTTATGGTCTAAATTTTTTGTGGGTCTACGGTTATTCTGTTATGTTTAATAATATGTCCTAAATATTCAGTGCTGTTTTTGAAAAAATGAGATTTTTCATATGAAATCTTCATATTTGCTTGACGCAGTGCATTTACAACAATTCTTATGTGTTCCATATGTTCATCGTGTGAGGATGAATATATTAACACATCGTCTATATATACATGCACGAATTTTCCTATGTAATTCCTTAATATGTTATCTACGCATCTTTGAAATATTGAAGGTGCGTTCTTTAGTCCAAACGGCAGCCTTAAGAATTCATATTTTGCTCCGTTTATGCTAAAGGCTGTCTTTTCGGTGTCTGACTCCTTGATTTTTATCTGATGGAAACCTGCTTCCAAATCTAGGGTTGTAAAAACAGTTGCTTTACCCAAATTCTGTATTGTCATGTTGACATCAGGTATGGGATATCTATCGGTAATGGTTTCGCTATTCAATTTCTGGAAGTCTATGACCGTTCTTCTCTTAGGGTTTCCTAACTCGTCAGTTCCTTTCTTTGGTACTGTCCATACGGGTGAGTTATAGGGACTTTTACTGGGTTTAATTATATTATTCTCTAGCATTTTGTTTATTTCTTTATTTATAAAATTATTGTCTGAAAAGGGGTAAGGGTACTGTTTCGTCCATATTGGCTCTTCAGTTTTAGTGCGGATCGTCGCTTCAATTGTTGTTGTAAATGGTAAAAAAGGATTTGTTTCCTCATTAATTCTCATAATTTCTTCAACCTCTTTTTTATATTTGCTCTCATCTATT
The DNA here is from genome assembly GCF_028408465.1 of Anastrepha ludens. Lineage (NCBI taxonomy): Eukaryota > Metazoa > Arthropoda > Insecta > Diptera > Tephritidae > Anastrepha > Anastrepha ludens. The sequence goes on along the minus strand of NC_071503.1, from coordinate 94,128,899 downwards.
GTGAAATTTACTTGACTGACATCCATTTCTTTTTTCTTCTGTTCTGTTCACCTGACATACATCATTTTATATTCGAACAGATCTATCTTAGCTTTCATTTCTCTCAAGGATTGTTCTCCTAATATCATATCGAATTCTTTTAATTCTTCGATTTCAAAAAATACTAATTCTTGTCCTAGCATTCTTATCTTCTTGGCTGAGTTTATTGTGTTTGAACCATTCAGAGTTCTACTAACAAATTTTTTAACTGGGAAGGTCTTTCCATTTGGAATATTTTTCCTAATATAATTTAATGTCGAACCTGTGTCTATTAAAACCAATAGTTTTTTATTATCATGTAAAATAATCTGAAGACACGGCAGATTATTTACTCGTCTAAAAAAGTAGCTCTATTTTCAAATTCACTTTCATATTTATTTACCTTTAATGACTGATCACTATTATTATCCGTTATTTGGTTGAACCTTTGTAGTTTCTGCGGTGCTATATTATATCTGGATGACGTTGGTTGGTGGTTTCGTTTAAATGGTTCTCCTCTATTGGGATTGAAAGGTGCGTATCCTGCTCTTTGTCGTTGTTGTTTCTGAAGGGATTCGGTTGATACGATTGCTGTTGTTGATGCTGATTATTCGTGGGTTGCCGGAATCTTCCTATTGATGTATCCACGTCCATTGGTGTCGGGTTTGGTCTTTGCATATGGGGAATTGGTTGAACTCCTGGTTGATACCTCCTTTCGTTTTGTGGGTGTTTGGGGTAGTTATATGCTTCTCGTCGTATCGGATTGTTCTGCCTTTTATAAAGAATCTCCGTGGCAATTGCGTATGCACTTTCTAAATCTGTTGGTTTTGCTGCATATAATGTGTGTAGTATCGGCGTAGCTGTAATCTAGGCGATTGAGTATTGCTTGTAAGTGAAATACTGTGCCATGATTCTGTAGAAGAGTTGCTGGTTCTCCTTCGATCTTCGTGTGACGTATTATAAATAATGCATCGTAATATGGTTTGGTATCACGAAAGGCTTCTATGGGACTCATTGCTGATATAATGGTTGCCCTCCATGTCCTGTATTTGGATGTGTCTCCGTTGAACACTGGTAGCCGTTCGAATAGTCTCAAATTTATTTCATTTGCATTGTTTATCCTGGGACTTATGGGTTGGAATTCTTCGATATTAGGTACTTGCGCTTGCTGCAGCTGGGCTAATTGTGCTTCTACAGTGGCATAACCTTGTTCCAAGGTTACTAACCTTGCTTCCATAATGATTCCTCTGCTTTGGTCAAACACTTGTAATCGCTTTTTGCGGAAGAGGTCCAGTTTTATTTTTGGTTCTCCTTGTCCTCTTTTTCAGGACGTGTGGAATTTGATTTTTTAGGAGTTCCTTTTATTATTCACTTATTGAGCCCCCAGTTAAATAGGTACTTTTGATGTATTAATAAAAAAATATATTTTATTCGTATCAAGATGTACTTAGATCAATTCTAAACTGAAGTTCATATGCTTCAGTATAATAGAAGACTAACTTATTTCTATGCTTAATCGTCTATTTATAGGCTCTGGTTTCTTTTGTTTATTGGTTGCTGATAATGTTCAAAAGGAATCTTTTATTTGCTGTTTGCTGATAATGTTAAAATAGAAATATACTATTTGCTTATAATAATTAAATAGGAATATTTTGTTTACTATTTGCTGATAATATTTAAATAGGAATGTTTTGTTTGCTATTTGCTGATAATATTTAAATAGGAATATTTTGTTTGCTATTTGCTGATAATGTTAAAATAGAAATATTTTGTTTGCTATTTGCTGATAATATTTAAATAAGAATATTTTTATGTAAACTACTGATTCTGTATCATACATTGGATGATGTCATCGGTACAGTAGTGTGTTTTCTGTTACACTAACTCGCGTGTAACTGTACATTTAATGAAGTTTAGAAGAAAATATTGGAAAACTTTAGTATAATGTATATCGCTTTGAAAAAAAAAAGGTTAAAAGGGGGCAATAGAGGGGTGTATCCCCATCTTAAAAATGAAAACCGAACCTGCCGGAGGCTTATAGTTTTTAAGTAATTTAATGTTAAAGTTCTCTAATTTAGCGAAAAGTTGGTGTTGCCATACACCTGAAATGAAAACGAAGTTCGCACGCAGGGATGTTCAGTGGAAGGTTCATTGTAAAACTGCAGTATTTTTTGCTGTAATTTAAAGTTGAGAAATAATTTTGAAAATAAAAACATACAACTCATTTAAACTTAAAAACAATGATATCAAGCGTATCACAAAAAATAATAAAGTAATTAAAATTAAATTAATTAACACAGTATTTTTGCGTAGAACTCCTTATCGCGTGGGCGGCCTTCGGCCGCGTTTCAAAAAAATAACCCTCATCAGTCCAACTCCGGCTACGCAATCCACAGTATTTTTGCATAAAACTCCTTTTCGCGTGGGAGGCCTTCGGCCGCGATTCAAAAAAATAACCCTCATCAGTCCAACTCCAGCTACGCAATCCACAGTATTTTTGCGTAGAACTCCTTTTCGCGTGGGCGGCCTTCGGCCGCGCTTCAAAAAAATAACCCTCATCAGTCCAACTCCGGCTTCGCAATCCACAGTATTTTTGCGTAAAACTCCTTTCCGTGTTAAAACAATTGAACCCAAAATTAAAACGTCATATGCGTGTAAGGAGGCACAATAACGCCCATCCCCATCATTAACACTAAACTCAAGTACTTAATTTTTGTTTTCATTTGCAGGCATCCGGCAACACCATACTGTTGTCATTCCAATCTTCTTCTTATTCGCGTTTAAAATTGGAAAGTGATTGCATGGGCAAATGAATTTGCATTTAATTTTAATAGAAATAATTAAAATATTAGCATAAAAATCAGTAAAAACACGCGTGTGAGTGTATATTTGGTGAATTTTAGTGAAATGTTAAAAAATATAGAGTGTAATGTGGCAAATTATAGTGAAGTTCCCGAGGGCATTTGGAATGCAAATAATTAAAAAATTATTATTTCCCGAATAATTTAAAGTTATAAAGAGTGTTCCTTAACACCTCACCAACATCTCCACCAAGTTTCATTAAAAACAACATTATAGTTTGCCAAATATTCCCAAATATACATTGATCTAAATTCCAGCCCAGTATTTTTGCGTAGAACTCCTTTTCGCGTGGGAGGCCTTCGGCCGCGCTTCAAAAAATAACCCTCATCAGTCCAACTCCGGCTACGCAATCCACAGTATTTTTGCGTAGAACTCCTTTTCGCGTGGGCGGCCTTCGGCCGCGCTTCAAAAAAATAACACTCATCAGTCCAACTCCGGCTACGCAATCCACAGTATTTTTTGCGTAAAACTCCTTTCCGTGTTAAAACCATTGAACCCAAAATTAAAACGTCATTTGCGTGTATGTAGTAAGGAGGCACAATAACCCCCATCCCCATCATTAACACTAAACTCAAGTACTTAATTTTTGTTTTCATTTGCAGGCATCCGGCAACACCATACTGTTGTAATTCCAATCTTCTTATCCGCGTTTAAAATTGGAAAGTGATTGCATGGGCAAATGAATTTGCATTTAATTTTAATAGAAATAATTAAAATATTAGCATAAAAATTATATTGAAGCTCCCGAGGGCATTTTGAATGCAAATAATTAAAAAATTATTATTTCCCGAATAATTTAAAGTTATAAAGAGTGTTCCTTAAGACCTCACTAACATCTCCACCAAGTTTCATTAAAAACAACATTATAGTTTGCCAAAAATTCCCAAATATACAGGGTGGCTGATGAATTTTGCTACATTAAGAAACTCAAATAACTTTTTTTTTAGTGTATGGAATTCATTTATTTATTTTTTTCAAGTTGAAGGTCATTAAATTTTATTAAATGTAGCTTAACTAGTTTTAAGAATATTGAATTTAATGGGGGGCATATGCTCGTTGACACAAGTGCGTCATCTTAGTAAAAAGTTGTTCATTGCTGCTTTGAGAGTTGCGACAGGAATAGCCGCAATTGTTGCCCGAATGGATTGTTTTAGTTCATCCAAATTTGGTGGCTTTGTTTTATAAACTTCTTGTTTACATAAACCCCACAAGAAAAAGTCAGGTGCAGTAAGGTCAGGCGACCTGGGGGGCCAACGAAATTCGGAGTTTCTTGAAATCAGTTTATTGGGAAATTTTCGTCGCAACTCTGTCATAACAGTCTGGGCTATGTGAGACGTTGCCCCATCTTGTTGAAACCACACAGAGTTGAAAGGAATTCTCCTTCGGCGTAGTTCTGGATAGAAAAATTCTTTCAGCATTTTCAAATAACGGTCTCCAGTAACCGTAACGGTGTGACCATTTTCTTCAAAAAAATAAGGCCCGACAATACAGCGTGAAGAAACCGCACACCACACTGTCACGCGAAGAGGATGCAATTCCGTCTCGTGGAGTATCTGTGGGTTAGAAGTATTCCATATTCGACAATTTTGTTTGTTCACATTGCCGTTTAAATCGAAATGGGCCTCATCAGACATGAAAAGGCAGTTTAACATGTTTTGGTCTTCTTCCACCATTTGCCGGATCTTCTGGCAAAATTCCAAACGAATCGGCTAGTCTGCTGCATTCAGTTTGTTAACCATTTGAATTTTGTAGGGAAATAAGTCTAAATCTTTGTGCATTATTTTTTGCAAAGACTGTCGGCAGACACCAAGTTGAGCAGATAAGCTTCTTGTTGAAACCCTAGGATTGCTTTGTATAGCTGCAGCTACAGCAGCGATCGTTTCCTCCGTCCGAACTGGTGGGTTTCGATGATAAGGCCTTCTTGCAACTGTTCCTTGCTCAGCAAAATTATTCACCAGTCTCATTATGGTCCATCTGCTCGGGGGATCGCCGCCAAACATCCGCCTGTACTCTCTCTGTACCAAAACTACGGACTCCAGTGCGTGATAGCGGCGGACTATCCAAATTCTTGTTTGCGTGTCCCAGTTATCCATTTTAATAAATTTTAAAGATCAATCTGCAAATTAAAACAAAAATGGAACAGATAACTTAAAAAGAAAAAAAGTTATTCAATTTTTTTTTGGTAGCGGCTTTCATCAGCCACCCTGTACATTGTTCTAAATTCAGAATAATGTATATTGGGCAATTTTTGGCAAACTATTATGTCTTTATTAATGAAACTTGGTGGAGATGTTAGTGAGGTGTTAAGGAACACTCTTTTCATAATATTAATTTCATAATTATTTGCCTTCAAAATGCCCTTTGGAACTTCATTATAATTTTCCACATTACACTATATATTTTTAAAACTGTTTTTACTTATTTTTATCCTTATATTCGAATTATTTTTATTAAAATTAAATGCAAATGCATTTGTCCATATAGTCACTTTCCAATTCTAAACGCGAATAAGAAGAAGATTGGAATAACAACAATATGGTGTTACCGGATGCCTGCAAATGAAACAAAAATTAAGTATTTAAGTTTAGTGTTAATGATGGGGATGGGGGTTATTGTGCCTCCTTACTACATACACGCATATGATGTTTTAATTTTGGGTTCAATGGTTTTAACACGGAAAGGAGTTCTAGGCAAAAATACTGTAGATTGCGTAGCCGGAGTTGGACTGATGAGTGTTATTTTTTTGAAGCGCGGCCGAAGGCCTCCCACGCGAAAAGGAGTTCTACGCAAAAATATTGTGGATTGCGTTGTCGGAGTTGGACTGATGAAGGTTATTTTTTTGAATCGCGGCCAAAGCCGCCCACGCGATAAGGAGTTCTACGCAAAAATACTGTGTTAATTAATTTAATTTAATTTTAATTACTTTATAATTTTTGTGATACGCTTAATATCATTGTTTTTAAGTTTAAATGAGTTGTATGTTTTTATTTTCAAAAATATTTCTCAACTTAAAATTACAGCAAAAAATACTGCAGTTTTACAATGAACCTCCCACTGAACATTCCTGCATACGAACTTCGTTTTATTATATGCGTTTTTATTGTTGTTGTAGCAGTACCTTTGCCCTGTCAATGTAGTGTAATCACCAGTCGTCTTCGTCTAGCTCATCTAACGGTAGGCCCAGGAAACTGGCTGTTTCGACGGGTTGGGTCCAGAGGGAGAGAGTGTTAGATGAGTGGGTTTGATGGGGCATGTGAAAAGGTGGTTAGTGTTGTGCGGGGTGCCTTCACATGCCGGACATATGTTTAGTATGTCTCGGAGTCGATTCTGGATAAGTTGGAGTTTAACGGGCTACAGTATCCAGAACGTAATTGAGCCAAGGTTACGCGGGACTCTCGGGGAAGCTGGAACTCTCCGTCTGCAATTGGTGGTCGCTGGACTCCGATAACGGCATTCGGAGGTCGGGAGCTTAAAAAGGTGGTAAGGGTCTCCCGATGAATGTCGTGGATTGCCTGTCTGTACACTGTCCGATCCTGGAGAGCAAGCTGTCAAAGGTGACTCCCAATATTTTGGGGTTGTTAACCGTCGGTATTGGGGTATCATCGACGTGTACCTAAAGTTGCAGCTTGACCTCCTTTGTCCAGGTGGTGAAAAGGGTCGCCGTGGATTTAGTGGGAGAAAGTTGTAGGTTTCTCGCAGTGAAGAAGCGAGAAAGGCAGGCGAGGTAGTCGTTTACTTTGGAGCATAGGCCATCAATGTGATTGTCCGACGCCATTATCGTACAGTCGTCGGCGTAGGAGACCAGTGAGATTTCCTCTGGTGGCTGGGGGAGTTTCGGAATATAGAAATTAAAAAGCAAGGGTGAAAGGACACCACCCTGCGGTACTCCTTGCTTTATTTTTCTCTGTTTAGATGTTTGGTCTCGAAATATTACCGACGAGTGACGACCACTCAGGTAGTTCGCGGTCCACCTCTTCAGCCCTGGCGGGAGTGTCGACTATAAAATGTCATCTAGTTGCGTGGCGTGGCTGACTGTATCGAAAGCCTTTTTTAGATCCAACGCTACTAGGACAGTCCTCTCGCACGGGCGGTTTTTGTTGAGTCCGCGGTTTACCTGGGTGTTTATCACGGTGAGTGCCGTGGTGGTGCTGTGCACTCTTCGGAAACCATGCTGGTGTGAGGCTGGAGTCAGCTGTTCTGTAAGGTGTGGGAGTAGAAGGGCTTCAAGAGTCTTCACTACTGGGGAAAGGAGAGTTATCGGACGATAAGACTCCCCTTGGTTGGCGGGTTTCCCTGGCTTCAGTAGTGGGACCACTCTCCCTAATTTCCACTTATCAGGAATGATGAGAGTGGCCATAGACAGATTGAAGACCTTGGTGAGAAATTTTACTCCCAGTGGGCCCAGGTTTTTCAACATCAGCATGTTTAGTCCGTCAGGGCCAATGGCTTTAGTGGTTCCATGAGTTTGATGGCCCTCTTAACCTCGTCGCTGGTGAAAGCAAGCGGTGTACTGTTGTGTGTTAGTTGGTGCAACCGTCGGGTAGCACAACGTTTTGGATCTGTCGGCCGGAGGATGCAGAATAAATTGCCGGCTAAAGTAGCTCGCGCATCTCTTCGTATCCGACGAAGTATGACCGTTGAAGGTGATATCCACCTTGTCGTTGCGCTTCGTCGGGTTCAACAGGGACCTTACGGTGAACCAGAGCTTGCTCACACCAGCGGTGAAGTTGCAGGACTTCAGATGCTCTTCCCATTTAGTCCGCTTGTCCAGTTGCCGGATCTCCGAATTGAGATCCTTTATTCGAGGATCCCCGGGATCGCCCTGGCGTAGGCGAGCACGTTCGTTCGCCAGAACAGCTGCTTCAGCTGGGAAATTGAGGCGTATGTCCCGGATCCGTCCAGCGGGTATGAAGCGAGCCACGGCGGCTGTGATCACCTTGCGGAATGCACGTTCGCCTACGCGCACATCGGTGAGAATGGGTAGAGCGGCAAAGATGTCCTCAGTAAATTCCGCGAATCTGGTCCAATCAGCTTTGTTGAAGTTGATGTATGACCAATGATCCGCGGAAACAAAGGTTTCTCGATCAAGGTGATAATGGGCAAGTGGTCTGATGCAAGCGATAGCATAATCGCCAGGTTATGCTATTTATCAGAACTGCGCTAGCTATTGTGATGTCAGGCGAGCTGCTGCGATTGCCCACTACCTTAGTGGGGGCGTCGTCGTTTACAGTGCTGAATGTGGAATCGTCTATCTGCTCTGCCAATTGCTGTCTCCTACGATCATTTGGCAGGCTTGAATGCCAAAGATCGTGATGCGCATTAAAGTCACCTACTACCAATCGGTTTTCACCCTTGATGAGCACACCAATATCAGGGAGATATCCTGCCGGGCAGCAGGTGACAGGGGGTATATAGATATTACAAATTTCGAGCTCGGAATCGCCTGACCGGACAGCTATACCTTGACATTCTAAGGTTCTGTCTCTGCGAAATGAGACGATACTGCACTGTATGGTGGACTATGAACTCTAGGCCACCACCGTTGACGCGCACGCGGTCCTTTCTGTGCACATTGTAGCTGTCCCTGGTGATCAAGGTGCAGTTTTGTCTCTTGGACCGCAGCTATCTTGATACCATGTCGGCTCATGAAGTCGACTATCTAGTCAATCTTACTCGTAAGTCGGTTGCAGTTTAATTGTAAGAGTCTTAAACTCATCGTGAGTGGTCGTAACTTAGGGGGTGGGGACGCGTGGTGTTCTTTGCGTAGGTCCTGTTGCGTGTTCCGCAAAAGCTGTTGTGGCCTGATGTTGAAGAGTGGTCGCGCCACAGGGGGTGGTTGTGCGCAGGCCAGAGCACCTCCGAAAATGGCACCAGCCATTGCAAGAATTGCACTTGACTGTTGTCAGGTTCCGAGGAACTACGGTTTGACACACGGAACAGACTGTGCGGGGGGCCAAGAGCTGCTGGTTTGTCCCCGCACTGGGGTAGGAGCAGGAACGCTGTGGATCAGTGGGGGAGTTGTGTTCTGCCTGAGGGAGCCTTACCGTTAAGTTATGGTTGGTGGCGGCAGTTTGTCGTGCCGGCATTGAGGACGGTATCGCCGTTGAGGCAGGGGCCGCATGATGGAGGGAGCAACACGTGGCCACATACCTTATGGACCACTCCCTACGAGTCTTAAGGCCTGAACAGGGCTTAAGGTGGCACCACCCGTTGCACTTATTGCACCTAACCGAGGTGGTGCCGTTTGTGGCAGATGCAGCAGTAAAATACCTCTGGTCCAAGGTTGGGTTGGACACCAGCCCTGAAGAGAAGTACTTCGTTGATATACGATACACTAGACAGGGCTAGTGTACTGGGGCGGCAGCCCTTGGTCGGGAAAAACCCGAGTCATTTCGGTAACGTAGAACCGGCTGCCATGGGGACAAACCAGCAGCTCCTGGTCCCCCGCACAGTCTGTTCCGTGTGTCAGACCGTAATACCTCGGAATCTGGTATCAGTCCAATGCAATTCCTGCAGTGGCTGGTGCCATTTTCGGAGATGTTCCGGCCTGCGCACCACCCGTGAGTGGACAACTGTCTACGTTGCCCCCTGCTGCAGAGCTCTGCACCCACTACCGCCCCCGGAGGCGCGGCCGCCCACCACCATCAGGCCGCAACAACCACAGTGGATTGCGCAGCAGGTCCAACGTAGACAACCCCACGCGCCCGCACCCCCCGGATTACACTGACCTCACCGAGAAGCTTCAAGCTTCTCCAGTTTAACTGCAACGGACTTACGAGTAAGGTCGACGAGATAGTCGACTTTATGAGCCGGTACAGTATCAAAATAGCTGCGGTCCAGGAAACAAAGTTGCACGCTAGGTCATCTCTGATCACCAGGGATGGCTATAACGTGCACAGACACGATCGCCAGCGAGACAATGGTGGTGGCCTAGCGTTCACAGTCCACCACACAGTGCAGTATCGTCTCATCGATGAAGGAATCGACCGCAGGGACAGCACCTTAGAATGTCAAGGCATAGCTGTCCGGTCAGGCGATTCCGAGCTCGAAATTTTTAACGTATATATACCCCCTGTCACCTGCTGCCCGGCAGGATATCACCCTGATATAGGTGCGCTCATCAGAGGTGAAAACCGATTGGTTGTAGGTGACTTTAATGCGCATCACGATCTTTGGCATTCAAGCCTGCCAAATGATCGTAGGGGACAGCAATTGGCAGAGCAGATAGACGATTTGACATTCAGCACTGTGAACGACGACGCCCCCACCAGGGTAGTGGGCAATTGCAGCAGCTCGCCTGACCTAACAATAGCTAGCGCAGGTCTGATAAATAGCATAACGTGGCGACCTATGCTATCGCTTGCATCAGACCACTTGCCCATTATCGTCTCGATTGAGAGACCTGCCGACTTCGTTTCCGCGAATCACCGCTCCTATTTTAACTTTAAAAAAGCTAATTGGGCCGGCTTCGCGGAATTCACCGAGGACACCTTCGCCGCTCTTCCCATCCCGACTGATGTGCGCGTAGGCGAACGCGCATTCCGCAAGGTGCTCACAGCTGCTGCGGCTCGCTTCATCCCAGCTGGATGTTATAAGGACATCCGTCCTCATTTCCCAGCAGAAGCACCCAGTTTAGCAAACGAGCGTGACCACCTACGTCAGGCCGATCCCGGGGATCCCCGCATAAGGGATCTCAATTTGGAGATCCGGCAACTGGTAAATCAACACAAGCGGACTAAATGGGTTGAGCACCTGAAGACTTGTAACCTCACCTCCGGAGTGAGTAAGCTCTGGTCCACCGTTAGGTCCCTGTCGAACCCGACGAAACACAACGACAAGGTGGCTATCACCTTCAACGGTTGTACTTCGTCGGACCCGAAGAGATGCGCGAGCTATTTTAGCCGGCTGTTTACACTGCATCCTCCGGGCGACAGAACCAAACGTCGTGTTACCAGAAGGCTGCACAAACTGACGAACGACAGTGCGCCACTTAGTTTCTCCGGTGATGAGGTTCAGGGGGCCATCAACAAGTCGAAATCATCGAAAGCCATTGGCCCTGACGGACTAAACGCGCTGATGCTGAAGCATCTGGGACCCCTGGGAGTAGGATACCTCACAGGGGTCTTCAATTTGTCTCTGGCCACTCTCATCATCCCTGACAAGTGGAAAGCAGGGAGAGTGGTCCCACTATTGAAACCTGGGAAACCCGCCAACCAAGGGAAGTCTTATCGGCCGATAACTCTCCTTTCCCCAGTAGTGAAGACACTTGAAGCCCTCCTACTCCCACTCTACACGACACACCTGGCCCGAGCCCCACATCAGCACGGATTCCGACGAGTGCACAGCACCACCACGGCACTCACCGCCATAAACGCCCAGATAAATCGCGAGCTTAACCAAAACCGCCCCTGCGAGAGGACTGTCCTAGTAGCGTTGGACCTAAAGAAGGCTTTCGATACAGTAAGCCATTCCACGCTACTAGATGATATTTATCAGTCGACACTCCCGCCAGGGCTGAAGAGGTGGTCCGCGAACTACCTGAGCGGTCGGCACTCGTCAGTGATTTTTCGAGATCAAATGTCAAAGCAGAGGAAGATTAAGCAAGGCGTACCGCAGGGTGGTGTCCTTTCACCCTTGCTTTTTAACTTCTACATCTCGAAGCTCCCCCAACCACCAGCGGGAGTTTCCCTGATCTCATACGCTGACGATTGCACGATAATGGCGTCGGGCAATGACATCGATGGCCTGTGTTCCAAAGTGAACAACTACCTCACCGACCTTTCTCGCTTTTTCACTGCGAGGAATCTCCAACTTTCCCCCACCAAGTTCACGGCGACCCTATTCACCACCTGGACAAAGGAGGTCAAGCTGTCCCTTAAGGTAAAAGTCGACGAGACACCAATTCCGACTGTGAATAACCCTAAAATTTTGGGTGTAACCTTTGACAGCTTGCTCTCCTTCTCTGCACATACAACCGCAATTGCCACTAAAGTCCAAAATCGCAACAAGGTCCTCAAATCGCTGGCCGGCAGCACTTGGGGCAAAGACAAAGAACTGTTGCTTTCGACATTTAAGGCAATTGTCCGGCCGGTTCTAAACTATGCTGCGCCTGTCTGGTCGCCTGGTACTAGTGATTCGCAGTGGATAAAGCTTCAGACATGTCAGAATACCGCCATTCGGACAGCGACCGGGTGCCTCCTGATGTCACCCATACAACACCTGCACAACGAGGCACAAATGCTCCCAGTCGCGGAGCACAACAAATTGCTCAGCAAGCAGTTCCTGCTGGGGTGTTACCGCAGGTTTCACCCCTGCAGACACCTGCTTGAGCCTGAGCCGCCTCCCAGGCACGTCAGGAGACACCTCCTCAACTACGCTGACGAACTCCAGGACAAAACTGACCGAAACCTACTGGACCGGACAGTATTTAGACAGTCAATAAACGACATTCACCGGGAGACCGTTACCACCTTCGTGAACTCCCGTCCTGTGAATGCCGTAATCGGAGTCCAACCACCACCTATTGCAGATGAAGAGCTCCAGCTTCCCCGTGAGACTCGTGTAACATTGGCACAATTACGTTCTGGATATTGTAGCAGGTTAAACTCCTACTTATCCAGAATCGACCCCGACATACCAAACACATGTCCGGCATGTGAAGGTACCCCGCACGACACTAACCACCTCTTCACATGCCCCCTCAATCAGACTCAGCTAACCCCCCTCTCCCTCTGGACCCAACCTGTCGAAACAGCATGTTTCCTGGGCCTACCCCTTGATGAGCTAGACGAAGACGACCGATGATATACTTACACTGACAGGGCAAACTATGCTGTTAAAACAACAACAACAACAACAGAAGTACTTCGTTCCCACGATGGTCGGTTCTACATAACCGGAACGACCCGGATTTATATCCGGCCAAGGACTTGCGTGCTGCAATGGATTGCTCCTGTGACGAAAGATTGGGGGTGGGATACGGTACACTAGGCAGGGCTAGTTTACTGGGGTGGCAGCCCTTGGTCGGGAAAAACCCGAGTCATTCCGGTAACGTAGAACCGGCTGCCATAGGAATGACGCGTTAGTGGCCTTCGCCCTCGCTTCCAAAATATAACTCTCATGTGTCCAACACCGGCTACGCCATCCACAGTATTTTTGCATAGAATTCCTTTCAACGTTAAAACCAATCAACCCAAAATTAAAACGTCAAATGCATGTGTGTAGTAAGGAGGCACAATAACCCCATCCCCATCAACACTGAACTGAAATACTACATATACATAGGTATGTTCATATTTTCATTTTTATTTGCAGGCATCCGGCAACACTAACTTTCAATTCCAATTAATTCTTATTCTTATAAGGGTTGGTCCTGAACCACTCCCTGACATCTCCACCAAGTTTCATTAAATAAGACGTTATAGTTTGCCTAAAATTGCCCATGTTACATTATAGCAAATCCCGGCCTTTCCCGGTGAGGAAATGATAAAGGATTGGCATTTAATTTTCACCGAAATGTTTCGAATACAAGTATAAAAAAGTAAAAAAAAAAAACGTGAGACTGTACATTGTATGAGAAAAAAATATGTATAATATATTGTAATGTACGAAATTATAGAGAAGTTGTCGAAGGCACTTTGAAAGAAAATATTTGCAAATCTATTGTTTTAGGAATATTGGGAGTTACAAAGGTTGTTTATGCTCCACTCCCTAACATCTTAACAAAGATTCATGAAATAAATCATTATACTTTACCCAAAAGTGCCATGTTTTCGTGTGGAAACGTTGAATGTTTTGTGCTTTTACTCAATGCTTGTGAGTGGTTGACTTTAGGCTTTTTTTTTTTTATTTTATTTATATATATTTTTTTATTTTTATTTATTTTATTTACATATTTTTTTTATTTTATTTATATATTTTTTTTATTTTTATTTATTTATTTTTTTTATTGTTACTAGGGATCTCGACACAAAATTTCTGATTGCTTTCAGTGGTCAAATTCAATAAAATTCTCAATCGATATAGTAAATTGAATGATTCATCCCATGAAATATTTTAACTCAAATGTTGCCAACATTTGTGAAGCAATGGGCTGTAATTTTGCATGATTGGCAACCAATTGGTATTTTTATGTGACGCTCATTGGCAGTGGACGTTTTCCAAAACGTATGTTTGCAATGTAAAAGTCTCGCATCAATAAATAAACTGTCATATCATATCTCTACATTGCATCCGTAAAATATTGATACTTTGTAATGTTATGCCTTGCAAACCTGTTGACGTTTTGGAACAGTTTATTTACTTTGAATATTAAAAATTAAATATTAAATAAACTTGTCTTATAATGATAAAAACAATTCCATTAAAACTTTGCAAAAAGGATTCACCCAGGATATTCGCGTCAGTCTTCCCTTTTTATCGTATAAATCATGCAGTGTTTTCAAACAATCAAGAGCGCGAGCACAAAGTTCGTACTGGCTTACTTGACAGCATATTTATAAAGATGATAACACTAAATTCCAATGCCAACACTTAGAATATTGCCATGCTATTCCATAAAACTTATTTATTTATTAATTTTTTTAATATACTTGCAAAAAGTAATTAAAGTAAAATAACTGTTTATTTGAAATTAATGTGTACTTAATACTTTTTGCATATTGCTTAAGAATGACATCGACAGCTTCGAGAAGAAGCTGCGGCATAGCCGAGGAACTTAACCAATGATTTCTTGGGTCATAGGAAACCTCACCTTTGCATAAAACATTGGTTGATTGCATCTGTTACCCTATGTATTGCACAAAATTGTGCCATGTATCAGTATTACCGTAAGGTCTCTCATTTCATAAATGAATTCATCATATTATTTTTTACGAATATATATGGAGGTTGAATTAGTTTTAAAGGTTTTTTTCGAAGATTTGGGGCTTTATTGTGAAAAAACGGTACAAAATATTTTATTCGAAGTATTGGCCATCGCTAGCTACAACTTTCGCCCATCTTTCGGGCAATTTCCGGATGCCGTTTCTCCAAAATTCTGGCCGCTGCTTGGCTATCCATGACTCAACCCATATTTTGGTAGCCTCGTACGAGGAGAACCGCTGGTCCGCCAAATCGAGACTCATATGCCGGAACAAATGATAATCGGAGGGAGCTATGTCTGGACTATACGGCGGGTGGGGTAACACTTCCCAGCCAAGCGTTCCAAGGTATTTTTTGACAGGTTGAGCAACATGCGGCCGAGCGTTGTCATGTTGCAAAATAACCTTGTCGTGCCTTTTTACCGTTTCCGGCCGTTTTTCTTTCAATGCCCGGCTTAAACGCATCAATTGCAGTCGGTAACGATCCCCCGTGATTGTTTCGCCCGGTTGGAGCAGCTCAAAATATACGACGCCGACCTGATCCCACCAAATGCAGAGCATGATTTTCTTGCCGTGAATATTCTGCTTGGTCGTCGACGTTGATGCGTGGCCGGGCAAACCCCATGATTTTTTGCGTTTTGGGTTATCGTAGTGGATCCATTTTTCGTCGCCAGTCACCACCCGATGCAAAAAACCCTTCCGATTTTGTCGCTCGATCAGCAATTCGCACGTAAAAAGTCGCCGTTCGACGTCGCGCAGCTTCAACTCGTACGGGACCCAATGTCCTTGCTTTTGGATCATTCCCATCGCTTTTAGACGCTTGCAAACGGTTGATTTATCAACGCCCAATGATTCAGCAAGCTCTTCTTGGGTTTGGCACGAGTCCTCGTTTACCAATTCCCCCAATTCCGCGTCCTCGAACTTTTTGGGCTGGCCAAGACGCTCCTTGTCTTCGGTGTGAAAATCACCACTTTTGAATCGTCGAAACCAGTACTCACATGTTGAAATCGACGGAGTATGGTCTGGGTAGGCCTCCTGCAGCAATTCACGGGCTTGGGCTGTATTTTTTTCAAATTGAAGCAGAAAAGCAAAGCTTCCCGCAAATTGCGTTTCGACGGCACGAAAGTTGACATACTCGGAGCACGAAAACACTGCGTTGTTTATACTTCAGCGAAATGACAGATACTGATAAACAAAGCCTAGGGATGAGGCTTTGTCATGAATATATATTCAGTATTGCCAACGCGATAAAGTGATAAATAGCGCCATCTGTGTGTCACCTTTAAAACTAATTCAACCTCCAATATTAAAATTTTGTTCTCTTATATAAATTGTGTAAAGTATCAAGTATGTTTATAAACTGTGAGTTACGAATAAATTGTGTGACCACTGTATATGTGCGTATTTCTATGTTCTTTTGAAAAACTAAATTTGGTTACAGATAATAAAACTATTATTATTACAGATAATAAAATGTGGATTTTATAGACAGTATACAAGTTTGAAATTCAAAATTAATAAAAGAAAAATTTAAAGAAGTTATATGCATATATGGGACAATTTAGCAAAGGCTCAGTTACATCTTTCATTCGTATAGTGTTACACACATATTTACTGATGCAACTATGACCTACCCACGACTCATCGCCTTCTCATATCTATATACTTGAAAATTTAAATTTGAAAAGGTCGAGCCATGAAGCACCAGGAGATTTGGTGGCTCCTAAAACACTCAGCCAGAAACCATATTTATGGAGTCTACACATAGCTTTTATTGCTTCCTGTTTAATCTTAAGATCCAGGGGGAGCAAATCAAGCATAACATTTAGAGCATCACCAGAGGTTGTACTCATGGCACCCGTGATGCATAAACATACACTTCTTTGCAGCCTGTATAGTTCCCGGATAGTGGACTTAACCATTCTCCGTCGCCACCAGACCACAGAAGCATAAGTGATGATTGGTCTGATAAGTGCTGTTATATCCATAGGACCACCGTTGTTGTTGTTGTAGCAGTATCTTCGCCCTGTCAGTGTAGTGTAATTACCGGTCGTCTTCGTCTAGCTCATCTAACGGTAGGCCCAGGAAACTAGCTGTTTCGACGGGTTGGGTCCAGAGGGAGAGAGATGTTAGGTGAGTGGGTTTGATGGGGCATGTGAAAAGGTGGTTAGTGTTGTGCGGGCTGCCTTCACATGCTGGACATATGTTTAGTATGACGGGGTCGATTCTGGATAGGTAGGAGTTTAACCTGCTACAGTATCCAGAACTCTCGGGGAAGCTGGAGCTCTTCGTCTGCGATAGGTGGTGGTTGGACTCCAATAACGGCATTCGGGGGTCGGCAGCTTAAGAAGGTGGTAAGGGTCTCCTGATGAATGTCGTTAATGTCCTGTCTGATCCTGAAGTGGTCTGTCTGTTTTGTACTGGATCTCCTCCACGTAGTTGAGGAAGTGTCTCCTGATGTGCCTGGGAGGTGGCTCAGGCTCGAGCAGGTGTTTGCATGGGTGAGGCCTACGGTGACACCCTAGCAGAAACTGCTTGCCGAGCATTTTGTTGTGCTCCTTAACAGGGAGAATGTGAGCCTCGTCGTGTAAGTGTTGAATTGGGGACATCAGGAGACATCCTGTCGCGGTCCTAATGGCAGTATTCTGACATGTCTGAAGCTTTATCCACTGCGAATCACTAGTACCAGGCGACCAGACAGGCGCAGCGTAGTTTAGAACCGGCCGGCCAATTGCCTTAAATGTCGAAAGCAATAGTTCTTTGTCCTTGCCCCAAGTGCTGCCGGCCAGCGATTTGAGGACCTTGTTGCGATTTTGGACTTTAGTGGCAATTGCGGTTGTGTGCGCAGAGAAGGAGAGCAAGCTGTCAAAGGTTACACCCAAAATTTTAGGGTTATTCACAGTCGGAATTGGTGTGTCGTCGACTTTTACCTTAAGGGACAGCTTGACCTCCTTTGTCCAGGTGGTGAAAAGGGTCGCCGTGGACTTGGTGGGGGAAAGTTGGAGATTCCTCGCAGTGAAAAAGCGAGAAAGGTCGGTGAGGTAGTTGTTCACTTTGGAACACAGGCCATCGATGTCATTGCCCGACGCCATTATCGTGCAATCGTCAGCGTATGAGATCAGGGAAACTCCCGCTGGTGGTTGGGGGAGCTTCGAGATGTAGAAGTTAAAAAGCAAGGGTGAAAGGACACCACCCTGCGGTACGCCTTGCTTAATCTTCCTCTGCTTTGACATTTGATCTCGAAAAATCACTGACGAGTGCCGACCGCTCAGGTAGTTCGCGGACCACCTCTTCAGCCCTGGCGGGAGTGTCGACTGATAAATATCATCTAGTAGCGTGGAATGGCTGACTGTATCGAAAGCCTTCTTTAGGTCCAACGCTACTAGGACAGTCCTCTCGCAGGGACGGTTTTGGTTAAGCCCGCGATTTATCTGGGCGTTTATGGCGGTGAGTGCCGTGGTGGTGCTGTGCACTCGTCGGAATCCGTGCTGATGTGGGGTTGGGGCCAGGTGGGTCGTGAAGAGTGGGAGTAGGAGGGCTTCAAGTGTCTTCACTACTGGGGAAAGGAGAGTTATCGGCCGATAAGACTCCCCTTGGTTGGCGGGTTTCCCAGGTTTCAATAGTGGGACCACTCTCCCTGCTTTCCACTTGTCAGGGATGATGAGAGTGGCCAGAGACAAATTGAAGACCCTTGTGAGGTATCCTACTCCCAGGGGTCCCAGATGCTTCAGCATCAGCGCGTTAAGTCCGTCAGGGCCAATGGCTTTCGATGATTTCGACTTGTTGATGGC
Organism: Anastrepha ludens; assembly: GCF_028408465.1. Classification (NCBI taxonomy): domain Eukaryota; kingdom Metazoa; phylum Arthropoda; class Insecta; order Diptera; family Tephritidae; genus Anastrepha; species Anastrepha ludens. Next base: position 94,110,367 of record NC_071503.1, on the reverse strand, counting down.
CCCCTGAACCTCATCATCGGAGAAAGTAAGTGGCGCACTGTCGTTCGTCAGTTTGTGCAGCCTTCTGGTAACACGACGTTTGGTTCTGTCGCCCGGAGGATGCAGTGTAAACAGCCGGCTAAAATAGCTCGCGCATCTCTTCGGGTCCGACGAAGTACAACCGTTGAAGGTGATAGCCACCTTGTCGTTGTGTTTCGTCGGGTTCGACAGGGACCTAACGGTGGACCAGAGCTTACTAACTCCGGAGGTGAGGTTACAAGTCTTCAGGTGCTCAACCCATTTAGTCCGCTTATGTTGATTTACCAGTTGCCGGATCTCCAAATTGAGATCCCTTATGCGGGGATCCCCGGGATCGGCCTGGCGTAGGTGGTCACGCCCAGTCTCTTCGAGGCGAGCGGCTAAACGTCGCAGTGTTTTACCAGTAGGCGTTGGACGGCGAGGAAATCTGCGACGAAATTTACGTTGTGCCAAAGTCACCGACCGATTATTGGTCAAATAAATAGTCAGCAATATTCCGCGTTCTGGAGCAGTGTAGCGTAACATTGTTTATTAACGGTTATTTCGCATGTGTTTACTAAACTAATGTCAAAACAGAACTGACATTAGGGACCAATCGCAAAATGTATAGCATTTTCTGATAGGAGGATTACTTTAGCGCCACCTGTTATTTTAAATTATTTATTTCATGGGAAATTTCGCTTGTTTACAACGGAGTCTGGAGCTAAGTTAACAATAGAGTGGGGAGCATTGCAGTAATTGCATTACATAAGTGTGGTAAAAGGGCAAGTGAGATTTACGCATTGTTGAAAAAACTTAATAATTCGAGAATATTTGTTTACTGCACGATCAATCGTTTTTTCCAAACGTTTGAAGTGACAGACTAAAAAAGAAGTGGTCTTCCTCCGGTGGTTCGAACCTGTGAAGTCATAAAAGCCATTTGAGAAAAAATTCGCAACAATCCATTAGAAAGCAGATAATCATGTCCTCGAAAATTAATGTATCGACCAGATCCATAAAAAAACGAATAAAAGGTGTTCTCCACATGAAAGCCTTCCGTCGCTCAACTGGTCATCTTTTGACAGCGCGCTTCAAGAAAAATGGACTCGAAAGATGCAAGCAGCTTCTTCGGTGGCACGCGGTCAACAGCCACGAAAATAATCTTTTCACAAATGAAAAAAAATTCACTGTTGAAGAAATTTTCAGTAAGAAAAAAAAAAAAATGTTAAAACTTCTAAAGACGCAAAAAATGTTGTTCTAAGGGTTCAGCGTGGCCACCACCTCTGTAATGGTTTGGTGGGCAGTGTCTTGTAAGGGCGTAACATCTCTGGAATTCTGCGAAAAAGGGGCAAAAGTGTACCAGGAGGATGTCATAGAAGGCGGGCTGAAGGAGTTGAGCAATACTCTCTTCAATGGAGAGCGTTGGATCTCCCAGCGAGATTCCGCTCCCGCCCATAATTGAAAAACCACCCAGCTGTGGCTAAAACAAATATTCTTGGGTTCAAAAACTACCCAGTTGTGGCTATTCTTGGGTTCGTAGCCGCAGAAAATTGGCCGTCTGGAATGGAAGTCTAGATCTGAATCCAATGGACCTTAGCTTGTGGGCAAAATTAGAGAAAGAGAACATGGCCTGCCGACCTCACAGAAATTTTGAGAGTCTCAAACAATCGTTTGGTTCGAAAGGTGACGTCAATATCCATGGAAACTGTGCATGCTGCAATAGCCGGATAGCCTAATCGTTTTACGGCTTGTGTAAAAGCAATTTCATAAAAAAGTATTAAAATTTCATATCTATAAAAGACATGACTTGTAACAGAACTTATGGCATGTGCGTATGCACACTTGATACCCTAGCTTGTGTACATTCATGTTTGTATTGTTTGGTTTTGTTTGTTTCTTAACAGTAATAGTAGCCCTGCCAGTGTAGGGTATATCACCGGTCATCTTCGTCTTGCTCATCTAGGGGTAGGCCCAGGAAGCATGCTGGTTCAACGTGATGGGTCCAGAGGGAGAGGGTTGTTAGATGAGTCGGTTTTAGGGGGCATGTGAAAAGGTGGTTAGTGTCGTGCGGGGTACCTTCACATGCAGGACATATGTTTGGTATGTCGGGGTCGATTCTGGATAAGTAGAAGTTTAACCTGCTACGATATCCAGAACGTAATTGTGACAGTGTTACACGTGTCTCACGAGGAAGCTGGAGCTCTTCATCTGCTGTAGGTGGTGGTTGGACTCCGATTACGGCATTCAGTGGACGGAGCTTAAGAAGGGGGTGACGGTCTCCCGGTGAATGTCGTTTATTGACTGTCTAAAAACTGTCAGGTCCAGTAGATTGCGGTCAGTTTTGTCCTGGATTTCGTCAGCGTAGTCTAAGAGATGTCTCCTGACGTGCCTGGGAGGCGGCTCAGGCTCGAGCAGATGTCTGCAGGGGTGAAACCTCCGGGAACATCCCAGCAGGAACTGCTTGCTGTTTGTAATCTGCACTCCCGGCGGAACTACCACACTCACCAACGTAAACGTACGTTGCATGCCAGCTGACACTACAAAACTTATGACGGTGCCATTTAAATGAAAACTCATATCGTGTCCGTAGAAAAGTTTAAATGTTCCGTAACATTTTTTCAGCTGATTGTTCTCTCAGGACACAGTGTTGCCAAACAGTACCCGTTGAATTCATTAACAAAATAAACTTATAAAAGTTAAAATTTTTATGAAAATAATTTAAAAGCGCTGTTAATTGTTGATTATAGGTAGGTGAACTATTAACATTACAATAAAAAATTGTAACTGTTAATGCGGAGGTGTGTAAAAGTATGTATGCAAAAGTGTAAACGGCATCATTGTGCCGATACAATCATGCACAAACCGATGTGTTATGTAAATATGTAACCAAACGAAAGCAGCTGTTTTCTACGTGCACAAGTTTTGCTCAATTTTGTGTATCTCACGGACAACAGACAGGGTCTGCGATAACGTCGTTCCGTGTCAGCTGACACGAACAAACTAATTATACCCCATGTCAATGAAAAATCACCACTGTTCCATTACGTCGCTATCGTGGATCGTGTACGTGTGCAATTGAAAATAATCGGTCCGTGCAAGGTCCTGAGAATAGGGCCGATCCTGAAGAACCTCCCATTCGAGCTCTGGGAGAGCGGCTTTGATGACTTGTGCAACATGGGGCTTGGCCTTGTCGTGTAGGCGTATGGTTTGACCATGTCGATCATGACCCCGACATACCAAACATATGTCTGGCATGTGAAGGCACCACGTACGACACTAACCACCTTTTCACATGCCCCCTAAAAAAGACTCATCTCACACCCCTCTCCCTCTAGACCCATCCAGTCGAAACAGCATGTTTCCTGGGCGTACCCCTAGATGAGCTAGACGAAGACGACCGGTGATATGCTACTATTCAAACAAACCATGTCGATCAGGTCTCTTCAGTTGAATAGCCTCATTCACGCAGTTTAGCTGGACAATGTAGTGGTCCTGATTAACCGTCGCATCGTTTCGAGCATTTCCCAGTGCACCATTCCCTCCCAGTTCCACCAAACACATATCATGGTCTTCTTCGGATGAAGATCCGGCTGGACTCGGCTTTGGCGTATCTTTTGGGGCCACTCGCCTAAAGCTAATAAAAAATTAAATAAGTCAAAAATACAATTAATATAGTTTTTTAGAACAGAAAGAGTTCTATCGAATGAATACTTACCCTTTGCCAAACAGCAAACAAGTCGTAAAATATAAGAAAATCTAAAAACTTTATGAACTTATTCCCCAATCCAATACTTTCATTATAAAATATTGAAATATTTCTTATAGAAATATTTGTAAATATTTGGTGAATCATGAATTTTTTCATGTGGGTCTGGTCGCGTCTCCGTATATATGTGTGCGTGCATAGTCATGCCGTAAGATGCAGAAAACAGCAACAGGTAGCTTATAAAAAAGTTTTGTCATGATCATTTCGAAAGAATTATTTTTTGTTCCCTGATAGTAGTTAAGTATTAATTGGTATATTTCCTTACGTATGTGGTTCTCCAATTCATAAAAAGTGCATAAAGTCGTATCTACAGCCCGGTTCACTTGATTAGAGGCAATAATTTTTATGGTAGAGAGACTGTACTTTGCTAGAAAATAAACATGCATCAAAATATAATATTATCCGTTCCTATGACGGTCGGTTTTACGTTACCGGAACGACCGAACCGGATTTATATCCGGTCAAGGACTGTCACTCCAGCAGCATTCTCCGTCCATGTATGGGGAATGCTTATGCTCCTACAACAACAACAACATAATTCCATCTAACGGTATTGCGCAGCAGTAAAACTTCAGCAGTTATAATACAATATTATGCTTGAAGATAGGCGCATAGTTTGGATACGTGCGCATTAAAGCTGTAAAAAGGGATCGTTTTTTCAGCATTCATGCTTTGGATCTCAAACTTTTTAACTTTAAAATTATTATTATTATTAATTCCTATCGCGCCGTCTTTTGGTGCATAGTGCAGAAAAAAATGCTTTCCAATGTTGTCTACTTCTCGCTTTCGTCTTAATTTGGGTCCAATGCTACGTCGTAAAGCTCCTTTAGGGTGTCTCTTACGGCGCGATCCTTGTGGGTTACAGTCCCGTGCCATTAACCTATGGCCAATCCAGTTCCTGTTTTGTAGCAAAGCGTTGACTGAACTTAGTTTTCCCAACATTGATTCGCAGTCCAACGTTGGGAGCTTAGGTCATTAATTTTGCTCTGCATGTGTTCGCCAGTCCGTGAAGAGTGCGATGCCATGGGCGTAGTTAAGATCGTCTAAATGCTCCGTACTAAAAGCGCTGTTTAGAACGTTGTCAATGCCTATTGAAAATATAAGAGGGGGTAGTATAGTTGGACACCAGCCACAGGTTCAGTAGGCTCGGAGAGGGCACCGTTGCTTGAATATTACTACAGATTTTATCTTCGACTCCCGTCGCTTAAGGGCCGGCCTAAAACCAGCCTGTTGCTTACAAAGTGTGCGGTCGATCTTACCACCTATACGATTTAGAATTACTTTGCAAAGGACTTGTACACTGTATCCCACACAGAGCAGCGTGATGCCCCTCCAATTGCCGCACTCGGTTGGGGCTCCTTTTTTGGGACTTTCACAAGTATACCCTGCATCCAGTCGTCTGGCAGTGCTGCTGACTCCCACATAGACTGAAAAAGGTGGAACAAGATTCGTGCTGATATTTTGGGGTCCACTTTTAGCTTCTCTACTGTGATGTTATCCACCTCGCTCGATTTTCCAGACTTCATGCTTTTTCAATTTCATCCGTAGATAGGTGTTGGGAGCTAATGTGAGATATTCTTTGATTGAAGTACGTGGGTTTTTCCAGCGGTATCACATTATCGGTAGGTGTGGATGTCACAAAAACTTTCTCGAAATGCTCTTTCCATCGCTTGAGTTGGTCTTGAGAGGCTGTTAAGAGCTTCCCGTTTTTAGCTTTGACGCGCTCATCGGCTATCGAGTTACCGATTGTCGTTTGCCCTGTTCTTGTAGGCCCACGACAGTCGGTTCTACGTTACCGAAACGACCCGGATTTATATGCAGCATATAAGTATGGGGAATGTTTATGCTGCTACAACACCAACATCAATAACGTAGGCCCAGGAAATTTGCTGTTTCGACAGATTGGGTGTAGAGGGAAAGGGGTGCGTTTGATAACGCATGTAAAAAGGTGGTTAGTGTCGTGCGGAGTGCCTTCACATGCTGGACATATGTTTACTATGTCGGTATCAATTCTAAATAACCTGCTGCGCTTTAACCTGCTACACTATCCAGAACGTAATTGTGCCAAGGTTACGCGGGTCTTTCGGGGTGGTTGGAGCTGTTCGTCTGCTATGGATGGTGGTTGGACTCCGATAACGGAAGTCGGGCGCTTAAGAAGGTGGAAGGTGTCTGCCAATGAATGTAAGAACGGTGTGTCTTAACTTTGTCCGGTCCAGTAATTATTTTGTCCTGGATCTCGTCGGCGTAATTGAAGAGATGCCTCCTGACGTGGCTGGGAGACGGCTCAGGCTCAAGCAGGTCTCTACATGGGTGGGACCTACAGTAGTATCCGATTAGAAATTGCTTGCTGAGCAGTTTATTGTGCTTCTTCACTCTTAGAATCTATGCCTCGTCGTGCAGGAGGCAAACCGTCGCTGTCCGTATGGCAATATTTTGGCGAGTCTGAAGCTTCGTCCACTGAGTATCACTAGTTCCAGGCGATTAGAAAGGCTCAGCGTAGTTTAGAACTGGCCGACCAGGGTTGTCGGGGATTTCGTGGGGGAAAGTTGTAGATTCTTCGCAGGGAAGAGGAGACAAAGGCGGAAAGGTAATCGTCCACTTTGGTCTATGGGCCATCAATGTTATTGCCCGACGCCATTTTCGTCAGTCGTAGGAGACCAGGAAAACTCCCAATGGACCCAGCTTTTTCAACATCAGCATGTTTAGTCCGTCAGGGCCAATGGCTTTGGATGATTTCATATGGTTGAGGCCCCCTGAACCTCATCGCTGGAGAAAGCAAGTGGTGCACTGTTTGTCAGTTTGTGCAGCCGTCTGCTGGCACAACGTTTGGATCTGTCGGCCAGAGGATGCAGAATGATTTGCGGGCTAAAATCAAATCATTCATCTCTTCGGATCCGACGAAGTACAACCGTTGGAGGTGATATCCACTTTGTCGTTGTGCCTCGTCGGGGTCGACAGGGAGCTTACGGTGGACCAGAGCCTACTCAACCCAGAGATGAAGTTGCAGGACTTCAAGTGCTCCTCCCATTTGGTCCGTTGTGTTGGGTTACCAGTTGCCGAATTTCCAAATTGAGATCCTTTATGCGAGGATCCCCGAGATCGGCCTTGCGTAGGTGATCACGCTCGTTTACCAGAACGGGTGTTTCAGATGGGAAATTGGGACGTATGTCCTCTTCAGCCCTGACGGGAGGTCGACTGTATAACGTCATCTAGTAGCGAGGAATGGCTGACTGTGTCGAAAGCCTTTTTAATTTGGATGATGACCCCCTTAACCTCATCACTGGAGAGAGCAAGTTGCGCACTGTTGTTCAGTAGTTTGTGCAGCAGTCTGGAGGCACGACGCTTCGATCTATCTTTCTGAAGATGCAATATGATTTGCCGGCTAAAACAGCTCGCGCATCTCTTTGGGTCCGACGAAGTGTAACCGTTGAAGGTGATATCCACCTTGTCGTTGTGCTTCGTCGGGTTTGACAGGAACCTTACGGTGGACCAGAGCCTACTCACACCAGAGGTGAAGTTACAGGTTTTCAAATGCTCTTCCCATTTTGTGAGCTTATAATGGATGAACAGTTCCCAGATTTCCAAATTGGGATCTTTTACTGGTGTAGATGGTCACGCTCGTTTGCCAGAACGGGTGTTTCAGATGAGAAATTGGGACGTATGCCCGGGTCCTTCCAGCGTGGATGAAGCGAACCGCAGCAGCTGTGAGCGTCTTGTGGAATGCGCGTTCGCCTACGCGCACATCCGTAGGATTGGGAAGAGCGGCAAAGGTGTCTCGGTAAATTCCGCAAAGCCGGTCAAATAAGCCTTGTTAAAGTTAATATATGCGCGGTGATGCACGGGAACAAAATCGGCAGGTCTCAATCGAGCTGATAATGGGCAAGTGGTCTAATGCAAACGATAGCATATGTCTCCAGGCTATGCTCTTTACCAGCGCTAGAAATTTTTGTGTCAGGCGAGCTGCTGCAATTGCTCACTATCCTGGTGGGGGCGTCGTCGTTCACAGGGCTAAATGTCGAGTCGTCTGTCTGCTCTGCCAAGTGCTGCCTCTCCCCTACGATCGTTTTATAGGTTTGAGTACCAAAGATCGTGATGCGCATTAAAGTCACCTATTACCAATCGGTTTTCGCCTCTGATAAGCGCATCAATTTCAGGGTGATATTCTGCCGGGAAGCAGGTGACAGGGGCAACCCTGCCACTATCTTGTACCATAGAGAGTCAAAGTCTCACTATTTTGTTTGTATGCAATGAATTTTAAGTCTCGACATTGTAGCTATTGCTAGGCAAGCAATGCTGGAACAAAAGGAATAAATTTCATTCTGCGATAACACACCAAAAGGGCGGTAATCGGTATTAATATTAATATAATTTTGTATCATAACATTTTAATAAAAACTAAATTTTTCCTTTTAACGAAACCGGGGTTAATATTTTATAATTGGTATCGCTACATTGGTGACCCCGACTTGGGTTATATCGATTTAAATTGGCGTAAACCTAAATTTTTCTTATTTGAGAATTTTTTTTTGTCTTAACGTATACGACTTTAATTAAAGTGGGCCCTTTTTTATCCACTCACATCGGCGATTATTGGTAAGGTATAGTCATCAGACTGGAGTTGTTAGACAATCTGCAAAATTACGCAGCGACGAAGGATTATCTTTTTCTTTTTTATTTAGAACGTGTCTTTTCCTTTACACAGATTCTTAGATACAAAGTTTTATAATTTATAATATAGTTAATGTTGTATGATGAATTATATGTTTAAATACTTTTCTACTGTGTTTTGTATGCAATACTGCTTAAAAGAGACAGAGACTCACCCATAGCAATTGCAAGTGTTACAAACATAATTACAAACAATTTCTTGCTAATAAAAAAACTAAGAAATAAAAATAAAAACAAAGTGTACAAGAAAATTATCAGAAGGCAAGATGAGTGTGCGGCACTCTTTCACGCGGAGAGGAAAGCAACCCGAGAGTGTGCCTGTAATAAAAACAATACCTTTTGAAACTGTGAGTACTCCGACAATTACGCGCACGAACTCAATGCAAAAGAAAGCAAACGAAATAGAGACAGCCCTCTCTATTACCTCAGCAGGATTACCGCAAAGCGTAGAGAGCGTCAACCTTCAAGCTCAGCCGTTTAATGGCAGTTTCACAGCGTGCGTGAACACAAACGGAATGCCAACACCAACCACAACTAACTCATCATCAACAACGACATCCATTCTGTACACTAGTACTGCAACAACAACCGTATCAAACAAACCATTGCTTGCCATCTCCCCACCTTCTTATGTACAACCTCACGCTTTAAATGAGCCACCTCCCATAAAGAGATCACGAAACTTACCTATAAAGTCCTCAACTTTGTCAACCACCAACAAAAAACAAAAAATAACAACGAACTTGAGCCAAAGCAAATTACCAAACTACTGGCTAAGCGGCGATACAAAGTCCACAAACAAATTTGCCTCTTGCTATTGATGACGAAAATGAAAACAACGAAACAAATACACAAGCGAACAGTGGGCAGAACTCTGTTACTAATGCTCAAAATTTAAATAGTGAAAAAAAAAATAAAAATAATAATAAACCACCACCAATATATGTGCAAGGTGTTGAATGCATCAAGATACTAAAAAATGCTTTAAGGGGTTATACGCAGTTATGAAGCTAATAAAAGACGGGTTGTCAAGGATTTATCCTGAAGAAACTTCAGAATATTTTAATTTGAAAATTGTTGGCGGTTATAAAAGCATCCTTCAAGAACGTAACAAAATTTTTTATTTATGAAAATGTTGATTATAGAGCGCGCTGCAGGCGATTTCTGGAACCTCCTTTAAAAAACGACGATTTACGGTGTACATCGTACCTCAGGATTGGATTATCTGAAATCAAAAAAACCAAACAAATTTTGTTAATATATTAGATTATCTAGTAATTAATCGTTCGGCTAATCAAAATAGTGAATTTTCACAAAATGGCAGCTTTTATTAAAAGAAATGATTTCGATTTTTACGTTAAAATTTGGCCGTAAATTGATTATAAAATGGAAAATAAGTATCAGATTTACAAAAGGAACGATTAATTACTAGAAAATGTATCTCTAAAGATTGAGTTAAAACGGTTGACCGATCAAACAAGCCGTTTTCGAGATATCGTGTACACCGACTTGAAAAATGCCGTTTTGAAAAAAACACGTTTAAAGTTTCAATACCTACCTTAAAACGTGCCGAGGCATCTCTACATATTTAGGTATAACTCCGAAAGTATTGCTTAGATCTACTTCAAATTTCGTGCGTATACTTTTGAATATATGTACATTACAAAAATGCAATAAAAAAAATCGATTTTTTTGAAAGTCATAACTGCGTATAACCCCTTAAGTGCAATAGCAAATTGCAATTTTGTCCTAAAAATCCTAAGAAATAATGAAGTATGAGTGCAAGCAAATGACTTAGGAACGTACACTCAAATACATCAAATGCTAAAACAAAAAGGAACAAAACTGCATACTTTCAAACCAAAAAATAAGAGGGGGCTTAAAGTAGTATTACGCAACATGCATCATCTGGGAACCAAGAAGAAATAAAGAGTGAATTAAGAGAAAAAGGTCATAAAGTCACAAATATATTTAATATAACACAAAGAACAACAAAAAAACCATTACCACTATTTTTATTGAACTGGAAACAAATGCTTATAACAAAGACATTTACCACATAGACAAATTAATGCACTGCATCGTATCGTTTGAGGCGCCATATCATAAACGGATAATTGCACAATGCACGAAATGTCAGAAGTATGGACATACAAAGAATTATTGCAGAAGAGACTCAGTATGTGCAAAATGTGCAGGAAAACATTTAACAAGCGAATGCAACAATCCGACCATTCAAGTGAAATGCGCACTATGTGGAGGTAATCATATCGCCAATTACAAAGGCTGCAAAATATATACCTTTACGCAAAAAGGAAGTCATAACAAACCAAAACACAAACATCACAAAATCAACAGTAATACCAGGTATAAGTTATGCTGATGAAATAGCCTCATCAAATCCTCGGGTAGTAGAACCAGAACTAACTATCAAACCTCAAAACAACAAAGATATTGATGAACTCAAAGCCGTGATAAAAACTTTAATCACCCAAATGACTAATATGATGAACGTAATTACAATGTTAATAAATAACTCGAATGGACGAAAGTAATAACACAAAAATTCTTATCTGGAATGCAAATGGACTAACTCGGCAATATTTAGAACTGAAGCTGTTTTTAATTGACAGAAAAATTAATATTGCGTTAATTGCAGAAACACATTTCACAGACAAAAGTTATTTAACATCTCCCGAATATAAATTATATGCAACTAATCATCCCGACTGAAAAGCTCATAGAGGAACAGCCATTATCATAAAACAAAACACAAATCATACTGAACGATTGCCCTATGTGTCACCTGACATCCATGCAACGTCTATACAAATTGTTGACAACAATGGACCCATATCAATATCTTCTATTTACTGTCCACCACGACACTGGATAAAGACGGATCAAAGTGATGATTACTTTAAGACATTAGACAACAGATTCATTGCTGGAGGAGACCCAAACGCAAAGCATACTGACTGGGGTTCAAGGTTGACTAATAAAAAAGGTATGTATTTAATTAACGCAATCCATAAAAAAAATTGCAGGTTTATAAGTACGGGTGAACCAACTTACTGGCCTACGGATGTTAAAAAAAATTCCAGATGTAATCGACTTCTGTATAACAAAAAATATTAACCATAACCAACTGAAGCTTAAACCAAGTTATGAACTATCTTCTGACCACTCGCCGATAATACTTAACTATACATCAAAAATTTACCGTATAGAGACAACACCCCAAATATTTACAAAGAGGACTGACTGGGATGAGTATCGAAAACACATCGCCCAACAACTCATTCTAAGTACACCTTTGAAAACACAACTTGACATCGAGCGTAGCATCATACATTTTAATGACATAGTTATTGACGCAGGATTCAGATTCACACCGCAGCAAAAATATAGCGCACAAAACACTTCAAATGACATTTCTATTAAAAAGCAAATCAAGGAAAAAAGAAAATTGAGAAAAAGATGGCAAACAACCATATCTCCTGCAGACAAACAGAGGTTAAACTTAGCTACAAAAAATTTGAGGGCTTGTTTATGTGACATAAAAAATAAGGAAATTGAAAAATATCTAAAAAATTTAACTCCTACACATGAAACAAATTATTCCTTTTGGAAATGTACAAAAAAACTTAAAAACCAGATAAAGCATCAACCCCCACTAAGAAAAGATGACAAGACATGGGCTTTTACAAATGATGAAAAAGCAGGGGCATTGGGAAATTATTTTGAAAATGTCCTATGGAACGATGAACATAAACAAATTGACACGATTAGTAATGTTAATACTTATACCATTACAAAAATAAGAAAAACAAGCACACAAGAAGTGATATTATGCATCAAAACTCGAATTAAACATAAAAAAGCACCCGGATATGATATGCTGACAGGCAAAGCACTTACGAAGCTACCAATTGATGCTTACATATTCCTTAGAATAGTGTTTAATGCAATGTTTCGCTTACAATACTTCCCAAAGTATGGAAAGTCACAGAAATCATTGCGCTACCAAAACCGGGTAAAAACCCAACAGCTTTAATTTCATATCGATCTATAAGCCTACTTCCGACTATATCTAAAATTGCAGAAAAACTTTTACATGACAAAATTACCCCAATACTTGATACGAAAAACATCATTCCAGATCATCAATTCAGTTTTCGAAAAAAACATTCAACTATCCAACAAATACATGCAACAAATACAAAGCGTTTGACAAAGTTTGGCACAAAGGCCTCTTACATAAAATTAGGACAATATTACGACGGGACTATTATTTAATTATCAAGAGCTACCTTACTGATCGATGCTTCTACATTAAATACAATAACAAATATTCACATATACATCCAATAACAGCAGGAGTTCCTCCAGGCAGCGTTCTAGGACCACTGTTATATGTTTTATTTACCTTTGACATACCACTCCCAGATGAAACTAATTCAACTATAGCAACATTTGCAGACGACACAATTTTATTGTCATCTGACAAAAACCTCTCAACCGCAACAGCAAAATTACAGATATACACCAACAATGTAAAGAAGAAGTTTGACAAATGGAGTTTGAAAGTAAATGAGGACAAATCTACAAGCAATATTTACGACAAGAACAGAGGTTGCTGCTATACCGATTAAGCTCAACAATAAAAATACACTAATTGAAACATCTGCGAAAGATCTTGGAATCTATCTGGACTCAAAATTAACTTGGAAAGATCACATCAAAAAGAAAATAAAGCAAATAAGGGAAAAATTTTGACAATTGCATTGGCTAGTAGGTAGAAACTCTAAGCTCAGTATTTCCAACAAACTTCTAGTATACAAGGCGGTCATTAAACCAATCTGGACCTACGGACTTCAAGTGTGGGGAACTGCAAAAAGAACTCACATAAACGAAGTACACCGACAACAATCAAAAATCTAACGTATAATAACAATGCCCGACAGGTACACAAAAAATGATGACATCCATTCTACGTTCAATATACCATTAATCGACATTAAATATTATTTCTCGTATGCTAAAATAACTGTTCTATATAAAATGTAATTGTTTTATTAAAATGTAATCGCTGTATTCGTGTTGGCACTGGCCATGATGAAATATATTTAATAACTTTCCTAATTAATTGTTAAAAAATGTACTAGATGTCAGTATGACAGATGTATGATTAATGTAGGAATATCAAAATAAAATACATAATTGATATTAATTTTCAATTGAATTTGATATCCAGCTTTGCGCCCATCACTTCGGCGGTCTTTCAGGACGTCGTCTTCCGACAGGTTTTTAATGCGTGCATTTCTGTAGAGCGTAATAATTGTTTCGTTTTTGTGCTCTCCGCACGTACCTATGCACCGTATGTTAATATCGGTCTTACGATTGTTTTATACACATTCATTTTGCTTTCCGCATTCATGTATTTGTTCTTCAATACATTACAAAATCCTCATATTTTTGCACTATATGTACATCTTTCTCTCACTTCTGTGATGATATTCTGATGGTTAGATATACCTATTCCCAAATACTTGAAATGCATTGTTTGTTCTATAATATTCTGGTTAATTTCCAGTTTACACCTTATTGGCTCCTCAGGTTTTACTATCGTCTGCATAGCAAATAATTGTTATGTTTTGATTGTTTAGTTTGTAATCTTGCAGTTGGGTAACTTCAGAAATAATTTTATCCATGATGAGATTAAAATGAACCTGTGTGATATCTTTAAAAATTTTCGGATTATTAAGCTCGGCACAAGAACCTGAAAGGTCACTATAGACCAAACAATTCCAATAACAAGCACCGAGGCAGGATCATTAACACATCCACCGCTAATGTATCCAACAACAAGTTTGTCTGTTTGCGCGCCACCCTTCTCTGCAGAGCGCCCTGCGTTGTGCTTCGCTCAATGAGAATCGGAATTCAGAAGTCGATCAGTTTATAATGAAGATGACTTGTTCCACCATGCAGTGCTACTCATCGACACGCAATCATCAGCGGACGACGTCGACGTTTGTTTGTTAACAGTAATAGTAGCCCCGCCAGTGTCGGGCATATCACCGGTCATCTTCGTCTAGCTCATCTAGGGGTAGGCCCAGGAAACATGCTGTCTCGACGGGATGGGTTCAGAGGGAGAGGGGTGTTAGATGAGTCGGTTTTGGGGGCATGTGAAAAGGTGGTTAGTGTCGTGCGGGGTGCCTTCACATGCCGGACATATGTTTGGTATGTCGGGGTCGATTCTGGATAGATAGGAGTTCAACCTGCTACAATATCCAGAACGTAATTGTGCCAGTTTTACGCGGGTCTCACGGGGAAGCTGAAGCTCTTCATCTGTAGGTGGTGGTTGGACTCCGATTACGGCATTCAGTGGACGGGAGCTTAAGAAGGGGGTGACGGTCTCCCGGTGAATGTCGTTTATTGACTGTCTAAACATTGTCAGGTCCAGTAGATTGCGGTCAGTTTTGTCCTGGATTTCGTCAGCGTAGTCTAAGAGATGTCTCCTGACGTGCCTGGGAGGCGGCTCAGGCTCAAGCAGATGTCTGCAGGGGTGAAACCTGCGGTAACATCCCAGCAGGAACTGCTTGCTGAGCAGTTTGTTATGCTCTATTACTGGAAGCATTTGTGCCTCGTTGTGTAGGTGTTGAACCGGGGACATCAGGAGGCAACCGGTCGCTGTTCGAAAGGCAGTATTTTGGCATGTCTGTAGCTTTGTCCACTGCGTGTCACTAGTTCTAGGTGACCAGAGGTGCTGCATAGTGTAGAACCGGCCGACCAATTGCCTTAAATGTCGATAGCAATAGTTCTTTGTCTTTGCCCCAAGTGCTGCCGGCAAGCGATTTGAGGACCTTGTTGCGGTTTTGTACTTTAGTGGCAATTGTGGTTGTGTGCGCTGAGAAGGAGAGCAAACTGTCAAAGGGAACACACACGATTTTGGGGTTGTTTACCGTCGGAATTGATATGTCGTCGACTTTTACCTTAAGGGACAGTTTGACCTCCTTTGTCCAGGTGCTAAAGAGGGTCGCCGTGGATTTAGTGGCGGAAAGTTGGAAATTCCTTGCAGTGAATCGCGCAGTTGTTGGCGTATGAGAGCAGGAAGACTCCCTCTGCTGGCTGGGGGAGTTTCGAGAAATGGAAATTGAAAAAAGGGTGAAAGGACACCACCCTCCGAAACTCCTTGCTATATTTTCCTCTGTTTGGAAGTTTGGCTCGAAATATCACCGACGAATGAATACCACAGGTAGTTTGCGGACCACCTCTTCAGCCCTGGCGTGAGTGTCGTCTGTAAAATGTGATCTAGTAGCGTGGCGTGGCTGACTGTATCGAAAGCCTTTTTTAGGTCCAACGCTACTAGGACAGTGCTCTCGCGGGGGCGGTTTTGGTTAAGCCCGCGGTTTATTTGAGCGTTTATGGCGGTGAGTGCAGGGGTGGTGCTATGCACTCGTCGGAAGCCGTGCTGATGTGGGGCTAGGGCCAGGTGTTTCGTGAAGAGTGGGAGTAGGAGGGCGTCAAGTGTCTTCACTACTGGGGAAAGGAGAGTTATCGGGCGATAAGATTCCCCTTGGTTGCGGGTTTTTCAGGTTTCAGTAGTGGGACCGCTCTCCCTGCTTTCCACTTGTCAGGGATGATGAGAGTGGCCAAGAACAGATTGAAGACCCCTTTGAGAAATCCTTCTCCCTATGGTCCCAGGTGCTTAAGCATCAGCGCGTTTGGTCCGTCAGGGCCAATGGCTTTTGAAGTTTTAGATTTATTGATGGCCCCCTGAACCTCATCACCGGAGAAAGTAAGTGGCGCACTGTCGTTCGTCAGTTTGTGGAGCCTTCTGGTAACACGACGTTTGGTTCTGTCGCCCGGATGATGCAGTATGAACAGCCGGCTAAAATAGCTCGCGCATCTCTTCGGGTCCGACGAAGTACAACCGTTGAAGGTGATAGCCACCTTGTCGTTGTGTTTCGTCGGGTTCGACAGGTCTTCAAGTGCTCAACCCATTTAGTCCGCTTATGTTGATTTACCAGTTGCCGGATCTCCAAATTGAGATCCCTTATGCGGGGATCCCCGGGATCGGCCTGACGTAGGTGGTCACGCTCGTTTGCCAAACTGGCTGCTTCGGCTGGGAAATGAGGACGGATGTCCTTGAAACTACCAGCTGGGATGAAGCGAGCCGCAGCAGCTGTGAGCACCTTGCGGAATGCGCGTTCGCCTGCGCGCACATCGGTGGGGATGGGAAGAGCGGCGAAGGTGTCCTCGGTGAATTCCGTGAAGCCGGTCCAGTTAGCTTTTTTGAAGTTAAAATAAGACCGGTGGTTCGCGGAAACAAAGTCGGCAGGTCTCTCAATCGAGACGATAATGGGCAAGTGGTCTGATGCAAGCGATAGCATAGGTCGCCACGTTATGCTATTAATCAGACCCGCGCTAGCTATTCTTAGGTCAGGCGAGCTGCTGCCATTGCCCATTACCCTGGTGGGGGCTTCGTTGTTGTTGTTTTAACAGCATAGTTAGCCCTGTCAGTGTAAGTATATCATCGGTCGTCTTCGTCTAGCTCATCTAAGGGTAGGCCCAGGAAACATGCTGTTTCGACAGGTTGGGTCCAGAGGGAGAGGGGGGTTAGATGAGTCGGTTTGAGGGGGCATGTGAAGAGGTGGTTAGTGTCGTGCGGGGTACCTTCACATGCCGGACATGTATTTGGTATGTCGGGGTCAATTCTGGATAAGTAGGAGTTTAACCTGCTACAATATCCAGAACGTAATTTTGCCAATGTTACACGAGTCTCACGGGGAAGCTGGAGCTCTTCATCTGCGATAGGTGGTGGTTGGACTCCGATTACGGCATTCACAGGACGGGAGTTCATGAAGGTGGTAACGGTCTCCCGGTGAATGTCGTTTATTGACTGTCTAAACACTGTCCGGTCCAGTAGGTTTCGGTCAGTTTTGTCCTGGAGTTCGTCAGCGTAGTCAAGGAGGTGTCTCCTGACGTGCCTGGGAGGCGGCTCAGGTGTGTCATCGACTTTTACCTTAAGGGACAGCTTGACCTCCTTTGTCCAGGTGGTGAAAAGGGTCGCCGTGGACTTGGTGGGGGAAAGTTGGAGATTCCTCGCAGTGAAAAAGCGAGAAAGGTCGGTGAGGTAGTTGTTCACTTTGAAACACAGGCCATCGATGTCATTGCCTGACGCCATTATCGAGCAATCGTCAGCGTATGAGATCAGGGAAACTCCCGCTGGTGGTTGGGGGAGCTTCGAGATGTAGAAGTTAAAAAGCAAGGGTGAAAGGACACCACCCTGCGGTACGCCTTGCTTAATCTTCCTCTGCTTTGACATTTGATCTCGAAAAATCACTGACGAGTGCCGACCGCTCAGGTAGTTCGCGGACCACCTCTTCAGCCCTGGCGGGAGTGTCGACTGATAAATATCATCTAGTAGCGTGGAATGGCTGACTGTATCGAAAGCCTTTTTTAGATCCAACGCTACTAGGACAGTCCTCTCGCACGGGCGGTTTTTGTTGAGTCCGCGGTTTACCTGGGTGTTTATCACGGTGAGTGCCGTGGTGGTGCTGTGCACTCTTCGGAAACCATGCTGGTGTGAGGCTGGAGTCAGCTGTTCTGTAAGGTGTGGGAGTAGAAGGGCTTCAAGAGTCTTCACTACTGGGGAAAGGAGAGTTATCGGCCGATAAGACTCCCCTTGGTTGGCGGGTTTCCCAGGTTTCAGTAGTGGGACCACTCTCTCTGCTTTCCACTTGTCAGGGATGATGAGAGTGGCCAGAGACAAATTGAAGACCCTTGTGAGGTATCCTACTCCCAGGGGTCCCAGATGCTTCAGCATCAGCGCGTTTAATCCGTCAGGGCCAATGGCTTTCGATGATTTCGACTTGTTGATGGCCCCCTGAACCTCATCACCGGAGAAAGTAAGTGGCGCACTGTCGTTCGTCAGTTTGTGGAGCCTTCTGGTAACACGACATTTGGTTCTGTCGCCCGGATGATGCAGTATGAACAGCCGGCTAAAATAGCTCGCGCATCTCTTCGGGTCCGACGAAGTACAACCGTTGAAGGTGATAGCCACCTTGTCGTTGTGTTTCGTCGGGTTCGACAGGGACCTAACGGTGGACCAGAGCTTACTCACACCGGAGGTGAGGTTACAAGTCTTCAGGTGCTCAACCCATTTAGTCCGCTTATGTTGATTTACCAGTTGCCGGATCTCCAAATTGAGATCCCTTATGCGGGGATCCCCGGGATCGGCCTGGCGTAGGTGGTCACGCTCGTTCGCTAAACTGGCTGCTTCTGCTGGGAAATGAGGACGGATGTCCTTATAACTTCCAGCTGGGATGAAGCGAGCCGCAGCAGCTGTGAGCACCTTGCGGAATGCGCGTTCGCCCACGCGCACATCAGTGGGGATGGGAAGAGCGGCGAAGGTGTCCTCGGTGAATTCCGTGAAGCCGGTCCAATTAGCTTTTTTAAAGTTAAAATAGGACCGGTGATTCGCGGAAACAAAGTCGGCAGGTCTCTCAATCGAGACGATAATGGGCAAGTGGTCTGATGCAAGCGATAGCATAGGTCGCCACGTTATGCTATTTATCAGGCCTGCGCTAGCTATTGTTAGGTCAGGCGAGCTGCTGCCATTGCCCACTACCCTGGTGGGGGCGTCGTCGTTCACAGTGCTGAATGTCGAGTCGTCTATCTGCTCTGCCAATTGCTGTCCCCTACGATCATTTGGCAGGCTTGAATGCCAAAGATCGTGATGCGCATTAAAGTCACCTACAACCAATCGGTTTTCACCTCTGATGAGCGCACCTATATCAGGGTGATATCCTGCCGGGCAGCAGGTGACAGGGGGTATATATACGTTAAAAATTTCGAGCTCGGAATCGCCTGACCGGACAGCTATGCCTTGACATTCTAAGGTGCTGTCCCTGCGGTCGATTCCTTCATCGATGAGACGATACTGCACTGTGTGGTGGACTATAAACGCTAGGCCACCACCATTGTCTCGCTGGCGATCGTGTCTGTGCACGTTGTAGCCATCCCTGGTGATCAGAGAGGACCTAGCGTGCAACTTTGTTTCTTGGACCGCAGCTATCTTAATACTGTGCCGGCTCATAAAGTCAACTACCTCGTCGACCTTACTCGTAAGTCCGTTGCAGTTAAACTGGAGATGCTTAAAGCTTCTCGGTGAGGGCTGTGTAATCCGGGGGGTGAGGGACGCGTGGGGTTGTCTACGTTGGACATGCTGCGCAATCCACTGTGGTTGTTGCGGCCTGATGGTGGTGGGCGGCCGCGCCTCCGGGGGCGGTAGTGGGTGCAGAGCTCTGCAGCAGGGGGCAACGTAGGCAGTTGTCCACTCACGGGTGGTGCGCAGGCCGGAACATCCCCGAAAATGGCACCAGCCACTGCAGGAATTGCATTGGACTGATACCAGATTCCGAGGTATTGCGGTCTGACACACGGAACAGACGGTACGGGGGACCAGGAGCTGCTGGTTTGTCCCCGCACTGGGGTTGGAGCAGGAAGGGATGGGAGGGGTTGAAGGGGAGTTGTGTTGCTCCGATAGGCTCCTCACCGTAGAGGTATGGGTGGCGGTTGGTAATGCCGGCCTATCAGGGGGTGTGGTAGCCGTGGAGGCATCAGACGCCTGTTGGCGGGAGCAACACGTGGCCACATACCGTGTGGACCACTCCCTGTGCGACTTAAGGCCTGAAAAGGTCTTAAGATGGCTCCACCCGTTGCACTTATTGCACCTAACCGAAGTGGAGATCGGGTGGAGCCGTTTATGGCAGACGCAGCAGTAGAATACTTCTGGCCCAGGGTTGGATTCGACTCCAGCTCTGAGGAGAAGTATTTGGAGCAGGATTGCTGCGAGAGTTTGCTCCTGTGACGTAAGGGGTGGGGTGATATACGATACACTAGACAGGGCTAGTGTACTGGGGCGGCAGCCCTTGGTCGGGAAGGAAAACCCGAGTCATTCCGGTAACGTAGAACCGGCTGCCATGGGAATGGTGGGGGCTTCGTCGTTCACAGTGCTGAATGTCGAATCGTCTATTTGCTCTGCCAATTGCTGTCCCCTACGATCATTTGGCGGGCTTGAATGCCAAAGATCGTGATGCGCATTAAAGTCACCTACAACCAATCGGTTTTCACCTCTAATGAGCGTACCTATATCAGGGTTATATCCTGCTGGGCAGCAGGTGACAGGGGGTATATAAATGTTAGAAATTTCGAGCTCGGAATCGCCTGTCCGGACAGCTATGCCTTGACTTTCTAAGGTGCTGTCCCTGCGGTCGATCCCTTCCTCAATGATACGATACTGCACTGCGTGGTTGACTATAAACGCTAGGCCACCACCTTTGTCTCGCTCGCGATCATGTCTGTGCACGTTATAGCCATCCTTGGTGATCAGAGAGGACCTAGCGTGCAGCTTTGTTTCCTGGACCGCAGCTACTTTGGTACTGTGCCGGCTAATAAAGTCAACTATCTCGTCGACCTTGCTCGTGAGTCCCTTACAGTTGAATTGGAGAAGCTTAAAGCTTCTGGGTGATGTCGCAAGAATTGCAATTGGCTGATGCCAGATTCCGAGGTATTACGGCCTGACACCCGGAAGAGCTGCTGGTTTGTCCACGCACTTGGGTTGGAGCAGGAGGGAAGGGGATGGGTTAAGTCAGTGGAGTGGTGTTGCTCCGATAGGCTCCTTACCGTAGAGGTATTGGTTGTGGTGGCGGTTGGTAGTGCCGGCCTATCAGGCGGGGTAGTAGCCGTAGAGACAGATATTTGACGCCTGCTGGCGGGAGCAACACGAGGCCACATACCGTGTGGTCCGCTCCCTATGTGTCTTAAAGCCTGAACAGGTCTTAAGATGGCTCCACCCGTTGCACTTGTTGCACCTAACCAAGGTGGAGTTCGGGTGGAGCCGTTTATAGCAGACGCAGCAATAGAATACTTCTGGCCTAGGGTTGGATTCAATTCCAGCCCTGAGGAGAAGTATTTGGAGCAAGGCTGCTCCGAGGAGTTGCTGGGGCGGCAGCCCTTGGTCGGGAAAAAACCGAGTAATTTCGGTAACGTAGAACCGGCTGCCATGGGAATGGACGTAGACGTCATACACCTTGTTGAAGACGGTCCTAATCGAGCGGCTTAGGAAGTCAAAAGACGCAAAACTTTTACAACTTTTAGATGGTGAGCAAATTGGCGATCGCACCCCGTCCCAATTTTTCCGCCACGTTTCAGATAACGTAATTAAAGCAAGATGGCAGTCTAAACTTTCGTCGCAAACACGCGCGCTGGCTTGACAGCGCAGCCCGATGCTTCATTAGAAGACCTCAGCCCTCTAGCTGACAAAATTCACGAAGCCATCCCAAAGCAGTCATTTCGCTCCGAAATCTTAGAAATACGCAAACAATTACGATCACTCTAAATAAGAAACTCACGCAGTAAAGGTAGACAACAACGCCCACAACCTCGTGTCAGTCGTAAATTGGTCACACAGTCGCGTGCATTTGTCGATAAACGGTCAATGTTTTTACCACAAAAAATTTGGCAGTGAAGCTCGGCGATGCCTAAGTTTGCAAAAAACGCGAAAGAGGGTCTATAAAGGCGGCAAAAGGCTCTACAATTACAACATCACACCGCCTTTTTTTGATAGATCGCGCTTCTGGGACACAATTTCTTGTGGATACGGGCGCTGATGTATCTGTTTTCCCTCGCTCGCGAATCTTTGCAAACGTAACTCCTATTAGGTATCAGTTGTACACAGCTACAGACGCAACAATTTAAACATATGGGCATCATATGCTTGCGCTTGATTTTGCCTTGCGACGCAAATTTACCTGGTGCTTCGTGATCGCCAACGTAACGAACCCGCTTATTGGAGCTGACTTTATAAGTCATTTTGGTTTGTTAGTCAACTTAAAAAACAAACAAATTAGCGACGAGGAAACAGGTATAACATCTCCAAGGCTAGTGAGAAACGCATCCTATATTATGTGAATCAAGGTGATTCCCATTCAATCGCTCTACAGTGACCTTACAAAAGAATTTTCCGGCATCACCAAACCTAACGGTAAATTCAAATTTGCCAAGAACATAGCGATGCACCACATAAAAACAACCAAAGGCCCTGTCAAGCAAAGCACGACGTATTGCACCACATAAGTTCGGTAATTCCCGAACAAGACATTGAAAAACCGCAAATATCACCGTTCAGGTTGTTTGAATTTCCGTTTATGACTTTTGTACATCGATTGGAGCAGTGTTACAATAAATTAATGGCAATCGCTTGCTCTCTTTAGCCGGACGCTACCAGAATCTATACGCAAGCTTTTAACTTACGATCGTGAACCTCACGCAATATACGAGGCTGTTAAATATTTGCGGCATATGATCGAGGGCTGACATATTGTGATTTACACTGACCTACCTAGGCCAATTCACCACAGAAATAAATCATCTTTGTGGGCAGAACAATATAGTAGCTAACACGTTATCGCGAATAGAAACAATCACAGCTCCTGTGACAGCTCAACAGTTAGCTGATGCTCAAGGAAGTGACGCAGAGCTTCAACAGCTTCTCGCTAACTCTATCTCGACGCTTCAATTGAAAATTTCCTTTTTCCGTAACATAACGCTAGTTTATACTGCGATATATCCTCAGGCACTCAACGTCATGTTACTACAATACCAGCGAGATTCCAATTACCGTCACAATGATTCGAACTCATACATATTGATCTCATTACGCTGCCTCCTTCCAAAGGCTTTCGCCAATGCCTGACAATAATCGACCGCGTTCGTTTCAAACAATTGCACACTTGCTCCCACGTTTTGGTACGCCAAGCCAAATTGGACTATCATTCTCAGCACCATATCAAGGACCATATCGGGTTATATCGCGGCGTGACAAATATTTCTACTTAGAAATTCAAGGCCAACATACATTGGTATCAGTAGATCGACTCCAGACGGTCTATGAAGTCCATGACGAACCACCAAAAGAAGTTTCTTCTGATCCAACCACAACTAATAGTGCACAAGGGTACACCTCGCCGATAAATTTTTAGTTTAGTTTATTATACGCATATTATTCAGTTCGTTTCTTTATATTTTTCTTTTCGCAACTTGTTATGTAAAATTACAAAAAAAAACTATCTTTTACCATAGAGAGTCAAAACCTCTCACTAATTTGTTTATATGCAATAAAGTTCAAGTCTAGACATTGGAGCTAATGCTATAACAGAAGGAATAAACTTCCTGACATGACACACCAAAAGGTACGCACGCGTTTGCGGTAATCGGTATTATTATAATATTAATTTAACTTTGTATTATAACATTTCAATAAAAACTAAATTTTTCCTTTTAACGTAAGCGGTATATATATATATATATATAATTGGTGTGTACACCCTTTTTGGGTGTTTGACCGAGCTCCTCCTCCTATTTGTTATGTTCGTCTTGATGTTGTTCCACAAATGGAGGGACCTACAGTTTCGAGCCCATTCCGAACAGCAGATACTTTTTATGAGGAGCTTTTTCATGGCAAAAATACAATCGGAGGCTTGCCATTGCCTGCCGAGGGGCGATCGCTATTAGTAAAAACTTTTTCTTCATTTTGGTGTTTCACCGAAATTTCGTTCTCTCTGAATTCCGAATGATAGTCACGCACCAACCCATTCGAGTACGGCGGCCGCCTATATATGTTAAAGTTTTCGAGCTCGGCATCGGCTGACCGGACAGCTATACCTTGACATTCTGAGGTACTTCATCGATAAGACAATACTGCACTGTGTGGTGGACTATAAACGCTAGGCCTCTACCGCTGTCTCGCTCGCGATCCCCGCTGTGCACGTTGTAGCCATCCCTGGTAATCAGGGAGGATTTAGCGTGCGGTTTTGTTTCTTGGATCGCAGCTATTTTGATTCCATGCCGGCTATAAAGTCGACTATCTCATCTATCTTACTCATGAAATCGGTGCAGTTAAGTTGAAGGAGCTTGAAGCTCCTCGGGAGTATAGTCATAACTCGGGGTGTGAGGGACGCGTGAGGTTGTCTGCGTCGTTTGTCCCGTCTGTAGAGCCACATGACTGGTTTATGTTGTTGTTGTTGTAGCAGCATAAACATTCCCCATATTTACATACGGGGAATGCTGCTGGAGTGACAGTCCTTGGCCGCATATAAATCCGGGTCGTTTCGGTAACGTATAACCGACTGTCGTGGAAACACATGACTGGTTTATCAGAGTGTTGTTGGTCTTTTCACAGCGGGCGGTTTCAGTCTTTGTGCATCAAAACGGCATCTTAACTCTTAGAGCTAACGACCTTCAATCGTATTTCGGCTATAAGAAGGGGCGTTTTCCAAAACGTATGCATACAATGGGTATATTCAGAAACGCATTATAAATGCGCAGTAATTGCAGCGCTGGCAGCACTGCCAATGTGACAAGTGTTGCAATTGATAGATTGGCAGTATTAAAATTTTTCCTGCAAATAATGCGCGACGTTTAATACAAAAATGGCGTTTTGGAACGCGATGCATTTGCAGTACTGCCATATTTGCATTTCTGAACGCATTGCCAACACTGCAAAAGTACGTTGCGCATTATAATGCGTTATTGAATATACCCAATGTAAAATAATCGCATTAATATTGTATAGATACCGTAAAATGTTAATACATTGTAAAGTTATGCTTTGCTTTGTTGACGTTTTGGAACGATTGAACATCAACGATACTTTTAGGAACACGATACATCGTCAAAGATTTCAGGGTTGCGTTTAGGAACATGATACTTTGTTCGAATACAATGCAACAGCTTCTTTGCCGAATTGTGTAATCTTCTCTGTTTAAAATAGCGATCTAACATTCCATATTCCGACTCGAGTCAGTTCTTTTATTCCAAAACTCGTTGCCAGAGTTCGATTTCATGTTCATTTATTTGATTCGGTTTCAGTAACAGATTTAGTTCAGGATCAATAGGTTTTTAGCCTGGGGTCCCTATCCGCACGATGGCAGGCAGCCAATCCAGCGTTCGAAGGGCTATTCTAAAAACACCAAATCTGAAGCATAAGGAATTACAAAAATATAATATCTTTGACTAAATTTCGCAAAGAACGCCAACTCCATTTTGCTAGGAACCTTATGGCTTGGAGTTCTGCTACAAATAGCGTCCCGGTAAATGGAAACGATTTCATTTCTATGACTTAAGAAAGGAGGAAAGGCGCTTGAGTCGACATCACAGCCGTGAAGGTGTTGTTATGGTATGGGGAGCAATATTGTACTATGGTGCGATCGAATTGAAAATTGTAGACTACAAAATGACTTTGGAAACAGCTATAAAGCTCTGTTGAAATCATATTTTTCCGAGATTCGTGAAACATTTGGACCTATTGATTGATTTGAGCATTATTGGAAATCTATAGGGATAGCTCCTCGTAAGGTTTATGAGACTGGGCAACTATTTCAAGACATAAATGCTTTAATTGGAACCATTAAAACGCCTGGTCTGAAATTTCGTTAGAACTATCCCGAGAATTTAAACAAATCCATTCATTAATGTATTTACGAAGTAATTTATAAAAAAATGAATTATCAAAAAACCTTGAATTACTAGATCAAATACCGTTGCTTCAATAACCATTTTCTTCCATAAAAATGATTGCCTATAATCAAGTGAACCGAACTGTATGTAAAAATATATATCCCCAAAGTTAGATATTTATCTGAAACAGAAGTGCGACTTACTTGGATGTTTCTGTATCATACATACATATGTACATACATTCAGCCTTCGGATGTAGCCAAAAATATGTGTTGCAATATTGAATAAATCATGTGTTCATAACAACAAGGACCCAAGCCGCAAATGGTTAAACTAAAATCTTTCAGTCAATATGCTTTTTTTATTTCTAAAATGTTCATATTAAAATTCATGTATCGAATAATAACCATAGCTCGCAAATGACAGTTGATCGTTTTTTCTTATATGCTCTGCTTCGTAACATAACCGAAAAGATTGTGCAGATACGATATCGCTCTGAGCGGCTCTGTTTGTTTTGTTTTGAATTGGTTTTGGTCAAGCGCTTTGCATTGATTCATTCGTGTGGCGCTCTCAAATGAGTGTCGCGTAAAGAGTAATACGATTTTCGCTCACACAAAGACTCTCAGCAAAAGACAGTTTGACTAAAAAACTCAACAGAAATGATCTTTTCCTTCGTGTGCATGTAAATATATGCATACATACAATACATACATACATATAAATGTAAATGAAAATAATAAAACAAACAATGCAATCGGATGTTAAATAAAAATGTGAAAAATTTTTTTGTTTTTTAAGGAACAATATTTATTTTTATTTTGTTTTTAAAAATATTTATTTTTATTTTGTTTTTAAAAATATTTATTTTTATTTTGTTTTTAAAAATATTTGTTTTTTTTTAACAACTAATAACGCGTTATGATTTTCTGCAGATATAGAGCTTCGTCTTTCACTTAAAATAAAATGAAGGGCAGAAAATGCTCGCTCTACAAGATACCTGAGTTGCCGGTGTTGCTAGAACAACCTGCGCAAGTGCACTCAAATGTGGCAACTTAAGTCTGATATCATTAAAAAACTGCGTCAAAACAATGCCAGCATAAATTTTTATAAGTTTTGCAGAGACATTATCTTCTTTGATTTCTGTCACTGTCTGGACATCATCCAAATATGCCGACAAGAGCGTCTTCTCTTCAGCCGAGGACGCAGTCGAAAAAGTTGAAGATAATGATAAGTTTATATCTTCAGATGCAGGAGCTTCAACCGCTGGAACAGTTTCTTTATTTTCTTCGACAATAAATCTAAAAAAATGATGAACTTTTTTATTTTCGTCCCTTCCCATTTCGCAAAAAATATAATGCTCCGCACACATTGAATTCACAAACGCAATTAATATGTATAATGCAAACAAAAAGAACGCAACAATCGCGTGTGTTTACCCATACATACGCAAAAGACAATTTGCTTCATTTAACTCAAGCAAACGATCAGTGTTTGATTTGAGCGAAAGGAAAACAGAAATAACTGTCTCGCTCAGAGCGCGAGCGAGCTAAGCCAGACGCGACAAAAAACAGTTTCTGTCTGAGTCTTTTTTATTGTGTGAGTGGAAGACACTTATTTGCAGACAACGAAAAAGTGTCAACAGTTATTTCCGAGCTATGATAATAATGTACCACTTCATAGTAAATACCTAAAAAGTCGTATAAGTAAAATATGAAGCAATTTTGACGACGCTTCATAATGCATAATTTTTGGCACAATGCTGTGCCTATTAATGTGCGGTAAATTCCTTGAGAATTTTTAGCGATTCGTAATATGTAATATGGCAAATGCACGCAGCCAAATGTGCCTATTTTATCTTGCTATGTGTGTGCCCGCGTGTAAGATTGTATGCATATATGGTTTTTCGTGCGCTTATATGAAGCATTTGTCTATGAAGGAATTAATTTGATTTGGTTGGAGGCATTTAATAATGTTCTATCGAAAGTTTTGACTAATTACACGGATTTGCTCTTTCTAATAACTATCGATACCAATAGCTACTATTGAATTTAGAGTACTTGTTTTTTAATATTTTTATATCTTATTGAATAAGTAACAAAATGTGAAATAAACGTAGCATTAAGCAACCACACAAATTGCAAAATTTTAGAAATTAATACAATTATGAATTGAAAAGAGCAAGAAAGCTAAATAAATAAATTACAAATTTAAAAAGAAAGATTTGCAAATGAAATGAAAAGTAAATAGAAAAAAATCAAATAAGTAAAATTATTAATAGTCATATTAAAAAGCAGCTGTTGCTAGCCTACACCGTTAACATTAACATAACATTTCTAATTACAAACGAATTCTACTCAACTGCTGCTAAATTTAAACTCTGTGTGTCTGTGGTGATAAGTCTTCATAGAACGAGTACCTCTCAAAATTCCATGCGTTCCTCCCATTGAGACTTATCTGTACATTAACGTTCTCTAAACCGAGTTAGGCATTTGTTGAAATAGTCCCGTAGTTTCAATAAAAATACATTAAAGCGATGTTTTTCATTACATTTTTTTTAGGATTTTTTTAAATATTATAATTTTATGTAAATAGTCAATTTTGATGTATCGGTCAAAGCCACTACAATGGATGCATTATGAAAAATTTCTCAAGTAAGTTTTTAATTATGTATAGTTTCTATGGCAAAATAACAAAATGCTTATAATACAAATGACTTGTTTCTTGAAATGTCTAACGAATGCTTTTATAATGACGGTTTTTGGCCATTTACAAATTGGGTTTGTTGCGGAAAAGGACTCTTGCAAGTTTGATTCCTCACTTTGACATAAGAAATATCATAATGAAGTCGTAATGCTAATATATTTTCTGGGAAAAGCTATCAGTTGACTATCTGTGCCGCCATACTTCATTCCTGATTTCGAATAAAGGAAATAAATTACGTCTTATTCGGAATAAGAATAAACAAGTATATGTCAAAGATCGAAAGTTTATTATTTTCGTAGAAATACGTTAATTTATTTCTATTTATTCACAGGAATAATGAAAATATTACGTCTGGAATATAAGATAACATATCCGAAGCGCTGTTAGGTTTAAGTAAACGTAGATCTTTATTAAAAGGTTTTAAATGAATAAAGAAAAGCAGACACAATTTTTCTTTTAGCTCTAGTTGTTGGAGTGATTTAAATCCGGGTTGTTCTGATAATAATTCGTTGGTATTTCGTAGTGTGTAAGTAATTACGTCCAGTAGTATCAGTGCCGGTACTAGATATCTATATAATTTTGGGAGAGTTTAATGTTGCTGTGCAGCATAAACATTCCCCATACATATACGGGGAATGCTACTGGAGTGACAGTCCTTGGCCGGATATAAATACGGGTCATTTCGGTTACGTAGAACCGACACCCTTTCCGGGTGTTTGACCGAGCTCCTCCTCCTATTTGTGTCTTGATGTTGTTCCACAAATGGAGAGACCTACAGTAACAGTATAGTATCGACTCCGAACGGCAGATATTTTTGATGAGGAGGTTTTTCGTGCCAGAAATACACCCGGAGGCTTGCCATTGCCTGCCGAGGGTGGCCGCTATTAAAAAAAATTTTTCTTCATTTTGGTGTTTCACTTAAAAAAAAAAAAATAACTCGATGTTTATTAAATTTAATAAACAAAATATATTCGACTGTAATGAGATATGTACTGTGTCTTCTTCTTCTTAATTGGCGCGATAACCGCTTACCCGGGTTTAACAAAGCGCGCCAGTCGTTTCTTTCTCGTGCTAATCGGCGCCAATTGAACACACCAAGTGAAGTCAAGTCCTTCTCCACCTGATCTTTCCAACGCAAAGGAGGCCTTACTCTTCCTCTGCTACCACCAGCTCGTACCGCATCAAATACTTTCAGAGCCGGAGCGTTTGTATCCATTCGGACGACATGACCCAGCCAACGAGCCGCTGGATCTTTATTCGCTGCGCTATGTCTATGTCGTCATAAAGCTCATACAGCTCATCGTTCCATCGCCTGCGATATTCGTCGTTGCCAACGTGCAAAGTTCTACAAATCTTGCGCAGAATCTTTCTCTCAAACATTCCAAAGGGTCGCTTCATCGGATGTTGTCATCGTCCATGCTTCTGCGCCATACGTTAGGACGGGCATGATGAGAGTCTTGTAGAGTGTTAGTTTTGTTCGTTGAGAGAGGACTTTACTGCTCAGTTGCCTACTTAGTAGCCCAAAGTAGCACTTGTTGGCAAGAGAGATTCTGCGTTGAATTTCAAGGCTGACATTGTTATCGGTGCTAATGCTGGTTCCTAAATACACGAAGTCTTTGACAACCTCGAAATAATAACTGTCAACAGTGAAGTGGGTGCCGATACGCGAGTGCGCCGCCTGTTTGTTAGAATACAGGAGGTACTTCGTTTTGTCCTCGTTTACCACCCATTCGCTTTGCCTCTTTATCCAGTTTAGAGAACGCAGAACTCACAGCGCGGTTGTTAAGGTCGATGATGTCAATATCATCGGCATACGCCAGCAATTGTACGCTCTTACAAAATATTGTGCCTGAGCGATTAAGTTCTGTGGCTCTTACGATGCTCTCCAAGATCAGATTGAAGAAGTGACACGACAGCAAATTACCCTGTCTGAAACCTCGTTTGGTATCAAACGGCTCGGAGAGGTCCTTCCCAATTCTGACGGCGCTGCTGGTGTTGAGCAACGTCATCTTGCAAAGCCGTATTAGTTTTGAGGGGTACCAAATTCAGACATCGCTGCATACAGATAACTCTTTTTCGTACTGTCGAATGCAGCTTTGAAGTCGACGAAAAGATGGTGTGTGTCGATTCTCCTTTCATGGGTGTTTTCCAACATTTGGCGTATTGTGAATATTTGGTCGATGGTAGACTTTCTCAGTCTAAAGCCACCTTGATATGGTCCAATCAGATGAATAACGGTAGTCTACAGCCTTTCACACAATACGCTCGCTAGAACCTTATAGGCGATATTTGGATGACTAATCCCGCGGTAATTGGCGCAGATTCCAGGATCACCCTTCTTAAGGATTGGGCAGAGCACACTTAAATTCCAATGCTGTTGTTCTAGCAGTACCTTAAACTAGCCCTGTCTAGTGTACCGTGTCCCTTAAATTCTAATCGGCAGGCATGCTTTCACCCGACCATATTTTGCATAGGAGCTGATGCATACACCTTACTAGCTCCTCGTCGCCATGTTTGAATAGCTCAGCCAGCAGTTCGTCACATCGTCATGGTCGGGTAGCCGAAGGACAATTTCAAATTCTCTGTGACATGCGCAGCTATC
The DNA here is from genome assembly GCF_028408465.1 of Anastrepha ludens. Lineage (NCBI taxonomy): Eukaryota > Metazoa > Arthropoda > Insecta > Diptera > Tephritidae > Anastrepha > Anastrepha ludens. The sequence continues at coordinate 94,079,105 of NC_071503.1, read as the reverse complement.
ACTATTTAACAGGTTCGAGAAATGTTCCCTCCATTATTTGAGTATGCTCTGGATGTCAGTCCCAGGTCGCCGTCTTTGTTCTTACAGGAAAACGCCCCGGTCTTAAACCTTATGTAAGCCGCCGAACTTTCTGGTCGAATTTTCGGGTGTTGTTCCTATTGACCAGCATCTCAGGCTCCTCGCACTCACGTATTTCGGCCTCTCGTTTCTGCGCCCGATCGTAGCGTGGCTCTATAGGCAGCATCTTTTCTTTCTGCTCGACCATGACATTGCTCGTCGTACCAACTGCTATTTCGGGCTTGCCGGAATCCGATTTCTTCTTCGGCGGCGGTACGTAGAGAACGATAAATGTTGCTCCATTGCTCGTTTGTTTGTTTGTTAACAGTAATAGAAACCCCGCCAGTGTAGGGCATATCATCGGTACCGTCTTCGTCTAGCTCATCTAAAGGTAGGCCCAGGAAACATGTTGTTTCGACAGGTTGGGTCCAGAGGGAGAGGGGTGTTAGGTGAGTCGGTTTTAGAGGGCATGTAAAAAGGTGGTTAGTGTCGTGCGGGGTGCCTTTACATGCCGGACATATGTTTGGTATGTCAGGGTCGATTCTGGATAAGTAGAAGTTTAACCTGCTACAATATCCAGAACGTAATTGTGCCAGTGTTACACGTGTCTCACGAGGAAGCTGAAGCTCTTCGTCTGCTATAGGTGGTGATTGGACTCCGATTACGGCATTCACAGGACGGGAGCTTAAGAAGGTGGTGACGGTCTCCCGGTGAATGTCGTTTATTGACGGTCTAAACACTGTGAGGTCCAATAGATTACGGTCAGTTTTCTCCTGGATTTCGTCGGCGTCGTTTAAGAGGTGTCTCCTGACGTGCCTGGAGGCGGCTCAGGCTCAAGCAGGTGTCTGCAGGGGTGAAACCTGCGTAACATCCAAGCAGGAACTGCTTGCTGAGCAGTTTGTTACGCTCATTTACTCAATTGTGTCTCGTTGTGAAGTTGTTGAACAGGGAACATCAGGAGGCAACCGGTCGCTGTCCGAATGACAGTATTTTGGCATGTCTGTAGCTTTATCCACTGCGTGTTACTAGTTCCAAGTGACCAGAGAGGCGCAGCATAGTTCAGAACCGGCCGACCAATTGCCTTAAATGTCGATAGCAATAGTTCTTTGTCTTTGCCCCAAGTGCTGCCGGCAAGCGATTCGAGGACCTTGTTGCGATTTTGGACTTTAGTGGCAATTGCGGTTGTGTGCGCTGAGAAGGAGAGCAAACTGTCGAAGATTACACCCAAATTTTGGGGTTGTTTACCGTCGGAATTGATATGTTGTCGACTTTTACCTTAAGGGACAGTTTGACCTCCTTCGTCCATGTGGGGCTGGGGCCAGGTGTTTCGTGAAGAGTGGGAGTAGGAGGGCTTCAAGTGTCTTCACTACTGGGGAAAGGAGAGTTATCGGATGATAAGATTTCCTTTGGTTGGCGGGTTTCCTGAGTTTCAGTATTGGGACCACTCTCCCTGCTTTCTACTTGTCAGGGATGATGAGAGTGGCCAAGGACAGATCGAAAACCCCTTTGAGAAATCCTTCTCCCTATGGTCCCAGGTGCTTAAGCATCAGCGCGTTTGGTCCGTCAGGGCCAATGGCTTTTGATGTTTAAGATTTATTGATGGCCCCCTGAACCTCATCACCGAAGAAAGTAAGTGGCGCACTGTCGTTCGTCAGTTTGTGCAGCCTTCTGGTAGCACGACGCTTGGATCTGTCGGCCGGATGATGCGGTATAAAAAGCCGCCTTAAATAGCTCGCGCATCTCTTCGGGTCCGACGAAGTACAACCGTTGAAGGTGATGGCCACCTTGTCGTTGTGCTTCGTCGGGCTCGACAGGTCTTCAAGTGATCAACCCATTTAGTCCGCTTGTGTTGATCTACCAGTTGCCGGACCTCCAAATTGAGGGATCCCTGGGATCGACCTGGCGTAGGTGGTCCCGCTCGTTTGCCAAGCTGGCTGCTTCGGCTGGAAAAGGAACCTTCCAGCTGGAATGAAGCTGGCCGCAGCAGCTGTGAGCACCTTGCGGAATGCGCGTTCGCCTGCGCGCACATCGGTGGGGCTGGGAAGAGCGGCGAAGGTGTCTTCGGTGAATTCCGTGAAGCCAGATGGCCCCGTTAGCTTTTTTAAAGTTAAAATAGGACCGGTGGTTCGAGGAAACAAAGTCGGCAGGTCTCTCAATCGAGACGATAATGGGCAAGTGGTCTGATGCAAACGATAGTATAGGTCGCCACGTTATGTTATATTTCAGACTCGCGCTAGCAATTGTGATGTCAGGCGAGCTGCTGCCATTGCCCACTACCTTAGTGGGGGCGTCGTCGTTCACAGTGCTTAATGTCGAATCGTTTATTTGCTCTGCCAATTGCTGTCCCCTACGATCGTTTGGCAGGCTTGAATGCCAAAGATCGTGATGCGCATTGGAGTCACCTACAACCAATCGGTTTTCACCTCCGATGAGTGCACCTATATCAGGTTTATATCCTGCCGGGCAGCAGGGGGCAGGGGATATATAAACATTAAATATTTCGAGTTAGGAATCGCCTGTCCGGATAGCTCGATCTTGCTCGTGACTCCGTTGCAGTTCAATTGTAGAAGCTTGAAGCTTCTAGGTAAGGGCGTTGTAACTCGGTGGGTGAGGGACGCGTTGGGTTGCCTACGTTGGGCCTGCTGCGCAATCCGCTGTAGTTGATGCGACCTGATGATGGTGGTGGCCGTGCCACGGGGGGGGCGGTTGCGCGTGTATAGCTCTGCAGCAAGGAGCAACGTAGTCAGTTGTCCACTCACGGGTGGTACGCAGGCCGGAACACCTCCGAAAATAGCACCAGCCTGAATTGCATTTGACTGATACCAGATTCCGAGGTATTACGGCCGGACACACGGAACAGACTGTGCGAGGGACCAAGAGCTGCTGGTTTGTCCCCGCACTAGGGTTGGAGCAGGAGTGAAGTGGATAGGTTAAGTCGGAAGAGTTTTGTTGCTCCGATAGGCTCCTTAGCGTGGAGGTGTGGGTTGTGGTGGCGGTTGGTGGCACCGGCGTATCAGGGGGAGTAGTAGCCGTAGAGGTGTCAGACGCTTGCTGGCAGGAGCAACTCGCGCCGCATACCTGGTGGACCACTCCCTATGAGTCTTAAGGCCTAAACAGGTCTTAAGGTGGCTCCACCCGTTGCACTTATTGCACCTAACCGAGGTGGAATTCGGGTGGAGCCGTTTATAGCAGACGCAGCAATAAAATACTTCTCTCCCAGGGTTGGATTCAATTTCAGCCCTGAGGAGAAGCATTTGGAGCAAGGTTGCTGCAAGGAGTTGCTTCTGTGACGTAAGGGGTGGGGTGATATGCTGTTCACTAGACAGGGCTAGTTTACTGGGGCGGCAGCCCTTGGTCGGGAAAAACCCGAGAGTGGCAAATCTTGTGGTTGCAGCTTTTCGGTGTTGAACATTCTTTGCGTAGGTAGATGTACATTTATTGCGTTTGGAGAAAACCACACACCGCACTTCAACCATTTAATTTCCGCTCTACATTTAAACACGGCGGGGGCAGTGTGATTGTATGAGGTTGCATGTCTTATTCAGGCGTCGAAAATTTAGCATTTATCGAAGGAAACATGAATAAAGGGATGTATCTGGATCTGCTAAAAGATAATTTATTACAAATTCCGAATAAAATCGGCATTAGTGATTCGTTTCTACCAAGGTTCCGCCAAGACAATGATCCCAAGCATACGTCTGGTATTGGAAAAACTTGGCTTATTTGGAAATGCGCGCATGTAGAACAGACACCTGGACAGAGTCCAGATCTCAACGTTATTGAGAATTTGTGGTCATTGCTGGAAAATAAAATAAGAAGCCACAATATTTCTAATGCTTCTTATCTGAAACGGGCACTACAGAAAAAATGGGGAAAGGTATTGATATCCCACTAAGTCTTAGCCGTAATCATGAAATCGAAATATTAATGTGTTTATGTTTTTTGAATACTTTTAATGTAGTGCATCAATTAAGCTTTAACCTCAAAACTGTAACTGAATTATTTTAATTTGCCATATCTTTATTATGAAGAAAATTTTTTTGTTATTAAATCAAACATGTTATTTAACAATAAAAAATATATGATTTTTTTCTGTAATGGAAATACCATAAAATATATTTGAGATTTTAATAATTTTTTTTGGCTACATCAAATAAGCTGTGAGTTACTGTATATTTAATCGCTGAGGGTATGTAATATAGTCTATGTGCAGACATCTACAAAAACTGTTTCACCAAAGTTTATGGTATATTCGTGTATTAAGAAATCTAAGCGTATTAACAAACATGCTAGTTAAGTCGTTCCATTTTGACATTGATATAATATATATTTTATTTTCCAACTTTTCTTCACAGTTTTGGCATTAATTGGACTCTATTAAACCAAGCACAGAATATTAAGCTCTCAAATATCGATGTGAAGCAGTCTTATTTTTTTTTATTTAGTTGCGTTACATTTCAATATATTGGATTTTTTTCGTTTTGTTCATTATAAATGAACACCAAGCATATATATGATTTAACTTTTCGTTTATGTCAAGCGCTTGATCAAAATTATGACGTAAGTATTGTTACATAATCAGTTCTATATGCTCGAACTGAAAGTTGATCATCTTATAGGTGGTTAACATGGACGCAGTCATGTCTGTTATTTCTACCTTGGAAGGCACAACGATTACAAAAGAGCAATTGGAGGCCACCCGATTGGCAAAATATATAAACCATTTGAGGCGGCGACTTACTAAAGATAAACACTTAGCCCTCCGTGCTAAGTCTTTACTAAAGAAATGGCGTAAAATGGTTGGAATTCAACAACAACAGCAGCAGATCATTGAGACAGCAACTACCACTTCGTCTGCAGCCTTGCCGTGTATATCAGGTCTTAATACTACCTTATACCAACAACAACGCCTACGATCGCAGTCTATTTCGCCAGCAGCATCATCAATGCATCTTGATACAATGCAGCAACTTTCAAATTCTAACAGTAGTCAAGCTATAATTGCCCCTATTCCCGCTTCTGCCATTGTAGAAAGCATGCCACGTATAACGAATGTGGCATCTGTGTCTTTGGCTTCATTATCTGCAGGAAGTACCAATGTCCATGTACCTATTAACAATAAAAAGTTAGGGGAAATGGAATTAGCAAAAGCTGAATCAACACCGGCTTCAGTGGTACCTACTCATGACAGAAAACAGCTGACAAGTTTTGAGAATGTTCTAAGTGGTTTTGGTGTTACCGAAAACAGCAATATCGGTATAACAAGTGATAAGTTAAACCAACTGGGACAACAACGTTTAGTCCTGCCTGAAACTTTTATAATTGATCAATCATCAAATTCAAACTCGGAAACCAGTTTGATTCTTCCATCGAATAGTGGACCTGCAAAAGATACTCCTATTGTTATTGATATTCAGGATTCAAACTCTGGTTCAAATTTAGTTACATCTTTACCCACCATTTCGATAGTTAGCAATAGAATACCTCCAACTGGATTTAACAAAACAAATCCATTTAAATTAACTAGCAGCCTTGGCATGACGATTTCTCCTTCCCCATCGTCTTCGAAACCAAAAAAACTTAAAAAGGAGAAAAAACGTAAAGATAAAGTTGATCACGGCGAAGCTGAAAATGTCTGTGAATTAAAAAATGCGACTGCCTTATTAGATGATACTTCGTCTAATCATCAACGTCGTAACCATCCTGGAGGAAATGTAGAGAAATTTCCATCTTTCGTCAATGAGGAGAAGTCTCGTTTGGCATATCCAGGTAAATCCAATACATCCTTTCGAAAAACTTTAACTACCTATACGTATCTTTCTTTTAGAAATTCTTTCACTCTTGGATAATAGTTCAATGACCTCTATGTTTCCTCCAGATGGATCTACAATCCTCGCTGATGAACACAAAGTAAATTTATCTACTAGTAGCCACACATCCTTTAATTTATCAACATCTGATTTAACTTTTACTGGAAAATTTAAACAAGGCAATTCTGCACCTCCGGCAGGATATAGTAATGATATAATTGGCTATAATACAAATCGCCCCACTGTTTCTCCAAAAATTGCGATTGTTAATAACTTTTTGCAAACTGTACCGACAGCATTAAAATTTATGCCATTTCGAGACGATGGTTCAAATTCAAATGATAGCAATTCTAATAGTCAAACTTCTCAAATGGATCTCATTGATGTGGTTAGTAGTGACAAAATATTGCGTGCATTTCAGACTCAAAGGAAGCAAGATAACTCGAATTCACAACAGAAGTCAGTTGGGGTAATAAATTCAGGAAATCCGCAAACTTTCTCGTCATCAGTTTTTTCCTCACAAAAATTGCAGCCTTCGAGTAAAATGGAAGCAACAATATTTGCAGGTTCAAATGCTGCTATTGCGCTGGAAAAAAAACTACCGCGAAAGCGTGGTCGTAAAAAAGGTTCAAAAGGTGTCGATTTTGTTATTGCAAAAGAGACCAGTCTCAGTTCTCAAATGCTCATGACATCTCTCGGGAGCGGAAGTAAAAAAGTCAAAACTACAAAAGAGCTCTATGCTGAAATGCAAAATCGTAAATTCGGCATAATGGGGACTTCTTCGCCGACTTTGGCTGGCTGGGCAGCGCCACAAAACCAGCAACAAACGTCTCGTCCAACATCATCTTGTTCAGGTATGTCTTACCAGCAATTGTTAACATTAGTGATTTTGTAAAGGTTAAAATGTGCGACATGGTGTGTTTCCATTTCCAGTATCCAGTCAAAGAAGTTTGACGTTAATATACTTCCAGTTTAATTTTTTGATAAATGATGTTTCTTTCATTTTAATTTCGAATTTGTGGTTAATGCAGTAGTTCATAAGTTTCGTCGTCAATAAATCTGTACTAGATCCAGAAAAACTTCATCCCCTTTGATGGGAAGCTAAAGCAAATATTATTATTATTATTATTTAGTGACTGGTATGAATACCAGTACTAAAATTATGTTTGAGCATTGGCTGCAGAGGCCATCAGCTCTGTGTCGTCTGTGGCTGTCTGGATTATTTGTTATATTGTCATTTCGATAGTTTTAATGAATTTGCTTATTTTTTCGATGTTTGAGTGACTGGGAATGGCGAGGATGTCGCTTATTTGTTCCAATGACCCCGTTTTACCTTTTATTTGCTCCCAAGCACATATCAGCTTAACTTTCTTGCGTATATATTCGAAAGGTTTTAATGGTCACTATCCCAGAAAAACATTGTTAAATTTGGTAGTTTGTATATTAGAGCATGACTCAACTCAATCTATATATAGGGTTTTTCATTAAGAGCGCTTCAACTTTTGAACTTTTTTGAATAAAACACAAACGGTTTGACTTTTTTAACTAATTTTTTTTTTATTATCGAGTTTGAACATATACATTTAAGTATGAAATTCGATTTCTTTTGCATGACCACCGCGTGCACGTTTTACGAAGTCCAATCGTTGAACCCAATTTTCGACCACTCTTTTGCATAAATCGGCCGAAATTCCAGCAATTTCGCGTTCAATATTGGCTCTGAGCTCAAAAGTCGTCGCCGGCTTGTTACTGTAGACCAATGACTTCACATAACTCCAAAACGGGACGGCTTGTTAAATGGACCGTAAAATGGCCGTAATGCTCTTAAAGTAGCAGCAACAGAACGATTATTTTCATAAAAAATTTGCACGATTTGCAATCGTTGCTCAAGTGTGTAGCGTTCCATGATGAAATGTATACTAATGAAGTTTACAAATGACAAGCGAAAAATAAAAAATATAGCGTCGTTCGCCCTCCCTATCGGAAAAAAGTTGAAGCGCACCTATTGAATAACCCTTTATGTCTTGCTAGTGAAATTGAACTAGTCAAAAGAAAATTCATCAGATTACTTTTCAACCTTTTCAATTCCCTGATCAGTTACTCGTATGCTTGTAGGACAAGTAAAGAATCGCTGATGTTAATATTTTATCTGATTTGGGATATATTGATTGTCTTGCTTTACTTGAGCAGATATGATTCAGTGTTACACATAAAGTCTTGGGTTTTCAAACGCTTATATATCAACGTCTTTAATACAAACTATATTTCATTAGCTCTTATATAATTTATTAACCTCTCGAAGATGTTTTGTCTTTATGTCAATCTGAGTTCAATGTTTTTACTATTAGTATTTATAAATGATTGATCTTTATTTAAATACGAAATCTAGTCTGTAAGAGTTAAAATTCACTCATAATAAACTTGGATTAAAAAGCAGTTCCTCGACCAAGATAAACTTTAGCTAATTTCGTTCCCCCTACGGTCGGTTTTATGTTACCGGAATTAGTACTGTCTATTCAGCAATATTCCCTAACAAGTTCTACGTGCTGTTGGGTAATGTCTCATGCTTTTACGACAACAACAACAACTATGTTTAGTGGAATGTATCTCACCTCTCATCTTTTTTTTTTGTTGTTTTAACAGTAATAGAAGCCCAGTCATTGTAGGGTGTATCGCCGGTCGTCTTCGTCTGGCTCCTCTAAAGGTAAGCCCAGGAAACATGCTGTTTCGACTGGTTGGGTCCAGAGGGAGAGGGGTGTTACATGAGTAGGTTTTAAAGGGCATGTGAAAAGTTGATTAGTGTTGCTGTTTTTGTAGCAGCAACTTTGCCCTGTCAGTGTAGTGTAATAACCGGTCGTCTTCGTCTAGCTCATCTAACGGTAGGCCCAGGAAACTAGCTGTTTCGACAGGTTGGGTCCAGTGGGAGAGGAGTGTTAGATTAGTGGGTTTGATGGGGCATGTGAAAAGGTGGTTCGTGTCGTGCGTCGGAGTCGATTCTGGATAAGTTGGAGTTTAACCTGCTACAATATCCAGAACGTAATTGTGCCAAGGTTACGCGGCACTCTCGGGGAAGGTGGAGCTCTTCGTCTGCGATTGGTGGTGGTTGGACCCCGATAACGGCATTCGGTTGTAGGGAGCATAACAAGGTGGTAATGGTCTCCCGATGAATGTCGTTGATTGTCTGTTTGTACACTGTCCGATCCAGTAGCTGTCTGTCTGTTTTGTCTTGGATATCGTCCGCGTAATTGAGGAAATGCCTCCTGATGTGCGTAGGAGATGGCTCAGGCTCAAGCAGGTATCTGCACGGGGGAGGCCTGCGGTAACACCCCAATCGGAGACATCCTGTCGCGGTCCTTATTGCAGTGTTTTGGCAGATCTGCAGCTTCGTCCACTGCGAATCACTGGTTCCAGGCGACCAGACAGGCGCAACATAGTTTAGAACCGATCGGCCTATTGCTTTGAAAGTCGACAGCAACATTTTCTTATCTTTGCCCCAAGTGCTGCCGGCAAGCGACTTGAGAACCTTGTTCCGATTCTATACTTTAGTTGCAATAGCGGTTTTATGCGCTGAGAAGGAGAGCAAGCTGTCAAAGGTAACACACAAGATTCTGCGGTTGTTTACCGTCGGAATTGGTGTGCCATTGACTTTCACCTTAAGTTGCAGTTTGACTTCCTTTGTCCAGGTGGTGAAGCGGGTCGCTGTGGATTTAGTGGGGGAAAGTTGTAAGTTCTCCTTGCAGGGAAGAAGCTAGAAAGACAGGCGAGGTAGTCGTTTACCTTGGAGCACAGGCCATCGATGTCATTGCCCGACGCCATTATCGTGCAGTCGTCGGTGTAGGATACCAGTGAGACTCCCTCTGGTGGCTGGGAGGGTTTCGAGATGTAGAATTTGAACAGCTAGGGTGAAAGGACACCACCTTTCGGAACTCCTTGCTTTATTTTCATTTGTTTGGATGTTGGGTCTCGAAATATCACCGACGAATGGCGACCACTCAGGTAGTTTGCGGTCCACCTCTTCAGCCCTGGCAGGAGTGTCGACTGTAAAATGTCATCTAGTAGCGTGGCGTGGCTGACTGTCCAGGACAGTCCTCTCGCAGGGGCGGTTTTAGTTAAGACCGCGGTTTACCTGGGTGTTAATGACGGTGAGTGCCGTGGTGGTGCTATGCTGGTGTGAGGCTGGGGTCAATTGTTTCGTAAAGAGTGGGAGTAGAAGGGCTTCAAGAGTCTTCACTACTGGGGAAAGGAGAGTTATCGGACGATAGGACTCCCCTTGGTTGGCGGGTTTGCCAAGGCTTCAGTAGTGGGACCACTCTCCCTAATTTCCACTTATCAGGAATGATGAGAGTGGCCATAGACAAATTGAAGACCTTGGTGGGGTATTCTACTCTATTAATGGGCAAGTGGTCTGATGCAAGCGATAGCATAGGTCGCCAGGTTATGCTAAATATCAGATCTGCGCTGCAAGTGTGATGTCAGGCGAGCTGCTGCAATTGCCCACTACCCTAGTGGGGGCGTCGTCGCTTACAGTTCTGGATGTCGAATCGTCTATCTGCTTTGCCAATAGATGTCCCCTACGATCATTTGGTATTCTTTAATGTCAAATATCACGATGCGCATTAAAGTCACCTACTACCAATCGGCTTTCACCCCTGATAAGCGCACCTATATCAGGGTGATATCCTGGAGGGTAGCAGGTGGCGGGGGGTATGTAAATATTGTAAATTTAGAGCTCAGCATCGTGTGATCAGACGTAATATATATTCCATGACACTCTAAGTTGCGGTCCCTGAGGTTGATGTCTTCATCGATGAAACCATATTGCACAGTAGTGTTGTGGACTATAAACGCTAGGTCACCACTATTATCTCGTTCGCGATCTTTTCGATGCACGTTATAGTCCTCTCCGGAAATCAGGGGGGAACTACCGTGTGCGACTCATAAAATCGATTATCTCGTCAATCTTGCTAGAGAGTCCATTGCAATTCAGTGGTAGGAACATAAAACTTTTTGGGATGAGAGTCATGATTTGGGTGGCTGTCTATAGTGGCCGTGCTGTGTCTTTTACTGCTGTTGTGGCCTAATGGTGGCAGTCGGCCGCGCTACACTGGGGGGGTTGCGCTTGCAGAGCTCTACAGCCAGGCGAGTCAGTAGGTAGTCTTCGACTACACTGACAGGATCCCTTTGGGCCTCTTTACTACCTTCCTAAGCTCCCAACTGCGAATTTCGTTATCGGAATCTAATGACTACCCATTGCGCACGAAGAGCTTCAGCTGCCTCATTAGATCCGCGTATCTCTGGCTCAGTAGTGATCTGAATAATGTAGTAGGTTAAACTTCTACTTATGCAGAATAGACCCCGACGTACTCAATGTATGTCCGCAATGTGAAGGCACACCGCACGACAGTAACTACGTATTCACATGCAACAGTTTACAGACAGCCCTTAGCCGGTATGCATCGGGAGACTCTTATCACCTTTAAAAATTTCGCCTCTAGAATGCCGTCACCGGAATCAAACCACCACCCTTCATATACGAAGAGTTTCAACTTCATTCCCATGGCAGCCAGTTCTAAGTTACCGGAATGACTCGGGTTTTTCCGATCAAAGGTTGCCGCCCCAGTAAACTAGCCCTGTCTAGTGTACAATACCACACCCCATATCTATCGTCACAGGAGCAATCCTGCGCAATCCTCTAAATACTTCTGTTCAGGGCTGTTATTGAACCCAACCCTAGACCAGCACTATTCTATTGCTGCATATTCCACAAATGGCTCCACCCGAACTCCACCTTGGTAAGGTGCAATAAGTGCAACGGGTGGTGCCATCTCAAGAACTTCTCGGGCCTTAATACACATAAGGAGTGGTCCACATGGTATGTGGCCACGTGGTGCTTTCGCCATCAGTCTGTCCCTGCCTCAACGGCTTCATCGTCGAATGTGCCGGGATTTCAAACTGCCACCACTAATCAAACCTCAACGGCAAGGAGCCCACCGGTGCAACACAGCTCCCTCTTTGACCCACAACCCTCCTGCTCCAATCCCAGTGCGGGGACAAACCAGCAGTTTTGTGTGTCAGACCAGGGTTCCTCGGAACTTGACATCCGTCAAGTATAATTCCTACAATTGCCACTTGACTTCGTTGCCCCCTGCTGCAGAGCTCTGCACCCGCCACTACCCCCTGTGGCTCGACCGCCCGACATCATCAGTCCGCAACGGACATAGTCGACTTCATGAGCACAAATGCACACTAGCTCCTCCCTGATTACCAGGGATGGCCATAACGTGCACAGAAAGCATCGCTAACGAGACAAGGGTGGAGGCCTAGCGTTTATAGTATCACACAGTGCAGAATCGTCTTATCGATATAGGTATCGACCGCAGGGATAGCACATTAGAATCTGAAGGTATAGCTGTCCGGTCAGGTGATGCCGAGCTCGAAATATTCAATGTTTATATACCCCTTGCCAGCTGCTGAGTGGCAGGATATCACCCTAATATAGGTGCGCTCATCAGAGCCGAAAACCGATTGGTTGTAGGTGACTTCAATGCGCATCACGATCTTTGGCATTCAAGCCTTCCAAACGATCGTGGGGGACAACAATTGGCAGACCAAATAGACTATTCGACATTAAGCACTGTGAACGACATTAAGCACCATGGTCGTGGGCAATTTCAGCAGCTCGCCTGATCTTACAATAGCTAGCGCGGGTCTGATAAATAGCATAACGTGGCGACCTATGCTATCGCTTGCATCAGACTACTTGCCCATTATCGTCTCGATCGAGAGAGCTACCTTCAACGGTTGCACTTCGTCGGATCCGAAGAGATGCGTTAGCGACTTTAGCCGACTTTTTATACTGCGTCCTCCGGCCGACAGATCCAAGCGTCCTGCTACCAGAAGGCTGCACAAACTGACGAACGACAGTGCGCTACTTACTTTCTCCGGTGATGAGGTTCAGGGGCCATCAATAAATCTAAAACATCAAAAGCCATTGGCCCTGACGTACCAAACGCGCTGACGCTTAAGCACCTGGGACCATTGGGAGTAGGATTTCTCACAAGGGTCTTCAATCTGTCCTTCGCCACTCTCATCATCCCTGACAAGTGGAAAGCAGGGAGAGTGGTCCCACTACTGAAACCTGGGAAACCCGCCAACCACGGGGAATCTTATCATCCGATAACTCTCCTTTCCCCAGTAGTGAAGACACTTGAAGCCCTCCTACTCCCACTCTTCACGAAACACCTAGCCCCAGTCCCACATCAGTACGGCTTCCGACGAGTGCATAGCACCACCACTGCACTCACCGCCATAAACGCCCAAATATACCGCGGGCTTAACCAAAACCGCCCCTGCGAGAGGACTGTCCTAATAGCGTTGGACCTGAAGAAGGCTTTCGACACAGTCAGCCATTCCTCGCTACTAGATGATATTTATCAGTCGACACTCCCGCCAGGGCTGAAGAGGTGGTCCGCAAACTACCTGAGCGGTCGTCACTCATCAGTGATTTTTCGAGATCAAACATAAAAGCAGAAGAAGATCAAGCAAGGTGTACCGTAGGGTGGTGTCCTTTCTCCCTTGCTGATCAACTTCTAGATCTCGAAGCTCCCCCAACCACCAGTGGCAGTCTCCCTGGTCTCATACACTGACAACTGTACGATAATGGCGTCGGGCAATGAGATTGATGGCCTGTATTCCAAAGTGAACAACTACCTCACCGACCTTTCTCGCTTTTTTCACTGCGAGGAATCTCCAACTGTCCCTTTAGGTAAAAGTCGACGACACATCAATTCCGACGGTAAACAACCCGAAAATCTTGCGTGTAAGCTTTGACAGTTTGCTCTCCTTCTCAGCGCACACAACCGCAATTGCCACTAAAGTCCAAAACCGCAACAAGGTCCTCAAATTGCTTGCCGGCAGCACTTGGGGCAAAGACAAAGAACTATTGCTATCGACATTTAAGGCAATTGGTCGGCCGGTTCTATACTATGCAGCGCCTGTCTGGTCGCCAGGATCTGCACCCAACCCGTCGAAACAGCATGTTTCCAGGGCCTACCTGTAGATGAGCTAGACGAAGATGACCGGTGATATTCCCTACACTGGCGGGGCTTTTATTACTGTTAACAAACAAACAAATGACGCCCCCACTAGGGTAGTGGGCAATTTCACCAGCTCGCCTGACATAAAAATTGCTACCGCTTGACTGATAAATAGCACAACCTGGCGGCCTATGCTATCGTTTGCATCAGACGATCGAGATACCTGCCGACGTTGTTTCCGCGGATCACCGGTCATATATTAACTTTAACAACGCTTATTTTACCGGCTTAGTGGAATTTAACGAGGCACCGTCGCCGCTCTCGCCATCCCCACCGATGTGCGCATAGGGTAAAGCGCATTCCGCAAAGTGCTCACAGCTGTTGCGGCTCGCTTCATACCCGCTGAAAGGATCCGGGGCATACGTCTCGATTTCCCAGCTGAAGCAGCTGTTCTAGCAAACAAGCGTAACCACCCACACCAGAGCGATCCCGCGGATCCTCGCATAAAGGATCTCAATTCGGAGATTCGGCAACTGGTAATCCAACATAAGCGGACAAAATGGCAAGAGCATTTAAAACCCTGTAACTTCACCTCTGGTGTGAATAGGTTCTGGTCCGCCGTAAGGTCCCTGTCGAACCCAACGAAGCACAGCGACAAGTTGGATATGTTGTTCTTGTTGTAGCAGCATAAATATTCCCCATATTTGCATACGGGAAATGCTGCTGGGGTGACAGTCCTTGGCCGGATATAAATCCGGGTCGATTCGGTAACGTAGGACCGACTGTTGTAGTTCTTCAACGATTCCACTTCGTCGAACGCAAAGAGTGCCCGAGCTATTTTAGCCGAGCTCGTTCAGCTTGCCTAATGTTTTCCTTGCGGTATGAGGTTTTGCGTTGTCGTGGTGAAACAAAACTTTGCGTCTATTCACTAAAGACGGCCGATTTTCGTTAAGTGCCTCATTCAGGTTTGATAGCTGGTGGGAATAATAATCAGCAGTTGTCGTCTGGTTTGGTTCCACAAGTTCATAATAAACAATACCGGCGATATCCCACCAAATAGACAGGAGAATCTTCTTGGGGTGAAGGCCATCTCTAGGGGTCAGTTCTGGTGTTTAATCTTTATCTAACCATTGGCGTTTCCGAATAGGATTGTTGTAAAGGACCCATTCTTAATCACCAGTAACGATACGGTTCAAAAAACTTTCATTTTCAAGCCGTTGCAGCAGCTGAGCACACTCATTCACTCTCTGCTGAAGGTTGGCGACGGAAAGTCTATCCCGAACCCATTTTCACAGCTTTGAAACCTTTACCAACTGAACCAGGTGCCTTTGTACTGTTCCATGCGATGAATTTAACCTCTGAGCTATCATATCGACTGTCAAATTTGGCTTAGCTTCCACGAATTCGAGCAAGGCGTCGGAGTTAAAGACTCGGGGCTTCCTCCACATCGCAGTTACTAGGAATTTTTAAAACCCCTTTTGGACAGTCCCTGCACTCACGGATTCCTCTCCGTTAACCGTGTTTATTTTTGCAGCAGCAGTTGTTGCATTTTAACCACTTTTATAAAAAAAATACAAAATATGCCTCTTATACGCGTTCGAAGATTCCATTTTATTTTGTATCACCACATGCTTCTATCCGCGATTAAAATCACTTGTTAAATGCATAATGTATCAAAGAAAATATAAATAGTTCCGTTATATTCCGCGAATAATTTTTTGTATGCAAAAATCGTACAAAAGTGAAATTATGGGTAAAATACGCGCGAACTTATGATTGACCTGATATTAATGGTGCCATGTTTCAATGTTTTTTAAAATTTTCCTTGTTCTTCTGTTTAAAGGTTTGATTGTTATTCATTCACAACATATACATATTAAATGCCGTTTTTTGGCATTGTTGTTATCGAAAATTTCCCCAAATCCGCTTAAATTATCGGAATTAATTCTAGTAGTTGATCCGAATTAGTTGCACTTATTTCGAGAGATAATTCCGAATTAAGTCGGTAATCCCGATTAACGCCACCGTCTGTCTATTCTATAAGGCTTGTATAACTAAAAGACAGCAGAATAATTATCCTGATCTAACGCCTCTGCGGTTTTGAAGTTTCAGAAATGTTTCTATAAATATGACATGACGTCTTTTCATATAAAATTTCTGTGCTCTGCTGCCCTAAATATGACAGTTTGTCTATTAAATCTTTTCATATGAAAATATTTGGGAAGGAAAAATGTTTGAAGTGGATTCCGAAACTAATGCACGTATTGTGATTTATTTATTTTTATAACAAAACAAAAAAATCTAATATATATAAAAAGAAGTTACATTTCCTTGGTAATCTTATAACTCAAGAACGGGCTCACCTATCCAAACAAAATTTTTAGGCTTTGTTTGGACTATTCAGTAGATGGTTTGTGTTTTAAAATTTTAAGAATCGGATACCAGGGTCTCGAGAAATAGGCCAAAACGTGAACCCGGGTAACCCTAGGATGTGTTTGTACAATATGGGTAGCAAATGGAAGCTGTTGATGATTCTATAGTATAGAGTATTTTTGATGCCGCTCCGTGACTAGGGTCTCGAGATATCGCCCAAAATGTGGACCTCGATAACTTAAGGATGTGTTCGTACAATATGGGTAGCAAATGGGAGCTGTTGATGATTTCTATAGTATAGAGTATTTTTCATACCGTTCCGTGACTAGGGTCTCGAGATATAATCCAAAACGTGGATCCGGGTAACCCTAGGATGTGTTTGTACAATATGGGTAGCAAATGGAAGCTGCTGATGATTCTATAGTATAGAGTATGTTTGATGCCGCTCCGTGACTAGGGTCTCGAGATATCGCCCAAAATGTGGACCCCGATAACTTAAGGATGTGTTCGTACAATATGGGTAGCAAATGGGAGCTGCTGATGATTTCTATAGTATAGAGTATTTTTCATACCGTTCCGTGACTAGGGTCTCGAGATATAATCCAAAACGTGGACCCGGGTAACCCTAGGATGTGTTTGTACAATATGGGTAGCAAATAGAAGCTGCTGATTCTATAGTATAGAGTATTCTTTATGCCGCTCCGTGACTAGGGTCTCGAGATACCGCCCAAAATGTGGACCCCGATAACTTAAGGATGTGTTCGTACAATATGGGTAGCGAATGGAAGCTGTTGATGATTTCTATAGTATAGAGAATTTTTCATACCGTTCCGTGACTAGGGTCTCGAGATATAATCCAAAACGTGGACCCGGGTAACCCTAGGATGTGTTTGTACAATATGGGTAGCAAATGGAAGCTGCTGATGATTCTATAGTATAGAGTATTTTTAATGCCCCTCCGTAACTAGGGTCTCGAGATATCGCCCAAAATGTGGACCCCGATAACTTAAGGATGTGTTAGTACAATATGGGTAGCAAATGGAAGCTGTTGATGATATCTATAGTATAGAGTATTTTTCATACCGTTCCGTGACTAGGGTCTCGAGATATAATCCAAAACGTGGACCCGGGTAACCCTAGGATGTGTTTGTACAATATGGGTAGCAAATGGAAGCTGCTGATGATTCTATAGTATAGAGTATTTTTAATGCCCCTCCGTAACTAGGGTCTCGAGATATAGACCAAAACGTGGACCTGGATAACCCTAGGATGTGTTTGAACCACATGAGTATCCATTTCGGCAAAAATGTAAAGCAATTATGGATTTAATTGTGAAATTATATGTATTTGGGGAGGTGCGTTGCCATATGTACTCCATCGAATGGCAGAAAAGGGGATTGCCGCACGCACATATACTAATTTTGCTGGTACATAAAATAACTCCGGATCAAATCGATAGCCTTATATCAGCTGAAATTCCTAACCACACTGCTGATCCTGGGTTATTTCAAGTTGTCGTTATACATTACATTTCCTTGGTAATCTTATAACTCAAGAACCGCCAAACCGATTGACACAAAAATTTTAGAGTTCTTTTCTATCTTTAAGGAGGTGGTTTGTGTGAAGTTTGATTGAAATCGGTGCAGCCGTTCCTGAGTTATGATATTTTATGTGAGTAATGGTTTCCTCTCATACGAAATGCCTGTATGGGAAAAACAATAACAAATACACAGCCGTTTATGAGCGTTTCTGTTGTACTGTTGTGGTTGTAAGTGTATTATGTTAATATTAATTTTGGGCGAAGATATAATAAAAACTGGAGCATTCAAGGAACTGGAAAAACATTTTTAACTTTATTTATTTTAGCATAATTTATTTAGCGTAAAAAATTGAAATGGAAATTAAAGAATCAAAGTATAATTACAAGTTTTTATCGGCTCTTTTACCTTACCTGTATATACATAGGTGACCACCACAATCAAATTTTAAAAAAGTACAGAAAAGGCTATTGTGACATCTTTAGAAAGTATGTTGAATGAAAAAAATCAACTAATTCAACTGTTTAAACATTTTACGAGTTCTATAAAGAAAACTTAATATGAAAAATTTCTTGCGATATAAAAAAAACATTTTATGTATGGTGGTGCGAAGCCCACTGGGTGATGCTAGTATAATTATATATTTCAATCGATTTAGAACAAAAAAGCAATTTAAAAACAATATTCGTCACTGTCTCAAAACTCTTTTCACATATCAACAAAATAAAAGATCGAATAAATGTACATGACTATTTTTATGTTAATATTTCGAGTGACTACCTGCAGCGGCGGCCGCCGTAGCCGAATGGATTGGTGCGTGACTACCATTTGGAATTCAGCGAGAACGTAGGTTCAAATCTCGGTGAAACACCAACATGAAGGAAAAGTTTTTATAATAGCTGTCGCCCCACGGAAGGCAATGGCAAAGCTCCGAGTGTATTTCTGCCGTTCGGAGTCGGCTTGAAACTGTAGATCCCTCCATTTAGGGAACAACATCAAGACGCGCACCACAAATAGGAGGAGGAGCTCGGCTATGCACCCAAAAAGGGTATACGCCCCAATTATATATATATGTATATACCTGCAGCATTTACCGCTTGTAATCCCCTGGGCATTGATGCAATTAGTAGTTTTAGTTCATATTTCTGTGAAATCTCTTCCTATTCCTCTTTGATGCATTGTATCAAAGTATTTTTGTTTGAAGGATACCTTTTCATCACTTTCTTTTTGAAATGCGACCATAAATTTTCAATTGGGTTGATATCTGGGCTTTGGACAGGAGTATCTAATAGTTTTGAACAATTATATATTATAATTAAGTTCTGCATATGTATACCTATGTACCTGGATAAGTACACTGCTACAACAACAACCTGCATATGTAGGACTTGTACTTAGAATCATTATTTTGGTATAATTTGAATAACAATTTATTTGGATTTTCTGGATCAGTCAGTCCAAATTTTTGCACACTTTGTTTCCAATTGTTACGTAAAATGTCGAAATAGATTTCTTTTGTTATGTTGACTTTATAAGTAATAATTTTATTTCACCAACATTTTTGATAGCAATTTTATGAAGACACCTCTCGCAACTTGTAAGCTTTTCATTAGCGACGCACTAATCAGTTCTGCAAATCAAAGATGGATTAGCGTTAACACCTGTGAAATTGCTAGGCAAACATGGCCAAGGCTAAATTTACGTCTGTCCAAGAGTATTATAAAACTGAGTAGACTTCAAATCGGGATCCTAGTAGGGGCCCTCACGGGACATTGTCTCATAGGAAATCATGCAAGTAGATTAGGCGTTTACACCCATGATTTCTGTCGTAGCTGCAGAAATGAAGAGGAGTTGGAAACAATTCAACACCTGTTTTGCACATGCCCAGCTCTAGCTAGAAGCAGGATCCGATTTTTAAAATCTTACTTCTTCACGAATTTAGATAATCTATACACTTAAAGCATCAACAACCTTTTACGCTTTGTCAAAAGCTCAGGATGGTTCAATATGGAGAGGGAAATGTAGCCCAGCCTCCGCGGCTCACAACGGACCCATTTCGTGATCTAAGTGGCATCGTTGTCTCTATGTGCGATGCGGCTGCAAAATCTAACCTAACCTAACATTTTTGCTACAAATTCAACCCCATACCATTACACTTAGCTACCAAAATTTCACTGTGGGAATAACGTTCTTGTTTTTTAGGGCTGTTAGCGGCTTTCTCTAAACTTTGTTAGGTTCATCGAAGTTATATTCCATTATTTTTGTCTCATTACAAACAAAAAAAAAACATCCAACGTTAGCATGCGGCAGTAATGATGCAGTAATGCCGGTTTTCGTCAATGCAAAGGCAACGAAAAATATACAAAAATAGTAGTATACCGTTAAGTGTCTGCGAGTTGTGGAAACAATTTCGGGACAAAATGTGACGCATTTAGGTTTTCGCTATTTATGCATATTCAAATAACTATTTTTGTTTACAGGATTAAGTAGATGGCGCTAGCAAAGTGTTCTGTTACAAAAAATATAAAAAAATATTACAAAACAAATCGAATCACTAAAAGAATAATGATATTAAATTGTGAAAAGAGTTATGAGACTAACTATATATTTTCGTGTATTTATTTTTTCATTTACCTGTGTATACTACTGTATTTCTTTACGCATTTTTACGCTTTTTGTGACTAGCATAAAGTAAAGGGTGATTTTTTAAGAGTTATAGGAAAGTTTCTCAAAAAAAAAACACGTAAAATTCAGAAAAATGCATGCAATTTTTATTTAAATCGATAGTACAGTCCATATAATTTAATTTTTGAAGATTATTTCATGCAAATGTTGACCGCGACTGCGGTTCAAGGGGTCTATCCGCTTAGTCCAATTTTGGCATACTCTTTCCAATATTTCGGCCGGTATCTCACATATAAATGATTTAATGTTGTCTTCCAATGCGTTAATGAAGCAGACTTGTCTGAATAGACATGAGCTTTAACATAGCCCCAAAAAAATAATATAAAGGCGTTATATCGCACGATCTGGGTGGCCAATTGACAGATCCCGAACGTGAAATAAAATGTTCACCGAACTCGCCTCTCAACAAGTCGATTGTTACGCGTGCTGTGTGGCATGTGGCACCGTCTTGCTGAAACCACATGTCATGAAAGTCAAGCTCTTGCATTTTGGGCAAAAAAAAGTTGGATATCATTTCACGGTAGCGTTCACCATTCACAGTTACGTTAGGATTCGCAGCATCTTTGAAGAAGTACGGTCCAATGATACCTCCAACCCATAAACCGCACCCAACTGTGACTTTTCTGGATACATTGGTAGCTCTTGTAATTCTTCTGGCTGATCTTCACTCCAAAATCGACAATTCTACTTATTTTCGTACCCATTGATCCAAAAATGAGCTTCGTCGCTGAACACAATTCTTCGATAAAAAAGTGGATTTTCGGCCAACTTTCCAAGAGCCCATTCACCAAAAATTCTGCGTTGCGGTAGGTCGTTCGGCTTCAATTCTTGCACCAGCTGTATTTTGAAAGGCTTCACACCTAAAACCTTTCGCAAAATGTTCTGCGTTGTTGAGTAACAGAGGCCCAATTGCTGCGAACGGCGACGAATCGATAATCGATGGCCATCATTAACACTGGCCGATACAGCTACACTATTTTCTTCAGTTCCCACTCTACGTAAGCGTGTTGGTGGTTCAATGTCCAATAATGTAAATTTGGTTCTAAATTTAGTCACAATAGCTCGAATAGCCGATTCAGTGGGTCGATTAAACTGACCATAAAATGGAAAAAGCGCGCGATAAACTTTCTTAACAGAACACGCATTTTTATAATAAAATTCAATGATTTGCAAGCGTTGTTCGTTTGTAAGACGATTCAAACGGAAGATGTTTGACAGTGAAACAAAACACGAAAATTGCGTCAATTGTTTAAGGGGGGAAGCTGGTCTAGAGCGCAAAAAATGGGCATATTTTATGAATTTATTTTGACTCAACAAAGGAATCAATCGAAAATCTGTGAAATAGGTTTAATATATTAATATAGCTTTCATGGTACAAATACAAAATTTTTCGTCTGAATTAATTTCAAAATGGCCGCTGTCCAGCAGTTCTCCTAAGGCGCCTTTTTTTCTAGTGGGTCCATTGCCGAAGACGTAAACTCCTTAATTTTTGTCCTGGAGCAAAAAATAAAATTTTTTTAGTTTCTATATAACAACAGAAAGAGACGTACGTAGGATTTTTTCGATATTTTGTTTTTTCGCGAAATGGTGCACGTTTGAACAAAAAGTTAAAATTTTCACTATAAAGAACGACATAAAATTGTTGATTAAAAAAAAAAACTATGTAATATAAATAAAAAATTCTACGTACGTCTCCGGAGAAAGGTATTTCGAATGTATTGTTAAAATTTCGTAAGAATCGGTAAAGATTTGTTCGAGTTATGTCTTCGGCCAGTTTAAAAAAAGTGATTTCGAGAAAAACGCGTTTAAAGTTGTAAGTAGCGTTCGGGGCATACCTGCGAGGCACTGCCGTCGAATGAAAAATTTGGGCATTTAGACATTTTTGCTGGCATCCCTCATTTGGTATATTATTTCTAAGACCCTAAAGCACCTTTTAAGACAAAAAAAAATTTTTCGATTTTTTCAAAATTCTAGACCAGCTTCCCCCCTTAAACCAACTGTTTAAAAAGATAATAGCTAAAAAATCACCCGTTATATGCGTACTTCAATTAGTGATGAACAGAGAAGAGAAAAATAATGCTCAAATGCAACTCCGTAACAAACTCAGTAGAACTACCCAACACAGAACAGAGTAAATACATTTCGTGTTCGCCGAACAAATATCCGCCAGCGTAACCACGGCCTTACTTGTCTTTTTTTATATAATTTGAATATATGTATCATATTTTGTATATACAGTGGCCCCACAATTTATTCGTACACCCCGCGTAGTACATAAAAATTTTCGCTATGCACAAACTGCTTGCGGTAATAATATATTTATTTTGAGTCATTGTAAGAATGTTACATTCCTAATAAATTGCCGCAAACAAAACTCTCGTTATTTCAACTCACACTGAAGAGTTCCAAGGAAAGCAGGAGGCAGACGTAGCAAAATGCTGCAAAACATTTATTCGTACAGCTCATAATATCGTTGCTGCAAAAGTACAGTAAAAATCGTTTGTGTTTTCACTAATATTGCTGAAAACAAAATAATATAGGTTTTGTTTTAGTTTTTCTCGCTGATTCAGTTTCAGTTGCGCGTAATATCTCGATTGTAAGGGGACCAGTGCGGATTTACCATTACAAATGCGTAAAATTGTTATTAAATTGTACATACTTGTGAAACAAGTCTCTGTGCGAAATCGGCAAAACAATTGGCAAATCGCATCCTACAGTGCACAAAGTGTTATTATTGCTAATAACGTTCTTATTGGTCAATTGGAAGCTAATCACCACCAAGTCTGAAGGCGAGAAATATTGATTCCATGTGAGGAACGCAACAAAGTAGCATCAGTCGCACAAAATCCAAAAATAACCTCCACGATACTATGCCGAAATATTCAAGAGTCTTTGCATAAAAAAATAAGCCCTAATTGTCTGCATAACGCTGGTTATCATAGCAGAGTGGCACGCCGCTAGCTCTACTTTTCAGATAATAACAGAAAGAAGAAATTGGAGTTCGCTAAACGCTATATAAATGAGCCAGATTCTTTTTGGGAAGACGTCATAATCAGTGATGAATCGAAATTTAATGTTTTCGGATCAAATGGCCCTTCAAAAGTTTGGCTAAAAGAAAATACAGAACTGAATGAAAAAAATTAAACATGGAGGAGGAAATGCAATGCTTTGGTGGTGCATAGCTGCATCTGGAGTAGGAGAAATGTTAAACTTGGATTGGATGGTAAAAATATAATAAAGGGTTCTTGTTTCAACAAGACAATGACCCAAAACACTCATCTCGTGCAAGAATTGCTTATTTACTTACCACTGTAAGCAGCTTAAAACTCTAACTCAATCACCATATCAGAACCCAATTGAGCATGTCTGGGAGCTTTTGGAAAGTAGAAACAGAAATCACAAAATAACATCAAAGGCGTCATTGAAGACAGCTTTAAGTGTTGTGGGTGGTGGAAAATTGCAGCTAATAAAACAGTCGGTTCTACGTTACCGAAACGACCCGGATTTATATCCGGCCAAGGACTGTCACTCCAGCAGCATTCACCGTATGTACATAAGTATGGGGAATGTTTATGCTGCTACAACAACAACAACAACAGCTTTAAGTGTTGTGGGTGGTGGAAAATTGCAGCTAATAAAACCAAGGTATTGATAAAAAGTATGTATCGACGTTTGGAAGCAGTTATTAAAGCTAAAGGCGCCCCAACAAAGTACTGAATACTCGTTTTTTCAAAAAATTTTATAATAAGATTTTCTTTGCATGGCTATGTACGAACAATATTTTTGCAAAAAATGGTGCCTTATTTCATTACTACCTTAAGTTCCTTAATTCCAGATATTAATTTGGAAGTTTTTGTTCCTTAAATATTGAATAAGAATGTTATTTTTGACGAATATTTTAAAATTTTATTCTTTTATATAAATCGTGCTAAGTATCAGGTGTATCTGTTTATAAACTGTGAGTGTACAAATAAATTGTGTGACCCCTGTATGTACTTTTTTTCAATTGGTTTACAAATTATGTGAACACTGATTAACACTCTTTGTGTATAGAATGAATTTATTTTTGTTATTTACTTAATTAGTTTAATTAGTTGTAACTGGTCGATAAGAATTCATTTCTTTAGGGCGTAAATAAACAAAGCACCTCGTTGTCCCTCCCATTGAGCCACATAACCTAAGGGCTTAGACAGAAACATACAATATACCAAATTTGTGCTTCTAGTTTTAGGGGGTTGTTGCAAGTGACCATTAGCAACAACTGAAAGTCATTTGCCCTGACGGACTGAACACACTGATGCTGAAGCACCTGGGACCATTGGGCGTAGGATTTCTCACAAGGGTCTTTAATCTGTCTCTGGCCACTCTCATTATCCCTGGCAAGTGGAAAGCAGGGAGAGTGGTCCCACTACTGTAACCTGGGAAACCCGCCAACCAAGGGGATCTTTCCCCAGTAGTGAAGACACTTGAGGCCCTTCTACTCCCATTCTTGACGAAACACCTGACCCCAGCCCCACATCAGCATGGTTTTCTACGAGTGCATAGCGCCACCACAGCACTTACCGTCATAAACGCCCTGACAAACCGCGGGCTTAACCAAAACCGCCTCTGCGAGAGGACTGTTCTAGTAGCGTTGGACTCGATGAAGACTTTCGACACAGTCAGCCCTTGCATGCTACTAGATGATATTTATCAGTCGATACTCCCGCCAGGGCTGAAGAGGTGACCCGCCAACTTTCTGAGCTGTCGTCACTCGTCAGTGATTTTTCGTGACCAAACATGTCCTTTCACCCTTGCTGTTCAAATTCTGTGATTCGAAGCTCCCCCAGTCACCAGAAGGAGTCTCCCTGGTCTCATACGCTGACGACTTGAACAGCAAGGGTGAAAGGACACGATCCTGTGGAACACCTTGCTTGATCTTCCTCTGTTTAGATGTTTGGTCACGAAAAATCACTGACGAGTGACGACAGCTCAGATAGTTTGTGATCCACCTCTTCAGCCCTGGCGGGAGTGTCGAATGTAGTAGCGTGGCGTGGCTGACTGTGTGGAAAGCCTTTTTTAGATCCAACGCTACTAGAACAGTCCTCTCGCAGGGGCGGTTTTGGTTGAGTCCGCGGTTTACCTGGGTGTGAATGACGGTGAGTGTCGTGGTGGTGCTATGCACCAGAGGTTAAGTTGCAGGACTTCAGATGCTCTTCCTATTTGGTCCGCTTATATTGGGTTACCGTTTGCCGGATCTCCGAATTGGGATGCTTTATCCGAAGATCGTTCGCTAGAACAGCTGCTTCAGCTGTAAAATTGGGACGTGAGCCCCGGATCCTTCCAGCGGGTATGAAGCGAGCCGCAGCGGCTGTGATCACCTTGCAGAATGCGCGTTCACCTACGCGCACGTCGGTGGGAACGGGGAGAGCAGCGAAGGTGTCTTCAGTAAATTCCGCGAATCTGGTCCAATCAGATTTGTTAAAGTTGATATATGACGGGTGATCCGCGGAAACAAAGTGGGCAGGTTTCTCGTTCGAGACGATAATGGGCAAGTGGTCTGATGCAAGCGATAGCATAGGTCGGCAGGTTATGCTATATAACAGACCTGCGCTGCAATTGTGATGTCAGGCGAGCTGCTGCAATTGCCCACTACCTTAGTGGGGGCGTCGTCGTTAACAGTTCTGGATGTCGTATCGTCTATCTGCTTTGCCAATAGATGTCCCCTAAGATCATTTGGCATTCTTTAATGGTCTGATGCGAGCGATAGCATAGGTCGGCAGGTTATGCAACACGTGGCCACATACCTTATGGACCACTCCCTACGAGTCTTAAGGCGTGAACAGGGCTTAAGGTGACACCACTCGTTGCACTTATTGCACCTAACCGAGGTGAAGCCGTTTGTGGCAGATGCAGCAGTAAAATACCTCTGGTCCAAGGTTGGGTTCGACGCCAGCCCTGAAGAGAAATATTTGGAGCAAACGTGCTGCAAGGGACTGCGCCTGTGACGAAAGATTGGGGGTAGGATATGGTACACTAGACAGGGCTAGTTTACTGGGGCGGCAGCTTTTCGGCGGTAAGAACCCGAGTCATTCCGGTAACGTAGAACCGGTTGCCATGTCTGGTCGCCTAGAACCAGTGATTCGCAGTGGATAAAGCTTCAGACATGCCAAAACACTACCATTCGGACAGAGACCGGTTTCCGCCTGATGCCCCCTGTTCAACACCTTCACAACGAGGCACAAATGCTCCCAGTAATTGAGCATAACAAACTGCTCAGCAAGCAGTTTCTGCTGGGATGTTACCACAGGTTTCACCCCTGCAGACACCTGCTTGAGCCAGAGCAGCCTCCCAGGCACGTCAGGAGACACCTTCTAAACTACGTCGACAAGATCCAGGACAAAACTAACAGATATCTATTGGATCAGACAGTGTTTAGACAGACATTAAACGACATTCATCGGGAAACTGTTACCGCCTTCTTAAGTTCCCTTCTACTGAATGCCGTAATCGGAGTCCAACCACCACCTACAGCAGATGAAGAGCTTCAACTTCCCCGTGAGACCCGCGTAAAACTGGCATAGTTACGTTCTGGATATTGTAGCAGGTTAAACTCCTACTTATCCAGAATGGACCCCGACATACCAAACTTATGGCCGCCATGTGAAGGCACCCCGCACGCCACTAACTACTTTGTCACATGCTCTTTAAAACCTACTCATCTAACACCCCTCTCCCTCTGGACCCAACCTGTCGAAACAGCATGTTTCCGGGGCCTACTTTTAGATGAGCCAGACGAAGACGAAAAAATGAGAATACGAATAACAAATTTATTAGCTCCCAGCCCTCCTTCGGCTTAGTGTTTTAAAAAATTGATCCTGAATATGTTACGGAAGTCTATTTTTCAATGTCTATATTGCCTGTCGAAAATCGGCAACGAACGTTTATTTTGATGACATTCTCAATTGAAAATGAGGAAACTGTTTAACCCTTTGAAGCACACATTTTACTTACCAACCGCTTTTATGATTGCATGTAATTTTAAGGGTTTCAGGGGTCGCTGATTACGAATCTGAGGTCAGATTTGAGAAATTCAATATGGCGGATACAAAACGGCGGACCTATTTTTTGAAAACTTGTTGGATACTCACCAAATTTGATATTAGGGGGTTTTTGGGGTCGCTGATTACGAACCTTGAGTCAGATTTGAGAAATTCAATATGGCGGATACAAAATGGCGGACATATTTTTTGAAAACTTGTTGGATACTCACCAAGTTTGATATTAGGGAGTTTTTGGGGTCCGCCATATTGAATTTCTCAAATCTGGCCTCAGATTCGTAATCAGCAACCCCAAAAACCTTATAGTATCATGTCCCATCTTTATACATTATGTACTTTGTTCAAAATGAATTTTTTCCTGAAAATAGACGATTTTTTCAATTTGTTTATCTGTAATTGTTTATAAATTCACGCAAAACAATTTTCTTAGTTTCAGTTACATTCTTTGATATATGGATTATCATATAAATAAATTTTCTCGGTCCCATTTTCATAAATATGAAATCTGTAGAGAAAAGTTGAGAAAAAAGAAGGTGGGAACATGGCTTCCCACCATGCTCCTAAGGGTTAAGAAAAGTAACATAATGCATAATAAATAAAATAGCATAATGTTCGAAGAAATCATTATATTTACCTCTCTACGCTGAAGTCTAATGTTTTCTCTATACCGAGTTCAGCATTCAACTGATCCTTCTACATGAAATGCCGCACAAATTTAAAAAAGTTTAACTAAATTTTTAATGCCCACTACCACGAATCACTGGATAAAGATACTTCATGGTTAATTATTTAAGCCCTTTTCAACTTTTGTTTGAAACTTTTATATTTTAGAGCACGGTGACACTTTAAACAGAACTATCAGGTCCAACTAATTTATAATCTCATATTTCGCTTTAAAACCCGTTCATACATCGTACACACATTCGTTCGTACATCCAGCGGAAAGCTTTCTGAACTTTTTACTTCACCTAATACATAGCGCTTCTGTGAAAAGAAAACCGTGTTGCTATCTCTAAAACAATGCGAACAAATGTAATGCTGTTGCGGTTGCAGATATAAATATTTATCTAATTCTGAATTTTTTTTTATTAGAACCCTCACTGCAATCACCCCATACATTTGATGCCTGTTCAACAAATGCCACTATGTCTACCGTGGCCACACGTTCTACGCCTGAAAAATACCTAACTAATGCCAATGCAGGTAAATATTGTCGTAATTTCAAAATAAATTAACTATTTTATATTTTATACGGTTACGTAAAAATTTCAACTCGGATGAATATTTTGACTATAACTTTTTTTATTTCATAAAGTCGAAGGTGAGACTACTAGCGATACGGTCACTTCGGAACCTTCCCGGGATAGCTCTGTAATCCCTAAGCACATAAAGCGATCTTTATCCATTGAAAGTAATAGCAATTCACAATTGACTTCTTCAGCGAAAGGGAATGCTATTTCGCCGTTTATGACCGATATGCAATCTAGTGACACCTCAAGTCAAATTGCTGCAATTGAAAAGCAGTTGCTTGAAATATTGAAGAAATTACCGCCTGTACCAAACATTACTGCCACTGAGTTGAAGCGTACTACAGGATTAATACCGTGCACTTGTAAAATAACTGAAATATCGCCAGAAAAGAATAACCTACAAGAATCTGCTAAAAATCAGAAAATTGAAATATGTGCTGCAACCGGAGTATTAGAGCAAAACAATGTTAAACATGATCCTTTGGAACAAACAGATGATAAATCGATTATAAAGCTTGACGCAGTTAGTAGGAATGTTGTTATTGGCGGTACAACTGAATTGAAGCCGAATTCACCGGCAACATCACCACCTCCTTTAGCTAGGATGAAGCCCAAAAAATCTATATTTGACTTAGATTTCGATGATGATGACGACCCACTGCATACGTTGAAAGCTGAAGCTGCAGCTGCCAGTTTGAAAAAAGGAATTATGCAAGAAAATCTTAAAATAGAAGTAGAATCCGAGTCACATATAAATAACTTGCATTTTGAACAGATTCAGCCACCACAACCTGTCTATAATAAAATGGCTATTGAACAAGCAGCAAGCCAGACAATGAGGGAGGAGATACCCATGCTTTTATTTCCAACGTATGAAGTAGAAGAGGATCCTCTATGTATAGCAAAACAGCGCTTCGACATACAAACCCAAAAAATTACAAAATTTCACATTGATGCCTTACATAATTGCTTCATACCAAATGTGAACGGTAATTGGGATAATTCAAATAACACCATTGCTCGTAACATGACGCTAGATAAAGTTACCGCAGCTGCTGATGCCAAAACTGAATATGTTATAACAGATGGTTGCAATGTAGCGCCAAGGTATGGTTCTCTTGTGATGGAACGCATTAGGAAAGATTTAAGTCATATAAGTTTTACCAGAAATTCTATATCGAAGAAGACAGTAACTGCTATGGAACAATGGTATATTATACCTTTTCTGGGTGTAGCTCGTTCATTGTTAACGAATAACAAAAGAGCATCACACAATCATAAAACATGCCATAAAACGAAAGTTACTACATTAAAAATTTCTGAATACGAGAACATTGGCAATGCAGAGCCACAACTAAAGGCAAATAAGAGAACTGAAGAGTACAAGACTGATAAACAAAGAATTTGTATCAGTGTCATAAGGAACGATGATAGAACAGATTTGATACCCGATACCGAAGCAATCACATCCAAGGATATTTGCGACGAATCAACAAATCTGGATGCTAGGCTAAGTGTAATAAAGCCTTTCGACGTGGAAACTTGTGCAATTGTAGGGAAAAATAATAACAATGTCACCCTTAAAGACATAACAATCGATGTAATCGGCCATGGCACTGATCTGTTTCTATCACATTCAAATGAATTAAGTGAGAGTGCGCAAAATGGTCAGAATCTGCTTGCAATTGCTGACCATTTGGGTTACAGCTCAAAATCAGCTGTCAAGATTTCCCTAAGCCCAACAACATTATCGTTGTCTAATAATAATCAACGCCAATATAGCAGTGAATTGGGTTCCGCAAGTGACCTAATAAGTGATACTAGTTGTAGACCTGTTAGAAATCTATGCCATACAAATTTACTGCAAAATGCTATCAAAGAAAACGACATATCGTCTGCGAACGTGGAGGAAAATATATCTAGCAGACGCAGTAGCATTAGTAGTAACTCAAGTTTACTGCAAACTCAACAGTCGATAAACTTGAAGTTGAGGCGCCAATTTCAGGAACAGAAGTTACTAGATATAAGCACGGAGCGAAAACGTAGACGAAAGAAGTTTAATCGACGCTACTCCGCAGACAATAAAGATGGCGATGATATAGGTCCAGATAATAAACAACCAAAAATAAAACGAATCAAGATAGCAATAAGTGGCGATGTGGCGACACAAATGCAAATCTCAGGTGGAAGTAACGTTAATAGTACTGACGAAGAAAATGAAGACGAATCTGCTGACACTCTACACGATGGCGATGGGAATGAAGAAATTGTTGTAAACGATCGAGCACTTCTGGTTGATGGCGCCGGCGAAGACGGTGAATCAATAAAGAGCGCCAGCAGCCACGTTTCAACATGCAATCAATTTACCTTGGTTAGTGTTGGCGACGAATTTGACGCTAATTCGGCCGATAACAATTACACTGATGAACAAGAAGTAGACTATGCCGACTATGGCGACCCTGATGTTGATGCTGATGTAGAGTTCAACGAATATGAGGACGGTGAAGATAGTACCGGCGATTTTCATGAAGTTGTAACACGGGATATTTCTCCCCCTTCAACAGGCAACAACCACATTTTACTAACTATCAAGAAAACACCAAGTAAAACTAATTCCCCTTCGAATTCCATCTCTACCATGTCGCCTATCATCATTAATAATAATACAAATAGCTCCCATGCATTAGGTATAACAATGCAGCCAATGATATGTAATACTTCTGTCAATACCTCGAATTCCGTTGGTGGTATAGTCATGAACACGTCAATTGTAAAAAACTTAGAGGTTGAGGAAAGCACACCACCGTTCGAAGCTTCCGTTACATTGACTAGTAGTGTCAAAGAAATTCTGTCCCATAATCAAGTTGCAATGGGCATAACTAACGATATGCCGAACGTCGGACGACGTTCAACGAAAAGGTCTTTTGAATTTGATGATACTGAAAGTTTAACATCCGTATTATCCCTTGATTTTCCTCAATCCGCTGCAAATTATTTCCATAAGAAATGTAGAAAGTATCGTCGAAGACGCAAAATAAGGAAGGTTGATAAAGGCGCCATGTCAAGTTCGAAAGCTATAAAACTGCATCGCGAGCTATTTTTTCCATATGAACTTATTATTAGTGATCACGATGACGCTAAAACAAGCCTTCTCAATATCAGCAGTTGCAGTTCAAGTTGTGTGGAAGATAGCGAATATGATGACAATGAATTTGTGACAAAAGACTCAAATTGGGGGAAAAAAGAAAACTATCCTCTTCAAACACATTCTAAAATTGATATTAAATTAGAAACAGATAATATTGAGTCTTGGGAAACAAGAAGTGATATTAGTGTCCGCCAGCAGCGGAAACGTAGTTCATCGATATCATCTTGCTCTACTTATTCAAGTTCTATTTATGAATTGTTCATGGCAAATCAAGCAAACTCGTTGAAGTCCTGTAGTGGCTATGATTTTACCGATCACTTAATTGAGTCAGCAAAGATCAAAATTAAAAATTATGATGAGGATGTAGTGAATGAGTTAAAAAAAAAAGACAAAATTGAAGTCAACGAAGTTACCTCTGAACCTTCCCCGACTGTAAATATATCTAACTCCAACGAACAAAATAGTCATGCGACTTCAGATAACGCTGATAAAAACATTGAAGATAATATCAACGAAGAATTGCCTTTGGCAAATAACTGGCTATTACACTCGTTTAACAATATCTATTACACCGTAGATAAGCTGGATACACAAACCCATGACGAGCGTATGAACAATGACGATAAAGACAGTCATATGATATTCGATAATGTAGTAGTTGGCCCTGCTGTCGTTGACGCAGCACAACAGCAGGAGCAAAAGCTCCTAAATAAAAATTGTGTTAATTGTTATAATAACCTTTATAATAAAAACAGTAATAACATTAATTTTATTAGATATTATATTAATGATGCTAGTTTAGAAACACATGTTAATCGTAATAAACAAAGCGCGAGTTGTAATGAGGTGGATCAGCGGCAGGAAGAAAATTATTTAAACAATGATGAATATGATGTTAATACTGATCGTTGTGTTAGTATTGACGATACAAAATCATTGATCATTGGCGAAGATGATAATAGAAATGGCATTAATCTTGCTAGTACTCAAACTGAAAATAATGCTGCTTATAAGGCTGATATAAGTTTCAATATGAGCTGTGAAAACTACGGAAAAACTGCACAAGAAATGCTGCCATACAAAGAATATCGCACAGGCCTACGCGCTGTCGACGAGGATGTAGATGATGACGACGGCAATAACTGTGCCCGAATTCAGCAATTTAAGGAATGGCATCAAGTTCTGCAATTGCGTTCTTACAATGATGAACTGCTCACTGTGTTACCATACGTAGTTCTTGATTGAGTTCATAGGAAGTTTGCAATTCTATTCATACACTTATCGACAGTTATTCATACTGCTCATTTAAATATAAATGTTTTATGATCCGCCTTTGTTAAATATAATATAATAAAAAATAATTATTAATAGAATACAGAAATAATATAATATAATATAATAAATTATGGTAACATGACATAAAATAAAGAAAATGAAATTTTAAGAACTATTTGTTCTGATATTCAATAAGTGTTGTTGTTGTAACAGTTCATCAAGACCTGCAGGTAACGTGTAATCAGTGATCGCCATCGTCCATCTTATGTTTTTTTTTTTCTTTATTTAATTTAGTCAAAAAACCTAAAGATTCTTACTGACTATTGATTTACTGCTCATATAAACAATATTTATTTATTTATTTACAAATTACAAAATTCAGAACATACATTTCAGATTTTAATTCAAAACTAAAATACAAATTTTATGATATTTAATATTAAAAAGTTTAGTAAAATTAAATTATCAACACAAGAAACCATTAAATTGCTAGAAATGTATGAAAGTTACAGTTCAATTTTTTTTTTTAATAATTGTGAAACTAATATAACAAATATTTACAAAGTATTCTTTTGATTTTATACATAGCAAGTAATTTTTTAATTGCATTTGAAATACTTGGTTGGCTCCAGAAAGGTCCAAATCGAAAAAGGTTGAGAGATAATTAAGGTCAGACAACGATCAAACGAGAAGCGCATTCGCACTATATAATGTCCTACAAAAGTCAACGCGAAAAATGTTGCAACGGCGAAAATTTTCAATTTCGTCATTCACGAGATCAAAGATAAATGATACTGCGTGAAAAGTACCCCTGTCACTTAATGAGAAGAGACTAATCAATTGAGAGCGAGATTCGTATGATGGTTTCGGGTCTGAGAAATTGAGTGAATGTAGTGCGAAACGCACAAAAATTTTGTGCACCCTTTCCTCTTGATTTATGGGGTTATACGCAGCTTTGACTTTCAAAAAAATCGATTTTTTTTATTGCATTTTTGTAATGTACATATATTCAAAAGTATACGCACGAAATTTTAAGTAGATCTAAGCAATACTTTCGGAGTTATACCTAAATATGTAGAGATGCCTCGGCACGTTTTAAGGTAGGTATTGAAACTTTAAACGTGTTTTTTTTCAAAACGGCATTTTTCAAGTCGGTGTACACGATATCTCGAAAACGGCTTGTTCGATCGGTCAACCGTTTTAACTCAATCTTTAAAGATACATTTTCTAGTAATTAATCGTTCCTTTTGTAAATCTGATACTTATTTTCCATTTTATAATCAATTTACGGCCAAATTTTAACGTAAAAATCGAAATCATTTCTTTTAAAAGCTGCCATTTTGTGAAAATTCACTATTTTGATTAGCCGAACGATTAATTACTAGATAATCTAATATATTAACAAAATTTATTTGGTTTTTTGATTTCAGATAATCCAATCCTGAGTTACGATGTACACCGTAAATCGTCGTTTTTTAAAGGAGGTTCCAGAAATCGCCTGCAGCGCGCTCTATAATCAACATTTTCATAAATAAAAAATTTTGTTACGTTCTTGAAGGATGCTTTTATAACCGCCAACAATTTTCAAATTAAAATATTCTGAAGTTTCTTCAGGATAAATCCTTGACAACCCGTCTTTTATTTGCTTCATAACTGCGTATAACCCCTTATACGGACTGCAAGATAAGGTCTCCAAATAAAAGCAGCGTAATGTAATTTGAGCCGAACAAAGGTATTATTATAAAGAGTATGTGCGGAGAACGTTAATGATTTAGAAAAGTCTCACGAGCTACGAATAGTGTGAGCTGTCAAAAATTAAGTTTAACCGCGAAGACTTT
Source organism: Anastrepha ludens (assembly GCF_028408465.1). Taxonomy (NCBI): domain Eukaryota; kingdom Metazoa; phylum Arthropoda; class Insecta; order Diptera; family Tephritidae; genus Anastrepha; species Anastrepha ludens. The sequence continues at coordinate 94,044,055 of NC_071503.1, read as the reverse complement.
TTACCTCACCCAACTCGACAGCGAGGAAGTTCTTAAGAGAGCTGATTACAGCAAATTCTGTATAAGTAAAATGGTTCTGCACAGTTTTTGGCATCCGTATGAAATGAAGTTGCTGACGGTATATGGCAAAACATTTGAATGTGCATTTATTTGTTCCTTTGGCAAAGGAAATTTTATACAATTTATATTTTGTTACAAAGAATAATATATGGAAGCATTTTCTAGATAGTATAAATTTTTGAGATTTAAAATAAATAAAAGAAAAATTTAAACAAACGTATTTGCATATATGGGGCAACTAAGCTTAATTGCATCTTTAACAAATAAAGTATTGCACACTTATGTACGCACTACTGATTGCTGAAAACAGTCACCGACGTATCGTATCCCTTACCGCAGCCCCTGGAGAGCACAAAATTGAGCAAAACTTATCGCGTAGAGAACATCTGCGTTCTTTTAGTTACATATTTACACAATATATCGGTTTGTGTGTGTATGTGTTTGGTTGTATCTACACAATGTTGCCATTGATATTTTTGCTTACACACTTTTACACATCCTCGTTATCAGTTATAATGTTTCATTGTTTAATAAACCAAAGCCAAAAACCAACAAATGCAAATAGTTCATTTATCTATAATTAACATTATTCAACATTGTTTTTTAGTTATTTTAACAAAAATTAAAATTTTTTCAAGTTTATTCTGTAAATGATTTCGAAATATACTGTTTGGCAACACTGTGGAGTGAGAGAGCGATACTGAGAGGAATTTTCAAAAATCCTGCGATGAAACCTACGATACTACGATATGGAAGGGAAGTAATTTCTCATTTACATGGGGCTCTCATTAGTTTGATCGTAACAGCTGACAGGGGACTGCGTTTACGTCGGTGGTTGTTTGCAGCATAAAATTCTGTGCCCAGCGAACACAAGAACAAAATGCATTCATAGCTGCAGCGGCCATGATTCTAGTTGCCATTTTATTGAAAAGTTCGAGCTCATATTTCTATGAGCAAAGTACTTTCATTCAAAAAACGAATGACAAAAATGTATATCTAAGATTGAAGAAATCAAATCAAAATAGTCAATATTGGAATATATCATATATTTGCCAATATTTGGTGAATCGTGCAATTTTATCATGTCGAGTGGTCGCAGCTCCGTACATAGGTTTTCAACCATACATGCATGTATGTAAATGTGTGTTCTAAATGCTCGACAGCCGCAGCTACCGTTCGTCAAGTGCGCGCATGAGCGTACAGTAAAATGCAGAAAACAGGAACAAGTAGCTTAGAATAAGTATAGAGAAAATTTTGAAACCATTATATTTTGTTCTCTGATAGTCGGTAAATAATTAGTATGTTACTTTACGTATGTATATAGTTCTCCGACTGATAAAAAGTGGACAAAAATATGTGTATATAGCCGCAAAGTTAGAAACTTACACTGTAACCAGAGTGCGACTTATTTTGATGTTACTGTATATACATTAAGCCTTCGAATGAAGTCCAAGTGCCAAATATTTAATATTAAAGCTTCTGTGAGCTGTGCAACGCTGTTCATAACAAAAGGGACCAACGCAGCAAATAGGTTAGGTTAGGTTAGGTTAGGTTATGGTGGTAGTCGGTCTGCACGACCAACTCACTTAGACCTTACAGGTCCGTTGTGATACCACTGTGCTACACGGGAACCTCATTTATCTTCCTTCGTGGAACCATTTCGTGGCTCTTATGAAGCGTAGTATTGATGCCAACCCCACGCCAGACAGTTCTGTAAGAGAATTAAAAAAGTATTTACCTAGACAACCTGCTCTGATTTTAGCTAGGGCTGGACAATTGCAGAGGAAGTGCTCAACTGTTTCTTCCTCTTCCTCATCTCTGCAACTTCTGCAATATTCATGGGAGAAGACTCCTAGTCTCGAGGAATGCCTGCCAAATAGCAGCAAATTGTTGAACTAATATTTTTATGCATTTTTTATTTCTAAAATTTATTACATATATTACTATTCTTCTTGAACATTAAATTTTACATATCGAATAATAGGCCCTTATTATAAGCAACATTCGATCTTCGACTTTAGTCGAAAATGCTGATCGAACGTATTTTCATTTGGTATTATGGTGCTTATTCGCTGAAGAATACGACTATTGTGATTTTCGATCGCTCGACGCATTTACAATAAATAATTTTTTCTCAGCTGATACAGCGAATCAAAATAAAAGAAAAAGCGGTTGTATTAAAATTCTTTGTTAACAACATTTTTAAAAGTTAAAAAAAGTATTTTTTGTGAAAATGAGTACAACGGGGTTGTGGTTCGACGATTCTTTTCAATGCGAATAATGTAAATTTTAGGTTTGTGATTATGCAATGAAAATAACTTATATAAATGCAAAAAATCCAGGAGCTACTCATGATTCTATGGCTTTCAACATGTCGCCATTGAAAGCACATTTAGAGGAGCAACATCTCAATGACCTTCGTAATACTTGGCTCCTCGGTATGTAATAAACACCAATTGAAATTCCGTTTTTAATAATTTTTTTCTGTCTGAGGTGATGCTGGATACGCTCTAAAACCATATTTAATGACGGCGTTCAGAAACTCTGAGGAAGGGTCTCCAAAAAGGACATCCAACAAACAACATGCTAAAGCGAGAAGTATCATTGAGAGAACAATTGGAGTCTCGAAAAACCGATTTAGGTGTTTATTGTTGTTGTAGCAGCATAAACATTCCCCATATTTACATACGGGGAATGCTGCTGGGTCGACAGTCCTTGGCCGGATATAAATCCGGGTCGTTTCGGTAACGTAGAACCGACTGTCGTGGAAACGACTAGATGTTTGTTGCACGCAAGAGCTCTCCACTATTCTCCAAAAAAAGCAACACAAATTATTAATGTGTGTGCAGCTTTGTACAACAGTTGTCTGCTTTACAATGTTCAACTTCCGGAAGAAGAGTTATCCGATGAGACCCTCAACGATGATGCTGGAGATATTGAAGTGAAGTCAAATAATGGAGAAGCAGAAAACATAAGAAATGAAATTCTTAGAATATTATGGAAAAAACTAAAAAGTATTAAATAAAAACCTTTACGCCTAGTTTGTTTTTTATTTTTGTTATAAATTTTCTTTATTCAATTATTCGTCATTCGTCAGCCCATACCTGCCAAGGGAAAATAAAAATGTATTTCTACAAACATCAGAAAAAAAAACCATTATTAACCTTAATCCATTTTGCTGCCGTTCTAACTGGTGGTCCCAATAAATTCAGCTCCGTTGCACATAGATAGATTTAAGCTATTTAGGCGGCCATAATTGGATTTCAGAAAGTGGTCACAACTACAAAAAAAAGCACTCCCACAACTTGAAAATAGACCGAGGAACAATAATTCAACCTCCTACGGTCAATCCCATACTTTGCATTAGCTGTCAGTTAATCAAAACATAGCTATTTCTGAAACGCACGTTATCGTTTTTGTTTAACCGCTGTAAAATCGTATGTTTTAACGTGAATATTTACGGATTTAAGTTACCGAGCTGAATAATCGTGATGGATTATGATATTTCAGGTGAATATTATCATTTGTTAATGTTACCCTATTTCATTTAGGGTATAATTTATTTTTGTTTTTTTGTGTTTTTTGGTTTTGCAAACCCGGTTTGGTATATTTCCAAGTCCGTCCAAGTGAAAGTTAGTGTTGAACATGATACCTGGTGCAATTAGCTCGCCACGTGCATCAAAGTTAGCTGCATATACTTGCAGATAGAGGGTCATATAAAGGTTTTGATACACACTTGTCTAAAGTCAATATAAAAATTTTTGCATTTGTTTTGATTTCTAAGCCAATTTTGCTTATCTTAGGTATTGCCAACTCATCAGGCACTAGACAAGTAACTCTTCAATATCCCTACAATCAAATGTAAAGTCAGAATTTGGCATCTTTGGAGGAAAAATTAGATTTCTTAGAAGATAACCTGCTGTCTTCTCATGCATATTCAGCTGAATATGTGCAAACACTTAAAAAAAGCTTTTCTTATTTTAAAACACAGCTTAAGGAAAAGTGGACTAAAGCCAGAAGAAAGGAGGACACTTTTCTAAAAGCTAACCAGTCTTGGTTAAATGGAACAATCGAAACTCCAAATAAGTCACAATTTCGCCCTGGCCGTCCATTGAAATCATTCGAAAAGTGTAGTGAGCGAAGTAAACGTAGGAAAATGGAAGAAGTCCGTTCCATGGTAGAAGATACAGTTATTATACATGCTGCGCAATCCACTCTAATAGCAAAAGGGCAGAGGGACGCCTCGCGAATTCTGAAAGAAATCGCAGAATCACCATTACGCGCAGCAAAATACAAAAGTGCATACAAAGAATCAACAAGCCCGGGAAGAGGTAATATATTGACACCACATGCAGCCTCAGCTATGTTTGTAGAAGCAGACTTAACAAGAGAGCAATATGAAATAATTCGTAATACAAACCCTTATCTTTATCCCTGTTACGATCGCGTATTAGAAGCTAAAAAAGAATGTTACTAAACGAAAAACGGGTAACTAGTTCTTACGCAGAAACTGACTTGCAAAGTCTCATCGATAAGTCAATTATGCGCTTATCAATGTATTTAGAGGAGGTGCTCCTCACTCTAAGCGAGGACGAAAGAAATTCTCTTACAATAATATGCAAGTGGGGATGCGATGGTTCCCAGCAAACTAAATATAAACAAAAAATTGAGGATACTTCTGGTTCGGATGCCAACATTTTTCTTAGCTCTTTTGTGCCACTACAAATCACCTGTGGAAACGAAAACAGAAAATTTTTTTGGTAAAACCCTTCTCCGTCATCTCCTAGATTCTGTAGACCGATAAGATTTAGGTTTATCAAAGAAAGTATAGACGTCACGAAGGAAGAAATAAATTTTGTTGAATCCTCAGTAAACAACTTAGTTGCTTCTGAAATAGAGCTGCAAGGAAATAAATTTGTTTTCCGGCATATTTTTAAGATGACGATGATTGCTGGTAAGGTTTGCATTGCTGCCACCGATACCAGATCCACTAGCCATTGTTATTTGTGTAAAGCAACATCGAAAGACTTTAACAATCTAGACAAAAAGAATGAAGTTAGCCTAGGTTCCCTTGATTTTTGACTATCCGTTCTGCACGCTAGAATAAAATTATTCGAGAGTATTTTGCATTTGGCTTACAAATTGCCAGTAAAAAAGTAAAGCTGAGGAAGAACTGGAAAAAACCACAAAAGAAACCATTCAAAAAAGATTTCGGGATGAGTTAGGCTTACTTATAGACACGCCCAAAGCAAATTATGGTAACACCAATGATGGCAATACAAGCCGGCGATTTTTGGAAAACCCAAAACTGGCTGCAGATATCACAGGTGTTGATTATAATTTCATTTACAGGCTTAAAATAATACTGGAAGCCATATCTAGTGGCTATGAAATTGATTTTGCTAAATATGATGAATATGCATTGGATACCGCTAAATTATATATAAAGCTTTACGCGTGGCATCCGATGACACCCACAATGCACAAGATACTAGTCCATGGCGCTGCTATAATTCAAAACTCATTATTACCAATAGGACAACTGTCAGAGCAGGCTCAAGAGGCGCGCAACAAGCACTTCCGGATGTATCGAGAAAATTATGCACGGAAGTTTTCTCGTGAAGAGTGCAATCGCGACATATACCACCGATTGTTGTTAAGCTCGGACCCCTTTTTGAGCAGTATTTCAGTTCATCGCAGAAGAAAGAAAAAATCATCAAAGTCGTTTAGCCCAGACACAATTAAGCTGCTCGTACCCTTTAAATATGTGGACAAAGATGTGACAGAACACCTTAATTCAGAAGGCGAAAACTATATTAATAAATTAATCAATTTCTGTATATACATATCTATTGTGCTTTTGGTGTATTTTTAACAAATATATCTGTAAATATTTTTCTATTATACATATATTATATAGAACAATTTTTTCAAAATCGATTAAGGTAACTTTTATGCAAATACTAGTGAAATATGGGCTCTATTTTTACTTTTGGGGAAGGTCAAGATTTGTTGTATAAAGTCAATGTGTAGCCCACAATAAGATACAAACAAGTGATGACAGTTCTTGTCATACTACAAGAAAAGGAGCTGTACTGCTAAGGTATTTTTCTGTGTTACACAGTATAATAGGTACATATACTTTTTTAATTTAACCGATTAGTAAAACAAATTATAAATTTCTAGTTATGAAACAGTTTTAAGACGATATATGCAGTCAAATATTTTTGGCCACCTCTAAATCTTCAAAATCTACCTATGTGCGATGGTTATTAAGCACGAGTATGTAAGCAGAGGTGCACGCACATAGGGTATTTAGCCGTAAGTTAAACATGTGAACGTGTAAACGCAAAGTAAAGCGATTAAGAGTTCAAATTATTAGGTGCGCAACTAAACTCCCACTGTTTGTCAATAGATGCCGCCAGCAGTGGGTGTTAGTCGATTCTAACATAACCTAAACGTCATAAAGAAAGCTTAGACATATGGTAAACAAACTGCTTCGACACATTAGTGATTTTGTTTTGGTATCATATACTTTTGGTTTTGTGAAAATGTCTGATTTTGTGCCGAATAATCGTCATTTGTGAGAAGTGTAGATTTTCCTCTTTTATTCGAAAAAAAAAAAACGGCAGCTGAACCGCATGAGAACTACAAAAAGTTTATGGGAATGCTGATTTAAGTGAAACAACGTACCGAGATCGGTTCCGTCGCTTCAAAGACGGTGAGTCCGCGTGAAGGAATGCCAACAACCTTCAAAGACGCTGAATTGGAGGCATTGCTCATTGGGGATCCGTGTCAAACGCAAGAAGAGCTTGCTTTAGTATTAGAAATATCCGCCAATCCCCTTCCAAGCGATTGCATACTGTGGGAATGATTCAGAAACAGGGGGCTTGGGTTCCTTATGAGTTAAAACCAAGGGATGTTGAAAGTCGTTTTTTCGCTCCGTTTAAACCTACCTGGAAACACTTAAAGGGAAATCCACTAGCCATATTCTCCAGATATTGCGCCGTCCGATTATCACCTGTTCCGACCGATGGCACATAGTCTAGCTGACCAGCAGTTTCATTCATATGAAGATATCAAAAAATGGCTCGATCCGTGGATAGCCTCAAAAGATGAATAGTTTTACCGCGACGGTATACGAGATCTACCAGAAAGATGAGAAAAAGTAGTAGCCAGCGATGGGCAATACTTTCAATGATTCACTCGTAACCATTTTTTCAGAATAAAGTTGTATTTTCATCAAAAAGCAGAGAGAACTTAGTTGCGCACCTAATAAGTAAAGCAAGTTATGCTGCATTGATTGTGACCTTTATTCAGCAATCCAGTGATTGCACTCAAACAATTATTGTGAGGCGTTTTATTTGAATAAAAACGTAACAATTTTATACCAACATGTTCTTGGTCCTGCCATAAGCTCTGTTACAAATTAAGTCCGTTATAGATATGAAATTATAATACTTTATTAATCAAGTTAGTTCTATTTAATCAAGTAAATATTAAAAACAAATTTAATTTTCATTCGAAGTGGTCACCATTACTTTTACACAGGCCTTCACACGATTAGGCCATTCAGCTATTGTAAGACGCACGGTTTCCATGGATATTGACGTCGCTACTCGAACCAAAGATTGCTTTAGACTCTCCAAATTTCTGTGAGGTCTTCGACAGGATATGTTCTCCAATTATGACAACAAACTGTACTTCCATAAAATCAGATCTGGACTTCCAGACGGCCAATCTTCTGCAGCGATGAGCCCATGAATATTATTTTTTAGCCACTGCTCATTGGTTTTTGCCTTATAGGCTGGAGCGGGATCTTGTTGGAAGATCCAACGCTCTCACCACGCCTTCCAAGACACCCTCCTGGTACACTTTTGCCACAGTCTTAACCACTTTTTTCGCAGAAATTAAGAAATGTAACGCCTTTACAAAACACTCCCCACCAAACCATTACAGAGACGGGATGGTGGCCACGCTGAACTCTTGGAACAACATTTTTTGCGTCTTTAGAAGTTTTAGCATAGATTTTGCAGTTTTGCCTATAAAAAACTTCTTCATCAGTGAACATTTTCTCATCTGTCAAAAGAATATTTTCATGGCTGTTGACCGCGTGCCACCGAAGAAGCTGCTTGCATCTGTCGAGTCTAATTTTCTTCAAGCGCGTTGTCAAAAGATGACCAGTTGAGCGACGAAAGGCTTTCATGTGGAGATCATCTCTAATTAATCTTGACATGGATCTCGTTGATACATTCATTTCCCTGGACATAATTTTCTGCTTTCTAAGGGTATTTCTGCAAATTATTTCTCTAACGGTTTTTATGGCTGCACTGGTTCGAACCACCCGAGGATGATCACTTCCTTTTCGGTCTGTCACTTCAGACGTTTGGGAAAAATGATTGATTGTGCGGAAAACAAACTTTCTCTTATTTTTCAGCAATTCATAATTCTCACTTGCACTTTTACCATTGTTAACAACCGAAATTTGTCACGAAACTTAGTATAATTTATGAGTAGACTATTCATACGAACAAAAGCAAAAATAACGGAAATTTTTTTTGCGAATTTGTTCTCGCCGTAATCATTGTAAAATTTGTTACAGAATAACAGCATGGTGTGATGCTTTACACCGCATCGTTTGAAACTCCCTTTGCTCGTACAATAGCGGGATTTGTGGGTTCCCGCCAGGCAGTTTACCCCATAGAGACCAACGAGCGTTTTCCGGAGTCCGTCCTTTGACTTTCTGAGCGGAAAACCGGGCACAGACGTTTGGGATGCCTAGCGTTTCGCACGCTTTATGGTTGTTTACTTAGTTCAATGTGCGACTTGAATTTGTGGGATATATTATCAGGGTGCATTTGCGGGTAGCAGCTGACAAAACGTCCAAACAATGATTTTTTTTTTCAGCGGAGGAAGTTTAATTTCTGCTTCTTTTATTTGGCTATAAGTATATTTCATAGTCCTGAAAGACATCCGACAATATTGCCTGCCGCCCACAAGTTGTGTAGGTAATTTCGAACTCCAGCCGTAATTATGCGTCACTGTCGCATAGTAACATATTGTTGATCGGGTGGTTTTTATAAGAACTAACAGGAGTCTGGCGATTTTTTGGAAAAATTGCAAATACGAGGGGTGCCTTTTATTTGGCAGGATTTAGCAACCCATTTTTTGGCTTTTACGTACTCAGAACGTTTTGAAATACCAGCGCTATTGGTGTTGTTTACAGTAACTTAAAAGATTCATCTCGATCCAAAAATGGAATTAAATCGTGAACATTTTCGTGCGATTATTTTTTACAACTTTCGACGTGGATTAACTCAGCAACATTGCATGGATGAACTTAATTCATTTTTTTGGCGATGAAGCTCCATCAAGGACCAGTATTTATCGATGGTATGGTGAATTCAATCGTGGTCGTAGTTCACTCCAAGACGAATTTCGTGAAGGTCGTCCAAAATCAGTTGTTGTTCCGAAAACCATTGATGCTGTGCGCGAACTGATATTGCAAGATTGTCATGTGACCTATTGTGAGATTGAGACAATCTTAGGCATTAGTGGGACCAGCATACATTCAATATTGCATAAACATTTGACTGTCAAAAAAATTTGTTCGCGTTGGATCCCACACAATTTGTCAATCGCTCAAAAAAAGGCTCGTGTCGATTGGTCGAAGGAAATGCTCAAAAAATACGATCGCGGGGCTTCGAAACACGTCTATGACATCGTGACAGGTGATGAATCATGGATTTACGCGTATGAGCCCGAAAGTAAACAGCAGTCGACTGTATGGGTTTTTCAAGATGAGCCAAATGCAACAAAAGTTGTTCGCGCACGAAGCACTTCCAAGCAAATGGTAGCCTGTTTTTTCGGAAAAACTGGACATGTCGCAACCGTACCACTAGAACAACGCAGAACAGTAAATTGTGAGTGGTACACAACCATTTTTTTGCCAGTTGTCTTCCAAGAAATTAGGAAAACCAATCGCCAAAGACGGATCACTCTTCACCAGGACAATGCGAGCTCTCACACATCGGCTCAAACAACTGCATTTTTGAGCACCCAAAACATCGAATTAATGGGTCATCCGCCGTATAGTCCTGACTTGGCACCGAATGACTTCTTTTTATTCCCGTACGTAAAAAACAAACTGAGAGGTCAACGTTTTTCGACACCTGAAAAAGCGATTGCGGCATTCAGAATGCATGTTTTGGAGGTACCTCATTCAGAGTGGCAAAAGTGCTTCGACAATTGGCTCAAACGCATGCAAAAGTGTATAGATCTTCATGGAGAATATTTTGAAAAACAATAAAGTGATTTTCGTCGATTAAAATTTGTTTTTGTTCTCTAATCCCGACATATAAAAGGCACCCCTCGTACTCACTGTTGAGTCCAATTAAGCATTCGATAAAAATAAATACCTTTGTTCTTATACATACTCGCCTAGAATATACCGCTTTCGTGAAATATGTTTTTCTTATGAACACTTTGACGTTTAACAACTCTTGTTATTTGTAATAATTTTCTGTCAAAATTGATAGGCTTTGATTGTCAATGTTCGTTTCAATTACCGACAGGATTTTAGGTTTCCATTACATCCTTCTGTGAACTGGATCCTCTCGCAAGATATACAAAACTTTTAATACAATTAAGGATGTAGGATTTTCCACCCAACATTTATTGATGCAACAATTAAGGATTTAAGATCCTCTCCGCCACATTTTATTGCCGCAACATTATTGGTCCTTCGAGCCGGATAAGGTCCCTGAGCTTGCCTATTTCATATTCGCATTTGCTTGTGTACACACATACGTACATACGCATACCAATGAGCGCAACTTATTATTCAAGAAAATTACGTTCTGGTGCTAAAAATGTGCGACCACAAATTTAAATAAAAGGACTAAATTCTATACTTTATATATACTTTATTTACTTACATAACGTAAAGTCGACTCGGAGAGGTCCTTCCAATTCTGACGGTGCTGCTGGTATTGATCAATGTCATCTTGCATAGTCGACCTTTCATGGGTCGTTTCCAAGTCTTGGCAAATTGTAAGTAACTGGTCGATGGAGGACTTCCCAAATCTAAAGCGACACTAATAATGTTGGTATAATTGGTGGATGGTGGGCTTCAGCCTTCCGCACAACACGCTCGCTAGAACCTTATAGAAGATAGTTAGAGGACTAATCCCGCGATAATTGGCACATACTGCCGGATATACCCTTTTAATGGATTGGGCAGAGTACACTTAAATTTCAATTTCAATTCCGTCATCAGTGATTGGGGTATCGGGATGTTCACATTCTTTGCGACATGCGTAGCTATCACTGTTTAGCAAGTTCGAGAAGTGTTCCATAATTTAAGTATGTTCGCTATGTCAGTCACCAGGTCACCGTCTTTGTTCTTACAGGAAAACGCCCCGGTCTTGCTAATTTTAGGTCGTTGTTTCTATAGGCCAGCATCTCAAGCTCTTCGCACTGACGTATTTCGGCCCCTTGTTTCTTCCTTCTGGTTAATACGTGCCCATTCCTTTCTTAGTTCCCGGTAGCGATCCCATATGGCTCACGTTACGCTCAATCGCAGCGTGGCTCTATAGGCAGCATCTTTCTTTCTGCGGCAGCATGGCATTCCTCGTTGTGCCAAATGATTTTCTGGGTTCGTCGAAAAGCCAGTTTCTTCTTCGGCGGAGGTACTTCAAGAACGAGTAATGTTGCTTCATTGCTCGTGCATCTCGGATTGATGGGCGGTACTCTCTGAGAGCTGGAGTGAGAGTCGAGTGGCGAATCGTCTGGCTGTATGTTGTGATTGCAGCTTTCCGATGTCGAACATTCTGTGTATGGTCAACAATAAGGTAATGATACGAGTCGTTGTTGGGGCCTAGGATTGTACGTACATCTAAAACACTACAAGCGTGTCTTCCATCTATCACAACATGATCGATCTGGTTTCGCTGTCTATCAAGAGACAGCCAGGTTGCTTGGTGTATCTTCTTATACTGGAATATGGTGCTGCAGAATACCATGTTTCGGGCCTCGGCGAAGTCAATCCGCCTCTGTCCGTTACCGGATGTTTCGGTGTGCAGGCTGAATTTCCCAACTGAGGGATCAAAAATTCCTTCCTTGCCCAACCTGACGTTGAAGTCGCCAAGCCCGATTTTTATGTCGTGGCGGGGGCAGCGCTTATAGGAACGTTCCAGGCACTCATAGAAGGAATCTTTGATCGCATCGTCCTTCTCTTCCTTTGGGGTGTGGTCGCGAATGAGCGAGTTGTTGAAAAAGCGCGCTTTTATGCCGATTACTGCGAGACGCTCGTTCAGCGGAGTGAACGACAGTATTTGACGACGAAGTCTCTCTCCCACAATAAATCCGACACCGAATTTGCACTCCTTTTGTATGGCAGCTGTACTAGACGTCGCGAGGCATTCCAGTTGCATGCGCTCAAATCATAGTCCTTAACTATCCTGGTTTGCTTCGCCTTCTCACATTAGCTTGCTCTCGAACGGGGGCTCGGAAGCTACGCAGAGGATACTCGGGCTAAGCCTGGAAGTTGTGAGCTGCTTGGACCATATGTAGAAGAATCGTCCTGGCCACTCCCAAATGAATGGCAATCAGTCACTTTCCTCATTTGCGTAGGCTTTTAACTATGGAACCATCCTCCACCACTATATATATGCAATAAATATTTAAGCTTTAATATTAGTAATCTATTTGGAGCTGTACTGTAATTGACGAAAGAATAAATAAATAATAAAATTTCTTTCCTTTATTCAATACTTGCGTTAACCCGCGGCCCTGCTCGCGTAGGAGAAGTTTTGAGAGATTTAGGATATGTATGAAAAAGAATTACAAACAATAATTTCATAGAAAATAATTTTTTATTAAAAACCATAATATTACAATACCCGGCATCCGTTGCTATGCCTCGTTGAATAAAATCAAAACAACCAAAAAGAAAAATATCAAGCAAAATTATATTTATTAATTTTCTATCTCAAACCGTTTTTGAACTTTGCATTTGGGTCATAGTTGAACAGCTTATGCGGATTATGAAGTCTAGAGTGTGCTATAAATAGTGGGAAAGAGGAAAAACTAAGATTTTTTAGATTAAATTTAAGCAAATATTAGATTATTAGTGACGAATGAGAGTGGGGGGCTGTGGGAAGGGAGTTACATCATAAAAACATGCCTATAAGCTTCATTGGGTGAAAATATGAATGTATGAAAATTTTTACGTCATTTGGTTTTGTCATTTCGTAGTGATGCGCGGCAACGTACAGACATTCACTTTTATAGTATAGAAAGACTACCTTTACTTTTTTACACTCATGTTGGAGAAGTTAACCATAGATAATAAGATGGGAAACTCTTTCATTTAGAGAGAGAGCGCGCCCATGAGGACGTTTAATAACGTGGCAGCACTCACACATTATTGGATTTTGAACAGCTGAGAGGCGAAATGGCAGACTGCCAGAAGAAAGCGCCAAAAATAACTGACGAAAACAGTTCGTTTTTCTTAATGGAGAAATGACGTGTTGAAATGTTTATAATTATTTGTCTTAAAATTAATTCAATTGATATGTAATCATTAGAATTTAAGTGAGTTTGTAGAATCCAAAGCTCGTTATATCCTTTTCGACTTCTACTTTTAATTAGTCTTATGTACATAATGTAATTTTATTGAAAACTGTGTGTTGGTTTATGTAAATTTGTATATACGTAAACATTCTATGGTTGAAAAGCGTAGGTAAGGGAACTGAATTTGTGTTTGAGATATTTTACAAAAATTAAAGGTAATCTGCTTTAACTTATTCTGTTCGTTGTTTGAGAATTTTTTTTTGTTACCCAATTTCTGTGTTATATTAAAAAGTCGCAATAAGTCATGTTTTTAATTATAACTTATGTTTTTCGCGTTCATTACTTTATTATTATTAAATTTCTTTTGTATATCAGTTTTAAATAATTTCATTTACATATAAATTTTTAAATTTTTTGGTTATTTATGTGCATATTTTATACGGATTGTGCTTATTTTTAGTATATGTAGGTGTTTACGATTGATATAAGGCTATTGGGCAACCGCACACTAAATACCAACCTCAATGGTGGTGTGGAAACTAAACATTCCCAATTTTTGTTTAAAAAATACCCAATTCATGTTTCTACCTGTGTGGCAATATTGGCAAATGTTATAAAAAATGCACATTTTTCAGCGCTCTCACGAGAAAAAGAGTTTCCCATCTAGTCATCTAAGAAGTTAACAGTTGAAGTTGAACAAATGTACATGCTTGTCAAATCGCTCCGGCTTAATTTGTAGAAATCTTGCTTTATTTACTTCAGTCTACAGAAAATGTGCTTACAGACTAATTCACTTAATTAAATATGGTAAACAGATCAAGCTTAAATTTTACAATATTACCATTGAAGTTAATCACCCCTATTATGGTATCCGCCGGATGGTTGCGGAGGGAGTTATACTCGATCCGACAGTATTCGGTATCATAATAAACGTCGGATAAAGCAGTATGTGGATCGATAATGTGGTTTACGGATCGATTAAAAAAATGGCATTACCAACAACGCATTCAATTCGCGTTTCAAACAAATTTACTCGTTTCTCATCCGCAGGTCATTGTGTTGCGGATATTATTATAATAAAGATGGAGAGCAATAAAATGTAAGGAAAAACATTTTTATTTGTTTTTTTTCGGATTATATATATTGGCAAAATTTATACAAATGGCAAAATTTATATTTTTTAGGAAACACACAACCACCAGAGAGCAAATTTAAAGGTTTAATATCTCGTATGAAGAAGCGTCCCGATATTGCAAAAAATTTTACCAGAAGTGCTCCTAACGAGGTAGAGCAATTTTGGGAGAGTGTGCGTGAGGAACTGAATTCATTAGGGCCTCCATCGAAGAGTATTTCAGAAAGGAAAAAGGTTTGTTGATAATTCAAAAGTTCATTGAGAATATAAGTACTTATTTGCGTTTTAATTAAAGGTTTGGTTAGATTTAAAATCAGCAGTAAAGAAAAAGTTGGCGCACAATAAAAGGGAATTACAAGCAACTGGTGGAGGCGAAAATAGGGAACTACCTTTATCGTCGCTAGAAGAAGATGTTGCTGCTCTAGTGGGCCTAAACGACTGTATTGGAGGCACTAAAAATTCAAACGAGTTTGGAGTGCCTCACAGGAGAATTGTTGAGCATGCCACTCCACTAAATTCAGAGCAGGTGGTTGAAGACATTACTCCATCTACATCGAAGAGAGCTCGTGAGGGTACAAATTCATATACAGGGTGGCTGATGAAAGCCGCTACCAAAAAAAAATTGAATAACTTTTTTTCTTTTTAAGTTATCTGTTCCATTTTTGTTTTAATTTGCATTGATCTTTAAAATTTATTAAAATGGATAACTGGGACACGCAAACAAGAATTTGGATAGTCCGCCGCTATCACGCACTGGAGTCCGTAGTTTTGGTACAGAGAGTACAGGCGGATGTTTGGCGGCGATCCCCCGAGCAGATAGACCATAATGAGACTGGTGAATAATTTTGCTGAGCAAGGAACAGTCGCAAGAAGGCCTTATCATCGAAACCCACCAGTTCGGACGGAGGAAACGATCGCTGCTGTAGCTGCAGCTATACAAAGCAATCCAAGGGTTTCAACAAGAAGCTTATCTGCTCAACTTGGTGTCAGCCGACAGTCTTTGCAAACAATAATGCACAAAGATTTAGACTTATTTCCCTACAAAATTCAAATGGTTAACAAACTGAATGCAGCAGACTTGCCGATTCGCTTGGAATTTTGCCAGAAGATCCTGCAAATGGTGGAAGAAGACCAAAACAAGTTAAACTGCCTTTTCATGTCTGATGAGGCCCATTTAGATTTAAACGGCAATGTGTACAAACAAAATTGTCGAATATGGAGTACTTCTAACCCACAGATACTCCACGAGACGGAATTGCATCCTCTTCGCGTGACAGTGTGGTGTGCGGTTTCTTCACGCTGTATTGTCGGGCCTTATTTTTTTGAAGAAAATGGTCACACCGTTACGGTTACTGGAGACCGTTATTTGAAAATGCTGAAAGAATTTTTCTATCCAGAACTACGCCGAAAGAGAATTCCTTTCAACTCTGTGTGGTTTCAACAAGATGGGGCAACGTCTCACATAGCCCAGACTGTTATGACAGAGTTGCGACGAAAATTTCCCAATAAACTGATTTCAAGAAACTCCGAATTTCGTTGGCCCCCCAGGTCGCCTGACCTTACTGCACCTGACTTTTTCTTGTGGGGTTTATGTAAACAAGAAGTTTATAAAACAAAGCCAACAAATTTGGATGAACTAAAACAATCCATTCGGGCAACAATTGCGGCTATTCCTGTCGCAACTCTCAAAACAGCAATGAACAACTTTTTACTAAGATGCCGCACTTGTGTCAACGAGCATGGGGGGCATTTAAATTCAATTATTTTTAAAACTAGTTAAGCTACATTTAATAAAATTTAATGACCTTCAACTTGAAAAAAAAAAAATAAATGAATTCCATACACTAAAAAAAAAGTTATTTGAGTTTCTTAATGTAGCAAAATTCATCAGCCACCCTGTACTTCGAGAGACGCCATCTGCATAGAGTTGTTGGAAAATGACGATGTGGAAAATAACCAAGACATTCGAAATGAACTCCGAAAAAAAGAGACGGTGTGCAGGAGAGCTTATATTCAAAAGTTTCGAAAGGTGTTGGGGCACAGGAACTACATTTTAAAAATGAAAAGAACAGAAAAATCTGACTAGGCCGGTTGACCGTCTGGGTGATCACCAGAAGAAAAACAATGAAGTTCTCCAAGCTTTTCTTGAGGAGACAAAAAGACATAATATGGCTATGGAGACAAATGCTATTGAAAAATTAAGGGTAAAAAAAACACTTTTAACCATTGAATTAGGAGAAGTTAACAAGCAATTGAGACATTAAAAATGACTGTAAATTTGAAATTTTGTTTAGCTTAAGTTTTAAAGTGCAACATTTGCCAAGAAGGCTTTTTTATTTTAAGCTTAAGTTTTAATGTGCAACATTTGTCAAGAAGGCTGTTTTTATTTTGTTCTTAAGAAATATATACAAACATACATATATTTATGTACGTTAAATGAAAACAAAAAAATGTTTATTTATAAAAAGCTGTGTAGCATTTCATTCCGGATTTGGTTTGCTTCATTGGTATATCTTTGATGTTGTACAGGCTCGCCATTTTCATACTCTTCACTTTCAAAAACCCCTTCTAAATATTCGTCTGAAATATTATAATGGATCCGAATGTTGTGAAGTGCCGCCGCAACATTAACAATTTGAGCCACATTTTCCGGAGAATAATGAAGTTGGCTAGCTGAGAGCAAGCATCGACACCAATCCTTCCAGACACCTATTGTGCGTTCAACAATATTGCGACCCGAGCTATGGCTTTTATTGAAGCGGCTTTGGGATGTATTAGCTCCGGCATTTCGGAAGGGCGTTATCAACCAGGGTAAAAGTGGGTATCCAGAGTCACCTAGGGAACATTTAAATCAAAATTACTTATGTATTGTTAACTGTTTCGTTTTTGTCATATATGTACCCAACAATCTAGTGCTTCTGTGTCCATTTTCATACATGGTTTTGGAAATGTCTGGAAGCCTCACTATTTCCCCAAATAAAAGAATCGTGACTTGCACCTGCGTACCTTCTGTTCACATACCTTATTCGCTGCTTATGGTCACATATCTTAAGATAGAAAAAAGTCATTTTATTAGCCAATTAAAATTTCAGAAGTTAACTTACTATCATTGCATTAATACTGTAATATCCTTTCCTATTATAATAAAGGTGCGAATTGTCTCCAGCAGGTTTCAAAATTTTTATGTGGGTGAAATCTATGCACATAACTATGCCGGGAATTCTTGTTTTTCCAAAAAAATATCTTTTGGCTTCAAGCTCTTCAGTCTCGGTCATTGCCAAGCTTATCCATCTGGGGCATAGTGTTGCCTCTAAAATATTTAAAACTTCTGACAGTACTATGGACACTGTGGACTGCGCCATGCCAATATTAAAATCTTGCCCAGTACCATTTCGATAACCGCTTTCAGCAAAAAATCTTAGACAGGCTTCTAAATAGTTTGAGCTCTGGCGATATCGACCATGTTTTAATAACAGGAGGCATTTCCCTCTTTAATATGTTAAGAACATATTGGAAAGCTATCTTATTAAGGCGGAATTGCTTAACAAATCTACAAGAGGAGTTCACATAAACTTTCGTCAATTGTCTTTAAAAAGTGAACTTACACATCATCAGGCAACTGGAACACGTCAACAGCATTATCCCTTACTTTTTTCCGGGTTCGTCTTGCATCATTGCTTGTACTTTCTTTAAAATCTATATAAAACGCTATTGATTCCATTTAACACACTTAACAAATATTTATTGTTCTTTTGAAATTTTTGCACAGCTGATTATGCTGATAACACAGTTCACGGATTGTAATGCAATGCATCCGTCGGTAACAATAATGCCATTTTAGTGAAAAAGTGAATCGAGTGCGGATCGAGTTAAATCCCGATGCATATCATCCGACGTTTATCATAATAGGCATGAATGATGTTACAATAATTGTTACACAATCGCGCAGGTCGCACAAGAGGTTCATTAATTGCATAATTAGTGGCATTATTAGAAATGTGGCTTTGAAATTGACTTAATAACTCCTTGCAATCGATATTACAATTAATGATATTATAGACAAACAAAGCTATTTTTGTGAAAATCTTTTGTACTTTTTCGATTTTCCTAGAATAAACCTCGTTGTATGGGTTCTTTGCGAGATCGTACTAAGGCAACATAGAGTTTTGGGTGTCTTTAAAGTCAGTGGAACTTCTTCTGATGAACCCGTTTATTGCAAATGTTTTAGATATCACATTAGCAATATGTTTAGTGAATGAAAGTGTATTATCAAAAGTAATACCAAGATCTTTCCTTTCCCACTTCCTACTTAGGATACAATTATTTATTTTGTAGTTAAGAGAAAAGTAATTTGGCTTTGTTAAAATAAAACATTTATTGACAATCAGATATAGATGGTTTGATGAGCATCAATTTTGAAAGGCATCGAGATCCGACTGTAAGTTTTGACTATCTATTCTCCTCTTGGAGGAGTTTATATCGTCCGCAAACATAAAACAGTTCGAAAGCTTGAAATTTTTAGGGAAGTCATTTATAAAAATAGTAAACAGCAAGGCCCGCAATGAGTTCCTTGCGGTGTACCAGACCATGCATTGACTATGACTTTAGACACAATGGGCCCAATTTTTACTATTACTCTCCTACCTTTTAAGAAACTGGCGAAGAACTTCAAGAGATTTCTTCTAATCCCATGGTATTACTACTTATACAAAAGTATTGATTGGTCCAACTTGTCAAAGGCTTTCTAAAAGTCTGTATAAATTGCGTCTAATTGGGAACAGTTTTTGAACGCATTTATTATTTGATTTGTAGCTAAAACAAGATTAGAGCAGGTAGACCTGCCGCGGAAAAATCCATGCTGGCAATGTGATTTATATGATCAAATAACTTCACTTGTGTTATGTGATCGAATAAATGGGTAATAGTGCTCTGCATGACAACAGGCCTATGGTTACAGACGTCATTCCGATCACCTGATTTATATACTGGTTCAATCCAGCAAAGTTTCCGTTAATCGATAAAAGTTCCAGTATTTAAACACATTTGAATATCAATAAAAGAGGACGAGCTAATAAATCGGCGCAAGTTTCAAAAAGATGTGGTGAGAATCCCTCACTATCTGACCTAGCGCTGGGCTTGAGTTTAGAAATCACCAGAAGCACGTCATTGTTACTAATCTTAAAGGAACTGATAGTGTGCAAAGGTGAAGCTGGTAGGGAGGGAAATAACGTTGTGTCATATCTATTATATATGGAGTCACTGTCTGGTGGAACTCACTAGAGAGAGCGACATCAGTTAAAAAGCTAGAGAGGGTCCAGAGGTCTGCACTCATAGGAATCAGTGGGGCGCTTCGAACTACTCCTACTCTGGCTCTTAATACAATGTTAAACGTGGTACCTATAGACATCGCAGGCAGAATTGCCGCTGCTCGTACCGCAATCAGACTGAGGGGCTTGGGCTATAAGCTCAACCTCACATATGGGCACTCAAGCATCCTCAGAAACTTTGAGTTCATCCCCTCGTCGACGGACCAGTGTGTGCCTTCGCTAAGTCCAAGTGGAAGCTTCTCCACCCATATTCCACCAAGGGAGGAGTGGACCGGGGGCAACACCTGGGGACAGGGCCTCGTTAACCTGTTCACGGATGGCTCGAAGTTGGACGGTAGGGTTGGAGGAGGAGTATTCTGCAAAGAGCTCCCCATCAAACTCAAATTCAGGCTACCGGATCACTGCAGTGTGTTCCAAGCAGAGGTGGCCGCAATTAAAGAAGCAGCTGACTGGCTACTTACTTGCGTAACAACTGTTAAAAGGGTAAATATTTACTCCGATAGCCAAGCGGCCATCAGGGCCCTAGGCTCTATTATGGTGCATTCGAAGCTGGTCAGGGAATGCCTGGTCTCACTCTCGATTGCATCAGAATACTTCGACATAAAGATAATTTGGGTACCTGGTCACAGTGACATTGCAGGAAACTGCGAAGCCGACGAGCTGGCCAGACAGGGGACCTGTGAGGCAATGTGCCCGCGAAAGGAGAGGATCGGGATCCCCTTGACAACCTGCGCTCTACTCCTGGAAGGATGGGCTATGCACCAACTCAGCGAACGCTGGGCAAGTACACGAACGTGTAGGGTCGCGAAGTCCTTCTGGCCACGTTTGGATAGGAGGCGTTCGAGGGATATCCTGGGAATGACAAAATGTCATCTCTCAAATTTCGTGGGCATCATCACGGGGCACTGTCCGCGAGGTACACATGCCGTGAGACTCGGAATCACTTCGAGTCCTTTTTGCGACAGCTGCATGGAGGATGAGGTGGAATCATCTCAGCATATGCTCCTTAGCTGCCCAGCCTTCGCAGGAATAAGATTCAAGTATCTTGGTTCTCATTTCTTTTCTGCGCCTGCTGATATAGCAGGTGTTGATAACAAAAATCTGATGAACTACATCAGCAGCATAATGAGGTTAACACAACCGCGGACTAGTCACCGTTCGTAGTCCACAATCACTCACCACTCCCCAATCCCTTCCCTTCCTCCCCCTTCTATGTCCTTAAATGGTATCACAAAGGACGAACCAAACTATTTCGTCCAAGTGGGCCCTACGCTCTGGGCAACCATTATAACCTAACCTAACCTAACCTAACCTATATCTATTATACACTTTCTGAAAAAATTGAACAAATAAGTCACATGAACTTTGGGTATTATCAGAAACATTTCCATCATATTCTAAACAAGCAGGTAGTTTTTCTTTTGCTTTTAATGTAATGCCAGAAACTCGATGGATTGGACTTTAGTCTGGTTTCAATAGAAAGCATATATTAGGTTAGGTTAGGTTAGCCTGGTTGGCAATAAGCCACGCATAGACCTTTTGGTCCCTAGCGATACCAGATGGAGACCGACCTCTATGAATACCTAAAGTAGACATCATGTAGGATGTCAGCGTTTTTGGCGAATCTAAGTAGAGCTGGGAGCTCCGCTTTTGAGACGTCTTCCAGACCCTCAAACAGTGGGGCTGCCATGCATCTTAGTCGCGTTTTTAATAATGCCGGACAAACGCACAGAAGGTGTTCTAAAGTCTCCTCAACATCCTCTCTGCATTTTCTGCATTTGTCCGTGTTAGCAATCCCTATCTTGTACGCATATGCAGCCAATAGATTGTGGCCTGTTAGCATACCTACGATAGTTCTGCATTCCTTTCGCGAGAGCGAAAGTACGAATTGAGTCAGTTTTTAGTCGTTAGTTCTACACATGATTACCCGCTCCCACTCCGTCTGGAGTTTTCGAGCCGTCTGTATAGATGTGAAAAGTTCTATGGCCAGGCTTCATGCCTTTGTGCCGTCCCTCCTCTTCAATTGTAGTGCGAAACCTTCTCTCCCAAATAAAGCACGGAGTCATGTAGTCCGTGCCACCTGAGCTCCACTTTCCTATTGAGCTGTGACCGAAGGTTCTGCAGGTGAATACCCCCGCAGCCATTAGCCTCCTCGCGGATTTCGCTGCCAGGTTTTCCGCCATGAGGTCAATAGGTGGCATGCTGAGTATCATTTCCAGCGCCGCCATTGGGGTGGTCTTCATCGCTCCTGTTATGCACAGAGCAGCGAGTCGTTGAATCCTTTCCAGCGGCATTAAGTATGTCAGTTTTTTTGTCGCAGTCCACCATACTAAGGTTCCATACAGCAATATCGGTCTGACTACTGCTGTGTAGCACCAATGCATCAGAGAGGGTGATAGACCCCAAGTAACGCCCAGCATTCTTTTACATGCGTACAACGCATTACTGGCCTTTTCACCCTCTCCTCAACGTTGTGCTTCCACAGCAATTTGCTGTCCAGTATTACTCCGAGGTACCTCGCATAATCTTTGAGAAGTAATATAGTTCGGTGTTGCCTAGCTTCGGGAGGTTCCACGCCGGAACTTTGTACTTCCTGGTAAAAAGTACCATGTCCGTTTTTCCCGCGTTTATCCCTAGTCCTGCGTGAGATGCCCATTGGTGTATCGTTTTGAGAGTGTTGTTCATCACATTACTGATGATGTCCAGGTACTTTCCCGTAACTACTATAGCTATGTCATCGGCAGATGCCACTAGTTTTGGTGCCCCTCCGTCAAGTTTCTTAAGAATTTCATTTGATACAAGTAACCATAATAGCGGCGATAGTACCCCACCTTGGGGAGTACCTCTGCATGCATATTTGGTGACGCTCGCATCGTTCCACTCCGCTCTTATCTTTCTGCTAGCTATTAGCTGCCTTATCCATAGATAAACCGCGGGTTGCACATTAAGTGACTCTATGCTATTTAAAATAGCATCTTTTGTCACGTTGTTGAAGGCCCCTGATATATCTAGAAATACTCCTAGAGCATACTCCTTATATTCTAACGCCTTTTCTATGTTTAGTACAAGTGAGTGAAGTGCAGTTTCAGTAGATCTGCCTTTAGTGTAAGCATGCTGCGCCTTGCATAATTCGTCCGGCGCAATTGTGTCTCTAATGTATGTATCCAGAATCTTCTCTAACGTTTTCAGGAGAAATGAGGTCAGACTAATGGGCTTGTATTCCTTTGAGTATAGAGGGTTGCTTTTTCCTGCTTTTGGAATAAACACAACTCTCGCTTCTCTCCACAATACAGGAACGTAGCTGAACCTTAGGCATCCCCTGAATATCGTTCTTAATCATGGTACCAGAAGATGGCTTACCTTTTGGAGCATGGCTGGGAAGATTCCATCCAGTCCTGGCGATTTATATGGGTCGAAACTTTGTATAGCCCATTCTATTTTGTTGGTTGTAATTACGTTCGTCGGGATTTCGTGCACAATATCTCCTCTAGGTTTGAGATCTGCAGTGTCCGCACACCCTGGAAAGTGTGTACTGGCTAGGTCTTCTAGAGAGTCCTCATAGCTGTCAGCCCCCTACCCGTTAATTTTTCGAATTGTTCTTGGCATAGACGGATTCTTGGATAACAGTTTCCTAAGTCTAGCCACATCGTTAGTGTCTTCCATACTGCTACAGAAGTCTTTCCAAGACTCTTTCTTGGCTTTACGTATCTCTTTCTTGTATACTTTTAGTAGATCCTTATACTCTGTCCAACAGAACTCATTGTCAGCAACTTTGGCTAACCTATAGAATTCATGTACTCTACGCCTTTGTGCTCCTTATTCCCTGTTCCACCAAGGAGGCTTCACCTTGCGTCTATTACATGTTGGAGGGCAGGATCTTTTAAAGGCTTTGACAAGAGTAGTTACAAACAATTCAACCCCTTTCTCAAGCGCGACGTTTGACTTGTATTTCCGGGTTATTATTGGTGTTTTTGATAGTATATCCCTATACAAGTCCCAGATCGTATTCTTAGGATTTCTAAAGGATGTAAGCTTGTTTTTTGAGCGGAATATAACCTGAAAGCTTATGTATCTGTGATCAGAGAATGAGGGCCTACTCAATACTTCCCATTCTTGAACCATAACATGCCTGCTTGTGTAGAGTGTTAAATCGAGTACATTCTTCGAGGTTGGCCCCACATATGTTGGTTCTTCACCTCTATTAGCTATTTCTAGGCTACTCTGAAGAATATATGTAGGTAAATAGTGACTCACCTCGGTCGTTTATGTCTGCACTTCCCCAGACCGTGTGATGTGCGTTTGCGTCCGTTCCTACCACCAGAGCATGCTTCTTTCTGGCAGCTGTTTTTACCAGCTTCCGAAGTTCCGTCTGTGGTGCTTCTTCATCATGTGGCATATAGCAGGACCTAAAGAGTAGCGTCTCATCCTTGCAGCCCTTCAGCGCCACCACTGTCAGATCGTCTGAAGAGAGATTATGATCAATATAAGAACATATCCTTTTTTTGACCATTATCGCTGTTCTTACCTTATTTTTTACAATCGGAATGTATGTGTTGTAAGAGCATTCCATGGAAAATGGTAAATTTCGACCGCCGAACAAATTGCATTTCCGGATGATTATATTTGTGTTAATGTATTTAAACTATATCAATCTTCATTATAAACATCGACCTTTTACTTGACCTCAGTTTGAAGTATCTTTTTTTACAACAAAAACAACTCATAAAAATTTTATTTTCTTCTATCGAAATTTGGTCAAGTTTAAGCGCTTAGTTCTCATTATGTGTGACATATAGCGTGAAACTGATAATTGGTGTTAAAAGAACAAACTTTTACGTTTTGAAATGTATTATTAAAAAAAACGTTTATTTATGAACAACGCAGATATGCTCTTTTAAAAAATGGTTCGATGATGTCCCGTACGAACGCACTTAACACTGTACAGTTATTTTTGTGCTCATCCGAGTAACTTATTTGTTTCGATTACTTTACATTTAAAGCAAACTACTGGTGCTCTTTTTACTTGTAAAGCATTGATTTCAGTATGCATCGCAAATAAGTTCAATATTCGGTCGTTAAATTTTGTCCCGTACGAACACGGCATATAAGTTTTTCTTTTACCTAAAAAATGGAGAAAATTATTGAAAATAATAACAACCATAGCGTGTCACGTTATAAAAAAATGGAGAGACGAGAAACGAAAAAAGGTCCAGATTTCAAAAACAACGAAAAAGAAAGAGTGAAACAGTGGAGGAAAAGATAAACTGAAGCCATGACCCAGGAAGAAATACAGAAGAGGAAAAAGTACGAAAAAGAAAAAACGAGAGTCCAAAAGAGCCAAAGAGTTGATCCAAACCCAGGAAAGGGAGGCTGGTTCAAATATTGTTGGTGATTGCGAATCTGAATGTTTTCCATACAAATGTAAGCAAACGTATGCTAAGGCTGTACAGAAATGTATGCGAAGTCTACCCAGTTCACCCACTAAAAAAAGGCTGTTGTAGCGGGTGTGGACAAAATTCTTGGACTTAGTATTATAGGAGTAAATCTATAAATGAACCAATTAACGATGACGAAACCACCAAAATGGTGAAAGATTTTTACTTTCGTCCAGACATTGTTTATACATGCCCGGGCATGAAGGACACAATGGTCTGTTGGACTAACGGTAAAAAACTTACATTACAAAAGCACTACCTCTCCTTATTTTTAAAAGAAGTTTTTTATATATTTTAGGAAGAGTTGCCGAACATAAAAATAGAGTTTTCTAGATTTTGTGCACCACAACCGAAAAATGTTTTGTTTTTAAAAGACACGCCATCAGAACAGTGCAAATGTATGATTCACGAGAATTTTATTCTAAAATTGAAGTGTTTGAAAATAAGCTACAATAGCTCCTACTGGAGCAACATTCTCTGTGATACGGCCCTTGATTCAAGCTGTTGGAGAAATGTGTGCGATACATGTAAAAATGGAAGTAAAATAGTAATACTTATGACCCAGGAAAAAATATAATTTATAAGCAATGGAAAAAAGGAGACGATCAACGAGTAAAACTGAAGACAGAAGAAATCAGTTGTGGAGAGTTACACACAATCACAATCAAATGTCATTTTCGTTTTCTTGTTAATATTAATAGTTTCGCTGAAATTTCACTTAATTCACTATAACTCAGAGTAGTGGTAGACTGGAGCTGTCCCGTACGAACATGTAATTTTTTTTGATTTTGCAAAGATATGCGAATATTTTAAAGCACGTTTATAGGTTTCGTTTAGAAAACTACCACACAGTATTAGTGCACTAAATAACTCGTTTTAAAAAGTTATGGTTTGTCTATAATTAAGGTTGTAAACTGTAAAAATTCGTACGTTCCGTACGAACCATGGAATGCTCCTGTAGTTGTGTGACTTTAGACCGGAGACTATGTTGCCCGACGCTATCCATGGTTCCTGGACTAGAGCCACATCGTAGCCGACTCCCTCTATGTTGAGCAGGAGCTCGGCTGAGGCGTTCATACTTTTGTGGAGGTTTATCTGAAGGACTTTCAGCATATATTGCGTGGATAAAAAATTGTGAAAGGAGTTGAACTCCTTCCTCAACTTAAGAAATTGTGCATAGTGGTCTTTTGAACTACTGGCCTTAGACTTTTTATAATCTTTGTTTTTTCTGTTTTTTAAGTTCATTAACCTAGGATTAAACCTAGGTGGTTTATTGTTGGTTATTGATTTCAAAGTTTTTGACATAAAATCTCATAGGAATAAGCAGGATCGCTTGCTGAATCCAAAAAGCTCCAATCGGTTTCATCAAAGAAACTCCTAATGCCCTTATAATAAGCCTTAAAATAATTGGGTTCTGCCACATCAACAGCCGTTTGAGTATCAAAACTATAAAATTTAAAATTAATACAGCCTTTGTGATGCAAAGTATTCTTTGAAATTGGAGTGACACACTCCCCATAAGTAATCTTCAAGCCGTTGGAAGCAAACACAATGTCTAAAACTTTACCGTTGTTGTTTAACTAGAGTTACATTGCATTCGACTTTGGAAAGTATAGTACATATAACTAAAGTATCGACGTCCGGATTTGATAATAATTGATAACAAACTTTTACTATGGTACGACTAAGTTATATTACTTAAATTGACATAACCTAAATGTTCCATAAAATTTACGACGCTACATCAAAGGTAAGCGCAAAACTTTTGAACTTCCAGTGAGCGCCGACGCTGCACGCGTCTCTTTATGCTTGAACTCCAGCACCAATCCGCCTATCCCAGTAGAAAGAATTGTGCTGTTATCCATCGCAGTAGTGAAAGTATGCTACGATTACTTTTCGACTCTGGATCGCATGCTTCCTTTGTGACCGAGGCATGGTGCATAGACAGGCTTGGGCCTGCCGCGAGCACCATCCAAAGTTTACTTACTGGAACTGGGTCAGGGCAAGGACGATGAGCTGGAGGTGAAGTACCGCTTTCTCTTTCTTCCTTCTCTACAGATCAATGCTTCACTGTCAAAACGCTTATTTCGCCCTCAATTACAAGCGACTTACAAACACAGACTATAGCTGTTTGGACGTGGCCGCATATTCGTGGTTTGCTTCTTACCGATCCGCAGTTTATGAAGCCTGGGCGTGTCGGTATATTGACTAGCATGAACGGTATGGATCAACTTATTTACCCAAAATTTTGTAAGGGTCCATTTGGCACCCCTATTGCTCAACTGACCGTCTTTGGATGGACTCTCGGCTCGTCCTCGAAAATTTCGCCATCCAGAATTTCTTAAAAGAAGGCTCGCTTGTGACCCCAATCGCCGCTGGCTCTACAATGAATTCATAAATGAACTCATTGACATGGAACATATGTAGGCCGTGTCACAGACTGTCGTTCAAACGTATTATACATATGCCTCATCATCCTGGAAAGCAAAGAAGTATCACGACCAAATTGAGGGTTGTGTTCAACGCGTCCGCAAAATCGGCTTCCGGGAATTCGCTAAATGACCCGTTATTTGTACGGCCTCTGATGATGATCTTGCTTCGCTTTAGAACCCGCCGCTATTCTATAACAGCAGATGTCGCCGAAATGTATTGTCAAATCTGCGTATCCTAAAAATATGCCGATTTGCAACATATCGTATGGGCCCTGCCCATCCAAGATTTTCGCATGATTCGCGTGACATACCGTAGCAGTAGCATTACTGTGTCACTAATTTCATCGAAAAACAAGGTGGCGCCGCCTAACTCAACAACGTCATACTATGCATCACGTCTTGAGCTATGCGCCGCGTATCTTGCTGCGTAACTGCTGCGAAGCGTGCTGCATTGCCGGTCTGATATCCGCTACCCGCTTTTCGGTTGGACTGACTCTATCATAACATTGACAAGCTTCCTCCAACAGATGGATGACGTAGTAGTCTTTTTGGTTTGCAGCCGTTTCTGGATGAGATTTGTATTCTACGGGTTGGAGGAAGATTGCAAAATGCTGAAGTCGCCCCTGATGTTAGGCATCTCATTATCTTGCCGAAGAATTGTCCACTTGCTAAGTTAATAGTCTGCGAAATACACAAACTTTTCACGTTGAGTCCCTCATTATGCAAACTGTCTTGCAACGTCGTTATTGGGTTGTCGGCGCACATAGCTTGATCCGTAATATGTACCATAAGTGAGTGAAGTGCACTTATTTGCACCGCAAGCTTACCACACAAGCCATGAGTGATCTACCTGTAACTCGCATAAACGACGCCCGTTGCTTTAGTCACACTTCTGTCGATTTCCCTGAACCTTACCTCTATAAGTTCACCCAAGAGGAGCCAAGGTTACCAAACGGAACTGGAGTCAAACGTGTCAAGTATCACTGGAAACGCATACTGGGAGAAGGTTTACTGCCATACGAAGAGTTCAACCATTGAATAAGTAATAACATAGAGCCACAATCTCGAGCAAAGTTATTTTGTGTGGTGGGGTGCCAGTACTTTCCACTCAAACATGTTGCGCGACTCATTTTTGCGAAGTATGACAATAATTCGGTATCATGTGGACTGAGCAGGAAATTGAAAAATATGGCCAGTTTGTCAATGGAATATACAGTATGTCAAGAACGAGTTTTGCAATAAAAAGAAATTCAATTTTTCGACTTTAATAGAAAAACAGCACACTTTCTTTATCTTCTTCTTCATCTGGACTTCCTTTTTGTACCGATTCATATTTATTCACAGCATTTAAAGGGCATTAATAAAAAAACCTTAAAATTCATTAGAAAAACAACAACAAAAACGACAAAAAGAAACAACTCACTATTTCGACACTGTCAATAAATTGTTTTTACAAAGAGTCAATAACTGGCTTTTTTTATTAAATGCATATGTTAGAATACGTAATTTTTTGATTAATTTAATATTTGGTATGATGCTTTTTCATGGAATGGACCAATTTGTTTACATCGTGATTTTTTTCGGTTAGACACCCGGGTCTGGCTGGACCCATATGTACTAACTTGCATTTGTATGGGAATATGTGGCAAATGCGCCACATTTACCTATAATCAATTTTTTAGTATCGCTGGTATATAGTCGTATTTTTAATTTTTTACATTGAGCTACAGAAGTACATATAAACGCTGAAAATATTTTGGTTTGTGAAAAACAAAAATTTTTTTGTGTTATTCTTTATCATAACTCATTTCGAAAGAAAATTGATTACTATGAAGTTTATGGTAAAATTTTAAATGATATTTGTTTATGGATACGGTGGAAGGATGGAGCTTTTTGCCTCCTTGTAAACAAAGACGACAATCTCTCTCCGCCGTGAGTGTTAAAGACTTCGTTTATTTAGGAACTAGCATTAACACCGATAATAATGTCAGCCTGGAAATCTAACGTAGAAGCTCTCTTGCCAACAAGCGCTACTTTAGACTAAGTAGGCAACTGAGTAGTAAAGTTCTCTCTCGGCGAACAAAACTAACACTCTACAAGGTACTCATCATGCCCGTCCTAACGCATGGCGCAGAAGCGTGGACGATGACAACATCCGATGAGGCGTCGCTTGGAGTGTTTGAGAAAAAGATTCTGCGGAAGACTTTTGGACCTTTGCAAGTTGGCGACGGCGAATATCGCAGGCGATGGAATGATGAGCTGCATGAGCTTTATGGCGAGATAGACATGGGGCAGTGAATAAAGATCCAGCGGCTACGAATACAAACGCTCTGGCCCTGAAAGTATTCGATGTGGTACCCGCTGGTGGTAGCAGAGGAAGAAGAAGACCTCCTCTGAGTTCGAAAGATCAGGGGAAAAAGGACTTGGTTTCACTTGGTGTGTCTAACTGGCGCTGGTTAGCACGAGTAAGAAACGACAAGCGCGTTTTGTTAAACTCGGTCAAAGTCGCGTAAGCGGTCATCGCGCCAATTAAGAAAGAGAATAAGTGTGGTAAAACACCCTGAGTATTCAAATCCAATGAAGAATCTCTCTTGCGATAAGTTCTATTTTGGACTAGTGATGATATTGACATCATCAGCCTGAACAACCGCGCTGTTAGTTCTGCCTTTTCCAATCTTGCGAATGGGTCTGGTCGTGAACGAGGACAAAATGAAGTACCTCATGTCATCAAACAAACAGTCGGCGCCCTCGCGTATTGGCACCCACGTCACTGTTGACAGTTATGACTTCGAGGTTGTAAAAGACTTCGTTTATTTAGGAACCAGCATTAACACCGATAACAATGTCAGCCTGAAAATCCTAACTAGAGACTCTCTTGCCAACAAGTGCTACTTTGGACTAGGTAGGCAAATGAGTAGTAACGTATACCAAGAGTAGCTCTAGCGGCAGGGCTGTAAAGTTCAGCAGGATCGTGACCAGTACGATCCTGATTACGGTATGCTGGAAAATATTCTTAGATTAGGAAGTCTATGGGCTGGTGAAAGTAGCATTCTATCACCTCAGTACAAGACGGTGACACCTCACCGAAATGGCTGATAGGCTAATGCTACAATCGCAAGCCTACTTTGGCAAGACTTCGGGTACTTTTCTTAGATGTCACCATCAGGTTGTTGGTGGGGGCTCAGTTGAGAAATCCTGACTAGTTCCTGTCCTGGCTCTGAACTCTATTGCCCATGAAGCGTAGAGTCAACCCTCGCATGGCCTCTCTGCTCGCATAGATAACGATGACAAAAACACTGCGAGAGCTTAGTTGCGCACCTAATACTTTTCAGGAAGAGCTCTAAAAGTAATGTGCAAGGCCGGTGCCGCAAAGTTCTGTCTTTAGTCCCTTACCTTTATTCTTTTTGTGAATGATATATTCTCTGTGTGTCAGTATCTCATTGTCCATGCCTATGCTGATACTTATTTTTTTTGCTGGGTAAGGCAGGGTTCTAAATGCTTTCACACTTACAGCCACCGTCGTCTACTGCACCTGGCGAGACACTCTTGCCGGGATTACTTTCTGTATTACTTAGGGAGGGTCCAGAACGGCATCCAATTCTATTCACACACGTCTGGGTCCACCGTTTATGCAGTCATGCTTTCATGCTATAGGCTCTTCTTCTTGTGTCTCTGTCTGTGAAGCTTCGCTTTGTTGCATTGTGTCGATGTCTATCTTTTTTCCGTAGTACGTCCTCGATGTCACAACTAGAACATGTGTATGCACTTGGAATCGCTTCCCTTGTCCATGTGGTATAGGTATCTCCGGGAGGAGCTCAGTTAAGACCCATTTATTGATGGAATGAGTTTCGCTCTGCATTTCTCACTCGGTTCAGTGTCGCATCGGCTTTGCCACAGTAGTATGGTTTGGCCTCTCAGTTCGGCGACGCTAGTGATGACTTGTTTCCTCTTGGAGTTCCACGCATCCATTCATTCCCGGGCCATAAGGTCGACGGATATCTTCCTGCCGATCCCAAAGACTGCAGCGCCAGAGACAGTGCAGTAAACTGAGGTAACTCTGAATACCACTTTTCGTTACACAGTCCCTAGTGCTTTGCCCATACTTCCCTGCCGCACAGGAGAATTGAGTTTGTGGCCGCCATGATCAGCCTTATTTTTTATCTATTTAGCATTCCCTTGCCTGTGCTACTTTGGTAGCCGCTTGTCGTATCTGGGCCCAGAAATTAAGCCTGCAACCAAGTCGAATACCGAGGTATTTCACTACTTCTGGTGTCTAGTGACATGTCGCTTATTTGCATATTGACCTTGAGTGGCATGTGACCTTGTGTCATAATAATGACTTCGGTTTTATGTTTGGCGAATTCCAGGCTGTAGTCCTCAAGCCATATTTGCGATTTTATCATAAATTGGTACAGCTTTTTCCTACCTTCCTCAGTGTCCCGGGCTGGTATGATCACCGCTCTATCGTTCGCGTATTTCTGTTAGGTTAGGTTATGGTGGTAGTCGGTCTGTACGACCAACTCACTTAGATTTCACAGGTCTGTTGTGATGCTACTATGCTGCACGGGAACCTCATTCACTTTCCTTCGTGGAATCATTTTGTGGCTCTTACGAAGCGCAGGATTGGTTCCATCCCCTCGCCGGATAGCTCTGATTTTAGCTAGGGGTGAAGAATTGCAAGTCTCCTTCCGCACCTCTGCAACTTCTGCAGTATTCCTGGGAGAAGCTTCCTAGTCTCGAGGAATGAATGCCAAATAACCAATGACCGATTATGCAAGCCACGACTTATGAGATATTATCTCTTGAGAGTCTTAGCAGCTCCTTTGTTTTTTTCTTGTTTATTTGCGGCCATAGTAGTCTAGCTGTTACGCATGTATCTTCATCTCTCCATGATCTATTGGTCTCTTGGATAATGTTGTTTTTTATTATTAGTTTACTCGTTGGCAAAGGTATACCAATGGTACTTTTATCACTGAGCGGTTGAGGAGCAGTACCTTTTCTGTCTAGGTCATCAGCTTTACAATTTCCCTCAATATCTCTGTGGGCTGGAACCCAAATAAGGCTGATCTTGAATACGACACTAATATAATTTAGGGCTGCCCGGCATTCCTTCTTTATAAAAATTTAATTCCCCCCTTCTCCATTGCCTTTGTGTCTGCCTCTCCCTTCTTCACGGTATACTCGTCTTAATGAGCCTTTCGAAGGTGAGTCTAGGAATAGAGTAGTCTATTTCTTGTTTGTGACTATTCAGAGAGTGCAAAAAAGACTCGTGGCCGGTCTTTCCATAGTGCCATCCTTTTGAGTCTTAGCGCCGAGACGGCGGCCACGTGTTTCCCTACCAGATTTCGTGCAGGTAAATTGATTAGCACTTCAAGCGCTTTGTTTGGGTCAGGCCTTAAAGCGCCAGCGATACATAAAAAAGCTGTTCTTTGAACCTTACTGATGATTTTAGCGTTACTCGTCTTTTGAGCACATGACCACTATACAAGTATTCCATATATTAAGATTGGCCTAACTATAGAAGCATAGAGCCGATGTGTAACGCGAGATGCTAGTCCCCATGTAATACCCACCGCTTTTTTTTAAACGTTGGCCTTCTTTACTCTTTCCTCAATATTAGGTTTCCACGTGGGTTTCATGTCTAATATGAGTCCTAGGTACTTGACATTCTCTTTCAAAGGAATCTCCACACCCTTAAAAATTAGCGGGGAGATTTAGAGAGTCTATGTTCCTTAGTAAAGAAAATGTTTTCAGTTTTTGCGGGGCTTATACCGAGTCCCCTGCTCTTAGTCCATCTTCTAAGTGTGGCCATGTTAGAGGCCAGAATATCCATAAGGGTGTTATGATATTTGCCCTTAACGGCAATTGCTAGGCCATATACTTAAGCAGTGACGTGGCAACCCCCTCTTTCCAGGGTCAGCAATAGGGAGTTTAACGCCAAAACCCAAAGAAGAGGGGAGAGGACTCCACCTTGCGGGGAGCTTCTGCAGACCTGTCTGCTTAGAGTAGTGCTGCCTAATTTAGCCATTATCTTTCTTTTGACGAGAATAGCGTCTATCAGGGCAACAACGTGTGGTTCAACTCCAAAATCTTCTAAAGAATCTACTATAGCGTTTGCATTTATATTTTTGAAGACGCCTTCTATATCTACGAAAGCAACCAATGCAACTCTATGTCTAATAAACTTTTTTCCACCAACCCGATGAGTGAGTGTAAGGCGGTTTCTGTAGACTTCCCTTTAGTATAGGCATGTTGCGCCGATGAGAGCCTATTTAAACGCCTGAATATATTCATCAATTATTCTCTCTAGGATCTTGAGCAGAAAAGACGTCAGACTAATGGGCCTGAAGTCTTTGGGTTTAGTATGTGAGGGCCTACCTGCCTTGGGTATGAAGGAGACTTTTTTCTCCCTCCAGCCTAGCGGAATGTGGCCCATGTTAAGACAACTTCTAATAATAATTTTGCTGATTGCAAATTATAATCATTGCGTGATTGCTGCAGTTCAGCAGGATAGATACCATCTAGTCCTGGCCATTTATAAGGATCAGAAGTGTTAATAGCCCATTCGATCTTTGTAACTAAAAGACTTCCTTGGTCGGATTGCTTTTCATCATTGGCGGAGTCGTTTTGTTCGACCGGCTTGTTTCCTGGGAAGTGTGTGTCTAGTAGAAGACCTTATGATTCCTCACTTGACGTAGTTCATGTATTCTCTTGACTTTGTAGATAGCCTAGGTTGCATAGCGTCTTTGAGAGAAGTTTTCTTAATTTGGCCGCTTCTGAAGTGTCCTCAACTCCCTTGCAATAATTTTGCCAAGATTCACGCTGCGCCGTTCTGACTGTATTTTATAATTTTTAAATTCAGCCATCATATAGGCTTGCCAGTCCTTCTCGTGGCCTTGGCCAGATTAAATATTGTTCTATGGAATTCTCATAGCGAGGTTAGTTGCTTGCTCTTAATTTTTTATTGTTAGCTCCCCAGTCAGTTTTCTGTATATATCTGAAGTTAGTCAAACTTGGGAAAATCTAGTGTCGATTTCAAATTCTATATACCGATGGTCTGAGAACGAGTTTTCGTTTAAAACTCGCCTTTTAATGTGGTTAGAAAACATGTCGAAAGCCAGGGTGATATCCAGAACTTCCTCTCTGTTCATAGTAACCAAAGTCGGCTCTGAACCTAAATTCAAAACACTAATTTTGTTTTCTAGAATAAAGTCAATTAGTGACTCACCTCTAACGTTAGTGTGGCTGCTCCCAGACATGATGTTGTGAGCATTTGCGTCGAAAGAATCAACCAGATCTTTTTTTTTTCGAGCTGCCTCTTGCACCAGCGTACGAACTTCATCCGGCGGAGCATCCCGATCGTAGGCCATATATGCGGAGGCTAGCCAAAAACCGTTTTCCCGAGCTCGATGCTTGCCGCCACCATGTCGCCGCTACTAAACTATGGAAGCAAGAAAACGTTTATATTATTTTTTGCAAGGATGCAGCTCTGAATCTTACCTGTGTGCTGGACGGCAATCAGTTTAAGTCCCTTCACTCCGAGACCGCAGATTTTATTGCGATATATCTACGGCTCTTGGATGAGGGCTATGTCAAGTCCACCGGCAGTCAAGTGGGCGGAAAGGTTCCCGGACACAAGTTTAGAGTGATGGAGACTAATTTGGGTCAGCTTCATGTGAATCTGTCCGTTTCATCTCCACCATCGTGACCTCGACGTCCTCCTCCGAGATCACCCCACCCTCAGGGTAAGCGAGGAGATCCTCTTCGTTGAAAAGCGGCCCCACACCGGTCAGCCTCTCCGAGTCGGTTGAGCATTGGCTTCTAGCCAACCCTTCTACAGTAGCGCTGCGGAAGCTGGCCTTGTGGATCTCCTCACCTGAGTCCAAAGCTGGCTCGTCGCTGCGATAAATTCGAATGGTTGCTTCAAAAAACCCGAACCTCGCGACGTTGTTTTTCTGTGTCAGTGGGGCAAGCGATTCTCCATTGAGGATGAGCATCACCTGTCGCCTACCTTCTACATACTGACTCTTCTGTTCTTCCTATCTTCCAATTATGGGTTTGCAGGTCTCTATTATAGGATTTGAGAATCTCCTTGGCCAGAATCCAAACTCGAACTCAAGGCCTGTTTGGAATTTTATCCTTACTGACCGCTTCGAGTTTGGCTCCCGGCGTGGCTGACCTAGTGTCTTCGAGCTTTTCTAGCTTTTCCTGCTCTATGTTGTTGTCGACCTCTTCTAGGTCGTCTTCCTTATTGTTAAAGTTCTGTTGTCAAGTTTTTCTAGCACTGGCTAGCGCTCTTCGTTTATCCGCTACACGAATGACATGCTGTTTTTCTGGAGCTGTTCGGTTTTCGCGCCCAATCGTTCATCGGCACCTCGACATCGTTCACTGCTGATCTGAACACCGCATTTTTCGAGGACAACCCTTGACCAGTCATCATCGCACTTGATAACCTTACAACCTGGAAGTATTCCTGCAGAATTGAAAGAAGGGAGAGCACCGCCCTGTGCTTCTACTATATGATTGTCTAGTACGATCTTGGGTCCACCTGCCCCCACTTCTGTAGGACTACTCTGCCGTTGTTAGTGCTCTCATCAATTAGTACAAGAAGGAAGTTATCCTTAACCACCTCGGTAAATGGTAGTTGCTTTGCTGATACTTAGATACAGTTGAACACCTTAGGTTTCTTCGGTGCCTAATCGATCACATCATTCGATCTGTTTCGTTTCGTCACATCCGTTTTTTTGTTATTATCTTTTTTGGGAAGCTTAGCTATGATGTCTTCATATTCTTTCACCACCTGTTGAAATTGAATCTTGTCAGCCGCGCCGGGCTCATCAGCTGCTCCAGCGAGTTCATTTTTAGCTATCTTGCTTGGAATGAACCGCGCCTTCGAATAGCGAGACTTCATAATGAGACCATTTGATTTTTTCGCGACTTGGCTCTCCTTGTGAGTGCCGTCTACTGGCTTTCGTATTGGTTTTTGGGTGGGTTTGTTGTTGTTGTTTATTTAGTAAGGGCTGCTATGACTGGTACTGCCCTTACTCTTTACTGACTCAGCTCATCTTGGCTGTAGGCCAGCAAGATGTCCTCTTCTGAGGCCGGTATTGGAGCCTGAGACGTCATTACTATTTATGATAATATCTACCTCGAAAGTGTGCTCGCGTTATAAATCATTTCCGAGGTGTGAGTTTAGACCGGCATACAGTGGCTCAATAAATAACTCGGACATTCATAGCATGCAGCTTCATATTAAAAATTTTTGTAAGAAAGGCAAGTTAAATATTTTAATTTTTATATTTTTCTATTGGGTATTCAAATAGGACTTTAAAAATAGTAGCAATAATTTAAAAATCCATTACCTCCTTGTAATTATTAGTCATCATGAAAAGGATAAAACCGTTCGGAAAATCATAGACTAATTGGATAAACCCCTAAAAAAACAAAATCCGTCAAAAATAAGAAGAAATCGGAACGACCCAAAACTGTTTTCAAATGCAGTTGAACGGTGGATAGTGCAACAAATTAAGAAAAATTCAAATTTAAGCTCTTCTAAGCTCGCAAAAAAAGTTGCCCAACGCCTTAACACCTGCCACTCCGAAAGTATATATACTTATAATTGCGAAAGAATAATTATAATGGAAGAGTTGCACGAAAAAAAACCTTTCATCAACGAGATTAACCAACACAAGATAATAAAATTCGCAAAGCGTCATGGGGATAAGGATTTCGAGTTCCGGAAACACCGTTTATTTGCAGACGGAAGCAAGTATAACATATTTAGGTCAGATGGACAATCTATGTGGATAATATATGTGGAGAAGACCTAATGAAGAGTTGCAGGAAAAAAACTGATAGTTAAACATGGGGGTTGGTTGCTAATAGCATGGGATTGTATGTCCGCTGCTGGTACTGGAAATTTGTGCTTCATTAACGGGAATATGGACCAATACCTAACAATTATGAAAGCAAATTTGGTCCAAAGTGCTAAAAAGTTGGGTATTAGGGACAATTTTCAGTACTATTATGACAACGATCCCAAGCATAAGGCACTTGATGTCCGTTTATGGCGTATGTACAACTGTCCTAAAACACTTGAAACACCTCCACAATCTCCATAAATCAATGTAATTGAACATTTGCAGGCTCATTTGGAAAACCAACTGAAAAATCATGTTATTAGAAAGACTTAGAAGATGTTATTACGAAGCCACAATAGGGAGGGAAGCCTTTGCGAGTAAAGCGGTGTCATCTGCAAAAGTTCCGGCTATAATTTCCTAAGTGACTGGTAAATAGTGGGTGTAGAACAAGTATTGGATTGGACCCATTATAGTGCCCTGGGATACACCAGCTTAACTTTCACAGAGTTCAGAGTTCGTGGGCCTTTGAGGTTGGACTTGATAAAAGTTAATAATTTGTGGGTAGAGTGTCTTTTATTTTGCATAGCAGTCCGTCATGCCACCGTAGCCGAATGGGTTGTTGCGTGACTACCTTTCGGAGAACGTTGATTCGAATCTTCGTAAAAGACCAAAAAGAAGAAAAAGTCTTTTCTAATAGCGGTTGCGCTATGTGTATTTCTCCGAGACTATTTCTGTCATGAAAAAGTTCCTAACAAAATATCTGCCGTTCGGAGTAGGTTCCTCCAATTGTCAAACCACCTTCTTTTTCGCCAAATGCCATTATAACTGTTAATATGCAAACAGAGTAGACGTGTTTTTTTGTGCGCTGCAGTTATATCCTATTTACTTGTGTTTGTGACCAGCTTTTTTATGTAGTTTTTTTGCGAATACGCGTCTCTTTGATCACTTTCCAACTCGGTGGCCGTGAAACTAATTTAGTGTACGCTAAAACAAACCAAAGTAGAAATTTTTGGAAAATTTAAAAACAATTTAAAAAATGACCACCAGAACAAAAATGACACGCCAAACGGTATCCACCCCGCAAAACAGCGCGAGCACTCTAACGAAAGCGGAGAAAAAAGGGAGCTCGCCACCTCCTTTCTGGCTTGAGCGGATAGAGGAACAACTCGAGTTGCAGAGAAGGAGTATCATCGAAGAGATTTCGGAACGAGTGAAAACATCTGAAGAGCGAGTAATGCAGCGGTTTGGCGAAATAGCGGCTGAAATGGCGAACCTGCGGAAAGCTGTAAAAACAATGGAAGAACGTGTGGGGAAAGCTGAAGCACAAATTCAACTGAACAGGCAACTTCAGGCTCAAATCGCGGTACTGAAGACTCAGCTGGATGAGTGCCAAAATCATGCCGTCTCCACAGATCTCATCATTAACGGATTGCCGCACATGGAGGGTGAGAACATAAAAAATATTTTTGGTAGCCTGTGCCGTGCTCTCAATATGCCAGCGCCACAAATTTCCTCCGACTTTCGACTGCGTAAGCAGAGCAACTCAACAGCGTCTGCTGTTATGGTCAAATTAACATCTCCTGCTGATCGCTCAAGTTTGCTCAGAACAGTGGCTAATTATTGCAAAGCCAGAAAGCGGCCACTATTACTCTGCGATGCTGGACTGAAAACTGAAGGCAAATCACACATCCACGAATGTCTGACAAAAGGCAATCGCGAACTAATGCGTTTTGCAATGCAGCTCAGGCGAGAGCAAAAAATAACAGCTGCTTTCACTATTCGTGGATAGTGTATGTACGCGTTCGCCCTAAATGCAAAGCAGTTAGGGTGACTAATATTGAGTGCATTCAAAAT
This sequence comes from Anastrepha ludens, assembly GCF_028408465.1. NCBI lineage: Eukaryota > Metazoa > Arthropoda > Insecta > Diptera > Tephritidae > Anastrepha > Anastrepha ludens. Next base: position 94,004,380 of record NC_071503.1, on the reverse strand, counting down.
GCACTTGCTGCAGCCACCTAATGCTCTAATTAGCTGCTGAGAATATTTACTATGTGTTTATGTTTAAGCTCTACTTACTCTTTTTATTCTCTTCCTTTATTTTATAGTTTTTCTCTTACCCTCGCTCATTTTGTGCTACTTCCTATTTTCTCTGTTCTTCTAACTACTGCTTTTGTTCTGTTTATTGCTCTTCTATCTTTGTTTATGCCAAACATACATATACTCTTGCGTGCTTGTGCTTTGTTGCTTCTGTTTTTGTTCAGTATAACTTGCTGTGTACTGCAAAAAAAGTTTGAAATTTAAACTAATAGCAAAGTCAAATAACTGTGAAAATGAATACTTATTTACTGAAGTATCTGATGGCATGAATAAAATTTTAATTGCATGTGCTTACAATTCTAACAAAAGTATTGCTCTTGATACACTATTTGTCGACCTGTCTGATTTTGTCTTAAATTATGAACGTATCCTGTTGTGTGGTGATTTTAATGTTAACATTTTAAAAAATGAGCCTAGTAGTAGTAAACTATTCGACCAGTTGGCAACAGCAGGACTTTGTGTTGTTAACGGAATTACACCAACGAGATATTCAAATAACTCCCAACCTAGTCTTCTTGATTATTTTATAACATGTGACTTGTCACATATTCTAAAATTCGACCAAGCTGACTTTATATCTGACCACGACTTAATATTTTGTACCTTAGATGTTGTGATGAATCGTCCAAATTTAGGTGCCACCTATGAGTATCGTGATTTTAAAACGTTGAATGTTAATTCTTTGTATTCAGACATGGGTTCTATAAATTGGAATGAATGTTGGTTTCTTAGTTCTGTTGATAATAAACTTGACTTCCTCAACCGTAACCTATCCTCGTTATTTAACATGCATGTTCCGCTTCGTTCTGTAAATGTTTTAAATAGTTCATGTCCTTGGTACAACTCGAAAGTTCGAGCTGCCATTAGAAAGCGCAACAATTATTATGCTAAGTGGAGAAAAAACTTGACGGATACTTCTTGGCGCCGGTACAAGAAAATCCGAAATGAAACCACTGAAATAATACGACAAGCGAAACGTTGGTACAGTTACTCAAAACTTGATCCGTCACTTCCAACAAGAGAACTGTGGCGCAACCTAAAAAAATTTAAAATTCATGGCAAGGAAAGTCCCGAATTTGAGATTGACCTTGATGAACTTAATGACTACTTCATTAGTGTTGGTAAGAAAACAAATTGTGCTCCTACTTTAAAAGAGTCCTCACCTTGTGCTACTATAAAAGAACAATTTCAATTTATGACAGTTTGTGAGGTAGATGTCCTGAAAGCTTTATCCAAAATAAAGTCTAATGCAATAGGCGACGATGGTATCTCGCTAAAATTCGTCCGTATAGTCATCCAATATATAATAGGACCCCTTACCCATATAATAAACCATTGCTTGACTAGTTCATGTTTCCCAGCAGTATGGAAAAAGGCTATAGTTTTCCCAGTCGCAAAAAAGGCAAATGCTATTTATGCTGGTGACTATAGACCTATCAGCATACTGCCCACATTTTCCAAAGTTTGCGAAAACTTGATGGCCACGCAAATTTCGTCATTTGTACAGAACAATCGTCTACTCTCTCCACTACAATCTGGCTTCAAACAAAGTCACAGTTGCTCGACTGCAATGGTTAAAATACTGGACGACATAAGAATTAGTTTTGACAACGGAGACTTGACTCTACTTTGCTTACTTGACTTTTCTAAAGCATTTGATTCAGTGAATCACAAATTGTTATGTTTGAAGCTTAAACACTATTTCGGCTTCAAAGACAGTGCGGTGAAGCTCATGGCCAGCTACCTTGGTGGCAGAACACAGAAGGTCAAGACCAGTAAATCAACATCTCAGTCTAGATACGTACACACTGGTGTTCCGCAAGGGTCTATCCTTGGTCCGCTTTTATTCAGTCTTTTTGTCAATGATGTTTTTAACGTTTGTCAGTATGTGAATGTCCATGCGTATGCTGATGATATACAATTGTACTTGTCCAGTCGTATTGGTCTCGTTGAAGATTTATGTTTCAAAATAAACAGTGATTTGTCTGCTATTTCTGTATGGGCTAATGAAAACTCTTTATGTCTGAACGCGTCAAAGTCATATGTCTTACCTATATGTAATAGTGTCGTGCATGTTGACAATATCCCTAAATTGTGGATAGGTACAAGTTCCCTTACCTTTATGGACAAGGTAAAAAATTTGGGGTTCATTATCAACACAAAACTTACCTGTGCTGACCATATAAATAGGGTTGTGGGGAACATGTATGCTACATTGCGTAAGCTGAGAGTCTCTGCAACATTCACGCCAGAGAAAACGAGGCGCAAATTAGCTCTCCAGCTAATTATGCCTCTCATTACGTACTCTCAGGTGGTATACAGCAAACTCGACTCCGCATCTTGCCATAAACTGAATGTGGCATTTAATAACGCCACGCGGTATGTATACGGGATTGGCAGATATGAACATATCTCTGCATGGCGATCAAGGTTACTGGGATGTTGCCTTAACAGTTATTTGTCTGCTAGAAATTGCATATTTTTATGCAAACTTACACTATTCAAGTCTCCGCCCTATCTGACAGAGAAGTTGATACCAGTAAGGTCTCGCAGACACAACAAATTCATCGTTCCAAAATTTAATTACCTACCATCATCTAGATTATTTTTCATTAACGCTATTAAAGTGTGGAACTCATTACCCGACACTGTGTAGGCTGGACTTAACAGATTTAACTTCAGGGCACAAGTCTATAATTACTTTAAAAGTGTTTGATTGCATTAAATTAGGGCATTAAATTTCTCTCTACATTCTCTAATTACTACTTTTGTTCTTTCTTCTCTAAATCCTTTTCTTTTCCTATTGCTTCTTTTCTTCTTATTACTATAGTTTAGTTTAATATATTGGATTAATTCGTAAATGAACTGGTGTAAAATTGTAGATTAAGAAACTTGTATGTTAAAACTATTCCAGTTGCTTATAATATTGTTGAAGTACTATTAAAAGACCTTAGTCTTACTAAGTACTATTTTATATAAACAAATAAATAAATAAATAAATAAATAAATGCCGCCGTGTCTCTTTTTTGTTTTTTGTGGAAGCGTTCCAATAACTCACTGTACCATTGTCAGTGATCGTTCTTCCTTTTTCTAAAAAATCCATGAGGATGACGCCGTTCGCATCGCAAAAAATCGTAGCCATGACCTTTCCGGCCGATAGGACTGTCTTCGTTTTTGAAGTCCATTGTTTTGATTGTCGCTCATCATCAAACACGTTTGTTCGCCCAGTTTAAATTTATTGAACCAATATCTAACTGTGGTCATAGATGGCGAAGCGTCCCCATAGACAGAATCCAACTTATCTCCTCGCATTTTTTCCCATCCAAAAATAAAAAGCGAACTACCGAACGAGATTGCTCGTTTTGCGAAAATCACGAAACACGTCTTACTCGAAAAGCTGCAGCTCTCGTATATCCCGATATGCCAAACGCGGTCAAAGGCTTGTAAGGTGTTGAGAAATGCAGCGGTGCAATACTTTTTCTGCTCAAAGGTTTTGTGAATACTACGAGTCAATGTACCTGTTCGATGGTGCCGCGTGTCTGTCTGAAGCCGAATTAATGATTTGGGATTAATTTTCGGTTTTCAATTCTTCGCATCATTCTTTTGAGAAAAAGGGATTCCATAACTGTAAAGGCAATAAGCTGATGGGGCGTCAGGACTCCACATTCTCGGCACTTTTTCCGGGATTAGGGATAATTTTTATTTGTGCGACTTTCCATTGGGTTGGAACAAAGTCAGTTAAAATGATAGCATTATAAATATATATACACGAGAAAAGAAATTACTTCATCTGGCAGTTGTTTAAGTTTTTCTCCTGCGATGAGATTATATCCGGGGTTTCTTTGTTATAAGGTTTTTTATTGCCGCTTTTACTTCTTTCGTCGAAAATTTTTTTATGGGTGGGTCCATCTGGTGGATGAGCTGTGTCTTTATATTTTTGAGCGCTGCTTGGCGAGAGTTCAATTTAATGTGGTGTAAAACTCCGGACAAATGCCATGCCATGAAAGTGTGAGCTTCTTCGAGATCTGATTTAGTCCATTTGTTATTTTAAATTTTAATGGGTGATTGTGTTAAAGCCGCGTTTTGAAATTTTGGCAGTAGTCAGTGGCAGGTTGCTCTGTTAAGTGAAAAGACTGATGAGTAAAATTAATTGGTAAGCAAAATCGAAACAAACGTTTTTTGATATTATGTTGTTAAAATTACTTTTTTTGTGTATATAAGTTATCGACTGCAGGCCACGACTCGTAAAAATGATTTTAAGTTTCAACTGAACCTGCTTGCTTTATTTAATAATGTCTTATATATTACAAAATTGCTTACTTGCTAATACAATTTGCTTACTTACTAATACAATTTGCTTACTTACTAAATTCTTATTTTGCTACAATTTACAATGAAATTGCTTACTTGCTAAATTGTTATTTGTGTAATTCAATATTTTATACAATAATTATTATTGTTGTTGTTGGAAGTCGCGGCGGCTTATATTCCGTTGCGATTGCTTCCGCTAAATATTGCATGTAAGTAAATATTGGATAATCATCAAATTGCAAATGGAACAGGTAAGTAAGGTTCTTCACATTTTGTCGCGATCACTTTCGTTCGCACAAAATGTGATTTAGCTGTTTCTGCATTTTTACGAACAGAGAATATAAGTAAAGTTCTTCACATTTTGTCGCGATGACTTCCGTTCGCACAAAATGTGATTTTGCTGTTTCTGCATTTTTATGAACAGAGAATATTGACTGTGTTAACTCCCCCCTTTTTAAGTATCAGCGTCTCGCTGATAAAATAAACAAAGATGATATAATCTAACACTTACTTATTGCGATTGGTTTGAAATCTATTATTGGAAGAGTGAATTCAAATTTCCTGTGGTAAGCTGATCTGGTGTGGAAATAGAGTATTATAAATAATACAAGTCCAAGAAATATTGCTAAAAAACTGTAACTTATTGACATAATAATCTTGGATGAGATGTAATCTAATTTTTTTACATTCGTCAGATGGAGTTGGTGAAGGTATTCTAAATCTATTTTTATCTCTTTTTCAGTTAAGTCGCTTGAGAGTATAGGAGGTAAGATTTGGTGAGACGTGGTTTGCCAATTTGTATAATTTATACCGCCTATAGTAATAGTTTCGTTATAAAAATTTATGATAAAGGTCCCGTTTAAGACCTGCGTCAAATTATTGTATGTCAAATTTCCTATAAGGTTAGAAATGAAGACTGTTCCATCTGTGATTAATTCTATTACAGGATCATTTCGAACTTGATAGTCGCAAGTTGCTTTCCCTCCCGCAAGGATTTGTGGAATACAATGGTTTTCATCCAAAGGTTCTAATTGATTTCTTTTGCAAATTGTTATATCGTCTTTGATCATGCATTTTTCACGAATGCCGTATTTTCCTTCCTGTGCAATAAAAAAATTACTAAATTGAATATAAATTTGTTTGTTATTTTTTACTGTCGACCGGATGAGAATTTTGTTATACAAAATATCTTCGGTTTGTGGCAAGGATATGACGTATAGGAGAAGCGAATCTTTGACTATCATTGACGGTTCTGCATATCTGAGAGCTTCTAATTCATTTTTGAAAGGTAGAGTTTCGGTTTGGGAAATTATATTGGCTATATCTGCTTTATTTAATAAATGAGAATGAACTATACCTTTTTTTGCAAGCTGAGTAGCTAAAACTATTTGCGAGATTTCATATTTTATTAATCCTAGCTTATTATATAAGGATTGTTCGAATCTAACTGTATCGTTTGCGTCGATTTCGTCGAGTACTCTATTGTAATTATCCAGTATTTTATTAGTCGTTTTAATTAAGTAGTTATTGATCGTGTACTGCTTGTTACTATTTCCTGTGAGGTCATTCGTTGTAGTCACGATTTCGTCCCAGTCGGTTGCGTCTGGATTACCCGCGAGCCATTTCCAGGCTGAGCCAATCCAATTGATTGATCGTTTGTTCTTTTTAACGTTTCTAGTCCGTAACTGGTCTAAAAGGTTATCGATTTGCGAAATTTGGTAGTCGAGTTGCGGAGTTAGAGGACTTGTTCTGCTAGTCTGATAGCGTATAATGGGTTTAATGTCATTGAGAATACGTTCATAATCGTCCAAGTCGATGGCGTGTATGATTTTGTAGTAACCGTTTGCTATTTTTCCTGTGCCCTGTTTTATAGTCACCAATGGGCTTTTGTATTCGTATATGTCCACTATTGCTTTTGTAAACCATGGTTTCAACCTAGTAAACGAAAGTTGTCAATTCTTCAGATGAGATTTATGAATCTTTCTGTTATTAGTAGTGGTGATTGTTATATTATTGTCTTTCCCTACGGTTTCTTTTTTATAAATAGGTTTATTTTTCTTTTTTATCTGTTTATCTTTCTTGAAAACGATTTCGCCTGGTTCATATGTTTTAATTTTAGTTCTTTTTTGGTTGTGCCAATTTATATTAGCATATTTTTTTGGTTCCTGGCGAGTTCGTGTTTGATGTCGTTATTAACAATATCCTTGAAGTCCTTTAGTTCTTGATAATTTATTCTGTTAATCCTGCCAAGGAAGACGTCAGATGGTTTCTTGTTTGTTGCCGAATGGATTGTATTGTTATATCTGTCAACAGCTATGTTAATGATTTCATTAATAGAAAAGTCGGGGTATTCGGCTTGAAGACATCGAACTATTTCGATTATGGTAGAGTGGACGCGTTCCACCGCACCATTTACTTCGCTTTTCTGAGGAGGGGTCAAATAGATTTCTATTCCTAAGGCCTCCAAGTAGTTCAATGTGATTGGGCTAATAAAACTGCCCTCATTATCCATTACCAACGTTTTCGGGGCAGAGTAGAAATGAAGAAGTTTTATCAACTTGTCTCGGATATGTAGAACAGATTTATTTTTTATTCGGAAAAATTTCACATACTTTGAGAATTTATCTAAGCAGATTATATATTTTTCCCCTGCAATTTCGAGAATATCTATATGGAGAATCTCAGTGGGATATGATGGAATGGGTGTGGCTTGGATTTCGGGTTTGGGAGGTCGGCTTGTCGTACTTGTTACAATGGCAAATTTCACACGATTTTGTGTAATTTTTAATTAATTTGGCCATTTGAGGGAAATAAAATTTTTCCAGTATTTGTTCTTTATTTTCTCTCTCGTTCCGATGAGCTCTTTTGTGTTCTTCTTTAATGATGCGGAACTTCTCTTCATCGCTAGAGACATCGCTCACTATCCTCTGGGTGATTCTAATTCTAAATTTTGAAAAGTATTCCTTGAAGACTTCTTGTAACAAGGGAATGTGTTTTTCTGGGATTTTGACCCCATTGACTAAATTTGGGCTGAGGTTATTTTTTAATATTGTTCTTATATCCTCCTTGTTAAGTCTTCTTTTTGACACGTAGTGTCTTTGATAATTTAGGTGTGGCTCTTCATGATGTTCTAGTTCTTGTCCTTCAGAAATGATTATCTGAGACTTAAATACATTAATAGGAGCCTCGCAATGAGGAATCAAATCTGTATTGTCCTCTTCTGCGCTATGTTGGGAATTATTATCTGAAGACGTTAAAACGTTAACTTCAGTTGGTAATCGCGATAGAGCATCGGCCACTGTGTTAGTTTTCCCAGGTTTGTATAATAATTTATAGTTGTATTCCTCTATTCTTGCCTTCCATCGTTTTAGTTTAGCATTGTTATTGCTATTGCTTAAGGTTAAGGTAAGGGGTTGATGGTCAGTTAATATTTTTATTTCCTTAGCACCGTAAAGGTAGGTCCTAGCGAGCATCTCCTTCTCAATCGTTGAGTAATTCTCCTCGGTTTTATTAAGGGATCTGGAGACGTATGTAATTGGCTTATCTTTGCCAATTTCGCCCTGAGAGAGGACAGCTCCAATAGCTACATTGGAAGCATCTGTTGTCAGGATGAAGGCTTTGGTGAAGTCCGGAAATGTAAGGATCTCCGAAGACACAAGTAACTCTTTTAAGTAATTAAAAGATTTCATAGCTTCTTTGTTTAGTGAAATGCTAACCCTTTTCGATTGATTTGCTTTTAGTTGAGCGTAAATACCTCTTGTTAGGTTTGTAAGGGGCTTAGCAACTTTCGCGAAATCCCTTATAAATCTTCTGTAGTAAGAAGCTAAACCTAGGAAGCTTTTTAGTTCCTTCAAATTTTTGGGTGGCAATATCCTCTTTATGGAGGAAATTTTTTCAGGGTCGGGTAGGATTCCATCCTGTGTGACAACATGCCCTAAAAATTCTACGTGTGTCCTGAGGAATTTCGATTTTTCGTAGTTGACTTTTAGTTCTGATTTTTGAAGTAGTTCAAACACAAGTTCTAAATTTTTTATATGTTCTGCCATACCTTTCCCTACGATGATAATATCATCAATGTAGACGTAACAGCTTTTGCCGATTAAGGGTTTCAGAACATCATTAATCATCCTTTGAAAGATGGATGGCGCGTTTCTTAGTGCAAACGGTAGCCTGGTAAACGCCGTTGGCCGTTGAAAAAGCTGTTTTCTTTATATCCTTTTCCTTCATTTTGATCTGGTGAAATCCAGATGTTAAATCTAGTGTGGTGAAGTACTTGGATTTGCCTAAACTTGCTAATGTGTTATTTATATCCGGTATGGGATATGTGTCAGGAATGGTTACTGCATTTAAGCGTTTGAAATCTATAACCACCCAGTACCTTTTTTCCCCAGATGGCCCTGGCTTCTTCGGCACTACCCACAAGGGAGAGTTATAAGGACTTTTTGAAGGCCTAATTATGCCGTCCTTTAGCAACTCTTTTATCTGTTTATCCACCTCTTCCCTAAGATTCGCTGGGTAGGGGTATGATTTTGTGTAAACGGGTTCTTCTGTTGCTGTTTTAATTTCTGCGCGGACACTCGTGTCAATAGTGCCGCTGTCCGAAACAGGACCAAAAATTTCTGCGTATTTCCGTTTAATAGTTTCTATATCATTAGTAGCAGTGGTTAGGGTATTTACTTGCCTACCCGTTTTTTCTTGTAATTTTATTTCGGTATCATTTAGTCGTAGCGTATTATTTTTCCTATCAATTATAGCTCCTAAATTTTTTAAGGTGTCGTCCTCTATTATGCCATCGAAAGATTTTAAATTTGGCAATACGAAAAAGTCGAGTTTAGTCATAATGCCCAAATTTTTGAAAAATTGACCACTTACTTTGTGGGTTATCAGTACCTGTCCAGCTGCAGATTGCACGGTAAATGGTTTATCTAACTTTTTGGAGCCTACAGAAATTTTATCGGAAATGAAATTTTTGTTAGCTCCAGTATCAATTAGGAATTTTAGAATTCCATTGTTTTTTATGTGGTAATTTATGTAAAGAAGGCTTGATCGGCGTCTATCATAAAATTTATTTCCTCGCCATTCTCTTGTTCATCAATTTCTTCGTTTTCTGACTCAATATTATACAGTTTTGGTTGTTTCCTTGGTATATTTGAGGTATTCTGTGACCTCGTAGCGTGTGCATTGTTTGGTCTGTTTATATAATTTACCTTTTGAGAATGCAATGATGGATCAACCTCCATTGGGACAGGTGGTTTTGGCTGTGTAGGCCGTGGAGGTGGTCCTTGTAGTTGAGTTTGCCTAGCGTTATTTTGGTTTTTAAAATTATACATTTTATTCTTTTCTCGAACGTTCAATTCGTTTGATGAATTTGGTATTGCGGAATAATTGTTTTTTTGTAGTTCGCATTGCCGGAACTTTTTGGGTGAATCGAATGATTTCTTAAGTTCATATTTTGAATTTCTAAGCAGGAAGCATAGGCTTCAGGTAATGTTTCCGGCTTTTGGATTATTAATATCCTCGAAAGCTCACCTTGCACTCCTCTAATGAAAACATCGAGTGCCCTAGTCCTGTAGCTATCTATCAGAGCGCTTATAGCTTCCTCTGTATGTACCTGAGCCTTAATCTTATTCATTATAAGTGAGAGTTGGTAGTTAATCCTGGCGTAAAAGTGGTCTACACTAGAATTTCTCTGGCTTAATGTTGTTAGTTCGTATTCTAGAGTTCTGAGATCACGCTTGTCTGCGTAGTGTAAGGAGAGGCAGGTCTTAATTTTTTCCCAGTCATCGTTAAATATGTTGTAAGAGATTAGGGCTGTATCCGCCGGTCCTCTTATTTTATTCCTAATATGCTGCATTATAGCACGAAAGATAGGTCTGGTTTTAACTACCTCGTAATCTTTTAAAATAGATTCTACACTAGAGATCCATGAAATATATTGAATCGGATTTCCGTCAAAGATTTGCAGATCTTTCACGCAGTCTGGCATCCTCCTCATTTCGTTGAGTTCCGCCTCTGTTGCTGGTGCAATAGGTACGGGGTTATTTGTTGAAGGAGGACTAATCCTATTTTCTAATTCAACTATTCTACTGCTCATAACCCTCATCTGCTCGATTTGCAAATTGAGCGCGCCTGTTAACTGCGTTATTGCATTTTCAATACTTTCCATTTTTTTATTTTTAATTGAAAATAATTTAGTTGTGATTTTTTGTATAAAGATAATTTCTTAATATATAAATAACTTACAATAATATGAGGAACAGCGTTACTTTGGTCATCACTTGGACGTCCTGATTTTTCCTTTTTTGGAGGTTTATTTCCTTTCTTGGGTACAGGTGGTGTCACGTTACAAGGTAGTAGGCGGCTGCAGGCGGTTGTACTTCAATGCGGTCTCATCGATGAACTTGGATATTTGATCCTGAGAGCTTAATTACTCAATAACCAGGAAAATTTTGTATCCTTTTTAAATAAAAATCTTGTAGGATTTATCCGTTTCACACTTTTTGAAAGCTAGGATATTTGATCCTGATTTTTAATAAAGTTTTTGTGGTTTAAGGATTTTATTTCACACTTTTTTTTGAGAGCTTAATTAACCACTCAATAAACTAGAAAATGTTGTATCCTTTTTTGTTTTTTAAATAAAAATCTTGTAGGATTTATCCGTTTCACACTTTTTTGAAGGTTTAATTTATGTTGGGCGCCAGTTATCGACTGCAGGCCACGACTCGTAAAAATGATTTTAAGTTTCAACTGAGCCTGCTTGCTTTATTTGATAATGTCTTATATAGTGCAAAATTGCTTACTTGCTAATACAATTTCATTACTTACTAATACAATTTGCTTACTTACTAAATTCTTATTTTGCTACAATTTACAATGAAATTGCTTACTTGCTAAATTGTTATTTGTGTAATTCAATATTTTATAACTATTATTGTTGTTGTTGGAAGTCGCGGCGGCTTATATTCCGTTGCGATTGCTTCCGCTAAATATTGCATGTAAGTAAATATTGGATAATCATCAAATTGCAAATGGAACAGGTAAGTAAGGTTCTTCACATTTTGTCGCGATCACTTTCGTTCGCACAAAATGTGATTTAGCTGTTTCTGCATTTTTACGAACAGAGAATATAAGTAAAGTTCTTCACATTTTGTCGCGATGACTTCCGTTCGCACAAAATGTGATTTTGCTGTTTCTGCATTTTTATGAACAGAGAATATAAGTAAGGTTCTTCACATTTTGTCGCGATGACTTCCGTTCGCACAAAATGTGATATTGCTGTTTCTGCATTTTTATGAACAGAGAATATTGACTGTGTTAACTTATATGTTTTTGAAATACTTTTACATGTGATTGTAAGTAAGTGACCGTAACACACCTACTGCTAGGCAGGAAATTTCGTAATATTGTGGTGCATGTACTGATAAGCCTAGGATGTATCTTGGCTATTGTTTCACTAAATATCACACCAAAACTACAATAATTACAGAGTGTTATATTTATCAAAATTTATTGTGGTAGATGAATAAACTGGTGAAATTTTATTAGTGGTATACGCTTGTGTTTGATGGTTTATACATTTTTTTAAATTAGCCGTAAAATGTTTACGTAATTTGGCTGAAATCATCTCGAGTTTTACTAAGAAATTCGACGAGCAATTTAAAACCCGACCGTTCAGCTCGATGGCATATTTAAATTGAAGCTATACTGTCAAAACTAAAAGTTCGCACTCAATATTCCTCGTACCTGGACCTTGACGGTGATGGTTGGGCTTAAGTTCATTTGCGAAAGGCTGGCCTGTGCCAACGGAGTGCTTAGGAGAGTCACCCAAGGTCGAGAGGCCAGCCTGGAGATGTCAGACAAAGACAGGTACAAGTCATTGCCTGTTTTAAACCAGGAGCTTTGCCTCACTTACTGAGCAACTTCCAGGTAGATCATCAACGTCCGTAAATCCATCTGGCGCATCGTCGCTTCCCACTCAGCTTGAAATTGTTCACTTCCTGAGGATTTTTATAACCTTCGCTCTGCTATAAGATTTTCTTTATTTTAATACGAAGTTATTATCGAAGGATGTTCTTTCGATTTCCCTAGTGGCTAGTCACAATGTGCGGCATTTCGTTTTGAAAATTTGTTCATTGTTTTCTTTTTGCACTCGAATTCGTTGGATTGTCAGAATTAATCAGAAATTTATCAGTATTAGATGCGAATGTCTTAATAACAGCTTCAGATATAAACTCTGAATGTTTCATAACTTACAACCCTCAGGTGCTGTTCTTGTTTTCGGGTCATGAAATATCCCCATTGCCAACGTGCAAAGGTCCAAAAATCTTTCGCAGAATCTTTCTCTCGAACACTCCAAGTGTCGCTTCATCGGATGTTGTCATCGTCCACGCTTTTGCGCCATACGTTAGGACGGGCATGATGAGAGTCTTGTAGAGTGTTAGTTTTGTTCGTTGAGAGAGGACTTTACTGCTCAGTTGCCTACTTAGTCCAAAGTAGCGCTTGTTGGCAAGAGAGACTCTACGTTGGATTTCAAGGCTGACATTGTTATCGGTGTTAATGCTGGTTCCTAAATAAACGAAGTCTTTTACAACCTCGAAATTATAACTGTCTACAGTGACGTGGGTGCCGATACGCGAATGTGCCGACTGTTTGTTTGAAGACAGGAGGTACTTCGTTTTGTCCTCGTTCACCACCAGACCCATTCGCTTTGCCTCTTTATCCAGTTTGGAGAAGGCAGAACTAACAGCGCGGTTGTTAAGGCCGGTCTTAAAACCTTCCGTAAGCCGCCGAACTTTCTGATAAAATTTTCGGGCGTTGTTCCTGTTGGCCAGCATCTCAAGCTCCTCGCACTCACGCATTTCGGCCTCTCGTTTCTTCTATCGGATAATACGTCTCTCTTCCTTTTTCAGCTCTCTGTAGCGATCCCACATGGCTCGCGTTGCGCCCGATCGCAGCGTGTCTCTATAGGCGGCATCCTTTCTTTCTGCGGCAGCATGCCATTCCTCGTCGTACCAATTGTTTTTTCGGTCTCACCGGAATCCGATTTCTTCTGCGGCGGCGGTACGTAGGGAACGAGAAATGTTGCTCCATTGCTCGTGCATTCCGGTTTGTTGGGCAGTGCTCTCTGAGAGCAGGAGTGAGAGTCGAGTGGCGAATCTTCTGGCTGTCTGTTGTGATTGCAGCTTTTCGATGTCGAACATTCTTTGCGTAGGTAGATGCACGTTTTTTGTTGCACAGAGGCGTGTGCGCAGTTTGGTTGCAACAAGGTAATGATCCGAGTCAATGTTGGGTCCTCGGATCGTACGTACATCTAATACACTATCTATCACAACATGATCGATCTGGTTTCGCGTTTTTCGATCAGGGGACAGCCAGGTAGTTTGATGGATTTTGTTTATGCTGGAATCTGGTGCTACAGACTACCATGTTTCGGGCCCCGGCGAAGTCGATCAGCCTCTGTCCGTTACCGGAGGTTTCGTTGTGCAGGCTGAATTTTCCGACTGTGGGACCAAAAATTCCTTCCTTGCCCATCCTGGCGTTGAAGTCGCCATGCACGATTTTTATGTCGTGGCGGGGGCAGTCCTCATAGGAACGTTCCAAGCGCTCATAGAAGGAATCTTTGGTCGCATCGTCCTTCTATTCCGTCGGGGCGTGGGCGCAAATTAGCGATATGTTAAAAAAACGGGCTTTGATGCGGATTATTGCGAGACGCTCGTCCACCGGAGTGAACGACAGTACTTGGCGACGAAGTCTCTCTCCCACAACAAATCCGACACCGAATTTGCGCTCCTTTACATGGCAGCTGTAGTAGACGTCGCAAGGTGTATGCCCTCAAATCGTAGTCTTTGCTACGTTTGCAGGGGTCGTCATCAGTGTTGGAAGTTCTCATCCGAGGCTTTGTTGCTGTTTTCATTGGGGGGGCTTTTTAAGTGGCGGGTCCCAAACCCAGCGCACAATCAGCTATGCTGGGATGCTTCGCCTTCTCACGTTAGCTCACTCCCGAACGGGTGTTCGGTAGCTACCCAGACAGTGGCGGATTTACACTAAGTGCCAACGGTGCCTGCGCACAGGGCGGCAGATTCTAGAAGGGCGGCAAAACTAGGAGAAGAAAATTGAAAAAACAAAAAATTATACTCGAGGAGCGGCCACCTTAGGGAAAACGCTTATGGAGAAAATAAAAAGCTGATCTCGGATTAGTTTCTAACAGTTAGTGAAAGCTTAGTCATTCATCTGTGCGAGAAATAATTGTAAGAACATAAAAGTTAATTTCTGAACGTTAATTATACGTTCCTAAAAAAAGTGTTTTGGCCCACATTATCCGACAGTGTCGGAAAGTGTGGGAAACCAAACCTTTTATTGAAAAACGTTATGGTTTTAATGTATAAAATAACATTTTTACTTAAATTACGTAAAGTCTCTCGAATGCATTAGTGTGTATGAAAAAATGAAGTATTTCTTTTCACATATTAAAAATAAATATGATTCGAGTGACAAAAACTGTTTTTTTGAGAATTACTTAATCAAACAATGTTGATTCATAATAATTGTTGTAATTAGTAGTTTGTTTGCAATTCCATCTTCAGAAACCTTCGTACACACAGAAATAATCGTTATCTATGGTTATATAATACGTGGCCCACAATACCCGCCAGAGCGATTTTATTTATTGACTTCTTTAGGGCATAAAAATTGATTTTATTCGCAATAACAAAAATACTTCGAAGTTGGAGAGAGTCCGGTTAGCGCAAATGTGGCGCAGGAAAAAATACATCATTCATTCGATTTTGTATATTAAATTGTTAAACTGGACTGTTGGCCTTCTAAAACAAGGTTAGAAAGCAGGTGCATACAGTAAAAGCATTCAAATACTTTTTTATTGACAAATGTTCTTAATAATACAAATATAACCGTATTGATGTTACAAAATATTTTGTCTACTATGGCAAAATCATTGAATATCCGATCTTATTCGAGGAAGATGTAACTGAGAATGCTATAACGAGGCAAGAAGCTAGAGTACTGTGGATTCAACTAGAGAGACTTGAGATAACATTCATGCACATTCTTTGGCATTTTTACTATCACGATTCCACGGGGTTAGTAAAAGATTACAGAAAGTTTAAATAAACATTACTGATGTAGTTAATGACTATCGTGGACTAATAAAAGTAGCAGCAGATACAAGAATATCAGACGACTGTTTCGAGAAAAAGAAGAAAGTTACAAGCTGACGAATCAATAGATAAATACCTTCAATATCATACTAGACAACGTTGATTCAGAATTGAGAAAGAGAAACCAAG
Source organism: Anastrepha ludens (assembly GCF_028408465.1). NCBI lineage: Eukaryota > Metazoa > Arthropoda > Insecta > Diptera > Tephritidae > Anastrepha > Anastrepha ludens. The sequence goes on along the minus strand of NC_071503.1, from coordinate 93,988,667 downwards.
CATATGAAAGGTTATACGAGAAATTTTTAGTGATTACTAATTTTGGAGGTTTGAATTTCAAAGAGCTTGGTGAAAGATCGGAATATTTGAGAAAAGCTTATACTTCAGACTTTGAGATTTCATTCACTGTCGAAATGATTCATTTTCACGCGTACTGTTCTAAACCAAAAATAGAACGTAACTCGCCATCTGACCTTTTGAAACTTCTGCGGACGAACGAATTATACACTGAGTTTCCAAATGTGGAGATAGCATATCGAATATTTAACACATTAGCGTAAACAAACTGCAGCGCAGAACGTTCATTTTCATGTCTGAATAGAGCAAAAAATCATTTGCGTTCAACAATGTCTGAAAACCGCCTGAATAGTCTGGCTCTACTGTGCATTAAGTCTGATTTACTTGAACGCTTGAATTGTGACAATTTAATACACCAGTTTGCAGTACGAAAAGTCAGACGTGTTCGCATTTAAGGTGATGTGTAAAAATTTGATCTCATAAAAGCAATCATTCATTTTTTTTGCTCATCTAATAAATATTGATAATATGTTTAAGTAAGTATGCTGTTATGTAGATTCAATTGGATTCTATTTTTTAAGATGTACTACTATATTTTATGCTATTTATTACATTTTCCTGGCACTTAATTTATAAATAAGCAATAAAAATTTTGCTCAACAATAAAAATTGAAATATATCAAATATTATTCTATAATCTGTTAATTGATGCATAAAACTACCCAAAATTTGTTTTGTTACACCTGTTTATTGTGTAATGACTATTTTTTGTACTATAATACAAACACGCACACACAAATTTAAAAAATTAGGGCGGCATTCTTCATGGTGCACAGGGCGGCATTTTGTGTAAATCCGGCACTGTACCCAGAGGATACGTGGACTTCTACACATGGAACCATCCTCCAGATACCAGATACCAAGATACCAGATCTGAGTCTTACTTTTAGCGAAAGTATGAATCGCTCAAGATGCGCATACTCTTCGTGAATTTTAGGAGTCACTCAAACTCCAGTTCCAGGATACATTCTAGTCTTTTAAAACTAAGAGCACCCAGGTGGCATAGTCTATTTTTCGAGAGAGCCGGACAGTAGAATAGGAATTGGTAATTCCCTGGATAGATTATTTGCTCTGTGGAAAGAAGTATTTAAATTTTTATGTTTGGAGAATTGGGTTGGAACATGAAAATTAGTACAGGCATTGCAAGATAGTGAATTTATTTTGGGCTTAGCATTTCCCCCTGATATAACAAATTATTTAAATGAGTTGAGTTTGAAACACGAAGGAATGTAAAAACTTTAACAAGCTAATCTAACATAATTAATAATTTTCAAACCATTGTATTTTCTTTGCTGAAGTTCGGCCAGTGGATTATACTGCGCGATAGTGATATAATACTTTTATGGAGACCCAGCACAATTTGTAGGTATAGTAAAACTAAGAAAAATGATATAGGAGAAATTCTAATTTCTTGGCCAAAAAACCGTTTTTCAGTAGGTTGATCTGAACAATCACTCCTAACTTCGCCGATTTCCATCCGATTTCTATTTGTTTTTTTTTTTTTATTTTAAAAGAACAAAAACAAGCCTTTTTGACAGTGTGTTCCTAATTTTTTTAAATTGAAAACTGACGAGACTGTAGTTGTAAGTTTTTAGAATTTTTTGTTTTTCTTTCCATATTTTCAACTTTGATATCATTTTTACGATATTATCCGATATTGAGGTTTTTTATAGTACACAACTGTTATAGTAAATTTAATTTTGCGTCGAATGAGCTATATTTGACTGTAATTGAATTAAAATTCATGGAGTTGGGTTAGTTTTAAGATTTAATTTTTTTTTACTAATTTGGTATGTAGGTATAACTGACGCTGAATAGGAATTAGGCCGTGTTTTGATGCGTTATTATAGATACAAAATATTTATTGGAGTATATAGTATATGTACATAAGAGGTACGGTGTGGTACGGTACTGTACTGCACACAACAGAACTGGTTAGAACTTTCGAAAATATCTGAAAAATACTGTTTGAATCAAGACTCTTTGTTGAATCTCTTTTATTTGTATTATTAATACTATAAAGTGCCTGATTATTATTTGCCACTAATATACAGCGTAGTTTATATAACGAAATCCTTTTTCCAAATTTTTGTATGCTGTTATTTTGTCCTTCAGCGTTATAAATTTGCTTCAAAGAATTTCTATCATCAACTTTAGTCGACCAGCGAGATTCTGAAATCTTCCTGCAACATATTCCATTGTTTAAATTGAAACGCAAGCATCGTGGATGATACAATATAATGGGAGCAGATAAGTAAATGCAACTTTTTGATTTTCAGTTTTAAAATTTTGCAGAACAATTGGCTCACGTGAATTGCGGTTTATACTAAAGGTCAAAGGTGGTATACGTGATCTTGCAAAAAAAATCGTTGTGGCCATCAATCACAGTTTCAAACGATGCATTCAATCCGCGAATAAACCGCAGATAAAAGAAAATTGATTGAGATTATTATCACGCAACAGAAATATGAAAAAGCTCCCAAGTGTACCTAAGTTCACACTGTACATTGATTAACAAAAGAAGTTTGTTATTATAATTTAACCTTATTAAAACGTCAAAGTTTTATTGTTTTGCTTCAATTTGTGAAAAAGAAATGTGCAAAAATCGCAATAAGTTTTGTTTCATATGTGGTTTGTTGGTGGATCAAAAGCATCGTTTGAAGTTGCAGAATAATAAAGCTCTGGTTGATGGCTACAACGATCTCTTTATATATATACTGCTTCTGATCGCTGGTATGAACCGGAGTTTGCTTGTACTGAGTGTTCATTGAAATTTAAGAGATATAAATCAGTGCTGCACTGTACTGTATATCTATACTCCAATAAATATTATGTGTTTATAATGACACTTGTTATCATTTTCGAGCTCTCAAGTACGTATATTATCTGATGCCGAGTAACTTTTCCTTAGTATTGAAATTAATTTTGTTTTAACTTAGAAGTTATTAAAATATTTTATATCTTTGATGCAGGGAAAAAGGGAACAAAAACGATGCATAGATTATTGTTTATAATAAAAGGCTTAAAAGTAGTAAAAGAAGGTAGTCAGACTAGAAAGGTGGTGTAAGTTAGTGTTACGTGTCATTTGTTAACCACCAGCAGTTTTTAATGGTAAGGGTGGTTTCGATTTTGTCGCAGCTTGAAATACATGTATCAAAACGTTTGTTATTTGCATTTAGTGTTTTTGATGTGATTATTTTATTGTTCGCTCTTCTGAATATGTGATATATTATTGGCGTGTGGTTTTCGTTTTGTATAAAGCCTTTTTTGTCGAGGTATAAGAAGGATTCGGGAGGTGGAAATCCATTAGAAATATCTAGTGAGAAGTAATCGTCGCTTTCGTAATAAAACGCTCTTATTAATATGTTACGAGTATTGGTATTGTATAGGCAACGCCGGATATGTTTTCTTATTAAATTTATAATATGACAATCAATTCTGGACACTTTCGGCGTGTTATAAAGTTTTGAATTCGAGATGTACTACTGTGGGCAAAAAGTAAGGTGAATTTGGTTGTAAAATGAAAAATCTTTATTTATTCTTGTAAATCAGTTTCATCCCCTTCAAAATAATTCCATCTCGATGAAATCCACTTATGCCAACGATTTTTCCAATCCCCGAAACATGCCAAATAGTCCATTTCCGGTATAGCCATCAGCACCTTCTTCGATTCAGCTTTTATCTCCTCAATCGACTCGAAACGCGCTCCCCGGAGTGGTCTCTTGAGTTTTGGGAATAGCCAGAAGTCACACGGAGCCAAATCAGGCGAATACGGTGGTTGCGGAACGATATGCGTGGAATTTTTGGCGAAATGGTCACGAAGAACGAGTGCAGTGTGAGACGGTGCATTATTGTGATGTAAAAACCAAGAGTTGTTGGCCCATATTTCTGGTCTTTTTAGTCGAATTGCTTCACGTAAACGACGCATAACGCTCAAATAATATTCCTTATTAACAGTTTGGCCAGGTGGAAGGAATTCATAGTGCACCACATCACGAAAATCGAAAAAAACTGTCATCATGACCTTTATTTTTGAACGACTTTGACGTGCTCTTTTCGGGTCTGGCCTCGCCTTTAGCACGATATTCGCTTGATTGGTCGGTTGTTTCAGGGTCGTAAGCATAAATCCAAGTCTCATCTCAAGCATTGTTTCACACACATCAACGCGACGACTTTTTTCCAAGAAATTGAGAGTTTTCGGTACCAAACGAGATTTGACTTTTCGTAGGCCCAAACGGTCTTTCAAAATGGTTTTCACAGATCCTTCTGATATTCCGATCATATCAATAAGGTCTTTAACAGTTAACCGACGATTTTTGAGCATTAACTCCTTCACTTTATTGACGTGTTGGTCATCTGTTGACATCGATGGTCGTCCGGAGCGCTCCAAGTCATCAACACGTTCTCGACCCTCTTTGAAGTCTTTGTACCACTTATAATCATTTTTCTGCGACATGGTCGAATCACCAAATGCCTTCTGCAACATGCTAAACGTTTCTGCAGCCGAACAAAATTTGATAGCACTTCTCCCCTCAATCAAATCAGACATTGTAAAAATCGAAAAATGCACTCTTGGTCGTTTGGTAAACACAAGCGTAAATATATTACTGATAATGACATTCACATGAAAGTTGGCCCAGATGTTATTAACAGGCTGTCAACTCATGAAAAAAATAACTAGGGCGAGATTTTAATCTCGCGAAGTTTGACACATGTATATTTGGTATAGTTACTATTTTTTGATCTGTATAAGGAAGTACATGATCGTAGTATTCTTCTTCAAAGCTTGCTGCAAAATCTTCAACAATATTGTATTTCAGTTGCAGATTTCTGTTAATATCCTCTATTGTTCTGTCTGGATGGTAAATGACTATATCATTAGCAAAGGATATGTCTATTTTATGCAGCAAGTCAAGTATAAAGAGATTGAAAAGAACTGGGGCATTTACTGTCCCTTGTTGCAAACCATTTGCTCCAGTTAATTTCGGAGGTCAAAAGGTTACTTGCATGTATAGTTGAGTGTCTATATTTAAAACCAAATTGTTTAGAATTCACTAAGTTTTTGGTTTTAGTGACCCTATTTATATTTATGTTGATTACGAGCTCAAAAACTTTACTAATGTTTGGTAACAACCTAATTGGTCGGAGATTTTTCAAACAGTTTTTGTCCTTCTCTTCTTTTGGTATAACGATCAGTTTAGTTGTTTTCCAAATAGGAGGAAAATAGGCATTATTCATCATGTTGTTGAATAGTGTGCAATATTCTGAAATTAGTTCTTGGGACAAGTTTTTTAGAATGATGTTAGGTATTTGGTCTAAGCCTGAGGACAGTTTACTTTTAAGATTGGAAAACAAAGGGTGATTTTTTAAGAGCTATAGGAAAGTCTTTCAAAAAAAAACACACGTAAAATTCAGAAAAATGCATGAAATTTTTATTTAAATCGATAGTACAGTCCATATAATTTAATGTTTGAAGATTATTTCATGCAAATGTTGACCGCGACTGCGGTTCAAGTGGTCTATCCGCTTAGTCCAATTTTGGCATATTCTTTCCAATATTTCGGCCGGTATCTCACATATAAATGATTTAATGTTGTCTTGCAATGCGTTAATTGAAGCAGGCTTGTCTGAATAGACATGAGCTTTAACATAACCCCACAAAAAATAATCTAAAGGCGTTATATCGCACGATCTGCGTGGCCAATTGACAGGTCCCGAACGTGAAATAAAATGTTCACCGAAATGCTCACCTCTCAACAAGTCCATTGTTACGCGTGCTGTGTGGCATGTGGCACCGTCTTGCTGAAACCACAGTTCATGCATGTCAAGCTCTTGCATTTTGGGCAAAAAAAAGTTGGATATCATTGCACGGTAGCGCTCACCATTCACAGTTACGTTACGATTCGCAGCATCTTTGAAGAAGTACGGTCCAATGATACCTCCAGCCCATAAACCGCACCAAACTGTGACTTTTCTGGATACATTGGTTCTGGATACATTGTTGGTGTAACGGTGATATTATTTGATGTATCACCAGTTTTTATTTGTTCACTTATTTCGTTGCTTAGATTGTTGCAAGTACTGCTCAAATTTTTCTATCACTTCATTACACTCTTCTAGTTCATTGTCTAGAATAGCATAGTAATTGTTTTTGCTTTGTTCTGACATTGTGTCCTCTATCACGTTGTCATTTTTCTCTTTGTCTATTTAAGTCACTGCTTGCAGAGTTTTTAGCATTTTTAAATGCAAACTCAAGCGCATTGCGCTCACACATCATTTATAAATCCACTGATGAATGGCATCTAGCACTCCCGAAAACAAATTAATCGAATTAATCCTATGCTTAGAAATTCGCACAGGCTAATTGAATATTTTTCTCAGCAGTTGACCGTGAGACCGCATTCGGCAAACTCCACACTTGTTATCATTTTCATGCTTCGAACGCACCCTTATTCCCATTTAGCGTCAGCTATACGTACATACAAAATTAGTAAAAAAAAATAAAGTCTTAAGACTCACACAACTCTATGAATTTTCATCCAATTACAATAAAATATAGCTCATTCGCCGCAAATTAAATTTCCTATAATAATGGTGTATTAAAAAATCCTGAATATCGGATAATATCGTAAAAATGATGTCAAAGTTAAAAAAATGGAGAAACAAGCGAAAAATTCCAAAAACTTACAATTACAGTCTCGTCAGTTTTCAATTTTAAAGAATTATGAACACACTGGCATGTTTTTGTTCTTTCGAACTAAAAAAAAATTAGAAATCGGATGGAAATTGGCGAAGTTAGGAGTGATTGTTCACATCAACCTACTGAAAATCGTTTTTTGGCCATAAAATGAGATTTTGGGGGTGTATTGGAAAATTCTCCTATACCATTTTTTTTTAGTTTTTCTATACCTACAAGTTATGCTAGGTCTCCATAAAAGTATATTTCGTTTTTGTTTTTTGTTACACAGTGTTATTAAAATTTCCCAAGAACCGATCTTATTACTGTAGAGACAGAGATCCCTACAAAAAGGATCATCATGCCAAACTATTAGAACATTTTTGATTTTGAGGACAGATTTAATGACATTAAGAAAATCCAGAATTGTATTGATCTCTCTAAAAACCTTTTAATTGTTATATGTTCAAGTATGTTTCTGAAATTCAAGTAGAAATAATAATCCTACAAAGCAAGACACATTTCTATGATGAAAGCGGTATATTTGAGTGCAGCAGAAATTTAGATAACAGTGAGTTAAGGATACAACTCAAAGAATTTTCTTTTAAGATATTATCTCCTTCTTCTTAATTGGCCCAATAACCGCTTACGCGATTTTGGCCGAGTTTAAAAAAGCGCGCCAGTCGTTTCTTTCTCGAGTTAGCCGGGTCCAATTGGACACATCAGATGAAGCCAAGTTCTTCTCCACCTGATCTTTCCAACCCAGAGGAGGTCTTCATATTCCTCTGCTACCACCAGCTGGTACCGCATCGAGTATTTTTAAGGCTGGAGCGTTTATTTCGAACGACGACTTTTTTGAATTTTGTCAATTGCCACAAATTTTGACAAGCTTCTGTGCCATACGATAGGATGGGCGCCGAGAGAGGACTTTACATTTGCCTACTTAGTCCAAAGTAGCACTTGTTGGCAAGAGAGATTGTCCGTTAGATTTCAAGGCTAAACTTATTATCCAATACATGTTAATGCTAATGCTAATTCCTAAATAAACGAAGTCTTTTACAACCTCGAAACATTCCCATGGCAGCCGGTTCTACGTTACCGGAATAACTCGGGTTTTTTTCCGACCAAGGGCTGCCGGCCCAGTAAACTAGCCCTGTCTAGTGCGCCTCAACGGCACAACCTGTTCCGTTTGTTATACCAGAGTTCTTCGGAACCTGATAACAGTCACTTGCAATGGCTGGTGGCTGTTTCTGAGGTGCGCTGGTCTGTTCATCACGCGACTACGGAGTAGACACGCGACTAGGTTATCCCCTGCTGCAGAGTTCCGCACCCGCAGCCGCTCCTCGTAGAGCGGCCACCCGTCAATACCAGGCCACAACAAGCTCGCGGCCCTCACACCCCCTGGTTCCAATATATTCTTGAGTAGCTTCAAGCTCCTCCAACTGAACTGTAACGGACTCATGAGAAAAATAGACGAGATAGTCGACTTCATGAGCCGTCATAGAATCAAGATAACTGCGGTCCAAGAGCCAAACTACATACTAGCTCCTCCCTGATCACCAAGGTGCACAGACATGATCGCGAGCGAGACAAGGGTGGGGGCCTAGCGTTCAGAGTCCACCATACAGAGCAGTATTGTCTCGTCGAGGACGGCATCGACCGCAGGGGCAGCCCCTTAGAATGTTAAGGTATAGCTGTCCGGTCAACCGATGCTGAGCTCGAAGTTTTTAATATATATATACCCCCTGTCACCTGCTGCCCGGCATGATAGCACCTTGATATAGATGCGCTCATCAGGGGTGAAAACCGATTGGCTGTAGGTGCATCACGATCTTTGGCATTCAAGCCTGCCAAACGATCGTAGGGGACAACTACTGGCAGAGTAGATAGATGACTCGACATTCAGCACTGTAAACGACGACGCTCCCTCCAGGGGAAAGGGCAATTGCAGCAGCTCGCCTGACATCGCTTGCATCAGACCACTTGCCCATTATCAATTACCAATTTCCCAGCTGAATCAGCTATTCTGGCAAACGAGCGTGACCATCTACACCACACCAATCACAGGGATCCTCGCATAAAAGATCTCAATTTGGAGATCTGGCAACTTGTCACCCATCATAAGCTGACAAAATCGGAAGAGTATTTGAAAACCTTTAACTTCATCTTTGGTGTGAGTAGGCTCTGGTCCACCGTAAGGTCCCTGTCGAACCCGACGAAGCACAACGACAAGGTGGATATCACCTTCAACGGTTGCACTTCGTCGAACTCAAAGAGATGCGCGTGCTGTTTTAGCCGGCAATTCATATTGCACCTTCAGAACGATAGATCCAAGCGTCGCGCCCCCAGACGGCTGCACAAAGTGACGAACAGCAGTGCGCCACTTGTTTTCTCTAGAGAGGTTCAGGGACCCATCAACCGTATGAAATCTTCTAAAGCCATTGGCCCTGACGGACTAAAGATGATGATGTTCAAAAAGCTGGGTGTAGAATACCTCACAAGGCTCTTCAATAAGTCTGTGCCACTCTCATTATTTCTGATAAGTGGAAATCAGGGAGAGTGGCCCCATTACTGAAACCTGGGTAACCCGCCAACCAAGGGGACTCTTATCGTCCGTTTCCATTCGAAATTAGTGAAGACTCTTGAAGCTCTTCTACTCCCACTCAACACGAAACATATGACCCCAACCTCACACCAACATGACTTCCGAAGAGTACACAGCACCACCACAGCTCTCTCCGTCATAAACACCTAGATAAACCGCGGGCTTTACCAAAACCGCCCCTGCGGCAGGACTGTCCTAGTAGTATTGGACCTAAAAAATGCTTTCGATACAGTCAGTCATGTCATGCTACTAGATAATATCTTGCAGTCGATACTCCCGTCAGAGCTGAAGAGGTGGTCGTCTTCTGATGTCCTCAATACAACATCTACATGACGAGGCCCCAAAGCTACCTGGGAATTACCATAATAAACTGCTCAGCAAGCAGTTTCTGCTAGTGGGCTACCGCATGTTTCACCCATGCAGACATCTGCTGGAGCCTGAGCCACCTCGCAGGCATGTCAGGAAACACCTTCTTAATTGAGCGGAGGAAATCCAGGACAAAACAGACCGACATTTACTAGATTGGACATTGCACAGACAGAAAATCCACGACATTCATCGGGAGACTATTATCACCTTCTTAAGCTCCCGACCCCAGAATGCCGAAATCGGAGTCCAACCACAGCCCAATTGCAGACGAAGAGCTCCAATTTCCCCCGAGAGTCCTGCGTTACCTTGGAACAACTATGTTCTGGATACTGTAACAGGTGAAATTCCTACTTATCCGTACGACACTAAACACCTTTTCACATGCTCCATCAAACGCAATCATCTAACACGTGCTAAACGGTCGTGCGAAGTAGTCGTTGTGTTTTCGACTCCGCGAATTTTGTAAAATTAATGTTGTAATAGGTGAAAAAATATCGCAATAATAAAAACAAACCGTTAAAATAACAGTCGGGTGCGAAATTAGGAAACAATTTTTAAGATACCTGAAAACCCTAGAATACGAGTATGATACAATGATAAACCCATAAATTATGGTAGTTGCCAAACGATGGGTTGAAAGTGTTACAAATACAACTTGTGTTAAAGAGAATTAAAAAAAGGGTGAAGAAAAGGGATCGAAATTCTTGAAAAGAATAATAAAAACTACAACAGCAGGGAGTGAATTTGTAGGCGTGTGAAACTGCAAACGAATACCAGTACATAACAAGCATTTAAAATTGCGACATTTATTTTTAGTGGAAAATTAACGTTGATAAACAAAACAAAAGCAAACTGTAAAGAAAAAATTTACTATAAACAATACTCCGCTATCGCGAGTGTATCGACCCTACGAAAAGAGTGTTACCATACGGCCTATACCGACGTGAAATGGGTTCTCCACCACAGGGTGGTGGGCTCAATCATTCCAACACAAACAGGGAAGTGCGTAATAAAGACCTAATGCAAAAAATTGTCGAATTAGAAAAATTATGCTCTGCTCTGCAAAATGAAATATCCCATCTTAAATTAGTAAACGGCAAACTTAAATCTGCTGCTGATAATAAAACTGATGTAAACATCACAAAAAAAACATGTTTTGAAGTTTATGAAACTGATGAAGAAGAGCTTGCTAGAGAAACCGACTGGATCCTAAAGAAAAAAAGGCCATCCAAAAAGCGTAAAGCTGAATCTTCTCCTGAAGTTGTAACACCATTAAAATCTACAAATAGTGTTAATGATTTAACAAAACCAACAAAAACGGAACAAGTAAGTAAAATACCTCGTTCTTCTCCCATAATTATCAATGGTAATAATGATTTTAAAAAACTTCATAGTCAGCTTGTTACTACAATAAAAAATAAGTTCTTCATTAAACTTTTAAACAACGATGCATGCAAAGTAATAACGTTCGATTCGTATGACTATCGGTCTGTAACAAAATTATTGTCAAATGAAAATATTCCTTGGCACATCTATGAGAATAAGCAAAACAGATCTTTCAAGGTAATAGTTATAAATCTTCACCATTCCTGCGACATCGGTTTAATAATGAATGCCTTAAAATCACAAGGGCTAAATGCTTTAAGCGCCATAAACAAACTCAAGTGGAAAACAAAGGAACCACTTGAAATGTTTCTCATCACTTTCGATCCGTCTGAAGATGTGAAAAAAAATTTACGGAATTAAAAATATATTGAACACCATAGTAAAAGTTGAACCTGTCAAATCTACAAATCTGATACCGCAGTGCAAAAAATGCCAATCTTTTGGCCATACTGAAAACTTTTGCGGGAAACCCTCACTATGCGTCAAGTGCAGGGAAGTATGCCACCATTGATTGCAAAAAAACTGAACTAGAAAGCCCAAAGTGTTGTACTCGTAACTGCGGAGAGTCCCACCCTGCAAATTACAGAGGCTGCATAGTGGCGAAAGAACTCCAAAAGATTAGAACGAAAAAGCGATCCCAAAATTCAAAACCAGTAAACAGTGCAAACAAACAACACACAATCACAAAACGTGCTACAACCACTACAAGTCTTACAAATAATCCGACAAAAATCCCTATAATAAATAAACCGGCTAGATACGCACAAATTACCAAAAATTTATTATCGAACGATATTAAGCAATTAAATGAACGAGCTATATTAAGCAAATTAAATGAACAAGGCCAAATCTTCAAATCAATTGAAAAACGCTTGTGTGCCCTTGAACAAAACATGCAATTTTTTGACTATGAATAAAACACTAAAAATAATATTATGGAATGCCAACGGTCTAGCCAAACACCAAATAGAGCTAGAAGTTCTGTTAAACAACGACGAAATTGACGTCTGTCTAATAGCTGAAACACACTTCACAAGAAATTCATATTTGAATTTTAAGCATTATTCCCTATACCACACTATTCACCTCAACAATTGTGCCGTTCTCATAAAAAATAATATAACTCACCACTTGGAAGACCAACTCAGCGCCGAGGAATTTCAAACAACTTCCGTTTCTGTCAAGGCCTTCGAGCAGCAAATATTACTAACAGCTTCATACAGCCCACCCAGACACCTAGTAAAATCTGAAGATTATGTAACTCTCATCGAAAGATACAAAGGACGTTTTATTATAGGAGGCGATTTCAACGCTAAGCACATACATTGGAGGTCTAGGCTTACAACGACAAAAGAGCGCGAAATGTTTAAAGCCATAAGACAAAGAGGTTTCGAAATAATTTCAACTGGCAAACCAACATATTGGCCTTCAGACACCCACAAAGTACTTGATTTGATTGACTTTTTTGTCTTCAAAAATATTCCCGCAAACTATCTTTCTATTTCCGAGGGCTTCGATCTGAACTCTGACCACTCACCGATCATTTTAGAAATATCAGGAAATGCGGTACTAAATAAAACGTCTCCTCGTCTATTTAATAACATCACCGACTGGCAGTACTTTCAACTGCAATTACAAGCTGTAGTGGTAGACACCGGCCGTATCGTGACCATTGATGATCTTGATGATACCGTGCTTCAATTCACGCAAATAATTCAAAATGCAGCATGGAATAGTACGCCCCGGCAAGATGTCATATCAAATAAGAAAAAATACCCATCATATAATATATCAAGTTGCTGATAAATAAAAAACGAAAACTTAGACGTCGTTGGCAGCAAACCAGATATCCTGAGGACAAATTGAAACTCAACCAAAAAAACAAAATAACTATACTTCAAATTCAGACATTCAAAAGTGATAATTTCAATCGATTTCTTAAAAGCCTCGCATCTGATAAATGCACAGACTACTCCTTATGGAAGGCAGTCATTTAATCGACCGATAAAACACATATCACCCATCAAAATAAACGACACCCAATGGGCAAAAACCAATGAGCAAAAAGCAAATTTATTTGCAGAGAGTCTTTGTAAAACCTTCTATGCCAATGATGGACCTGAATATATTGATATCTCGTCAAATTGGATTGAAAGCGATGTCAGCATTGAACCAGTTAGTAACGAAGAAGTAATGAGCGAAATTTTCAAAATGAAAACCAAAAAACGCCTGTACCTCACCTGTACCTCTTGTATATGCATGACTTACCGGTTCACGGGCAACACGTTAACGCAACCTTTGCAGATGACACGGCTATCCTAGCAGTTGGAGCAGTAATTGAGACTACAACGACGAGATTGCAATCAGCGGTGAGTTCTATTGCAACATGGGCAAAAAAATGGCCTGAAAAAAAAAATTAACAAGCCAGTCTACATAAAAAGCGTAAATATTCCGACCGTCAACGAGGCAAAATATCTTGGAATAACCCTTGATGCTTAACTGCGTTGGAAGGCGCATGTCAAGAAAAAGCGTGAAGAGCTGGAATTAAAAACAAAAAAACCTTCTTTATCTTATTGGTAGACACTCTATTCTGTCAACGAACAACAAACTACTGCTATATAATCAAATTCTTAAACCGGTCTGGTCGTATGGCATTCAGCTATGGGGATGCTTAAGCGAATCTTGCATGACTATTATCCAACGATTCCAAAACAAAATGTTGCGCTACATCGTCAATGCTCCATACTATGTGAGAAATCTCGACCTCCATCGTGATCTTGGTATGCTACTCGTCACTGATGTGGCGAAAAAGTATGCCATGGCTAACAGACAACGTTTAAGTACACATGTCAACGCTGAAGCATTGGCTTTGCTTCAGCCAAATACTTATCATCGGCGGCTCAAGCGTGAAACAGTTTTAGACCAGATGGGCACCCAGTAGCAGCTGTACCTTACATATTTATACATTCATAATGAATATATTAATATTGAGGCATCTTAGTTTTTAATTTTTTAATATATGTATATGTTAAAAAAAAATTGCTCGTTAGTATCTTTATTTAGTTGTACTACTTGTAATTTCTAAACGGTATTCTGTTTATACTTTAAGATGCGTTAAAAAAAAAAAAAAATCTAGCACCCCTCTCCCTCTGGACCCAACCGGTCAAAACAGCAAGTTTCCTGGGCCTACGAAGATGGGCTAGACGTAGACGACTGCTACAACAACAACAACCTCGAAATCATAACTGTCAATAGTGACGTGGGTGCCGATACGCGTGTTTGATGACAGGAGATTTTTCCATTTATCCTCGTTCACCACCGGACATATTCGCTTTGCTTCTTTATCCAGTTTGGAACAAGAAAAACTAACAGCATGGGTGCAATATCAGCGACATATGCCAACAATTGTATGCTCTTATAAAAAAGTGTGCCTGGACGATTAAATTCTGCGGCTCGCACAGTCTTTTCCAACATCAGGTTAAAGAAGTCACATGACGGAGAGTCACCCTGTCAGAAATCTCGCTTGGTATCAAACGGCTCAGATAGGTACTTCCCAATTCTGATAGTGCTGCTGGTATTAAGCAACGTCATTTTGAATAGCCGTATTAGTTTTGCGGGGAATTCAGACGCGGCTTATAGGTAGCTCCTTTTTGTACTGTCGAATGCAGCTTTGAAGTCGACGAAATGATGGTGTGCATCGATTCTCCTTTCATGGGTTATTTCTAGGACTTGGCGTATTGCGAATATCTGGTCGATGGTGGGCTTTCCAGGTCTTAAGCCACACTGATAAGGTCCAACCAGTTGGTTGATAGTGTGTTTTAGCCTTTCACACAAATCGGGGCAACGGGATCTTCACATTCTCTGTGACATGCGCAGTTGTCACTATTTAACAGGTTCGAGAAGTGTTCCCTCCATAATTTAAGTGTTCTCTGAATGTCAGTCATCAGATCGCCGTTTTTGTTCTTACAGGAAAACGCCTCAGTCTTGAAACTGTGTTTAAGCCGCCGCACTTTCTGGTAGAATTTTCGGACGTTGTTCCTATTGCCAGCATCTAGAACTCCTCGCACTCATGTATTTCGGCCTTTCGTTTTTGCTTTCAGATAAAATGTCTCTCTTCCTGTTTTAGCTTTCGGTAGCGATCCATGGCTCGTGTTGTGCCTCTTCGCAGTGTGTCTCTACAGGCAGCATCTTTTATTTCTGCGGCAGCATGACATTCCTCGTCGTAACAATAGTTTTTTCGAGCTCACCGAAACCCGATTTCTTCTTCGGCGGAGGTACGTAAATAACGAGAAATGTTGCGCCATTGCTCGTGCATTCCGGAATGTTGGGCAGTACTCACTGAGAGCAAGAGTGAAAGTCGAGTGGCGAATCTTCTTCAAGGCAGTCTGTCCTTGGTATATTTTCTTATGCGGGAATCTAGTGCTGCACACTACCATGTTTCGAGCCCCATCGAAGTCGATCAGCCTCTGCCCGATACCGGATGTTTCGTTGTGTAGGCTGAATTTTCCAACTTTGGGACCTTTTGCTTTAAGATATTGTGTTATCACAAAAACAAATTTTTTCGGATTTAAAATTCATTTGTTCGAATCAAATAAATAAATTAAATACAAGCTACGTTTTGAATTTTACGGTTTCTTTTTCGCCAATTAAATTTTTTTTTAATACAAAAAAAAATTCCTTCATGAGCGAAGTCGCAAATGGCCATGATTTCTTTAAATGCGCTGGCGCTGAATAGTTTCAAATATTATATACCTACTACAACAAAAACAAATTCATTCAAACAAATTAAAATTCAACTTACGAGGTGTATTCAAAAAATAAGGTGAAGATTTCAAATTTAGATTTTCTGCTATCGAAAAAATTGGATCAAAGAAGTGGCATCAACTTTTGTGTAATAAATCGAATTAAGTGCTCCAAAGGCACTTGAAATGTTGACTGTTGCATACGGTGAGAGTACTCTGAGTCAAAAAAATGTTTACTGCTGATACAAGCTTTTCACAGAAGGTCGAAAAGATGTGAATGACGACGCTCGCTCTGGACGCCCCAGCACATCCACAACCGATAAAAATGTTGAGAAAGTGAAGAAAATTCGGCATAATGAATTGACGAATCACAATTAGAGAAGCTGCTGAAAATGTCGGCATAACGGTTGGCTCATACTATGTAATCTTCTCGGAAATTTTGGGCATGAAGCGTGGGGCAACGAAGTTCGTTCCAAAATTGTTAAATTTTGACAAAATCAACGTCGCATGAGCATCGCTCAGGAATTATTAAATGACGTTAACGATGATCCAGATTTGCCTAAAAGGGTTATAACTGGTGACGAATCACGGGTATATGGTTATGATATCGAAACCAAAGCCCAATTGTCGCAATGGAAGAGTTCAGGAGATCCAAGAGTTGATAGCAGAAAATCGCGGAACACGCAAAACACTTGTCTCATTTATGCCTCTCACAAACAAACTAAACATTATATATTGCTAAAACCGCGAACATATTCGAGACGAGTGTACCAATATAAAAAATAATAACAATCGAAAGTCGAATGTACGTAGCCCACGAAATTTCAAGCCTTCACCTTATTTTTGAACATACCTGGTATGTTCGTCATTACGGTCGGCCAGATCTATTTATTACTTTTACTTGTAATCCAAAATGGATAGAAATTTTTCAATTGCTGCTTCCCGAACAAACATCAAGTGATCGGCCCCCTCTGAGAACTCAGAACAGAATCAAATACGTGTCAGTTCCCGAAATCCCGATCTTGAGTTGAATGAAAAGACACATAATAGGGCTTTACTCTCGAACAAAGACATGTTTCACCCCCTGTGCAGTAGTTTATTAGTCAGGTTAGGAATGCCAGCGCCAAATCGTGGAAGAAATTACGCTTTTAATCAAGAATTGGAACGGGTATGTGAATTAGATCACCAGAAATTAGATTCAGTAGTTCAAACGAATGTACCCTGTTGAATCCAAAACAAAAGGAAGTTTATGATACATTAATGAAGTTAATTGATGATGTAAATGGTGGTTTATATTTCCTGGATGCCCCTGGTGGAACTGGTAAGACATTCCTCATGCCAGTAGTTTTAGCCACTGTTCGTGCGAGATCTAACATTGCGGCTGCAGTTGCTTCTTTTGGAATAGCAGCCACATTGTTAAGAGGATGCCGTACGGCTCATTCAGCATTAAAATTGCCGATAAATCTTCAAACTATCGAAGAACCAACATGCAATATTGCAAAGAATTCCGAAATGGCCAAAGTTTTATCAGCATCGCAAATCATCATTTTGACCGAATGCACAATGGCGCATGAACGTGCATTAGAAGCATTTAACTGAACATTGAAAGATCTACGCAATGATTCGCGATGTTTTGGAGGCGGAATGATTTTACTGTCCGGCGATGTCCGCCAAACACTGCCAGTAATTTCAAGATCAATGACTGCCGACGAAATAAACGCTTGCCCCAAATCATAGGATCTATGGCGCTATGTGAAGAAACCTCAGCTGACAGCAAACATGAGTTGTTGCACTGCTTATTGATACATCTGCTGCTAATTATCGGCAATGGTCGAGAACTTGTCGACGAATCGAGCGGATTGACTTCATTTCTTCAGGATTTCTGTAACTTTGTCTCATCGAAAGACGAACTTATCAACAAAGTATTCCCAAACATCAAAACTACAATAACTACAAAAATAATGAATGGTTGAGTGAGCGAGCATATTTAGCGGCTAAGAATAAAGATGTAGATAATATACATAATACTTATACAAGAACCATGGGTATGTCACAAGCGTATCTGTGGTCTAAGTGCTATGTCGTGGGGACAAATACTTCATTGTGAAGGGAATGTGAGACCGCGAGCATGTATTATCATGCCGAGGTTGATCGAACACACGATGTTAAAAGAGCTATGCTCCGGAGATATCGTTGCTGCAAAAATAAAGTACTTGAAAAGTGGGAACAGTGTCGAAGCTATCATAGTTTCGGCCTACCTACCCTACGACTCTTTACAACCACCTCCTTCGAGGGAGCTAAGAGAAGTGGTCGAGTACGCAGAATCCAATAATCTGGGGCTAATAGTGGGCTGTGACGCAAATTCACAGAACATTGTGTGGGGAAGCAGCAAATGCAACCCCAGAGGTCTCAAGTTACTGGATTTTATCCTGTCATCCGATTTGGTCATCCAAAACACTGGTAACAAACCAACTTTTGTGACCAGAAGGAGACAAGAGGTGATTGATTTAACACTTACCAATAGGTCAGTTGGAAATCAAATCAACCGATGGCGAGTTTTGGAAGAGGACTCTCTTTCTGATCATCGTCTTATCGAATTCCGACTGGGAATTGACACAATATCAATACCTTCCGGTAGGAATCCTCGAAATGTGGACTGGGACAGGTATGGTGAGCTTGTAACAGAGCGATTACCAAACCTGGAAAAACTCAAATCAGTAGAAATGATTGAAGATGCTACTAAGAAATTAGAAGGTACTTTAGAAGGTAATTTAAAGCGGTTCCTTGGTGGAACCCTGAACTGTCGAAGCTCCGTGTACGGTCCAGGAAACTTCTTAATAAGGCCTTGAAGACCAAAACAGAAGAGGACTGGGCCAATCATCGACTTACACAGAGAGAATATAAGAAAAAAGTACGGCAGCCAAACTTGAATCCTATAGAAATTTCTGCAGTAACGTCGAAGAAATGAGGGAAACAGCGAGACTTTGTAAGGTCCTTCATTTAGACCGCTCAATAAGGCTGGATTCCATTCGAAAACCTGATGGTTCATACACCATTTCCAAATCGGAAACGTTTAATGCTCTACTCGAAAACCATTTTCCGGGTAGTAGAACTCTCTCTGAAGCTGAGAGTGGCATGAACAATGACGGTGGCAACGGTGGAACCTCTAGGTACAGCTGGTATATTGCTAGTCGGATAGTGACAAGGGAATCGATAAGGTTTTCCTTATCTTCCTTTGAGAACTTTAAGTCCCCTGGACCTGACGGAATATATCCAGTAATGCTTAAAAAAGGAGGAGACAGGCTGATTGAGGCCCTGAAAAGGATCTTCACAGCCTGTCTTGCATTTGGCTATATACCATCCCAATGGCGACGCGTAAGAGTAGTATTTATTCCAAAACCAGGAAAAGATGACTATTCCCTAGCAAAAAGTTTTAGACCAATCAGTTTGACATCGTTCATGTTGAAAAGTCTGGAACGAGTGGTGGGGAAACATATTCGAGTAGGGGTATTGCCGAGAAGTCCACTTAGTAGAAATCAACACGCTCACCAGAGTGGAAAATCATGTGAATCAGCCTTACACGATCTTGTTAGCAAGATTGAAGCTGGGCTGGAAGCTGACGAATACACAATGGGCGTGTTCGTGGACATTGAGGGGGCTTTTGATAATGCCACTTGCGGCTCGATATGTTCTTCTGCCGAACGACACGGAGTTTATCAAGCCATTATAAAATGGATATACTCCATGCTCTCTGAGAGGCTGTTAACCGCTGGTGGGAGCGACGACGAGCAAATCACAGTCAGGGCCAAGCAAGGATGTCCCCAAGGGGGTGTTCTTTCTCCGCTGCTGTGGTGCTTCGTCGTAGACTCCCTATTAGTGGAGATGCAGGAACTCGGCTTTCACGTCCAAGCATATGCGGACGACGTCTGTGCGCTAACATCGGATAAATCCTTAAGGAGGCTTTGCACGAAAGTGCAGAGTATCCTTGACAAAATCGATGATTGGTGCATGAGACAAGGTCTTTCCGTTAATCCGAACAAAACAACCATAGTCTTGTTTACGAGAAAACGGAAATTGGATGGACTCAGTCTTCCAACACTGAAAGGTGTGACACTTGGTCTTTCCAACGAAGTTAAATATCTAGGAGTAATCTTGGATAAGAAGCTGACCTGGGAGACACACGTTTCACTGAAGGTGAAGATTTTTCAGCAATGCCGTAGAGCCTTTGGCAAAACTTGGGGTCTGAAACCTGCTGTGGTCCTATGGATATACACGGCACTTATCAGACCAATCATCACTTACGCTTCTGTGGTCTGGTGGCGACGGAGCATGGTTAAGTCCACAATCCGGGAACTATACAGGCTGCAAAGAAGTGTATGTTTATGCATCACGGGTGCCATGAGTACAACCTCTGGTGATGCCCTAAATGCTATGCTTAATCTGCTCCCCCTGGATCTTAAGATACAACAGGAAGCAATTAAAGCAATGTGTAGACTCCATAAATATGGTTTCTGGCACGAAGATGGAACTTCGGGACACAGAGAAATCTTTAAGTTGCTGTCGGAGCAGTATCCACTGTTTTTGGCACCTAAAGATGACCTGATACCCACAGTTTCGTTCGGAAGGAAATTTGATGTCAGATTTCCATTGCGTGAGCAATGGAGCAATCCAGAATGCATGCAGGGAGGTTTGACGGATATTTTCTTTACCGATGGGTCCAAGACTGAAATAGGGTCTGGAGCCGGATGGTACTTAAACGATAGTAATAAGTATCACTATGCTATGGGGGGAATGGCAACTGCTTTCCAAACAGAAGTTTTTGCCATCCTAAAAGTAGCCGAATGGATAATCGAGAGGAGATGGAGCGGGAAACAGATTGGAGTCTTCAGTGACAGTCAGGCTGCATTGAAGGCCCTGGAGAACGCGAAGCAAACCTCGAAGATTGTTCAAGAATGTAAGAAGAAGCTTAATTCTGTCGCAAGATAAAACAGGCTTGTACTTATATGGGTTCCGGGACACTCCGGTGTTCAAGGAAGCGAAATTGCCGACGAATTGGCCAACCGTGGATCAGCGGTGCCCCCACAGGGGCCAGAGCCAATAATCGGAATCAGTCCCGCAGGAATCAAGAATTGGATCAACGATTATGTAGACAATCTACATAAAGAGCGATGGTCCGGTTTAGAACGCTGCAGAACTGCAAAGTGTTTTGTGACAAGTCCGAACAGAAAACTGTCAAACTTTTTACTAAAACTTAGAAGGAAAGACATTCGGTTGATGGTCGGCATCATTACAGGACACAACCCATGGGGTCAGCATATGACCACCATAGGAATCATCGAGGACCCGGTATGCCTGTCATGCTTGGAGGAGGCGGATAGCACTGAGCACTTTCTCAGTGAGTGTCCTGCCTTTGCTAGAGCGCGAATACGGGTATTGGGTTCCGATGTCATGGGAATGAGTAATATTCGTTCTCTAAAACTGGAGGATATTTACAGATTTGCCAAAGAATCTGGAAAATTCTCACAGGACTAACTATCTCTATCTCTGTCTCTATTCTTTCCTATCTCTTTCTCTGATACTTTTCTCCCTCCCTCCTTGACTATCTACCCCCTTTCCAGAGCTTTAAATACAATGGGCTTTTTATCCTGAGTGTTTTAGGAGCCACCAAATCTCCTGGTGCTCCTTGGCTCGACCTCTTCAAATTCAAATTCAAGATGTAGATGACTTAAACTACATAATTTAGAGTAAAACCATGAAACATAATTTAGAATAAAACCAGAACAATGCACTCATAAAAATCTATTGACTGTGTAACTAATGGAGATAAACCCACCAACTATCCAACTGTATTTGTAAACTGCTTAGATGTGCTTGGCTTACCACCGCACAATTGACGCCTAAAGGTTGGCTCCGTAGTAATCATCCTTGGAAACATAAACCAACCAAAACTGTGCAACGTCACGCGTTTGGTGGTAAGTAAATTGATGAACAATGTGGTTTACGCAACGATTGTTTTTTTGTTTTTTATATATTTTATTTATTTATATCAATGTACAAAGTAAGACACTAAGGTCTTTTAATAGTACTTCAAGATTAGTATATTCTCGTACAACTAGAATGAATTTTAACATGAAAGTTACTTAGTCTAAATTCTAGTGGATAAATCATTCCAATTTATGCAGCTTAACTATAATAGTAAGAAGAAGATAAGGCTTTGGCAATAGAAAAAGAAAAGAGGAAATTAGAAAAGAAAAAACAAAAGTAGTTATTAGAAAATATGGAGACCAATTTATTGCCCTAATTTAATACATCAAACACTTTTAAAGTAATTATAGACTTGTGCCCTGTAGTTAAATCTATTCACAGTTACATATAGGTAAGACATATGACTTTAACGCATTCAAACGTAAAGAGTTTTCATTATCCCAAACAGAAATAGCAGACAAATCACTGTTTATTTTGAAACATAGATCTTCAACGATACCAATACGACTGGACAAGTACATACAATTGAATACGCATGGACACTCACATACTGAAAAACGGTAAAAACATCATTGACAAGAAGACCGAATAAAAGTGGACCAAGGATAGCCCCTTGCGGAACACCAGTGTGTACGTATCTAGACTGAGATGTTAATTTACTGGTCTTGACCTTCTGCGTTCTGCCACCAAGGTAGCTGGCCATGGGCTTTACCTCACTGTCTTTGAAGCCGAAATAGTGTTTAAGCTTCAAACATAATAATTTGTGATACACTGAGTCAAATGCTTTAGAAAAGCCAACTTTGACTTTGTTTGAAGCCAGATTGTAGTGGAGAGAGTAGACGATTGTCTTGTACAAATGATTAAATTTACGTGGCCATCAAGTTTTCACGAACCTTGGAAAATGTGGGCAGTATGCTGATAGGTCTATAGTCACCAGCATAAATAGCATTTGCCTTTTTTGTGACTGGGAAAACTATAGCCTTTTACCATACTGCTGCGATACATGAACTAGTCAAGCAATGGTTTATTATATGGGTAAGGGGTCCTATTATACATTGGACGACTATACGGACGAGTTTTAGCGAGATGCCATCATCGGCTACAGAATTAAACTTTATTTTGGATAAAGCTTTCAGGACATCTACGTCACTAACTGTCATAAATTGAAACTGTTGTTTTAGAGTAGCACAACACTAATGAAATATTATTATTAAGTTCATCAAGATCAATCTCATATTCGGGAACAGACCTATGGATTTAAGTAATACTGGACAAAAACAGAAACAACAAAGCACAAGCACGCAAGAGTATAAGTATGTTTTCAAAAATGCTTGGCATTAACAAAGATAGAAGAGCAATAAACAAAACAAAAGCAGTAGTTAGAAGAACAGAGAAAATTAAGAAGTAAAACAAGATGGGAGAAGAGAAGAGCAATAAAATAAAGGAAGAGAATAAAATAACAGAGAGTATGTACATTCTAAGCATCTAATAAGGTGGCTGCAGCAAGTGCATTTTGAATGCACTCAATATTAGTCACCCTACCTGCTAAGCATACACAGATCCGTGAATAGTGAAAGCAGATGTTATTTTTTGTTCTCGCCTGAGAACTGTAAAAGGCATTAGTTCGCGATTGCCTTCTGTGAGACATTCGTGTATGAGTAATTTGCCTTCTGTTTTGAGTCCAGCATCGCAGAGTAATAGTGGCCGCTTTTTGGCTTTGCAATAATTAGCCACTGTTTTGAGTAATCTTGAGCGATCAGCAGAAGATGCTAATTTAGTTATAACAGCAGACGCAGTGGAGTTGCTTTGCTTACGCAGTCGAAAAGCGGAGGAAATTCGGGACGCTAGCATATTGAGAGTATGACTAAAGGCTACCAAAAATATTATTAATATTCTCAGCATTCCTTTGCGGCAAGCCGTTGATGATGAAATCGGTGGAGACGGCATGATTTAGGCATTCATCCAGCTGAGTCTTCAGCAGCGCGATTTCACCCTGAAGTTGCCCATTCAGTTGAATTTGTGCTTCAGCTTTCCCCACACGTTCTTCCATTATTTTGATTGCTTTCCAAAGTTTCGCCATTTCAGCCGCTATTTCGCCAAACGGCTGCTTTACTCGCTCTTCGGAAGTCTTCACTCGTTCGAAAATCTCTTGAATGATACTCCTTCTCTGCAACTCAAGTTGTTCCTCTATCCGCTCAAGCCAGAAAAGAGGTGGCGAGCACCCTTTTTTCTCCGCTTTGGTTAGAGTGCTCGCGCTGCTTTGCGGAGTGGATACCGTTTGGCGTGTAATTTTTCCTCTGGTGGTCATTTTTGCTGGTTTTAAATTCGCAAAAATTTCTTCTTTAGTTTGTTTTAACGCACACTAAATTATTTTCACGGCCATAGAATTAGAAAGTGATCAAAGAGATACGTATTCGCAAAAAATATATATAAATAAGCTGGCCCTAAACACAAATAAATAGGAAATAACTGCAGCGCACAAAAAAACATGTCTACTTAGCTTGCATGTACAATATTATTGAATACTTAAAGGAAAATTCCAAGGTGAGGAAGTTGTCATTCCGACGATCCCGTTTGAGTTTAAAAGACTTCAATTTTCAATCCGTCTTGCATTCGCCATGACCACAAGGACATTCCTTGAAAGTTTGTGGTCTGAATCTTGAAAATTCATGTTTTTCCCATGGAATTATATGTGGCATGTTCACAGGTCGGAAGACCATCTGCGTTGCTTGTTCTTGCACCTGACAATAAAACAGAAAATGTCGTGTATCATAACGTTCTTAATTGAAGAGTGCAACCTATGCACCAAAATACATGGGCAATAAAGAATCATTAAAATACTTCATTTTTTTATTTATATTTCCTAATGAAAAATTGAACTTAATAAAATCCCAATTCTGCTTACTTATCTAAGGCGGAACCAACTTCGGGTCGAAGTATACATACATATGTGATATTTATTTGTAAAAAGAAACAATTTATTTCCTTTTTCAACACATTGCTTGGTTTTGAGGATATGTATACAGGTTTGCTGTTTTCTGTTAATATGGATACGTTTTTCTCCAATGAAACGTTTCTCCACAATTCCTCAGAGTTCAATCACTGCATTGCTAAATAAAAGTCACAAGCTAAATAAGTAAATATCTTAACAAATATAACAAATAACAATTGAGTTCTTTCATGAATTTTCATTCCTACTATCATTACTGTTCTATCTATATGTTTCAGTATTGTTTCTTCCACGAAAACTTCCTCAAATTTATTTCTTAATCGTTTTTTTTTTCGACGAAGAAACAGACTCCCGCCGGGTTGTTATTCTTCCCTTATTTATTCTGTTAAGTTAATTTATTCTGCTAATTGTTAAATTTTGCGCTTTAATTACTTCTTCTCTTTTCGGTGAGCTCAAGCATGCTCCATCGCTACTGTTTCTTGTTGGTTATTCGGATTAGTTAATTCAATCATAATCACTTTGGAACGTTAATATTATAGTTGGTGATCTGTTTTAATGCCGTATAGGTAATGACCAAGGAATTTAAGGGCCCACACGATTGCCAAAAGTTCATGCCGCGTAATTTTCCTTTGTTTTTGAATCCCCATGTCAAATGGATTTTCCGATCAGCCGGATATCAAATAGTGAAGTATCTGAAGAAATACTTAGACTAAATAACTGCAAGGCTCCTGGATATGACTGCATTGATGGTAAAGTAGTTAAAGCTCTACCTGAGAAAGCTATTGAGTTCCTTACAATAATCTACAATGCCATTCTCAATGTAAATCACTACCCAACACAATGGAAATGTGCTGTTGTTGTTATGGTGCCAAAACCAAATAAACCCGAGAACTTTCTTAAGTCTTACCGCCCCATTAGTTTGCTTGTAACGTTCTCGAAAATATTCGAACGAATATTTTTGAAGAGAATGTTACCAGTGGTTAGGGACCACAACATAATTCCCGAACATCAGTTTGGGTTCAGGGCAAGACATGGCACACCAGAACAATGCCACAGGGTTGTAAATGTAATTAGGGATGCACTAGAAAGGAAGCAATACTGTTCTGCAGCTTTTTTAGATGTTCAACAGGCATTCGACAGAGTATGGCATGTGGGACTTCTATACAAAATTAAAAAACTCCTGCCAGCACATTTCTATTTGATCCTTAAATCCTATCTGAGTGAAAGGCACTTTTATATTAGACACCGGGATGCGTCTTCAGAAATATATAATATTAGCGCTGGTGTGCCCCAGGGTAGTGTGTTGGGCCCCGTCCTATTCACAATATTTACTTCCGACATGCCAATAACAGAAGAAGTGGAAGTGGCTACTTACGCTGACGATACAGCCTTCATAGCTTCTAGCGATTCACCTGCAACAGCATCCTCTTTGCTGCAAAACCAATTAAATATATTAGAAATTTGGCTTGATAAATGGAGAATCAAAGTTAACTCCGACAAGTCTACCCATGTCACCTTTACGTTAAGAAAAGATAACTGCCCTAGAATATTTTTAAATAATGCTGTAATACCAATGAATACCAAGGTAACATATTTAGGAATGCATTTAGATCGACGCCTTACTTGGAAATCCCATATTAAGGCCAAACAAGAGCAGCTTAAAAATAAAACCAAGCGAATGCACTGGCTGCTTGGTCGTAAATCTCAGCTTAGTTTTGAAAACAAAATAAGACTATATAAAGCTATTTTAAAGCCTGTATGGACCTACGGTATACAGCTTTGGGGAACTGCTAGCAAATCGAATATAGAAATCCTGCAACGCTACCAATCAAAAACTTTGCGTGCACTTGTTAACGCCCCTTGGTTTGTCACAAATGAAGCAATACACAAGGACTTAGATATCCCATTTGTAAAGAGTGAAATTCCAAACTTTTCTAACAGATATCTCGCACGGCTGTCAAACCATGTAAATACGAATGCTATATGCTTATTAGACTCAAGTAATGAAACAATACGACTGAAGCGTAATCATATCTTAGACTTGCCATTTCTCTAATTTTGCTGAATTAAATTATTTATTCAACACTAAATAAAAAACAAAATACATAAGTCCCTATATGAAGATAAGCAACTCATTAGTACAATTGAAATTTAATACATTTAAGATCAAATATTAGAACAAATATCGTAATTTTATAAGTAGTATTGCATTTGTGCAAATACTACCGCTGCTATTAGATTATAAGACCTAATTTGCTGAATATCATTATATTAAGATAGATTGCAAATAAAATACTTACAAAAAAAAAAAAAAGTTGTTAGGTCGAATGATATGTCATAATCAGGAAAAAAAAAACAAATTATCTTCTGATGCCAAAATACCTTTTTTCACTTGAATGCTTGAATGGCTTCATCAACGAGAACTGTTTTAGTGGGATTGGATTTGTAGCCACTTTCTGAGGAGCTCGACCACTGTCTATAATAATGTTATTTTTTGTGATGAAATATGTATTCTGGCTTTCTCTTGCTTCCTCAATACTCTGTCAATATGTTGGATATGTGACTTTTCGTCGTGTGAATAGATGATTATATCATATAACTTTGTGCAATGTCGTTCCTCAAAATATCGCCAATGTACAATAAAAGATTCTTGGCACATTATTCACAACGAATGGCTTCCTGTTAAATTCAAAATTTGCCATTTTTTTACTGAAAGCCGGCTGGCGAAAATCCTCCACTCAACCCTCCCCGAGGGTGCCAGCTGGTAATAAGTACCACAGTTTTCCTATTTTCAGGAAGTACTTAGCTAAGTTAAGGGTACTATGGGTAGGGTTCGATACTCCTCAATAGTACAGCACTACTCAAAGTACTTTTAACGTGGTCGGGGGCGAAGGGCTGCAGTAAGGTGTGATGCGACCCGTGCCGAGAGTCTGTCAGGCTTGGGGCCCTTCTAATAAATAACCAAGTCTCGAACGGAGCTTACGGATAACTGGCGCCCTCCGTAATAACAAGCCTTACCCGTGTAGTTCGTAGCTATGCACGGGCGGACATCCGGGCAAACAAAAAAAGGAGATCGGCCCTCCTTCTAATAGACCGACAGGAACAAACAGTTCCGCAATAAGAGCAACGGTCGCACCGAGCTCGAAGAAAACGCCATCCATCGGCTTAATAAGTCGATCGAAACATACAGCGACAGCCTCAGCGAAAACGAGGCCAGTTGCCACACAATCAGAACTGGACACAGGTCCAAGTACAAGTAGGGGTGCACTAGCCCGGCAGTCAACTGCGATTCCGCCCCCAAAAACGGTCCCGACCGGAAGCACTGCTACTGCTAGCTCCGGTACCGAAGGATGGCCGCTTGTGAGGGTGGAAAACCCAGCGAAAGCGAGCTAACAGGATCGCAGCTAGGCTCCTAAGGAGGGTGCACGAAACTCTCCCAAAGGAAGGTGAAATGTCACAGGAGTTGAAAGAGGCGATTGAAAGAGCGAAAGCGATCATTCCTGATTTCAACCCCGACTTCAAACCAATACAATCGGCTCCAAAACGACAGCGGTCCTTGGAAGATAATAAGCCAAGCGCAAAAAGGCACAAATCAATGGGCGTGGCGCCCAGAAGATCATTTGCGGAGGTTGCAAAAGACCGCTTTAGCTTTTAGCAGTATTAAATTTTGATTGTTAGTAGGACTATTTGCCCCAATATTTTCTTTAAATACGTCGGCATAGCTAAAATTGGGGCTAGTGAACTCTCCAGTGGTGCTTGTCTTAGCAGCAATGAGGTTATGTTTTCTTAGTCTAATTTTCTGCTGCAGTTCTTTGTATCGGTCACAGCCTTTGTAAGGTGCTGGGTGTCCAAACTTCTTGCATAAGACACAATGCACGTTTTCCCTCTCCGTCAAGGTTCCGCTTGAGGAAGAGCAGTCTTCGGTTTTATGTGGACTGCACTATGGAAGAAGCTTTGGCAATTCCTGCATTGAGTTATCTCAGGCCTACGTAAGTGTTCCCATTTAATGCAGTGGTATAAAATGGATTTAATTTGTTTCAATTCGTTAACATTGCTTTCCGCACTTATTTGAACCATAAAAATTGGTACTTTTATTTTGATGATTTCAAGGTTATCGTTTTGATAGTTGCAAAGTTCACTCAAAATGTCTTTGGTGTCGGTGTTACTGTTTAGCCCTTTCATTAATATAGTTTTTGTTTTCAAACATTTAGGCGTATATGAGTAGAATTTCACTTTAGATTTTTCTAAGTATCCTCGAACTCTTTTATAGTCGGCGAAGTTTTTTAGGTAAATTGCTAATTTGTTTTGTTTATATTCTTTTATTGTGAATTGTTTTATCCTTAAACCATCTTTTATTAGTTCTATAAATTTCGATTCTATATCAAATGTATTTATAGGGGGAATATTTTTACTATTGTTTTTGTGTTTGAAATTAGTGTTTGTTTTTGCTTCACTGTCATTGTTTACATTAGTAGAGGCAACTGATGTATCACCAGTTTTTATTTGTTCACTTATTTCGTTGCTTAGATTGTTGCAAGTACTGCTCAAATTTTTCTATCACTTCATTACACTCTTCTAGTTCATTGTCTAGAATAGCATAGTAATTGTTTTTGCTTTGTTCTGACATTGTGTCCTCTATCACGTTGTCATTTTTCTCTTTGTCTATTTAAGTCACTGCTTGCAGAGTTTTTAGCATTTTTAAATGCAAACTCAAGCGCATTGCGCTCACACATCAATTATAAATCCACTGACGAATGGCATCTAGCACTCCCAAAAACAAATTAATCGAATTAATCCTATGCTTAGAAATTCGCACAGGCTAATTGAATATTTTTCTCAGCAGTTGACCGTGAGACCGCATTCGGCAAACTCCACACTTGTTATCATTTTCATGCTTCGAACGCACCCTTATTCCCATTTAGCGTCAGCTATACGTACATACAAAATTATTCAAAAAAAATAAAGTTTTAAGACTCACACAACTCTATGAATTTTCATCCAATTACAATAAAATATAGCTCATTCGCCGCAAATTAAATTTACTAATAATGATGTATTAAAAAATCCTGAATATCGGATAATATCGTAAAAATGATGTCAAAGTTAAAAAAATGGAGAAACAAGCGAAAAATTCCAAAAACTTACAATTACAGTCTCGTCAGTTTTCAATTTTAAAGAATTATGAACACACTGGCATGTTTTTGTTCTTTCGAACTAAAAAAAAATTAGAAATCGGATGGAAATTGGCGAAGTTAGGAGTGATTGTTCACATCAACCTACTGAAAATCGTTTTTTGGCCATAAAATGAGATTTTGGGGGTGTATTGGAAAATTCTCCTATACCATTTTTTTTTAGTTTTTCTATACCTACAAGTTATGCTAGGTCTCCATAAAAGTATATTTCGTTTTTGTTTTTTGTTACACAGTGTTATTAAAATTTCCCAAGAACCGATCTTATTACTGTAGAGACAGAGATCCCTACAAAAAGGATCATCATGCCAAACTATTAGAACATTTTTGATTTTGAGGACAGATTTAATGACATTAAGAAAATCCAGAATTGTATTGATCTCTCTAAAAACCTTTTAATTGTTATGTGTTCAAGTATGTTTCTGAAATTCAAGTAGAAATAATAATCCTACAAAGCAAGACACATTTCTATGATGAAAGCGGTATATTTGAGTGCAGCAGAAATTTAGATAACAGTGAGTTAAGGATACAACTCAAAGAATTTTCTTTTAAGATATTATCTCCTTCTTCTTAATTGGCCCAATAACCGCTTACGCGATTTTGGCCGAGTTTAAAAAAGCGCGCCAGTCGTTTCTTTCTCGAGTTAGCCGGGTCCAATTGGACACATCAGATGAAGCCAAGTTCTTCTCCACCTGATCTTTCCAACCCAGAGGAGGTCTTCATATTCCTCTGATGCCACCAGCTGGTACCGCATCGAGTATTTTTAAGGCTGGAGCGTTTATTTCGAACGACGACTTTTTTGAATTTTGTCAATTGCCACAAATTTTGACAAGCTTCTGTGCCATACGATAGGATGGGCGCCGAGAGAGGACTTTACATTTGCCTACTTAGTCCAAAGTAGCACTTGTTGGCAAGAGAGATTGTCCGTTAGATTTCAAGGCTAAACTTATTATCCAATACATGTTAATGCTAATGCTAATTCCTAAATAAACGAAGTCTTTTACAACCTCGAAACATTCCCATGGCAGCCGGTTCTACGTTACCGGAATAACTCGGGTTTTTTCCGACCAAGGGCTGCCGGCCCAGTAAACTAGCCCTGTCTAGTGCGCCTCAACGGCACAACCTGTTCCGTTTGTTATACCAGAGTTCTTCGGAACCTGATAACAGTCACTTGCAATGGCTGGTGGCTGTTTCTGAGGTGCGCTGGTCTGTTCATCACGCGACTACGGAGTAGACACGCGACTAGGTTATCCCCTGCTGCAGAGCTCCGCACCCGCAGCCGCTCCTCGTAGAGCGGCCACCCGTCAATACCAGGCCACAACAAGCTCGCGGCCCTCACACCCCCTGGTTCCAATATATTCTTGAGTAGCTTCAAGCTCCTCCAACTGAACTGTAACGGACTCATGAGAAAAATAGACGAGATAGTCGACTTCATGAGCCGTCATAGAATCAAGATAACTGCGGTCCAAGAGCCAAACTACATACTAGCTCCTCCCTGATCACCAAGGTGCACAGACATGATCGCGAGCGAGACAAGGGTGGGGGCCTAGCGTTCAGAGTCCACCATACAGAGCAGTATTGTCTCGTCGAGGACGGCATCGACCGCAGGGGCAGCCCCTTAGAATGTTAAGGTATAGCTGTCCGGTCAACCGATGCTGAGCTCGAAGTTTTTAATATATATATACCCCCTGTCACCTGCTGCCCGGCATGATAGCACCTTGATATAGATGCGCTCATCAGGGGTGAAAACCGATTGGCTGTAGGTGCATCACGATCTTTGGCATTCAAGCCTGCCAAACGATCGTAGGGGACAACTACTGGCAGAGTAGATAGATGACTCGACATTCAGCACTGTAAACGACGACGCTCCCTCCAGGGGAAAGGGCAATTGCAGCAGCTCGCCTGACATCGCTTGCATCAGACCACTTGCCCATTATCAATTACCAATTTCCCAGCTGAATCAGCTATTCTGGCAAACGAGCGTGACCATCTACACCACACCAATCACAGGGATCCTCGCATAAAAGATCTCAATTTGGAGATCTGGCAACTTGTCACCCATCATAAGCTGACAAAATCGGAAGAGTATTTGAAAACCTTTAACTTCATCTTTGGTGTGAGTAGGCTCTGGTCCACCGTAAGGTCCCTGTCGAACCCGACGAAGCACAACGACAAGGTGGATATCACCTTCAACGGTTGCACTTCGTCGAACTCAAAGAGATGCGCGTGCTGTTTTAGCCGGCAATTCATATTGCACCTTCAGAACGATAGATCCAAGCGTCGCGCCCCCAGACGGCTGCACAAAGTGACGAACAGCAGTGCGCCACTTGTTTTCTCTAGAGAGGTTCAGGGACCCATCAACCGTATGAAATCTTCTAAAGCCATTGGCCCTGACGGACTAAAGATGATGATGTTCAAAAAGCTGGGTGTAGAATACCTCACAAGGCTCTTCAATAAGTCTAAACCACTCTCATTATTTCTGATAAGTGGAAATCAGGGAGAGTGGCCCCATTACTGAAACCTGGGTAACCCGCCAACCAAGGGGACTCTTATCGTCCGTTTCCATTCGAAATTAGTGAAGACTCTTGAAGCTCTTCTACTCCCACTCAACACGAAACATATGACCCCAACCTCACACCAACATGACTTCCGAAGAGTACACAGCACCACCACAGCTCTCTCCGTCATAAACACCTAGATAAACCGCGGGCTTTACCAAAACCGCCCCTGCGGCAGGACTGTCCTAGTAGTATTGGACCTAAAAAATGCTTTCGATACAGTCAGTCATGTCATGCTACTAGATAATATCTTGCAGTCGATACTCCCGTCAGAGCTGAAGAGGTGGTCGTCTTCTGATGTCCTCAATACAACATCTACATGACGAGGCCCCAAAGCTACCTGGGAATTACCATAATAAACTGCTCAGCAAGCAGTTTCTGCTAGTGGGCTACCGCATGTTTCACCCATGCAGACATCTGCTGGAGCCTGAGCCACCTCGCAGGCATGTCAGGAAACACCTTCTTAATTGAGCGGAGGAAATCCAGGACAAAACAGACCGACATTTACTAGATTGGACATTGCACAGACAGAAAATCCACGACATTCATCGGGAGACTATTATCACCTTCTTAAGCTCCCGACCCCAGAATGCCGAAATCGGAGTCCAACCACAGCCCAATTGCAGACGAAGAGCTCCAATTTCCCCCGAGAGTCCTGCGTTACCTTGGAACAACTATGTTCTGGATACTGTAACAGGTGAAATTCCTACTTATCCGTACGACACTAAACACCTTTTCACATGCTCCATCAAACGCAATCATCTAACACGTGCTAAACGGTCGTGCGAAGTAGTCGTTGTGTTTTCGACTCCGCGAATTTTGTAAAATTAATGTTGTAATAGGTGAAAAAATATCGCAATAATAAAAACAAACCGTTAAAATAACAGTCGGGTGCGAAATTAGGAAACAATTTTTAAGATACCTGAAAACCCTAGAATACGAGTATGATACAATGATAAACCCATAAATTATGGTAGTTGCCAAACGATGGGTTGAAAGTGTTACAAATACAACTTGTGTTAAAGAGAATTAAAAAAAGGGTGAAGAAAAGGGATCGAAATTCTTGAAAAGAATAATAAAAACTACAACAGCAGGGAGTGAATTTGTAGGCGTGTGAAACTGCAAACGAATACCAGTACATAACAAGCATTTAAAATTGCGACATTTATTTTTAGTGGAAAATTAACGTTGATAAACAAAACAAAAGCAAATTGTAAAGAAAAAATTTACAATAAACAATACTCCGCTATCGCGAGTGTAAACGAATCTCGTGTGGCTGACAAGCAGCTGTCACCGTTGACTGCATTATCGACCCTACGAAAAGAATGTTACGGCCTATACCGACGTGAAATGGGTTCTCCACCACAGGGTGGTGGGCCCAATCATTCCAACACAAACAGGGAAGTGCGTAATAAAGACCTAATGCAAAAAATTGTCGAATTAGAAAAATTATGCTCTGCTCTACAAAATGAAATATCCTATCTTAAATTAGTAAACGGCAAACTTAAATCTGCTGCTGATAATAAAACTGATGTAAACATCACAAAAAAAAACATGTTTTGAAGTTTATGAAACTGATGAAGAAGAGCTTGCTAGAGAAACCGACTGGATCCTAAAGAAAAAAAGGCCATCCAAAAATCTACAAATAGTGTTAATGATTCAACAAAACCAACAAAAACGGAACAAGTAAGTAAAATACCTCGTTCTTCTCCCATAATTATCAATGGTAATAATGATTTTAAAAAACTTCATAGTCAGCTTGTTACTACAATAAAAAATAAGTTCTTCATTAAACTTTTAAACAACGATGCATGCAAAGTAATAACGTTCGATTCGTATGACTATCGGTCTGTAACAAAATTATTGTCAAATGAAAATATTCCTTGGCACATCTATGAGAATAAGCAAAACAGATCTTTCAAGGTAATAGTTATAAATCTTCACCATTCCTGCGACATCGGTTTAATAATGAATGACTTAAAATCACAAGGGCTAAATGCTTTAAGCGCCATAAACAAACGCAAGTGGAAAACAAAGGAACCACTTGAAATGTTTCTCATCACTTTCGATCCGTCTGAAGATGTGAAAAAAAATTTACGGAATTAAAAATATATTGAACACCATAGTAAAAGTTGAACCTGTCAAATCTACAAATCTGATACCGCAGTGCAAAAAATGCTCCATAATTTAAGTGTTCTCTGAATGTCAGTCATCAGATCGCCGTTTTTGTTCTTACAGGAAAACACCCCAGTCTTGAAACTGTGTGTTAGCCGCCACACTTTCTGGTAGAATTTTCGGACGTTGTTCCTATTAGCCAGCATCTAGAACTCCTCGCACTCATGTATTTCGGCCTCTCGTTTTTGCTTTCTGATAAAATGTCTCTCTTCCTGTTTTAGCTTTCGGTAGCGATCCATGGCTCGAGTTGTGCCTCTTCGCAGTGTGTCTCTACAGGCAGCATCTTTTATTTCTGCGGCAGCATGACATTCCTCGTCGTAACAATAGTTTTTTCGAGCTCACCGAAACCCGATTTCTTCTTCGGCGGAGGTACGTAAATAACGAGAAATGTTGCGCCATTGCTCGTGCATTCCGGAATGTTGGGCAGTACTCACTGAGAGCAAGAGTGAAAGTCGAGTGGCGAATCTTCTTCAAGGCAGTCTGTCCTTGGTATATTTTCTTATGCGGGAATCTAGTGCTGCACACTACCATGTTTCGAGCCCCATCGAAGTCGATCAGCCTCTGCCCGATACCGGATGTTTCGTTGTGTAGGCTGAATTTTCCAACTTTGGGACCTTTTGCTTTAAGATATTGTGTTATCACAAAAACAAATTTTTTCGGATTTAAAATTCATTTGTTCGAATCAAATAAATAAATTAAATACAAGCTACGTTTTGAATTTTACGGTTTCTTTTTCGCCAATTAAATTTTTTTTTAATACAAAAAAAAATTCCTTCATGAGCGAAGTCGCAAATGGCCATGATTTCTTTAAATGCGCTGGCGCTGAATAGTTTCAAATATTATATACCTACTACAACAAAAACAAATTCATTCAAACAAATTAAAATTCAACTTACGAGGTGTATTCAAAAAATAAGGTGAAGATTTCAAATTTAGATTTTCTGCTATCGAAAAAATTGGATCAAAGAAGTGGCATCAACTTTTGTGTAATAAATCGAATTAAGTGCTCCAAAGGCACTTGAAATGTTGACTGTTGCATACGGTGAGAGTACTCTGAGTCAAAAAAATGTTTACTGCTGATACAAGCTTTTCACAGAAGGTCGAAAAGATGTGAATGACGACGCTCGCTCTGGACGCCCCAGCACATCCACAACCGATAAAAATGTTGAGAAAGTGAAGAAAATTCGGCATAATGAATTGACGAATCACAATTAGAGAAGCTGCTGAAAATGTCGGCATAACGGTTGGCTCATACTATGTAATCTTCTCGGAAATTTTGGGCATGAAGCGTGGGGCAACGAAGTTCGTTCCAAAATTGTTAAATTTTGACAAAATCAACGTCGCATGAGCATCGCTCAGGAATTATTAAATGACGTTAACGATGATCCAGATTTGCCTAAAAGGGTTATAACTGGTGACGAATCACGGGTATATGGTTATGATATCGAAACCAAAGCCCAATTGTCGCAATGGAAGAGTTCAGGAGATCCAAGAGTTGATAGCAGAAAATCGCGGAACACGCAAAACACTTGTCTCATTTATGCCTCTCACAAACAAACTAAACATTATATATTGCTAAAACCGCGAACATATTCGAGACGAGTGTACCAATATAAAAAATAATAACAATCGAAAGTCGAATGTACGTAGCCCACGAAATTTCAAGCCTTCACCTTATTTTTGAACATACCTGGTATGTTCGTCATTACGGTCGGCCAGATCTATTTATTACTTTTACTTGTAATCCAAAATGGATAGAAATTTTTCAATTGCTGCTTCCCGAACAAACATCAAGTGATCGGCCCCCTCTGAGAACTCAGAACAGAATCAAATACGTGTCAGTTCCCGAAATCCCGATCTTGAGTTGAATGAAAAGACACATAATAGGGCTTTACTCTCGAACAAAGACATGTTTCACCCCCTGTGCAGTAGTTTATTAGTCAGGTTAGGAATGCCAGCGCCAAATCGTGGAAGAAATTACGCTTTTAATCAAGAATTGGAACGGGTATGTGAATTAGATCACCAGAAATTAGATTCAGTAGTTCAAACGAATGTACCCTGTTGAATCCAAAACAAAAGGAAGTTTATGATACATTAATGAAGTTAATTGATGATGTAAATGGTGGTTTATATTTCCTGGATGCCCCTGGTGGAACTGGTAAGACATTCCTCATGCCAGTAGTTTTAGCCACTGTTCGTGCGAGATCTAACATTGCGGCTGCAGTTGCTTCTTTTGGAATAGCAGCCACATTGTTAAGAGGATGCCGTACGGCTCATTCAGCATTAAAATTGCCGATAAATCTTCAAACTATCGAAGAACCAACATGCAATATTGCAAAGAATTCCGAAATGGCCAAAGTTTTATCAGCATCGCAAATCATCATTTTGACCGAATGCACAATGGCGCATGAACGTGCATTAGAAGCATTTAACTGAACATTGAAAGATCTACGCAATGATTCGCGATGTTTTGGAGGCGGAATGATTTTACTGTCCGGCGATGTCCGCCAAACACTGCCAGTAATTTCAAGATCAATGACTGCCGACGAAATAAACGCTTGCCCCAAATCATAGGATCTATGGCGCTATGTGAAGAAACCTCAGCTGACAGCAAACATGAGTTGTTGCACTGCTTATTGATACATCTGCTGCTAATTATCGGCAATGGTCGAGAACTTGTCGACGAATCGAGCGGATTGACTTCATTTCTTCAGGATTTCTGTAACTTTGTCTCATCGAAAGACGAACTTATCAACAAAGTATTCCCAAACATCAAAACTACAATAACTACAAAAATAATGAATGGTTGAGTGAGCGAGCATATTTAGCGGCTAAGAATAAAGATGTAGATAATATACATAATACTTATACAAGAACCATGGGTATGTCACAAGCGTATCTGTGGTCTAAGTGCTATGTCGTGGGGACAAATACTTCATTGTGAAGGGAATGTGAGACCGCGAGCATGTATTATCATGCCGAGGTTGATCGAACACACGATGTTAAAAGAGCTATGCTCCGGAGATATCGTTGCTGCAAAAATAAAGTACTTGAAAAGTGGGAACAGTGTCGAAGCTATCATAGTTTCGGCCTACCTACCCTACGACTCTTTACAACCACCTCCTTCGAGGGAGCTAAGAGAAGTGGTCGAGTACGCAGAATCCAATAATCTGGGGCTAATAGTGGGCTGTGACGCAAATTCACAGAACATTGTGTGGGGAAGCAGCAAATGCAACCCCAGAGGTCTCAAGTTACTGGATTTTATCCTGTCATCCGATTTGGTCATCCAAAACACTGGTAACAAACCAACTTTTGTGACCAGAAGGAGACAAGAGGTGATTGATTTAACACTTACCAATAGGTCAGTTGGAAATCAAATCAACCGATGGCGAGTTTTGGAAGAGGACTCTCTTTCTGATCATCGTCTTATCGAATTCCGACTGGGAATTGACACAATATCAATACCTTCCGGTAGGAATCCTCGAAATGTGGACTGGGACAGGTATGGTGAGCTTGTAACAGAGCGATTACCAAACCTGGAAAAACTCAAATCAGTAGAAATGATTGAAGATGCTACTAAGAAATTAGAAGGTACTTTAGAAGGTAATTTAAAGCGGTTCCTTGGTGGAACCCTGAACTGTCGAAGCTCCGTGTACGGTCCAGGAAACTTCTTAATAAGGCCTTGAAGACCAAAACAGAAGAGGACTGGGCCAATCATCGACTTACACAGAGAGAATATAAGAAAAAAGTACGGCAGCCAAACTTGAATCCTATAGAAATTTCTGCAGTAACGTCGAAGAAATGAGGGAAACAGCGAGACTTTGTAAGGTCCTTCATTTAGACCGCTCAATAAGGCTGGATTCCATTCGAAAACCTGATGGTTCATACACCATTTCCAAATCGGAAACGTTTAATGCTCTACTCGAAAACCATTTTCCGGGTAGTAGAACTCTCTCTGAAGCTGAGAGTGGCATGAACAATGACGGTGGCAACGGTGGAACCTCTAGGTACAGCTGGTATATTGCTAGTCGGATAGTGACAAGGGAATCGATAAGGTTTTCCTTATCTTCCTTTGAGAACTTTAAGTCCCCTGGACCTGACGGAATATATCCAGTAATGCTTAAAAAAGGAGGAGACAGGCTGATTGAGGCCCTGAAAAGGATCTTCACAGCCTGTCTTGCATTTGGCTATATACCATCCCAATGGCGACGCGTAAGAGTAGTATTTATTCCAAAACCAGGAAAAGATGACTATTCCCTAGCAAAAAGTTTTAGACCAATCAGTTTGACATCGTTCATGTTGAAAAGTCTGGAACGAGTGGTGGGGAAACATATTCGAGTAGGGGTATTGCCGAGAAGTCCACTTAGTAGAAATCAACACGCTCACCAGAGTGGAAAATCATGTGAATCAGCCTTACACGATCTTGTTAGCAAGATTGAAGCTGGGCTGGAAGCTGACGAATACACAATGGGCGTGTTCGTGGACATTGAGGGGGCTTTTGATAATGCCACTTGCGGCTCGATATGTTCTTCTGCCGAACGACACGGAGTTTATCAAGCCATTATAAAATGGATATACTCCATGCTCTCTGAGAGGCTGTTAACCGCTGGTGGGAGCGACGACGAGCAAATCACAGTCAGGGCCAAGCAAGGATGTCCCCAAGGGGGTGTTCTTTCTCCGCTGCTGTGGTGCTTCGTCGTAGACTCCCTATTAGTGGAGATGCAGGAACTCGGCTTTCACGTCCAAGCATATGCGGACGACGTCTGTGCGCTAACATCGGATAAATCCTTAAGGAGGCTTTGCACGAAAGTGCAGAGTATCCTTGACAAAATCGATGATTGGTGCATGAGACAAGGTCTTTCCGTTAATCCGAACAAAACAACCATAGTCTTGTTTACGAGAAAACGGAAATTGGATGGACTCAGTCTTCCAACACTGAAAGGTGTGACACTTGGTCTTTCCAACGAAGTTAAATATCTAGGAGTAATCTTGGATAAGAAGCTGACCTGGGAGACACACGTTTCACTGAAGGTGAAGATTTTTCAGCAATGCCGTAGAGCCTTTGGCAAAACTTGGGGTCTGAAACCTGCTGTGGTCCTATGGATATACACGGCACTTATCAGACCAATCATCACTTACGCTTCTGTGGTCTGGTGGCGACGGAGCATGGTTAAGTCCACAATCCGGGAACTATACAGGCTGCAAAGAAGTGTATGTTTATGCATCACGGGTGCCATGAGTACAACCTCTGGTGATGCCCTAAATGCTATGCTTAATCTGCTCCCCCTGGATCTTAAGATACAACAGGAAGCAATTAAAGCAATGTGTAGACTCCATAAATATGGTTTCTGGCACGAAGATGGAACTTCGGGACACAGAGAAATCTTTAAGTTGCTGTCGGAGCAGTATCCACTGTTTTTGGCACCTAAAGATGACCTGATACCCACAGTTTCGTTCGGAAGGAAATTTGATGTCAGATTTCCATTGCGTGAGCAATGGAGCAATCCAGAATGCATGCAGGGAGGTTTGACGGATATTTTCTTTACCGATGGGTCCAAGACTGAAATAGGGTCTGGAGCCGGATGGTACTTAAACGATAGTAATAAGTATCACTATGCTATGGGGGGAATGGCAACTGCTTTCCAAACAGAAGTTTTTGCCATCCTAAAAGTAGCCGAATGGATAATCGAGAGGAGATGGAGCGGGAAACAGATTGGAGTCTTCAGTGACAGTCAGGCTGCATTGAAGGCCCTGGAGAACGCGAAGCAAACCTCGAAGATTGTTCAAGAATGTAAGAAGAAGCTTAATTCTGTCGCAAGATAAAACAGGCTTGTAC
This sequence comes from Anastrepha ludens, assembly GCF_028408465.1. Lineage (NCBI taxonomy): Eukaryota > Metazoa > Arthropoda > Insecta > Diptera > Tephritidae > Anastrepha > Anastrepha ludens. The sequence goes on along the minus strand of NC_071503.1, from coordinate 93,948,118 downwards.
TTATATGGGTTCCGGGACACTCCGGTGTTCAAGGAAGCGAAATTGCCGACGAATTGGCCAACCGTGGATCAGCGGTGCCCCCACAGGGGCCAGAGCCAATAATCGGAATCAGTCCCGCAGGAATCAAGAATTGGATCAACGATTATGTAGACAATCTACATAAAGAGCGATGGTCCGGTTTAGAACGCTGCAGAACTGCAAAGTGTTTTGTGACAAGTCCGAACAGAAAACTGTCAAACTTTTTACTAAAACTTAGAAGGAAAGACATTCGGTTGATGGTCGGCATCATTACAGGACACAACCCATGGGGTCAGCATATGACCACCATAGGAATCATCGAGGACCCGGTATGCCTGTCATGCTTGGAGGAGGCGGATAGCACTGAGCACTTTCTCAGTGAGTGTCCTGCCTTTGCTAGAGCGCGAATACGGGTATTGGGTTCCGATGTCATGGGAATGAGTAATATTCGTTCTCTAAAACTGGAGGATATTTACAGATTTGCCAAAGAATCTGGAAAATTCTCACAGGACTAACTATCTCTATCTCTGTCTCTATTCTTTCCTATCTCTTTCTCTGATACTTTTCTCCCTCCCTCCTTGACTATCTACCCCCTTTCCAGAGCTTTAAATACAATGGGCTTTTTATCCTGAGTGTTTTAGGAGCCACCAAATCTCCTGGTGCTCCTTGGCTCGACCTCTTCAAATTCAAATTCAAGATGTAGATGACTTAAACTACATAATTTAGAGTAAAACCATGAAACATAATTTAGAATAAAACCAGAACAATGCACTCATAAAAATCTATTGACTGTGTAACTAATGGAGATAAACCCACCAACTATCCAACTGTATTTGTAAACTGCTTAGATGTGCTTGGCTTACCACCGCACAATTGACGCCTAAAGGTTGGCTCCGTAGTAATCATCCTTGGAAACATAAACCAACCAAAACTGTGCAACGTCACGCGTTTGGTGGTAAGTAAATTGATGAACAATGTGGTTTACGCAACGATTGTTTTTTTGTTTTTTATATATTTTATTTATTTATATCAATGTACAAAGTAAGACACTAAGGTCTTTTAATAGTACTTCAAGATTAGTATATTCTCGTACAACTAGAATGAATTTTAACATGAAAGTTACTTAGTCTAAATTCTAGTGGATAAATCATTCCAATTTATGCAGCTTAACTATAATAGTAAGAAGAAGATAAGGCTTTGGCAATAGAAAAAGAAAAGAGGAAATTAGAAAAGAAAAAACAAAAGTAGTTATTAGAAAATATGGAGACCAATTTATTGCCCTAATTTAATACATCAAACACTTTTAAAGTAATTATAGACTTGTGCCCTGTAGTTAAATCTATTCACAGTTACATATAGGTAAGACATATGACTTTAACGCATTCAAACGTAAAGAGTTTTCATTATCCCAAACAGAAATAGCAGACAAATCACTGTTTATTTTGAAACATAGATCTTCAACGATACCAATACGACTGGACAAGTACATACAATTGAATACGCATGGACACTCACATACTGAAAAACGGTAAAAACATCATTGACAAGAAGACCGAATAAAAGTGGACCAAGGATAGCCCCTTGCGGAACACCAGTGTGTACGTATCTAGACTGAGATGTTAATTTACTGGTCTTGACCTTCTGCGTTCTGCCACCAAGGTAGCTGGCCATGGGCTTTACCTCACTGTCTTTGAAGCCGAAATAGTGTTTAAGCTTCAAACATAATAATTTGTGATACACTGAGTCAAATACTTTAGAAAAGCCAACTTTGACTTTGTTTGAAGCCAGATTGTAGTGGAGAGAGTAGACGATTGTCTTGTACAAATGATTAAATTTACGTGGCCATCAAGTTTTCACGAACCTTGGAAAATGTGGGCAGTATGCTGATAGGTCTATAGTCACCAGCATAAATAGCATTTGCCTTTTTTGTGACTGGGAAAACTATAGCCTTTTACCATACTGCTGCGATACATGAACTAGTCAAGCAATGGTTTATTATATGGGTAAGGGGTCCTATTATACATTGGACGACTATACGGACGAGTTTTAGCGAGATGCCATCATCGGCTACAGAATTAAACTTTATTTTGGATAAAGCTTTCAGGACATCTACGTCACTAACTGTCATAAATTGAAACTGTTGTTTTAGAGTAGCACAACACTAATGAAATATTATTATTAAGTTCATCAAGATCAATCTCATATTCGGGAACAGACCTATGGATTTAAGTAATACTGGACAAAAACAGAAACAACAAAGCACAAGCACGCAAGAGTATAAGTATGTTTTCAAAAATGCTTGGCATTAACAAAGATAGAAGAGCAATAAACAAAACAAAAGCAGTAGTTAGAAGAACAGAGAAAATTAAGAAGTAAAACAAGATGGGAGAAGAGAAGAGCAATAAAATAAAGGAAGAGAATAAAATAACAGAGAGTATGTACATTCTAAGCATCTAATAAGAGCATTAGGTGGCTGCAGCAAGTGCATTTTGAATGCACTCAATATTAGTCACCCTACCTGCTAAGCATACACATATCCGTGAATAGTGAAAGCAGATGTTATTTTTTGTTCTCGCCTGAGAACTGCAAAAGGCATTAGTTCGCGATTGCCTTCTGTGAGACATTCGTGTATGAGTAATTTGCCTTCTGTTTTGAGTCCAGCATCGCAGAGTAATAGTGGCCGCTTTTTGGCTTTGCAATAATTAGCCACTGTTTTGAGTAATCTTGAGCGATCAGCAGAAGATGCTAATTTAGTTATAACAGCAGACGCAGTGGAGTTGCTTTGCTTACGCAGTCGAAAAGCGGAGGAAATTCGGGACGCTAGCATATTGAGAGTATGACTAAAGGCTACCAAAAATATTATTAATATTCTCAGCATTCCTTTGCGGCAAGCCGTTGATGATGAAATCGGTGGAGACGGCATGATTTAGGCATTCATCCAGCTGAGTCTTCAGCAGCGCGATTTCACCCTGAAGTTGCCCATTCAGTTGAATTTGTGCTTCAGCTTTCCCCACACGTTCTTCCATTATTTTAATTGCTTTCCAAAGTTTCGCCATTTCAGCCGCTATTTCGCCAAACGGCTGCTTTACTCGCTCTTCGGAAGTCTTCACTCGTTCGAAAATCTCTTGAATGATACTCCTTCTCTGCAACTCAAGTTGTTCCTCTATCCGCTCAAGCCAGAAAAGAGGTGGCGAGCACCCTTTTTTCTCCGCTTTGGTTAGAGTGCTCGCGCTGCTTTGCGGAGTGGATACCGTTTGGCGTGTAATTTTTCCTCTGGTGGTCATTTTTGCTGGTTTTAAATTCGCAAAAATTTCTTCTTTAGTTTGTTTTAACGCACACTAAATTATTTTCACGGCCATAGAATTAGAAAGTGATCAAAGAGATACGTATTCGCAAAAAATATATATAAATAAGCTGGTCCTAAACACAAATAAATAGGAAATAACTGCAGCGCACAAAAAAACATGTCTACTTAGCTTGCATGCACAATATTATTGAATACTTAAAGGAAAATTCCAAGGTGAGGAAGTTGTCATTCCGACGATCCCGTTTGAGTTTAAAAGACTTCAATTTTCAATCCGTCTTGCATTCGCCATGACCACAAGGCCATTCCTTGAAAGTTTGTGGTCTGAATCTTGAAAATTCATGTTTTTCCCATGGAATTATATGTGGCATGTTCACAGGTCGGAAGACCATCTGCGTTGCTTGTTCTTGCACCTGACAATAAAACAGAAAATGTCGTGTATCATAACGTTCTTAATTGAAGAGTGCAACCTATGCACCAAAATACATGGGCAATAAAGAATCATTAAAATACTTCATTTTTTTTATTTATATTTCCTAATGAAAAATTGAACTTAATAAAATCCCAATTCTGCTTACTTATCTAAGGCGGAACCAACTTCGGGTCGAAGTATACATACATATGTGATATTTATTTGTAAAAAGAAACAATTTATTTCCTTTTTCAACACATTGCTTGGTTTTGAGGATATGTATACAGGTTTGCTGTTTTCTGTTAATATGGATACGTTTTTCTCCAATGAAACGTTTCTCCACAATTCCTCAGAGTTCAATCACTGCATTGCTAAATAAAAGTCACAAGCTAAATAAGTAAATATCTTAACAAATATAACAAATAACAATTGAGTTCTTTCATGAATTTTCATTCCTACTATCATTACTGTTCTATCTATATGTTTCAGTATTGTTTCTTCCACGAAAACTTCCTCAAATTTATTTCTTAATCGTTTTTTTTTCGACGAAGAAACAGACTCCCGCCGGGTTGTTATTCTTCCCTTAATTTTTTTTTTTTAGTTGATTTATTCTGTTAATTGCTAAATTTTGTGCTTTAATTACTTCTTCTCTTTTCGGTGAGCTCGAGCATGCTCCATCGCTTCTGTTTCGGATTAGTTAATTCAATCATAATCACTTTGGAACGTTAATAGTTGGTGATCTGTAAAAATTGAAGTTGTTTTAATGCCGTATAGGTAATGCCGTATAGGTTCATGCCGCGTAATTTTCCTTTGTTTTTGCTAACACGCTAAAAGTAGAATCAGTTGTTAGGTCGAATGATATGTCATAATCAGGGGAAAAAAACAAATTATCTTCTGATGCCAAAATACCTTTTTTCACTTGAATGCTTGAATGGCTTTATCAACGAGAACTGTTTTAGTGGGATTGGATTGGTAGCCACTTTCTGAGGAACTCGACCACTGTCTATAATAATGTTATTTTTTGTGATGAAATCTGTATTCTGACTTTCTCTTGCTTCCTCAATACTCTGTCAATATGTTGGATATGTGACTTTTCGTCGTGTGAATAGATGATTATATCATATAACTTTGTGCAATGTCGTTCCTCAAAATATCGCCAATGTACAATAAAAGATTCTTGGCACATTATTCACAACGAATGGCTTCCTGTTAAATTCAAAATTTGCCATTTTTTTACTGAAAGCCGGCTGGCGAAAATCCTCCACTCAACCCTCCCCGAGGGTGCCAGCTGGTAATAAGTACCACAGTTTTCCTATTTTCAGGAAGTACTTAGCTAAGTTAAGGGTACTATGGGTAGGGTTCGATACTCCTCAATAGTACAGCACTACTCAAAGTACTTTTAACGTGGTCGGGGGCGAAGGGCTGCAGTAAGGTGTGATGCGACCCGTGCCGAGAGTCTGTCAGGCTTGGGGCCCTTCTAATAAATAACCAAGTCTCGAACGGAGCTTACGGATAACTGGCGCCCTCCGTAATAACAAGCCTTACCCGTGTAGTTCGTAGCTATGCACGGGCGGACATCCGGACAAACAAAAAAAAGGAGATCGGTCCTCCTTCTAATAGATCGACAGGAACAAACAGTTCCGCAATAAGAGCAACGGTCGCACCGAGCTCGAAGAAAACGCCATCCATCGGCTTAGTAAGTCGATCGAAACATACAGCGACAGCCTCAGCGAAAACGAGGCCAGTTGCCACACAATCAGAACTGGACACAGGTCCAAGTACAAGTAGGGGTGCACTAGCCCGGCAGTCAACTGCGATTCCGCCCCCAAAAACGGTCCCGACCGGAAGCACTGCTACTGCTAGCTCCGGTACCGAAGGATGGCCGCTTGTGAGGGTGGAAAACCCAGCGAAAGCGAGCTAACAGGATAGCAGCTAGCCTCCTAAGGAGGGTGCACGAAACTCACCCAAAGGAAGGTGAAATGTCACAGGAGTTGAAAGAGGCGATTGAAAGAGCGAAAGCGATCATTCCTCATTTCAACCCCGACTTCAAACCAATACAATCGGCTCCAAAACGACAGCGGTCCTTGGAGGATAATAAGCCAAGCGCAAAAAGGCACAAATCAATGGGCGTGACGCCCAGAAGATCATTTGCGGAAGTTGCAAAAGACCGCTTTATCATAGGAGTCCTGAACGAGAACCATCCTGAAGGTATGATCCCCAAGGCCCAATGGAAATGGATCGAGGCCGAGCTAACGAAAGTGGCACTGAAGGTTATTCTGGAGAACCCCGGCCCCCCACCTGTCTGCGAAGACTCAGGCTGGCACCAAGGCCCGATAAGAATAATAGCGTGCGACGATGAGAGATCGGTTACGCTGTATAAAGAGGCCGTCTCCAAAGTCGGCGAAGTGTACCCAAATGCCAAGTTAGTGGTCGTGGACAGGAAGGATATTCCGTCCAGGCCGCGAGCAAGGGTTTGGTTACCTTCAACCGTCGAAGACCCGGAGGAGATTATGAAGCTCATTCGGGTCTGCAATCCGGATATCCCAACGCAGGAGTGGAGGTATGTCAAAACAAAAACAGCGTGGAAGAATCGAAAGAACAGAAGCGCGCCACCATGCAGGCTCTCCTGCTCTTGACTGAAAACTCAATTGAACCGTTAGCGAAATGCGACGGGCAATTGAGATACGGTTTTGTAAAGGTGAAGCTTCACATTTATAAAACCGAGACTTATGCAATTGAGTTCCTCACCACGAAGGAAGGTGCAAAGCCCATGAGCGAACTAGAACCCATGAGCGAAACCGATCCAATGAGCGAAGACCACCATCCCACCGAAGAAGGATACGCCTCTTCAGGCTCAGAAATGGGATTAGGGAGGTTGTACTTCGAACGGGAGGGTAAGTATTCCGTACAACAGCGTAAGTATTCCGAAAGGGAACTTTTATGCGAAAACAAAGAAGACCCAGACATAACGCTAACAGCTGATGCATCTTCTGCAGATAAACCTACATCATTGTAAGGAAGCCCGCCTTGCCCTCCTGGATCGTCTGGCAGAAGATCAGCCGGATGTAGTCCTCATCCAGGAACCCTGGGTACGGAATGGCGAAATCTGCGGTCTGAGGACATCAGGTTATAAAGTATACAAGACCAATTGTGAAGGTACTAAAAGAGCATGCATAATTGCAAAAGCACATCTTCACATATATATGATTCAAAATTTCAGTAATGCAGATACTACGACGGTTAGCTGGGAACATCTGGCTAACCTCGTTCTATTTTGCCGGAGACGACACAGGTCCACTGCCGTCGCCGCTAATAAGAAGCCTTGTGAAAGACTGCAAAGCACATAACCGCAAACTTGCCCTAGGAGATGATGCCAATGCCCACCATACCGTATGGGGGAGCTCGGATACAAACGAACGAGGTGAGTCTCTCTTTAATTATATTATATGTAGTAAGCTTTTAGTGTGTAACAAAGGCAACGAACACACATTTATTACGCGCAATAGACAAGAAGTTCTTGATATTACGCTAGCATGTCACACCCTCTACGGCGCAGTGGAGGGTTCTGAATGAACACTCTTACTCCGATCATCGCTACATAGAAATAAAATTGGGGGGAAACAACTCACGGGCCCCACCCGCCAGCAGGAACTTGAAAAAGACCAACTGGCATATATATAAACGAGAGCTTTAGGAAAGACTTCCAAATTCCCAAAATATTACCATTGAAGACAGAGAATCACTGAACGAACACGTACAAATCCTTACGGAGGTCTGTAGAACTGCGGTAAACAAGGCTTGCCCTTTAATTAAGTATAAGGGGAAGAAAAACCCGCCCTGGTGGCCAGAAGACCTGACTACATTAAGAAACGACAGCAGAAGGCAGTTTAATAGAGCGAAAGCGACACGAGAGAGTAAAGACTGGGACTGCTATTACAGTAAGCTAAAAATTTACAAAAAAGAAGTTAGGAAAGCGAAAAGGTCTGGTTGGAGAACGTTCTGTGGATAAATCGAAGGAACCACAGAGGCTTCCAGACTGCGTAAAATCCTTTCAAAAAAACACTATTCCACCGGATACCTCCAAAAACCGGACAGGAGTTGGACTACTTCGAGTGACGAAACTCTGAAGTTGCTAGTGGACACACACTTTCCCAGCAACGAATCATCTAACGTATTAATCAACAATAGTACAGAAAGACCAAACTCTGACATTGAAGAAATAATCACTTAAACTAGGATAACCTGGGCAGTGAACACGTTCAAACCATTTAAATCATCGGGTCGAGATGGATTACTCCCGGCCCAAATACAACATTCACTCAACTACATCATGAAGTGGTAGACGGCCATATTTAAGGCTGCTCTGAAACTTAAAAGTGTCCCATCAGTATGGAAAGAGGTAAAAGTGGTATTTATCCCTAAAGCGGGAAAGAGTTCACACATAACACCTAAGGATTTCAGGCCAATTAGCCTATCCTCCTTTCTGCTAAAAACATTAGAAAGAATTTTAGAAGAGCATATTAGGGCTAACATCAGCCCTAATAAGCTCAGTATCTCACAACATGCGTATTGTAAAGGGAAATCTACTGATACAGCACTTAACTCACTTGTTACAGAAATCGAGAAGTCAATGTATAATTAAGAATTCACACTGGCAGCCTTTCTAGATATCGAGGGCGCGTTCAACAACATCCTACCGGATACCATAATAAAGGCACTGACGGATTTCGGGATCTCTGGCGCTCTGGTTGAGTTCATCAAAAACATGCTCTTGAGCAGATTTGTGATCGCAACCCTAGGGGCCTCAGCGATCAAGAAAAAAGTTAGCAGAGGAACACCTCAATGCGGTGTGCAGTCCCCTCTCCTATGGCTGCTGGCACTAAACTCATTGCTAAAGAGTCTAGAGGAGAGAGGACAACACGTCGTAGCATATGCGGACGATGTTGCAATGGTAGTAAGAGGGAAATTTCCCAATACACTTAGAGAAGTCATGCAAGATTTACTAAACGTGGTTGAAAACTGGTCAAAAGCAAATGGGCTAAGCGTCAACCCCAATAAAACTGAACTCATCCTATTTACCAGGAAACACAAAATTCCAAATATAGCTCTTCCGACTCTATGTGGAACGGCACTGTCATTTAGTGATGAGGCCCGCTACTTAGGTCTAATACTAGACCGAAAGCTAACTTGAAAGGTAAAAGTTGAAGATAGAGTAAAAAGGGCGACAATAGCACAATACCCTTGTAAACAGCTGATTGGACTAAGTTGGGGTCTCTCCTCATCTATCGTATACTGGCTTTACACGGCAATTGTCAGACCAATCCTAACATACGGCATATTAGTATGGTGTCCAGCTCTAGATAAATTGTACATTAAAAGAACCAGGGAACACGTACAAAGATTGGCCAGTCTTTGCATCTGCGGGGCCCTCAGAACCACACCCACAGATGCACTAAATATTATGCTTAACATTTTACCAATAGAGCAATACGGTAAGCAAACAGCTGCCAAAGCAACTCTCAGATTAAGAGAAATCGGCCTACTCAGAACGAACCAAAGAGGACACTCCTCAAGTTTTCACAAATTCCCCTGCATTCCTGGCACAACGGATTTCTGTAAGACCAAGGACAACAATTTAAATAAACCCTTTGTCACAGTATTTCCTTCCAAAGAGGAATGGGATAACGGGCTTGTTGATAAGAAAAATGTAGGTGGAGTGGTTTACTCCGATAAACTCGGAGTATATGATTGGCCTACCTGATCATTGCAGTGTATTTCAGGCGGAAGTCACTGCCATAAAAGAGGGACTTACGGTAATAAAAACGAGAGTATTATCCACAAATGAAGTCTTCATTTACTCGGACAGTCAATCAGCAATAAAAGCGCTGGAATCGGAAACGCACTCGTCAAAAACAGTTCTAGAATGTTTTAAACTACTAGATGACGTATCTAAGTGCTACAAGGTGCACCTTATCTGGGTACCAGGCCACAGGAACATTGCAGGAAACTGTAAGGCGGATGAACTTGCAAGAACCGGTACAACGCTCGATCTCGAACCGGATAAGGCGCTGATACCCATGCCCATAGCCACTTGTAAATTACTTATAGACAGGGAAACCATCAAAAAGGTAAATACAAACTGGCAAAACCTCACAACATGTGAACTAAGCAGACAGACATGGCCGAACTGGAACAGCGGTCGATCGAAGATCTTGCTAAGATTCAACAGAGAATATATAAGAAAAATGATAGGTGTATTAACAGGTCATTGTTTAATAGGCAGCCACGCTAGAAGGTTAGGACTCCCGTACTTCGATTTCTGTAGAAGCTGTCTTAATACAGAAGATGAGGAAAAAGTCAGACACCTTTTATGTGAGCGTGAAAGCCTAGCTATGAGAAGGCTGCGCACTCTTGATACAGCATTTCTAACCGATGTAGCGGATATAGCCCATCTAAAACTAACGAAGCTCTGCTCGTTTATTAAAGCAACCGGATGGTTTGAAAAGGAACACGTAGAGTAAGGATAAGCTCCACAATGGACCTGCGGAAGATCTAAGTGTGTCTTATGACAACCACCCTACCTACCTGCCTACCTACTGAAAGCAGTTTTTTCACGGTCGTTCTCTTCAAGGACTATCTGGTGAGCTCCAGATTTTAGATCTAAAGTGGTGAAACATTTTGAACTCCCTAGATTTGGTAGTATGGTAGATATATCCGGTAAAATCAATTACCATGTGAAGTTTTTGTTTATGGTATTCATCTAATCCTTTTTTTGATAGCATCATTTAGCAATGTTTAGATTTCCCTAAAACTATGTATGGATAGATCGAGTGTAAATTGGTTCTGTGGTGAAAATATCAGCCTTGAAAGTGGAGTTACTTTACATGTTTTTTTTAATCATACATTCAATCTCATTTTCTGAATACCGAATACCTGCCCAACCATATTAAGTTTACTTGCTCACATGTGACGTAACTTAGTTTTTCCTTACCACCGTCGTAAAATAAGTATTTTGCTTTCGCATTAATCTTTGCTTTTACTTCTGTTAGGAAATTGTTTCACACATACCATCTAAGGTTTTAAATAATTGGAAGGATATAAAAGGTCGATGCTTTGTTTAAAAGAAACACCTTACTTTTTGTTATGAGATAACACCCATTTATTGAATTAACCTTAAACTGCCTTTCAGCAGGGGTTATCCCTTTTAGAAAACTCTATTTACGAGCGTATTTTTTTGAGGTTCCTGTATCAATTAACAACTAAAGCTCCCGTCCATCTAATGTCTTAGAAATTCGGTATTGGACTCGCTGCTCCGATCCGCTATAACTCCTTTAGATGGTTCTACACTCCAAGAGATTTGTTCTTTGCGTTGAATGCTATTGGTCACGTTACCGTTTATTTACATATTGACTCACATCTTGTTCGGGTTGTCCACCCGATGGATTGTCCCTTGTTTTCTAAATCGTGGGCTATAGCCAAAGCTGATGGTAAATCTTTTGGGTTGGAGAAATACGAAATGTAACACAACTTGAGATAAAAACTCTTAACGCGTTTTTCCTAGCCCGCTCATTGAGCGCAGCGACCAATTCCCTATTATTGCTATGTTATGTTATGGTCATGTGTAAGTTTTTTTTTAGTATCCATTTATTTATTGTGGTCTGTTTAATAACATTTAACAATATTTATACTTAAAACTAAGACTACTAGACTACAAGACATACATGGAAAGCATTCAGTGGGACAACCATTCCTAAATTTTTGCTTTTTACCACATGAAATCTATTGTTGAGTTCCTCTTCAATGTGTTTGCCGTGACCGTAACTCTTATTTGACCACTTACTTAGAGTGTTCAGCCTTATTGCCACACTACGCGCGATATATTTTGCCTGCAGATCTACTGGCAGGAAGTTTAATGTCGCTTATAATGCTTTCGATGGTGTTATTGACTTCGTGCCAGCTAAAAGAACATATGCTAGTCTCTGAACCTTGTCAAGTTTTTGAAGTGAAAACTTCTTTAGAATCGTTGGGAGTGATTTGAGAAAAAGTGAAACGAAAAAAGCGACACTCTTGGCTACGAATATTACATATACACGTAGCGATGAACTAAATAACTTTTAGGCCAGCGCTGACAGCATGGCGCGATAGCCGAGCGGCTAGCAATGTGAGCTTCCGATCCAAAATCCTTGGTTCGAATCACAAGAAAAAAATTTTTTTTATACGGTTATTTTATTTTTACATATACACGTAGCGACGAACTAAATAACTTTTAGGCCAGCGCCGACAGCATGGCGCGATAGCCGAGCGGCTAGCAATGTGAGCTTCCGATCCAAAATCCTTGGTTCGAATCACAAGAAAAAAATTTTTTTTATACAGTTATTTTATTTTTTTATTTTATGATATGTTTATGAGGAGCTTTTTTTCATGGCAGAAATACACTCGGTGTTTTGCCATTGCCTGCTGAGGGGTGAGCGCTATTAGAAAAATAGTTTTCCTTAATTTTGGTGTTTTCACCGAGATTCGAACTGACGTTCTCTCTGTGAATTCTGAATAGTAGTCACGCACCAACCCATTCGGCTACGGCGTTTGTTTAATTTTACTTATGCAAAAATGAGGAAAAATATATGAATAAAGTTTGCTTACTGTTTACACATTTTCCAAAGGTGACGGAGAACCAAAAAAAAAGTCGATTTTCAAACAAATACGAGTGCATATGTGTAATTGTGTTAGAGTTTCGGTCACGCCCCAGCAAAACCTGCGTGCATATGTGTTTGTAACATTCAAAAAAATGTAATTGTGTTAGAGTTTCGGTCACGCAGGTTTTGCTGGGGACGCTCATAATAGCAACCGCGAGTGTATTTTTATATTCGTAAATATTTTCATTTTTAAATATTTACCGCAATTATGCCGAAAAATAATGCAGAAAAGTGTCGTGAATATCGACAGAAAAAAAAATCAATAAATAGCATCACGGAATTCATTCTCGAAAATTTAATAAAGTATACACCAGAAGTATCGCGGATACTTAGAAAAGATTACAATAAAGTTCCAATGATTTTAAGTGGCGATTTTAACGTAAATTTTGCATTGGACACAGCGGTTCCTTTAATTGACGTTCTCAATACAACATTCAATTTAAAAATGTGTAACAATCGCACTGAATCGACAACACGATCAAAAACAACCATTGACGCGGTATTTCAAAGACATGTTGACAACATCGAAACCAAAGCATTTGTATCGTATTTTAGCTATCATAAGCCACTCGTATCATTTGTTGAAATTGAAAACATTGAGGATGAATAATAATAAAATGAAGAAAATAAAATATGAACTTTATAGCAATATTATAATGAACCTATAATTATCTTGCTCCTGATGCTGCTTTCGTCTTATTCTCTCTCAGTTTGTTTTACGGAAGGTTTCACTTCTATCGCGTCTAACCGTTAGACTGGTGTTTTTTTTGATGTTCCCACCCTTCTCAAGGGCATTCCACCATATTACAATTTGCCAATGCTTTCTCGCCTGGCGTTTTGCTATCAGTTTTTCTTCAACTATACGAAATATCACAGCGTTGTCGCTTGGTTACGCAAGGTGTGGATTTCCAAGTTGCTCGCTGAACGCAGCTATTAAAATGCTCTACAGCATTAGTTATGTCTTCGTTGGTCTGAAAAGATTATTTTCTGAGGATGCAAGAGTCCGGAAGTACTTCCAATCAGCTTTACTGTTGCGGAGGCAGCATGTGGCAAGTGAGTCAGCTGAGTACTTATTCAACGTGATTTGTACGGGAGAGTGGTTATTTGACTATTTGTGTCAGTCGGCCACATATGTTGGGGAACCTGAGGAGGCTGTAATGAGATTCAATTTTGTTATCGCTGCCAACAGTTGGTGACCTTTTGAGGTAGAGAGTCGAGATTACCAGTGTGTGTGTTTGGCGTTATAGTCCCCCCTGAAAAAAATCTGTTGTCGAGCGTTAAGAAGAAATTTTCATATTCCTTAGATTTTATAGCATGCTTGGGTGAGCTGTAAACTGATGAGATTGCTACGAGGCTTTGAGGGTTTTCCACAACTATGTTCGTGGCTTGGATAGCTTCTGTACAATAAGAGTTAATGCTGTAGTACTTGATGGTGTTTTTTATGAGAATAGCAGCATATGCTTATTTATCGGGGTGCATTGTATGATATAACTTGTAATTTGGGATACAAAAGTAGCTTTTATCGGTGAAATGAGTTTAGGATATTTGAGAAGCAGTTTTATTTCTAATATGTGTTTGGAGAGCCCATTAGTGTTCTCGAGGAGAATATTCACGAGTTTGAGTGGCTTAATTTTTGAGTCGGAGGGCAACGAGTAGGTTCATCATTGGTGAGACTTGTTGCAAGACTTTCGTATTTCCCTTGAGGACTGTGATGTTGTTTCTTAGGACTGAGGATGCACTTATATTTTCTGGGATATTTTAATAACTTGCGAATGTGAAAGTGAGTGAGGGCTGTGTCTGGGCGCTTGTATAATGAATTTTGAGCGAAGAGTGGTGGGTCCTCATCCTTTTTTCTGAATGGTGGGTATCTGAGCTTCTGTAGATTTTTATATATCATTCAGCTTTTATAATTTGCTTGGTGGTTTTTTTCCCATAAGGCACATTTGACGTCGTCTGTTTTCGTCTTACGCGAGCAATTTGAGAATAAGTGGGCTCCAGTGAACTTAAAGCAAACGGGTTTTTTGTGTCAGTAGATTTTTGTGTGGCCCTACTGCTGGCAGTTAGCGACACTGAGGAGTCTCGTGTTTCGGGTGTAGGGGTTCAAACACAATTTTCGAGTTAAATAGATACTTGATCTGATATATATGGGGCATTCTTCGCCAACCGGACACCCCCATCTGCCCAGAACAGTTTTTATAAAAAAAATTTTTCCCTATGCCGAAATAAAAGCTTATGTCATGTACTTTAATTTGTCATGTGGCACTTTTTAAATATTCAAGATGGACGACGAATATTGACATGATGCTCGGGGGTTTCTGGGTTCGCTGCTGAATATAAATATTGAAGGAAATTGCTGAAATCGGAATTTTTTTTTCATAATACAGGATTTTTTTCACAGTAAAACTTTTTTTTCTTCTGGAGAATTGGAAAATCTTTTAATAATCACTTCCTTTTTGTTTGAGATTTGGAAGGAATGGCTTTTTAGTATTTCTGGTACTGGTGCTGCAGACTCGAATCTTTTGTTAAGCTTCCAACATATTTGTCAATATTCGTCGTCCATCTTGAATATTTAAAAAGTGCCACATGACAAATTAAAGTACATGACATAAGCTTTTATTTCGGCATAGGGAAAAATTTTTTTTATAAAAACTGTTCTGGGCAGATGGGGGTGTCCGGTTGGCGAAGAATGCCCCATATATATATTTATTGTTCGGGCTCGGTTTCAACGCGACAATGAACATCGGGAGTGGCCTTTTTGTAATTCTGTGTTTAAGGTTGTGTATATTTGTCGCTATGTCGCCGAGACTTTAAGCTCTTGAGAGACTTCTTCAGTGTCAATAGATGCGTGCATATTTTCTAAGTTCCGTTCTTGTTTTGGCTTATATGTATGAAATTCGATGTACCTTTGCTCCAGAAGAGTAACTATTTGTTGTCGGCTTCAGGAATGATGATTGTATTTTTACTTGCTCATAGTTAATAAGCTTCAAATGGTGAAAGCAAGGAGCATTTTGAATTAAGAATTATTTTGAGCGGATTGGGGAGTGGTTTCTTCGGTTTTCTGGTTGTGTAGCAATTTCAGCTATTGTTTTAGTAAATTAATTTTCCGCTGTATAATTTTCTTTTGCGTAATTTGTTCTTGATTTTCCAAGGAATTTGACGAGTTATTGTCTGAGGAAAGACATTGGGTATTTCACGGAGAAGGGGCTGTAAGCAATGGTTGCTGTTTTTGTTGTTGTTGGGCTTGCTACTACAGTTGCAGTTGATGTTGCTGTTTTGAACCACCCCGATTTGGTGGGGAGTGGTCGACACCCATTTTGAATTTTGTAAATTATTATAATTTTTTTTATTCTTTGTTTTTTTTTAAGATGCAAGAAAATGTAAGTTGGCAATAGTGACTAAATTTTAATTATCCAGAAGCACAAAAAGTTTGCATATTTTAGGGCGAGCTTATTGCAGCTGGCTGTGTTTGATTTATGTTTTAATGATTTAACGATTTTGTTTTGGTATTATTTTCACTTTGCTGAAGCTCTGTGCGCCAAATTTTTAATTACCAAAATATGCGTTTATTACACATTATTTTTATATTATTTATACACTGCCGATTAAGAAAATTGTCTGTTGTTGGATTTGCACAAATTTATATTTTTCGCCACTTTATAAACAGTTAATTTTTCACTTAAAAAAGTCACTGATAGATTTACCTTCTGGTGGTTTAAGGGTTATGTAAGTTATGAGAGTTAAATGTTTGTCAACTAAATCATATGCAGGGATGGAATGCAGTATCACCCTTGAATAATTGAAGCATTTTATTAAATCCATATTTGAGTTATAGTTTTCTGCGGATAGGGTTTCTAGGTTTGCGTTATTTCGTTTAAAGCACATTTACATATTACGAGGTTAAAGTTATCTCAGAGTTAACCCGAAAAGATAATCTATAGTGTTTACACTTTGATATCCATCATAACCTAATTACGTCAGAGTCAAGCAGCAGTTGAAAGTAAACACGAGATATCTGCTTATTTTGTCAGCTTGTTTCTATTGCTTTTGTGGTGAAGTTGGAAAAAGCCTTGTGAGAAATTTCAATATTTTAACTCAATCGTAAAAACAAGAGACAGATTCTAAAACAAACACAAGCGCATGCGATGAATACCAAAATTAGAAAAGCCATTCTATTGTTTCTTGCAAGTCAGGAAGAAAAGGAAAAGAATTTGATTGCTCCGGACTCGCAATCTATTCAACTAAAATTTGCATTGCAAAAATGTCAACAAGAGTTCGAAATGCATAAAAAGCTGCTAATGTTTCACCATTCTCAAGTTGTAGTTTGGTCAACATTAGCTTAATCGAAAGTAGTGAGTCCGAGAAGTACTTGGACATAAGTACCTAAGTAAAGATGAATATGAGCCAGTAGGGCATCTTTTTGGTGCTTCTGAGGCGAGTGTATGTAACATATTGCTGTCATTCTGCTATGAGGTGTGGAAAGTTCTTGCTCCAGTTTATTTGAGTGAAAATATCGTTAATGGCGAAAAAGTGGACGAGTGCGAGAAAGGCTTTGAGGCCCTAAGTCAGACACTTTGCAAAAGACTGTACGGACTACTGCAATTATAAGCGGGGGCATTTCACAGTATTACTGGCACTTGTTGACTATGGGTTTGTAATTGAAAAACTGTTTGTTGAAAATGTACACGGTATTTCTTCATTTGCAGATATCGCTTTCTTTATTCAATGTCGGGTGCCCTGGTCGATGCAATGATTCAATTATTTTCGAAAAATGCAAGATGAGAAGCTCTTTACAGAACCACATTTTCAAAGAGAAAAACAGAATGATTTCTGAAGTTAAAGTTCCTGTGGGCGTCAGAGGTGATTCGGCTTTCATATTCTCGGAAACTTGCATGAAACCCTACTCGTTTAGCATTGATCCTCCAATGCATGAACAAATGTTCAACCAGCAGTTATCCAAATGCCGCAGGGTAGTTGCAAATGCTTTTGGACATCTGAAAGCCCGCTTCAGAAGAATCGGAGAGGCAATCGACAATGATATAAAAAAACGTTCCCTTGAATCTGCATCAACCGGAGCATACAGAAGCCATGTCCGATTTTAACAATGATGCTGAAAACATAAGAAAGGCTATTGTAACATGTTTATGTAATTATTCCAATTTATTTCTCGTTAACGAAAGAATAAATGAAACAAATATGTAGCATCAAATTTTCTGTAAAAGATGCATGTTCAAGCTGTTCGAGTTCTCCTTTATTTCCTCCAAAATAGTATTCTTGTTTTCATCTACAGTCAACGCTTCGTAATATTCATCATAATGGCTTGTATTTCTTTGATTTCGGTCAAGCCTTTTTCTAGACATGCAGTCGAACGCTCCAAGCAGTTAAGAATCGCTTCCTGACTCATTAACTTATTTTTTTTAGGTTTAGTTGGAGTTACTGGTACTGGAGATGGCAGCGATGTTCTGGAGCTCATTGACGCCTCCGACGCAAATACTGGAAAGTCTAAAAGAACACTGCTTTGGCTTACAGTAAATACAAAGGATATTCCCACTGTTTATAGCTTCTAGTCCCAGTTAATAATGACGTATGGTAGCACAGCGTAACTCAGTGAATCGAAGTATTGGGCGTAGGCAACATTTATTCTTATTCGTTTTGCGTTCTTATTGTTATGCGTTGCACACCCATACATCACGACTGAATGGGGCTGAATGAAGCGGGCGGGCGGGCAACATTGCCTAATTTTAGTTTCGAGTAATTTCCAATACAACTACTTTGGAACGAAGTTATCTTTTGTATTGATAACCTGGTAGGCCTTGAAAGTGGAGATAACCTCGTAATATGTAAGCGTGCTATTAGTTAGACATTAAACTCTCTCCTTGTTTTCTCATTTGCTTGTTGCAATATTTTTATGACTTGTCCCTATACACAATCATATTGAATTTACATTTATTATTTCCTTTTCTTTTTAAAAACTTACGACAAAGAAAAAAATACTAATTTTCTTATGTTTTTATGTTTTCAAATACGAAAAAGAGAGTGTTAACATACTTAACTTACTGGATAAAATGATGAAATTCAATCAATTATCATACTTACATTAATTTCATATTATGTGTATGTTGGAGTTGAAACAGTGCCGTGTTGTGTGCTTCCGTGGTTGCTGCGTTAGTACAAGCAAGAGTTGTTGATACGTCCTTTATCTCTTCTAAAGGTCCAACGTTGGGCACGATTTAATTTCACGAGTGTATTCGAATGTCAAACAGAAATAAATTAAACATAGAATCTAACCGATTGCCTACTTGAGGTTTGTAGCTGTTGCTGCTCGCTGTAAGCGTGAGTGTTGACACGAACGCGATGCTGTCTGATTGCTAATGCAGCCCACAAACGGAAAACAAATCCAAACAATCAGTTGAAATTTCAACAGATTGATGTGTGTTTGTAGCAGCTAGCTAACCGATCGAAAATTTACAACAATTTTTGTCAACATGCAATCGGCTACGTGCATGTGGCGAAGTTGACGATTTTCCCTTCGGGTTTTGCAATCGGTTGCGTTTGTGTGACCCGAAGTTCACGATTTTTATTATTTCTTTTGAAGTTTTGACAGAGAAAGTTAATGTAAAGAGAAGTCTCAATGACAAGAACGTATGAAATTTTGAGGGGTACTCGTTTCGCGAAGATTAGGGGACTGAATTATGCAAATTTAGCAGCATTCGATAGGAATTTGTTGGTGATTAGAAGCAAAGAATGTTATAATACGTTCACATATGCATTAATCACCTATAAATCCATCAAATTAAATTGACAATCAGCTGTCAATAGTGCTTTGAGAGGTTTTTCTTCATAGAAATTGTTTTGGTGGAATATTTCGTTGTTTTTGGTTTCTTTAATTATTATTAACTACATGAAGAAAATACAAGGAGAAGGAATAGATAATTTTATTGCGCAATTGGCTGCTAATAATGAACAGTTGGAGGATATCCGTATGCGACGTTTACTGCGGTTTCAAAAAATTATGGCAGCAATCCGCAGAGGTATTCTATATTACATTTTATAATAAGTAATAAGAAGACAAAACGTTTATTGACACACGCTTTTTTCCGTAAAACGAATCTATAATTAATAAAATTTAACAAAAATTTTATTAGAATTACGTATACAGACCTGTTTTCTTTGCCAGCATCCATTTCATTTAGTTTTTATTTTGATGTTTCTCCTTACATTCGTAATAATAATTATCGAGAACACAGAAAACACAGGGTTGTTTATCAAAAAGTATCGTTATTATCTAGGATTATTTTATAATTTCAGATTTTGGGAGAGAAATTTTGTATGGGAAATCGCGCTTTTTAATTACGGATTTTAAGTTAAGCGCGAAAAAGTAGATCATCTACTTATATGTGAATGTATTATTATGTAGCTTTTTAATCATCCAAAACTATACATAATTATGTCTGTCAAAAGTAGGTGCTCTGTAAAACTTTGTTGAATTCCCTTCAACTGAATAAAAATCCTCTATAGAAAACACTTCATCACCAGGCACACAAGAAGATGGCATATGCAAATTTAAAATTGTGAATTTATATACATATGCGCATACATACTATATATGCTGTGTGTATGTATGTGTACTTGCCACAGCAAAAAAATATTACGGTAAAACTTCTCAAGAAATCCCACGCGCATTCATAGGCACAGCATTGTATGTACAGTAAATTTCAAATATGTACAGTAATCTGCAAATACTCTGATTTCAGGGCAAGTTTCTAAACTTATATATACAAATTGTATATCTATGCATATGTTTTTGTGCATTTTTTATCAATTGAAGAACTACATACGGAAAGTAATATACTAATTAACTATTGACCTACTATCAGAGAACATAAAATAATTGTTTCAAAATTATCTCTTAGTATTGAAATGTCCGCCCCAGAACTGTTTTATAAGCTACTTGTGCTGTTTTCTGCAACTTACTGTATGGTTATGCGCACTCTTTACGCACAGCAGCTGCGGTTGTCGAGCATTTAGAAAGACATATTTACATACATATATTGATGCATACATATGTTCGGAGCCGCAGGCACTCGACTTGACAAAAATTCAAGATTTACCAAATATTAGCAAATAATTCCAGGTGAAATATTCCAATATTGACTATTTTCGAATGGTCGAGAAAATTGGCATATGGGCGGCTCGTATTGTGAATGAAAGTACTTTGCTCGTAGAAATATGAGCTCCAGTTTATCAATGAGTTTTTTGATGATGAGTTTTTGTTCAAGCTGTTCAGCGCCGTCGCGACTATTTTAGGCTGTTCAGCACCATGGCAACTAGAATGATGGACGCTACGCCTGCGCCTATGAATGCATTTTGTTCTTGCAGTCGCTGGGCATAGTATTTTATACGCATTTAGAGGAATGAAGTGAGTGGCCCGTGTGTGCGGTTGTATGTACATGCATATGTGTAAACAAATAAACATTGTTTTGCTGGAAGTTCAAAATAAAAATATGTACGTACATAGGCTAGGGCGTCAAGTGTGCATACAAATATGTACATGCATATGCAAAATATAATTGTTTTAGCATTTGTTAGGCAGGAATTTGATCATTAGGATATTTACTCCCTAATTATTGCATGAAATATGATAAGGTGATGCTCGTGAGGTAGGCCATGGTTGCTTCAGTGCATACATATGCGTGCAACACTATATTTGTAAAGATGCAATTGAACTTAGTTGTCCCATATACGCAAATACAGCGCACGCTGGATAACGGGAACTAATTCAAACCAAGGCAGTTCACGTTAACAAAAGTGTTCACGTTTTGGAATGCCCAAAAAGACTAAGTAAATATATTTTTTCACATTTAAATTCACATTTTATTCTTGTTTTCGTGACATATTAATTTAAAATTAAGTCATACAATGGTTTTATTTAAAAAAATCAGTAATCTTTTTTTGACTGTTTTATCTTCTGTTTTTCTAAAACTTGAAGCACAGCTTTCTCCCTTAACCGTCTTAGCACACTCATATCATTTAGATCGACGTCTTCATGGCCAGCCCATATTAACGCCTTGTTGAAAATTTCAATTGTTTCTGTCGGCTTAATTTTCTCCAGTTGCTCTGATATGCTGTCATCATCGGATTCGTCCTCTTGTTGATGATCGTCATCTGCATTGCCCTCCTCGATATCTTCGTTCCATTCATGAATGGCTGGTAACTTGATTTCAATATAAAATTTTTAATAAAAAAAAAGTTTTTTCAATAAGAAACATACATATCTTTGAGCATATCTGCGAACACGAACGAACCTCAGGACTTAAATTACTAAGGAGATCGACGGTGTTGCTCATCAAGGTGCGAAGTTCAGCTTCCCATTTTTTTCTGAAAACCGCCAACGGAACATTACCTTCGGGATCCTCATTGTTTACCGCAAAATTTAAAATACTGTTCCAGCACTTAGCTAATGTCACCAACACGAAACTAAGCCGCATCCAAAAGATTTATAGCTGTTTTGAAGTTAACTTTTTTCAACGACTCGAGCAAATCAGACTTTGTCGCTGCTATTGAAGCTAGAAGGCTGTCTCTGTAATGACACTTAGTGATTTTTATTGCATTCTGATCCATCGGTTGAATGTGGAGAGTAAGATTTGGGGGCATAAACATTGCCGAAATTTGCCCATTCTCCGTTGTCAGTTCAGCTTCATTTGGGTGAGAAGGAGCATTGCCGATTAAGAGGAGAGCTTTAATTGGTAAGGCTTTCTCCTTTAAAAACGATGTAACCTTAAAAAACAACCAGTTAACTTTAAAAATCGGACAAAACTTAAAAGGAATATTCACCTGTGGAACAAATGACTCATGAAACCATTGCTTGAAAATAGCCGACGTCATCGAGGCGGATTTCGAGCTCTTATAGTCGGTGAAAGTTTTTAAAGCAGCGTTGATTCTTCCCCCTTCCAATTACCAAAAACTTAAGCTTGTGGGATCCAGTGGCGTTTGAACAGCATAAAAACGTGATTCGCAGCTTCTCGGACTTTACCCCTGGGGCTCTCTTCTCCAAACTTGACGTGTACGTTTTCTCTGGCAAAAGTCTCCAGAATAACCCCGACTCATCAGAATTATATAACTGATTGTTTCACAACTCCAATTCGGCCATTTTAGCTTTAAGTTTTTCTTTAAACGGATCCACTAGCTGAGGTTGCGAGGACAGTTTTTCGCCTGATATTTTAAGAAGGCGAATACCGTACTTCTTCTTGAATCCTTGGAGCCATCCATCACTAGCGAAGAAGTTTGCTTCATTTTCTTTAAATTTTGCATGCAGTGTTTTTGCCTTTAGTTTCAACATTAGAGCACTTAGTGGCCAGTTTTTATCTCGCATTCGGATAAACCAACGATAAAGAGCTCTCTCCATTTTGGGCAACTCTGAAGAACGCAGTGCTTTTATATTTCCAGGTCCACAATACGTGTTGTTTACGCATTTTAAAATCAACATTATATTTCTTTGCTAAAATCGTGACAGATAAGCCTTTTTTAAAAAAAGCCGATAATTTTAGCTTTTTGTTTTAATGTCAAGCTCACGGGTTTTTTAGAACTCGGTTTCACTAGAAAACATAAGACGAAACACTATTCCCAAAACCAAAACCGCGACTGAAATATTTTACTCCTTACATGCAATTACGAATAAAATGCTTATTTTATAATTAGGTGACTCCCCAATTTCAGAATTACTTGAAATCAATGTAAACTACATTCATATAATTGTAACGTTTATTGTTCATGTTATAGAGTTTTTTGGGTTTGTTTACGTTTTAGAGTAGTCAATGCACAAAAATGTCTGTTCACGTTTTGGGGTGTTCACGCTTTAGAGCGTTCACGTTATCGAGCGTGCGCTGTACGTTTTTTTGAAGTTTCCTTTTATTTATTTTAAATTTGAAAGTTTAATACTATCTTGAAAATGTATACATAAACATGTAAACAAAATTCGTTTGCCAAAGGAACAAATAAATGCATATTCAAATGTAAATATGATAAGGCGATGCGTCGTGAGATAGGTCATGGTTGCTGCAGTGCGTATGCACATACATATGTAACACTATAAAAATTAAAGATGCATATATGTAATATATATACATACATATCAATATACCAAAACACTTGTGTTAAATATTTATTCTCATATATTATATTTATTGTTATATGAATCTGTTGAAATAATAAAACAATCGAAAATTCAGTTACAAAGAAAAACGAAAGCTGCTTCACCAAACTCTTCCTCGATTGCGACTCTCTACTTCTATTCTTCAGCCTTGCCACTTGTCGTTGATACCAGGCTTGCCATTTGTTGTTGACAGCTCGGCCTTTCCTGATTGATCGTATCTCCGGACGATTCTCTGCGGTCGTTGTTATCGATATGATTTCGGTTGATATCAGGACCTGACTTCTCATCATCGAAATCATCGTCTACTAAACCTTGAATACACCACGGTTTCATGTTTTCATTTGTAAATACACCTGCGTAAGGTTTTCGCCGAGTTGTAGTATCTGGCAGATCTTCTACTACGTAGCGGTCATTGGGTAAAACTTTAGTTACCATATACGGCCCTTTGAACGACGGATCAAGCTTGTGTGAGGTACCAGTAGGTTGGGGTACATAATCAACCACTACCAAGTCTCCTTCGTTGTATTGCCTGGGTGTCTGATGTTTTGAATCAAACCGCTGCTTCCATTTGGCCCTTTCGGCATCGATTCGTTCGGCCACTGCTTTCATTCGGAAGTCTTCGTGTTGATATGTGTCCTCATCGCGTTCGTCTTGTACTGCTTGAATTAACCGATTGGTGGTAACATCCCGAAGTTTGTAGGTAAAAACTATACTTTTTGGACTCTGCTTTGTCGTCGTATTATTTTGGGAGTTTAAGCACCATCGAAGTTGGGGTAGCGCTTCGTCCCAATCTTTGTCGGATTTCGTACTGCATTTAAGTGATGCCAAAATGGTCTTATTAATACGCTCTGCTTGACCGTTGGCACGAGGCGTGCGCACTGCTACTTTCGTATGACGTATGTCGTATCGTTCGACGAAGTTCTGAAACTCTTTGGGAGTGAAAGCTGTGCCTCTGTCCGAAACCATTTGCGTTGGACATCCGTATATCGTCATATAATCACGTAGTGCCGCTAACACCGGAGTTATCTTCGTATTCCGCAATGCTCGTATAACTACATATGTATTTAGTGAAAGCACAGACAATGACAAAAATATAGCAAATACCGTGTTTGCTTCGTACGAATGGCCCCAAATGATCTATGTGCACACAACGAAATGGTATTGGTACCACCTTGCTTACATGTAGCTGCGCTTCTTTCTTCCCTCCTGTTACTTTATTGATGCAGCATTCTGGACACGATGCAATATAAGATTTTACGTATTGTCGCATACGAGCGAACCAAAAGTCTTTAGATAACCGTTCACAAGTCTTGTCCAACCCGAAGTGACCTGCTTCATTGTGGCACGTTCTTGTCAAACGCCACTTCACGCCTTTTGGGACTACTAGTAGCTTATTCCCGTTGACCTTGCGATATAACCGTTGACCTTGCAAAGTGTAATCATCTTTCAGTTGACGTTCATTAAATGTTTTCTTCACATTGAGAACCTCGATGATCTCTTTAAGTGTCTCATCTTGTATCTGCATTGCCGATACCCAATCGTTGTCGATATTAACTACTCGATAGACTGACTCTGCGACCGTTATCGGTTCCGTTGGTGGAAATGTCGGACTTCTACTTAAGCCATCAGCCAATGTATTCTTTGCACCCGCACGATGGATACATTTAAAATCAAACTCCTGTAGTTTGAGCCACCACCTAGCCACTCGCGGTAACAATGGTGTCGTTGCTTTGGTTACAGCCTATAGCATTGCAGTCAGTGATTACGTTAAATTTTTGTCCGATTAAATACAACCTATATCGTTGCAATGTTTCAACTATTGCCAGAACCTCTAACTCATGGCTGACATAGTTGCGTTCTGCTTCATTACATTGCCTACTAAAAAAAAACACAGGCTTCCAATCAGTGTCGTTGTCGTTTTGCAATAGCACCACGGACAATCCTATGGAACTTGCATCCGTGTGCACCTCATGGGTTTTCGTTACGTCGTACTGGCTTTGTAATTATCATCGCTTTCAGCTTTTCAAAGGCATCGTTCTGTTCTTTGTTCCACACAAACTCTACGTTTTTTTTCAGCAACATCGTTAACGGACGAGCCAGTATACAATATTCTTTAACAAATTTTCTGAAATAACCCGTTACTCCTAAAAATTGTCGTACCTCTTTGGTCGAAGTCGGTTTTGGATATTAGTCGATAACCTTCGTTTTATTTTTACCTGGACGTATTCCGTCGCTATTTATATCGTGACCCAAAAACTGAACCTGCTGAGCCATAAACGTACACTTGGATGGCCTAAGTGTTAAACCTGTAGCTTTGATAGCTTCCAGAAGTTTTCGTGGCTATGATAACCTCATCAACATAGCTTATCACCTTATCACGATATTTCAATGACTTAATTACGTTAACAACTATTTCCTGGAAAACCATAGGAGCATTTACCAGACCGAAAGGCATAACATTATGCTCAAATAAACCCTCGTGAGTTAAAAATGCTGTATATTTTTTTGAATCTTCGTTCATCGGTACTTGGTAATAACCGGAGGTCATGTCCAATGTGGAAAAATATTTGTTCCCTGAAAGGCGCGAGAGTTGTTCTTCCACTATTGGCATTACGTAATTCTTCTTAACTGTGACCTCGTTAAGCGCGCGGTAATCAATGCACATTCGATTTTCGCCATTAGATTTTTTTACCAAAAGTACTGAAGTTGCGTGAGGTGAACTACTTGGACTTATAATTTCGTTGTCCAACAGCTCCGCCAAAATTCTCAACAACTCAGGGCGTTGTGAAAAAGGGACTTGATATTTCTTACCAAGTATAGGACCTGATTTGGTTACCTCTATCGTCATTTGTGCGCTTTTGCATCTGCCAATTCGGCTTATATCTTCAACAAAACAATTTTGCTTATCAACTAAAAGGTTACGTACCTTGCTCTTATCTTCTTGCGGTAAATCGCTGGATATATTAAAATTATCTATTTTTATTTCGTCTAAATGTAGTACGCCTTTGTCTACAACCATGTGATACCCATTGTTTTGTAAAACGTCGCGACCCAATAAAATGTCGTAGGGCAGCAGGCTATCCGCGATAATGTACAACGTTATCTCTCGCTGAACGTTATCAACATTTGCAACAACATTGACTTGTCTCGTCACTTGCACTTTAGACCCGCCGAATCCTGTGAAACATTTATTTGTTCCCAGCATCTGCATGCCATCCGCTGCTGATTCGCGAATTAAAGAGCATACGCTTCCGGTATCAATAAAAGCTTCGTACTCCTTTCCAATCTCTACAACTGTTGGTTTCTTGTTGCAGTTCTTGGCTTCGTGCCCTATCTTAGTACATACAGTACAACGTACCTTCTTTTGCGGTTGCGGACATTTGATTGCACTTTACTTGCGTTTGCTTCGCATTAGATTTCGTTTCAGATTTCAATATTTGCTGGGTTGGAGTAGTAGATGTCGTTGATATACTACTGGTAATCGTTAAGTTCTTGAGTGCAATTAACAATTGGCTACATGTACCAAAACTCATTGCTGCCAGTGCCTTTGTTAATGAACCATCGTTTAGACCACTAATTATATGTGTATTGATGGAAACATCATCCACCAAACCTTGTCGACCTATGGTTAGCATAGAATAATAATATTCCACATAGTCTTCGCCGTTTTTTCGTTTGCGTCTCATAAGCATTTTATGTGCCTCAGCTGCATTATGTGTTGATGGAAAATCGATTTTGAATGCGTTAACAAATTGTGACCAGGACTGAAACACCGGTTGTGCATCCAGCCAACGTTTGGCCATGCCTTTCATTTGGTGCTGAACTGCGATCAACATCATTTCTTCTTTCCAACCGTGACATTTCTGCAATTGCTCAGCTCGGATTAAAAACTGCGTTGGTGATGTTGAGCTTTTGAGTGGATCGAATTCAGGCATTACACCGATCATGTTTTGAATCGTCACTCTTGGATACTACACTCTACGTAAATCATCAGCTGACTCCCAGGTTGACTCGTTTGAAACTGGATCAACATCGTCATTAACGTTGGATGTTTGTTGATTTGCGTTATTGTTTAGCACCTGTGGCGAACTACCATTCATTGTGCCAATTGCTGACGTCAACCCTGCCATTGCTTCTCTCAAGCTGTTGAGTTGCATTCTTAAATCATTTGTTGATTCCACACCCTCATCTTCGAGCTCCGATGGATCTATTTCATCCACGCCTAAGGCTTCTTGAAGCCTTGATATCTTGGTTGTCTTCAAACTTGTCGTTGGCAAACCATTAGCCCGTAGCAGTGTATTTAACTGAATCACCTTTAGCGTATTTAGTTTGATCATTGTGTCTGTAAAATAAAATATTTCATTCGTAGAAAGCAGTATTCTCTAATAATTTTATTTCACCCTCTTCGTATTTTGCTAGCTTTATTCGTTCACTAAAATCGCATTCGTACTCTCTGATCTTTTTTGTTTGCCTTCAGCTGTTTTTACTTTTGATATATTTTCGTTGCTATTCGTTTTATTGTCTTTTTGTTTTCAAATTCGTACGTTGGTTCTTTCAACAGCGACGATGAGTTGAAGTTGATTCGCTTCGTACCTTCGCAGTCGAAATTGTATAAGCAGCGAAGTCAGTGCCTCTGTTTGTACGCGCCGTCAACTGCTCTGTCGTTAAGTGTTGATCGTTGTGACTGAACTTCAGCGTATAAGTTCCACAAATTGTTAATATTTTGCGTATTTGCAATTCGTTGCAAATATTCGTATATATACCAATGTATATTTCCTCTTCGGACGTTGACAATACATTGTGGCCTCGAACCGCAGTGCTAATACTTGACTGCGTCGTTGAGACTTTCCGTTGAAAAGCTGATGCCGTTTAGCAAAACTTGCAATTTGCGCTGCTTTCCACGTTGAAGGTTCTCGAAGTACTTCTATGTTTGTACAATGCTGCACGACGTCGGCGTTTTTCCTTGTTAAATATTTATTCTCAGATATTTATTGTTATATGAATCTGTTGAAATAATAAAATAATCCAAAATTCAGTTACAAAGAAAAACGAAAGCTGCTTCACCAAACTCTTCCTCGATTGCGACTCTCTACTTCTATTCTTCAGCCTTGCCACTTGTCGTTGATACCAGGCTTGCCATTTGTTGTTGACACTTGTATGATCTATGAGTTCTAGTCTAAAATTAATTTCGACTCGAAAAATTAGTAAAAATTTTCATGAAATTTGTATGAAGTTTTAAACTTACTAAAACGTACACAACAATATGTGAAGTCGTTTTAAAATGTATTTTGTTTAACTTTTTTTTAAATTAAATCAACAAACATTAGTTACTTTGATTTAAATAAAAAAGAAGAAAAATGCACAAGCAAATTCCTTACGAAATGCTGTCGGCTATTCGTCAATTTGATTTCATACAGAAGGCAAAAACTGAGCAGAGCCAATGTACTTGTACATAATTCACTGTAATCAGCTCTGTTAAGAAGTCCCGCGCTGTCGAGTTGAACGAGGTGAAAAAGTCTTCGCGGTTTCACTTAATTTTAGATAATTAACACTATTCGTAGCTCGTGCGACTTCTCTACACATTAACGGTCTCTGGTTTTGAAGTGTGTACATGAGCGGACAAATGACAACGTTAAGCAAAATATTTATTGCGGCAGGCCTATAGTCTTATCTACTAGAGCCTTTCGTAATGTAGTAAATATAATTATATGGAAATATATTTACTTGAATATAATAATTATGTATTGTAAATATAATAATTATTCAAAATTATATTTCTAATAAATAAATAAACAATTTATTGAGGAACTCAAAGATTTGTTCAAAAGCCAGCCATCATTGTGGAAAAATAAGAACGATGAATATAAATAAAATTAAAATCCCAAATTTTATATTATTAGAAAAATATAAAGAAGTATACAAAAAAACTAATATAGAAAGTGAAAAAAAATCTTCCTCACCCCTCTTCTTTTCAAGCACAAATAAATACCATTGGTTGGTTTAAGAATCCGACTAGCGCATTCGCATACTTTTGTTGCCACATCCTCATTACCAACTTGCAGAGAACGTTAATGTAAGAGAAGTCTCAATGACAGGAACGGATGGAATTTCGAGGGGTACTCGTCCCATGAAGACTAATCACCACAGACACACTTTTCACCAAAAGTTAGCAGCGGTAAAGGCAATTCGTAAAATTTAACAGCAAGTGAGTATTATTAGCAATATAAGATATTATTGGAAAAGTTTGTGTGACGGGCGTTATGTATTTGGCATTGCAGGTGCTTTTTTTGTGATTTATTTCGCCCTTTGGAATTTGGAAAATTGTGCCAGAATAATAAATGTCAATCGCAAGAAGTTAACGGGATTTCAGTTTTGTGAAATTTCCAAAGCGACTCGCGGTTTTTTGCATTTATATTGCACAATATTCCATATTTCAAATTAATTCGGGTGTGTGTGAAATTTTGTGAAGAAAAATTAGCAACGATAGGTTGTGTCGCGTACACGGTTGCTCAAAAGAAGAAAATAGATTATTTTCGTTCCCGAAGGATCCTGTTGAAGTGGCAAAGTGGAGGGACAATTTGAGAATCCCGACGGCGGTGCATCTTCCACCTTACAACTCATATGTGTGCGTAAAGCATTTTTAGCCATATGTTGAGGGGGGAAAATGTTTAAAAAAGGGTGCCATCCCTACACTTCGTTCAGGTACGTTTTTGCGCAATAATAAGTAGGTATGTGTGTTTTTATGTTTCGCAAAAGCGAACCTACAAGAATATCAAACACACATTCCTACATATGTATTGCATACATACGATACAATATTAGGGGGATAGGTTTGATTGAGGGTGAGGCTTGCTAACTTGTAACATTAGAGTTTTGAGGGAGAAAGTGGAGCAAGTTAATAAATTTGAATTAATTTTTGAATGTAAATGATATATCATACACATATGTATGTGCATATATTGTGCAAATTTATTTGATATATGTATGTGCATTTATAAATATGCATACTCGTAGTATATGTATAAATAAATATAAATGGGAATTACCAAGTGTGATAAAATTACCGACCGGCCAAAATTACTGGTGGTATCAATTGTTCGAAAGATTTTCCCTCTAAACTTCATTTGATATTTTTTGATAATATTATGGCTTTTTCAAATTTCATGTATTTAATAATATTCCCACTTCCACTTCCATTTTTTTTACGTATATCGTATGTTATACGATCGATAGTTGTGCTTTAACGGTAAGCCATATAAAAAATTGTGTACTTCTACTGAGTACAAAACATAATTCAGAAAATACATCGCGATTGCTTTTTTTTTTTGCAATTCGCATAAGTGGAGTATAAAGATTCATTTGAACATAATTTTTGAATTAGGAATTATATGTTTATAAATTATTATATGTTTCTAAATTATTATGTTATAAAGTAGTTTATTTTTAATAGGGTATGCCGAATGGGTTGGTGCGCGATTACCATTCGGAATTTACAGAGAGAGTGTCGGTTCGAATCTCGGTGAAACACCAAAGTTAAGAAACAAATTTTTCTAATAGCGGTCGCCCCTCGGCAGGCAATGGCAAGCCTCCGAGCGTATTTCTGCCATGAAAAAACTCCTCATAAAAATATCTGCTGTTCGGAGTCGGCTTAAAACTGTAGGCCCCTCCATATGTGGAATAACATCAAGACGCACACCACAAATAGGAGGAGGAGCTCGGCCAAACACCCAAAAAAGGGTGTACGCAACAATTACATATATATATATGGTGCGTATGTATATGTCGGGTCACTATTATTTTCGTCCATCATAGCGCAGCGAGTTTCGACCGCACTCGAGTTCAGAATTATACTGACTTGAGTCTGAACTCTCTTCCTTGTGCCTACCATCGAACCACACTCGGCGACAGCGTCAGAACGCTGGTGGCCCGCTAAAACGGTACTTCTTAAAGCGACAAAATACAAGCAACCAATCACAACACAATTAGAGGCTGATGCAATATCACAATAATGATGAAATTGTCATTAATGTGAAATATCCAAAACTACAACCACACGCACACAAACTCGACATGCGGCGACACGCGCAAAACCACAACCTCACACACACAAACTCGGTATGCGCCGACACGGCCATCCTGACTTTAACACGCCCTCGTGTAGGAAATGCTTACATTTAAACTATCTTCATTTCGTTTTCCTTTTTTTTTTTTTTTTTTTTTTTTTTTATTACAAACAAATAATATAAAACTTTTAAACACAAGTCAGTTTTCCTTTCTTAATTCGTATAAACTCATTATGTTAACAATTCATTTTAATTCAATTCATTTCTATTCAATTCAATTCATACAACATATTTTCAGGTTTGCTTACAAATACTTTAGCGTTACCATTATTATTATTATACTTTTTTTTTTTTTAAAGTAATTTTTAACAACATTCTTCTTTTCACATTATTTAATTCTCTTCTTTTAACATTACAGTTATACAATCAATGCCCCACACGCCATGATCAAAACAAACATTAGTATGTTTTGCACTTGTGCTTGCATTATCATATAATCAAGTACTCTGCCCTTTTCTTTGGCCAGCCGTACAACATCATTTGTCACCCTTATTGGTGTACTTCACTCTCTTTAGTGACTTCAAGATTCGCAATATTTTCATTTTCCCTATCTTCACAGGCTGCAACCGTGTTATCAATCTCAACAGTATTATTATAATCATCACACACATTCAGCTCTTCGGGCACTTGCCCCTCCGGCAATCTTCTTAAATCTTCATGAGCATATTTGTAATTTCGTTTATTGGTTAAAGACCTTAAATTGTACCTGTCACCATCTAGCACATCAATTTTTTCAAAAGGTCCCTTGAACTTTGGACTCAATTTGGTTTGATGCCTTTCTTCGCTTTTAAGTAGCACAAAATCTCCAACTTTGTGTCTAATTACTTTTGCCTTATTTTTAATAAATCGGTCTTTGTCATAAACTGCTGTAGCTAAAACATTCTTTTCGGCTTGTGCTCTTACATCTGACAGATCAACCTCATCTTCAATATCGCTAGGTGGGAGTAATCCTAATGGACGTGCTATCTTTCCCAATAACATTTTTAACGGACTAGTCTTCGTCACGCGGTTAGTTGTACAATTGATTGCCAACTGCACCTCTCCCAACACATCTTGCCAAGACTGAGTTCCAGTTTCAACCGCAGTCAGCATATTTTTCAACGTTCTCATTGTTCGTTCCACTTGGCCATTAGCTCGGCTAGCACCAGTGGCAATCAAATGCAAGTTTATTTTCTTATCTGAACAGAATTGGCTAAACTTTCCACCCGTAAAACACCTACCCTGGTCAGCTATTATTCGGTTTGGTACTCCAAACAACGAAACAGCAGATTGAACAGCCTTTATGCAACTCTCACTGTCTAATTTAAGGCTATGACTAAGATAGACATACTTGGTAAACGCGTCTACTTGAACAATTACATACTCCTTCTGGTCACTTTTGCCACTTAGTTTTCCAGTTATATCGATGTGGATAGTGTGCCAAGGAATATTGACTTTAGGAATGGGATGCAATTCAGCTTGTATTTTTCCTGAGGTTGATTTGGATATTTTACAAGTGATACAGTTATCAACAAATTTTCTGACATATTTTGACATATTGTCAAACCAATAAAAATCGTAGACTTTATCCAGTGTCTTCTCCCAACCTAAATGCATTATCGACTCATGAACTTGGTTGATAACAGACCATCTCAAGGCACGTGGCACTACTGGTAAACAACGTGTTCTGCCATTCCTCTGTATTTTTCGATAAAGAACTTCTGCCCTTAGTTCATAGGTTTTCGCAATATCTTCAGCAAGAAAAAAACCTTTTAATTTAATCACAATTTCGGCTATGTCCGCGTCTCGACGCTGTTCAGCAATGAGCCAGTTGCTTGAAATTTCAGCTAAGTTAACTCTCTTCTCGTCAATCACCCCTACTCCACAAGTAGGCTTTGGTAAAAGAGGATTTCTTGACAAAAAGTCGACATGTGCCATTCTTTTCCCCTCTCTGTATTGAATGTCGAACGTAAACGCCTGCAAGTAAGCCCACCAACGCTGTGCTCTGGGGGTCAAGTCTTGTTTGTTTCTTGACGCCTTTAGCGAGTTACAATCAGTAAACACAGTAAAGTTCCTGCCTAACAGATAATGTCGAAAATGTTTAATGGAGTTTACAACAGCTAAAGTTTCCAACTCATATGAGTGGTATCTTGACTCTGCAGGTGAAGTAATTTTACTATAGTACTCAATTACGTGGGGTTTGTTAATAATTTTGTGTAATAAAATTGCACCGTAGCCATCACAACTTGCATCTGTATGCAACTCAATTGGATGATTTGGGTCAAAAATTACAAGGACTGGTTTATCGGTAAGAATAGAAACAACTTTTTTTCGTATCTGCTCATGTTCAGTTTTCCAAACGAATTTACTTTTGTCTGAAGTTAAAAAATACAGCGGCTTCATCAATTGTGAAAATCCCCCAATAAATTGTCGAAAATAAGATGCTAAGCCAAAAATTAATTAATGCTACAATTTTCTGAGGGTTTGGACGAATTTCACCAGCACTAATATTGTAGCCTAAATATTGAACCGATGTTTTCAAAAAAGAACACTTTGTAATGTTGAATGAAAATCCAGCTTCTGTTAATGTGTTTAGAACAATTTCTAATCTTTCTAGCGCTTGATTTTTGTTGAGGCAATTATCATTATATCGTCCATATAGACGATAACATACGAATTTGCTAAGTCACCTAGAGCTTGCATTACTAAACGTTGAAACACAGAAGGCGCGTTTCTAAGCCCAAACGGCATTGATAAAAATTCATATTGACCATCTGGGGTCACAAATGCTGTATACTCAATAAAATCGGTGTGTAAGGGAATTTGGTAATAACCGCTGGCCATATCTAAACAGGTAAAATAATTAACTCCTTGAAGTCTATTTATTTGATCCTGTATAAGTGGCAACGGGTATTTATCGGCGACTGTATTTGAATTTAGCTCTCTGTAGTCAACACAAAGTCTATCTGAACCATTTTTCTTCTTGACCAACAATATGGGGCTTGCGTAAGGTGAACAGCTTGGTCTAATTATTTTGTATTTTAGCAATTCGTTAATTTTTTCCCTTACTAAATCTCGCTCGCATGGACTTAAACGATATGGCCTTCTTTGAACTGTTTTACTCGGATCAATTAATCTAATTTTCATTTCACCAACCTTGACTTTAGTACCTGGAATACCTTTTATAAAAGAATTTGAATACTTTGCCAACAATGAATCCAGTTTTATTTTGTCTTGACCCTCAAGTTCTGTATCAATATCGGTCGGCTCACCACCAATACATGAATTAATTATTTTGGTTCTTGAGATTTTAAATTGGTTTGATGAAACAACAATATCGAAACCCTGATTTAGTATTTCCCGTCCAATGACAATATTGTTTTCCATGTGATCATCACTTATTATATAAAACAGAATTTCAATGCAATTGTCACCAATTTTTACATTACTTAATATCTGTACAGTACTACAAATTCCACCACTGCCTATGCCTTTCAGCATAACCACATTATTGAATCTTTTGCCAGAGAATTTTGTACTTATCTTTTCTTTCATCAACGAACATTCTGCTCCAGAATCGAAGGTGATTTCAAAACTTTGGCCTCTATGATCCATGTGTCCCTTTGGTACTGCAACGCTGCACTGCTCGACTCGCTTTTCCTGGTTGAATGTCTTGTTCCTATTAGCTTCCTTCTTTGGGCATTGGGTAGATATGTGACCCAATTCTCCGCACTTGTAGCATGTTACGCTTGATGTTTCACGGTGATGACCTTCTTGTTTACCACGTCGTTCATTACCACTTGAAAAATGATTTTGTTGTTTCTTGAGTCGGCAGTCAATCATTCTATGGCCCAATTTGCCGCAGAAGTGACACTCTATCGGTGATTGTTTTTGCCGTTTGGGAAAAGTTTCGGATTGATGCTCCATAAAGCCAGATTTCCTTTTATTAAAAGTGAACGCTTTTAATTCGGACTGCAAATCGCTTCTTGTTTTAACATTCGACGTGAAGCTTAACCGCTGCAATCGATTATCGAAACTTGCTAGCAACGCAAGAGTGACAGAGACAGCAATCTCTTCAACTCCCATTTGGCGCCATTTCGTCGTCAGCTCTGTAACCATGCAGCTTGCATGCACTGCGAGACACTCGCCGTCAGTCGGTCGATTCGACAGCATACTTAGAAACATTGCGGCTGGTGTTTCTACGGTATCAAAGCGCTGTATGAACAGTTCTTTAAACTCGGCCCAGGTGATTTTGGCGTAACACACTTGCGAAAGCCATTGCGAAGCGCTTCCCTCTAATGCTGAGCTCAAGGCCATGACCAACGCGCTGCCTTTTAATGCATTTTCTTGAAGAATAATTTCAACGGTAGTACACCACGATGAAGCGTTGGCGCCCGACTTGTCTGGGTTGAATTTGGGTAGTTGCACTGATTTATTCTGCACTGCACTGCCTGATGCCGTTGATTGTATGGCCCGAACCAGTTCAATTAAATTTTTATTTTGCAACTCCATTATGGTTTTCCAAGATGCATCAACTGTTGAAGGTAGAGGGCCAGATCCCACTTCTGATGTCGGGTCACTATTATTTTCGTCCATCATAGCGCAGCGAGTTTCGACCGCACTCGAGTTCAGAATTATACTGACTTGAGTCTGAACTCTCTTCCTTGTGCCTACCATCGAACCACACTCGGCGACAGCGTCAGAACGCTGGTGCCCCGCTAAAACGGTACTTCTTAAAGCGACAAAATACAAGCAACCAATCACAACACAATTAGAGGCTGATGCAATATCACAATAATGATGAAATTGTCATTAATGTGAAATATCCAAAACTACAACCACACGCACACAAACTCGACATGCGGCGACACGCGCAAAACCACAACCTCACACACACAAACTCGGTATGCGCCGACATATATATATATATACATATATATATATACGACGATGACCCTACGTACAGCAGTGCAATGCCAAAGAAACAACGAAGCTGTTGCGTGGTAGGATGCTTTGTGGGAAAAGGGTCATACGTTGTACGCCCTTCCTCGAGGCGGAGAGGGTCGAAATAGTTGGGCCCTTGCTTGCAACGTGCAACTAGCAGACACTGATAAGCTATATGTTTGTAAGCATCACTTTATTCCAGAGCAAATAACCCGATTTAAGGTTTTAGTTGGGGCTGTTCCATCTTTAAGATTAGAGCCAGTTAGTAGAAGTCGCTCACCTAGTACTGGCTCTGATTGGGTTTGCCCGCCCGTTACCAAAGTATATGTAAATCGTACGCTAGGCGTAGGAGACGATCTTACATTAGAAGAGTTCGAAAAATATTCCATGCTAGACCAAAGAAGGCAGGTTCTCAAAAACAAAAACATCTGTGAGGGCTTAGAAATCACTAGCAGTCGCGAACGATTTGCTCAGGCTGCTCGTTTTTATCGGAGCAACGAAATTAAATTAAAGAAAAGAATTGAAGAATAAAACGCAGAAAATGAGAAGCTGCAGCAAAAATATAATCATTTGTGTAGTCGTGCAGTACTTGCGGAAGAAACTTCAAGCAGTGATGCCATAACTTTCGGAAGAATGATCGTCAGTGGCCCGTTTTAGCGAGGAAGAACAGGTATTGGCTCAAAACATCAATTATATGTTCTCCAAAGCATACACGCTTATGCGTGACGATCTAGGTTTTGCTTTGCCCCATAAGTCATCTCTTTTGCGTTGGCGCCCCATCAAATATGTCGTTCCGGGGTTCGATGCCAATGTCTTAAATAATTTAGAAAAAATTGTTTCAACTATGTCCGACACCGAAGGCATAAGCGTTCTATTATTCGATGAAATCATCATCAAATCGGAACTAAGCTATAATAAAGCTAACATCTTTAGTTTCGATGGGTTCGTAGACCATGGGGAAGGTCAACGCGCAAATAAAATTGGCATTAAATGTTTATTTTTTATGGTTAAGGGATTGTGCTCCAAATGGAAATACGTGTTTTCGTATTATATCTCCAGTGGTGGTATACATACGGAGACACAATCGCCCATTTTGGGGAAAAATATCGCACAACTAAAAAAAATGGGGTTAAATTTGAAAGGTATAGTTTGCGATCAATGCCTCTCCAACACTAGTATCTTTAACACTTTAGGAATTTTTCCTTCACGAAGACACAAAGATTTTTTGCATGTACGATTCTTGTCACTTGATAAAGTCCGTCCGAAATACCTTAATGAAATATGACATCTTAACATCAGATGGAGTGACAAGCTTCAAGGTGATAAAAAATTGTTTGATATAGATCAAATGAATCCCCATTTTAAAATTTAACTAACGGAAGCCCATATATATCCCAGTTTTTTTGGAAAAAATGAGCGTTTCACGCGCAACTCAGGTTCTGAGCAATTCGGTGGCCTCTGGTATCGACATGGCCTTGACCCAAAATTTATTAGGCAGTGACGACTACGTGATCAAATGCGCTAAGCCCACACAGATGTTGGTAAAAAAAATGAATGATGTGTGTTAAAAGCGCCATAGCATAATTAAGTGGCATCACCTACTACATTTTTTAGTTTTGCACACCGCAACCCTATGTTACATTTGACTTTACTTTATATCAAAGCTGTAAAACAAAATATACTTTGATTTTGGATTTCATTCTGTGAACACCTGCACATCTGCGTATCATTTCTTGTTTGTCTTTGTTTTTGCTATTCTTTGCTATTCGATGGAGCGCAAAAATTCTTGCGCGACGAAAACATTTTTGGTGACCCCGACGTGATCACATAGGCACCGCTATTTGCCGATGTGAATTTGCTGTATATTGCACATAAGCACCGCACTGCTTGTACATAAGCACAGTACAAAAATTTCGCGACTCAACAGTTACCTGAGTTGTACCGTCGCATTTCTTTATTTCTTCGAGTTGCCATGCAAACAGTTGCCGCGTACAAATCATTTTGAATCAACAACAAATATTGGGAGTTTTTAATAGAGAAGCGGACTAACTTTTAAGAAATGTCGTTCTTAAAACGGAAAAGCGTAGCCTTACTACGCCAACTTAATTTGAATCAACCTAGTGTAGAGGAACTGCACGCCATGGATCATGCAGAGCTATCAGTGAGATTGGAGCAGCGAGATCGTATTCAAGATCAATTCGAGTCAACGCAATCTCAACTGGAAGAGGAAGACCCTAATGAACTTGACGCCAACAATCGCGATGAATTTGCAGGCACGTTCATTAGGAACAAGGCAGCATTTACCAGAGAATTAAACAAGGTGGATTACCAGCCAATGTCGTCAACGAGGAATCCACCACCTCAGGAGCAGCCATCCGTCGTCATAGTGAAGCAGCCAAGGTCGCGCCTACCAGAATTACAGCTACCGAACTTTTTTGGCATGTTTCAAACGGTTGTTAACAATGACTCTGAACTGTCGAATCTGGAAAAATTCCAGATCCTGCTTGAAGGAGGCAGCACTGGACACCATTCAATCTCTTGAAATTCGTGATGAAAATTACATAACTGCATTGAACTTACTAGTTGAAAGATTTGATAACCGACGTTTAATTTTTCAGGCGCACATTCATGAGTTATTCAAGCTGCAAAGGGTGAGTGCGGATAGGCAATCAGGAGAACTACGGTTGCTTGTGCACAGAATTGTATCGCATGTTCGAGGTTTGCAGTCGCTGGGCACAACCGAACAAATAGCCGACTGTTTACTCCAGCACATTACGGCACAGAAATTGGATGCGACCACGCATACGCTATGGGAAGAACGAGTATCCACTGACAGACTGCCCACTTGGACGCACTTGGTTACTTTTTTGCAAAAGAGATGCCAAGCAATGGAAAATGTGGCCCACGCTATGGTAACGAAGACACCTAGCACTCAAGTGAGCAATGCAAAATATCGAATAACCTCATTTGTCGTATCAAAGACTGCTCAAAAAATCTGCGCTGTCTGTAATAAGCACGATCACGTCGTCTACTCCTGTCCCGTGTTTGCCAGTATTAGCCCGAATGAACGCTGGAAAAAAGCAAAAAACGTTAAATTGTGTATTAAAACTGCCTTAAACCAGGCCATCAGGTGCAGCAGTGCAAATCATCTGCATGTCGCCGTTGCTCGTTGATGCACCACACTGTATTACATTTTAATCAGGCGGATCAGACGAATCTCAGACCACCTGAAGGATTACCTAGTCCAGCGCAGTCAGCACCGCTCATAGCCATGACATCCAGCAACTCGTCTCCAGCTCACCCAACTGCTGACTCAAATGAATGTGTGGTACTTGCTACTGTTATTGTTTTAATTCGCAACTATGTCGGTTCTCTCGTGCCATGTCGTGCCATTCTTGATTCCGCTTCCCAGCTTAATTTTGTAACAACTAGACTCGCTAGTCAATTACAGCTTAAAAAATCTAAGTCATTAGTGACAGTATCGGGCATTGGAGACTCAGAACTCGTTATCAACTCCAGCGTGAACATCTTCATTCAGTCATTACATAGCTACTTCACTGCGACTATAGATGCAGCAGTAACTCCAACAATCATCGATTGCCAACCAAATTATTCACTTGACATCACTCATTGGGATATTCCAGAGAACATAACTCTGGCAGATCCCGAATTTCACAAGCCGCAACGTGTGGACCTCCTAATCGGCGCAAGCATGTTCTTTGACCTGGTATGTATTGGTCAATTTCATTTAAGAAATAATAATCATATTTTGCAAAAAACTCGTTATGGCGTTGTGTATGGCGGTCGTGGTATCTCGTCAAGTTTATCATCCTACACAACTACAGCAACTAATTCATTTGAGTCTGATGCGGTTCATCAAACTATCAACGATATGGTGCGTTCACTTTGGGAGGTAGAAAACAGTTTTGAGCCCATTCGAAAGGCTACAAAGGAGGAAATCGATTGCGAGGCTCATTTCAAGACGCATTACAGTCGTATGGCGACAGGTGAATATTGGGTTCGCCTTCCTTTAAAACCTAGCGTACATCTACTTGGAGATTAGTACCAACAGGCTTTGCGACGCTTTTTGGCTCTTGAAAGGCGTCTTCAGCGCAATCACGAAGTGAAAGCACAATATTCATTATTCATGAAGGAGTATATTGAGCCCAACCATATGTCTCCTATCTCCTAACCAACAACAGTACCTGTTTACTTCATGCCACATCATTGCGTATTCAAGAATGACATTGAATGAGGTACTGATGACGGGTCCAACGATACAGGCAAAGCTAGTAGATACTCTCATTCGTTTTCGATCACATTCGGTCGCACTAAGCGGCGACATTTGTAAGATGTATCGGTGCATTAAAGTCGCATCCCCTGATAACTACTTGCAATGCATACTTTGGAGGGATGACCCTCAAGATGACATCCAAATGTTCAAACTCGATACAGTGACTTACGGCACAAAGTTCGCACCCTATTTAGCAGTTCGCACCATGCATCAGCTTGCGGCTGATGAAGCAGCTTCATATCCCCTTGGCGCTCAGATCATTTTGCGCGATTTCTACGTCGATGACTTAATCACCGGCGGCGATACCATTAATGACGTAACTCATATAATGCAACAAACATCTGAACTACTAGGTAAAGATAATTTTAAAATTAGGAAATGGTGCTCGAATGTACCAAAAGCGCTCAGCAACGTACCAGACGCAGATAGAGAGAAACTCATCAAGTTTGATGATGGTAGTTACATCACAAAGACGCTTGGACTCCAATGGGACCCTGATTCCGATCTGTTTCTATTTTCGTTTGTTGCACGCCAGGCAAATAAGAAAATAACTAAACGCTCAGTTTTGTCAACAATTGCCCAATTTTATGATCCACTAGGATTGATTGGACCCATCGTATGCAAAGCAAAAATATTTCGTCAACGCTAATGTATGGAAGGGCTCGATTGGGACGAAAGTCTACCAATATCGCATCGAACAGCTTGGCTTCAGCTGTATGGGGAATTCGGTACCCTAAAACAATTGAAATTTCCTCGATACGTGGCCAGCCCAAATGCTAGTCTGGAGTTACATGCATTCTGCGACGCTAGCCTCTCAGCGTACGGTGCTTGTGTCTATATTGTTGCCCGCCTACAGAGAACCGTTCGCACTACATTACTCTGCTCAAAGTCCAGGGTTGCACCCCTGAAATCAATTACAGTTCCCAAGCTGGAGTTATGTGCAGCTACGCTTTTGGCGCAAGTAGTCCATGCCATTGACAAGTTACGCGTTTTCAATTGTTCGTTTTTCTGTTGGTCGGACTCCACAACGGTTTTATCATGGCTAAAGGAGGAACCGTCTTGTTTTAATGTTTTTGTCGCCAATCGCATTACAACCATACAACAGTCCACAAAAGATATGGAATGGCGCTATGTGCCAACGAGTCTCAACCCGGCAGACATTTTATCAAGAGGTGCTTCGCCAATCGAATTGGCAAGTTCATCGCTTTGGGCCAACGGGCCTCCTTTTCTACACGAATCAGAAATAAATAGGCCCTAACTTAGTATTAAACTTGAAAATTTACCTGAACGACGGAAAGTTGCTTTACTGTCCTCGTCTTCAGTAATTGGTGCCTCGCTGAATTGCAAATACATTAATTCCTTTGCAGCAATGCAGCGAATATACGGCTATGTGCATATGTTCATTAAGATGGACCGCTCAGGTAATCTCACAGCACACATTCAACAAGGAACTTGGTATTTACTTCGTATGGTACAACGAGTTCAATTTTGTTCGACATATAAGGCTCTGAAAAGGAATTTGCCCATAAGCTCATCAAGTAAACTAACATCTCTGACGCCCTTTTTAGATTCTTTTGGACTCATTTGAGTTAGAGGTCGTTTAAGAAACTCGTTGCTTAATTTTCAGTCTCGCCATCCAATACTGTTGGCGAAGGGACATCCACTTACTAACTCTATAATAATGCATTTTCATCACCAGAATCTACATGCCGGACCTCAAGCATTAGTGGCAGCAATACGACAACAATACTGGCTCGTTGGTGGCAAAAAAGCCGTAAGTCACCTCATAAACAAATGCGTGCGATGTTTTAGACTCAGGCCCAAGATGTGTGAACAAATCATGGGCAATCTACCTGAAGGCCGCGTCCGACCCAGCTGACCATTTCTCACCACTGGTGTTGACTATTGCGGACCTTTTCACTACCGATCTGAAATAAGAGGGAGACCATCAACCAAATGTTATATTTGTCTCTTCATATGTTTTACTACGAAGGCTGTTCATATGGAACTCGCCAAGGATCTGTCTACTGAGTCGTTTCTAGCCGCCTTGAGGCGATTTTATTCTATTCGCGGCAAACCGATGGTCATCTGGTCTGATAACGCCACAAATCTTGTTGGGGCGAAAAATGAGATGGCTGAATTACGACAACATTTCCTTAAGCAACAACACGTTGAAGAAGTTCACCGGCAATGTCTCATCGAAGGAATTGATTGGAAGTTCATACCACCAAGGTCTCCACATTTTGGAGGCCTTTGGGAGTCCTCAATCAAAATGGCGAAATTCTACTTCTGGCGAGTTGTTGGTTCAGCGTTG
The DNA here is from genome assembly GCF_028408465.1 of Anastrepha ludens. Lineage (NCBI taxonomy): Eukaryota > Metazoa > Arthropoda > Insecta > Diptera > Tephritidae > Anastrepha > Anastrepha ludens. The sequence goes on along the minus strand of NC_071503.1, from coordinate 93,904,888 downwards.
CTTACTTTTGATGAACTTAGGACTCTTCTATGTCAAATTTCAGCGGTGATAAACTCTCGACCACTTTGTTCAATTTCAGAAAATCCTAACGACTTAGATGTCCTAACTCCAGCGCATTTTTTGATAGGTGCTCCACTCACATCCATACCAGAACCAAACCTTCCGACACTTAACATCGGCCGACTTGGATACTGGCAGCGAATTCAGTTCATGCAGCAAGTATTTTGGAAAAGATGGAGTTCCGAATACTTATCACTTCTGCAACAACGCTCCCGTTGGAGATCGTCAAGAGACAATATCGCAGTCGGAACGCTTGTCCTCATCAAGGAGAAGAATAACTCAGATTTTCAAGGGAGGTGATGGCATGGTTCGAGTAGCTGAAGTTAAAACTGGAGGTGGCGTTTTTAAAAGAGCCATTGCCAAATTGTGCCCTCTTCCCATCGATGATAACGTGGTTGGCAGTATAATTTCCCAACGGGGGGAGAATGTTCAGAGCGCCATAGCATAATTAAGTGGCATCACCTACAACATTTTTTAGTTTTGCACACCGCAACCCTATGTAACATTTGACTTTACTTTATATCAAAGCTGTAAAACAAAATATACTTTGATTTTGGATTTCATTCTGTGAACACCTGCACATCTGCGTATCATTTCTTGTTTGTCTTTGTTTTTGCTATTCTTTGCTATTCGATGGAGCGCAAAAATTCTTGCGCGACGACAACAATCTGTTTGACGAATTCGATGCAAAAAATTTCCAGTCAAAAAATCCTGTAAAGTGTCCGATTAGGCGGGGTGACACAAGAAAAATTGATAGATTGAATAAACATCTAAATTTTTTGCGGTCATTCCAGTTGCCGGGAAACGTACACGTAAAGTGCATCGAAGGTTTCCGCATAACGATTTTAGTGATGCAAAAGTTACGCGAGAAGTTTTTATCGAACAAAGCTCCTTAAAATTTATTTTCACCGGGAAAATAAATCAAGATGCGTTAGAAAAATTTTTCTATCGCATACGAGCTAATAGGTCTATTTATAAGTTCGTGCGGTTTTACAACAGATGGCGTAACTTGATTATTATTCCATCGATCCACATTTCCAAACATTCATTGGAGAGCTACTGTCGTAAGGCACAAACGTCAGTATAAGTTTTTTATTTGAAGCGTAAACAACAATATTTTTACCACACTTGAAAATGTCGAATTTCGTGCCAAATAATGTGTTTTTGCGGGGAATTCTTCTTCATTATTTTAATATGAAGAAAAAAGCAGCCGAAAGTCATCGTATCTTGGTGGAAGTTTATGGTGAGCATGCTCTATCTGAGCGAACGTGCCAGAAGTGGTTTGCACGCTTTAAAAGTGGTGATTTTGGCTTGGAAGACGAAGAACGCGAGGGTGCGCCGCCAAAGTTCATGGATACCGAATTGGAGGAATTGCTCGATCAAGATCCGGCTCAAACGCAAGAAGAGGTTGCAAAAACTTTGGGAGTTGATCAATCAACCATTTCCAAACGTTTAAAAGCCATGGGAATGATCCGAAAGGTAGGCCATTGGGTGCCGTATGAATTGAAGCCAAGAGACGTTGAACGCCGTTTTATGGCATGCGAACAACTGCTTCAACGGCACAAAAGAAAGGGTTTTTTGCATCGAATTGTGACTGGCGATGAAAAGTGGGTCCATTACGACAATCCAAAACGTCGGGCAACGTATGGATACCCTGGCCATGCTTCAACATCGACGTCGGCGCAGAATATTCATGGCCTGAAGGTTATGCTGTGTATCTGGTGGGACCAGCTGGGTGTTGTGTATTATGAGCTACTGAAACCGAATGAAACGATTACGGGGGATGTCTACCGACGACAATTGATGCGTTTGAGCCGAGCACTGCGAGAAAAACGGCCGCAATACGCCGATAGACACGACAAAGTTATTTTGCAACATGACAATGCTCGGCCACATGTTGCACAAGTGGTCAAAACATACTTAGAAACGCTCAAATGGGATGTCCTACCCCACCCGCCGTATAGTCCAGACCTTGCGCCATCCGATTACTATCTCTTCCGATCGATGCAACATGGCCTGGCTGACCAGCACTTCCGTAATTACGATGAAGTCAAAAAATGGATCGATTCGTGGATTGCGGCAAAACCGACCGAATTTTTCACAAAGGGAATCCGTGAATTGCCAGAAAGATGGGAAAAAGTAGTAGTAAGCGATGGACAATATTTTGAATATTAAATTTGTAACCATTTTACGTCAATAAAGTTTCAAATTTCGAAAAAAAACCGCACGAACTTATTCATAGTCCTATTAGTCAGGGTATGAATACCCATCCAACAGCTCACGAAGCTCGCGATTAATCTCAATGAAAATTTTACGCCAGAGATTTGAGAAAAAAGGTTCAAATTGTACAGACGATGACGATATAAATTTAGATTGGAATGTAGGCACCGAGGATCGTCATATTGAGACAGAAGTAGGAGACCAGGCAAATGAGGATCTCGTTTTAGAAGAGATTAATGTGGAAGACGTCAATTTAGCTGAATAAAGTGATGAAGCTGAGGTAAAAGTGCAGCGTTACTTCACTGGTTATAGTATTTACCAAAAAGTGCTGTGCAAGCTCAAATGTGAAAAGTGCACCCACACCATGACGAAAACAAAAGGAGAGCTGAAGCTACATTCAGAAGCCCTGATTAGATTCAAAAACTTCTCGGATGACAGCGATTTAAGGCTTGTCAATCCTGAACACAGGGTTTTCGAAGTGTGTCGACTCCAAATGGTGTGGTACCGCCAGCTCTTCGCAAAATATGTCCACATTGCAGGTCTTAGATGTTTTTGTTGTCCATTTTAAAGAAAAAAACGCAAAAAAAAACACAAAAAAATATTTCCCGACTGGTTTGTAGGATCTGGCGAGTGTAGAGATCATCGCGTAAAACTATTAGATTTTCTTTTAACTGTCCTTCTGTTCAAAAATACAAAGTGGCTCTTACGATATGAGGTCAATAGTGTCAGATTGAGAAAAGTACAAAATAAATTAAAAAAACTGTAGTTGGTTGTAAGCCAGGACCCCACGAAAAGAGATGCGCCGTTCACATATGTAATTAACAATCGTATTAGCTATCTTTTGCATATGATGATACCTATTCTTTTATTTCAGGGTTTTTCAGTTTTGTTTATTTCAGGTTTTTTTTTTATATATATATTTCACAGGTATTTTCCATTTCAGGTTTTTTCTATTTTTTAGTCTGTTTCACAGGTTTCTTTTTTATTTTTTATTTTCTTTCAGGTAGCACCCGAGCCTAGATTTTTAAAGCACTACAATTTTTTCTTAAACATGATGGATTGAGAGTAGTGTTTTAAAAATCAGGTAGATCGCAGTGACTTAATCGATGTCAATATCGAAGTCGTGTGAGAAGTGCTTTCACAATTTTATATATTTTTTTTCATTTCAGGAAATGTAAATACCTGTTATTTATAGTATTGTAATATATGTACAGGGTTTGATTGAAAAGTAATGAGCCTTCCCGCGGGGAGCGTCTGCCATGCGATCAACCGAATCGGCTGGTGGGGGAAAATGATCGTTGGACCTTCCCCTTCCACTAGAAACCGGTGCAGTCAACATCGCTTCGCGCGTGAAAGCTGTTTTAAAAGTGTGTTAGGATTTTGCAGTGGCGAAATTGCAGCGATCGTTTGAGCAACATTACTCGATCAAATTTTGCGTAAAGCTAAACAGTTTGTACCTCCAGGAAGCACTGTAAACGCGGCATTTTACAAAGAAGTGCTCCTTCGGCTGAAAAACCGCGTCGCCCGGTTTCGGCCCGACCTCGTCAACAATTGGACCCTTCATCACGACAATGAACCGGCGCACACCGCCTTCCTCTACACCTCTGCATTGGCCAAGAGGGGGGTTCCGGTGCTTCTCCACCCTCCCTACAGCCCAGACCTGTCCCCTCCGGGCTTCTTCTTGTTCCCGCGCCTGGAAAGAAAGCTGAAGGGGAGATGTTTCGACTCCATCGAGGCGATCCAAAAAACTGTGAAGCCGAATTGAACGCGATTCCGGCGGATGGGTTTAAAAACTGTTTCCTGCAGTGGAAGGACCACTACCAGCGGTGTATTGACGCTCAAGGGTCCTATTTTGAAGAATATTAGTTGTATAAGCCAACAGGTTTAATAAAACTGCTTAAAAAAAATAAAGCTCATTACTTTTCAATCAAACCCTGTATATACCTACATATACATATAAGAATACTTTACTTACTTGTTGATAAAAATAAATAATAAAATTAAAAAAACTAGTATTTCATTTTCTTAATGATAATAATATTTATTTGGACACAGGAACTTAAACAAACGTAGCCCAATTATATGATTCGACAGGATTTCGTTACAAAATCAATATGGTCGTTCAGCTAAATCAAATGAATATCTGCATATGAAAAATCGTTCATATGGACGTGCAAAAGCAAACACGCATATACATAAATACATGCATACAAACTTCCATAGACATACTTACATAGGTATGAGGCTGCGAGAACTTGCCACAGAAAAAATATTGCTGTCGAGAATGTAGAAGACATAGGTAGATATTTACATACATATATTGATGCATACATATGTACTGAGCCGCGGCCACTCGACTTTACAAAAATTCAAGCTTTACCAAATATTGGCAAATAATTCATCGCGAAATATTCTAATATTGACTATTTTCGAATTGACGAGAAAATTGTCATATGGGTATATGAGCATATGAGCTCGAACTTAGTGTTATAGAATATTTTGAATTTTTCAGCGCCGTTACGACTAAAAAACTCATGACCGCTACGACTACACCTATGGATGTATTTTGTTCTTGTAGTCGCCTGGCTTATAAATTTAGCTTTGGAAACATACGCGTGCAGAGGCATAAAGCCAGCGCTTTGTGTATGCTGTTGTATGTACATACATATGTGTATACTAATAAGCATAGTTTTGCTGGGAGTCGAGAATGTATATGTATGTACGGACATACACATAATAGGGCATCAAGTGTGCATACTTACATACATACATACATGAGAGTTGCCTTTGCATTTGTTAGACAGGAATTCAGTCACAACAATATGCCAATACGTTAGGTAGGTCATGGTTACTTCAGTACATTGGACTTTTACTTAATTGTTCCTTACATGTGTATGTATATATGTACATACATATGTATGTAATAAGAAACAGTTTAAACAAATTTTGACTGATCCAAATATACTTACGGTAACATACGAATATGCTTTTTATCCTATAAAACAAATAAATATAGAGGATATCTTGGGTTTGTTAAAATTTTTATTTTTTTTGAATATCAGAACTTGTATACAAACCACGCTTGCATACCTCCTGCAATAGGTTGTGGATGAAATTTTACAGAACAGAAATAAAAACATATTCAAATGCCCTGCAAAATGCTGTCGGTCAATTTTATTTCAAACAAATGTATAACAATGCCTATTTTCTTTTTGTCCAAAAATAACAAATATAGTTTTTACGTTTATATACATATACTAGCGGACCCTCTGCCTGCTTCGCTAGGCATATCAAAATTAGAAATGAAACATGAACAATCGATTTAAATTCACTCTATGAGTATTTATTCTTTTTTTACAATATAAAATTAATGTTAATTTTAAACTTAAACTAACGCAAAGTCTTTTCGTAAACTACATTTTTTGTTTTGCCCTGAGTTGTGGTATAAATAAACAGAACTGATGTCTTTCCTACACGTGAACATGATACATACTCGTATAATTGTCCGTGGGAGAAGCATGGATATTCTAAGTCAACTCCGCATAATTCCAGCGATTGTCCTTGTGTTTTGTTTATGTGTTTGTTTTAATCTATCTTGCTCATTACGTTGTATACGTTCTTCAGGTGAATGGCCTGAACGTGATCTGGCCATACGTTCCCTTTGATTTTGGTTTTGAATTTCTCGCTCTTCTTGTGATTGATTTTGCCTTTCATTTGATCTATTTCGCGTTCTACGCGACCGACGATCAATATCATTTCTTCGCGGGCGTGGCATTTCCAAAATAAAGCGATAAAAATATAAATAATATAATTTTCTTTTTTCCATTGTTGAAATTATATTTCTAATTCTTTTGACCGTATACGTTGATTTCAAATAAGTTAAGAGAAAATAATTGAAAAGTAATGAATTTAATCAAAAAAACATGAAAAACTCACAATATGCATTAAAATTGCTAACAACAACAACGAAAACACCGTTTTTTTATTTTCACTGATTATTAAAATTTTACGCACAATATATTTTATTTTTATAAATTTTTTCCCAAAAAAAAAATAACAATGAAAAACGCACTTTAAAATTGTTGACCACTCACCAAATGGTTTTTATACAGCTGATTATGTTGACCTCAGTATATCCAGTAAACAAACTGTGGTGAAAGTCCTTTATAAGGACCAAGTTTATAGTGGTGAAGTTTTAAGTACAACACAATTTTCTGTACGCACGGTTGCTCTTTGCTATTTGCTATTTTAGTTGTTAAATGAAAATGTCTTTCAGGTATTTTTTAATCTTGCAACTATTCTTTGGCTTTGAAACTAATTATTACCTAATACAAACTTGTTCTCTTTTAACAATGATAATATTACTATGTGAAATCAAGCAAATATGCATTTTTGTATTATATCCTGAACATTTGTCTTCAGCGCTATACCAATGCTCGATCACTTGGAGCATGAAATTTACAGAAGTATTGTAACAGAAATTCCTGAGAGCGCTATTTTAGTTATACCTGCTTTTAGGCATTTATCTCGTAAACGTACGTTTGCCCATATAAAATTGTCTACCTAAATGCATGAAAAAAGTGTTAGCATAATTTTTTCGAGTATATATACAAACAGGAGGATTTATTTTATACATTTTGCTCGTCAGCTTTCGCGTTTTCTTTTCTTGGTTTTAGACTTTCACCACAAAAAAATTACGCAAACCCATGAACAAAGTTATACTAATAGAGACCTGATCTTAATACTCGAGCTACCATCAAATTAACACGTTTTATTTTTTAAAAGAACATTTATGGCGACTGTCGATCCATATTCATGGATTTCAAAAAATGTATGGATTCAACCGCTGAATAATTTCGTATATTTTAAATCCATCTAAACTTTTACATTTGCGCATTTATATATATGTATTTAACCTTTAATTTAAGTAAACGTTTCAATATTTGTCCAAAAACTTTGAACTTCGAAAAATACAGGCTTATGGTTATTAATGGAATCAAATATATTTAACGAATTTTTATTTTATCTAAATCATAAAACGTTCAAATGAAGCTCAAAATATTTTTCCAGTTTAAAAAAAAGCAATGTGCTTTGATGCCGTGTCACGCATGCATAAAAAGGAAAGAAAAGAGATGACAACTATTGCGTTACGAATAATACAGTCGCATACGTCACTCGACATCAGAACAATGTTATTCATATCTGTGTATATTCTATTCATTTGCGTGTATTCTCATTCCGTATACGTAATGTCCGTATAAGGGAAACACGCAAATATTGTATTTTTCACACTTACACAACGCACGCATACTTTTACCGATTTCTTTAAAACTTCACATAAACCATCTATGGACCAATACCAATGATCTGTGAAAGTTTGATTGAAATCGGTGAATGCGTTTAGGCGTGAATCGGCGACTAACGAACACAAAAAACGTCTCCATTTTTATATATAAGAAGAAGATAAATATCAATATAATAATCAAAGAATAAACATAGAAATTAAACACTTTCAAATGGCTGCAAAATACCGTCGGCATTTACACAATTTTATTTTCTATCAACATCGCACATACATTCGCATTACACTTCTAATATTTATATACACAAATAAATATTACAATAATGTACCAAAACACTGGCAGGATCTACGCAAAATTTTGACATTTTACGCCTACTATTAAACACAATTTCGTTGGTCGAAGAATTCACAAAAACATATTAATACGGCCCGTCATTAGTCAATTTGATTTTCTACAGAAGCAAATGCAAAGAGAGAATTCACTTTAATCAGCTCTGCTAAAAACTACCTCGCTGTCGAGCTGGGCGAGGTGAAAAAGTCTTCGCGGTCAGACTTTATTTCTGACAATTTGCACTATTCGTAGCTCGTGAGACTTCTCTATACATTAACGTTCTCTGCAACTTGTTTAGCAGTTATTTTCAGCATGACTATATCCAGTGTGAGCGGTTCAGGTTGTTGACATCTAAGCCAGACAGTTGTTCGAAACATTCTGTCCTTCCATAAGGCAGGGCACTCACAGAGGAAATGGAAGATTGTGTCTCTTTTCTCTGGTTGTTTTCAACTGTAACAGTATGGGTTGTAAGGGATGCTCATTTTGGCTGCTTGTGCTCCGACAGACAAAAAGCCGGTTATGACTGCCGTTAGTGTCAAGTCGTCCCGTCGTTTCATGTTTATCAATGTTGACGATTGCTTAAGGTTGTAGATGGGCCATAATGTTCTGCTAATTTTGCATTTCGTCTGGTCTCTCCATCTACAATCCGCGATTTGGAGGTATTTTAGGGAAATTGTATTCTTGGCCACACCTAATGGTGTGAATACCGATTCTGTCAGATCGTTATTCATGGCAGATCCCCTTCTCGCCATTTAATCTGCTTTTTCATTACCCTCAATGCTCAGATGTCCCGGTACCCAGATTAAAGCAACTTTATGGTTTTCACCCAAAGTGTAAAGGCTATTCCTACTTTGTTCCACCTCTTTACAGGTTGTTGTAGCCGAATCCAGTGCCTGGATTGCGGCTTGGCTATCCGAATGAATAGCGATATTGCGATTGAAAGAGAAATTTGCAATTAGTCACCTACAAGTTTCCCTAATTGCCAGTACTTCCGCCTGAAAGACACTACAGGCATTAGGGAGACGCACAGATTTTTCAATTTTAAGTCCATGAGAATGTATACCATCTCCAACATCACAGTCCATTTTACTGCCATCTGTACAGACTATAGTGTCAGAGTGATTCAATGAGAATCCCTTATTCCATTCCCCCTTAGATAGAAAGAGAGGGGAGAAATTCCTATTGAATGTTACCGTTTGAACGATGGAATCAGTCCTCTCCGAGGTATACTGAGTTTGTCGCTATAATAAACTCGCATGACCATAAGTTTATTCTTTCAAGCGACCCGCTTCATTTAACCTAAATGCACTCATGGTTGCTATCTTTTTGATGTGTAGATCTACCGGAATAACGTGTGTCAGTGCGTTCAGAGCCTTCCTACGATATGATCTGATTGCACCTACTGTTATTGCACAGGCTGATCTTTGTATTCCGCCAAGTAATTTAATGTTGTATTTTCTCTCTAGAGCTTTCCACCAAACCACCGAAGCCATAAGATAAAATTTGTCGCATAACCGCCTTATACAACCATAATGTATACTTGGGTTGAAGACCCCATCTCCAACCTGTCATGGTATACGGTTTGCTTACTAGATACCCCTCTATTGTTCGGATTACCTCGTGAAGCGCTGTCTCCGTAGATTTCCCTTTGAGGTAAGCGGTTGTTGTGCAATTGATTTACTAGAGCTCTCCGGTGAGCTTCTAATGTGTATGTCTAAAAGCCGTTTAAACGTTTTTAAAAGGAAGGACGACATACTAATTGGCCTACCTCTGGTATGAAGACGACTCTAACAAGTTTCCAGCTATTTGGCATATAACCTAGGCTTAGACACTCTTTGAAAATTTTCATTAGCCATAGTAGAATATTATCAAGAGTTTCCTCTAACATCTTGTGAGAGATCCCGTCAGGGCCTGGAGATTTGAAAAGTAAAAATGATTTGATTGCCCATTCAGCCTTCTCTTTTATGACTAATATATTACATCGGCAGGATGCTGTGGGTCATAGCGGCTCCGCCACATGCTTCCAACATAGCCATCATGAGCGCTACATCCCGGAAAATGAGTGTTTAAGAGAAGTTCTAGAGGTTCTTCTGCCGTGGAAGACTAAGTCCCATCTGGCCTCTCGACCCGAGAAGCCATTGAATAATCTTTGGACAAAATACGGCAGAGCCTCGCAAAATCTCTGGTAGATTCGATGAAAGAACAAACATCTCTCCAGCTCTGTTTTTTGGCGGCCTAGATGCCTTTTCGTACTGTCTCCGATTTTCTCTGTACAGGTGCCAATTACTTGTTGAGTAGCTGAGATTAAAATTTGATCTGGGTTCTTCCCTTAATATCAGACCACTTTTCCAATGCAGGTTTACCGCGGTTCGTTATTTCGTCTACCAACTCAGTTTGCTGGTCTTGCCGTGTCACCTCATTAAATGCACGTTTGGCTAGTTTGGGTATTGACGCGGTGTAAACTGATACTTTGTGCTTCTTCGCCTGCGTCCTGTGAACGATTGCGTTCCACGTTTTGACGCTTTTGCCCCTTGGCTTCCGCGGATGTGGATGACTGATTTAAAATCGATGGCGTGCTGTGGCCCACAGCTTTGCCATCAACTGTCTCTTGACTGGAGGACAAGAGTTCATCCTCTGCGGAAGTTCTCAACTTACCATACCATGGTAAGGCCACCGTTACAACCTGAGGTAGCCTGGTGTCAAGAATAACAGATTTCCCCAAGGGATAAATATCATAATACACAATAATTTCTTCTGCGTTCAATGTTCACTCAGCAATAACCAGCTTGTAACTAAAATCGTTAACAAATCCACACGTGTGTGGTAAAATGAGTTTCGACCGATTGTTTGGATCTATTTTCTGTTTGTGGCTGGCATAAAGATACATTAGTCTCTATCGCTGTGTGTTGTTGCGGAAGCGCTGATGTCTGCTTGATATAGACATGTTAGGTCTGCCGCTGTGTATATGTACGTTGGTAAAGATACATTGAAGTCTGGTGGATATACCGTATGATTGAAAAGTACCGGGAAGGTCATGTTGACTGTTTTCTTCGATTGCCAAGGCGAAGAAGTACATGAGTACCTTCCATCGGGCCAGACAGAAATGCTGTACGTCGCAAACGGCCGGAAATGTGGGCAAACAATTCTTGGGTTTTAATGATGATAACGCGCTATCGCACCGCGCCCAAATTGTGCTCGATTATATGACCAAACAAGAAGTAAATACCATCGTGCAATCACCGTATTTACCTGATATGGGCCCGTGTCACGTAAGGAGTTGGGTATTCGTCTGGGAATGTTAGAGACACCGATCAAAGCAAATCATGGGAACTGCCTTCGTAGCTCTGTGGCGGTGCAGTTTGTTAACTTACCTGAACGATCTACTGATAGTATCAGAATATTTGTATACTCGCTCGAGATTATGTAAGATTGATCGATTCCCGAAATATAAGTAGTAGCCTTTGACTTCTTAATTTGCAGGTGGTTGGCCCTATTTGCTCTAGACGGTGCGAAAGGAAGAAAGCTTGGTGAAGGGATTGCATCTTGACGTCAAAAGGCGCACTTATGGTTTGTGAAATTGCTTGCGGTAATGAAAAATTAAGAAGTGTGTTGCGCTTAGCTGAGCAATGCTTGCAGCTGGTTGAGTTATAATTTTTGACGATATGAACCTTTTTTAAACAATTAATGCAAAGTAGCAATTTTTATTTAAGTTTTGTAAGTCAACGTCTGTCACCCTCCGAGGTAGCAACCTGTAGCACCTTCCTAGGAAATTAAGAAATTAATAACTCACTAGGAAGTTTAAAAATGAATAACTCGTATAAATTAATAAAATACATTTTTATTTTATTTTAAAAAGAGAGGACTATGTCCTCTATATCTTTTATTGTATAAATTAATAAATTATTGCCGGAAAACTATGTATTCTTAATCGGACTTTTGCATTATTACTACTTTTGCCGGAAAAGTATGTCTTCTTAATCGGACTTTTGCTTAATTACTACTTTTTCATCTTTTTGCCGGAAGACTATGTCTTCTTAGTCGGACTGTTGATTACTTAATAATTTGTTTTCTTACTAGCTACTTAAGGGGTTATATACCTTGTGTTTTTCAAAAAATCAAAATAAATTTTATTTCTTTATCGTAAAGTACAATCCCTTGAGAACATTTTCCAAAAATTTCATAGAGATCTGAGCAATAGATCGAAAGTTACAGCGTTTTAAATTGTGCGTCGTCACGTCCTGAGCGTACGGCCTCATGCGGCGCTTGAAACTTTAAACGCGATTATCTCAAAAACGTGTTTTTCCAAAAATGCTTTTGCGGTGGACGCGATTGCAAAAAAAGTATTCAACCGATTTTTATAATTTTTTTTTAAATTGTTCGTAATTGATGTCGCCTCTTAGTGAACGATCAACTTTTTATGTATAAATTTTTATTTTGCAGATATGAATTTTTTAATGCCAATTTTAGGACTGTAGAAGTGGAGTTTTTTAAAAACATGTTCCTATTTTCACAAAAATCAAAATATTTAATATATTGATCGTTCACTAAGAAGATATAACCCTATACTAATGAAATCTTTTCGATTTTTTGATTTCAGTTGACTTGGTGGACTTGAATCGCGTCCACCGCAAGCCTCTTCCAAAAAAAGGGTCTTGGGGGAAAACGCCATAACTCCGCCATTTTTAAATATTTTTACACAAACAAAGCTTTTTGTTTTTCCTTAAACATTGTAATATCCAATAATAAAAACTTTTATACAATAAAATTATTGCTACATATCTTTAAAAAAAACCCAACTTTCGCTAATTTCACCGGACCACAAGGTATATAACCCCTTAATATTAACTATCGAACAGCAATCATCACGTTGAATGCAACGTGAGCTTACTTGAGGTCGTCAGCACTTTGAATTAATATTGTAAGAAAGGTAAATAGTTAAATTTGGAACAAGCGGAACTGTGTCAGCAATTGATGTGTCAGCAATTGAATTGCGACAAGGGGTATTGAACTTTATTAAAATAAATTTATTAATTATTAACTACGGAAATGTATCAGTAATTGAATTGCGACAAGGGGTATTGAACTTTATTAAAATGAATATTTTAATTATTAACTCCTGCCTTCTTAAATTGATTGTCCTCAATCATTTAAAAAAACGGAATATTGTTCAATCTTGGTGGTTTGATAGGAGCTTCTAATGTTATGGGTTTATGGGATTCAGCACATGAGAATAACAGAGATTGACCATCCTCCAATTTTCAAATGTTTCCGAATAGTTGAAATTACTTCCGTATTATTAATCTGTAATTCATTAAGGGGGGAAGCTGGTCTAGAGCGCAAAAAATGGGCATATTTTATGAATTTATTTTGACTCAACAAAGGAATCAATCGAAAATCTGTGAAATAGCTTTAATAATATAGCTTTCATGGTACAAATACAAAATTTTTCGTCTGAATTCATTTCAAAATGGCCGCTGTCCAGCAGTTCTCCTAAGGCGCCTTTTTTTCTAGTGGGTCCATTGCCGAAGACGTAAACTCCTTAATTTTTGTCCTGGATCAAAAAATAAAATTTTTTTAGTTTCTATATAACAACAGAAAGAGACGTACGTAGAATTTTTTCGATATTTTGTTTTTTCGCGAAATGGTGCACGTTTGAACAAAAAGTTACAATTTTCACTATAAAGAACGACATAAAATTGTTGATTAAAAAAAAACTATGTAATATAAATAAAAAATCCTACGTACGTCTCCGGAGAAAGGTATTTCGAATGTATTGTCAAAATTTCGTAAGAATCGGTAAAGATTTGTTCGAGTTATGTCTTCGGCCAGTTTAAAAAAAGTGATTTCGAGAAAAACGCGTTTAAAGTTGTAAGTAGCGTTCGAGGCATACCTGCGAGGTACTGCCGTCGAATGAAAAATTTGGGCATTTAGACATTTTTGCTGGCATCTCTCATTTGGTATATTATTTCTAAGACCCTAAAGCACCTTTTAAGACAAAAAAAAATTTTTCGATTTTTTCAAAATTCTAGACCAGCTTCCCCCCTTAAGAGCTTCAAGTGATGGGAAATTAATATGGTCGCTTTCAAAAGGAGCGGGCTGCATTAATGCGGGGATGATTTGTAAAGGTGAGACTTCTATATATTACTAAAAGTCCTATTGTTAATTTTAATAGTGCTATTATGAAATTTAATAAGAAATGTTCCAGATATATTTCTCCGTGTTTTATCAACATAAATAGCCATGTTGCAATCATTTACTAGGATAACCCCTAACTCGATCTCTTCGATTAATGGGATATGATGATTGTTGCTCGTTACACATGTAGAATTTTGACTGCTTATAAGATTAGGAATACATTTAGTATTTGAAATATTCGTTATTTGGTTTTCTTTACAAATTATTATTTTATTATATTTTTCACAATCATTTATTTTATCATATATAGTGTTATAATTTTTTTAAAATCTGCTTAAATTGTAAATTAATTAGAGAGTTTTTTCTTTTTACTGGTCTTAAGATTACGTTTTCATAGGTTTTCTTTTTTGTTAAGAGAATCTTAACCAAATAAAATATTTTTTTATTAGTACTGTATGAGACAGATATTTTGGCAAATTGGAGTGCCTCTTCGGGGCTCACAAAAACAATATTTTCTTCTCTAATTTTACTTGTAGCAATTTCAATTTCTTTTTTATCTAATATTAATGGTTGACGATTCCAAGCTTCGCCCATTCGATTCCATTTTGAATATTTATTAACTCTTCCTTAACTAGTCTTACTCTATTTTGTAGATTTATAACTATTTCGTTTTCTAATAATACATCTTTTCTTATTACATTAGAAATTTGATTTACTATATCTGTTAGATTTTTTAATCTTTTATTAAAAACTTCATTTACATACACTTGTTTATTATTATTTTTGTTTAGATCATTTATATTACTAGCTATTATGTCGAAGTCGTCGTGATCTGGAGATCCTGCGACATATTTCCAAATAGTACCTATGGCATTTATTGATCTTTTATTTTTTATAGTGGGTGTTATATTTTCTAAAATATTTTCGGTAAGGCTTAATTCGTGGATAAGGATGGGATACAGGTTATGGTGATTTGGGATGTTCTGTTGGCTAAATGTGTGGGTATTGCATAGGGATATTGCGAACTGTGCCAGATCTATTGAATGTAAAATAGTAAAAGTTCCTTGCTGGATTTTCGCTGTACCTCTATTAATTGTCACGACATACGAAGGAGTGTTATCCAAAATTTGAGCTTCAGTTTTTACAAAGGTTAAACACAATCTGTAAAGGTAATTTATTTTCTTTTAATATTATTTTTATAGACATTTCTGCCTGTCATTGTTAAAACAGTTGAGTTTCTATCTTCTTTGACTATTTCCTTTTTATACCTTGGAGTTAGTTTTGATCCTAATCTCTTGTTAACTTTGACAAAAATTTCTTCTCCTGGTAAATACATTTTTATTTCGTGCCTATTCTGATTATGGTAGTTTAAGTCCTGTTTCTGTTTTTCTGTTAAACGATTGATGATTTCTTGTTTGTCCAAAATTGCTTTTTTTGGATCATTACTTGAATTTCTGTTAAAAAATATATCTATCGGTTTTCTGACGGTGGTGGAGTGAATCGACCTGTTATACTAGTGTATTGCTCTGGTAAGTAAATCATGAAAAGTAGTGTGAAGTTTGTCTGGTTTTAAGCATCTCATAATCTCTGAAAGGGTTGCTTGTACTAGATTCGGTCCTTGCTGTCTCAAAATATTGTTGACAATTCCCGTCACTAAATTCGTTAATTGATCCATGTTAAATGAACTAGAAGCAGGTTGAGTGGGTGGATTGGCTAAAGATGGTGAGGGTGCGTCTGGCACAGGTGACGGTGCATTAAGCACAGAGGGTCGGATGAGGTTATTTGACGTTATTTAAAACTTTCTTAATTCAATAATTATTTATTTTATTATATATTGTTTTTTTTTATTTTATAATTCTCTGGAGGGTCCCTTGGGTGGTGAATCGCAGAGATTGTTCGTTGTTATAAGCTGGAGGGTCCCCCCGAAGGTGGTGAATCGCAGCTTCGAATTATATTATTTTATTGGCTGTACAAGCCCAGATTTTATTATAATATAATATTTATATATTTTTTCTTTATAACTCTCTTTAAATTTTTAGGTGTTTTAAATAATTCAATGAATTTGTATTTTGTATTTTTGTTTTAGTTAGACTTTTATTCAACTTTGTATTTGTCACAAATTTGTTTACTCATTCTTATTTAATAGTAATATTCGATTTTGTATTTTTTTAATAATTTTTTTAATAATTCTTATTCAACAGTAATATTCAACTTTGTATTTTCTCTATAATTTTTTTAGTAATTCTAATCCTTCTTCTTCTTAATTGGCGCGATAACCGCTTACGCGATTTTGGCCGAGATTAACAAAGCGCGCCAGTCGTTTCTCTCTCGTGCTAACCGGCGCCAATTGGACACACCAAGTGAAGCCAAGTCCTTCTCCACCTGATCTTTCCAACGCAGAGGAGGCCTTCCTCTGCTACCACCAGCTGGTACCGCATCGAATACTTTCAAAGCCGGAGCGTTTGTATCCATTCGGACGACATGACCCAGCCAACGAAGCCGCTGGATCTTTATTCGCTGCGCTATGTCTATGTCGTCGTAAAGCTCATACAGCTCATCGTTCCATCGTCTACGATATTCGCCATTGCCAACGTGCAAAGGTCCAAAAATCTTACGCAGAATCTTTCTCTCGAACACTCCAAGCGTCGCTTCATCGGATGTTGTCATCGTCCAAGCTTCTGCGCCATACGTTAGGACGGGCATGATGAGAGTCTTGTAGAGTGTTAGTTTTATTCGTCGAGAGAGGACTTCACTACTCAATTGCCTACTTAGTCCAAAGTAGCACTTATTGGCAAGAGAGATTTTCCGGTGGATTTCAAGGCTGACATTGTTATCGGTGTTAATGCTGGTTCCTAAATACACGAAGTCTTTTACAACCTCAAAATTATAACTGTCTACAGTGACGTGGGTGCCGATACGCGAGTGCGCCGACTGTTTGTTTGAAGACAGGAGGTACTTCGTTTTGTCCTCGTTCACCACCAAACCCATTCGCTTTGCCTCTTTATCCAGTTTGGAGAAGGCAGAACTAACAGCGCGGTTGTTAAGGCCGATGATATCAATATCATCGGCATACGCCAGCAATTGTACGCTCTTATAAAAAATTGTGCCTGAGCGATTAAGTTCTGCGGCTCGTACGATGCTCTCCAACATCAGGTTAAAGAAGTCACACGACAGCGAGTCACCCTGTCTGAAACCTCGTTTGGTATCAAACGGCTCGGAGAGGTCCTTCCCAATTCTGACGGCGCTGCTGGTGTTGTGCAACGTCATCTTACATAGCCGTATTAGTTTTGCGGGGATACCAAATTCAGACATCGCGGCATACAGGTAACTCCTTTCCGTACTGTCGAATGCAGCTTTGAAGTCGACGAAAAGATGGTGTGTGTCGATTCTCCTTTCATGGGTCTTTTCCAGGATTTGGCGTATTGAGAATATTTGGTCAATGGTGGACTTTCCAGGTCTGAAGCCACACTGATAAGGTCCAATCAGTTGGTTGACGGTGGGCTTCAGCCTTTCACACAATACGCTCGCTAGAACCTTATAGGCGATATTTAGAAGACTAATCCCGCGGTAATTGGCACAAATTGCAGGATCGCCCTTCTTATGGATTGGGCAGAGCACACTTAAATTCCAATCGGCAGGCATGCTTTCATCCGACCATATTTTGCATAGGAGCTGATGCATGCACCTTACTAGCTCCTCGCCGCCATGTTTGAATAGCTCAGCCGGCAGTCCGTCGGCGCCCGCGGCTTTGTTGTTTTTTAGCCGTGATATTGCTATTCTCACCTCGTCATGGTCGGGTAACGGAACGACAATTCCGTCGTCAACGATTGGGGTATCGGGATCTTCACATTCTCTATGACATGCGCAGCTGTCACCGTTTAACAGGTTCGAGAAGTGTTCCCTCCATAATTTAAGATTGCTCTGTACGTCAGTCACCAGATCGCCGTCTTTGTTCTTACAGGAAAACGCCCCGGTCTTGAAACCTTCTGTAAGCCGCCGAACTTTCTGGTAAAATTTTCGGGCGTTGTTCCTGTTGGCCAGCATCTCAAGCTCCTCGCACTCACGTATTTCGGCCTCTCGTTTCTTCTGTCGGATAATACGTCTCTCTTCCTTTTTCAGCTCTCTGTAGCGATCCCACATGGCTCGCGTTGCGCCCGATCGCAGCGTGGCTCTATAGGCGGCATCCTTTCTTTCTGCGGCAGCATGACATTCCTCGTCGTACCAATTGTTTTTTCGGGCTCGCCGGAATCCGATTTCTTCTTCGGCGGCGGTACGTAGTGAACGAGAAATGTTGCTCCATTGCTCGCGCATGCCGGTTTGTTGGGCAGTGCTCTCCGAGAGCAGGAGTGAGAGTCGAGTGGCGAATCTTCTGGCTGTCTGTTGTGATTGCAGCTTTTCGATGTCGAACATTCTTTGCGTAGGTAGATGTACGTTTTTTGCTGCACAGAGGCGGGTGCGCAGCTTGGCTGCAACAAGGTAATGATCCGAGTCGATGTTGGGCCCTCGGATCGTACGTACATCTAATACACTAGAAGCGTGTCTTCCATCTATCACAACATGATCGATCTGGTTTCGCGTTTTTCGATCAGGGGACAGCCAGGTGGCTTGATGTATCTTTTTATGCTGGAATCTGGTGCTGCAGACTACCATGTTTCGGGCCCCGGCGAAGTCGATCAGCCTCTGTCCGTTACCGGATGTTTCGTTGTGCAGGCTGAATTTTCCGACTGTGGGACCAAAAATTCCCTCCTTGCCCACCCTGGCGTTGAAGTCGCCAAGCACGATTTTTATGTCGTGGCGGGGGCAGCGCTCATAGGAACGTTCCAAGCGCTCATAGAAGGAATCTTTAGTCGCATCGTCCTTCTCTTCCGTCGGGGCGTGGGCGCAAATTAGCGAGATGTTAAAAAATCGCGCTTTGATGCGGATTATTGCGAGACGCTCGTCCACCGGAGTGAACGACAGTACTTGGCGACGAAGTCTCTCTCCCACAACAAATCCGACACCGAATTTGCGCTCCTTTACATGACAGCTGTAGTAGACGTCGCAAGGTCCTATGGTTTTCTTACTTTGCCCCGTCCATCGCATCTCTTGGATGGCAGTGATGTCAGCCTTTACTCTCACGAGGGCATCAACCAGCCGGGCAGAGGCACCTTCCCCATTAAGGGACCGGACATTCCAGGTGCATGCTCTCAAATCATATTCCTTATTTCGTTTGCAGGGGTCGTCATCAGTAAAGGCAGTTCTCATCCGAGGCTTTGTAATTCTTTTCATTGGGGGGGATTTTTAAGTGGCGGGTCCCAAACCCAGCGCACAACCAGCTATCCTGGATTGCTTCGCCTTCTCACGTTAGCTCACTCCCGAACGGGTGTTCGGGAGCTACCCAGAGGATACGTGGGCTAATCCCGGCCGTTGTGAGCTGCTTGAACCATATGTAGAAGAATCGTCCTGGCCACTCCCAAGTGAATGGCGATCAGTAACTTTCCCCACTTGCGTGGACTTCTACACATGGAACCATCCTCTAGTAATTCTAATATAATAGTAATATTCAACTTTGTATTTTTTCATTAATTTTTTTAATAATTCTTATTTAACAGTAATATTCAACTTTGTATTTTCTCTATAATTTTTTTAATAATTCTAATTTAATAGTAATATTCAACTTTGTATTGTCTTGTTACACTCAAAAGTTTTCGGAATTGTTTTTTTTTTTAATTCCTAATATTACTTAATATTAATATTCTTACTTTAACACTTCCCGGCGGTGGGGTGTGACTCCTCTTTGCTGATTTCAGCTACTGGGGCACCTCCAAGTCGCACTATTGGAAGCGAGCGTTCCTTTCCTATCGGATTCCAACGCTGCACCGGCTCATGATTCGCGTCCTTGTGATTGCACTCTTTTTTGCACAACACTTCACTCGCGAACTTTAAAACCGGTCCCTGCTCGGGCGCCAATTAATAAAATACTTTTATTTTAAAAAGAGAGGACTATGTTCTCTTTATCTTTTTGCCGAAAAACTATGTCTTCTTAGTCGGACTGTTGATTACTTAATAATTTGTTTTCTTACTAGCTACTTAATATTAACTATCGAACAGCAATCATCACGTTAAATGCAACGTGAGCTAATTTGAGGTCGTCAGCACTTTGAGTTAATATTGTAAGAAAGGTAAATAATTAAATTTGGAACAAGCGAAACTGTGTCAGCAATTGATGTGTCAGCAATTGAATTGCGACAAGGGGTATTGAACTTTATTAAAATATTCATTTTTAGTATTACAATTTAATGAAAAGTACAATAAATAGAAAGTATTCCACTTTTACAAGAAAATTACCTCGTTTTCGTACTTTATTCATTGGTGAAACTTTTTGCTGATGGTAAATCCGTGGCGGCCACCCTTACGCAATCACGATTTACGCATGGGTTGAAAATTAAAAAAAAAAAACTCATCGCTATACCAAAATGTTACATAAACTTTTTTATTTATTAATATAGCTAGCATAACATTTACAAAAATATTACATTTCAAAATATCTTAGTAGAATATTAATACATTTTAAGGATTTATTGTACATACGTGTGTGTAATGCTTTGCTTCGAAATTGGCTTTTCGTATAATGATTTTGATGAGATAAAAGATAATTGTTAAAATAATTGATTTGGTCGGACGAGTTTGAACGCTTCCCTTTATGCAGCATATTCCTGCGTTTTGGCTCACAAGCATTGTAGCAAATATGCTACAGCAACAAATCGCTTTATTTACGTGGAATATCCGTAATAATATTTTTTTAAAAGTGAAAAAAAAGAATCTTGTCTTCTATAAAATTCAATAAAATCTTTTCTTGACTAATACTTTCTTCGCATTAGTCTCTATCGCTGTGTGTTGTTGCGTTTTGGCTCACAAGCATTAATCGCTTAAGCCGCTTTAGCTGTGCATATAAAATATGCTACAACAACAAGTCGCTTTATTTACGTAGAATCTCCGTAATAATATTTTTTTTTAAGTGAAAAAAAAAATCTTGCCTTCTATAAAATTCAATAAAATATTTTCTTGACTAATACTTTCTTTGCATTTGAAGTTTATAAGAACAGGAATTTTCTAAACAGTTTATTTTATAATGTTATTCAAATTACATGACTCGATTTTTTCGTGATGACGTTATTAAAAAAAAGCACATTTCTACGAGTACATATCTAGGTATACAATACGAAAAATTTTCCTATTTAATAGAATCTAATACTTTTCAAGGTTATAAAATCCATTTTATTTAAAATCAATAAATATATGGTGGCATCGCTTTTCCAGTTTTATCACAGAGCTTTGAGTGTACGCATTGGTGTAGTAATGTTAATTCGTCGTAGTATAGATACTCGTTGCCTTCAACATAGCCGATTTCCTGTTGCGAAATCAAAAGTACACATCGGTGGAGACGAATAATTTTTTTTAAATAAAGACATTTTAAAAAGGATCATATTAATTATACTCGTGTACATATTTGTTAAAAAAGACTACTAATTTTATAAGTGATTTGAAAAAATAAGCTGTAGTTGTGAAAAGTCACTTAAGACTGAATTTCGCATGAACGTCAAGTCGATGTCGCAAAAAATGCAATGCGACGAAAGTCAACACAATACCAAGTGACAGTCACATATACGTAAACAATTAACGGTAAAATTTTGAAATAATCAACATTAATAATTATATGAAAAAATTTTTCACAATTAATTTACGCAAAAAATGCATTGTATTTAACTGATATCCTTATCCTTATTCATGCCATTGTTGATGTTAATGTGTACGCGTGTGTCTGCATTGGGTATATACCAATTTCTGTGTATTTTGTGGTGCAGGCGAATGGGTGGATGGCGCGCTATTGCTTTGTTTCCATTAGTTTTTTGTTTTTCTTACTAATGCACAACAAAATCAGAAAACTGTTTTGCGGTTGGTTACAAGAAATTGCATTACCGGTACGGTGATTATTTTATACATCATTTCAATACCTAGCATTCGGACCAAATTGCATAAATTTTGTGTATAAATATGTATGTATGTCGCCCAAAAACAGAAATAAATATACTATATGATTGCTCAGCAGCAAGAGCAGCGCTTTGGATATCCTAAATCTTAACCGGGTTTTAATATATCATACTTACATATGCACATACGGATGTGCATACATATGTGCCTTTTCGTTACAGTAAAATCTTAAATCTGCGTGTTTTGAAATCAGTTTGTATCTTCCATTAGATTATCATTCATCCATATATACTCGTATGTACGTACCTACGTAAATATTTTTCACGTGAGAAGGCGATTAAATAAATCTTCAAATTTTTGCATTTTTTTTTATTGTTTATTTCTACATCATTTCACAATTTATTAAATTTAAATATGTAAATAATTTAGAAAAATTGTTAGTTTTTATATAAACTTGACTTGAACTATTTTTTTTTTCGAAACAGACTCGAATCGTCTTGATATAGATTCCACAAACTTTCAACAAAATTTGGCAGATATTTTTTCGCAATTTTCGAGCAAAACAGCCTTAAGGTTACTTCTTGATGAAAGTTTGTGTTCCCGCAGCTTATCCTCGAGATAGGCCGAAAGATTTTCTATAAGGTTTGTGCCATTATTTTGGGAAGGTCATTGCAAATGCTTTATGTTGAAAAGTATCCACATTTTAACATCATTAGCTGCACGTTCGGGATCGTTTTCGCGTTAAAAAACTGGAATGTAAATTGTTCTTGTGAATGGACAATTAAAAATACGAAAGAGAATCTATCGTGCCATCTATAATAAATAGCTTTCCGATTTCTTGAGCTGGCATACAAGCCCAAGCCATGACAGAACCTCCACCGTTCTTAAGAGTTAATTAAAGGTTTTTATTCGTAGCTATACATTTGATTGATTTGATGTTTTCCCACAAAGAGAGGGATCTACAGTTTTATGCTGCTTCCGAGCGGCAGATGATTTTTATGAGGGGTGTTTTCAAGGCAGTAATACACTCGGAGACTTGCCTCTGCCTGCCGAGAGGCCTACGCTATTAGACCTTTTCTATCACATCAATAATTACTTCTTTCACCTCATGTCCAACATTTATATTTCAGAACAGAGTGTTAAAATATTTATTCTCATATATTTATTGTACATGAAACTGTTAAATAATAAAATAATCGAAAATTCAGATTACAAAGGAAAACGAAAGCTGCTTCACCAAACTCTTTCTCGATTGCTACTCCTACTTCTATCCTTCAGCCTTGACACTTGTCGTTGATACCAGGCTTGCCATTTGTCGTTGACAGCTCGGCCTTTCCTGATTGATCGTATCTCCGGACGATTCTCTGCGGTCGTTGTTATCGATATGATTTCGGTTGATATCAGGACCTGACTTCTCATCATCGAAATCATCGTCTACTAAACCTTGAATACACCACGGTTTCATGTTTTCATTTGTAAATACACCTGCGTAAGGTTTTCGCCGAGTTGTAGTATCTGGCAGATCTTCTACTACGTAGCGGTCATTGGGTAAAACTTTAGTTACCATATACGGTCCTTTGAACGACGGATCGAGCTTGTGTGAGGTACCAGTAGGTTGGGGTACATAATCAACCACTACCAAGTCTCCTTCGTTGTATTGTCTGGGTGTCTGATGTTTTGAATCAAACCGCTGCTTCCATTTGGCCCTTTCGGCATCGATTCGTTCGGCCACTGCTTTCATTCGGAAGTCTTCGTGCTGATATGTTTCCTCATCGCGTTCGTCTTGTACTGCTTGAATTAACCGATTGGTGGTAACATCCCGAAGTTTGTAGGTAAAATCTATACTATTTGGACTCTGCTTTGTCGTCGTATTATTTTGGGAGTTTAAGCACCATTGAAGTTGGGGTAGTGCTTCGTCCCAATCTTTGTCGGATTTCGTACTGCATTTAAGTGATGCCAAAATGGTCTTATTAATACGCTCTGCTTGACCGTTGGCACGAGGCGTGCGCACTGCTACTTTCGTATGACGTATGTCGTATCGTTCGACGAAGTTCTGAAACTCTTTGGAAGTAAAAGCTGTGCCTCTGTCCGAAACCATTTGCGTTGGACATCCGTATATCGTCATATAATCACGTAGTGCCGCTAACACCGGAGTTGTCTTCGTGTTCCGCAATGCTCGTATAACTACATATTTAGTGAAAGCACAGACAATGACAAGAATATAGCAATTACCGTGTTTGCTTCGTACGAATGGCTCCAAATGATCTATGTGCACACAACGAAATGGTATTGGTACCACCTTGCTTACATGTAGCTGCGCTTCTTTCTTCCCTCCTGTTACTTTATTGATGCAGCATTCTGGACACGATGCAATATAAGATTTTACGTATTGTCGCATACGAGCGAACCAAAAGTCTTTAGATAACCGTTCACTAGTCTTGTCCAACCCGAAGTGACCTGCTTCATCGTGGCACGTTCTTGTCAAACGCCACTTCACGCCTTTTGGGACTACTAGTAGCTTATTCCCGTTGACCTTGCGATATAACCGTTGACCTTGCAAAGTGTAATCATCTTTCAGTTGACGTTCATTAAATGTTTTTTTCCCGTTGAGAACCTCGATGATCTCTTTAAGTGTCTCATCTTGTATCTGCATTGCCGATACCCAATCGTTGTCGATATTAACTACTCGATAGACTGACTCTGCGACCGTTATCGGTTCCGTTGGTGGGAATGTCGGACTTCTACTTAAGCCATCAGCTAATGTATTCTTTGCACCCGCACGATGGATACATTTAAAATCAAACTCCTGTAGTTTGAGCCACCACCTTGCCACTCGCGGTAACAATGGTGTCGTTGCTTTTGTTACTGCTATAGCATTGCAGTCAGTGATTACGTTAAATTTTTGTCCGATTAAATACAACCTATATCGTTGCAATGTTTCAACTATTGCCAGAACCTCTAACTCATGGCTGACATAGTAGCGTTCTGCTTCATTACATTGCCTACTAAAATAAAACACAGGCTTCCAATCTGTGTCGTTGTCGTTTTGTAATAGCACCCCGGACAATCCTATGGAACTTGCATCCGTGTGCACCTCATGGGTTTTCGTTGCGTCGTACTGGCTTTGTAATTATCATCGCTTTTAGCTTTTCAAAGGCATCGTTCTGTTCTTTGTTCCACACAAACTCTACGTTTTTTTCAGCAACATCGTTAACGGACGAGCCAGTATACAATATTCTTTAACAAGTTTTCTGAAATAACCCGTTACTCCTAAAAATTGTCGTACCTCTTTGGTCGAAGTCGGTTTTGGATATTAGTCGATAACCTTCGTTTTATTTTTACCTGGACGTATTCCGTCGCTATTTATATCGTGACCCAAAAACTGAACCTGCTGAGCCATAAACGTACACTTGGATGGCCTAAGTGTTAAACCTGTAGCTTTGATAGCTTCCAGAAGTTTTCGTGGCTATGATAACCTCATCAACATAGCTTATCACCTTATCACGATATTTCAATGACTTAATTAAGTTAACAACTATTTCCTGGAAAACCATAGGAGCATTTACCAGACCGAAAGGCATAACATTATGCTCAAATAAACCCTCGTGAGTTAAAAATGCTGTATATTTTTTTGAATCTTCGTTCATCGGTACTTGGTAATAACCGGAGGTCATGTCCAATGTGGAAAAATATTTGTTCCCTGAAAGGCGCGAGAGTTGTTCTTCCACTATTGGCATTACGTAATTCTTCTTAACTGTGACCTCGTTAAGCGCGCGGTAATCAATGCACATTCGATTTTCGCCATTAGATTTTTTTACCAAAAGTACTGAAGCTGCGTGAGGTGAACTACTTGGACTTATAATTTCGTTGTCCAACAGCTCCGCCAAAATTCTCGACAACTCAGGGCGTTGTGAAAAAGGGACTTGATATTTCTTACCAAGTATAGGACCTGATTTGGTTACCTCTATCGTCATTTGTGCGCTTTTGCATCTGCCAATTCGGCTTATATCTTCGGCAAAACAATTTTGCTTATCAACTAAAAGGTTACGTACCTTGTTCTTATCTTCTTCCGATAAATCGCTGGATATATTAAAATTATTTATTTTTATTTCGTCTAAATGTAGTACGCCTTTGTCTACAACCATGTGATACCCATTGTTTTGTAAAACGTCGCGACCCAATAAAATGTCGTAGGGCAGCAGGCTATCCGCGATAATGTACAACGTTATCTCTCGCTGAACGTTATCAACATTTGCAACAACATTGACTTGTCTCGTCACTTGCACTTTAGACCCGCCGAATCCTGTGAAACATTTATTTGCTCCCAGTATCTTCATGCCATCTGCTGCTGATTCGCGAATTAAAGAGCATACGCTTCCGGTATCAATAAAAGCTTCGTACTCCTTTCCATTTAACTCAACCACTTTCATGACTGGTGGTGCTTCATCACTTCCATTGTGGTTCCCAATCTCTACAACTGTTGGTTTCTTGTTGCAGTTCTTGGCTTCGTGCCCTATCTTAGTACATACAGTACAACGTACCTTCTTTTGCGGTTGCGGACATTTGATTGCAATATGACCGTACTCATTACAATTAAAGCACTTTACTTGCGTTTGCTTCGCATTAGATTTCGTTTCAGATTTCAATATTTGCTGGGTTGGAGTAGTAGATGTCGTTGATATACTACTGGTAATCGTTAAGTTCTTGAGTGCAATTAACAATTGGCTACATGTACCAAAACTCATTGCTGCCAGTGCCTTTGTTAATGAACCATCGTTTAGACCACTAATTATATGTGTATTGATGGAAACATCATCCACCAAACCTTGTCGACCTATGGTTAGCATAGAATAATAATATTCCACATAGTCTTCGCCGTTTTTTCGTTTGCGTCTCATAAGCATTTTATGTGCCTCAGCTGCATTATGTGTTGATGGAAAATCGATTTTGAATGCGTTAACAAATTGTGACCAGGACTGAAACACCGGTTGTGCATCCAGCCAACGTTTGGCCATGCCTTTCATTTGGTGCTGAACTGCGATCAACATCATTTCTTCTTTCCAACCGTGACATTTCTGCAATTGCTCAGCTCGGATTAAAAACTGCGTTGGTGATGTTGAGCTTTTGAGTGGATCGAATTCAGGCATTACACCGATCATGTCTTGAATCGTCACTCTTGGATACGACACTCTACGTAAATCATCAGCTGACTCCCAGGTTGACTCGTTTGAAACTGGATCAACATCGTCATTAACGTTGGATGTTTGTTGATTTGCGTTATTGTTTAGCACCTGTGGCGAACTACCATTCATTGTGCCAATTGCTGACGTCAACCCTGCCATTGCTTCTCTCAAGCTGTTGAGTTGCATTCTTAAATCATTTGTTGATTCCACACCCTCATCTTCGAGCTCCGATGGATCTATTTCATCCACGCCTAAGGCTTCTTGAAGCCTTGATATCTTGGTTGTCTTCAAACCTGTCGTTGGCAAACCATTAGCCCGTAGCAGTGTATTCAACTGAATCACCTTTAGCGTATTTAGTTTGATCATTGTGTCTGTAAAATAAAATATTTCATTCGTAGAAAGCAGTATTCTCTAATAATTTTATTTCACCCTCTTTGTATTTTGTTAGCTTTATTCGTTCACTAAAATCGCATTCGTACTCTCTGATCTTATTTGTTTGCCTTCAGCTGTATTTGCTTTTGATATATTTTCGTTGCTATTCGTTTTATTGTCTTTTTGTTTTCAAATTCGTACGTTGGTTCTTTCAACAGCGACGATGAGTTGAAGTTGATTCGCTTCGTACCTTCGCAGTCGAAATTGAATAAGCAGCGAAGTCAGCGCCTCTGTTTGTACGCGACGTCAACTGCTCTGTCGTTAAGTATTGATCGTTGTGACTGAACTTCAGCGTATAAGTTCCACAAATTGTTAATATTATATTTTGCGTATTTGCAATTCGTTGCAAATATTCGTATATATACCAATGTATATTTCCTCTTCGGACGTTGACAATACGTTGTGGCCTCGTACCGCAGTGCTAATACTTGACTGCGTCGTTGAGACTTTCCGTTGAAAAGCTGATGCCGTTTAGCAAAACTTGCAATTTGCGCTGCTTTCCACGTTGAAAGTTCTCGAAGTACTTCTATGTCTGTACAATGTTGCACGACGTCGGCGTTTTTGCTTTTTAGGCGTTTGGATAAACTTTTCCACTTCTGACTTGTTAAAATATTTATTCTCATATATTTATTGTACATGAAACTGTTAAATAATAAAATAATCGAAAATTCAGATTACAAAGGAAAACGAAAGCTGCTTCACCAAACTCTTTCTCGATTGCTACTCCTACTTCTATCCTTCAGCCTTGCCACTTGTCGTTGATACCAGGCTTGCCATTTGTCGTTGACAAGAGCTTTGACCACTTACCGAACTGCAACTTCCTCCCCACTACGGAAATGTGCCTAGGGACATTGACGATCTAACTGTAAGTCTACCGCCAGTCATCCTAAACAAGTTACTAAAAATTCTTCAGTAAATTTCAAAGGTTTTTTTCGGCAATGAGCCTAGAACCATTGACGGGCTCACTTTAAGTGTACTAAAGGCCCCTTCTGCATAAATTATGAAAGTACTTCAGTTAAATGTTAGGCGCTTTTACGCCTAAGAGTTAACAGTTAGATGTATATATATAAAATTTTAATATAAATACATTCCACCTTGAATAATGAGCAGAGGTTTCGCGTTACTAAGTTATTCTGCTGAACTCCAAATATCCTGATTTGAAGTCGAGAGACGTACTTTTTCGCTTCCAGGCTCATAATAAGAGAGAACTTGGTTATCAAAACGGACAAGGACTCCATGAATATTTTCAGAGCAAAGTTTGGGCATTATTAGAGCTTCCAGCTGATCCTTCCTTTGGAGGATTCTAAAGAAGTGAACCAGACGATTCACTTGCAACACTCTAAAACTGCTAATTTTCATACAACTAGGTGGCGTAACAGACATACTCGTATAGCAGTCCTAGATGTTGCAAAGCATCTATCATCTGTGTGGATCGCGAGGACTCATTCTGTTTTACGTTAGCTCTGTGAGACCGATAACTTCTTTTGTAGTGTCTGCTCACTTTGCAGAATCTAAATTTAGAAAGCAAAATTTTGTGGCTGTGGAGTAAAGATTCAAGAGAAGAATGGCTGGAAATATTTGGTATTGCCTCCGCATATTTTCCATGCTTTATTCCCAGAAAGGGAAAGTTAGGAAACCAACATCGGTAGAACTTTCGCTGTTGTTGGAGCTACCCTTAGATCTGTTCTGGGCTTTAGATCCACAGGGAGGGGACCTCACGGTAGTACCCAAAACATAACCACCACGGCTTCTCGAGATCGTCAGAGCAAAATAACTCCCCCTCGTTTTCAAGGATTAAAATGTGGATATTTTACCACGCCCAACGCAAATGCGGGACTTAAATATTGTGAAGCTAAGCAGTTTGGACGCTCGCCCAAACATTAGTCAATAAGAAACCCAATAAAATATAATTTTTCTTCTTCGGATATCTGCAAGTCTTTTGTCTTTTCCCGCACATAGAACGCGATCAAAATATTTTTTTTTTCAAATAATTCAGTGCTAATTTTGATGACCTTTAATTTAAGTTATATACAAATATACAATACATAAATTTGCACACAGTTATTAAGAAAGAATGCTACATATTCATAACTGAAAATTTATTTAGCAAGTAAAGGGTCGATGACCCTAATCTACTTTAGCTGAACTGGTCGTGAGCGATCAATTTATTGCATCTTGAACACCGAGCGATGCCATAAACTATCTTAACCCTTAACTGGTATCGTAAATTTGACTAACGAAACTAGTATCGTGGGGGCCGCGCGGCCCCCTATTAAAATTAGATTCTAGGATACAAATGTCTACAATTTTTTTCAAGAATTATTTTGATAGGACAAATAACAAGCTTGTTTTATGAAATTAATAAGTTTTTATTCATATACTTCTTTTAACTTATTTACTACAAGAGATCACAAAATTTGGACAATTTTTTGGAATTTTTTTCTTACCACTATAAAAATAAAAAAAAACTATTATTTCGAAAGTTTTTAGCTAACATATGTATGTTTTCTTATATCTTATAAAATCAACTTTGAAAAAATTAACTAAAACATAAGTATTTCAACGTATTAGAAAAAAATCAACACAAAATTATAAACCGAAGTGTTTAGGAACATTATAAGTGGACTAATTTCAGTCTTGACAACTATCACACAGTACTTTTGTGCTACTGTGCAATTTGCAAATGAAATACTTGCAATTATTGCATTTTGTAACAAATTTCCCGTCTTTTTTTCTATCACATAAGTAACAGCGCCCTCTTTTTAGATCATTTCGGCTCGAGGTGGCAACTTCAGGCGTGGAACTAGTCACAGATGTTGCAGTTATATTATAAGATGCTACTAAACGATCAATCTTTTCTCGCAGTTCTCGTGGGTACATTGAATACTCAGCTTTCCGAATTATTAATTCCATTCCAGCTGATTTTATGTAGTTCTTCCTTTTCATTTTTTTTCAGTATTTGAACTTTTCCATAACACATAGCCGTTTGCACAAGCAATATTTAGCATTCCAGCAAACACTACACTTGGCCAACGTCGTGTTCTGCGAGCTACAGAGTAATTAGCGCACTTTTGGTCTAAAGCATCAACTCCACCTTTTGTGGAATTGTAAAACTCTATTATTTCAGGTTTCCCAGATCTTTCATTGACAGTTTCGGTATGACCACCTTTTGCCTTGACTATAGCCTTCAAACGGTAAAAAAATGAGTTGCATCCTGCACAAATGTGATCTTGAGGTATTTTGGCCCTTTCTCGTAGAATCGCTTTTTTCAGCGCATCCATACTGGCATATTTTTTAGTCCTCACCTTGCTCTCCAAAATGGACCAGATGGAATAGTCCATCGGATTTGCGTCTGGCGAATTCGAAAGCCATTGTGTGGACGAAATGAAGTGTGGAACATGATTTTTAAACCATTCTTGGTTCACACGAGCTTTATGAGACGGTGCCGAGTCCTGTTGGAACGTCCGTGGTCTACGACGGAAATGTTTGCGTGTCCAGGGCTCTAAAGCAGCTTCTAAATAATTTTTCCGATAATAAGTCGCATTCACTTTGAAACCAGGCTCGATAAAAACGATTGGAGAGCGTCCATCAGCGGTCACTGCGGCCCAAACCATTACTTGCGATGGGAAATGGCTTTTGGCCACTCAGAGGCTCAAATTCTCGTATGAGCGTTCGGTTAAGCAAACACGATCGCTTTGAGTGTTTATGAACTGCCCAATTGGGACATTTTTTTCATCAGAAAACACAATGTTAGGAAATTCACCCCGCTCGTGCAAGCGCAACAACTCCTTTGCTCTTTCGCACCGAACTTTTTTTGCTGGAGTGAAAGATCGTGTGCTTTTTGGAACTTGTAAGCTTTGACCTTGAGCTCATTTTTCAATATGCGTCGAATGCTGTCTTGCGATATTTTCAGTTCGTTGGCCATTTTTCTTCCACTTCGACGTGGATTTCGTTCAAGTCGAGCCTTCACTTTCCGAACCATTTCTGGCGTTCTTGCGGTATTTTTTGGTCCACTTCCATAGCGTTTGCAATGCTACCAGTATCATTGTAATGTTTTATAGTGCGATACACAAACATTTTATTCACTTTGAGGTGGCTGAGCTCACGAACAATGCCTGGTTGTGATTTTCCAGCCATATATAACGCAATCACACTATTACGTTTGAATTCCATCACAGAAAAAAAAATTCAGCAAAACTGAGACGCAAATGCATTTGATGGCTTATAAACAATATATTGAACCGTCATTAGAACAATTTTGACGTTGATGTCATGAGCTGTTTTACAGATACAAGCAGTGTGAAGTTGGTAACACTTCATATCGTTCAGCCTGTATATATACAGTATGTCAACAATGACTTTCGACTATAAATTCAATTTTGAAAATAAATTCAATTTTTCAACTTTACTAGGAAAAAATATCACTCTTTATTTATCTTTGAAGTGTCTTTTGTACTGATTTATATTTATTCACAGTATTTAAAGGGAATTAATAAAAAAAAACTTGAAAACTTGAAACAATTGAATTTCCTTCAGAACACTTACAAAAGAGCTTAACGAGGGGTGCGGTATTGTTGCCTCTCATGAAGCAGTGCGTCATGCCATACTGCACCACAAATATTCATCGATATCAGCACAAAAGAAACCATTGCTGTCTGCACAAAATGTAGAAAAAACGCCTGTATTTTGTTTTGAACCACTTTTCGGAACAAGAAGATTATTGGGACGACGTTATATTTTGCGATGAGACAATGATAATGCTGTACTACAACGATGGACCGACTAGAGTATGAGGCAAGCCCTTGACAGCTTTACAAAATCGAAATAACGCTCACTCGGCCAATTTTGGAAAAAATTCTGTTATGGTTTGAGGATGCATTTCAAGTAAAGGAAGAGGAGACTGGTGTTTATTGACGGCACAATAGACACAAACAATATTTAAAAAAAAAGTCCCTACATAAACGTGATTGAAAATGTGTGGGCCTTTTTGAAGAAGACATGCAAATAATGCAACAGCATTAAAAACTGCAGTAATTGAAGAATGACAGGATATACCGAACGTATACGACATAAATTAATTGGCCCATTCTATGAAAAGCGCCGCGTTCGTGAGGAAACCAATGGTATGAGCATTAGGGTGGCCGTTATTATTAAAATTATAATTTTATATTGTATATACAAATGTAAAAACAGCTAAAAAACTACCAAATATTAAATTTCAAGCCAATCTGAGTTGATTTATAGGTTCCGACTTGAGCCTTAACTTAAGAAAATCGTAGAATTTCAAAAAGTACGATCACATAATGTAAAAAAGTTATTTAAATTTTGTTTTTTTTTTCATTTCCACCATCGATTAGATTTAAGTGTTTTTACACACTACTGAGATCAGAATCGCTTGAAAATAATTTTTTGATCACAGTATTGTGAAGGTTAAATTAAAAAAAAATTAAGCAAAGAAGGGCTAAATTTTAATTCTCTAAAAATCAGTACCTTACATTAAAAAAATATGTAAGTGTAAACAATTCAGTAAGTGCTCAAATAACTTCTTGCAATGATTCAGTTTTCTGATATTGTTTGGCTATAACTAGGTTTTCAATTTGTATTTTTTTTTGCAAAGTGCACGTGCGCACTCACAAAAGAATCTTATTGTTGCGATTGTTCTTAAAAAAATAAAGTTCAAAACGAATGGTTTTTTTTTGTGTTGTACTTTCTTTCTATTGCTGTACGCTGGTTACATTGATATCACTAAGCTGGATAGCTGGATGCTTATGAAATTCAATCATTGGTCGGCTACTTGATCATTTTATTTTATTTTAAGTTAATTTCTTAATGAATGTTCGGTTTCGATTATACTGTTGGGATTTTTGTGGTTGTAGTTTTCGGGTATCGTCTGTAAACATACCATTTGTAAACATTGAGTTCCGTGTTTTCACGTTTGCGGAACCGTTCATTGCTTTTTTCCACTGTTCTTGCGTCTCGAAACCTCTACTCGACCATTTCTATTGACTGATTGAATTTAGTGCGCGTATGTGACCGTCAATCTATGTGTTTATAAAGCGCAATTCGCGTTCTAATGTTTCTTGTGTTCTACTTAAAACAGAAAATATAATTATTAAATGGCGTCATAAAACAAAATTCATTATGGGCGGTGATTTTAATGCTAAACATATCCATTGGGGATCTAGGCTAACAACCACTAAAGGAAGGGAGCTCTTCAAAGCGCTTCAACAAACAAACTGTAACACTGCATCTTCATGGATGCCAACGTATTGGCCATCTGATCCACAAAAAAATCGGGACCTTATCGATTTCTTCATCACCAGAAAAGTCTCCAGTGCTTATCTTAATATTGAAAATGGGCTAGACATGAATTCAGATCACTCGCCAATCTATCTAACTCTCAGCGAAACGGTAGTGTTACGTGATCCAGTACTTAAATTAACTAGTCAATTTACCGACTGGGATTATTTCCGCAAAATGTTAGAAGAATCTGAAGACAATACGTTTCCAATGGAATCAACAACAAAGATAGATGCCGAAGTTTTAAAACTGACGAGAGAAATACAACACTCTGCTTGGTCGAGCACACCTCCTTTAATGAAAATTTCCGCTGGCCACAAATACACAAAAGACATAACAAGATCACCTGTTGATAAAGCAGCTTTGAACAAAGCAGCGAAAGATCTCAGCCGTAACATTAAAGAATACAAAAATCAATCATTTACAAACTACGCACAGCAATTAAATAATAAAAGAGACACAAACTACTCACTATGGAAATGCACCAAAAAGCTTAAACAGCCAGCTAACCATAATCTACCAATCAAAGTAGGCAACAATGGATGGGCGAAAACCAACATAGAAAAAGCAAACATATTTTCAGATTATCTAGCAAAAATCTTTACACCCAATAGCGACACATCACCAATACTAAATAATGATGGCATAGCCAATGATAATTATGGCGAAATAGTACCCATAACTGAAGATGAGATGTGCGCCGAGATACAAAAGTTGAAGTCGAAGAAATCTCCAGGGTTTGATTTAATAAATGCATTTACATCATCATTATTAAGCTAACAAACATAATGAATGCTTGCTTTAAGCTGCAATACTTTCCAATCTATTGGAAAATAGCTGATGTCATCATGATTCTAAAACCAGGAAAGCCTCCAAATGATGTAGCATCATATCGACCAATTTCACTGTTGCCCATCTTGTCAAAACTGTTGGAAAAATTTTTGATAAAGCGCCTGAGCAATATCATAGAAAATAAACAAATAATACCAACACACCAATTTGGATTTCGCGCGCGCCACTCAACTATTGACCAAATTCACAGATTAACTCGCATCATCGAGAACACATTTGAAGAAAAAAATGTCTGTTCGGCTGTATTTCTCGATGTCTCTAAAGCTTTCGATAAAGTATGTCATGCTGGCCTGCTGTGGAAAATAAAGAATGTACTGCCAACAAAATGTTTTAATATCTTAAAAACCTACCTGTCTGAGCGCTATTTTCGCGTCAGGTACGAAGATGAGTTCTCTGAACTGAAAGAGATAAAAGCTGGTGTGCCGCAAAGAAGTGTGCTTGGACCTCTTTTCTATCTACTTTTCACTCACGACCTGCCAAACAGCAGAAATTGCTTTATAGCAACATTTGCTGATGATACTGCAATATTAACCGTCGGAAAGACAGAAATAGAGTCTACTACACAACTGCAGCTTGCTATCAATAAAATATACAATTGGACAGATAAATGGCACATTAAACTGAACGAAACATAGTCTGTACACATCAACTTTACAAACAAAAAGACCAACTACCTGCCAATATACATAAACAGCATTAAAGTACCATACTCTAATACAGCAAAGTATCTAGGTATGACGCTCGACACGAAACTTAGGTGGAGTGCGCACGTGAAAAAGAAAAGAGAAGAACTGGACCTAAAATTCCAAAATATGCATTGGCTAATGGGTAAGCAATCGACGTTATTCGCACCCAACAAGATACTGCTTTACAAACAAATTCTCAAACCTATCTGGACCTATGGGATTCAGCTATGGGGTTGCACCAGCTATAGTAACACAGCGCATATACAAAGATTTCAGACTAAGGCCCTCAAGCATGCAGTTTGTGCTCCATGGTATATTAGGACGCAAGATCTAGAACGTGACCTCAATATTGATTCGGTTACGGCAACCATAAAGAAATTTGCAAAGTCGCACGCAGAGCGACTAAGCAAGCATGTGAACAATGAAGTCTTGATTCTTAACGCTAATACAAAATGGAAACGAAGGCTCAAACGTAAAAAACCTTTAGAGTTAAACTAATTAATAAATAAAAACAGTTAAAAGTATGAATTGTATTTTGCTGAGGATTAATTCAAATTATTTGTTGCAACAAAACTCCACAAAAATTGCTCGTTAGTATATATATGTAATGGTATACTAGTTGCAATGAAAATACTAATAAAAAAAAATAAAAAAAAATAAAAATGGTGAAGTGAGGTTCTACTTCGGAAATTTATTTATTGGGATCCGACAATCCACAAATACTTGGCTCCAAACTACCATCAAAAAAAACAAACATTGTCCGTTTTTTTCAATCATCGGACTGTAAAATAACTATTCGTGCAAGTGCAAAGTTAGCTATAAAAGAAGTGTGCATATTTTGGGAATAGGCACACTTTCCAGTTCGAAAAGAACAACAATGGATAGAAAAAGTGGAAAAGCTTTATCAAGAACGGCAAAATCTTCAAAAGAATAAAAATAAAAATTTGGAGGTTTTACAACCTCGAAATTATAACTGTCAACAGTGACGTGGGGGCCGATACGCGAGTTCGCCGACTGTTTGTGTGAAGACAGGAGGTACTTCATTTTGTCCTCGTTCACCACCAGACCCATCCGCTTTGCCTGTTTATCCAGTTTGGAAAAGACAGAACTAACAGCGCGGTTGATATTGACATCATCGGCCTACGCCAACAATTGTTTTCCTTATAAAATATTGTGCCTGAGCGATTAAGTTCAACGGCTCGTACGATGCTCTCCAATATCAGGTTAAAGAAGTCACGCGACAGCGAGTCACTCCGTCTGAAACCTCGTTTGGTATCAAATGGCTCGGAGAGGTCCTTCCCAAATCTGACGGCGCTGCTGGTGTTGAGCAACGTCATCTTGCAAAACCGTATTAGTTTTGCGGGAACAATTCAGACATCGCGGCATACAAGAAACGCCTTTTCGTACTGCCGAATGTGTCGATTCTCCTTTCATGGGGTTTTTCCAAGATTTGGCGTATAGTGAATATTTGGTCGATGGTAGACTTTGCAGGTCTAAAGCCACACTAATAAGGTCCAATCAGTTGGTTGATGGTGGGCTTCAGCCTTTCACACCATACACTCACTAGAACCTTATAGGCGATATTTAGAAGACTAATCCCGCGGTAGTTGGCACAGTTTGCAGGGTCACCCTTCTTATGGGTTGGGCAGAGCACACTTAAATTCCAATCGGCAGGCATGCTTTCATCCGGCCGTATTTTGCATAGAAGCTGATGCATGCACCTTAAGAGCTCCTCGCCGCCATGTTTGAATAGCTCAGCCGGCAGTCAGCGGCGCCCGCGGCTTTGTTGTTCTTTAGCCGCGTCATGGTCCGGTAGCGGAACGTCAATTCTGTCGACGATTGGGGTATCGGGATCTTCACATTCTCTGTGATATGCGCAGCTATCACTGTTTAACAGGTTCGAGAAGTGTTCCCTCCATAATTTAATATTACTCTGAACGTCAGTCACCAGTTCGCCGTGTTTGTTCTTACAGGAAAACACCCCGGTCTTTAAACCTTCTGTAAGCCGTCGAACTTTCTGTTAGAATTTTCGGGTGTTGTTCCTGTTGGCCAGCATCTTAAGCTCCTCGCACTCATGTATTTCGGCCCCTCGTTTCTTCTTTCGGATAATACGTCTCTCCTCCTTTTTTAGCTCGCGGTAACGATCCAAACATGGAAACCCGTACTTGAATTTTTTTGCGAGTTAATTGTCCATTGAAGATCTTAAATTTTTACATCCCAGTCTTTGAGGTTTTCCGTAGTCGTTCGAAGAAAATTGAGAATGATTTGGTTGGCGCGCTTAACTTAGCCGTTAGCGCTCGGAGTACGTACAGCAGTTTTTGTGTGATGTATTCCGTTTTCGTCACAGTAATTCTCGAACACTTTAGACGTAAACGCGGTCCTCTATCGCTTATGATTTGATTTGGTAAGCCAAAATAGCTCGATATTTCGTTGAGAGTGTTGATTACGGGTATCGCGCACGGCTTTCACAATTAAAAATTTTGAAAACGCATCCGATACCACGAGAACGTACGAGTTGCCACGTTTACTGCGAATGAATGGGCCCATATGATCGATATGGATAACGCGGAACGGGATGGGATCGAATTGGCTGAAATGTATACTACCTTCAACTTTACCACGCGGAAATGTAACTTTTAACATAGCGTCGTAAATTAGCGAACCAGTAAAACGCTTTGATTCTCTCGATTGTCTTTTCAGGCGCGGGATGTCCCGCGTCATCGTGACACGATTTAACAACCCGCCAGCGCACTGCTTTCGGAACGACAAACACTAGCGCGCTTGATAGTTTTTTATGAAGTCTCTGATTTTTTAGTTGATACTCGGTACTCAATTGTTTTTCACGTTCGGATTTTAATGCACCATTAAGAATTTGTATTATTTCACGGAGCGCGGTGTCTTGCAGTTGCATTGTTAAAAGCCAGTCGCGCTGATCTGCGGTCACTGTAAGTACGAAACCGGCTGGTTCTATTTCTTTTGGTTTTTCTACCGGCATACGACTGAGCGCGTCAACGTGGGATAACGAGCTTCCCTGGCGGTGGATACACTCAAAATCAAATTCGAGTAGCCTGAGCCACCAACGTGCAATATTCGGTTTAAGTTCTTTATTTTCTTTAATTTTTGCGAGCGCGGAGCAATCGGTTACGAGGCGGAACGGTTTCCCGACTAACCGCGGAAGCGGTCCAGCGTTTCGACAGCGGCGAGCGCTTCTAGCGCGTAGCTGTGGTAGCGGCTTTCTGCGTCAGTGCAATGTCGGCTATAATAAAACACTGGTTGCCACTTTTTGCCATCAGATGATTGCAGCATAACTCCTGCCAGCCCAACACTAGACGCATCGGTATGCACCTCATGCTGAGCGGACGAATCGTAGAGCGCAAGAAGTGGTTCATTGCACAGTTTTTGTATTAACTCAGTAAACGATCGTTGCTGCGCTTCGCCCCACACAAACTTTTGTTGTTCTTCTTTACGTAGCAGCTGCGTTATTGGTTTGACTATGACTGAATAGTAAGGGACGAATTTTCGGAAAAATCCAGTAAGACCCAGAAATCTTCGGACCTCAGTGACGTTTTTAGGCGGCGGAAAATCTGCGATCGCGGCTACTTTACGTTTACCCGGCGTTATACCGTTTCAATTAATTACATGGCCCAAATGCTCAATTTCATTTTTAAGAAATTTACATTTTTCCATGCGCCATGTAATATTATG
Source organism: Anastrepha ludens (assembly GCF_028408465.1). Lineage (NCBI taxonomy): Eukaryota > Metazoa > Arthropoda > Insecta > Diptera > Tephritidae > Anastrepha > Anastrepha ludens. The sequence goes on along the minus strand of NC_071503.1, from coordinate 93,865,711 downwards.
TTTCCACCGCAGCCGGAGTTTGGGTTCTCTGCCGCTATCGTGTTCTTAGCGCAAACACCAAACAAAACGCCTGTCAAATCCCATACAAAATTAAAACACAACTCCATACCTAAACCCATTTTTCAAAGTGTGTTTTGTTGGGTTTGCATCTAATTTAATTATTAAGTGGTGGCAATGTTGCTCATTTTCCTCATTTATTATTGCATTCTTATCGAAACATGGCAACAATGATTGCAATTTGTCAATATGACATTTGATTGACGTTTAATATTTTTCGTGTGGTAAGCGTTTGTGCGCGCAAAATATAAAATTAAAGTTCTTGATTTGGAGTTGGCGTTTTAGCTCTTAAGCTGGCCAAATAAGTCTTCAATCTTTCCTCAGAAATACTGAAGCAATTTAAACACCAAAAAAAAAAAAAAAAGTTCTTGATTTTAATGGAAAACATTAAAAAATCTAAAACTATTTGGCTTCCTTCTGCGGACGAAGCATTTCTAGATATATGGGGTGAGAAGGCAGCTGAATTGCGAGGTCCACGCAAGAACTCACATATATATGCGGAGATGGCTCAGTCGCTGGGAGTTCTTGGACATGAGGTCCGTCCAATTGACATTAAATATAAAATTCACAATTTCACAATGAAATATAGGTAAGGCATATAATATATTATTTCATTAAAGTAATTTTGTTAAAGCCTCAAAATTTCCTTTGCAGAAAATGCAAAGCAGAGCAAGGGACAGGATGTTCTCCTGTTTCTTGGAAGCACTACCAGAGGGTTCACCAAATAATAGGAAGCGATAGAGTAAATAATGTTGATGCGGTCGTTGTGGATAGTATAACAGGTATTTCTTTTATTTATATATGTAATTTTATTTGTATTTACATCTAATTTTATAATGTTAATTTCTATTTATATATGTAGGCATGCCTGATTCGGTTGCTTCGCCAGCTCCATCACTTTCGCCAATATCGTCTGCTTCATTTTCATTTTCGCCACCATCGTCTCCAGCACTGAACGAAGCTTCCGCACCTGCAGCAAAAACAAAAAATGCGAAAGTAAGTGAATTAAACGAAACTATTAAATCTGCTATGACGGAAAACAATAAATTAACTGCTGAGTTAATTGATATCGAGAAAAAAAAGGTTGCTGCTATTGAGTTATTGACAAAAAGTGTGGTTAGTTTCTTGGAGAGAAATTAATTAACTAAAACTTATAAATCCTTTGAAATATTGTTTGTGAAAGTGCTTAAAAATTAATATATGAAATGATATTTAAGTTTTAATGAATTGTGCCTTTTAAAGTTGCACTATGTGCCTACTACTATCTTTTTTCAAAAATGAATAAAATGTTATTTTATAAAATTATGTATTAGAAATTTTATTGTTCTGGTGAAAAGTTGTTTTTCAAATTCAATCCAATTGGACTCTTTGTGGTTTTTGTAGGTCGAAATATTTAAATAAATATTTGGTTTGAAGATAAAATTGTTTAAACCAAATAACCTTTTTAACCAATAAATTATGGTTAATTTAATAAAACATACGGGAGAATCTAGATGAAAAAAGTTATATTACTCACTGAAATATTCCTTTAACGCATTTCTTATCGATTCTCCTTCAGATCGGTCAACTGCATTGGTGCCGTATTGAATATTGCGCCTGGAATCGCGATGCATTTCCACTAGCCAATTTTCCAAAATTAAATCCTTCTCAGCAATCAAAAAATTATGTAAAACACATGCACATGAAATAACTGTGTTTACATTTTTGATGTGGTTATCCACGCCTTTTCCAATTCTCGTAAATCTAAAATAGAACCTGTATTACCAATTTTTAAAAATATTAGAATCTCTAAGTTGTATTTACCGGGCTTTTAAATGGCCAAAAGCATTTTCCACAACACGCCGGCACTTAGACAATCTATAGTTGAATTTTTTTTGTTCGGGTGTATTGGTCACACTATGCGGATATGGCTTCATTAAATGCTGAGAGAGACGAAAAGCAGAGTCCCCTATAATATGGACTGGTATTTTTGTGGATCCATACTGCAAGCTCAATTCATCAAGAAGTGCACAACTTTGCAACTCGCGCTTTAGCGATGATTTTTCAAAAATTGAGGAGTCGTTGCATCTTCCAGGACTGCCGCAATGTATATAAACAAATCTATATTTTGCGTCTACCAAAGCCAATAGTATTACGGAATACCACCCTTTGTAGTTGTAGTAATCAATGGCTTCTTCCTTTCTTGGATGAATTTCAATATGACATCCATCTGTATAATTTTTATCGCATTACTTATAAACCTACCTATTGCTCCAATACATTGTGGATAGCCCATTGCATTAAAATCTGCGACTCCATTCTCAATTTGCGCCCTTGTCAGTGGAAAATTTTTCAAATATATTGGAGCCAAAGATGTCCCAACTTCATTGCAAAACTCGATGAGTATTTTGCAAACAGTTGCTTTGCCTACTCCAAACAAATGTCCAATTGATCTGTATTCACTAGAAGATCTTAGTGCATACAGAGCAATTGCCACGCGCTTTTTTAGTGAAATCGGGTTTCGATAGTTCGTTTTTCTTTTGGCTATTTTTTCAAGTTTGTTGCACAATTTTTCAAAGCAGGATCTTTCCATTCGGAAATTATCTTTGAAAAACTTGTCCCCATTACTCTGGCAGTCTACTTCCCAAAAGGTACTGGAATGTTCCTAAAATATACATGCACATTATACACAAATAATGTATCATAAATCTGTTTACCATACCAAAGACCATACACTTTGCGAACGCATTAAATTGGCAGCAACGTTTAAAATTATTTTATTTTCCCTTAACCTTTTTTTTAAATAATATGTGACCAACTCACTATCAATTATTTTAAAATAAAATGATAAAATCAACATAACAAATTGAATTTTATGCACCATTTTATAATTAATTTTATCAATTTTTATAATTTTTATTTCACAATGTCAACAAAAGACAGTTCAAACACAATTTCTCCCAAACTTCCGGTGGAAATAGTTGACAGTTCTCCCAAACACAACTCCTGCAAACACGGTGGTTGCTTTTGGTGGAAACGTAATATAAGTCCATAACGTTTTAATATTTTTAGAAACTTTTCGAGTCGCTTAAGTCCTTCGTCAATAGTTTTACTTGGAATAATAACGTCATCCAAATATGCTAACACTTCACCGCGCGGCATTTGTGCAATAATTTTATCCATCATACATTGGAACACAGCGGGCGCGTTTACCAGACCGAACGGCATGCGGTTGTATTCGTAGTGGCCGTAAGTAGTTATGAAAGCGGTATATTTTTTTGAGGATTCATCTATTTCAATTTGATGATAACCGGTACGTAGACCAAGCGTTGTAAACAAATTATTTCCGGCAATTTGCGCGAACTGTTCTTCCATGATCGGCATGGGATAAGGTCTTTTTATAGTAACTTTGTTTAGACTGCGGTAGTCCACACATAAGCGATGTTCGCCATTCTTTTTCTCGACGAGAACAACTGGCGCGGCGTAAGATGACTCACTCGGTCGAATTATATTGTTGCTCAATAATTCAGATACGATTTCGGAAACGATCGCGCGTTTAGCGAACGGAATACGGTACGGCTTAAGGAAAATTGGTATGTTGATGTTTAATTCGATACTCATTTTTGCAACATCACACGTACCAATTTCAGATAAATTTCTTGCAAAAACATCAGCGTGTTGTGTTAGTAGTTGTTGCAAGCTCTGGCGATCAATTACACATAAATAATTTGTAACGTCAATTTTATTTATGTCTTCTATGCGGCACTGATCTTGTTCAATAACCAAGCGATTACCCGCGCGGCACAATACGTCTCGTCCTAACAATACGGCTTCACACAAGAAATCATCGTCAATGAGAGGCATAATAGTTGAATTATTATTACCGTCAATTTCTATTATCGCACTTACAATTTCGGTACTAGCATATTGTCCGAGCGCGAACCCTTTCAATATTGTGAGTGTACGACAACTACCAGCAGGGTCCACAAATGAGAGTTTCTATACCGTTCACTTTGATTGTTTTAACTATTTTATCCTCACATGCGCGCTGATCAATTATATTAATGCGGTTTTCAGTTTTTCGAGTGGTAACGGTGTTTGCGGCTTTTGATTTTCTGTAACCGGAGACTTTCGATTCGGCGGTTTTCTATCGACGCGTTTGTTTTTAAAACCATTTTAGGTGGCGCGGTTTTCACTTCGTTATAAATATTAAAGTTTATAATGTCACTTAGTAAATCTTGACAATGCGTATAGTTATTAGAAATTTTCTTACGTAAGTCTGAATCATTAGTGCCGTTTATAATATGGCGCGCAATACTCGAGTCGGATACCCCACCTTGTGAACCTAAGGCAAGCATGCGGTAATAAAACTCTTGAGCGGACTCATTGTTTTGCCGTTTCCTTTGTGCCATCTTAAGATGCACATCGGCTTCATTTCCGATGCACGGAAAGTTTAGCAGAAATTTATGAACGAATTCTGCCCACGAAATAAACAAGTCTTGCAGAGAATCAACCCAATATTTTGCTGTACGGCAAACAAAAGTGTGTTTTCTCTCCACCCATATTCACTTCTCAGATTTTCAACGCGTTTTACGAATTGTTTTGATGTTAACGAACGATCGGACGTTGGGTCAAAAACGGGCAAAAGTTCAACAATATCGCGCACATTATCGTATGGATTGTAATAATTCGGTACTACCGGCGGTGCGCGAACGTAATCGAATGTGTACGATACTGACGGATTCTGGTACGTTGCATATGGCGCGGATGTCACTGGTGGCACAAATGTCGGTGGCGCGAAAGTCGGTGGTGCTTGCATATAAGCGTGCGAAACATATGCATTTGATTGCGGCACAAACGCGACGTGTCCCGATTGAGAAATTTCGGGAAAATTAACATAGCGGTTGTCCACAGCGAATGTTGACTATTGTATGCGTTCGGTAATACTTGTGGATGCATCACGGTATATGTACTCGTTACGGTTGGAGCGGACTTTTCCTTATTACCAATAACATTTACCGGCGAAGACGATATTGGTGGTACAAAATTATTTGATGTCGTTGTATTTTGCTTTTGTTGTAGCACTAAGTCCGAAATAGTTTTTTCTAAAGACGATAAACGCTGCATTACAACAGTTTGATTATCACTTTCGCTTTCGGATACATTGTTGTCCATCAACCGTTCAATTAATTGATTTTTGTTACCCATTACTGGTAAACCAGCATCACGGCACTTCTTTTTTAAATCACATACTTTTCGGCTGCGTAATGGCATTTTGCTTCCGACCAATTTGCGACTTCGAATTTTTGCGGACTTTTTCGGTTAGAAGTATTTTTCTTCGTTCACTTCACTTTCGGTTTCGGATGCTGTGATTTAAATGCCGACGTGTTCGGTCATCACATACATAGGTACATCGATTTCGTTCAATATCGCAACAACAAAACACACGTACGCGTAGCAATTTAAACGATTTTGCCAGCGGAGTCTCAATTTAACGGCGCGTTGTCAGCGAAGTCTCAGGCGATTGCTTATAGTCCACTTCTGAAAATTGTCATATGCCTACGAGTATTTCAGTTATTAGAGCTAATGTTTACTAATTAAGACGCGACTACAACTTTTAATACAATAGATAACGCATTTATTTTAGTTTTAATGTAGAATTAAGACAGTATTTCAATTAGTACAGTATTTCACAAAACTTCGTGTGTTGCTTAATCCATCGGTCATAGATAACTAGATGTGAAACTTATTCATTTTGAGAGAGAGCGCGCCCATGAGGACGTTTCAAAACTTGGCAGCACTCACACATTATGGGATTTTGAACAGCTGATAGGCGAAATGGCAGACTGCCAGAAGAAACGCGCCAAAAATAACAAACGAAAACAGTTCGTTTTTGCTTAATGGAGAAATGACGTGTTGAAATGTTTATAATTATTTGTCTTAAAATTAATTCATTTGAAATGTAATAATTTGAATTGAAGTGAGTTTGTAGAATCCAAAGCTTGTTATATCCTTTTCGACTTCTACTTTTAATTAGTCTTATGTACATAATGTAATTTTATTGAAAACTGTGTGTTGGTTTATGTAAATTTGTATATACGTAAACATTCTATGGTTGAAAAGCGTAGGTAAGGGAACTGAATTTGTGTTTGAGATATTTTACAGAAATTAAAGTAATCTGCTTTAACTTATTCTGTTCTTTGTTAGAGAAATTTTTTTTTGTTACCCACTTTCTGTGTTATATTAAAAAATCGCAATAAGTCATGTTTTTAATTATAACTTATGTTTTTCGGGTTCATAACTTTATTATTATTAAATTACTTATGTATATCAGTTTTAAATAATTTCATTTACATATAAATTTTTAAATTTTTGCCTTTTTTTTGTACATATTTCATACGGATTGTGCTTATTTTTAGTATATGTAGGTGTTTACGAGTGATATAAGGCTATTGGGCAACCGCACACTAAATACTAACCTCAATGGTGGTGTGGAAACTAAAAATTCCAGACCTTTGGTTCAAAAATACCCAATTCATGTTTCTACCGGTGTGGCAATATTGGAAAATGTTATAAAAAATGCACATTTTTCAGCGCTCTCACGAGGAAAAGAGTTTCACATCTAGTCATCTATGCCATCGGTAACGGGTACTACTGCTCAACTGAACGGACATCCACAGAGATGTATTTTTAAGGTTATGGCAGCGTTGCCACATCAGGTGACACATGACAGCTGTAGTAGACGTCGCGAGGTTTTCTTGCCTTGCCCCGTGTATCGCATTTCTTGAATGGCAGTGATGTCAACCTTTACTCTCACGAGGACATCAACCAGGCGGACAGAGGCACCTTCCCCATTAAGGGACCGGACATTCCAGTTGCATGCCCTCAAATCGTATTCCTTATTTCGTTTGCAGGGGTCGTCCTCATTAAAGGTAGTTCTCAACCGAGGCTTTGTATATATTTTCATTCTGGGGATTTTTAAGTGGCGGGTCCCAAACTTAGTACACAACCAAATATCCTGAATTGCGTCGCCTTCTCACGTTAGCTCACTCCCGGACGGGTGCTTGGAAGCTACCCAAAAGATACGCGGGCTAATCCCGGACGTTGTGAGCTGTTTGAGCCACATGTAGAAGAATCGTCCTGGCCACTCCCAAGTGAATGGCGATCAGTAACTTTCCCCACTTGCGTGGACTTGGAAACATATTCTCCTGATATTATATGAAATCTTTAAATTTGTTATTATTGACCTACCATGCAAGGTAGCTTTTATAAGTTTGCTCAGTAAAATGCTTTCAGCATATCTATAATCTTTTTTCACTAACTACTTGTGGCACTACCTATTAATATATTCACGGGCTTACCATCTGATGCTGTCCTTTCGAGTGTGGGTAATCCGTGATGCTTTATAAAAAATGATGTTGTTCTTCTTCAGCATCGCTAGCTGGTTCATTGTGTAGCGATTGTACCTCCTATTGTTCTTCTGAAAGTTGATTGACTCGTTCTCGTTTGGTTAGTTGCTGAAATGATTCCTCCCGATTTCTTTTTTTATTTGGGCTGCCCGTCCTGTAATTTTTCCTCGTACTTATTATTAGGGCTTGGGCGAAGATGTTGACTGTTCGGAACCTTTTTATGCTGTCCATTAAGGTGCATGCCATTTTTTCCAGTTTGTATTTAAAATTTTGGATATATTTAGGACTTCTTCCTGCGGTGTATTATAATAACAATTATAAAAGCATATCTGCTCCTGGATTTCTGGGATAGCGTGTCTTTTCCAATTCTAGCGTTACTAATCTGTTTTGTTGATTGGTGCCCAGTTCCTGTAGGGCTGTGATTTATACTTGCGATGTCATTGTAATTATTATATATTAATTTTTTTATTCATATGTTTGTAGAGGATTTATATCATTCTTTTTTTCATGAAACGATGATTGTTTGAGCGACCGATAAAGGACTGAATCCTTTTTTTAGATGGCCGCCCCACGTTGGGCGCCAATTAATACTCTTCGTATTGAAAAATACAAAAAAAATATTTTTTAGTTCTGTTCGTATGTTGGATCAGAACGTTTTTTTATTTATTATTTTCTTCAACAACTTAGTGATATGAATATATAGTGACAAAAGACGTCGTATGTGAGGGTGGCTTGGCTATTTATACTAATGATAAGCTACAAATAAAGTGAAGCTACAGATAAGGTGAAGTTACAGGGAAATTAATGCTAAGTTGCAAAGAAAGTGAACTTTGTACTAAAGCGAAGTTAAAGATAAAGTGAAGCTACAATAGTTGTTAGGGTATTAACTTTCGCTGAGTGGCAATGTATGTTTTGGGAAAAAGAAAAAGTCACTAAATCCGGTGAATACGGTGGTTGTTCGATGATATTTGTCGAGTTTTTGGTCGAAAAAGTGTTCACAATATGAGCCTTGTGAGACGGTGTGTTATCATGGTGCAAGATCCATGAGTTTCCTTTCCATAAATTGGGCCGTTTCCTACGCACATTCTCTCCTAAACGTCGCATAACTTCCAAATAATATTCTTTATTTACCGTAGAACCATTTGGAACGAACTTCGAGAGCACAATACCATGATAATGAAAGAAAACGAGTGGTATGACTTTCATTTTTGACCGACTTTCACGTGATTTTTTTGGGTTTTGACTCAAGTGGATAGCGCCATTCAGCCGCATGTTTACTGGTTTGCATGTCAAACTCATATACCATATCCATGTCTCATCACCTGTTATGATGCGCTGGATAAACATTGGGTCCAAATTCACTTGCTCAAGCATGTCTTCAGCCAGCTCCTTCCGATGTATTTCTGAAAGAAATTCAAATCTCTTTTTAACGAGTCGAGCAGCCAATTGATGGTGAAAAATTTTGCATATTGATTCGTGAGACACGCTAAGCTCACGAGCTACCTTCCTCAAACTTAAATGATCGTTTTCCAGCACCATTTCCTTGACTTTGTCGACGTTTTCATCCGTTGAAAACGTTGATTGGCGACCAGATCAGGGCAAATCTTCCACGACTTCTCGGCCCTCTGCAAAAGTTTTATACCACTCTTAGAGCCGTGTTTCTGATAAAGCACACTTGCATGAAAAACACGTATAATCAAACGAATCAAAATAAAATCTAAAGGAAATTAATACACGGATACATGAGCGGGTTTGCCCACTCATGTATTTATATATAACATTTAGTATTTTCAATAGAAATCGCTAGTGTTTCCCAGCCACGTTGAGGTAAGTACCAACGCTATTTTATTATATAATATTACAATATATTATGAAATATCTTAAATTTTTCACCAAAAAATACATGTTAAACGTAAAACTCGGCTAATTTTTATAGGACAGACCTATTTGAAGGATTTATGAGACTTAAAATAACTTCGAATCTAGCCAAACTCAGTTCAATGAAGAGCTAAATTGTTACGAGCTAAACATTTATGTTTTCCAAAAGTGATATTTTTTATATGAACAATTAATATGAAAGTATTAAGATACAATGCAGATGAATAAAGTCATGGGATAATTTTTATGCAATTTCACTTTGGGATGAACACCCATCATACCGAACTGACATACAAGTTAAAAAAACATTATAAATTATATCATTTGAATTATTTAATTTTCAATAATAATAATATTAACAAGTCAGTTCATATTCATATTATAAAAAATAATATTTTGCCATGGGAGTAAAAAATGATATCTTGGGCTGCCCAAATTTTGGACCAGATTTCGGAAATTTGCAATAAGTTATACACAACTGGTAAAGTGGGAGACATTATTCAAACAAATTTGTTTTCTCCGATTTTCAAAAAAGGTGGAAAGGGAAAGAGGGGGAGTCACACATTATAAAGGAATATATTTATGAATTGCAGTGCGAAAATTCTAATGGATGTTTTAAATTTTTAAAGCCATATATAATTGCATTATGCTTAATAGCCTTACAATAAAAACTTCTCCTTGTGTAACTTAAATGAGAAGGAATCAATTGAACATTTTCTTGGACGATGCCCAATATTAAAACAATTACGCTGTACCTTCTATGGAAAGACCATGCTTAGTAATATAGAAATAGTTCAAGTTTTAACGGAGTAAATACTTTTCAATGGAAAAAATTAATCAATTTTATTACTGGTGTTTTAAAGTAGAGACAGTTTATTATGGATGAATTGTTTTGTACATAAATATTTAAAATTATAACATGCTGGTAAATCTCTTCATTATTAAATGTGACCTCGATTATCCGAAGAGAAAGCAAATTTCCTTATCTTATGAAAATAATTAATTTGGATACACGATTTTCATCATTTTTATTAATCTTTACAAAATTATCTTTTGAAATCGACATGTGTAAATACACCTGATAAAATGTTGTTATGAAGGCAAATAACAAATCTCTGTTCAAAATCAAGACATATTATGTCCAAGCAATTTTATTAATGAAAAATCCCCAACTAAGTTTTTAAAAAATATTTCAAAGTGGCTTAAGTGCACTGTGAAATTGGCTCAGCCATAGCAAACTCTATTTAAAATTGACAGATGAGTACCGCTGAATAGTAGTTTTTTCAGATGATTGTACAAATATTTGTATACGATACATATTTGGATAGTATTGCAATTATGATCAACATTTTGTTTCTTTATAGTCACCAAGTATGTTAGGTTAGGTTAGCCTGGTTAGCAATAAGCCACGCATAGACCTTTTGGTCCTTAGCGATACCAGATGGAGACCGACCTTTATAAATACTGAAAGTATACATCATGTAGGATGTCAGCGCTTTTGGCGAATCTAAGCAGAGCTGGGAGATCCGCTTTTGGGACGTCCTCCAGACCCTCAAACAATGGGGCTCCCAGGCATTGTAAACGCGTTTTTAATAATGCCGGACAGACGCACAGAATGTGTTTTAAAGTTTCCTTAACCTCCTCTCTGCATTTCCTGCATTTGTCCGTGTTAGCAATACCTATTTTGTACGCATGTGCAGCCAATAAATTATGACATGTTAGTATACCTATGATACTCGTAGTTCTGCAGTCCTTTCGCGAGAGCGTAAGTACGAATTGAGTCAGTTTTTTGTCGTTAGTTCTGCACAATAACTTTTGCTGTTTTGCATGTGGTCAGATTAGTCCACCTAGCTTCCATTAGTCATGTAGTCGTCCAATTCATTGTATATTGTATATAGCGGTTTTGGTATGTCGTTCTCTTGTCCAAATGGTAGTCTAATAGCACTTTTTGCTATCTCATCTACTATTTCGCTCCCCACAATGCCTTTGTGACCAGGTACCCAATAGATATGCAGCCTACTGCTAGCGGCTAGGCCTTCTATGGCCACCCTGCCCCGTCCAACATTTTTGGACTTAATACAATATGAGCTTAATTCTTTTATTGCTGCTTGACTGTTCACGTATATATTAATTGTTGAGGTCTTCTTTCTCTTGGGTAGGCTAGCTTCGCGGCTTTCTCCACAGCAAAAACTTTCGCTTGGAAAATACTGCTGTGGTCTAGCAGCTTGATAGGCTGCCTTATCCCTAGCTTTGAGAATTAGAATTAAAGTGCGGAGTCATGTAGTCTGTGCAACCTGAGCTCCACTTTCCTACTGAGCTGTGTCCGAAGGTTCTACAGGTGAATATTCCCGCAGCCACCAATCTCTTCGCGGATCTCGCTGCCAGATTTTCCGCCATAAGATCAATAGGGTGAGTATCATTTACAGCACTGCCGTTGGAGTAGTTTTCAATGCTCCTGTTATGGACAGAGCAGCAAGTTGCTGAATCCTTTCCAGTGGCATTAAGTATGCCAGTTTTCTTGTCGCAGTTCACTTCACTAAGGCCCCATACAGCAATATCGGTCTCACTACTGCCATGTAGCACCAATGCATCAGAGAGGGTGATAGACCCCAAGTAACGCCCAGCATTCTTTTACATGTGTGCAACGCATTACTGGCCTTTTTCATCCTTTTCTCAACATTGTGCTTCCATAGCAATTTACTGTCTAGTATTACTCCGAGGGACCTCGCATGAACTTTAAGAAGTAGTTCGTTGTTGCCTAGCTTCGGATGGTTCCACACCGGGACCTTCCTGGTAAAAAGTACCATGTCCGTTTTTTCCGCGTTTATCCCTAGCCCGGCGCGTTATGCCCATTGGTGTACCGTTTTAAGTGTGTTATTCATCACATTGCTGATGGTGCCCAGGTACTTTCCCGTAACTACTATAGCTATGTTATCGGCATATGCCACTAGTTTTGGTGGCCCTCCGGCAAGTTTCTTGAACAGGTCATTTGCTACAAGTAACCATGGTAGCGGCGATAGTACCCCACCTTGCGGAGTACCGGAGCATGCATATTTGGTGTCGCTGGAATCGTTCCACTCCGATTTTATCTTTCTGCTAGCTAATAGCTGCCTTATCCATATCCGGATTGCACATTAAGTGACTCTATGCCTTTTAAAATAACATCTTTTGTCACGTTGTTAAAGGCCCCTGATATATTTAGAAATACTCCTAGAGCATACTCCTTATATTCTAACGCCTTTTCTATGTTTAGTACAAGTGATTGAAGTGCAGTTTCAGTAGATCTGCCTTTAGTGTAAGCATGCTGCGCCTTGGATAATTCGTCCGGCGCAATTGTGTCTGTCATGTATGTGTCTAGAATCTCTCTAACGTTTTCAGGAGAAATGAGGTCAGACTAATGGGCCTGTATTCCTTCGAGTAGAGAGAGTTGCTTTTTCCCGCTTTTGGAATAAACACAACTCTCGCATCTCTCCACAATATAGGAACATAGTTGAACCTCAAGCATCCCTTGAATATCGTTCTTAACCATGGTGCCACAAGGTGGCTTACCTTTTGGAGATTCCATCCAGTGGAAGATTCCATCCAGTCCTGTCGATTTATATGGGTCGAAACTTTGTACAGCCCATTCTATCTTGTTGGTCATAACTACGTTCGTCGGGATGTCGTGCACAATATCTCTACTAAGTTCGATATCTGTAGTGTGTGCTGTCTTTTTGGCATAGACGGATTCTTAGATAGCAGTTTCCTAAGTCTAGCCACCTCATTAATGTCTTCCATACTGCTATAGAAGTCTTTCCAAGATTCTTTCTTGGCTTTACGTATTTCTTTCTTATATACCTCTAGTAGATCCTTATACCCCTTCCAACAGAACTCATTTTCAGCGACCTTAGCTAACCTATGGAATTCATGTACCCTACGCCTTTGTGCTCCTAATTCCTTCTTCCACCAAGGAAGCTTCACCTTCCGTCTATTACATGTTGGGGGGCTGGATCTTTTGAAGGTTTTAACGAGATAAGCTACAAACAATTCAACCCTTTTCTCAAGTGCGACGTGTGACCTGTATTTCCGGGGTATAATTGGTGTTTTTGATAGTATATACCGATACAAGTCCCAGTTCGTATTCTTAGGGTTTCTAACGGATATATTTTTGTGTTTTGAGCGGAATATAACCTGAAAGCTTATGTATCTGTGATCGGAGAATGAGGGCCTACTCAACACTTCCCATTCCTGTACCATAACATGTTTGCTTGTGTAGAGTGTTAAATCAACTACATTCTTCGAGGTTGGTCCAACGTATGTTGGTTCTTCACCTCTGTTAGCTATTTCTAGGCTACTCTGAAGAATATAGTTAAATAGTGACTCACCTCGGTCGTTTATGTCTGCACTACCCCAGACCGTGTGATGTGCTTCTTTTTGGCAGCTGTTCCTACCAGCTTTCAAAGTTCTATCTGTGGTGCTTTTTCATCATGTGGCAAGGCCCAAAGAACAACGTCTCATTCTCGCAGCCCTCCAGCGCCACCACTGACAGATCGTCTGAAGAGAAATTATAATCAATATAAGAACATATATATTTTTTAACCATTATCGCTGTTCTTAACTTATTTTTTGCAATCGGGATATAGGTTTTGTAGTTATTAGTTATGTGACTTTAGACCGGAGACTATGTTGATCGATGCTATCCATGGTTCCTAGACTAGAGCCACACCGTAGCCGATTCCCTCTTACTCTTGTGGCGGTTTATCTGAAGGACCTTCAGCATCTGGCCTCAGTACCTACGTGTATATTGAGGGAGGCTTCCAAGATCTCTTCTCCTCCCTCGCAGCGAGCATGTTGTGGTTATTATCTGCCGGGTTGCGCTTTTTGAGGCGAAGGTGCACGCTACCAACTCCCCAAGCCATCCTCCCGAATCGTGCGCAATGCAGGTCCTCTGCCGGCTTATTGATCTGTATAATGTAGTCTTGGCCTCCATCAGCAATTGCTGGTTTTACCACGCTCATTACTTTCCAGTCGTCTGCCGGCACGTCTGTGTTTTGCCTCTGTAGTAATCGTAGTGTATTTTCCGGTTTTACCACTCGCGGAATGAAAACCTTTGCCTTCGGTATTGAGGGAATGCAGCTGCGATCTACAAGTTCAAGCGATGCCCCCTCCCACATGCCTTGAAGCGTTTTTACTGCTTCCTTTAGCATGTGAGCGTGGGGTCATCCTTACATTTTATAATTTTGACGCCGCTGAACTACTTTGCTCCGTCAAATGCTGGCATGGGTGCGTTCGGCTCTGCGTGTGTTTTCGTAAATAGGGTTTCCAGTAGCTTCATTTCAACTACCTTCTACCGTTCCTGCGACATTCACCCCAGCTTGTCACTACGGTCAGTGAGTGCCACTATGAGATGTTTCTTGGCGATTGCACTTGCCCCTGCCGCTGCTTTCGACGTCGTAGGTCTTTCGTTGTCTCCGTTTTTCGGTTTAGCCATCTCGTGCCTATGCTTCTGCTTTTTCGATGGCACTGAGGCCTCGCTATCTGCAGAACACTGCCTCTTGATGGCTAGCTCTTCCTCAATTTTGATCACATATTTCGGATTGGAGGCTGCGAACTTTGGTTTTGCTGCGTAGAAGGCCAGCCATTTTCTATCTCCTTTCTGGCCCAAGCAAACCGTTCCTCCTTTTGCTTCATCAGGTTGGGCTTGCTGCCAAATCAGTCACAGACTTTGGCCCCGGCCTTATACCGAGCTTTGGCCTTCTGCTTCTCCTTATCGGGCTTGAACCTTGGCCTGTTCTTGCTATCCGAGGCAGCACCATTGGACCCAGCCGGAGCACGCAAAAAAGCGTCTTGCTCAGCTATATTTGTGCTCCCGACGCTTTCGTGGTCCGAGTCTTCGTGTACAACGGCACCTCCGTGATAAAGAGCGTTATGCGTGTGTTTTGCAGTAGCATTGCACCACTGTAACCTGCTCCCGTTACAGTGGAAGTTTTGTCGCTTAAGTTGATATTTGTGTTTATTTTTTGTACGACCACCTGCGCAACGAGGCGAGCGCAGTGGTCTATTTATATAAAGGGGAATTCAAACGGTCGACCACGGCAGCACCCCATGCCGCGGTAAGGCCACAAATACTTCCTAAGGCGGCCCGGTATTAGGAAGGCGCCGTTTAAATACAGCCCGTCTGGTGAACCCCCTCTCTACAAACCATCCAATGGGCACGGTGTCGCGTAACACCATGGATAAAGGGGTGGGCAAGGATCAGGGTTTGGGAATAATAGAGGGTTCTTCGTCGGTACGGTGATCTTCGCATGGTGATTGGATGGCCACCAAATACGCCGTAAAGCAGCTTGGATGACTAGCCAATCCCCATATGGGGCTTCCCTCTTGTTGTTGTAGCAGCATAAACATTCCCCATACTTACATACGGTGAATGCTGCTGGAGTGACAGTCCTTGGCCGGATATAAATCCGGGTCGTTTCGGTAACGTAGAACCGACTGTCGTGGAAACTTCTTTCCTCTTAGTTCCCTTTTAGTTCGTGTTGGGTTGGTCCCCATGATATGAGAGTCAGACCACCACTTAAGCCTCATCCCCGCGGTAAGGAGATCAACATGATGAGGTAGTCACCAAGTAAGTTGGGCAACATTTTTCTAAGGCTTTTTACTTAATCGAAATCTTGTTCTCAATTCGATATCTGTTTTCCCATTATAACGATGAAAATCCCAACCTCCTAGGGCCCCTATGGAACCTCCAGGAAAAGCTTAAAAATTAGGTTTTTTACGACCGTACTTGCACTGAAATATCGTTGAAGAGAAATGTATAAAGCAATTTTTAACCTAGCAAGCATTATCGTAGCTTTTATAATTCATACTAACTATTTATGAAAATGTTGTATAATCGTAAAACTTATAAGTGATTCGGCGAAAAATTTATTGCTTTTATAAAAACTTTATTTTATAACATTTTGTTTTTGTAACATGAATATATGTATATTTTAAAACAGAAAAGCGCCGCAGGCGAAAATTTGAACTAAAAATCGCGCGATTTTCATTCCAAACTTTCAGTATTTGTAAAAATATATATTTAAAACTAAAAAAGCGCCTTTGTATAAAAACATTTTTTCGTAACATATATATATATGTACACTTATAAATCAGAAAGGGCCAAATTTTCACTTTTTAATTAAAATTAATTTTTAACGTTAAATATTGCTATTAATTCCTAACGGTAATTTATAAAAAGTACTATAAATCAGAAGGCTGATATATTGACAGTGTTATATTAATAACAAAGTTCAAAGTTGAAGCGCTCTTACTGAAAAACCCTATACTTAGCCAAATGGCTTTAATTTTCACAAAATACGAAATTACGATTAGCAGCATAAACATTCCCCATACTTACATACGGGGAATGCTGCTGGAGTGACAGTCCTTGGCCGGATATAAATCCTGATCGGTTCTGTAACGTAGAACCGACTGCTGTGGAAACGCCCCCGGTCGATAACGTTAGTTTTGGTTAGGACGCCAATTGACGTGCCCGGTGGTTAAAGTGTTAATTTATACGTTTACTAGTGGACCCTCTGCCTGCTTCGCTAGGCATATCAAAATTAGAAATGAAACATGAACAATCGATTTAAATTCACTCTATGAGTATTTATTCTCTTTTTACAATATAAAATTAATGTTAATTTTAAACTTAAACTAACGCAAAGTCTTTTCGTAAACTACATTTTTTGTTTTGCCCTGAGTTGTGGTATAAATAAACAGAACTGATGGCTTTCCTACACGTGAACATGATACATACTCGTATAATTGTCCGTGGGAGAAGCATGGATATTCTAAGTCAATTCCGCATAATTCCAGCGATTGTCCTTGTGTTTTGTTTATGTGTTTGTTTTAATCTATCTTGCTCATTACGTTGTATACGTTCTTCAGGTGAATGGCCTGAACGTGATCTGGCCATACGTTCCCTTTGATTTTGGTTTTGAATTTCTCGCTCTTCTTGTGATTGATTTTGCCTTTCATTTGATCTATTTCGCGTTCTACGCGACCGACGATCAATATCATTTCTTCGCGGGAGTGTCATTTCTAAAATAAAGCGATAAAAATATAAATAATATAATTTTCTTTTTTCCATTGTTGAAATTAAATTTCTAATTCTTTTGGCCGCATACGTTGATTTCAAATAAGTTAAGAGAAAATAATTGAAAAGTAATGAATTTAATCAAAAAAACATGAAAAACTCACAATGTGTATTAAAATTGCTAACAACAACAACGAAACCACCGTTTTTTTTATTTTCACTGATTATTAAAATTTTACGCACAATATATTTTATTTTAATAAATTTTTTCCCAAAAAAAAAAAAATAACAATGAAAAACGCACTTTAAAATTGTTGACCACTCACCAAATGGTTTTGATACAGCTGATTATGTTGACCTCAGTATATCCAGTAAACAAACTGTAGTGAAAGTCCTTTATAAGGACCAAGTTTATAGTGGTGAAGTTTTAAGTACAACACAATTTTCTGTACGCACGGTTGCTCTTTGGCAAAAATAAAGTAATCTTTAGAAATCATAAAAAAAAGTTGCAAATTTTAGAGAAATTTCTTAAAGAAAAACTAATACATGCATTTACTTGAATAAGTAAACACCAAAAGTATACTAAAATGACTATTTAATGCGTTGTTTGATACAAATTTATATTATTGCTCAAAACCCTCTGCGCGCTGTCGCTGTATTTTTGTTTCTGTATCGCATCACGGTGAATTCACGTTTTTCAGAAAGTTGGAAACAGAAGAAAATTGAAGAAAGTACATATTTTGCTCATATTTGCTATTTTAGTTGTTAAATGAAAATGTGTTTCAGGTATTTTTTAATCTTGCAACTATTCTTTGGCTTTGAAACTAATTATTACCTAATACAAACTTGTTCTCTTGTAACAATGATAATATTACTATGTGAAATCAAGTAAATATGCATTTTTGTATTATATCCTGAACATTTGTCTTCAGCGCTATACCAATGCTCGATCACTTGGAGCATGAAATTTACAGAAGTATTGTAACAGAAATCCCTGAGAGCGCTATTCTAGTTATACCTGCTTTTAGGCATTTATCTCGTAAACGTACGTTTGCCCATATACAATTGTCTACCTAAATGCATGAAAAAAGTGTTAGCATAACTTTTTCGAGTATATATACATACATTAGGATTTATTTTATACATTTTGCTCGTCAGCTTTCGCGTTTCCTTTTCTTGGTTTTAGACTTTCACCACAAAAAAATTACGCAAACCCATGAACAAAGTTATACTAATAGAGACCTGATCTTAATACTCGAGCTACCATCAAATTAACACGTTTTAGTTTTTAAAAGAACATTTATGGCGACTGTCGATCCATATTCATGGATTTCAAAAAATGTATGGATTCAACCGCTGAATAATTTCGTATATTTTAAATCCATCTAAACTTTTACATTTGCGCATTTATATATAAGTATTTAACATTTAATTTAAGTAAACGTTTCAATATTTAACGTTCAAATGAAGCTCAAAATATTTTTCCAGTTTAAAAAAAGCAATGTGCTTTGATGCCGTATCACGCATGCATAAAAAGGAAAGAAAAGAGATGACAACTATTGCGTTACGAATAATACAGTCGCATACGTCACTCGACATCAGAACAATGTTATTCATATCTGTGTATATTCTATTCATTTGCGTGTATTCTCATTCCGTATACGTAATGTCCGTATAAGGGAAACACGCAAATATTGTATTTTTCACACTTACACAACGCACGCATGCTTTTACCGATTTCTTTTAAACTTCACATAAACCATCTATGGACCAATACCAATGATCTGTGAAAGTTTGATTGAAATCGGTGAATGCATTTAGGCGTGAATCGGCGACTAACGAACACAAAAAACGTCTCCATTTTTATATATAACAAGAGATGCATGTGTATAATATATGTGCATATGTAAGTGCTTTAGACTAGCGAAAAGAGAAGCAATGTTATGTGTACATATGTTATGCTAAGCAACTGGCTGCATAGGCTTTGTATGTTTGTATGTCCTTAAACAAAAGAAAACATGATAAGGAATGTGTGATAATAGCATATAACATAACATAACATTTTAAGTTGACCGGGTTTGGAAGAAATTATAAATATTGGCTATAAATCTTCTTCTTCTTAATTGGCCCGATAACCGCTTACGCGATTTTAGCCGGGTTTAACAAAGCGCGCCACTCGTTTCTTTCTCGTGCTAGCCAGCGCCCGTTGGACACACCAAAAGAAGCCAAGTCCTTTTTCCCCGGGTCTTTCGAACTCAGAGGAGGTCTTCTTCTTCCTCTGCTACCACCAGCTGGTACCACATCGAATACTTTCAGAGCCAGAGCGTTTGTATTCATAGCCGCTGGATCTTTATTCACTGCCCCATGTCTACCTCGCCGTAAAGCTCATGCAGCTCATCATTCCATCGCCTGCGATATTCGCCGTTCCCAACGTACAAAGGTCCAAAAATCTTACGTGGAATTTTTGTCTCAAACACTCCACGCGTCGTTTCATCGGATTTTGTCATCGTCGACGCTTCTGAGCGCCTTATAGAGTATTATTTTTATTCGTCGAGAGATGACTTTACTCCAAAATTGCCTACGCTGGACTTCAAGGCTGACATTGTTATCGGTGTTAATGCAGGTTCCTAATTATACGAAGTCTTTTACAACCTCGAAACTGTAACTGTCAACAGTGACGTGGGTGCCTATACGCGAGTGCGCCGACTGTATGTCTGATGATGGGAGGTACTTCGTTTTGCCCTCGTTCACCACCAGACCCATTCGCTTTGCCTCTTTATCCAGTTTGGAAAAGACAGAACTAACAGCGCGGTTGTTAAGGCCGATGATGTACGCTCTCATAAAATATTTTGCTTGAGCAATTAAGTTCTGCGGCCGGCACGAAATTTTTCAGCACCAGGTAAAAAACGTCAGACGACAGCGAGTCACACTGTCTGAAACCTCGTTTGATATCAAACGGCTCGGAGAGGTCCTTCCCAATTCTGACGGCACTGCTGGTGTTGAGCAACGTCATCTTGCACAGCCGTATTAGTTTTTCGGGAATACCAAATTCAGACATCGCGGCATACAGGTAACTCCTTTTCGTACTGTCGAATGCAGCTCTGAAGTCGACGAAAAGGAGGTGTATGTCGATTCTCCTTCCATGGGTATTTTCTAAGATTTGGCGTATTTTGAATCTTTGATCGATTTGAGACTTTCTAAAGCCACACTGATAAGGTCCAATCAGTTGGTTGATGGTGAGCTTCAGCCTTTCACACAATACGCTCGCTCGAACCATATAGGCGATAGTTAAAAGACTAGTCCCGCGGTAATTGGCACAGATTGCTGGATCACCCTTCTTAAGGATTGGGCAAAGCACCCTTAAGTTCCTATCGGCAGGCATGATTTCATCCGATCATATTTTGCATAGAAGCTGATGCATGCGCCTTACCAGTTCCTCGCCGCCATGTTCGGATAGCTCAGCCGGCAGTCCGTCGGCGCCCGTGGTTTTGTTGTTCTTTAACCGCGTTATCACTATTCTCACCTCGTCATGGTCGGGTAGCGAAACGTTAATTCCGTCGTCAACGATTGGGGTATCGGGATCTTCATATTCACTCAGCGTGGCTCTATAGGCAGCATCTTTTCTTTCTGCGGCAGCATGCCATTCCTCGTCGAACCAACTGTTTTTTCGGGCTCACCGGAATCCGATTTCTTCTTCGGCGGCGGTACGTAGAGAACGAAAAATGTTGCTCTATTGCTGCTGTTGTTGTTGTAGCAGTACCTTTGCCCTGTCAGTGTAGCGTAATCACCGATCGTCTTCGTCTAGCTCATCTAAGGGTAGGCCCAGGAAACTAGCTGTTTCGACGGGTTGGGTCCAGAGGGAGAGGGGTGTTAGATGAGTGGGTTTAATGGGGCATGTGACAATGTGGTTAGTATCGTGCGGGGTGCCTTCACATGGTGGACATATGTTTAGTATGTCGGGGTCGATTCTGGATAAGTAGGAGTTTAACTTGCAACAATATCCAGAACGTAATTGTACCAAGGTTACACAGGACTCTCGGGGAAGTCGCATTGGTGGTGGTTGGAGTCTCCCGATGAATGTCGTTTATGGCCTGTCGCTACACTATCCGATCCAGTAGCTGTCTGTTGGTTTTGTCTAAGTTCTCGTCCGCGTGGTTGAGGAGATGCCTTCTGATGTGCCTGGGAAGTGGCTCAGGCTCGAGCAGGTGTCTGCATGGGTGAGGCCCGCGGTAACAAGGCCACTCCCAAGTGAGTGGCGATCAGTAATTTTCCCACTTGCGTGGACTTTTACATATGGAACTATCCTCCGTGCGGCAACCACACTGGATGTAAAAAACGCCTTTAATTCGGCGTTTTTTAACATTGTCAATTTTTTTATAATTTTTTGGTGGGCCCTTATATTATATTTGCTGGGTAATGGAATGGATTGGATGTTCTATGTAGTCGTATGCTTCGTATTCCTTATTTATTTGTATTTAGTTATACTTATACTTTATCTTCAAATATTACTACATGTGTTCCATTTACAATTATTTCTTCTTTTTTTCCATCTTGCATTACAAATTTATCATTATTCAATATTACTATGCCTTCTTTTACATTTTAAATTTTTTTATAGTTTTTTTGTATAGGTAGTGTTACAATGTGCTGTATTTTGCTTAAGGAGATCTAATAAACAATTCGGTTTTCCTTCAATTTGAATAAAATTAACAATAGTTTTATTATAACAATATTTTAACAATTTAAAGTGGCTTCCTGTTCTTCCAACAATTCCGTAATCAAACTGTAGTATCTTATCGTTTTGTATTACAGAATTAATACAAATTTTTGATACAATTCAATTAGTCTGGGATACTGTATTATGAAAAAAATCGTTTCGTTATTTTCCAGTACCGTAACTTTAGAATTATGTACTGAGTATAGTCGTTATGCCAATCTTATTTCTTATGTTTGAATCTATATTTATTAATTCACTATCCGTCCATAATAGTGGGCTTACAACATTAATTTTGATCATCATTATTGAGTAAATAATGTTTTCTAATCTTAATATGGTTATATTATTTCTATGTGAAATAAGGTGAAATATTTTATCTTCTCTAGTTATTGAGTTGCCGCTTTTTAGCTCATTTATTCTTTTCTTTATTTGGTTGAGTTTATTTAAAATTTCTGCATTTATGAATTGCTGTTCGTTATTGGATTCGATTTGATTTGTTTATATATATGTCAATATCATCGGTTTAGAAATAATAAATTATATATAATGATATTTTCCATATATTTTATATGCGTTTATTTAATTAATATATTTATTTAGTGTACCATATGAAATTATTATGGTAAATTTAGTTTCATGCATTTCATCGATTATAGTTTCATATAAGTTCGATTTGATTTATATGCTTGAATGTCATTGGTTGGCTAATCTTTCCTTTACATATAGTCCAGTCAAAAGAAGATTTAACTTAGTAATTTTAGGAGTATGCGAGTTTATGGTTTTATTATGTAAAGCCCATCACTGTGAACTTAAGTTTGAGTTTTCGGGGTCGGGGGTTGTGTCCCGCGGCCGCCATCTTGGAAATAAGGGCGCAACTGGTTTTTGCGATTATCTCGTGAATTTCGAAAGTTACGAAAATTTTGTAAAATACTTTTTTGTAGATAATAATGTTATCTACAACTTTCATTCAAAACTTTTTATTGTAAAATTAATAATAAAAAAGTCATAAACAAAATTACGCGAAAAATTAAGGGATGAATTGTTTTAAAGCGTAATAACTTTTTTTTTATTGATTTTATGGAAAATATACATCAGAGCTTTTTTATAGAGCATTCTTTTGTGAACATTTTTGTCTATAAGTTTTTTCCGCTATCTTTATTTAGTCGTATGATTTTGAGCTGCTAAGCGGAGCAACCAATACATTAGCGAAGCGCGTACATGATTACACAGGCCGACAAAATTTAACCAACATTCGGACCCAGAAACCAGACTATATATTTCCGAAGGTTTATGATGCGCTGAATCCAAATCTGGCCTCAGAATTGCTCTATCAGCTTTGGTTTTCGAGATATCCTAACCTAAAAGTGCAAAAAACACCATTTTTGCCCATATTGCCCTTTTTTTCCATCTTGCATTACAAATTTATCATTATTCAATATTACTATGCCTTCTTTTACATTTTAAATTTTTTTATAGTTTTTTTGTATAGGTAGTGTTACAATGTGCTGTATTTTGCTTAAGGAGATCTAATAAACAATTCGGTTTTCCTTCAATTTGAATAAAATTAACAATAGTTTTATTATAACAATATTTTAACAATTTAAAGTGGCTTCCTGTTCTTCCAACAATTCCGTAATCAAACTGTAGTATCTTATCGTTTTGTATTACAGAATTAATACAAATTTTTGATACAATTCAATTAGTCTGGGATACTGTATTATGAAAAAAATCGTTTCGTTATTTTCCAGTACCGTAACTTTAGAATTATGTACTGAGTATAGTCGTTATGCCAATCTTATTTCTTATGTTTGAATCTATATTTATTAATTCACTATCCGTCCATAATAGTGGGCTTACAACATTAATTTTGATCATCATTATTGAGTAAATAATGTTTTCTAATCTTAATATGGTTATATTATTTCTATGTGAAATAAGGTGAAATATGTTATCTTCTCTAGTTATTGAGTTGCCGCTTTTTAGCTCATTTATTCTTTTCTTTATTTGGTTGAGTTTATTTAAAATTTCTGCATTTATGAATTGCTGTTCGTTATTGGATTCGATTTGATTTGTTTATATAAGTTAATGCAACATTTATTCCTATTTCAATATTTAGTTATTTCATATCAGTTATCCTATTTCAATATTTAGTTATTTCATATCAGTTATCCTATTTCAATATTTAGTCAGCATATTTCATGACTGCTTACATTGCAGCTAAATGCTTATAACTCATTTATGCTTACTTTACTGTGCCAAATAATAAGAAATGCTAATCAATAAATAAACATGTAAACCAGCATAAGAAATGCTGATCAATAAATAAATATGTAAACCAGCATAAGAAATGCTGATCAACAAATAAATATGTAAACCAGCATAAGAAATGCTGATCAACAAATAAACATGTAAACCAGCATAAGAAATGCTGATCAACAAATAAATATGTAAACCAGCATAAGAAATGCTGATCAACAAATAAACATGTAAACCAGCATAAGAAATGCTGATCAACAAATAAATATGTAAACCAGCTTAAGACTATTTATAAGAGGCATCGTAATTTTAAGAGTTGAGTGTAAAAGGAGAATTGAACGAATAAAGAGCTCAGTTCTTAAATAAACTAAAATAAATTTATAATTTATTAACTGGCGCCCGAGCAGGGACCGGTCTCAAAGTTCGTGAAGTGAAGTGTTTCGTACAAAAAAAGAGTACGATTACAAGGACGCGAACAATGAGCCGGTGCAGCGTTAGAATCCAGTAGGAAAAAAACGCTCGCTTCTAATAGTGCGAATTGGAGGTGCCCCAGTAGCAGAGACTAGCAAAAAGGAACCACACCCCACCGCCGGGAAGTACTAGTGTAAGGATATTAATATTAAGCAATATTAAGAATTATAAAGAAATTATTGAAAAAAAGGATATTAATATTAAGCAATATTAAGAATTATAAAGAAATTATTGAAAAAAAGGATATTAATATTAAGCAATATTAAGAATTATAAAGAAATTATTGAAAAAAATATAAGTTGAATATTACTATTAATTTGGAATTATATTACAAAAAATTTTTATTGAGAAAAACAAATTTGTGAAAAATACAGAATTAAATATTACTATACAAATTAATTGAATTATTTAAAAAACCAAAAAAATATAAAGAAAGTTAAAAAAAAAAAAAATTTATTATAATAAAATCTGGCTTGTACAGCCAATAATATAATCTAATTTAAAGCTGCGATTCACCACCTAACGGGGGACCCTCCAGCTTATAATAACAAACATTCTCTGCGATTCACCACCCAAGGGACCCTCCAGAGAACTGTTAAACAAAAACAAAAATAAAAAATAAAAAAAAAAAAAAATAAAATAAAAAAAATAAATTAATTAAAATAATGTCTAACTCTGCCTCAATATCATCCTTACTTAGGGATGAAATGTCTATTAACGTTTACACCACACCACCTTACAGTAGCACAAGTAACGGACAAGTAGAAAGATTCCATAGCACACTCTCCGAGATCATGAGATGCCTCAAAAGCAATCAAACGACAATAACATTCGAAGAACTTCTATTTAAATCAGTACAGGAATACAATTCATCAATGCACTCAACGACAAAAGATAAACCCATAGACACATTTTTTGGAAATAGAGCTTACAGTGACCCACAACAATTAGAAAAGCAAAGACGAGAAAACATTACCTTACTTAAGAAAAAACAAGAGCAAGACCTCTCATATCACAATAAAAATAGACCAGAAAATAAGGATTTCTCACCAGGAGAAATAATCTATATCAAGATAAACAAGAGACTAGGTTCTAAACTAACTCCAAGGTATAAAAAGGAGAAAGTTTTAGAAAACCACAGGACAACGATTAAAACAGTAACAGGAAGAACAATTCATAAATCCCTAATAAAAACTTAATTAAATTTGCAGGTAAAATGGACCATTACAAACTTTTTATCCTTCTCATCACGATCACTACTTCTTCATCAGACGTTCAAATTTTAGACTATAGTCAATCTCAACTTGTGACAATAGACGACGGACAAGCGAAAATACAAGACTGAACATTTAGACTTATTCACCTCATCGACTTAGGAAAATACGAACAATTTTTGACAGAAACATACGAAGAAATAAATCACCAAATCCCTAACAACCACTTCCTATATCCTCTCCTCAAACACGAAACCATTCAAACCTTTGAAATCCTAAATGCACTAAAACCTTCTAACACAAATTACAAAACGAAGAGATCAATTGATATACTGGGAACGGCATGGAAATACATAGCCGGATCTCCAGACCACGAGGATTTGAAAATAATTACAAATAATCTAAATAACTTAAATGAGAATAATAATGACCAAGTAGTAATTAATAAACTATTTGAAATACGAATAAATAATATAACCAGTATAGTTGATAGAATGGTAAATACCATTAGAAAGGAAGACAATGTAATAACAGAAATTATAATCAATTCGCAGAATAGGATTAGGTTAATTAAGGAAGAATTAATAAATATAAAATATGCCATCCAATGGGCGAAAGAAAATATATTGAATTCAGTAATATTAAGTAAAAAAGAAATAGAATTGTCAATTAATAAAAATGAAAAAGGAAAAAATACCATTCAAAAGTGCCGAAGAAGCATTAGAAATATCGAAAATAAACGTATTAAGTAAGGATATGGAAATTTTATATATGGTAAAAATACCTCTAACATTAAATGAAATTTTTAAAAGAATTATAATACGACCAGAAAAAAAAAGCAAACAATATTATAATCAAAACTGAGTATAAAGAAATACTTAAAGGAAAAGATTCACTGTTCGGAATAAAAAATGAATGCGAAAGATATAATGATCTAACGATTTGTAAAGAAACTAATTTAATAGATTTAAGTAAAGATTTATGTATAACTAGGATTATTTATAGCTTGAATTCGACTTGTTCAACAACAAATGGCCATCACGTCCCTACATTAGAAGAAGTAAAACAAGGAGTTATATTGCTAAATCAATTTGACGGCGAACTAGTAGCTGACGAAATACCCCAAAAAAATCAATGGTACTCATGTCATCATATTTCACAATTCAACAATAAAAATAAACAGTCAATTATTCGAAAATTTGGAAACAAGACCGATCGAAGCCATACCCACAATACTACAGCCAACTCCATTAGAAAAAGAGCACATAGAAATACTTTCCTTAGAAGCTTTGAAAGACCTGCACATAAAAAACACGCATCAAATTAACTCTATCAACACGTAACGCTCGAGGACGATCGCTTTTAAGAGGGGAAGAGTTAATGCAACATTTATTCCTATTTCAATATTTAGTTATTTCATATCAGTTATCCTATTTCAATATTTAGTTATTTCATATCAGTTATCCTATTTCAATATTTAGTCAGCATATTTCATGACTGCTTACATTGCAGCTAAATGCTTATAACTCATTTATGCTTACTTTACTGTGCCAAATAATAAGAAATGCTAATCAATAAATAAACATGTAAACCAGCATAAGAAATGCTGATCAATAAATAAATATGTAAACCAGCATAAGAAATGCTGATCAACAAATAAATATGTAAACCAGCATAAGAAATGCTGATCAACAAATAAACATGTAAACCAGCATAAGAAATGCTGATCAACAAATAAATATGTAAACCAGCATAAGAAATGCTGATCAACAAATAAACATGTAAACCAGCATAAGAAATGCTGATCAACAAATAAATATGTAAACCAGCTTAAGACTATTTATAAGAGGCATCGTAATTTTAAGAGTTGAGTGTAAAAGGAGAATTGAACGAATAAAGAGCTCAGTTCTTAAATAAACTAAAATAAATTTATAATTTAATAACTTATATATGTCAATATCATCGGTTTAGAAATAATAAATTATATATAATGATATTTTCCATATATTTTATATGCGTTTATTTAATTAATATATTTATTTAGTGTACCATATGAAATTATTATGGTAAATTTAGTTTCATGCATTTCATCGATTATAGTTTCATATAAGTTCGATTTGATTTATATGCTTGAATGTCATTGGTTGGCTAATCTTTCCTTTACATATAGTCCAGTCAAAAGAAGATTTAACTTAGTAATTTTAGGAGTATGCGAGTTTATGGTTTTATTATGTAAAGCCCATCACTGTGAACTTAAGTTTGAGTTTTCGGGGTCGGGGGTTGTGTCCCGCGGCCGCCATCTTGGAAATAAGGGCGCAACTGGTTTTTGCGATTATCTCGTGAATTTCGAAAGTTACGAAAATTTTGTAAAATACTTTTTTGTAGATAATAATGTTATCTACAACTTTCATTCAAAACTTTTTATTGTAAAATTAATAATAAAAAAGTCATAAACAAAATTACGCGAAAAATTAAGGGATGAATTGTTTTAAAGCGTAATAACTTTTTTTTTATTGATTTTATGGAAAATATACATCAGAGCTTTTTTATAGAGCATTCTTTTGTGAACATTTTTGTCTATAAGTTTTTTCCGCTATCTTTATTTAGTCGTATGATTTTGAGCTGCTAAGCGGAGCAACCAATACATTAGCGAAGCGCGTACATGATTACACAGGCCGACAAAATTTAACCAACATTCGGACCCAGAAACCAGACTATATATTTCCGAAGGTTTATGATGCGCTGAATCCAAATCTGGCCTCAGAATTGCTCTATCAGCTTTGGTTTTCGAGATATCCTAACCTAAAAGTGCAAAAAACACCATTTTTGCCCATATTTGAGGTTATGTAGCCTTGCAGATGTTTTCTTTCACCAAAATTAAAGGATGACATCTTTAAACACAAGCCTTCTTTTTTCAAATGGCGTTCTGTTTGCTCAAATATCATTTTTTTTCGCAGAGATATCCCATTTTGAAATTTTCATGTTTCGACCGCTATTAGAAAAATGTTTTTCTTAATTCTGGTGTTTCAGCGAGATTTGAACCTACGTTCTCTCTGTGAATTCCGAATGGTAATCACGCACCAACTCATTCTGCTACGGCGGCCGCGGGACAGCTATACCTTACATATATCTTAGATACACTTTCGGCTATTTTTCCTGAGTTTTTATTTGGGGTTGCTAATTTCTAGTGAGAAATAACACTTCCTACTTTTTGGCGCTTGTTTGTTGGTGCAAATTTTTGGGAAATATATTTTTGTTGCCTACTTTTTGGCGTTATATTTCCTTGGTGCCTGCAGTTTGGGGCGTTTTTTGGTCCCAATTTTTTGCTGTTTTTTTTGGTGCATCCTTTTTGGCGCTTATTTCCGTTTCCTGGTTAGTGCTTGTGCATACTATAAGCAGAGAATGTTAATGCAATGAGAAGGAGCAAATGTTAAATGAGCTTTTTTCGAGTACTAATTTGTAGATTCAAACCAGTTCAAACTAAGGTAATTTCAAATTCAACTTTGCTCACGAGTGGGGAATTGCAGATATTTACCACGCGAGTGACGCGAGTGGGGGTTTCTATATTTACTTACCACGCTAGGATAGCAATTCAGATTTTTTCTGCGTTTACCAAACTACTGAGGAAGTTCATAAGATTTTTCGGCACACTACTAAGGAAATCGACTTATTTCATGCCCACAGCGAAGCGAATAAATTTGCGATTAAGAAGGCCGCGCGCCAGTTAATTTGTGGTGCAGAAGCTAAAGTCGGCGGAATTATTCGTTTTGTTTTTTGGCACGTATTTAATTCAGGTTCAAGTCTTTTTTTTTTTTCTTGCACACAGTAAAGTTTGGTAAAATTTTTGAGTTTATTTTAATTAAAATTTCTTTAAAATACTTTTTTTTGTATATCATAAATGGAAATTTCTTTTCGGTATAAAATAGTTCATACTGGATATGACCTCATTTTTATATAAATCAATCAAAACAGAAAATATGTAGATATGTCTATAATCTATTTCATCAAATCCAAATTATATTGATGAGAAAATATCATTCTAATATCCGTCCAGAAAGCCAAACGCGCATACACAGATCCATATGCATATAATTACGCATACAAACTTTCAACTAACGCAGAATATGTGCATATAAAACTGCGAATCGAATAAATGAGTGATTTAGAAGAGTTCATTACTAGTTGTAGTTTAGCGCAATCGTGAAAGACGTGTCGTGTATGCAGTACATCGTCCCATATTTGACTCAGGTTCAAGTCCTGTGCACAGTTTTTTGTTCGATACTTTTATTTCATTTTTTATATTTGGTTTAATTAGAATTGATTTAAAATAGTGTATTCAGGTTTTTCTAATACCTGTTATTTAGAAATTTATTTTCTATATAACATTATTCATACTTCTTTTGAATTAGTTTATATGTAAAACAGCCACAAAGGCAATCATATGAATATGCATTCCTATATTTAATCTCTTCAGTCAAATCTGAACTACTTACATCCACATATTGATGAGAAAATATTCTAATATCCATGGATGCATCCAGAAAGCCAAACGCGCATACACGCATATGTATACAAATATATACAAACCTTCAACGAACGCAAAATGTATGCATATAAAAAACAACAACTGCAACCGTCTTCTTGTCAGTCAGTGAAAAGATGGGATATGTATACCCTATGAGCAAAAAGAACCGGGAAGGTGATGTTGACTGTTTCCTTCGATTGCCAAGGCATAGTCCACCATGAGTACCTTCCATCGGGCCAGACAGTCAATAAAGAATATTATTTATCCGTTTTGAAACCTTAGAGAGATGCTGTGTGTTGCAAACCGCCGGAAATGTGAGCAAACAATTCTCAGATTTTGCATGATGATAACGCGCCATCGCACTGATCAAAGAAAATACAAATCGGCCTGCCGGGGGTGTTTGGAGGACTGGGTTAAACGTTGGCACATGTGTGTTCAGACGGGTCATATTTTGCAGGAGATAAAATAAATTTGCCTAAAATTTAACTCTGTTTTATTTTATTTAAACATTCCTGGTACTTTCTGATCATAAGGTACATATATGCGGCTTTGCGGACAGAAATGTGTGATTTGCTGGAAGTCGCATTAACTCGCGACTGTCGCACAGTTAGAAGACATATTTACATACATATAAGGGTGCATACATACATACGGAGCCGCGGCCACTCGACATGACAAAAATTCAAGATTTATCAAATATTGGCAAATAAATCCACGCGAAATATTCCAATATTGACTATTTTCGAATGGTCACGAAAATTGGCATATGGGCGGCTCGTTTTATGAATGAAATTGAAATATGAGCTCTAACTTATGAATGAACTTTTTGTTTTTGTTCTAAATTGTTCAGCGCCGATACTGATAGAATCATGGCCGCTGCGACTGCGTCTACGAATGTATTTTGTTTTTGTAGTCGCTAGGCTTAGATTTTAGCTTTGGGCGACATGCGCATGTGAGATATGTGTTTTTGTTGTGTTCTAGAACATTTTAAAATGTGTGGTGGCAAAGCGGCCATCGCGTTGCGCTTGCTGTTGCTTTTGCGTCTATCAAAGTATTGTGTTTTTGTAAGTATAATATTAGGAATATCGACTGGTGAAAGACAAAAGTACACGGAAGCAAGAAGGGAGCGCTGTGCTCGCGCATATATGCATGAATGTATGAACGTGCATGGATGTAGTAACATATGAATATAATTATTTTGTAGGAAGTTTAGAAGGCAAGTAGGTATACTCGTATATGTATGTATATATGCTAGGACATAAAGAGGGTATATATACATACATAGAGCAGAATTGTTTTTGCACTTGTTAGGAAGAAACTCGTTCACTAGTGCGTATGTGTATTTGATGTCTTGTAAGAATGTGATGTGCTATGACATGTGTACATACATAAGTCAAGGTTATTTGGGCATACTTGCATATGTGATATGATGTTCTTGCGCTTGTGCATTATTGTTTTTCATATACAAATGTACATACATACATATGTATGTAAATGCTGTCGAATACATAAACTATAAATTGACATAAAATATAAAATAAGTGTTGATTTATCTTAAACCGTTCTTTTTTTCTGAATGCAAATACCTCCTATTGACATGTACATACATACATATCATGTATTTATGTATATTATCATATACAGTAGGTTCTGTTTTTATGCGGTAGATACGTTCCGCAAGAAACAGCATAAAAAAAAAAACAGCATAAAAAAAGCTACTTGTTCTACAGTAAAACTATAGATACGTTTCAAATGCTAAAACCGCACAAATCTGAAATAATGTAATAAAATCGCCTAAAAAAGGGCACTAGTCCCATATTATAACTATAGATACGTTCCATAGACCGCATGAATCTGAAATAATTAAATAAAATCACATAAACAAAATATTGTATTTTTGAAAATTATATCTTTATTTAAGAAACGTCAGAATCGAAAAATAAATTTAAGTCAGAAATAGAATCAGACAAAACCCACATGTTGCGCGTTCGTTTAGGATTTGGCGTAAAATCACTTTCGTCACTTTAGGAAATGTACACGTCTGATCTAGATAGTTATGCAGGCGGTTCCATACTTGTACGGTTAGCATTTCTGATGTAATCTGTGATGAGCTTTTGCTTAGCTAGTTTAGAATCTTGTTTATATGTACAATTCCCGATAGGTCGACATGCATTTTGTAATTTAAAAAAAAAACCGCACTATTTCAAAACCGCATAAAAAAAAGCCGCATAAAAACAGAATCTACTGTACCATCATTTATTTACATATAAAGTATACGTTCATTTATGTACATATGTGTGTAATGAAAAACTTCATGAATTACTTTCAGAACTTTATTAAAACTTATTCGCGTCGCGCGCATGCACAAAACCTTTTGTTCACAACGCAGGCGCAGAAATAAACGCTCTGCGTACTTATCCTCCCCACGTGAGTCGCCATCAATTCTCTGTGCAATTTTTTTATTTTTTTTTGTTTTTAAATTTGTTTTTTTTAATGTAATCGTAAAAAAAATTTGTAATAAAATTTATGTATCCGCTTATCATTTCAAAAGTAACAAAATGGTAAAAAATAAGCAGTCGAAGAAATAAACGCACCGCCTATTTTTCCTCGCCACGTGTTAGACTCGAGTTCAATTCCCGGCGCAAACTTTTTTTTATAAATGTTTTTTTTTTAAATCGTTTTTTTTTTATGTAATTGAAAAAAAAAATTATGTAATAAATTTTACGTATTCGCTTATTATTTCAAAAATACGAAAATAGTAAAAATTTAATTGGTTTAATGTCGAGGTGAGAAATGTGTTGTGTGTTGAGGTGAAAGATGTGTGGTGTTTCTAATTTTTGTGTGGGCAAAAGTCAGTGAGGTGTCTATAAACTCGGTGTGCTAAATTCCCTTACTTCAAATCTTTCAAATCTCAATTGTACTAAAAAAAGCTCACAGTAACATTTGCACCTTCTCATTGCATTAACATTCTCTGGTATTAGTATTCCTGGTTTATAATTTCCTCCTGCTCTTTCTCATTAGTTATGTCTTGAACTTCTACTTGTGAGAACCTGATGCGATATTTGCTGAAATGTAATGGGTAGAATCCTTGTATTTTTCCCATTATGGATTCCTCGGTTTTAATGCAATTTATCACCGATGGGTTGAGGTATCTCTTAAGAATTGAGATAAGTATTTGTTGAGAGAATTCTGCTTCTGTAGCCATATGGCGATGATATGTTGGAAATATTATTTTGAATTGGTAAGTGGGGATCTCGTTGATCTTGAGGAATATCTGATTTTTGAAAGCGTTAATAGGTGCTTCAACACTGTATATCAAATTGTGGGGTGAACTGTCATCCGAATTCGTTGCCATAGACAAAGTGTTAACCTGTGTTTCCGTATGAGGTATTCTCGATAGGGCGTCGGCCACGACATTTTGTTTACCAGGTTTATAAAATAATTCGTAAGAGTACTCCTCAAGAGCTGCCTTCCATCTCTTCATTTTCGAATTGTTATTTTTATTGCTAAGCGCGAATGTAAGTGGTTGGTGGTCAGTAAAGATTTCCACCTTGGCTGATCCGTATAAAAAATTTCTAAATGAGTTTAAAGCCCAGATTATGGCTAACATTTCTTTTTCGTTAGCCGCGTAATGTTCTTCGGCTCTACTTAGAGTTCTTGAGATGAACGCTAATGGTTAGGAGTCCTGCGATAAGACTGCTCCAAGAGCGAATTTGGAGGCATCTGTTACTAACTGAAAGTTTTTGTTGTAGTCGGGATATGCGAGTACAATGTCCTCAGAAGTTAGTGAAAGTTTTATGTTTTTGAAGGCTCTAATGGCTTCTTCATTTAAAATTATTCTAACTTTTGAAGATTTATTCTTCGATATTCGCCCTTCTTCCCCTCTAAGAAGAGATGTTAGGGGTTTTGCTAACTTTGCGTAGTCTTTTATAAATCTACGATAATATCCGGACATTCCGAGAAAACTTCGTAGCTCTTTTAAAGTTGTGGGTTGCGGAAAATTTGCAATCGCTTGGACCCTCTCAGGGTTAGTTTTTATGCCATTTGAGGATATAATGTATCCAAGGAATTCAACTTCCTTTTGAAAAAATTTACATTTGTCCAACTGGACTTTCATATTGGCCTCTTCTAAAGTTGCAAAGATTTTTCTAATATGATTGAGGTGTTCATCCCCAGTTTTACTAAAAATAATAATATCGTCAATATAGACGTAACAGTATTTCCCTATATGCTCGCGCAAAATGTCATCCAGAGCTCGTTGAAAAATGGATGGCGCATTTTTAAGCCCAAACGGCAAACGAGTAAATTCGTATTTGCCGGATTTGATTGAAAATGCCGGCTTTTCGATATCAGATTCCTTTAAAGGAAACCGCTTTTCAAGTCTAATACGGAGAAAAATTTGCTTTCTCCAAGATTGGAAATTACCTCCGATATCTCGGGTATCGGGTACCTGTCGGCCATTGTAACTGAATTCAATTTTCTATAATCGATTACCATGCGATACTGCTTGTTACCTTCTGAATCTGGTTTCTTAGGTACAACCCACACGGGTGAATTATAGGGAGATCTGGATGGCCTTATAATACCATCATTTAGTAATGTTTTCACTTGTGATTCTACCTCGCCTTTCAAAGATGCTGGATAGGGGTAGAATTTTGAATATACAGGTGAATCATTTAATGTTCTAATTTGTCCTACGACCTTTGTTGTATATGTTAGCTTTTCATCGGGTTCAGAGAAAAGATTGGGATATGTATTTACGATGTCTTTCATAATGTCCCTCTGTTTGGGGGATAAGCCTTCCTCTTTTATATTTATTGCATTTACGCTTTGTGAAGCCTGCTGCTTAAGTCTGACCATACGGCCATTTCCTAAAATCATCTTATTATCCGCGGTGTATATTACTGCTTTTAGTGCTCTAAGTGTGTCGTTTCCCAAAATACCATCAAATGATTTCAATAAGGGCATAAGATAAGATTTAATTTTTTCTTCTACATTAAAGAGTTTTACGTAGGTGTGTTCTACTATTTTTACATCTCCTACAATTGATTTTGCATAGAAAGGCTTTTTATTTTGTATACGTTTTTTGGCTAAATTTGGTTTCGCATAATTTTTACTAGAGCCTGTATCTATTAGAAATCTCAAAATGTTTCCGCTCTCCGTCTTCACTTCGATGTATGGAAGCGAAGAGTTAATCATGCTAAAAAATGAACGTCATTGCATTCTGCATATTCGTCATATTCAGTTTCCGCTTGGTTGCCCTCTCCTGATGTGTCTATATGAAAAGTCCTTTGATTTTTGGTGGGTGGCTGATTGTTAACCTATGGCGGTCTTTTGCCCTAAAACTGATTCTGAGGTGGTCTATTCATATAGTTGATTTTTCGTGAATGTAAGCTTTGATCCACTTCCATTGGTTCTGGCTTCGGTTGAGGCTTCGGTGGCCTTGGAGGAGCATTAGTAGATTGATTTTGGTTGGAGTATTGTGGTCTAGCCTTCCACGTTGTTTGATTTACTTGTGGTTCGTAAGCCAATTGTGGGTAAAAGGACTGTTGTTGTGTTGGATATTTTCCCGAATTTGGGTATCCTTTTTTAATATTTTGTGCATAATTTGTTCGATAATTCTGGTTGTCCAGTTTCATGCATAAATGCAGAGCTTGGGAAAGATCAGCAGGCTCTCTGATACCTAATAACCGTGGTAGATCCCCATTCAGACCCCTGACGAATGTATCAAGTGCCTTGTCCCTATAAGATTGGGTCATCATGCGAAGAGATTCGCTACCCATTTCTACACATCCTAATTTGTTAAGTATTAACGATAGATACTTATACACTTGTTGGTAGAATTCCGCTACAGTTTTATTACCTTGCACTAAGGTGGTTAGTTGATATTCCAAAGTGGAAATATCCCGTTTGTCTGCATAATGCATTGCAAAACACTTTACAATCGCTGACCAATCTAGTGGCGTATTATAAGATTCCAATGCCGTATCGGAATTTCCCGTAATTTTGTTTCTAATGACGCTAAGTATTCCGTAATACTTTGGAGTTCCTTTTAATGGTTCGTATATACTCAATATACGATCTACGCTTTTCTTCCAGGAGTTAAATTCCCCAGGACGTCCAGAGAAATCCTTGAGACATTTAACTACGTCTGGTATTTTATCTAAATCTGCCAAGTTACCCCGATGCCTATCCTCAATTGTTTGGTCTATCGCTGAACTTAAAAATGCATTTGGATTAAGGGTAGCCTGTACTACTCTTGGTCCCTGTTGCTGCAAAATATCTGTTGCTATGTTCGTTATTGAGGCCCTTAAGACTTCTACGCTTAGTTGCCTATCGTTCGCCGCTTGAGGGGCAACGACGGGAGGACGGATTAGATTGTTCGGATTTGCCATTTAAAAAAAAAATTTTAACTGAAGCACAAGTAACTGTTTTTAGAGATTTTTTTCCTCTTATTTAATGGGGAAAATAAAGACGTAATGTGTTTAAAAGGATACTTATATATTATTTTTATAATTCTTAATTACGAGTATTAGATAGCTTACTATACTAAATACAGGGCTGCTCTCGTTCTGGTGTGGAAGGGTCCTCTATGGCGTGACACAGTTTTTAGCACAGAAAAATCCTCTTTGTTGTATCAGGGCTGCTTCTCACTTTCACAGAATTATCCTTGCTCAGTTTTTGTCCATAATTTATTTTAGGTTTTCTCCTGCAGATTCATAGTATTAGTTCGCGCGTATTTTTATATAAACCCTTAGGTCTTCTGTAGTTTTTCACTTTACAAATTTTTGTTTTCGGTTTCGCACTTTTCAGTTCACAGCTATTATTAGCTTTTGTGTTTTGTTTTTTTACATAAACCGTTTGGTTATTTTAATGTTTTTACTTTAAAATTTTTATTTTAAATGTTCTTAATTCACAGCTTTGAATAGCGTATGTGTTTTTTCGTTTTTACACATAAACCGTTTGGTTAATTTAAGTTTTTCACTAGCAAAGCGGCTGCGTTCCAAAACGCGTCCTTTTTTCCGCAAGGATACTCGGGGGCCTCGTTCTTAGCTTAATCGCGATGGTTACTTATAAACCAACTTTGCTCGGGCGCCAGTTACGTTCTTCTACAATTGCGAACGCGAAAATAAAATACTTTTGAGTATTTCTGCTAGGCTATGCCTGCTTTATTTAAAGTTCTATTTTAAACTTAAGGCTAAACTTACATGTTTTAGTTTTTATACAAAATATTACATTGAATATGCACCAGACGCTTATTAGGCATAAATATGTAATTGCAAAAATAAAAGAGTAATTTCCTGTTTATTAACTTTGACATCTTTCTGTTGACGTAGCTATTATTAGTTTTTTGGTCAACAGCTAGCATAAATACCAGTCAGCAGTTACTGGTTAATGTAATTTGCAAATATTAATAAAGAGGAAAACAGTTTCCTGTTTACTAATTTATTGCATTCTATTTCGACACAGCTATTATTGGCTTTTGGGACAATAACTAGCGTAAGTGTCAAGTCAGCGAAGAATTAACAAAGCGCGTGTTAACTTATATATGCTGTGTGTATGTACATATGTGCACTTACCACAGCAAAAAATATTACGGTAAAATTTCTCAAGAAATCCTGCGCGCATTCATAAGCACAGCATTGTATGTATAGTAACCTTCAAATATGTACAAGAACCTTCAAATACTCTGATTTCAGTGTAAGTTTCTAAGTTTGCAGATATATGCATATGTTTTGTGCACTTTTTATCAGTTGAAGGGATACATATGTACGTAAAGTAATAATCTAATTAACTATTAACCTACTATCAGAGAACATAAAATAATTGTTTCGAAATTTACTCCTAGTATTGAAATATTGGCGGCTGGCGTAGCCGAATGGGTTTCTGTGTGGCTACCATTCGGAATTCACAGGGAGAACGTTGATTCGAATCTCGGTGAAACACCAAAAGTAAGAAAAACATTTTTCTAATAGCAGTCGCCCCTCGGCAGGCAATGGCAAACCTCCGAGTGTATTTCTGCCATGAAAAAGCTCCTCATAAAAATATCTGCCGTTCGGAGTCGGCTTGAAATTGTAGGCCCCTCCATTTGTAGAACAATATCAAGACGCACACCACAAATAGGAGGAGGAGCTCGGCCAAAAACCCAAAAAGGGTGTACGCGCCAATTATATATAATATATATATATTATATATTGAAATGTCCGTCACAGAACTTTATTATAAGCTACTTGTGCTGTTTTCTGCAACTTACTGTATGCTCATGCGCGCACTTGACGCATAGCAGCTGCGGTTGTTGAGCTTTTAGAAGACATATTTACATACATACATACATATATGCTGCATGCATACATATGTACGGAGCCGCGGGCACTCGACTTGACAAAAATTCAAGATTTACTAAATATTGGCAAATAATTCAACTCGAAATATTCCAATATTGACTATTTTCGAATGGTCGAGAAAATTGGCATATGGGCGGCTCGTTTTATGAATGCTTTGCTCTTAGAACTGTGAGCTCGAATTTATCAATGAATTTTTTTCTTGTACTGTACAATAGTTGAAACTGTTAGGGGCCGCCGCTACTATTTTAGATTGTTCAGCACCATGACAACTAGAATGATGACCGCTACGGCTGCGTCTATGACTGCATTTTGTTCTTGTAGTCGACAGGTATAGAGTTTTAGCTTTGAACGACATACGCATTAGAT
Organism: Anastrepha ludens; assembly: GCF_028408465.1. NCBI lineage: Eukaryota > Metazoa > Arthropoda > Insecta > Diptera > Tephritidae > Anastrepha > Anastrepha ludens. The sequence continues at coordinate 93,826,438 of NC_071503.1, read as the reverse complement.
GAATAAGGTGCCCTGTGTGTGCGGTTGTATGTGATACATGCATACAGGTATGTGTATATTAATAAGCATGGTTTTGCTGGAAGTTCAGAACAAATATATGTACGTACATAGGCTAGGCCATGATTCTAGTTGCCATAGTATCCCATATGTATAAAAAATTCAGATTTTTAAAATTGCATTTGCCATCCTCCTGTGTGCCTGGCAATAAAGCGTTTTCTATAAAGAATTTTTTGATTTGATCAATAGATAGTATATGTATATGTATATGTCAAAACACATATGTATATGTACGTACATAGGCTAGGGAATCAAGTGTGCATACGCACATACAAATATGCACACGCATATGCAGAAGAGAATTTTTTTAGCATTTGTTAGGCAGGAATTCGATCATTCGGATATTTACTCCCTAATTATTGCATGAAATATGATAAGGCGATGCTCGGAGGTAGGTCATGTTGCTTCAGTGCATACATATACGTGCAACATTATATTTATGAAAGATGCAATAGAACTCAGTTGTCCCATACAAATACGTTTCTTTAAAGTTTTCTTTTATTTATTTTAAATATCAAAGTTTTATACTACGAGGGCGGGTCAATAAGTCCGTGACTTTTTGTATTCTGACCTCTTTACTGAAAACGAAATACTGCTCCTGTCAACAGGTATCTGTCAGTTGACTCCTGTCAAAATTTGAATGTGCTGCGTCAGTTAGTTTGTGTTTTACAGCTACCTTTATCAGACTACCCAGTAATTCACAGTCGACCACAAACGCAATCGTGCAACAACTTCACAGGAAGGTTTGGCGTTGTTTAATCGCAATATGGAGGAGTTTTTGCGCCGTTTTGTAACCGTGGACAAAACATGGATCCATCACCACACACCAGAGACCAAACATCAGTCAAAACAGTGGGTTTCTAAGGGTGAATCGGCTTAATAAACACACGAAATTTATTTTTTATATTTTCTCCTCAAATTACTGGGTAGTCTGATAAAGGTAGCTGTAAAACACAAACTAACTAACGCAGCACGTTCAAATTTTGACAGGAGTCAACTGAGAGATGCCTGTTGACAGGATCAGTATTTCTTTTTCAGCAAAGAGGGCACAAATACAAAAAGTCACTGACTTATTGACCCGCCTTCGTATCCATAAAATGCATACATATATCATTCCCCGTAATAAATGTGAATTGAAAAAAATTTCGTTTGCCAAAGGAACAAATGAATGCATATTCAAATGTAAATATGATAAGGAGCTGCGTCATGAGATAGGTCATTGTTGCGTCAGTGCGTATGCACATATAGTACATATGTAAGTAACACTATAAGAATTGAAGATGCAATTGAACTTTTGCGCAAACATAACTAACATAATATGTGTATGTAAGGCTTTTTCTTTTATAAACAAGATATTTATTTTAAAAGTAACAAATTTTCACACGGGAAATAATTTTACGCAAATACATATATAATTAGGTTTAAGATCAAGTGTCTGCAATGGTTGGTGCCAATTTGCCGACTGATTCTTAGGCTATGTCATACTTCGTTTCAGTCCTCTGTTCGTTCTTGAACTCCTGTGTTCGTCAGCTCGCTGTGTTACATGTCGTTACGTTAAATTGTTAAAAGGTGTGTCCGCTTCTCGTTGCCTTGCGTCCGTCTGTCTCTTCTACATTCGGCCTTCCTAACTCAGGATTTGACCCGAATTCTGGGTGCCATGGTTTGATGTATTCTGCCGCCGTTGAAGTCAAATTGGCTCCCGAATTGGGTGCGTTTTATGACGTTATAATTCACGCCTTCTTGTCGTGTACAGTTATAGCTTCGACGGTTTTCTTCTTGAATGGCAGAAATGTTTTGCCAATGGCTTCCCTTTCCATTATTTCGTCTAATCGTGGTGATTCTGCAAGTCTCATGTCACAACCTGTCAAGAGCTTGAACGGCGCTATCTTAGTGTTTCTCGGGGCCGAACTGTTGATATATGGTTTAACTTTACCAATGTGCCTTTACCACTGGTTCGCATTGTCTTCTGACAGCTTTGCTAGCATGGGTATCACGATTCTGTGTATTCGCTCTACCTGGCCATTTCCTCTTGGCACTCCCGTTGTAATGAGTAAATGCTGAACTTTATTTTTCTTGCAGTAATCCTCAAAGGCGTGTGAAGTAAAGGCGGAGCCTCTATTGGTTACGATCCTCTTCGGATTTCCAAACGTGGCTTGCTGCTTTGTTAATCGATCAATTACCGCATCTGCACCTGTATCTTTTGTGGGATAAAGCCACACAAATTTTGAAAAGGCATCTACGAGTACGAGGATATAATTATATGGCTTGCGCGTCATCGTGAGTGGGCCAAGATGGTCTATATAAAACGTTAACAGTGGCTTATCTTCCTTATCAATAGGTACTAGTAAGCCATCTTTTTTGCCGGTTTTCGAATTCACTAAAATGCAAGCGATGCAACTATTCACCGTTTCTGCAACCTTAGCTTCCAGACGAGGTACGTAGAAGTCCTTCACAACTTAGTCTTTAGTCTTTTTCATAGAGAAGTGTCCCTGCCGATGTGCAATCTCAATTATTTCTCTCTCCATTTGTGACGGTACCACAATGAGCTGTCGAGTTGGGTCTTTGTAGAGAATGCCATTATGAATGAAAAAATCGTCGTGGCTGGTTGCTTCCAAAATTTTCCTGACGGCCTTCGTCCCCATGTCTTTATGCTTGGACGATGTCCTCCGATGCATCATCACTAACCTGCATATCAACCTTGTTTTTAAACTCGACACCGTCATCACGCACTAAGATATCAAAATGTCTGAAAATTGAAGTACCTAGAATTACTTCGTAGCTAATGTCTTTCGTTTGCACCACATGCAACGTTAGCTTAACAACACTTTTGTCTATTTGTATCTCTATCTCAAAACTATCCATCGTTGATATTTTTGCTGTACCGATCCCAAATAGTTGCCGTTGCTCCGGAGTTAGCTTTAGGGATTTACCCAACTTGTTGTGCGTGTGTGCATAAGACACAAGCTAAATCCAGTGTCAATAAGAGCCTGTATTTCGATATTACAAATTGTGACCTTCTTTAGTTTTAACTTTGGACTTGAAACTTCACCAATTGAATTTACGTGACCCGCCTCCAGCTTTGTTCTGCTGCCCATTGCTATTTTACACTCAAATGGTTAATGGTTAATGGTAGTAAAGGGTTAAGGTACGGCCCTGTAGCACTGTGACCATATTGATCTATTGTGCACCCTATGCTGTCTATTGACTGTTAAGTATGCTTATGAATTGTACCAGCTCCTTCTGAGGGAGTGATTGAAGGTCTTCATCTGTAAGCATGAACCGTTTCCTTCTATGCGTCAACCCCGGACATTTGATGATGAGATGTTCTATAGACTCCTCATCTTCGCAGCAAAATTTACACTCAAAAGATCTATGACCCATCTGTTGGCACTTAAAACATTTGAATTTTTTATGTGGACAATCTTTTGCTAAGTGCGAATATTCGCCACATTTGAAACATTTTTTTTCGTTTTTTGATGACGCCGAGGAACTACTAGTTCCTGGTTTATTTTTATTGTGCACCTCCATGTTTTAGGGTTGTCGGCTTTTGGGTCCTATCTTATCTTCTCGTTAAGTACTAATTGCTCTTAAAGTTCACTTACGGTTTTTGCTTGGTAGAGTACAGACTTGCTAAATTTAGATCCAGGGATTCCATCAATAAAATATTCGAGCAAACTTTCTTCATCTAAACAGATCGATTTTCCTATCTCCATTAAGGCATATAAGTATTCACGGTACGATCCCCTATGCTTCTTATGTCTTTTCCCTAATGTCCTATGCATGTCTGCTGGCGATGACTTACTACCAAACTCGTTAGCGAGGGCCAATGTTAAAGAATTCCAATCACGCAACCCAATTTGACTACTTACAAAAGGCTTGGCTGCACCTCTTAACAACTGTTTAGCGTAAATGAATTTATGTATTTCATTCCAATTCACTATTTCTGCATTTTCTTCTATCTGCTCAATCCATTTCTTTACGTCGGACGTAGCAGCCCCATCAAACGTTGAAAGGCTTTCTTCTATATCTCTGAAGGTAAAATACGCGCTGCTTACATGAGAAAATTCTCGGACTGTTTGATTTGATTGGATATCAGCATCTTCGTCCTCATCGTCGTCACCGTCGTCAATCAGGCTTAGATATTGGAAAAGTCTTTCCCTAAGTTAGTGTTTGCGTCCGACTACTCCTAGTCCCATTTCTCTTAAATTGTCTTTTAGAGTCGCTACTGTCATTTTTAAAATAGCGTCAGCGTCGAGGTCACTCATTTTAATAATTTATAAATAAATGATATTGAATACGAATAACAATTTCAAATTGAATTTTATAAAATTTAAGTAAAATATCTGAATGGTAAATATGCAAGTATAAACTCACTTATAGTACATCAACAATCGATTTAAACCAACACGCTTATTTGTATAAACAAAACATTTGTATCGAATTATGCTTTTTGACAAGTAACAGGACATTTTAAAATTTTCACCCAATAGTACACACGTATTTGGATACATGTAAAAGCATTTGTATACGTATTTATATAAATTTACATTAATCAAAGTGCATTTCACAACAATATATGTATTTTTATGTTTGGCCTTCTTTCGACTTACACATTGTTTATTTTCCGTCTCACTTTCACCTTCTTCTATCTGCTTATCGCCTCGAACTCCCTCAACTCTTTCTTCTTTTAGTTTACTTTCTTTTCGTCTGCCTCAGAGAACGTTAAATATAGAGAATTCTCACGAGCTACGAATAGTGTGAATTGTCAAAAATGAGTCTTACCGCCGCCGGGGTGTGGTGAAACTTTTAACAGAGCTGATTGCAGTGAATTCTCTCTTCCTATATTGGCTCTGCACACAGAAAACGTTCTCTGTATATCATAACGTTCTCTGCTTTTGCTTCTATGGAAAATCAAATTGATGAATAGCCGACGGCATTTTGCAAAGAATTTGCTTGTGCATTTCTACATACATATGTTCCCTTGATGAATGAATATTTATTCAACTAAATGATTATTGATGAATAATTTGAATATTTATTATATGCGCCAACATTTCAAATCAAAGTAACTTTAATATTTTGATTTAATTTAAAAACATGCATTATAAAACGACCTCTCACATCTTGGTATGTGCATTTTAGTAAATTGAAAACTATACAAATTTGATGAAAATTTTTACTAATTTTTTGAGTCGAAATTAATTCATAGAGCATACAAGTGCTTTGGTATTTTGACATATGTATGTAAATATATGTATATCAATATATACATACATATGTATATGTATTATGTTAGCTATGTTTGTGCAAAAGTTCAATTGGATCTTCAATTCTTATAGTGTTACATATGTATGTGCATACGCACTTGCAGGCAGTGGCGGCGCTAGGCGTCGGCGACGTCGGCCACCGCCGACGGCCTCGCGTCTGAGGGGGCCTCGCAGAAAAACGAATTACCTATTTATTTTCGTTTCGCCAATCATCCTGGCTTCGCCCTAATGAGCGTTCTCACACACACTACCCGACACGATATCTGTATTGGGTGAAAATGTTTGTAAGTAATGTGTGTGGCATTTATCATTTATTTATTTATTGAATTCATGGGTGTAGGTAAACCTATGAATGCAATAAATAAATTAGTTTTATGTGCAAAAGATCTTAATTTAGCATATATAGAAACATAATGTGCGTGTGTGCTCTTCATTATGAGCGTCCGATACCAATATCGTATAATCGGGTAGTGCGAAAACGTTCGATTTCGCGCACGGCGCACGAGACTCTGGACGGGGAATCCCCGTGTTGTTTAATTTATTTATCTATATTTCATTTGTCTGTGAGAGTAATTTTTTTCATACGGCAACTTGCAGACTCGCAAACGCAAAGTTTCTTTTTATTGTATTGTAAAGTTATCACCCCGACGTTCTAGTGCACAGTTCTAGTGGATAAAAGTTTTACCTTATTTGTTATTAATTTCATACCTAATGTTCAGGTAAGCCAACTTTTAACTTCAAATTTTTAACGACTTTAAAGTCAAAGGGAGGGGGCGGCGCCGAGACGTAGTCGGGGTATTTACTGGTCGGGGCGCATATCAATAACTCCGAAAAAGAAAATTGTTAATAAAATAACATTATTATTATTTTAACAAAATCAATATTACAAGAACTGGAAAGAAATGATCTAGATATCCAAAACTGTCGAGGATAGGGTTATGATAATGGCGCCAATATGGTCGGAATTAACAAAGGTATCAGAACAAGAATACTCAATATAAATCCAAGAACATTCTTTACACCATGCGGATGCCACGGTTGGAATTTACTTTTGATAGATGCAGCAAACTCTTCAACGACAGCCAAAACATTTTTCGGCTTTACTCGTATCAATAAAATCTATGTGCTGTTTTCAAAGTCAAGCAAGCGTTGGGAGATAGTAAAAAATAAATTAAAATTGACTTTACAAACTCTGTCTGAAACGAGATGGGAGAGTAGAATCGGAGCAGTAAAAGCAATATTTTTACAACTTGATGATGTCATCGAATATGTGAATGAACTGAAAAATAAAACTGATGATTCCAAAACTCTAAGCGACAGTGAAGCAGTCTTAAGGAAATGCTAACTTTTGAGTTTATTGTTGCATTACACGTGTGGTATGAGGTTTTGCTACGTGTAAACAATATATTATAAGTAAACTATGGCAATCGGTTCAAGTCAACTTGCTATTGATACTTTCCGCTCATTTTGTAGCTGGATTCACGAATTCCAAAATACAGGATTTGAAAAAAGCGTAACAGAAGCTAGATTATTTGTGGAGAAAAGTACTTATGAAATTCAGTCTCAATTTAAGGAAAAAAGAATAGCCAGGAAAAAACGAATGCTTAGTTACGAACATACTGATGAACCAGTTGAATCTCCTGAAATACAGTTCAGAGTTATTTATTTTAACGCAATGGTATAATATGCTATAATAGTCTATACCGAATGTCGATTTACAGCGCTCAATGAATATTTTGAACAATTTGGTTTTATTTATGATATCAATTATTTGAAATCTATGCCAAAAGAGGATCTTCTCAAACATTGTACTGATTTAGGTACAAGACTTCGGGAAGGCGAAAACAGTGACATACAGCCTTTCAAACTATATGAAGAACTTTAGCTTTTTAAAACTAATTCACTAGACTCTATCAACGACGCAAAACAACTCATCCAATACATTTTAGAAAACAATTTAGAGGAGATATATCCAAATGTTTATATTACAATTAGAATCATGCTCACAGTTTCGGTCAGCACAGCTTCCGCTGAGAGAAGCTTCTCAAAGTTGAAATTGATAAAAACCCATTTGAGAAGCACAATGAACCAAGACAGACTACCCGCGTTATCAGTTCTGTCAATCGAAGCTGAAATAGCGGCAAGACTTAACTACGACACAATCCTGAAAAAATTAAGTGAGGCTAAAAGACGAAAACTTCGACTATTTTAATTTCTGTGTGTAATAATTTTTTGTCATCATTTTATTAACAATAAAACTCCGTATACTCATAAATTATTTTATAATTTGGTTCCCTTAATTTTTCGTTTTCTTTCACTGCGAAGTAAAGAGGCCTCGCGAAGTTGATGTCGCCGACGTACACATTTGGTCTAGCGCCGCCACTGCTTGCAGGAACCTTGACCTATCACACGACGCAGCTCCTTATCATATTTACATTTGAATATGCATTCATTTGTTTCTTTGCAAACGAAATTTTTTTCAATTTAGATTTATTACATGGAATAATATATGTATGCATTTTATAGATAGTATAAAACTTTGAAATTTAAAATAAATAAAAGAAACTTCAAAGAAACGTATGTATTTGCATATACATATATATTTCTTATTTTTGGACAAAAAGAAAATAGGCATTGTTATACATTTGTTTGAAATAAAATTGACCAACAGCATTTTGCAAGGCATTTGAGGCATTACGTTTTTATTTCTCTTCTGTAATTTTTCATCCACATCCTATTGCAGGAGGTATACAAGCATGGTTTGTATACAAGTTTTGATATTCAAAATAAATAAAAGAATAATTTTAACAAACCCAAGATATCCTCCATATTTACATATTTTATAGGATAAAAAAGCATATTCGTAATATATGTTACCGTAAGTATGTATATTTGGATTAGTAACAAAATCTGTTTAAACTGTTTCTTACCACATACATATGTATGTACATGTATACATACACATGTAAGAAACAATTAAGCAAAAGTTCAATGTACTGAAGCAACCATGACCTACCTCACGTATTGGCATATTGATGCCCTATTGTATGTATGTCCGTACATACATATACATACATTCTCGACTCCCAGCAAAACTATGCTTATTAGTATATACACATGATGCAAAGAATAATGAGATGGCGCCCATCGTGGTCCCGTTACTTTGCGCTCAGCGAATTTGACAACTAGTTACGTGATTTTAGCTCCAGTATGGCCAGATTACCATTTTCGTAACTTGATTTAGCATTTTTTTTTTGTTATTTTTATTATTTTTTGTCTCGGAGTTTTAGTTCTTTCTTCATGACATTTTTCTAGCTGTTCTAATTAAAATGTCATGTTTATAATTTTGTAAAATATACATTTTTTAATAATTATTTAAATAATTCACTCAGTTTTATTTAGCTTTACTTTTTTTTAACATCTGGTGGCATTGCCCGCGATTGCCGGTATTGTTGGTGTTCTTCTGCTTTCGGCAGTCAAATCTCTTCTCGCTAATGCAGAGTTGCCTAGCTTTGGATATAAAAACGCACTAAATGCCCATTTAAAGAAAATAAAACACGAAATTTGTATTGTGTTAAGTAAGAATTTTGTATGCGTGACAAATTGTCTGTAGAATGTGCGTTTTTTTTAAATAAATGTGTTATGCTTATGTACAATTTAATTTATGAGTTTTTTTGTTAAGCGAAATTCTTTGGGAACGACTTTTTTGCTATATTTGAAGCTATGTAACTAGATAAGGTACTCTTTTTGTAAAAATGTCGGTATGGTTTCTTTAGTTTTTTCTGGTACATATTTTGTTGCTTATTTTTACTATGAATACACCTCTTGATGCTCTATGTCTCACTAAGGATTGATGACCGGAAGAAACGATTACACCTCTATGGTTTCAATTCGCATTCAATAAGTTCAAAGGCTTTTTAAAATGTGTAAAAAGGTTTTCAATCTTAAGAAGAGTTGAGAGAGGGGCATTTAATATTTTTGCATAGCCTTAAATGGAGCCAAAAATTAAATTTGCACTTTCAAATTATCAAATTTTATAAGAGTAAAAAAATTTTCATTAGCACTAAAATCTTCTCAGAGTGGCCTTTTTTAAACTTCTTTTGTATAATAATACAGTTTTTTTTCAACCTTAAGTCTCGGTAGCCTTAAATTAAAAACAAAAAGAAACAAACACCAAACTTAAAAATTGTCGCAATTTCGGTATAAAAAAGCACTAAATTTATTGCGAAGAGCAAATGGTTGGCAATACTGCACAACTCTGCAAACGTGACGTCACGTACGCTCTGATGGGCGCAATCTTCTTTCTATCATTCTTGGTATATACATACATATGTATGTACATACAACAGCACACACAAAGCACTGGTTTTATGCCTCTGCACGCGTATGTTTCCAAAGTTAAAATTATAAGCCTAGCGACTGCAAGAACAAAATGCATTCATAGGCGCAGTCGCAGCGGTCAGATTTTTTTAGTCGCAACGACGCTGAAAAATCCAAAATATTCTATAACACTAAATTCGAGTTCATATGCGCATATGCCCATATGACAATTTTCTCGTCCATTCGAAAATAGTCAATATTGTAATATTTCGCGTTGAATTATTTGCCAATATTTGGTAAATCTTCAATTTTTGTCAAGTCGAGTGGCCGCGGCTCCGTACATACATATGTATGCATCAATATATGTATGTAAATATGTGTTCTAAATTCTCGACAGCAATAGCAAATCGAAATATTTTTTCTGTCGCAAGTGCTCGCAGCCTCATATGTAAGTACGTCTATGGCAGTTTGTATGCATGTATTTATGTACTATATATGTGTGTTTGCTTTTGCACGTCCATAGGAACGATTTTTCATATGCAGATATTTATTTTATTGAGCTGAACGATAATATAGATATTGTAATGAAATCCTGTCGAATTATATTATTGGTATATGTTTCTTTAAGTTCCTCTTACCAAATAAATATTATTATCCTTAAGAAAATGAAATACTAGTTTTTTTAGTTTTAATTTTTTATTTTTATTCACAGAAATTTAAGTAATCTTATATGTATATTTATATATATTACAATGCTATAAATAATAGGTATTTACATTTCCTGAAATGAAAAAAAAAATATAAAATTGTGAAAGCACGAATTACGAAATTGTTCTCATACTATAACAATTTCTCACACGACTTCGATATTGACATCGATTAAGTCATTGCGATTTACCTGATTTTTAAAACACTAATCTCAATCCATCATGATTAAGAAAAAATTGTAGTGCTTTAAAAATCTAGGCTCGGGTGCTAGCTGAAAGAGAAGAAAAAATAAAAAAGAAACCTGTAAAATCGACTAGAAAATAGAAAAAACCTGAAACGGAAAATACCTGTAAAATATATAAATAAAAAAAAACCTGAAATATAGATAAGTGAAAAACCCTGAAATAAAAGAATAGGTATCATCATATGCAAAAGATAGCTAATAGATTATTAATTACCTGTGTGAACGGCGAATCTCTTTTCGTGGGGCCCTGGCTTACAACCTACTTATAACCTACAGCTTTTTTAATTTATTTTGCATTTTTCTTTCTTTGACATTATTGACCTCATTTCGCAAGAGCCACTTTGCATTCTTGAATAAAAGGACAGTTAACAGAAAATCTAATAGCTTCTCGCGATGATCTCTACATTCGCCAGATCCTACAAACCAGTCGGGAAATACTTTTTGTGTTTTTTTCTTTTAGAGCGGACAACATTAAACACCTAAGGCCTGCAATGTGGGCATATTTTGCGAAGAGCTGACGGTACCACACCATTTGGAGTTGACATACTTCGAAAACCCTGTCTTCAGGATTGACAAGCCTTAAATCGCTGTCATCCGTGAAGTTTTTTGATCTTATCAGGGCTTCTGAATGCAACTTCAGCTACCCTTTTGTTTTCATCATGGCGCGGGTGCACTTTTCACATTTTAACTTGCACAGCATTTTCTGGTAAATACCATAGCCTGTGAAGTAACGCTGCACTTGTACCTCAGCTTCATTACTTTCTTCAGCAAATCTCTCTTTCCACATCAATCTCTTCTAAAACGAGGTCGTCATTTCGCTGGTCTCCTACTTCTGTCTCAAGATGACGATCCTCGGGGCCTATATTCCAATCTAAATTTATATCGTCATCATCTGTACAGTTAGAACCTTTTTTCTCAAATCTCTGGCTTAAAATTTTCATGGAGATCAGTCGCGCAACTATGTATTGAATTTCGTGAGCTGTTGGATGGGTATTCATACCCTGACTAGCTCTAATGCGATAAAAAAAGTTTTCTAACGCATCTTGGTTTATTTTCCCGGTGAAAATAAATTTGAGGGAGCTTTGCTCGATAAAAAGTTCCTCGCATAACTTTTGCATCGCTAAAATCGTTATGCGGAAACCTTCTATGCACTTCACGCGTGCGTTTCCCGGCAACTTGAATGACCGCAAAAAATCTAGATGTTCATTCAATCTATCAATTTTTTGCTGTCACCCCGCCTAATCGGACACTTTGAAGGATTTTTCGACTGGAAATTTTTTGCATCCAATTCATCAAAGAGATAATTAATTTTTTTTACGAACATCTGTGTGGGCTTAGCGCATTTTATCACGTAGTCGTCACTGCCTAATAAATTTTGGGACAAGGCCATGTCGATACCAGAGGCTACCGAATTGCTCACGACCTGAGTCGCGCGTGAAACGCTCATTTTTGCCAAAAAACTGGGATATATATGGGCCTCCGTTAGTTTCGGACAAATTCTAAAATGGGGATTCATTTGATCTATATCAAACAATTTTTTGATCACCTTGAAGCTTGCCACTCCATCTGATGTTAAGATGTCATATTTCATCAAGGTATTTCGGACGGACTGTATCAAGTGACAATAATCGAACATGCAAAAAATCTTTGTGTTTTCGTGCAGGAAAAAGGGGAACTTCTCAGAAATCCCTAAAGTGTTAAACATACTACTGTTGGTGGGCCCTTGATCGCAAACTATACCTTTCAAATTTAACCCCATTTTTTTTAGTTGTGCGATATTTTTTCTCAAAATGGAGATCAATGTGTCCATACGTATACCACCACTGGAGATATAATACGAAAACACGTATTTCCATTTGGAGCACAATCCCTTAACCATAAAAAATAAACATTTATTCCCAATTTTGTTTTCGCGTTGACCTTCCCTATGGTCTACAAACCCATCGATAACATCTTTAGCTTTATTATAGCTCAAGTCCGACTTGATGATAATTTCATCGAATAATAGAACGCTTATGCGTTCGGTGTCGGACATATTGGAAAACATTTTTTCTAAATTATTGCAGACATTGGCATCAAACCCCGGAACAACATATTTGATGGGGCGCCAACGCGAAAGGGATGACTTATGGGGCAAAGCAAAACCTAGATCGTCACGCATAAACGTATATGCTTTGGAGAACATATAACTGATGTTTTGAGCCAATGTCTTTTCCTCCTCACTATAACGATTTTTTTGGCCACTGACGATCATTCTTGCGAAAGTTATGGCATCACTGCTTGAAGATTCTTCCGCAAGTACTGCACGACTACACAAATATTTATATTTTTGCTGTAGCTTCTCATTCTCTGCTTCTAACTCTTGAATTCTTTTTTTTAATTGTATTTCATTGCTCCTATAAAAACGAGCAGCCTGAGCAAATCATTCGCTACTGCTTGTGATTTCTAAGTCCTCACAGATGTTTTTGTTTTTGGGTACCTGCCTTGTTTCCTCTAGCATGGAATATTTTACGAATTCTTCTAATGTGAGATTATTTGCTACACCTACACCTACTGTACGATTTACGTACACTTTAGTAACGGGCGGGCAAACCCAATCAGAGCCAGTACTAGGTGAGCGACTTCTAGTAACTGGCTCTAATCTTAAAGATGGAACAGCCCCATCTAAAACTCTAAAACGACTTACTTGCTCTAGACTAAAGTGGCGCTTACAAACATATAGCCTGTCAGAATCTGCTGGTTGCACATTGCAAGCCAGGGCCCAACTATTTCGAGCCTCTCCGCGTCGAGGAAATTCGTACAACGTATGACCCTTTTCCACCACGCATCCTACCACGCAACAGCTCCGTTGCTTCTTTGGAATTGTACAGCTGTATGTAGGGTCATCGTCGTGCCCTATTAAAAAAATGTATTTCATAATATAATAATTTATAAACATTTAATAATTTATAAACGTATAATAATTCATAAATATATAATAATTCATCAAACTACATATAACGCATCACTACGAAACGACAACACCAAATGACGTAAACATTTTTCTACATTCATATTTTCACCCAATGAAGGTTATAGGCATGTTTTATGATGGAACTCCCTTCCCACAGCCTCCAGGCCGCGCCACCACTCTCATTCGTCACTAATAATCGAATATTTGCTTAAATTTAATATAAAAAATCTTAGTTTTTCCTATTTCCCACTATTTATAGCACACTCTAGACTTCATAATCCGCATAAGCTGTTCAACTATGACCCAAATGCAAAGTTCAAAAACGGTTTGAGATAGAAAATTAATAAAAATAATTTTGCTTGATATTTTTGATTTTATTTAACAAGGCATAGTAACGGATGCCGGGTATTGTAATATTATGGTTATTAATAAAAAATTATTTTCTATGAAATATATTCACATACACATTCAAAAATAATTTAAATTTCTTAACTTCCTCCACTTTCCTGCCTCAAAACACTAATGTTACCAGTTAGCAAACCTCACCCTCAATAAAACCTATCCACCCTAATATTATATCAAATGTATGCAATACATATGTAGGTATGTGTGTTTGATATTCTTGTAGGTTCGCTTTAGCGAATATAAAAACACACATACCTACTTATGTATTGCGCAAAAACTTACCTAAACGAAGGGTGGGGATGGCACCCTTTTTCAAACATTGTCCCCCCACAACACATGCCTCAAAATGTTTTACACACACAAATGAGTTGTGGGGTGGAAGATGTTCCGTCCTGGCAATATGCAGATTCTGCCTCCATTTTTCCGCTACTATTGGGTCCTGTGGAAAAGAAAACAACTTCACTTCACTGTTTTTTAAGGCCGGCTGGCCAATTAGATGTCCTAAATTCAGTAGTTTTCGCGAAGCGTTGTAGGATGAGAAAAAAAACAATTAGCTAAATGAAGTTTTGGGGATAGTTTAATATATATTTGAACTAAAAAAAAAAATTGTACAATCTCCAACAATATATTGTAAGCCGAGTTATCAATAGATTCCCAGAGCGCCTTGCCACTGAAGTATCCAACTTCTGTACAAGATACAACTTGCAATTTTCATCTGAAAACAAAAAAAAAGAAGATTATTAATTTTGATGTAATTATCTTCGATGTGAACTAAGAAAATTGGGAGAAACACGTAAAATTCGAATTTTTGGGGAAGGTAGAAAAAAAAAAGTGGTTTTTCAAGAAAAAAAAACTCTTCAGCTGGGTAAAAAAGTCGCTTAAAAAAAGTTTTTGGATGTTTTTTTTAGTTCACATAGAAGAGAAAACAATACTGAAGATAACGCATTTTGAATGAAATGGATAGCTCGTTTAGTTTTTTTGCAATCGTGTACATAAATTATATTAGGTAAAATCGTGAAAATGAAAAGCCGAGAAAATGGGCGGAGCACTACAACAATAAGCGCACGGTTGCTCGACGCCGCACTACGCTCGGCTCTGTAGCTCTGTAAATACTTGGAACTTAACTCTGAAAATTTGTGTCTCATGTTCTTGAATATCTAAGCTATTGATTTCAGGAAAAAAAAAAAATCGATTTTTTTGACCTTTTAATTGGCCCGCCGGCCTTAAATTGCACCCGCGCACACGACACGTTCTGCTCATTTTGCATTAAAAAAAGTTTAAAAAAATTCGGAAAATCGACAACGAATGAAAATTGCGGGACGTCAATCAAAAGTTTTTCTCAAACTAAAGTTCATTAGACTCTTTTGGTTTGACATAGAAATTTTGGCGCAAATTACGCAAAATCAATTCAAATTCCAAAATGAATTATCATGCAAATAAAGAGACAAAAAGCACCTGTAACCTAACTTTGGCACAAAAGGGAAAGTTTCCAAAAAAATGCTCTTAATTCTCAAAGGCTGTTAAATTTCAGCAGTTGAGCATATTTCTGTTAACTTTGGTGAAAAATGTGGCTGTGGTGAACCTCGCGCGCAAAACGAGTGCCCCTGAAAATTGCTTACTTTCCAGTCATTGAGACTTCTCTATACATTGACGTTCTCTGTCTGCCTGTTGCTTCAATTACAACAGAAAAGGTTAATACATAGAGAAGTCTCAATGGCAGGAACGTTTGGAATTTCGAGGGGTACTCGTCTCGCGAAGACTAATCACCACAGTCACACTTTTCACCAAAAGTTAACAGTAAGGGGCTGAATTATGTAAATTTAGCAGCAGTAGATAAGAATTTGTTGGTGATTAGAACTAAAGAATGTTAGGATAAAATGACTATATTTGCATTTTTCCAAATCATCCACAATAATAAACATATATTATGTCTGTCTGTCTGGTGCTCTGTAAAACTTTGTTGATTCCTTCAATCAAAATCAAAATCCTCTATAGAAAACGCTTCATTACCAGGCACACAGGAAGATGGTATATGCAAATATAAATTTGTCAATTTATATACATATGCGCATATATACATATATGCTGTGTGTATGTACATATGTGTACTTGCTACAGTAAAACATATTAGGGTAAAATTTCTCAAGAAATCCAGCGCGCTTTCATAGGCACTGCGCATATTTATAGGCACAGCATTGTATGTACAGTAACCTTCAAATACTCTGATTTCAGAGTAAGTTTCTAACTTTGCAGAAATATGCATATGTTTTGCGCACTTTTTATCAATTGAAGAACTACATACGCAAAGGAATATATTAATTAAATATTTACCTATCAGAGAACATAAAATAATTGTTTGGAAATTTACTTCTAGTTAGTATTGAAATGTCCGACACAGAGCTTTTTTATAAGCCACTTATGATATTTCTGCAAGTTACTGTATGCTCATGCGGGCACTTGACGCACAGCAGCTGCGGTTGTCGGGCATTTAGAAAGACATATTTACATACATACAAGTTAACGCCTCCTATAGCACACACCACTAACCCAGTATGTAAACAATTAACCATAGATTAATAGCGCAAGGCACTTCTCAAAAAAATAAACAATAAATATAAGCGCTTACCATTAGCGAAAGTGTCCAACATGTCATTGACACTTTGCTAATGGAGTCCGCTTTCAATAGAATTAAGACATTCGTAGAATTAACCTAAGATTTAAGCTTCACATATGAATGTAGTTGTAAGCAGATTCTGTATAAATATTGAAATTAATAAAGTTTCGGATCAGTTTTTATCCGTGGTACAATGAAGACTCACATTTTTTAAAAAGCTTTTGCTATTGAGGCAAAAGTTAATTGGCGACCCTGGAGCTGTTTAAGTTCTGGTGGACTAAATAAATTAAAGTTGTGTACTATAATAGCCTATAAAAAGGCAGTGCATAATTTAAATAAATAAGTATCCCTAAACCGGAAAAGGGAGAAAAAATTTAAAGACTAAAAAAGGAGAATACCAAAAAGTATCCTAGTCTAAAAAAATAATAAAACAAAGAAAAGAAATGTAAAGACTAAAAAAGGAGAAAACCAAAAAACCAAACCTAAAAAAATAATAAAACAAAATATCGAGCAATTCTACAAAATATAATATCAAATAATTCTACAAGGAAAAAAGGCAAATGAGGAAAAACGCACTCAATTGAGGGAAAATCAAATAGAATCCATCTGTATGCAAACATTTTTAGCAAGCAAATGACATCACCAAGTTGGACCTGAAAGGATTGTTGCGCGTATTTTTCAAGCGCGGCAGTCGTATTGTTTCAAATTCAAACACAAATTTCCAACAGCGTCCGTACGCTTTAAAACTTTTTGTATTTCTCTCTTATTTCTTACGACTACCCCGATTTACACCAAGTGACACATATTTATAGCTAGTCAGAGTGGCCTGATATTACAGTTAGATTTAGTAAATATGTAATAAATAGCAATAGAATGTATGTTACTGTAATTATGCTAACTGTATGTATAAATGCAAATAATGAGAGATGCTCATAACATAACAGAAATAAAGTGCAAGTGAGAAAGAATGCGAATATGAGAATAATGGCAACATACAAAAATAAGAGAATGATATTTACTGCTCGGCCGTACTTTTCGTCGGTAACACTCCCTTGCCCGTAAACAAGTCTGACAACACATGTTTCCTTTACTAGGTACCGACATCTAACACCGCTACTTTTGCAATCGGTCGATGAAGAATGCCTGATTTGGTTTCTACCCTAGCGCTCCGAACTTGGCCATCCTTCGCTTTTACCACATCTACAATTCTGCCTTTCGGCCAGCAGTTCCTCGGCAGGTCTTGGTCTGCAATTACCACGACATCGCCAATACGTACTGGGCGTTGTTTTGTGAACCACTTGGTACGTCTAGAGATGACCGGTATATATTCTTTCACCCATCGATGCCAAAAGCGGTCAGCGAATTGTTGGGTCAATTGCCAACGTTGACGCAGATCGAATCTAGATGTTCATTCAATCTATCAATTTTTTGCTGTCACCCCGCCTAATCGGACACTTTGAAGGATTTTTCGACTGGAAATTTTTTGCATCCAATTCATCAAAGAGATAATTAATTTTTTTTACGAACATCTGTGTGGGCTTAGCGCATTTTATCACGTAGTCGTCACTGCCTAATAAATTTTGGGACAAGGCCATGTCGATACCAGAGGCTACCGAATTGCTCACGACCTGAGTCGCGCGTGAAACGCTCATTTTTGCCAAAAAACTGGGATATATATGGGCCTCCGTTAGTTTCGGACAAATTCTAAAATGGGGATTCATTTGATCTATATCAAACAATTTTTTGATCACCTTGAAGCTTGCCACTCCATCTGATGTTAAGATGTCATATTTCATCAAGGTATTTCGGACGGACTGTATCAAGTGACAATAATCGAACATGCAAAAAATCTTTGTGTTTTCGTGCAGGAAAAAGGGGAACTTCTCAGAAATCCCTAAAGTGTTAAACATACTACTGTTGGTGGGCCCTTGATCGCAAACTATACCTTTCAAATTTAACCCCATTTTTTTTAGTTGTGCGATATTTTTTCTCAAAATGGAGATCAATGTGTCCATACGTATACCACCACTGGAGATATAATACGAAAACACGTATTTCCATTTGGAGCACAATCCCTTAACCATAAAAAATAAACATTTATTCCCAATTTTGTTTTCGCGTTGACCTTCCCTATGGTCTACAAACCCATCGATAACATCTTTAGCTTTATTATAGCTCAAGTCCGACTTGATGATAATTTCATCGAATAATAGAACGCTTATGCGTTCGGTGTCGGACATATTGGAAAACATTTTTTCTAAATTATTGCAGACATTGGCATCAAACCCCGGAACAACATATTTGATGGGGCGCCAACGCGAAAGGGATGACTTATGGGGCAAAGCAAAACCTAGATCGTCACGCATAAACGTATATGCTTTGGAGAACATATAACTGATGTTTTGAGCCAATGTCTTTTCCTCCTCACTATAACGATTTTTTTGGCCACTGACGATCATTCTTGCGAAAGTTATGGCATCACTGCTTGAAGATTCTTCCGCAAGTACTGCACGACTACACAAATATTTATATTTTTGCTGTAGCTTCTCATTCTCTGCTTCTAACTCTTGAATTCTTTTTTTTAATTGTATTTCATTGCTCCTATAAAAACGAGCAGCCTGAGCAAATCATTCGCTACTGCTTGTGATTTCTAAGTCCTCACAGATGTTTTTGTTTTTGGGTACCTGCCTTGTTTCCTCTAGCATGGAATATTTTACGAATTCTTCTAATGTGAGATTATTTGCTACACCTACACCTACTGTACGATTTACGTACACTTTAGTAACGGGCGGGCAAACCCAATCAGAGCCAGTACTAGGTGAGCGACTTCTAGTAACTGGCTCTAATCTTAAAGATGGAACAGCCCCATCTAAAACTCTAAAACGACTTACTTGCTCTAGACTAAAGTGGCGCTTACAAACATATAGCCTGTCAGAATCTGCTGGTTGCACGTTGCAAGCCAGGGCCCAACTATTTCGAGCCTCTCCGCGTCGAGGAAATTCGTACAACGTATGACCCTTTTCCACCACGCATCCTACCACGCAACAGCTCCGTTGCTTCTTTGGAATTGTACAG
Source organism: Anastrepha ludens (assembly GCF_028408465.1). Lineage (NCBI taxonomy): Eukaryota > Metazoa > Arthropoda > Insecta > Diptera > Tephritidae > Anastrepha > Anastrepha ludens. Next base: position 93,806,795 of record NC_071503.1, on the reverse strand, counting down.
CTGTATGTAGGGTCATCGTCGTGCCCTATTAAAAAAATGTATTTCATAATATAATAATTTATAAACATTTAATAATTTATAAACGTATAATAATTCATAAATATATAATAATTCATCAAACTACATATAACGCATCACTACGAAACGACAACACCAAATGACGTAAACATTTTTCTACATTCATATTTTCACCCAATGAAGGTTATAGGCATGTTTTATAATGGAACTCCCTTCCCACAGCCTCCAGGCCGCGCCACCACTCTCATTCGTCACTAATAATCGAATATTTGCTTAAATTTAATATAAAAAATCTTAGTTTTTCCTATTTCCCACTATTTATAGCACACTCTAGACTTCATAATCCGCATAAGCTGTTCAACTATGACCCAAATGCAAAGTTCAAAAACGGTTTGAGATAGAAAATTAATAAAAATAATTTTGCTTGATATTTTTGATTTTATTTAACAAGGCATAGTAACGGATGCCGGGTATTGTAATATTATGGTTATTAATAAAAAATTATTTTCTATGAAATATATTCACATACACATTCAAAAATAATTTAAATTTCTTAACTTCCTCCACTTTCCTGCCTCAAAACACTAATGTTACCAGTTAGCAAACCTCACCCTCAATAAAACCTATCCACCCTAATATTATATCAAATGTATGCAATACATATGTAGGTATGTGTGTTTGATATTCTTGTAGGTTCGCTTTAGCGAATATAAAAACACACATACCTACTTATGTATTGCGCAAAAACTTACCTAAACGAAGGGTGGGGATGGCACCCTTTTTCAAACATTGTCCCCCCACAACACATGCCTCAAAATGTTTTACACACACAAATGAGTTGTGGGGTGGAAGATGTTCCGTCCTGGCAATATGCAGATTCTGCCTCCATTTTTCCGCTACTATTGGGTCCTGTGGAAAAGAAAACAACTTCACTTCACTGTTTTTTAAGGCCGGCTGGCCAATTAGATGTCCTAAATTCAGTAGTTTTCGCGAAGCGTTGTAGGATGAGAAAAAAAACAATTAGCTAAATGAAGTTTTGGGGATAGTTTAATATATATTTGAACTAAAAAAAAAAATTGTACAATCTCCAACAATATATTGTAAGCCGAGTTATCAATAGATTCCCAGAGCGCCTTGCCACTGAAGTATCCAACTTCTGTACAAGATACAACTTGCAATTTTCATCTGAAAACAAAAAAAAAGAAGATTATTAATTTTGATGTAATTATCTTCGATGTGAACTAAGAAAATTGGGAGAAACACGTAAAATTCGAATTTTTGGGGAAGGTAGAAAAAAAAAGTGGTTTTTCAAGAAAAAAAAAACTCTTCAGCTGGGTAAAAAAGTCGCTTAAAAAAAGTTTTTGGATGTTTTTTTTAGTTCACATAGAAGAGAAAACAATACTGAAGATAACGCATTTTGAATGAAATGGATAGCTCGTTTAGTTTTTTTGCAATCGTGTACATAAATTAGGTAAAATCGTGAAAATGAAAAGCCGAGAAAATGGGCGGAGCACTACAACAATAAGCGCACGGTTGCTCGACGCCGCACTACGCTCGGCTCTGTAGCTCTGTAAATACTTGGAATTTAACTCTGAAAATTTGTGTCTCATGTTCTTGAATATCTAAGCTATTGATTTCAGGAAAAAAAAAAAATCGATTTTTTTGACCTTTTAATTGGCCCGCCGGCCTTAAATTGCACCCGCGCACACGACACGTTCTGCTCATTTTGCATTAAAAAAAGTTTAAAAAAATTCGGAAAATCGACAACGAATGAAAATTGCGGGACGTCAATCAAAAGTTTTTCTCAAACTAAAGTTCATTAGACTCTTTTGGTTTGACATAGAAATTTTGGCGCAAATTACGCAAAATCAATTCAAATTCCAAAATGAATTTTCATGCAAATAAAGAGACAAAAAGCACCTGTAACCTAACTTTGGCACAAAAGGGAAAGTTTCCAAAAAAATGCTCTTAATTCTCAAAGGCTGTTAAATTTCAGCAGTTGAGCATATTTCTGTTAACTTTGGTGAAAAATGTGGCTGTGGTGAACCTCGCGCGCAAAACGAGTGCCCCTGAAAATTGCTTACTTTCCAGTCATTGAGACTTCTCTATACATTGACGTTCTCTGTCTGCCTGTTGCTTCAATTACAACAGAAAAGGTTAATACATAGAGAAGTCTCAATGGCAGGAACGTTTGGAATTTCGAGGGGTACTCGTCTCGCGAAGACTAATCACCACAGTCACACTTTTCACCAAAAGTTAACAGTAAGGGGCTGAATTATGTAAATTTAGCAGCAGTAGATAAGAATTTGTTGGTGATTAGAACTAAAGAATGTTAGGATAAAATGACTATATTTGCATTTTTCCAAATCATCCACAATAATAAACATATATTATGTCTGTCTGTCTGGTGCTCTGTAAAACTTTGTTGATTCCTTCAATCAAAATCAAAATCCTCTATAGAAAACGCTTCATTACCAGGCACACAGGAAGATGGTATATGCAAATATAAATTTGTCAATTTATATACATATGCGCATATATACATATATGCTGTGTGTATGTACATATGTGTACTTGCTACAGTAAAACATATTAGGGTAAAATTTCTCAAGAAATCCAGCGCGCTTTCATAGGCACTGCGCATATTTATAGGCACAGCATTGTATGTACAGTAACCTTCAAATACTCTGATTTCAGAGTAAGTTTCTAACTTTGCAGAAATATGCATATGTTTTGCGCACTTTTTATCAATTGAAGAACTACATACGCAAAGGAATATATTAATTAAATATTTACCTATCAGAGAACATAAAATAATTGTTTGGAAATTTACTTCTAGTTAGTATTGAAATGTCCGACACAGAGCTTTTTTATAAGCCACTTATGATATTTCTGCAAGTTACTGTATGCTCATGCGGGCACTTGACGCACAGCAGCTGCGGTTGTCGGGCATTTAGAAAGACATATTTACATACATACAAGTTAACGCCTCCTATAGCACACACCACTAACCCAGTATGTAAACAATTAACCATAGATTAATAGCGCAAGGCACTTCTCAAAAAAATAAACAATAAATATAAGCGCTTACCATTAGCGAAAGTGTCCAACATGTCATTGACACTTTGCTAATGGAGTCCGCTTTCAATAGAATTAAGACATTCGTAGAATTAACCTAAGATTTAAGCTTCACATATGAATGTAGTTGTAAGCAGATTCTGTATAAATATTGAAATTAATAAAGTTTCGGATCAGTTTTTATCCGTGGTACAATGAAGACTCACATTTTTTAAAAAGCTTTTGCTATTGAGGCAAAAGTTAATTGGCGACCCTGGAGCTGTTTAAGTTCTGGTGGACTAAATAAATTAAAGTTGTGTACTATAATAGCCTATAAAAAGGCAGTGCATAATTTAAATAAATAAGTATCCCTAAACCGGAAAAGGGAGAAAAAATTTAAAGACTAAAAAAGGAGAATACCAAAAAGTATCCTAGTCTAAAAAAATAATAAAACAAAGAAAAGAAATGTAAAGACTAAAAAAGGAGAAAACCAAAAAACCAAACCTAAAAAAATAATAAAACAAAATATCGAGCAATTCTATTGGGAGGTTGAATTAGTTTTAAAGGTTTTTTTCGAAGATTTGGGGCTTTATTGTGAAAAAACGGTACAAAATATTTTATTTGAAGTATTGGCCATCGCTAGCTACAACTTTCGCCCATCTTTCGGGCAATTTCCGGATGCCGTTTCTCCAAAATTCTGGCCGCTGCTTGGCTATCCATGACTCAACCCATATTTTGGTAGCCTCGTACGAGGAGAACCGCTGGTCCGCCAAATCGAGACTCATATGCCGGAACAAATGATAATCGGAGGGAGCTATGTCTGGACTATACGTCGGGTGGGGTAACACTTCCCAGCCAAGCGTTCGAAGGTATTTTTTGACAGGTTGAGCAACATGCGGCCGAGCGTTGTCATGTTGCAAAATAACCTTGTCGTGCCTTTTTACCGTTTCCGGCCGTTTTTCTTTCAATGCCCGGCTTAAACGCATCAATTGCAGTCGGTAACGATCCCCCGTGATTGTTTCGCCCGGTTGGAGCAGCTCAAAATATACGACGCCGACCTGATCCCACCAAATGCAGAGCATGATTTTCTTGCCGTGAATATTCTGCTTGGCCGTCGACGTTGATGCGTGGCCGGGCAAACCCCATGATTTTTTGCGTTTTGGGTTATCGTAGTGGATCCATTTTTCGTCGCCAGTCACCACCCGATGCAAAAAACCCTTCCGATTTTGTCGCTCGATCAGCAATTCGCACGTAAAAAGTCGCCGTTCGACGTCGCGCAGCTTCAACTCGTACGGGACCCAATGTCCTTGCTTTTGGATCATTCCCATCGCTTTTAGACGCTTGCAAACGGTTGATTTATCAACGCCCAATGATTCAGCAAGCTCTTCTTGGGTTTGGCACGAGTCCTCGTTTACCAATTCCCCCAATTCCGCGTCCTCGAACTTTTTGGGCTGGCCATGACGCTCCTTGTCTTCGGTGTGAAAATCACCACTTTTGAATCGTCGAAACCAGTACTCACATGTTGAAATCGACGGAGTATGGTCTGGGTAGGCCTCCTGCAGCAATTCACGGGCTTGGGCTGTATTTTTTTCAAATTGAAGCAGAAAAGCAAAGCTTCCCGCAAATTGCGTTTTGACGGCACGAAAGTTGACATACTCGGAGCACGAAAACACTGCGTTGTTTATACTTCAGCGAAATTACAGATACTGATAAACAAAGCCTAGGGATGAGGCTTTGTCATGAATATATATTCAGTATTGCCAACGCGATAAAGTGATAAATAGCGCCATCTGTGTGTCACCTTTAAAACTAGTTCAACCTCCCAATACAAAATATAATATCAAATAATTCTACAAGGAAAAAAGGCAAATGAGGAAAAACGCACTCAATTGAGGGAAAATCAAATAGAATCCATCTGTATGCAAACATTTTTAGCAAGCAAATGACATCACCAAGTTGGACCTGAAAGGATTGTTGCGCGTATTTTTCAAGCGCGGCAGTCGTATTGTTTCAAATTCAAACACAAATTTCCAACAGCGTCCGTACGCTTTAAAACTTTTTGTATTTCTCTCTTATTTCTTACGACTACCCCGATTTACACCAAGTGACACATATTTATAGCTAGTCAGAGTGGCCTGATATTACAGTTAGATTTAGTAAATATGTAATAAATAGCAATAGAATGTATGTTACTGTAATTATGCTAACTGTATGTATAAATGCAAATAATGAGAGATGCTCATAACATAACAGAAATAAAGTGCAAGTGAGAAAGAATGCGAATATGAGAATAATGGCAACATACAAAAATAAGAGAATGATATTTACTGCTCGGCCGTACTTTTCGTCGGTAACACTCCCTTGCCCGTAAACAAGTCTGACAACACATGTTTCCTTTACTAGGTACCGACATCTAACACCGCTACTTTTGCAATCGGTCGATGAAGAATGCCTGATTTGGTTTCTACCCTAGCGCTCCGAACTTGGCCATCCTTCGCTTTTACCACATCTACAATTCTGCCTTTCGGCCAGCAGTTCCTCGGCAGGTCTTGGTCTGCAATTACCACGACATCGCCAATACGTACTGGGCGTTGTTTTGTGAACCACTTGGTACGTCTAGAGATGACCGGTATATATTCCTTCACCCATCGATGCCAAAAGCGGTCAGCGAATTGTTGGGTCAATTGCCAACGTTGACGCAGATCGAATCTAGATGTTCATTCAATCTATCAATTTTTTGCTGTCACCCCGCCTAATCGGACACTTTGAAGGATTTTTCGACTGGAAATTTTTTGCATCCAATTCATCAAAGAGATAATTAATTTTTTTTACGAACATCTGTGTGGGCTTAGCGCATTTTATCACGTAGTCGTCACTGCCTAATAAATTTTGGGACAAGGCCATGTCGATACCAGAGGCTACCGAATTGCTCAGGACCTGAGTCGCGCGTGAAACGCTCATTTTTGCCAAAAAACTGGGATATATATGGGCCTCCGTTAGTTTCGGACAAATTCTAAAATGGGGATTCATTTGATCTATATCAAACAATTTTTTGATCACCTTGAAGCTTGCCACTCCATCTGATGTTAAGATGTCATATTTCATCAAGGTATTTCGGACGGACTGTATCAAGTGACAATAATCGAACATGCAAAAAATCTTTGTGTTTTCGTGCAGGAAAAAGGGGAACTTCTCAGAAATCCCTAAAGTGTTAAACATACTACTGTTGGTGGGCCCTTGATCGCAAACTATACCTTTCAAATTTAACCCCATTTTTTTTAGTTGTGCGATATTTTTTCTCAAAATGGAGATCAATGTGTCCATACGTATACCACCACTGGAGATATAATACGAAAACACGTATTTCCATTTGGAGCACAATCCCTTAACCATAAAAAATAAACATTTATTCCCAATTTTGTTTTCGCGTTGACCTTCCCTATGGTCTACAAACCCATCGATAACATCTTTAGCTTTATTATAGCTCAAGTCCGACTTGATGATAATTTCATCGAATAATAGAACGCTTATGCGTTCGGTGTCGGACATATTGGAAAACATTTTTTCTAAATTATTGCAGACATTGGCATCAAACCCCGGAACAACATATTTGATGGGGCGCCAACGCGAAAGGGATGACTTATGGGGCAAAGCAAAACCTAGATCGTCACGCATAAACGTATATGCTTTGGAGAACATATAACTGATGTTTTGAGCCAATGTCTTTTCCTCCTCACTATAACGATTTTTTTGGCCACTGACGATCATTCTTGCGAAAGTTATGGCATCACTGCTTGAAGATTCTTCCGCAAGTACTGCACGACTACACAAATATTTATATTTTTGCTGTAGCTTCTCATTCTCTGCTTCTAACTCTTGAATTCTTTTTTTTAATTGTATTTCATTGCTCCTATAAAAACGAGCAGCCTGAGCAAATCATTCGCTACTGCTTGTGATTTCTAAGTCCTCACAGATGTTTTTGTTTTTGGGTACCTGCCTTGTTTCCTCTAGCATGGAATATTTTACGAATTCTTCTAATGTGAGATTATTTGCTACACCTACACCTACTGTACGATTTACGTACACTTTAGTAACGGGCGGGCAAACCCAATCAGAGCCAGTACTAGGTGAGCGACTTCTAGTAACTGGCTCTAATCTTAAAGATGGAACAGCCCCATCTAAAACTCTAAAACGACTTACTTGCTCTAGACTAAAGTGGCGCTTACAAACATATAGCCTGTCAGAATCTGCTGGTTGCACGTTGCAAGCCAGGGCCCAACTATTTCGAGCCTCTCCGCGTCGAGGAAATTCGTACAACGTATGACCCTTTTCCACCACGCATCCTACCACGCAACAGCTCCGTTGCTTCTTTGGAATTGTACAGCTGTATGTAGGGTCATCGTCGTGCCCTATTAAAAAAATGTATTTCATAATATAATAATTTATAAACATTTAATAATTTATAAACGTATAATAATTCATAAATATATAATAATTCATCAAACTACATATAACGCATCACTACGAAACGACAACACCAAATGACGTAAACATTTTTCTACATTCATATTTTCACCCAATGAAGGTTATAGGCATGTTTTATGATGGAACTCCCTTCCCACAGCCTCCAGGCCGCGCCACCACTCTCATTCGTCACTAATAATCGAATATTTGCTTAAATTTAATATAAAAAATCTTAGTTTTTCCTATTTCCCACTATTTATAGCACACTCTAGACTTCATAATCCGCATAAGCTGTTCAACTATGACCCAAATGCAAAGTTCAAAAACGGTTTGAGATAGAAAATTAATAAAAATAATTTTGCTTGATATTTTTGATTTTATTTAACAAGGCATAGTAACGGATGCCGGGTATTGTAATATTATGGTTATTAATAAAAAATTATTTTCTATGAAATATATTCACATACACATTCAAAAATAATTTAAATTTCTTAACTTCCTCCACTTTCCTGCCTCAAAACACTAATGTTACCAGTTAGCAAACCTCACCCTCAATAAAACCTATCCACCCTAATATTATATCAAATGTATGCAATACATATGTAGGTATGTGTGTTTGATATTCTTGTAGGTTCGCTTTAGCGAATATAAAAACACACATACCTACTTATGTATTGCGCAAAAACTTACCTAAACGAAGGGTGGGGATGGCACCCTTTTTCAAACATTGTCCCCCCACAACACATGCCTCAAAATGTTTTACACACACAAATGAGTTGTGGGGTGGAAGATGTTCCGTCCTGGCAATATGCAGATTCTGCCTCCATTTTTCCGCTACTATTGGGTCCTGTGGAAAAGAAAACAACTTCACTTCACTGTTTTTTAAGGCCGGCTGGCCAATTAGATGTCCTAAATTCAGTAGTTTTCGCGAAGCGTTGTAGGATGAGAAAAAAAACAATTAGCTAAATGAAGTTTTGGGGATAGTTTAATATATATTTGAACTAAAAAAAAAAATTGTACAATCTCCAACAATATATTGTAAGCCGAGTTATCAATAGATTCCCAGAGCGCCTTGCCACTGAAGTATCCAACTTCTGTACAAGATACAACTTGCAATTTTCATCTGAAAACAAAAAAAAAGAAGATTATTAATTTTGATGTAATTATCTTCGATGTGAACTAAGAAAATTGGGAAAAACACGTAAAATTCGAATTTTTGGGGAAGGTAGAAAAAAAAAAGTGGTTTTTCAAGAAAAAAAAAACTCTTCAGCTGGGTAAAAAAGTCGCTTAAAAAAAGTTTTTGGATGTTTTTTTTAGTTCACATAGAAGAGAAAACAATACTGAAGATAACGCATTTTGAATGAAATGGATAGCTCGTTTAGTTTTTTTGCAATCGTGTACATAAATTAGGTAAAATCGTGAAAATGAAAAGCCGAGAAAATGGGCGGAGCACTACAACAATAAGCGCACGGTTGCTCGACGCCGCACTACGCTCGGCTCTGTAGCTCTGTAAATACTTGGAATTTAACTCTGAAAATTTGTGTCTCATGTTCTTGAATATCTAAGCTATTGATTTCAGGAAAAAAAAAAAATCGATTTTTTTGACCTTTTAATTGGCCCGCCGGCCTTAAATTGCACCCGCGCACACGACACGTTCTGCTCATTTTGCATTAAAAAAAGTTTAAAAAAATTCGGAAAATCGACAACGAATGAAAATTGCGGGACGTCAATCAAAAGTTTTTCTCAAACTAAAGTTCATTAGACTCTTTTGGTTTGACATAGAAATTTTGGCGCAAATTACGCAAAATCAATTCAAATTCCAAAATGAATTTTCATGCAAATAAAGAGACAAAAAGCACCTGTAACCTAACTTTGGCACAAAAGGGAAAGTTTCCAAAAAAATGCTCTTAATTCTCAAAGGCTGTTAAATTTCAGCAGTTGAGCATATTTCTGTTAACTTTGGTGAAAAATGTGGCTGTGGTGAACCTCGCGCGCAAAACGAGTGCCCCTGAAAATTGCTTACTTTCCAGTCATTGAGACTTCTCTATACATTGACGTTCTCTGTCTGCCTGTTGCTTCAATTACAACAGAAAAGGTTAATACATAGAGAAGTCTCAATGGCAGGAACGTTTGGAATTTCGAGGGGTACTCGTCTCGCGAAGACTAATCACCACAGTCACACTTTTCACCAAAAGTTAACAGTAAGGGGCTGAATTATGTAAATTTAGCAGCAGTAGATAAGAATTTGTTGGTGATTAGAACTAAAGAATGTTAGGATAAAATGACTATATTTGCATTTTTCCAAATCATCCACAATAATAAACATATATTATGTCTGTCTGTCTGGTGCTCTGTAAAACTTTGTTGATTCCTTCAATCAAAATCAAAATCCTCTATAGAAAACGCTTCATTACCAGGCACACAGGAAGATGGTATATGCAAATATAAATTTGTCAATTTATATACATATGCGCATATATACATATATGCTGTGTGTATGTACATATGTGTACTTGCTACAGTAAAACATATTAGGGTAAAATTTCTCAAGAAATCCAGCGCGCTTTCATAGGCACTGCGCATATTTATAGGCACAGCATTGTATGTACAGTAACCTTCAAATACTCTGATTTCAGAGTAAGTTTCTAACTTTGCAGAAATATGCATATGTTTTGCGCACTTTTTATCAATTGAAGAACTACATACGCAAAGGAATATATTAATTAAATATTTACCTATCAGAGAACATAAAATAATTGTTTGGAAATTTACTTCTAGTTAGTATTGAAATGTCCGACACAGAGCTTTTTTATAAGCCACTTATGATATTTCTGCAAGTTACTGTATGCTCATGCGGGCACTTGACGCACAGCAGCTGCGGTTGTCGGGCATTTAGAAAGACATATTTACATACATACAAGTTAACGCCTCCTATAGCACACACCACTAACCCAGTATGTAAACAATTAACCATAGATTAATAGCGCAAGGCACTTCTCAAAAAAATAAACAATAAATATAAGCGCTTACCATTAGCGAAAGTGTCCAACATGTCATTGACACTTTGCTAATGGAGTCCGCTTTCAATAGAATTAAGACATTCGTAGAATTAACCTAAGATTTAAGCTTCACATATGAATGTAGTTGTAAGCAGATTCTGTATAAATATTGAAATTAATAAAGTTTCGGATCAGTTTTTATCCGTGGTACAATGAAGACTCACATTTTTTAAAAAGCTTTTGCTATTGAGGCAAAAGTTAATTGGCGACCCTGGAGCTGTTTAAGTTCTGGTGGACTAAATAAATTAAAGTTGTGTACTATAATAGCCTATAAAAAGGCAGTGCATAATTTAAATAAATAAGTATCCCTAAACCGGAAAAGGGAGAAAAAATTTAAAGACTAAAAAAGGAGAATACCAAAAAGTATCCTAGTCTAAAAAAATAATAAAACAAAGAAAAGAAATGTAAAGACTAAAAAAGGAGAAAACCAAAAAACCAAACCTAAAAAAATAATAAAACAAAATATCGAGCAATTCTACAAAATATAATATCAAATAATTCTACAAGGAAAAAAGGCAAATGAGGAAAAACGCACTCAATTGAGGGAAAATCAAATAGAATCCATCTGTATGCAAACATTTTTAGCAAGCAAATGACATCACCAAGTTGGACCTGAAAGGATTGTTGCGCGTATTTTTCAAGCGCGGCAGTCGTATTGTTTCAAATTCAAACACAAATTTCCAACAGCGTCCGTACGCTTTAAAACTTTTTGTATTTCTCTCTTATTTCTTACGACTACCCCGATTTACACCAAGTGACACATATTTATAGCTAGTCAGAGTGGCCTGATATTACAGTTAGATTTAGTAAATATGTAATAAATAGCAATAGAATGTATGTTACTGTAATTATGCTAACTGTATGTATAAATGCAAATAATGAGAGATGCTCATAACATAACAGAAATAAAGTGCAAGTGAGAAAGAATGCGAATATGAGAATAATGGCAACATACAAAAATAAGAGAATGATATTTACTGCTCGGCCGTACTTTTCGTCGGTAACACTCCCTTGCCCGTAAACAAGTCTGACAACACATGTTTCCTTTACTAGGTACCGACATCTAACACCGCTACTTTTGCAATCGGTCGATGAAGAATGCCTGATTTGGTTTCTACCCTAGCGCTCCGAACTTGGCCATCCTTCGCTTTTACCACATCTACAATTCTGCCTTTCGGCCAGCAGTTCCTCGGCAGGTCTTGGTCTGCAATTACCACGACATCGCCAATACGTACTGGGCGTTGTTTTGTGAACCACTTGGTACGTCTAGAGATGACCGGTATATATTCCTTCACCCATCGATGCCAAAAGCGGTCAGCGAATTGTTGGGTCAATTGCCAACGTTGACGCAGATCGAATCTAGATGTTCATTCAATCTATCAATTTTTTGCTGTCACCCCGCCTAATCGGACACTTTGAAGGATTTTTCGACTGGAAATTTTTTGCATCCAATTCATCAAAGAGATAATTAATTTTTTTTACGAACATCTGTGTGGGCTTAGCGCATTTTATCACGTAGTCGTCACTGCCTAATAAATTTTGGGACAAGGCCATGTCGATACCAGAGGCTACCGAATTGCTCAGGACCTGAGTCGCGCGTGAAACGCTCATTTTTGCCAAAAAACTGGGATATATATGGGCCTCCGTTAGTTTCGGACAAATTCTAAAATGGGGATTCATTTGATCTATATCAAACAATTTTTTGATCACCTTGAAGCTTGCCACTCCATCTGATGTTAAGATGTCATATTTCATCAAGGTATTTCGGACGGACTGTATCAAGTGACAATAATCGAACATGCAAAAAATCTTTGTGTTTTCGTGCAGGAAAAAGGGGAACTTCTCAGAAATCCCTAAAGTGTTAAACATACTACTGTTGGTGGGCCCTTGATCGCAAACTATACCTTTCAAATTTAACCCCATTTTTTTTAGTTGTGCGATATTTTTTCTCAAAATGGAGATCAATGTGTCCATACGTATACCACCACTGGAGATATAATACGAAAACACGTATTTCCATTTGGAGCACAATCCCTTAACCATAAAAAATAAACATTTATTCCCAATTTTGTTTTCGCGTTGACCTTCCCTATGGTCTACAAACCCATCGATAACATCTTTAGCTTTATTATAGCTCAAGTCCGACTTGATGATAATTTCATCGAATAATAGAACGCTTATGCGTTCGGTGTCGGACATATTGGAAAACATTTTTTCTAAATTATTGCAGACATTGGCATCAAACCCCGGAACAACATATTTGATGGGGCGCCAACGCGAAAGGGATGACTTATGGGGCAAAGCAAAACCTAGATCGTCACGCATAAACGTATATGCTTTGGAGAACATATAACTGATGTTTTGAGCCAATGTCTTTTCCTCCTCACTATAACGATTTTTTTGGCCACTGACGATCATTCTTGCGAAAGTTATGGCATCACTGCTTGAAGATTCTTCCGCAAGTACTGCACGACTACACAAATATTTATATTTTTGCTGTAGCTTCTCATTCTCTGCTTCTAACTCTTGAATTCTTTTTTTTTAATTGTATTTCATTGCTCCTATAAAAACGAGCAGCCTGAGCAAATCATTCGCTACTGCTTGTGATTTCTAAGTCCTCACAGATGTTTTTGTTTTTGGGTACCTGCCTTGTTTCCTCTAGCATGGAATATTTTACGAATTCTTCTAATGTGAGATTATTTGCTACACCTACACCTACTGTACGATTTACGTACACTTTAGTAACGGGCGGGCAAACCCAATCAGAGCCAGTACTAGGTGAGCGACTTCTAGTAACTGGCTCTAATCTTAAAGATGGAACAGCCCCATCTAAAACTCTAAAACGACTTACTTGCTCTAGACTAAAGTGGCGCTTACAAACATATAGCCTGTCAGAATCTGCTGGTTGCACGTTGCAAGCCAGGGCCCAACTATTTCGAGCCTCTCCGCGTCGAGGAAATTCGTACAACGTATGACCCTTTTCCACCACGCATCCTACCACGCAACAGCTCCGTTGCTTCTTTGGAATTGTACAGCTGTATGTAGGGTCATCGTCGTGCCCTATTAAAAAAATGTATTTCATAATATAATAATTTATAAACATTTAATAATTTATAAACGTATAATAATTCATAAATATATAATAATTCATCAAACTACATATAACGCATCACTACGAAACGACAACACCAAATGACGTAAACATTTTTCTACATTCATATTTTCACCCAATGAAGGTTATAGGCATGTTTTATGATGGAACTCCCTTCCCACAGCCTCCAGGCCGCGCCACCACTCTCATTCGTCACTAATAATCGAATATTTGCTTAAATTTAATATAAAAAATCTTAGTTTTTCCTATTTCCCACTATTTATAGCACACTCTAGACTTCATAATCCGCATAAGCTGTTCAACTATGACCCAAATGCAAAGTTCAAAAACGGTTTGAGATAGAAAATTAATAAAAATAATTTTGCTTGATATTTTTGATTTTATTTAACAAGGCATAGTAACGGATGCCGGGTATTGTAATATTATGGTTATTAATAAAAAATTATTTTCTATGAAATATATTCACATACACATTCAAAAATAATTTAAATTTCTTAACTTCCTCCACTTTCCTGCCTCAAAACACTAATGTTACCAGTTAGCAAACCTCACCCTCAATAAAACCTATCCACCCTAATATTATATCAAATGTATGCAATACATATGTAGGTATGTGTGTTTGATATTCTTGTAGGTTCGCTTTAGCGAATATAAAAACACACATACCTACTTATGTATTGCGCAAAAACTTACCTAAACGAAGGGTGGGGATGGCACCCTTTTTCAAACATTGTCCCCCCACAACACATGCCTCAAAATGTTTTACACACACAAATGAGTTGTGGGGTGGAAGATGTTCCGTCCTGGCAATATGCAGATTCTGCCTCCATTTTTCCGCTACTATTGGGTCCTGTGGAAAAGAAAACAACTTCACTTCACTGTTTTTTAAGGCCGGCTGGCCAATTAGATGTCCTAAATTCAGTAGTTTTCGCGAAGCGTTGTAGGATGAGAAAAAAAACAATTAGCTAAATGAAGTTTTGGGGATAGTTTAATATATATTTGAACTAAAAAAAAAAATTGTACAATCTCCAACAATATATTGTAAGCCGAGTTATCAATAGATTCCCAGAGCGCCTTGCCACTGAAGTATCCAACTTCTGTACAAGATACAACTTGCAATTTTCATCTGAAAACAAAAAAAAAGAAGATTATTAATTTTGATGTAATTATCTTCGATGTGAACTAAGAAAATTGGGAAAAACACGTAAAATTCGAATTTTTGGGGAAGGTAGAAAAAAAAAAGTGGTTTTTCAAGAAAAAAAAAACTCTTCAGCTGGGTAAAAAAGTGCTTAAAAAAAGTTTTTGGATGTTTTTTTTAGTTCACATAGAAGAGAAAACAATACTGAAGATAACGCATTTTGAATGAAATGGATAGCTCGTTTAGTTTTTTTGCAATCGTGTACATAAATTAGGTAAAATCGTGAAAATGAAAAGCCGAGAAAATGGGCGGAGCACTACAACAATAAGCGCACGGTTGCTCGACGCCGCACTACGCTCGGCTCTGTAGCTCTGTAAATACTTGGAATTTAACTCTGAAAATTTGTGTCTCATGTTCTTGAATATCTAAGCTATTGATTTCAGGAAAAAAAAAAAATCGATTTTTTTGACCTTTTAATTGGCCCGCCGGCCTTAAATTGCACCCGCGCACACGACACGTTCTGCTCATTTTGCATTAAAAAAAGTTTAAAAAAATTCGGAAAATCGACAACGAATGAAAATTGCGGGACGTCAATCAAAAGTTTTTCTCAAACTAAAGTTCATTAGACTCTTTTGGTTTGACATAGAAATTTTGGCGCAAATTACGCAAAATCAATTCAAATTCCAAAATGAATTTTCATGCAAATAAAGAGACAAAAAGCACCTGTAACCTAACTTTGGCACAAAAGGGAAAGTTTCCAAAAAAATGCTCTTAATTCTCAAAGGCTGTTAAATTTCAGCAGTTGAGCATATTTCTGTTAACTTTGGTGAAAAATGTGGCTGTGGTGAACCTCGCGCGCAAAACGAGTGCCCCTGAAAATTGCTTACTTTCCAGTCATTGAGACTTCTCTATACATTGACGTTCTCTGTCTGCCTGTTGCTTCAATTACAACAGAAAAGGTTAATACATAGAGAAGTCTCAATGGCAGGAACGTTTGGAATTTCGAGGGGTACTCGTCTCGCGAAGACTAATCACCACAGTCACACTTTTCACCAAAAGTTAACAGTAAGGGGCTGAATTATGTAAATTTAGCAGCAGTAGATAAGAATTTGTTGGTGATTAGAACTAAAGAATGTTAGGATAAAATGACTATATTTGCATTTTTCCAAATCATCCACAATAATAAACATATATTATGTCTGTCTGTCTGGTGCTCTGTAAAACTTTGTTGATTCCTTCAATCAAAATCAAAATCCTCTATAGAAAACGCTTCATTACCAGGCACACAGGAAGATGGTATATGCAAATATAAATTTGTCAATTTATATACATATGCGCATATATACATATATGCTGTGTGTATGTACATATGTGTACTTGCTACAGTAAAACATATTAGGGTAAAATTTCTCAAGAAATCCAGCGCGCTTTCATAGGCACTGCGCATATTTATAGGCACAGCATTGTATGTACAGTAACCTTCAAATACTCTGATTTCAGAGTAAGTTTCTAACTTTGCAGAAATATGCATATGTTTTGCGCACTTTTTATCAATTGAAGAACTACATACGCAAAGGAATATATTAATTAAATATTTACCTATCAGAGAACATAAAATAATTGTTTGGAAATTTACTTCTAGTTAGTATTGAAATGTCCGACACAGAGCTTTTTTATAAGCCACTTATGATATTTCTGCAAGTTACTGTATGCTCATGCGGGCACTTGACGCACAGCAGCTGCGGTTGTCGGGCATTTAGAAAGACATATTTACATACATACAAGTTAACGCCTCCTATAGCACACACCACTAACCCAGTATGTAAACAATTAACCATAGATTAATAGCGCAAGGCACTTCTCAAAAAAATAAACAATAAATATAAGCGCTTACCATTAGCGAAAGTGTCCAACATGTCATTGACACTTTGCTAATGGAGTCCGCTTTCAATAGAATTAAGACATTCGTAGAATTAACCTAAGATTTAAGCTTCACATATGAATGTAGTTGTAAGCAGATTCTGTATAAATATTGAAATTAATAAAGTTTCGGATCAGTTTTTATCCGTGGTACAATGAAGACTCACATTTTTTAAAAAGCTTTTGCTATTGAGGCAAAAGTTAATTGGCGACCCTGGAGCTGTTTAAGTTCTGGTGGACTAAATAAATTAAAGTTGTGTACTATAATAGCCTATAAAAAGGCAGTGCATAATTTAAATAAATAAGTATCCCTAAACCGGAAAAGGGAGAAAAAATTTAAAGACTAAAAAAGGAGAATACCAAAAAGTATCCTAGTCTAAAAAAATAATAAAACAAAGAAAAGAAATGTAAAGACTAAAAAAGGAGAAAACCAAAAAACCAAACCTAAAAAAATAATAAAACAAAATATCGAGCAATTCTACAAAATATAATATCAAATAATTCTACAAGGAAAAAAGGCAAATGAGGAAAAACGCACTCAATTGAGGGAAAATCAAATAGAATCCATCTGTATGCAAACATTTTTAGCAAGCAAATGACATCACCAAGTTGGACCTGAAAGGATTGTTGCGCGTATTTTTCAAGCGCGGCAGTCGTATTGTTTCAAATTCAAACACAAATTTCCAACAGCGTCCGTACGCTTTAAAACTTTTTGTATTTCTCTCTTATTTCTTACGACTACCCCGATTTACACCAAGTGACACATATTTATAGCTAGTCAGAGTGGCCTGATATTACAGTTAGATTTAGTAAATATGTAATAAATAGCAATAGAATGTATGTTACTGTAATTATGCTAACTGTATGTATAAATGCAAATAATGAGAGATGCTCATAACATAACAGAAATAAAGTGCAAGTGAGAAAGAATGCGAATATGAGAATAATGGCAACATACAAAAATAAGAGAATGATATTTACTGCTCGGCCGTACTTTTCGTCGGTAACACTCCCTTGCCCGTAAACAAGTCTGACAACACATGTTTCCTTTACTAGGTACCGACATCTAACACCGCTACTTTTGCAATCGGTCGATGAAGAATGCCTGATTTGGTTTCTACCCTAGCGCTCCGAACTTGGCCATCCTTCGCTTTTACCACATCTACAATTCTGCCTTTCGGCCAGCAGTTCCTCGGCAGGTCTTGGTCTGCAATTACCACGACATCGCCAATACGTACTGGGCGTTGTTTTGTGAACCACTTGGTACGTCTAGAGATGACCGGTATATATTCCTTCACCCATCGATGCCAAAAGCGGTCAGCGAATTGTTGGGTCAATTGCCAACGTTGACGCAGATCGAATCTAGATGTTCATTCAATCTATCAATTTTTTGCTGTCACCCCGCCTAATCGGACACTTTGAAGGATTTTTCGACTGGAAATTTTTTGCATCCAATTCATCAAAGAGATAATTAATTTTTTTTACGAACATCTGTGTGGGCTTAGCGCATTTTATCACGTAGTCGTCACTGCCTAATAAATTTTGGGACAAGGCCATGTCGATACCAGAGGCTACCGAATTGCTCAGGACCTGAGTCGCGCGTGAAACGCTCATTTTTGCCAAAAAACTGGGATATATATGGGCCTCCGTTAGTTTCGGACAAATTCTAAAATGGGGATTCATTTGATCTATATCAAACAATTTTTTGATCACCTTGAAGCTTGCCACTCCATCTGATGTTAAGATGTCATATTTCATCAAGGTATTTCGGACGGACTGTATCAAGTGACAATAATCGAACATGCAAAAAATCTTTGTGTTTTCGTGCAGGAAAAAGGGGAACTTCTCAGAAATCCCTAAAGTGTTAAACATACTACTGTTGGTGGGCCCTTGATCGCAAACTATACCTTTCAAATTTAACCCCATTTTTTTTAGTTGTGCGATATTTTTTCTCAAAATGGAGATCAATGTGTCCATACGTATACCACCACTGGAGATATAATACGAAAACACGTATTTCCATTTGGAGCACAATCCCTTAACCATAAAAAATAAACATTTATTCCCAATTTTGTTTTCGCGTTGACCTTCCCTATGGTCTACAAACCCATCGATAACATCTTTAGCTTTATTATAGCTCAAGTCCGACTTGATGATAATTTCATCGAATAATAGAACGCTTATGCGTTCGGTGTCGGACATATTGGAAAACATTTTTTCTAAATTATTGCAGACATTGGCATCAAACCCCGGAACAACATATTTGATGGGGCGCCAACGCGAAAGGGATGACTTATGGGGCAAAGCAAAACCTAGATCGTCACGCATAAACGTATATGCTTTGGAGAACATATAACTGATGTTTTGAGCCAATGTCTTTTCCTCCTCACTATAACGATTTTTTTGGCCACTGACGATCATTCTTGCGAAAGTTATGGCATCACTGCTTGAAGATTCTTCCGCAAGTACTGCACGACTACACAAATATTTATATTTTTGCTGTAGCTTCTCATTCTCTGCTTCTAACTCTTGAATTCTTTTTTTTAATTGTATTTCATTGCTCCTATAAAAACGAGCAGCCTGAGCAAATCATTCGCTACTGCTTGTGATTTCTAAGTCCTCACAGATGTTTTTGTTTTTGGGTACCTGCCTTGTTTCCTCTAGCATGGAATATTTTACGAATTCTTCTAATGTGAGATTATTTGCTACACCTACACCTACTGTACGATTTACGTACACTTTAGTAACGGGCGGGCAAACCCAATCAGAGCCAGTACTAGGTGAGCGACTTCTAGTAACTGGCTCTAATCTTAAAGATGGAACAGCCCCATCTAAAACTCTAAAACGACTTACTTGCTCTAGACTAAAGTGGCGCTTACAAACATATAGCCTGTCAGAATCTGCTGGTTGCACGTTGCAAGCCAGGGCCCAACTATTTCGAGCCTCTCCGCGTCGAGGAAATTCGTACAACGTATGACCCTTTTCCACCACGCATCCTACCACGCAACAGCTCCGTTGCTTCTTTGGAATTGTACAGCTGTATGTAGGGTCATCGTCGTGCCCTATTAAAAAAATGTATTTCATAATATAATAATTTATAAACATTTAATAATTTATAAACGTATAATAATTCATAAATATATAATAATTCATCAAACTACATATAACGCATCACTACGAAACGACAACACCAAATGACGTAAACATTTTTCTACATTCATATTTTCACCCAATGAAGGTTATAGGCATGTTTTATGATGGAACTCCCTTCCCACAGCCTCCAGGCCGCGCCACCACTCTCATTCGTCACTAATAATCGAATATTTGCTTAAATTTAATATAAAAAATCTTAGTTTTTCCTATTTCCCACTATTTATAGCACACTCTAGACTTCATAATCCGCATAAGCTGTTCAACTATGACCCAAATGCAAAGTTCAAAAACGGTTTGAGATAGAAAATTAATAAAAATAATTTTGCTTGATATTTTTGATTTTATTTAACAAGGCATAGTAACGGATGCCGGGTATTGTAATATTATGGTTATTAATAAAAAATTATTTTCTATGAAATATATTCACATACACATTCAAAAATAATTTAAATTTCTTAACTTCCTCCACTTTCCTGCCTCAAAACACTAATGTTACCAGTTAGCAAACCTCACCCTCAATAAAACCTATCCACCCTAATATTATATCAAATGTATGCAATACATATGTAGGTATGTGTGTTTGATATTCTTGTAGGTTCGCTTTAGCGAATATAAAAACACACATACCTACTTATGTATTGCGCAAAAACTTACCTAAACGAAGGGTGGGGATGGCACCCTTTTTCAAACATTGTCCCCCCACAACACATGCCTCAAAATGTTTTACACACACAAATGAGTTGTGGGGTGGAAGATGTTCCGTCCTGGCAATATGCAGATTCTGCCTCCATTTTTCCGCTACTATTGGGTCCTGTGGAAAAGAAAACAACTTCACTTCACTGTTTTTTAAGGCCGGCTGGCCAATTAGATGTCCTAAATTCAGTAGTTTTCGCGAAGCGTTGTAGGATGAGAAAAAAAACAATTAGCTAAATGAAGTTTTGGGGATAGTTTAATATATATTTGAACTAAAAAAAAAAATTGTACAATCTCCAACAATATATTGTAAGCCGAGTTATCAATAGATTCCCAGAGCGCCTTGCCACTGAAGTATCCAACTTCTGTACAAGATACAACTTGCAATTTTCATCTGAAAACAAAAAAAAAGAAGATTATTAATTTTGATGTAATTATCTTCGATGTGAACTAAGAAAATTGGGAGAAACACGTAAAATTCGAATTTTTGGGGAAGGTAGAAAAAAAAAAGTGGTTTTTCAAGAAAAAAAAAACTCTTCAGCTGGGTAAAAAAGTCGCTTAAAAAAAGTTTTTGGATGTTTTTTTTAGTTCACATAGAAGAGAAAACAATACTGAAGATAACGCATTTTGAATGAAATGGATAGCTCGTTTAGTTTTTTTGCAATCGTGTACATAAATTAGGTAAAATCGTGAAAATGAAAAGCCGAGAAAATGGGCGGAGCACTACAACAATAAGCGCACGGTTGCTCGACGCCGCACTACGCTCGGCTCTGTAGCTCTGTAAATACTTGGAATTTAACTCTGAAAATTTGTGTCTCATGTTCTTGAATATCTAAGCTATTGATTTCAGGAAAAAAAAAAATCGATTTTTTTGACCTTTTAATTGGCCCGCCGGCCTTAAATTGCACCCGCGCACACGACACGTTCTGCTCATTTTGCATTAAAAAAAGTTTAAAAAAATTCGGAAAATCGACAACGAATGAAAATTGCGGGACGTCAATCAAAAGTTTTTCTCAAACTAAAGTTCATTAGACTCTTTTGGTTTGACATAGAAATTTTGGCGCAAATTACGCAAAATCAATTCAAATTCCAAAATGAATTTTCATGCAAATAAAGAGACAAAAAGCACCTGTAACCTAACTTTGGCACAAAAGGGAAAGTTTCCAAAAAAATGCTCTTAATTCTCAAAGGCTGTTAAATTTCAGCAGTTGAGCATATTTCTGTTAACTTTGGTGAAAAATGTGGCTGTGGTGAACCTCGCGCGCAAAACGAGTGCCCCTGAAAATTGCTTACTTTCCAGTCATTGAGACTTCTCTATACATTGACGTTCTCTGTCTGCCTGTTGCTTCAATTACAACAGAAAAGGTTAATACATAGAGAAGTCTCAATGGCAGGAACGTTTGGAATTTCGAGGGGTACTCGTCTCGCGAAGACTAATCACCACAGTCACACTTTTCACCAAAAGTTAACAGTAAGGGGCTGAATTATGTAAATTTAGCAGCAGTAGATAAGAATTTGTTGGTGATTAGAACTAAAGAATGTTAGGATAAAATGACTATATTTGCATTTTTCCAAATCATCCACAATAATAAACATATATTATGTCTGTCTGTCTGGTGCTCTGTAAAACTTTGTTGATTCCTTCAATCAAAATCAAAATCCTCTATAGAAAACGCTTCATTACCAGGCACACAGGAAGATGGTATATGCAAATATAAATTTGTCAATTTATATACATATGCGCATATATACATATATGCTGTGTGTATGTACATATGTGTACTTGCTACAGTAAAACATATTAGGGTAAAATTTCTCAAGAAATCCAGCGCGCTTTCATAGGCACTGCGCATATTTATAGGCACAGCATTGTATGTACAGTAACCTTCAAATACTCTGATTTCAGAGTAAGTTTCTAACTTTGCAGAAATATGCATATGTTTTGCGCACTTTTTATCAATTGAAGAACTACATACGCAAAGGAATATATTAATTAAATATTTACCTATCAGAGAACATAAAATAATTGTTTGGAAATTTACTTCTAGTTAGTATTGAAATGTCCGACACAGAGCTTTTTTATAAGCCACTTATGATATTTCTGCAAGTTACTGTATGCTCATGCGGGCACTTGACGCACAGCAGCTGCGGTTGTCGGGCATTTAGAAAGACATATTTACATACATACAAGTTAACGCCTCCTATAGCACACACCACTAACCCAGTATGTAAACAATTAACCATAGATTAATAGCGCAAGGCACTTCTCAAAAAAATAAACAATAAATATAAGCGCTTACCATTAGCGAAAGTGTCCAACATGTCATTGACACTTTGCTAATGGAGTCCGCTTTCAATAGAATTAAGACATTCGTAGAATTAACCTAAGATTTAAGCTTCACATATGAATGTAGTTGTAAGCAGATTCTGTATAAATATTGAAATTAATAAAGTTTCGGATCAGTTTTTATCCGTGGTACAATGAAGACTCACATTTTTTAAAAAGCTTTTGCTATTGAGGCAAAAGTTAATTGGCGACCCTGGAGCTGTTTAAGTTCTGGTGGACTAAATAAATTAAAGTTGTGTACTATAATAGCCTATAAAAAGGCAGTGCATAATTTAAATAAATAAGTATCCCTAAACCGGAAAAGGGAGAAAAAATTTAAAGACTAAAAAAGGAGAATACCAAAAAGTATCCTAGTCTAAAAAAATAATAAAACAAAGAAAAGAAATGTAAAGACTAAAAAAGGAGAAAACCAAAAAACCAAACCTAAAAAAATAATAAAACAAAATATCGAGCAATTCTACAAAATATAATATCAAATAATTCTACAAGGAAAAAAGGCAAATGAGGAAAAACGCACTCAATTGAGGGAAAATCAAATAGAATCCATCTGTATGCAAACATTTTTAGCAAGCAAATGACATCACCAAGTTGGACCTGAAAGGATTGTTGCGCGTATTTTTCAAGCGCGGCAGTCGTATTGTTTCAAATTCAAACACAAATTTCCAACAGCGTCCGTACGCTTTAAAACTTTTTGTATTTCTCTCTTATTTCTTACGACTACCCCGATTTACACCAAGTGACACATATTTATAGCTAGTCAGAGTGGCCTGATATTACAGTTAGATTTAGTAAATATGTAATAAATAGCAATAGAATGTATGTTACTGTAATTATGCTAACTGTATGTATAAATGCAAATAATGAGAGATGCTCATAACATAACAGAAATAAAGTGCAAGTGAGAAAGAATGCGAATATGAGAATAATGGCAACATACAAAAATAAGAGAATGATATTTACTGCTCGGCCGTACTTTTCGTCGGTAACACTCCCTTGCCCGTAAACAAGTCTGACAACACATGTTTCCTTTACTAGGTACCGACATCTAACACCGCTACTTTTGCAATCGGTCGATGAAGAATGCCTGATTTGGTTTCTACCCTAGCGCTCCGAACTTGGCCATCCTTCGCTTTTACCACATCTACAATTCTGCCTTTCGGCCAGCAGTTCCTCGGCAGGTCTTGGTCTGCAATTACCACGACATCGCCAATACGTACTGGGCGTTGTTTTGTGAACCACTTGGTACGTCTAGAGATGACCGGTATATATTCCTTCACCCATCGATGCCAAAAGCGGTCAGCGAATTGTTGGGTCAATTGCCAACGTTGACGCAGATCGACGGTGTCGCTACATATTGGCTTGTAGCCATCCGATGACCCAATCAGCAAGTGGTTGGGAGTAAGAGCCTCGTCGTCACCATTTTCCAAAGAAACAGATGTAAGCGGGCGGGCGTTCAGGATAAATTCTACTTCATTCAATGCACTTCGCAAGCTTTCATCGCTGAAACTTGTTGAAGGTAGTGTTTCATAAAGCACAGTCTTCACTGATCTCACAAGCCTTTCCCATGCACCACCCATATGGGGGGCGCTTGGTGGATTAAATCTCCATTTTACTCGGTCGAAAGATGAGGCGATACCATTCAAATCGATATTTTTCAGACTCTCGCTAATTATTTTTTCAGATGCCTTGAAATTGGAGCCGTTGTCCGAGAATATCTCCCTGGGATAGCCGCGTCGTGATATAAAGTTGCGTATCGCCATGATACAGGAACTGGTATTTAAGCTGTGGGCAACTTCGATGTGTATAGCGCGAAGCGTTAGACATGTAAATAGAACGCCCCATCTCTTTTCTCGCCTTCTTCCCACGATGACAAGCAATGGGCCAAAATAGTCGATACCTACATACGTGAAGGGCCTCTCGAAAGCGGCAATCCTTGCAGCCGGCAGCGCTGCCATTTGTGGCGGCTGAGGAATGGAGCTACGGTTTTTACATTTTTGACACTCTGCGCGCACTCTTTTATACAACACCCTCAGTCGATTTATAAAGTATGTACCACGAATTTGATTGATTACAGACTCATGCATCAGGTGATGGAAATTTTCGTGAGCCCAACGCACTATTAAAAAGGTGACATGATGAGAATTAGGCATCACTTTAATATCTTCATGGTTGTTTAAGTGTTCAACTCGACTTTTGCATCTTATTATGCCATCTGTGTCTAAGTAAACGTTTATAGTAAAGAGTTTGCTAGAGTTGTCAATATTCTTACCGCGTTTGAGGCACCTGATCTCTTCACAATATTCAATGGACTGAGCATACCTTATAAGAAGACATTGAGCTTTCTGAATCATGTCAAAGTCGATGGATGTTTTCCGTTGCCTTGCTAGCACAACTGAGCGTAATCGGTCGACGTAAAATAAAAATGTAGCCACAGCTCGATACAAACGTTTCCAGCTGGAAAAGTGCTCCACGTTCAGCATCAGGTTGTTCATGTGTTCCTTTTTCATATGTAGAACATAATGTTTAATTTCCGAATCGTCGCACTCCTCTAAGCTTAACTCTTCCCACTGCGGCCAAACTTCTGCGCTCGACTTTAAAAAATTTGGGCCGGTAAACCACAATTGGTAGCACTGACGTGTAGTTGTTTTTGTAGCTAAATCAGCGGGATTATTTCTCGAGGGAACCCACCGCCACTGGCTTACGTTTGATGCCTCTAGAATTTCGCCTATTCTATGCATCACGAATTGGTGGAAGTTTTTAGGGTCCATTCGCATCCATCTTAGCACCGTCTTTGAGTCTGTCCACCAATATTTCGACATTATGTTAATACGTTGCGTATTGCTTACCATGTTCGCCAGCCTCACACCAATTACCGCCGCCTGCAACTCTAGTCTGGGTATCGATAATGGCTTTAGCGGTGCGACTTTGGATTTGCCAGCCACTAAACTAACCGTGACGTCGTTTCCCTTTGATACACGCAAGTAGCAAACGGCTGCATACGCGCTTTCCCCGGCATCAACAAAGGTGTGAAGTTGAACATCTTCAGCATCTTTCAGCAATAGTGAATAACATCGAGGTATTTCGGCAGCTGTTATTAATGGCATAGTGGACTTCCACTGGTTCCATTTGTCGAAAAGATTGTCTTGGAGCGGGTCGTCCCAGGCGAGACCAGATCGCCATACATCTTGCAGCAAGATCTTTAACCCTACGGTGTAGCAGCAAACAAATCCAAGAGGGTCGAAGATCGACATTAAAACTTGGAGTGCTTCTCTTTTCGTTGGTATGATCGATTCGTTAATAACATCGCGACGAAGTCTCGCAAATCTACAAATATATTTAAAATTATCGCTTAAAGGGTCCCAAAACATACCGAGGACTTTCGTGGTTGAACCCCATTCTTTGACGGATTGAACTGACATAGGATCTTCTTCGAGCTGCTCCACGACAAATTTGGAATTTGAAGACCAGCCACGTATATTGAAGCCAGCGGCGCCATGAATTTTTTTTACTTGTTGAGCCAATTCTAACGCAGATTGTTCATCATCTCCACAGTCAATAAAGTCATCCACGTAATGGTTCTTCTTTACAGCTTCTACGGCTCGAGGAAGTTCATTTTCAAAATGGTCAGCATTTTTGTCACGTATGTAGTGGGCAATAAACGGAGCGCAATTCAATTCGAAGGTCAACGCTCGCATGACATAAATACTTGGTTGCTGAGGATCATCACCGTCATCGCACCACAAAAATCGCTGAGCATGCATGTCGCTGTCCCGTATATTGATACGGTGAAACATCTCCGCTATATCACCGCATATAGCCACTCTGCCTACTCTAAAAGCTAATAAAATACTAACGAGTGGGTTAAGCAAGTCTGGGCCACTCAGTAGGAAGTTGTTGAGTGACACCCCGTTCACCTTTGCAGCAGCATCCCACACCATCCGAAGCTTTCCAGGCTTATTTGGATTGCTTACAATGAAAATAGGCAAATACCATGTTTTACCGTTAGAAATAGCAGCCTCAATCGGGGAGAGTTTTTTCGCGTACCCCTTGGAAAGTAGATTATTGATTTGAATTTGAATATTAGATTTTAGTATAGGATCCTTAACAAACTTCCTCTGCAAACACATCAGCCGTTGTAAACCATATACATAGTTATTGGGTAGCAATACACTTGAGGTACGCCACGGTAGCCCAATTTCGTAAAAGTTATCGCCCTTTTTACAAGTGTTATTCGCAATACTCACAGCTTTGGCATCTTCTTCCGACAGTAGCTGAGTAGGTTTGGATGACTCTAACGTGAAGAATTCTTTTACAGTCTCGTGCAGCTCATCGTATCTTTTTTGACAATCGCATGTATGTATATTTAGTCGATATTCGGCAGTCTGTCTTGAATTGCACCCCTGCAACGCCCATCCTAAACGGGTTTTTGACGCTATGGGCTGGAACCAGGTTCCCTCTCTAATTTTGAGTGGAATTGCCAACCTCCAGTTGTCCGCACCGATAAGCAATGATGGTTTTACGTTGTTATATGATGCAATTGGCAGTCCCGCTAGATATGGATATAGCCGCTCCATCGCAGATGCATTGATTGACTGTGCCGGAAGATTGAGATCGTCAACAGTATGAATATTCTTGAGAGTATATTTCTGCCAATTTGTCACACTCGAAATTTCGATGGCCGCCCGCACAGAATTTTCTTCAACACGCGTCGGGTTACCTGTCCACCGCAAACACAGAGGGTCTTGTTCACCTTTCAAGCCTAATTCATCAAATATTCTTTTTTCCATTAGCGTCACAGAAGAGCCTTCATCTAAAAATGCAAATATATTCAGTACTTTATTTTTAGAATAAATGCGAATCGGAACGATTCTGAAGAGTGGCTGCATTTCTTCGTGGCTGCTACTGTGCGTATTTATCTGCGCATCTAAAAATTCGTTTGTATTTGTACTTACGGCGATGGGTTTTTGTTGGCTCATTACCGTGATTGTTTTATGTAGTAACGGATTATGTTTTATAGTGCAACCATCTACACCACATACTTTATTCATAAAACATTTCCGTCTATGCGGATTCAAACATTGGCGACAGAGGTTGTTCGCCTTAACTTCCTCCCATTTTCGCTGAAGTGTAAATTTTTTAAAAGTGTCGCATTGCATTACCTTATGATCGTTGCTCTTGCAAATTATACACTGCTTGCTCCTTGGTATATTATGTTGCGAGCTGGTGATGGATGCTGAGTGTTCACGTCGATAGTATGCGTGTTAACCGTAGCACTACTTTTAGCAGGTGCTAAAGAGACGACAGTACTGGCTGCTTCGGCTAGATTGTACAACCAGTCGCTGAATTGTTTCACCACCGGAGTCTTTTCATCTTTCGGGTGAACCGCCCACTTCAGCTTTTGGTTGTTGGGGAGCTTGTCAACCAACTCCTTGACGAGCAGTGGGTTATGCAGGTGCATGTACATTTGGCATCCCTCCATCGTGGCACAAATATTCCTGACGCAGAGTGCAAATTCAATAAGGCCCTCCAATTTATCCTTCAGTGCAGGCATAGCACGAGCTTTATTCATTGCGCGCTCAAGGATGTGTTCAGGTCTGCCAAAGCACATTCTAAGAGTTTTTATGATCTCAGGGACCATGGACGGCAAAAACAATTTACATTTTACCATCTCCCGTGCTTTGCCTTTAAGGCTCGCTTGTAATCTAATAAAATTCTCCGCATCGGTGTACCCCGCGACCGTAGTGCTGTTATCGAAACTGCTAATAAACAGCGGCCATTCTTCAGGGTCGCCATTAAAGGTTGGGAGCTGCTTAGGTATGGCCTGCCTTGCTGCTAATTGCCCAGGTGTAGGCCCATTGCTAAAAGAGGCCATCGAAGTGCTGGATGAGGGCAGGTCGTTATACTGCGAAAGAATCTTATATTTGTTGTCTAAATATTGTTGTTGCAATTTCATCTGCTCTTCCAACTTTTCAAGCTGAAGGTTTCGATATATTTCGGAGTTGAATGGCATCTGCATACCTTGGTCATTTCGTATACCTACTTGCTGCACCGACGAGAATACTTTTGGTTGACTGTACGAGATCTCATTTGCAGAGGTGGCGATGCTGCCCGTTGTGAATTGTTGTAGCCCTGGGTTATACTCACTTGATTTATTTGGCAGTTGCGATCCCTGAACTGATGTACTGGGTTCGAAATTCCAGTTCGAAGAAGCCCAGGTCGAAAAGTTCGTGGATACTGGAGTAGCGGTAGTAACTGTAGAATTTGCTATATTAGTCGCAGGTTTTAGAAGCGGATTGACTGTTGAGTTAGATATCTTCGCAATTGTCCATATTGACCATTTAGCAAATATTAAAATTAGTTAAATCAAATTTAATTTTACGGCAAAAGAATTTTAAAGAATTACGGCAAAAAAGTTTTAAAGAATCACCAAAAAAAGTTTTAAAGAATTGTTGCGCGTATTTTTCAAGCGCGGCAGTCGTATTGTTTCAAATTCAAACACAAATTTCCAACAGCGTCCGTACGCTTTAAAACTTTTTGTATTTCTCTCTTATTTCTTACGACTACCCCGATTTACACCAAGTGACACATATTTATAGCTAGTCAGAGTGGCCTGATATTACAGTTAGATTTAGTAAATATGTAATAAATAGCAATAGAATGTATGTTACTGTAATTATGCTTACTGTATGTATAAATGCAAATAATGAGAGATGCTCATAACATAACAGAAATAAAGTGCAAGTGAGAAAGAATGCGAATATGAGAATAATGGCAACATACAAAAATAAGAGAATGATATTTACTGCTCGGCCGTACTTTTCGTCGGTCACATCTTCCAATAATGAGTAAGAAATTAAATAATTTTTAAGAATTAAAAGTTGTAAAGTATTATTGGGAGGTTGAATTAGTTTTAAAGGTGACACACAGATGGCGCTATTTATCACTTTATCGCGTTGGCAATACTGAATATATATTCATGACAAAGCCTCATCCCTAGGCTTTGTTTATCAGTATCTGTCATTTCGCTGAAGTATAAACAACGCAGTGTTTTCGTGCTCCGAGTATGTCAACTTTCGTGCCGTCGAAACGCAATTTGCGGGAAGCTTTGCTTTTCTGCTTCAATTTGAAAAAAAATACAGCCCAAGCCCGTGAATTGCTGCAGGAGGCCTACCCAGACCATACTCCGTCGATTTCAACATGTGAGTACTGGTTTCGACGATTCAAAAGTGGTGATTTTCACACCGAAGACAAGGAGCGTCTTGGCCAGCCCAAAAAGTTCGAGGACGCGGAATTGGGGGAATTGGTAAACGAGGACTCGTGCCAAGCCCAAGAAGAGCTTGCTGAATCATTGGGCGTTGATAAATCAACCGTTTGCAAGCGTCTAAAAGCGATGGGAATGATCCAAAAGCAAGGACATTGGGTCCCGTACGAGTTGAAGCTGCGCGACGTCGAACGGCGACTTTTTACGTGCGAATTGCTGATCGAGCGACAAAATCGGAAGGGTTTTTTGCATCGGGTGGTGACTGGCGACGTAAAATGGATCCACTACGATAACCCAAAACGCAAAAAATCATGGGGTTTGCCCGGCCACGCATCAACGTCGACGGCCAAGCAGAATATTCACGGCAAGAAAATCATGCTCTGCATTTGGTGGGATCAGGTCGGCGTCGTATATTTTGAGCTGCTCCAACCGGGCGAAACAATCACGGGGGATCGTTATCGACTGCAATTGATGCGTTTAAGCAGGGCATTGAAAGAAAAACGGCCGGAAACGGTAAAAAGGCACGACAAGGTTATTTTGCAACATGACAACGCTCGGCCGCATGTTGCTCAACCTGTCAAAAAATACCTTGGAACGCTTGGCTGGGAAGTGTTACCCCACCCGCCGTATAGTCCAGACATAGCTCCCTCCGATTATCATTTGTTCCGGCATATAAGTCTCGATTTGGCGGACCAGCGGTTCTCCTCGTACGAGGCTACCAAAATATGGGTTGAGTCATGGATAGCCAAGCAGCGGCCAGAATTTTGGAGAAACGGCATCCGGAAATTGCCCGAAAGATGGGCGAAAGTTGTAGCTAGCGATGGCCAATACTTCGAATAAAATATTTTGTACCGTTTTTTCACAATAAAGCCCCAAATCTTCGAAAAAAACCTTTAAAACTAATTCAACCTCCCAATAATTAATTAAGAATAAGTATAGCATATGGGCAATAGACCTAGTAGCTTAGGTTACGAGAGATAACACTATTGTGAAAAGTGTAAAGAAAACCACAAAAATTGTGTAAAAAATAAAGAAGTGATTAAAAATTTTTCAAATTTTACCAAAAATAAAGCTGGAAGAGTTGAGAAGTAGATTTGCAGATATGTCTATAGTGAATAATAATAACAGCACGTCCAATATGGATGTTGTGTCGCGACTTATAGCTGCTAGCACCGCCTCGCTGCGTAGCGAGGTAGAACAAGTTAGACGTCAGTTGCAGGCTTTAAGTAATTCCGATAATGTTGCTGAATATGCAACAGAATCAATAGATTCAACGATCAATTGTGAGGAAAGTTTAGATGTCATAAAATCTCTTAATGAATTTCGAGGAAAAATCAACAATTATGTTAGCTGGCGCGAGGCTGCTAACAATTCAATGTCATTGTATACTAGGGGAAGCAAAAAATATTTTGCTGCCTTGACTATCTTGCGTAACAAAATTACGCAGGACGCTAACGATATTTTAACGAACCACGGTACGGTTCTTAATTTCGATGCAATTCTGAGTAGGCTAGATTTTGCCTTCGCTGATAAGAGGCCGTGTCACATAATAGAACAGGAAATGAGTGTGCTTAGGCAAGGACCTGGTACCCTAATAGAGTTCTACAACTAGGTCAATAAAAAACTGACGTTATTAATTAACAAAACGATAATGACGCACGGAACGAATTCCGCAATTACAAAGGAGCTTAATACCAAAAACAGGGAAACAGCTCTTCGAACTTTCATTACAGGTCTTAACCCTCCGTTGGACCAGATCCTCTTCACGTTGCCACCACGTGACTTACCAAATGCTCTTGCCAAGGCGCAGGAGCTTGATGCCAATCAAATGCGAGCACAATTCGCATTGCATTTTTCAAGGAGTAATAATAATACAATAGTAATAATAATATTACAATAAACAGAAACGCTCCTCAGGGCGTTCGTAGGGATGCGAATTTTCAGAACAATTTAAGGTATTCACCAAGGAATACCCAAGCAAATGAGGTCAAACAAAATCGTCCAGAGCCAATGGACGTTGATCCATCATTACATATCACAAATAGGCCCAAACCGGTACAAACGTACCAGCAACAGGTGAGAGGCAATAGAAATAATTGGCAGACCAATTATAATTATCAGGCAAATGCTGTGCCAAAGAGGTCGAATGATTGTGCGCAAATAAGTACGCAACTTCAACAGAAGGTGCAAAAAATTAATGGGAGAAACCCATTTTTTGGAGTAAGGTCTGATTTGCCCTACATTGTCAAGACGGATAGGAAGACGGGGCAAATCTTCAAAATCTTAGTTGATACGGGAGCAACAAGCTCATATATACGGGCCGGGCTCTATGTAAACAAAAATGTTTTAGAAAATAAGAAGAGGGTAAGAACCATTCATGGTTCGACCATCATAAACTTTTTCCATAATATCAATTTATTTGATGTTCAGGAGCGATTTTACGAGATTGAAAATTTTCAAAGTGATCTCTTAATTGGAATCAATTTCTTGAGTAAAATCGAGGCCAAGATTGATATTCCAAATCGGGTGTTGATCTATGGTAATAACAAAACAGAAAAAAATCATTTTCTTGATGATTTTGATATACCAAACCCCTCGGGACAAGAAGGTCCTAAAACGTCTGTCGAAGATGTTATCAATAAACCAAAAGGGAAAAATAATGAAAGAAATACCAAAAACGGTGTGAAGAAAATTAATCAAAAACCAGTAGGGGAAAAAGGTCAGAAGGGGCCTGCCAAAAATTATACTAGAAATAATAATTTAATTGAATAATTTAGGGTCAGAATCCTCAAAGATATCCTTTGAAGTAGATAGGAAAGGGGAGTCGATCGAAGGTTTGCAAAATAAGGTGATTGAGGAAATTTCAATAACACATAGTGATGTTAATTTAGATTTACCTTTTCGTACCGACATAAAGGCGGAAATACGAACTTTTGAAGAAAGGCCTATTTGGTCAAAACAATACCCTTACCCAATGTCAGTGAATGATTTTGTTAATAATGAGGTTCAAAGCCTGTTGCAAAAGTATATAGTTAGGGAAAGTAAAAGTCCATACAATTCTCCAGTATGGCTGGTTCCAAAGAAAGGAGTAAATGATGACGGAAGTTCTAAATTGAGATTGGCCATCGATTTCAAAAAAATTAATGAAAAAACCACATCTGAAAAGTACCCAATGCCTAATCCGGAGGTTATACTTTGGAATTTGGGAAAGACTAATTATTTTTCTACAATAGATTTGGAGTCTGGATTTTACCAGATATTAATGAAAGAAGGTGATATAGAGAAAACGGCATTTTCGGTAAATAACGGGAAGTACGAATTCCTACGAATGCCGCTCAGATTGAAAAATGCACCAAGTATTTTTCAACGAGCTATGGATAATGTATTAAGGGAATATATTGGAAAGTTTTGTCACGTTTATGTCGACGATGTTATAATATTTTCAAAAAATTTGGAAGACCATAAAAAACATTTGAGTTTGGTAATTAATATATTAAGGGAGGCAAATTTGAAAATATCCTCTGAAAAATCTAAGTTTTACCAAAGAGAGGTGGAATTTTTGGGATATATAGTGGCAAAGAATATAATCAAAACGGACCCAAGAAAGGTTGAAGCCATACAGAATTATCCTATACCAAAGACATTGCGTCAATTGCGGGGATTTTTGGGGCTGACAGGCTATTATAGAAAATTTATACACAATTACGCGGTTGTGGCAGAGCCATTAACTAAGCATTTGCATGGGGAAAACGGAAAAATTTCCCAGTATTTGTCAAAGAAAAAGATAGTTAATCTAGATCAAGACGGAGTGGCTGCTTGTGAAAAATTGAAGAATTTACTGGCTCAACAGGTTGAATTGACACAACCTGATTATAAAAAAAAAATTGTTTTAACAACCGATGCATCAAATGTAGCTTTGGGTGCAGTATTGTCACAAGAGGGGAAACCTATTGTCTTTATATCAAAAACATTAAATTCTACGGAGCTTAATTATGCTACAAATGAGAAAGAGTTGTTCGCAATAGTCTGGGCTTTGAAAGCATTGCGTAATTACCTTTACGGTGTTAGTGATGTGGAAATACACACTGATCATCAACCTCTGTCATTTGCGATTTCGGAAAGAAATCCGAATATTAAGATTAAGAGATGGAGATCATTTATTGAAGAATTTTCTCCAAAAATTATTTACAAACCAGGTGCAACCAATGCATTGTCGAGACAAATGCTTAATAATTTGACGAGTTCCGAAGAACATAGAGACTCCGGTGATTCGTTAGCGGACACACAACATTCTGCTGAAAGCAGTAACGAATATCAGATTCATGAAACAAAAAAGCCATTAAATCATTTTAAGCAACAAATTTTGATAGATAACGGGGCGAAAATAACCGTGTTGGAGACAATTTCTTATTTTAATAATACACGATTTTTGATCGAATACGACATACCGGAAAATATTGTTGGAGTTTTAAAAGAATATATTAACCCAAAGTTGGTTACGGGAATATATTGCTCACCTGAGGTGCTTTACGAAATAAAGAACGTATTGAGGGAGGCATTTCCAACTGTAAAATTTTTTCATACGAAATTGTTCCCAAACGATATTACTAATAGAGAGGATCAGGGAGCGATTATTGAGCAAACTCACAATAGGGCACATAGAAATTATAGGGAAAATTTGGCCCAAATTAGGCAACAATATTAATGGCCATTGATGATAAAACAGTTCAAGCAATATGTAAAAAATTGTAACATATGCAACAGTAATAAATATGAAAGGCACCCAAAACTTATTCCGATAGGAGAGGCACCTATTCCGGAAAGGGAGGGAGAACAACTCCATATTGATATTTTTTTCGCGCAAAAATTAAAATTTTTAACTTGTATAGATTCTTATTCTAAATATTTAATTGTAAAATATATTGGGGATAAGCTTAATTTGGAGGAAAAAATTTTGGAACTTCTGCAAACATTTCCAGATGTTAAAAGTATAGTTATGGATAATGAACCAGGTTTAGGTACGATACAATTCAGGTCTTTAATGGAAAGACTCAACATACAAATCTATTATTGCACACCACGTCATAGTACGAGTAATGGTCAAATAGAAAGGCTTCATTCCACACATATAGAAATATCTCGATGTTTAAAAGAGGAACACAGTTTAGTTAGCGATTTCGAATCGATTATGAGGGCGGTGCAGCAGTATAATAAAACTATACATTCAGTAACAGGTAAACAACCTTGTAATATTTTGTTTAATAAAGAGAAGCATGAGAATATAAGGGATATATTAAGTATCCAAAAGTAAAAAATGTTTGTAAATTGTATAAAGCAATAGCTGAAGCGCAAAATGATGGAAAATTGTTGATTGAAAATGAAATAATAAAATGAGGAGATAAATTTTATTCAGTCAAATTTTGTAAAAAGGAATTAAATAATGCTTTTTGTATGATAAAAGGAAATAAC
Organism: Anastrepha ludens; assembly: GCF_028408465.1. Classification (NCBI taxonomy): domain Eukaryota; kingdom Metazoa; phylum Arthropoda; class Insecta; order Diptera; family Tephritidae; genus Anastrepha; species Anastrepha ludens. The sequence continues at coordinate 93,771,104 of NC_071503.1, read as the reverse complement.
ACATGTTTGTCCAATATGTTAAATAATAAACATGCCAACTGCACAAAAATAAATGAAGCAAATGAATCAATAAATATTGTAAAAGATGGTGCTATAATAGCATCAGGAAAGCATAAAATTAATAATCACACTATAGAAGGAGTTTATTTGATAACTTTTCAAGATAATGTTATAATTGACAACAGAAAATATGAAAATCCTACCGGAAAAATTTTAAGATATTTAAGGGAAGGAAAATTAAAATCTTTTTTTGTAAATAAATACATTGAAACAAAAAATATTGATTTAAATTGATAAAAATATTGATTCTGAAAATTAAATTAAAAAATGCAAAAGAAAAAGAAGAATTATTATTGCAATTATCAAACAGAATTAATCACTTAACAGCTTTATATTCGAAGACGGGACGCTTCGATTTAGAAGAGGGGGAGTTAACGCCTCCTATACCACACACCACTAACCCAGTATGTAAACAATTAACCATAGATTAATAGCGCAAGCCACTTCCCAAAAAAATAAACAATAAATATAAGCGCTTACCATTAGCGAAAGTGTCAAACATGTCATTGACACTTTGCTAATGGAGGAAGTGGACATCACATATCACGTATGGTCCGCTTTCAATAGAATTAAGACATACGTAGAATTAACCTAAGATTTAAGCTTCACATATGAATGTAGTTGTAAGCAGATTCTGTATAAATATTGAAATTAATAAAGTTTCGGATCAGTTTTTATCCGTGGTACAATGAAGACTCACATTTTTTAAAAACCTTTTGCTATTGAAGCAAAAGTTAATTTACATATATGCTGCATGCATACATATATACGGAACCGCGGCCACTCGACATGACAAAAATTCAAGATTTACCAAATATTGGCAAATAATTCTACGCGAAATATTCTAATATTGACTATTTTCGAATGGTCGAGAATATTGCAAAGGGCGGCTCGTTTTGTGAATGAAAGTACTACTTGGCTCTTAGAACTAAATATGTATAAGCTCGAATTTATCAATGAACGACTAATTTAGACTGTTCAGCACCATAGCAACTACAATGATGGCCACTACGGCTGCGCCTATCAATGCATTTTGTTCTTGTAGTCGGTAGGCATAGAATTTTAGCTTTGAACGGCATACGTATTTAGAAGAATAAAGTGAGTGCCCTGCGTGTGCGGTTGTATGTACATGCATGTGTGTATATTAATAAGCATTGTTTTGCTTGAAGTTCGGAACACAAATATGTACGTATGTACAGTATCGGACGAAACATTTGCAACTAAAATGTGGGCAATGAAAACATTCGATTGCTCAGCCCTTATTTGTTTGGAACCTGTTAATTTCACTTTATTTGTAATAAAAGATGTTGATTTACGTAAATAAAACAAATTTATTCAAATTCAACAGTTCATATCTTAAATTTAAAAATCAAATGTGTCCAACACCTGTATCTAATAAGACAAAACAATTACAACTAAAGGAAATGAGTAAACTATTTTTATTAAACTTAGTATTTCGTGGCAAAACCATTGCTCTGAATAACGGCTCTGCATCGTCTCGGAATTGAGGCTAGCAAATTGTTAACTATCGTTTGTGGTATATTTCTCCATGCCTCCAGGACTCTTTGGAAAAATTGGTCAGTATTTGCCACATTAGTCCGATCAATTTTCTTTTTTACTATTTCCCATAGGTTTTCTATGGGGTTAAGATCTGGGGATTGTGGGGGCCACTCCATTATGTCCACTTTATTCCTCTGGAACCATGCTTTCAGGACCTTCGCAGTATGCTTCGGGTCATTATCCTGGTGGAAGACCCACTTCAAGGGCATTTCCCACTCAGCATGTGGCAGCATTACCGATTTCATAATGTCCCTGTAAACGTACTGATCCATTATGCCCATAATACGATGGAGTGGTCCCAAACCAGCAGCAGAAAAGCATCCCCAGACCATAATGTAAGCACTATGCTTAACAGTCTTTACACAGTATGATTTTTGAAGACGCTTGTTACGTGGGCGTCGAACGTAGGATACGCCATCACTTCCGACCAAATTAAATTTGGATTCGTCGCTGAAAAGAACAGCTTTCCACTTGCTTAATGGCCAATCTATGTGATCCCTTGTGAACTGCAATCGTTTTTGTTGGTTACGCTTACTAAAAGTGGGGTTCTTTGCTGGTCGGTACGTCCGTAAATCAGCTTCAGCCAGGCGACGACTGGCAGTTTTTGAGCTGATTGGTAACCCAAGCTCCTTTACCAATTGGGGGCACTTCTAAATGGATATTTTTTTACCTCTCTCGCTATCAGTTTGTCAGTTCTTTCATCCGTTTTTCTTGGTCGGCCACCTCGATGCACCACCGCGATAGTTTTGTTTTTTATAAAGCTCGCAATAATTCGAGAAATTGATGACTTATGAATATTATATTTTATGGATATATCTTTCTGGGTCATCCCTTTGTTATATTCATCTACAACACGCGCGCGTAATACTTCACCGAACTTATTTCGAGCCATTACTTCATTTAACTCAACTTTACAAAAAAAATTGTGTTATCGCCATAAATTCTGCACAAAACTGATGTTCACAAATTGACACGATTAAACTAAACTCAGAACAGTTAGAAAACAAAACCAAGCTCAAGCATTTTTACCGTTATATAGCTAAGCTCACAAGGTTGCAATTGTTTTGTCGCTCATAGTTGCAAGATAATTTAATTTTTTTTTAAATACAGCTACAAAAAGGAAAGGATCTTGAAAAGATTTTTTGGAAAATATTACTCAGATGCTCTAGTATCCATAGCGTGAAATTGAATTGCAATTGAGTGAAGAATGACATTATGACAAAAAATAAATTGAAGGCTGCATTGCAGTTGTAAATGTTTTGTCCGATACTGTACATAGGCTAGGCCATGATTCTAGGTACCATAGTTAATCATATGTATAAAAAATTCACATATGTACATATTTAAATTTGCCTGTGCCATCTTCCTGTATGCCTGGTAATGACCGTTTTCTATAAAGAATTTGTTTGAAGGGTTGAACGGATTGTTAATATGTATGTAGTGTGCATATACGCACATGCAAATATGTAGATGCATATGCAGAAGACAATTTTTTTAGTATTTGTTAGGCAGGAATTTGATCATTATGTGTGCAACACTATATTTATTAAAGATGCAATAGAAATTAATTGTCCGATATATGCAAATACGTTTCTTTGAAGTTTTCTTTTATTTATTTTAAATTTCAATGTTGTAGGTATACTATCTATAAAATGCATACATACATATATTATTCCTTGTAATAAAATGTAAATTGAAAAAAATTTAGGTCATGGTTGGTGCAGTGCGCACGCACATACTATGTAAGACTATACGAATTTAAGATGCAATTGAACTTTTGCACAAACATAATTAACATAATATATGTACATATGTATATATAGAACAACACTTGTATGCTCTATTAAATCTCGTCTAAAATTAATTTCGACTCGAAAAATTACTAAAAATGTTTATCAAAATTCGAGTGTAGTTTAACCCTAGAACACACACCCGGGTACAAATGTATCCACTTCAACTTTGAAGTGTTGTTACTTTTGAACCGCTATACTTCTATACCGCTAACTTCGGATCTAGGAAGATTATTTAGTTTTGAGTTCAAATTCAAAATTGGAACCAGATCGGACCATTGGTTCAGGAGCTACAGCCTGTCAAACACATTATATACGTAAACATACACCCGGGATACGTTTGTACCCCAATAGTAAAAATCCTCATAATAATAAAAAAAAAAAACATTTTTTATATTATTTTTTTATTTGAAAAATTAAAAATATTCATTTCACGCGCTGCGGCAGATGTTGATGCTGCTGTTGACACCATTGATTGCAGCGGTCGGTTGAAATATGCTTCAATAGCAATTTTAGTCGAAAAATTTCGCGTCACTTGACGATTTATGACTCTGGCTTCAATAATGGGCATACACAATGCTTCAGCCAAGCTGCGCAGGATCTGCTTACGCTTGTTGTTTGTTCTCCAAGGCAACATAGGGTTATTCAAATCGTAGACAATGTAGGCTGCAAGAGCTGCAATGTCCAACATGTTGAAGAACATCGCTAGTGGCCATCGTTTTGTTTGTCTTTGTGTTGGATATTCCGCAAACATTTGGTCCATTCGATCAACACCACCTTTGGTACGATTATAATATTCAATTATTTCAGGTTTCCTACTGTCAGCTATTTCAGCATCATTATGCATGGTCGAAAGCAAAATTACTGCTTTATTTTCTTTGGGAACATAAGAGCACATTGTCACATTATTTTTGAAGCCAAATGTCGTTGAACCAATTGTCCTGTTTTTGTTCTGCTTCATTTCTTGAGGAATATATGATTTGTTTTTGCGCAAAGTTCCAACGATCGTGAGTTTCCAGGTGAGAAGCAGTTCTGCAACTGGCAAGGTCGTAAAAAAATTGTCCATTGTAATGTTTCGGCCACTTCCTTGGTATTTGGCAGACAAATCCTTCACCACTCGTTCGCCTTGGTTCGTTTCCCTACCAGTTTCTGCTTGGCCAGTATATATTTGTCCATGCAGTGGATATGCATTTGTGGCATCGCAAATCCACCAAACCTTGACACCATGTTTAGCAGGTTTTGACGGTATGTACTGCGTAAACCGTGTGCGTTCACGGTAAGGAAATAATTGTTCATCAATCGTCAAGCATGAGCTGGGCTTGTAATGTGCAGCAAGATTATTGTTCATCATCGTCCACAACTCACTGATCGGTGCTGCTTTATCAGTTAGTAAGCGTGTTGCACAATTGTTTTTATCGTCAAATCTTAGGAACCGCAATATCGAACAGAAACGGTTGACTCCCATTGTGGCGCGATATAAAGGATAGTTTTTGACGCTCCATAAATCTCGAACATGTTCTCCATTGCTATGGTTCGCACCAGTCATAATAGGTTTGCCAAAAAATGCATACAGCTCTGTTATTGACACAGGCGTCCATGACTTAGGAGTTGTGTTTGGATGCGCATTGTTGTAAGCATTATAAGTTTCTTTTGCTAACTTATTAGCAACTGTGAGGTCGTTTTATAATGCATTTTTTTTAGATTATTCTTTTTAAATTAAATCAACAAACATTAAAGTTACTTTGGTTTTAAGCGTTGGCGCATAATTTAAAATCTTTTATTGATTGTATTGTTATTGTATTTGTTTGAAAACATAAATTGAATAAATTTTCGTTTATCAAGGGAACATAGAAATTCAGAAGCAAATTCCTTCCAAAATGCCGTCGGCATTCGTCAGTTTGATTTTCTACGGAAACCAAAAACTGATCAGAGCCAATATGCTTGTAAATAATTCACTGTAATCAGCTCTGTTAAGAAGTTCCCCGCTGTCGAGTTGAGCAAGGTGAAAAAGTCTTCGCGGTTTCAGTTCATTTTTGACAATTCACACTATTCGTAGCCCGTGCGACTTCTCTACAGAGAATGTAAATTTATAGAGAAGGCTCAGTCCCGGCCCGTTTCTCATTTTGGAATGGGTTATGGGTTATAAGAGTGCGTGTAATCGCCTTTATAAAAAATTATATTTTTTCCGTCTTATAGCCCAAATGTCAAACAAAACAAATCTAAAAAAAAAAAATCAATGTTTATCTTATTTCAGTAAGGTAAAATTATATTTAGAGAAACTGCAGCGAGTTCTGAGCGGTCAAAAACTTAGTAGTGTAACAAAATGTATGAAAAATTTTGACAAAATTTTTATATGATGGTGATTTTATTTTTATTTTTAAATGGCTCGGAGTCGTCTCGGCAGTTCTCACGTCTTCAACTGCGGACCGTTCCTCCGTATTAGTTTGACGCATGGTGGCCTCTTCCTGTTGAGTTATGACAGCCTCTGTTTGTTGAGGTTTATTGCTAGCCTCTTGGTTGAAACCTTCTTGGCCGCTTGCGCCATTGTTAGTTTTTTATGATCAGTGTTCAGTTTTGTTCCCACGAGTAAAGGGGTATATCGGTCACCTACGCCAGTGCCCCAGTCGCGCAGGAAGACATTTTTGAAATGAGGCCTCGCCAGGGCGCCCCAAGTCCGCTTACTAGCGACTAGATCACCCCCTAGCGATTCATCCCTCGGCATACGCTGTTCCACCTTGGATTGGGGACTTATACTTACCCAAGGAAGTTTACTCTTCCCGCCCGACTATATTAGCCAGGACCTCAACAGAGACATGACCGTGCTGGGGTATCCTGTTTCCAGTGGCCACCACGAGGAGGAATAGTCGCACTTCCGACAGTCTTGCAGTTACGGCACAGAGTCCACGAAGGCCTCTGCGTTGTTCCCCCTACAAAGACTGCCAGCATGACCACCTTCAAATACTCTCATTTCAGAGTAAGTTTCTAACCTTGCAGATATGTATGTAGGTATGTAACGGGTGATCAATTAAGAGGAGTTTTTTTCATTTGCGTTTTTTTTACAGATCGCGCGCGAGTTGTGGCAAACTGTCATCGTGGATTTGTTGAACAGCGTTTGGCATTTCATCATGGAAAGACTCACACCGCAACAACGTCTACAAATTGTCCAACTGTATTATGAAAATCAGCGTTCTGTGACAAATTTTTTTCGTGCGCTTAGACCGCATTATGGTCAACATAATCGGCCTGCCTTAAACACTATTCGACGTACTGTCAAAAATAGCCAATTTGTCTTTATTCTGTTTAAAATTTATATTTTATAAATCTTTTACAAACTCAAACCGAAAACTTATAATTAATTTAAACAAATGAGTATACGGGTGCACATTCAACGAACCGACGACTACCCTTTTCGAACGTCAACCCGCGAATGCCCTCTCACATGCAAACTGTCGGTGACAGCTCGGCCTTTCCTGACATTTCGTCCTGCATGGACGAATCATCGTCGTCATCATGAATGTCTAATTCTGGACTATTAGCGCACCATGGTTTGAGATTATCGGCGGACAGCACATTGCAATAGCGGCGCTGAGTGACCATCGTATCCGGTAAATCTTCCACGATATAGCGGTCGTAGTTTAATACCTTCGTCACCTGGTATGGACCCTTGTACATAGGATCGAGTTTGTGGGATTCACCCGTCGCTGTAAACACATTGTCAATTACCACCAAGTCGCCAACTTCGTACTTGTGGGGTTTCTGATGTCGTTTGTCGTATCTCTCTTTCCATTTATTACGTTCGGTCATAATATTGGACGCTGCTATGTCGCGTTTCTCCTCCATGTCTGACACATGGACAACTTCATCATGCATAGCTTGGATCATTCGGTTGTGACTAACATCTCTTGGATCGAAGTAGAACACAAGTTCGTTTGGGCTGTATTTCGTTACCTCATTCTTCTGCGAATTCATACTCCATTGGATGGCCATCAATGACTCATCCCATACCTTGTTATTTTCCACTGTACATCTTAGAGCGTTCAATAGAGTTTTATTCGCGCGCTCAACCTGCCCATTGGCTCTTGGAGTTCTGATAGCGGTTTTGACATGCTGGATGCCCTTTTGGTTGAGAAAGCTCTCGAACAGCTTCGACGTGAAGGCTGTACCACGATCCGATGTAACACGCAGTGGTTGCCCGAAAATAGCCATTACTTCTTCCATTGCTTTGATTACTGGCTCGCTCTTAGTATTTCTGAAAGCTTTGAGCAGCACATATTTGCTGAATCCGCAGACAATAACCAACACGTAGACGTTTCCCGATTTACTCCTGGGAAATGGACCCACATGATCGATGTGCAAACGTCTGAATGGTATCGGTAGTACATCGGCAACATGAAGTTCACTCTCCCTCTTACCTTCCTTGACCTTATTCAAACAACATTCTTCGCAAGCCGCAATATATGATTTCACGTAACGTCGCATTCGTGGGAACCAGAAGTGCTTTCTAAGACGGTCTAATGTTTTCTCCAGTGCAAAATGTCCTGCATCGTCATGACTTGCTTTCACTACCCGCCATCGCACTGCCTGTGGGACAACGAGTTTGTAATGCTCCTCCACCTTTCGGAATAACCGTGAATTTCGCATGGCATAATCTTCTTTCAGCTGCTTTAGCTCATCTTCGTCTGTCTCCTCTTCGCCTTTGATAAGTGCGCATATTCGTCGTATTTTTTTATCTTGTAGTTGTATGGTGGATACCCAATCCTCAGTTGTGGTGCCTCGGTTAAGGTTCAATACCTTTTCTGCAACAGTGTTTGTACTTTTCGATATTTCAACCGGCGCTCGACTAAGTGAGTCTGCGTGCTGCATCTTAGACCCAGGTCGATATTTACATGTAAAATCAAATTCTTGTAATCTTAGCCACCACCTGGCAATGCGCGGCTTCAATGCTGTAGTGGACTTAGTTGTTGCAATTGCATTGCAGTCCGTTCGTACAACAAATGGTGTGCCGACTAAATAAACCCGTAATCGTTCAAGTGTCTCTACGATCGCCAATACTTCTAATTCATGTGATGGATACGTAGACTCCGCTGCATTACATCGTCTGCTGTAATAGTGTACCGGCTTCCAATTCTCGCCGCCTAGCTGTAACAACACTCCAGATAGCCCTACGGAACTAGCGTCGGTGTGTACTTCGTGGCTCTTTGTTACGTCAAACAAAACTAACACCGGCTGAGTGCAAAGTGCATGTTTTAATTTTTCAAACGCTGTGGCATGCTCGTCTGCCCACACGAATGTTTGTGCCTTCTTTAGTAACGTTGTTAGCGGCGTAGCGGTTCTACCATAATCTGGTATAAACTTCCTGAAAAAACCTGTTAAGCCAAGGAATCGACGGACTTCACTTACATTAGTGGGTTGAGGAAAAGCTTTAATTGATTTTGTTTTCTCCTCACCAGGCTTAATACCATCTTGGCTTACGACATGGCCTAAGAATTTAACATTTCTTGACATAAAAGTACATTTACTTGGTTTTAACGTGAGACCAGCATTTCGTACTGCCTCCAAAAACTCGGCTAGGACATCAATACCTTCACTAACATTCTGTGTTGCAATGATAACCTCGTCAACGTAGCTTATAATTTTGTTTCGGCTTCTCAAACCACGTACAAGTTGAATAATCATCTCCTGAAATACCATTGGCGCATTTCGAAGTCCAAATGGCATTACATTATACTCGTATAACCCCTCAGGTGTCAAAAACGCTGTGAACTTCTTGCTCTCTTCATGTAATGGAATTTGATAATATGCTGCAGTCATATCAAGGGTGGTGAAAAACGTATTACCCCCAAGCTTTGACAACTGCTCTTCTACTATTGGCATTGGAAATTGTTTCTTTATCGTGACCGCATTCAGTGCCCTAAAATCAACGCACATTCTATCTTCCCCGTTCGACTTCTTCACTATTACAACTGGAGCTGCGTAAGGCGATGAGCTCTGACGAATTATATTGTGCTTAAGCAAGTCGTCAATTATCGTGGAAAGTACAGGTCTTTGGATGAACGGCACCTGGTACTGCCTACCTGTAATTGGTTTCTCGGTGCTGACAAGGATTTCCATAGTTGTTGTTTTACAACGTCCAAGCTTTCCTAAATCTTCTGCAAAACAATCATCGTATTTTTCAAGTAAATGAAGTACTTCATGCATTTCATCTTTACTTAATGATACGCCCACATTAAAACCGTTTGCAGTATTTTTCTGTATTTGCATATTCCCCGACTGTATAACTAATGAACAATCTTTTTGACACAAAACATCTCGTCCAATGAACAGATCGTATGGCATAAACTCATCGGGTACTATCTGCAATTTCGTATTCAGTGTGATGCCTTCTATAACTAAATTTACTTCAATTTCTTCTTTGCTTTCAACGCTTGCACCCCCAAATCCCTCTAACTTTCTAACACATGCTTTCTTTTCCGCATTGGTTGGTACTTTGGATTCGGATATGAGTGATGTGTCGCTGCCAGTATCGATAAACGCCGAATACCGGTCACCATTCAGCAAAACATTTGACATTAACGGTGGATATACATTTTCAGTAACTACCTTCGCAACCGTTGATTTTTCATAGCGGCAAGACTTAGAGTCGTGTCCCACCTTGTTACATTTTGCGCATCTTTCCTTTCTTGGAGGCTTTGGACATTTTGCTGCCATGTGTCCATACTCGTTGCAATTAAAACATTTTATAGATTTCTTCTCTGTCGGAACATTTCGTGTTACCTCGTTTACATTTCTATTACCACTATCTGTACCTTTGACCGCACAATATACATCTGTTAAACTATCTAGAGAACGCAATAAATCGTTACACGTTGATAATTTCATTGCCAAAAGGGTGTGTGTTAAATTACTGTCATTTAGCCCCCGAATAATGTATGTATTGATTGATTCTTCATCAACCTTACCTCGCCTACCAATATTTAACATAGCGTAATAATATTGACTCAACGTTTCACTTGTTCGCCTCTTTCTTCGTGATAATTCCATGTGCACTTCTGCCGTACACATTGTGAAAGGAAAATCTGTTTGAAATGCTGATACAAAAGCTGACCATCGTTGAAATACAGTTTGTGCATCGAGCCATTCTTTGGCCACCCCTTTCAACTTTGATTGAGCGGCTAACAAAATTTCTTGCTCAGACCATCCGTAGGCTTCTCGTAGCTGTATAACTTTATCAACAAACTGTCTCGATGTTAAACTCCCTTTTAATGGGTCAAAATCAGGTAATAATGCGATGATGTCGTGTACTGCGCTTCTTTTCCATTCACTTTGCGTTGTTGGGACTAACAATGGACGATCTACTGCTATTGGTGTACTACTAATATCATGTTGTGATGAACTCCTTGGTATTTCAGCGTGAACCTCTGTTGTGGCAGTTGAACGGTTATCGTGGCAACTAACTTCTGTTGCAATCGTTGTGGCGTTCGACGGTGTTAACGTTAGCCTTGTCTGTACTGTCACCAGATCGTTTACAGACTTAGCTAGCCCCGCAATAATACCACGCATTTCTTCCATTTGCTTCTGCATAGCTGTAACTTCGCTGCTTACCTCCAACTCTTCAGCATCAACTTCATCAGCTCCGTAAATTTCCGTCAATTTCAGAATTTTTGCTGCTTTATTGCCCATTACCGTTGCACCTTGATTTTGTAGCAATTTGTTGATTTGATCAACCCTTAAACTGTTTAATTTGATCATTTTTCTCATATTATCGTGTAATTAAAAATGAAAAAACCGGCTTGCTTTTAAGTTCTTCAGAAATTCAGTTCTAATCACGTTGGTTTTCCTTGAACGTCTACTCGTTGTTATGCCCGTATGGCTCACAATAATTCCCCTCAATAGAATTCCAGAACGTTCTTCAATATTGCAGCTATAAACACCACTGCGCGTTGTACGTTGCTCTTAAGCCGTTGCAAAAACACACCACAGAAAACCCTACTCTTGCTTTTTGTTTTTGCGTTCTCGTCGGTTAATTTGTATCGAAGTCGTTGCAAACGCACAGACGAAACTTCTGCTTGTGTTTTTACTCTCGTTACTTCGATCGTTGATTCGTTTGCGTTTCGCTCTTGTTGTGTACGTATACAAAGTCACTCGTCGTTGTAACTTTTCATATGTAACTGTTGCAAATGATCTCTTAAATGTGTTAAGAGACGTTTGAAGCAAGTTCGTTTGCTCTTTTCCTTTTTATTCGTTGATTCGCTTACTGGTGGTATTTTTCCACTCGCTTGTGTCGTTGATTGAAAATTCAGTTCGTATGTAGGAATGGATGTAAAATATGTTCATCCCACTTCTGAGATGTCAAGAATAGCCAATTTGTCTTTATTCTGTTTAAAATTTATATTTTATAAATCTTTTACAAACTCAAACCGAAAACTTATAATTAATTTAAACAAATGAGTATACGGGGGCACATTCAACGAACCGACGACTACCCTTTTCGAACGTCAACCCGCGAATGCCCTCTCACATGCAAACTGTCGGTGACAATACCATCAACAAATTTGAATCCGAATATTCATTGGTGGATAATTCTCGACCGAATAGACCACGTCCAGCCAGAAGCATTGAGAATATAGCGGCAGTAGCAGAGAGTGTACGTGAAAACCGCGATGAATCGATTCGGCACCGTTCTCAGCAACTTGGACTGTCGTATGGAACAACTTGGTCAATTTTACGTAAGGATCTTCATTTAAAAGCATACAAAATACAGCTCGTACAAGAACTAAAGCCAAATGATCTTCCTGCACGTCACCGTTTTGCTGATTGGGCTCTTGAAAAGATTGAAGAAGATCCGCTGTTTTCGAGCAAAATTTTGTTCAGAGATGAGGCGCATTTCTGGCTCAATGGTTACGTCAATAAGCAAAATTGCCGTATTTGGGATGAAGAGCAACCAGAACAGGTTCAAGAGCTACCTTTACACCCAGAGAAAACAACGGTCTGGTGTGGTTTATGGGCTGGTGGAATCATCGGTCCATATTTTTTCAAAAATGATGATGGCCGCAACGTAACTGTGAATGGTGCTCGCTACCGTACCATGATATCGGACTTTTTGCTACCTGAAATTGAATCTAATGATCTCTACGACATTTGGTTTCAACAAGACGGAGCCACTTGCCATACAGCTCGTGAAACAATGACTTTATTGAGAAGTCATTTCGGAGAGCAGCTGATTTCACGTTTAGGACCTGTGAGTTGGCCACCAAGATCTTGTGATATCACACCTTTGGACTTTTTTTTTTGGGGATTCGTGAAGTCCAAGGTCTATGCTGATAAACCAGCTACGATTGAAGCTCTGGAAGCCAACATTACGCGTGTTATTCACGACATACCAGTCGAAATGCTCGAACGAGTGATTGAAAATTGGACCTTCAGAATGGACTACCTTAAGCGTAGTTGCGGCCAACATTTGAATGAAGTCATATTCAAAAAGTAAATGTCAAAGAATGTCCTTTCAAATGATAAATAAAGGTTTTGAACATAATTTACATTTTTGTTTTTTTTTAACTATTGAAAAAAGCACCTCATGATTGATCACCCGTTACCTATATGCATATGTTTTTGTGCACTTTTTATCGATTGAAGAACTACATACGTAAAGTAATAATCTAATTAACTATTTACCTACTATCAGAGGACATAAAATAATTGTTTCGAGATTTTTTCTTAGTATTGAAATGTACGCCACAGAACTTTTTTATAAGCTACTTGTGCTGTCTTCTGCAACTTACTGTATGCTCATGCGCGCACTTAACGCACAGCAACTGCGGCTGTCTAGCATTTAGAAGACATATTTACATACATACATACATATATGCTGCATGCATACATATATACGGAGCCGCGGCCACTCGATATGACAAAAATTCAAGATTTACCAAATATTGGCAAATAATTCTACGCGAAATATTCCAATATTGGCCTATATGTAGAGACCCTAGTCACCGAACGTGATGAAAAGTACTCTATACTATAGAAATCATCAACAGCTTCCATTTGCTACCCATATTGTACAAACACATCCTAGGGTTACCCGGGTCCACGTTTTGGCCTATTTCTCGAGATCCTGGTATCCGATTCTTAAAATTTAAAAACCTTTTCCACATGTGTCTCTTCAATGTGGCAAAGTTTGGTTAAAATCGGTTGAGCCATTCTCAGTAAAGTTCATCACAACGCACAGTGCGGCCGATTCCCGAAAAGCTGGCTAAAACTCAAAAAATTAAGTAATTGATTCAAAACTTCTTACTTGGGGGTTGTCGGGGTCGCTGATTACGAATTTGATCTTAAAATTTTGAAAATCCACCCCCTTCCACCCCTATTGGCCACCCCCTCACGTGAAATAGCGTATATTCTAGAGCATAATCAAGATGCATGTTCATTTATATGTTTTCGGGGTCGCTGATTACGAATTTGATCTTAAAAATTTGAAAATCCACCCCCTTCCACCCCTATTGGCCACCCCCTAACGTGAAATAGCGTATATTCTAGAACATAATCACGATGCATGTTAATTTATGTTTTCAGGGTCGCTGATTACGAATTTGATCTTAAAATTTTGAAAATTCACCCCTTCCACCCCTATTGGCCACCCCCTCACGTGAAATAGCGTATATTCAAGAACATAATCAAGATGCATGTAAATTTATATGTTTTCGGGGTCGCTGATTAGCAAGTGGTAGCAGCTGAATCTTGTTTTATTCAGTAACCATTACTTTTTTGAGTAACCTTTAATAGGTTTCAAAGCAGCATATGACGGCGTTGTATTACTATACAGTTTGAAAACTCAAATTTTATAAAAAAAAACTAGTGGACCCTCTGCCTGCTTCGCTAGGCATATCAAAATTAGAAATGAATAATGAACAATCGATTTAAATTCACTCTATGAGTATTTATTCTTTTTTTACAATATAAAATTAATGTTAATTTTAAACTTAAACTAACGCAAAGTCTTTTCGTAAACTACATTTTTTGTTTTGCCCTGAGTTGTGGTATAAATAAACAGAACTGATGTCTTTCCTACACGTGAACATGATACATACTCGTATAATTGTCCGTGGGAGAAGCATGGATATTCTAAGTCAACTCCGCATAATTCCAGCGATTGTCCTTGTGTTTTGTTTATGTGTTTGTTTTAATCTATCTTGCTCATTACGTTGTATACGTTCTTCAGGTGAATGGCCTGAACGTGATCTGGCCATACGTTCCCTTTGATTTTGGTTTTGAATTTCTCGCTCTTCTTGTGATTGATTTTGCCTTTCATTTGATCTATTTCGCGTTCTACGCGACCGACGATCAATATCATTTCTTCGCGGGCGTGGCATTTCTAAAATAAAGCGATAAAAATATAAATAATACATTTTTTTTTTTTTCCATTGTTGAAATTAAATTTCTAATTCTTTTGGCCGCATACGTTGATTTCAAATAAGTTAAAAGAAAATAATTGAAAAGTAATGAATTTAATCAAAAAAACATGAAAAACTCACAATGTGCATTAAAATTGCTAACAACAACAACGAAACCACCGTTTTTTTATTTTCACTGATTATTAAAATTTTACACACAATATATTTTATTTTAATAAATTTTTTCCCAAAAAAAAAAAAATAACAATGAAAAACGCACTTTAAAATTGTTGACCACTCACCAAATGGTTTTGATACAGCTGATTATGTTGACCTCAGTATATCCAGTAAACAAACTGTAGTCAAAGTCCTTTATAAGGACCAAGTTTATAGTGGAGAAGTTTTAAGTACAACACAATTTTCTGTACGCACGGTTGCTCTTTGGCAAAAATAAAGTAATCTTTCGAAATCATAAAAAAAAGTTGCAAATTTTAGAGAAATTTCTTAAAGAAAAACTAATACATGCATTTACTTGAATAAGTAAACACCAAAAGTATACTAAAATGACTATTTAATGTGTTGTTTGATACAAATTTATATTATTGCTCAAAACCCTCTGCGCGCTGTCGCTGTCTTTTTGTTTCTGTATCGCATCGCGGTGAATTCACGTTTTTCAGAAAGTTGGCAACAGAAGAAAATTGAAGAAAGTACATATTTTGCTCATATTTGCTATTTTAGTTGTTAAATGAAAATGTGTTTCAGGTATTTTTTAATCTTGCAACTATTCTTTGGCTTTGAAACTAATTATTACCTAATACAAACTTGTTCTCTTTTAACAATGATAATATTACTATGTGAAATCAAGCAAATATGCATTTTTGTATTATATCCTGAACATTTGTCTTCAGCGCTATACCAATGCTCGATCACTTGGAGCATGAAATTTACAGAAGTATTGTAACAGAAATCCCTGAGAGCGCTATTCTAGTTATACCTGCTTTTAGGCATTTATCTCGTAAACGTACGTTTGCCCATATACAATTGTCTACCTAAATGCATGAAAAAAGTGTTAGCATAACTTTTTCGAGTATATATACATACATTAGGATTTATTTTATACATTTTGCTCGTCAGCTTTCGCGTTTCCTTTTCTTGGTTTTAGACTTTCACCACAAAAAAATTACGCAAACCCATGAACAAAGTTATACTAATAGAGACCTGATCTTAATACTCGAGCTACCATCAAATTAACACGTTTTATTTTTTAAAAGAACATTTATGGCGACTGTCGATCCATATTCATGGATTTCAAAAAATGTATGGATTCAACCGCTGAATAATTTCGTATATTTTAAATCCATCTAAACTTTTACATTTGCGCATTTATATATATGTATTTAACATTTAATTTAAGTAAACGTTTCAATATTTGTCCAAAAACTTTGAACTTCGAAAAATACAGGCTTATGGTTATTAATGGAATCAAATACATATAACGAGTTTTTATTTTATCTAAATCATAAAACGTTCAAATGAAGCTCAAAATATTTTTCCAGTTTAAAAAAAAGCAATGTGCTTTGATGCCGTATCACGCATGCGTAAAAAGGAAAGAAAAGAGATGACAACTATTGCGTTACGAATAATACAGTCGCATACGTCACTCGACATCAGAACAATGTTATTCATATCTGTGTATATTCTATTCATTTGCGTGTATTCTCATTCCGTATACGTAATGTCCGTATAAGGGAAACACGCAAATATTGTATTTTCACACTTAAACAACGCACGCATACTTTTACCGATTTCTTTAAAGCTTCACATAAACCATCTATGGACCAATACCAATGATCTGTGAAAGTTTGATTGAAATCGGTGAATGAGTTTAGGCGTGAATCGGCGACTAACGAACACAAAAAAACTTCTCCATTTTTATATATAACACTAGCGGACCCTCTGCCTGCTTCGCTAGGCATATCAAAATTAGAAATGAAACATGAACAATCGATTTAAATTCACTCTATGAGTATTTATTCTTTTTTTACAATATAAAATTTGATAAGTTAAATTGAGTTTTCCGAAGACGAAAAAAAACACGATGTGTAATACTCAACGTTTAATTTCGAATAATCAAAATAGTCATGACATATTTACCAGAGATGTGATTAACTGACATACGCATTGTTACATTTGTAGGGTTGATATTCAAAGTATCATATTTCAACAGCCCTTCTCAATGCGAATGTCATTATTCTAAACTTAACAATTTCATTAAATCTGTATGTTTCTTTTTTGACAAATTTTTTGTTAAAATATCGGCTATCATACTGTCTGTTGATACATACTCTAACTTTATGTCACCCTTTTGAACAATCTCTCTGACAAAATGATATCTTATATCTATGTGCTTCGTCCTTGCATGATGCACAGGGTTCTTTGCCAAATTTTGTGCACTTATATTGTCTCCGTACAATATCGTTGGAGTTCGACCATCACCACACCCAATTTCGATTATAACTCGCCTTAGATGTAATGCTTCTTTTGTTGCCGATGACATTGCCATGTATTCAGCCTCTGTGCTGCTTAACGCTACAGAATTTTGTTTTTCTGACTTCCACGAAATTGCCCCTCCTGCCAAGAAGAATACATAGCCCGTGTATGAACGTCTGTCAATTCTGTTACCGCCCCAATCTGCATCGGCGTAACCTATTAATGCTTGACCACTTGCCTTATATCGAAGCTTTGTGTTTATGGTCGATGCGAGGTACCTTAATATATGCTTAATTCCTGCCGAATGTTCGTGGTGTGGGTCCTTGTTTCGTTGTGCTAGCTTTGCTACCGAATGAAATATGTCAGGTCTTGTTGATATCGCTAACCACATCAAGGCACCAATCGTAGATTGATAAGAAATCTGATCAACTTTCTCGCATTGTTCGTTATTGCATGCCACCTGAAAACCTGCATCCAATGGTGTTGATGCTGGTCTACATGCCTCAATACCATGTTGTGTCAACAATTCTTTAATATATTGTGATTGCCCAAGGGTAATATCGCCTAGTTCACCTTCGCGATCGATTTGCATGCCCAGAAATAAACGCAGAGGACCCTTGTCAATACACTCAAATGTCTTACATATTTGTTCTTTAACCTTAGTCATGACGCTCTTTGACTGGCATGCTAAAAGTAGATCATCAACATAAACAAGGATTAAAAATAGGTTACCTTCTACTTCCTGTTTATACAAACAAGGTTCACTCTCACACTGAGTAAAACCTAGACCTTTTAGCGCTTCGTCTAGCTTAAAATTCCAAGCTCTTCCAGACTGCTTCAATCCGTATATGGCCTTGTTCAACCTAAAAACTTTTGTGGGTTTATCATTTTCAGTGAAACCTTGTGGCTGTTTCATGTACACTACTTCTTTAAGTTCGCTGTTTAAATATGCTGTGCATACATCCATTTGATGTAAATGTAATTTTAACTTTGCTGCTAATGCCAGTATCAGCCGTATAGTTTCGAATCGACACACTGGCGAAAAAGTGTCTAAATAGTTAACGCCATATTTCTGTGAACAACCCTTGGCCACCAAACGTGCCTTGTACCGCTCTATTTCGCCGCGTTCATTGCGCTTCAACGTATATACCCACTTGCTGCCAATTACTGATTGATCTTTCGGTAAATCGACCACAGACCACGTATTGTTTGTGACTAAAGAGTCAAACTCGTGTTTCATAGCTGTTTTCCATAAATCTGCTTCATTGCTATCAATTGCGTCTTCGTATGTTTGAGGCAGATACACATCTTTTGTACTCATAGCACTTAAAACATTAAATATTTTTCGTGGCCGCCCTCTTTGACCATTTCGCAAAAGCTTAGGCCTACCACGTCCAATGCGTTCAACATCTTCTTCAGCACTTACATACTCGTCGCTTACATTACCATCGCCATCGCAATTAATGATATCGTCATCTACACGGCCAGCTGTATCAGTGCTAACTTGAATTGAATTCGTATCTACCAGATCAAATGTAATTTGTTCATCATTACACATTCCAACGCTATTGGATTCATCAAATAACACATCCCGCTTTTCGACTACTTGCCGCATTTCTGCATCATATAGCCTATATGCTTTTGACACCAGAGAATATCCAACCATTACATACTGCTTACCTTTTTGTTGGAATTTCTTATGATGCGTTTTGTCCAACGCCACTGCCACAGAACCAAATACTTTTAAGTGCTGCACTGATGGTTTCTTGCCATACCACGCCTCATAAGGCGTTTCATTGCTGAGCGCTCTGGTCGGCGCACGATTGCGCAAATACGCTGCCGTCGCTACCGCTTCTGCCCACAACGAATCGGGCATACCCGAATGCACCAGCAAACTTCTGGACATTTCAACCAACGTGCGGTTGGCCCTTTCCGCTACCCCGTTTTGCTGCGGAGTGTAGGGAACTGACAACCGACGTATAATGCCTCGACTCTCGAAAAAATCATTCAACTGTTTATTTATATATTCACCGCCGTTGTCGCTTCTTACCGCTTTAATACGATTTCCTGTTTGTCGCTCAACCATAGTACAAAATGCGACAAATTTGTTGAACACCTCAGCTTTTGATTTTATGAAATAGACAAATATCCTTCTTGACATATCGTCTATGAATGTCAGAAAATATTTTGATCCACCTAGCGATGTTGTATCAAAAGGCCCACATACATCCGTATGCACCAAATCTAGCAAATTCTTTGATCTATGCTCATTTGTATTTGGAAACGGTTGTGTATGAATTTTGCATAACATACATGTCCTACATACTGGCTTTTCCGAGAAACTTATTTTTTCCATCCCATGAACTAAAGATTGGTGTGCAAGTTCGTTCAAGCTGGTATAATTCAAGTGCCCATACCTATTATGCCATATGATTGCTTGCTTTTGCATGACACCAAAACAACTGCTGCGCTTATCTTCAAACATGAACAAGTTGTTGCTTTGTTTGAGTCGTAAAATATCATCACCGTTCTTTTTCACCGTTGCATATTTTTTGTTGAAGCTTACTTCGCAACCCATTTCGACGGCACGGCCAACTGATATAAAATTGCCTCTCATACAAGGAACGTACAAAACATCGTTCAATGTCAAATCACACATGCCAGTTTGTATTTTAACATCGCCTTTACCCTCGGCACGAATGCTGTTGTCACCTGCCAATGCGATCGATTCTGTATGATTCGCGAAGTTCGAAAACAACGTACGGTCACAGCACATATGCGCAGTCGCACCACTGTCTATGCACCATTTTCCTCTGCCGAACGTGTCGAAGTCTGTTGCACCTAAAGCAGTGAACGAACATTGTTGTTGACGCTTCTTTGCTGAATCTTCTTTCGTTGAATTCACGAACTTGTTTGATTTCGGACAATTGCTTTTTATGTGACCCTTCTGCCCACAGCGATAGCATGTAACATTTTTGAAATTACCGTTTTTCTTTTCTCTGTCGCTACCCTGCGTCGACTTCGCTGCAAATGCTTGCTGTATGTTAATTTCGTTTGATGCATGCTCATTCACGTTACCACGACGCTCACCTTCTTCTAGAACTTTCAATTTCAACACGTCAACCGCTGGAAGATTGTCCCTAGTCTCCATCGCTATTACGAAATTCTCGAATTCTTTTGGAAGACTAGACAATAATATGATGGCAACTAACTCTTGATTTAGCTCTAAGCCCACCTCAGCTAATTTGTCCATTATTGTCGTAAACACATTTAAGTACGTCGCAACGTTTTCGCCCTCTGTCATTCTTAGGCTCAACAACTTTTTGTAAAGCGAAACTTTTCTTACCGGACCACTTGGTTGATAAACCTCCTTCAGTTTTTTCCACGCTTCCGTCGATGTTTTGCAATGCCGCAAGCAATTCAGTTGCGTTGGCCTTACACTTAAGTTAATCATGGCCAAAGCCTTCTCATCGCGAGCAATCCACTGCGCCACTTCGCCTTCATCTGCTATATCCTCTCTCTTGCATTCCCCAGACGTATATTTCCATAATTCCGAATGCACCAACACGCTACGCATCTGAACGCTCCAAGAATCATAATTCTTTTCGTCCAGCTTCTCGATTTGGTACATGGAACTCATGCCGAAATAAATCTTCAACTTCACTCTAAATTGAACACGCGCGATCTGGTCCCATAACCTGATAAATTAAATTGAGTTTTCCGAAGACGAATAAAAACACGATGTGTGATACTCAACGTTTAATTTCGAATAATCAAAATAGTCATGACATATTTACCAGAGATGTGATTAACTGACATACGCATTGTTACATTTGTAGGGTTGATATTCAAAGTATCATATTTCAACAAAATTAATGTTAATTTTAAACTTAAACTAACGCAAAGTCTTTTCGTAAACTACATTTTTTGTTTTGCCCTAAGTTGTGGTATAAATAAACAGAACTGATGTCTTTCCTACACGTGAACATGATACATACTCGTATAATTGTCCGTGGGAGAAGCATGGATATTCTAAGTCAATTCCGCATAATTCCAGCGATTGTCCTTGTGTTTTGTTTATGTGTTTGTTTTAATCTATCTTGCTCATTACGTTGTATACGTTCTTCAGGGGAATGGCCTGAACGTGAACTGGCCATACGTTCCCTTTGATTTTGGGTTTGAATTTCTCGCTCTTCTTGTGATTGATTTTGCCTTTCATTTGATCTATTTTGCGTTCTACGCGACCGACGATCAATTTCATTTCTTCGCGGGCGTGGCATTTCTAAAATAAAGCGATGAAAATATAAGCAATATAATTTTCTTTTTTCTATTGTTGAAATTAAGTTTCTAATTCTTTTGGCCGCATACGTTGATTTCAAATAAGTTAAAAGAAAATAATTGAAAAGTAATGAATTTAATCAAAAAAACATGAAAAACTCACAATGTGCATTAAAATTGCTAACAACAACAACGAAACCACCGTTTTTTTTATTTTCACTGATTATTAAAATTTTACACACAATATATTTTATTTTAATAAATTTTTTCTCAAAAAAAAAAAAAAATAACAATGAAAAACGCACTTTAAAATTGTTGACCACTCACCAAATGGTTTTGATACAGCTGATTATGTTGACCTCAGTATATCCAGTAAACAAACTGTAGTGAAAGTCCTTTATAAGGACCAAGTTTATAGTGGAGAAGTTTTAAGTACAACACAATTTTCTGTACGCACGGTTGCTCTTTGGCAAAAATAAAGTAATCTTTCGAAATCATAAAAAAAAAGTTGGAAATTTTAGAGAAATTTCTTAAAGAAAAACTAATACATGCATTTACTTGAATAAGTAAACACCAAAAGTATACTAAAATGACTATTTAATGTGTTGTTTGATACAAATTTATATTATTGCTCAAAACCCTCTGCGCGCTGTCACTGTCTTTTTGTTTCTGTATCGCATCGTGGTGAATTCACGTTTTTCAGAAAGTTGGCAACAGAAGAAAATTGAAGAAAGTACATATTTTGCTCATATTTGCTATTTTAGTTGTTAAATGAAAATGTGTTTCAGGTATTTTTTAATCTTGCAACTATTCTTTGGCTTTGAAACTAATTATTACCTAATACAAACTTGTTCTCTTGTAACAATGATAGTATTACTATGTGAAATCAAGTAAATATGCATTTTTGTATTATATCCTGAACATTTGTCTTCAGCGCTATACCAATGCTCGATCACTTGGAGCATGAAATTTACAGAAGTATTGTAACAGAAATCCCTGAGAGCGCTATTCTAGTTATACCTGCTTTTAGGCATTTATCTCGTAAACGTACGTTTGCCCATATAAAATTGTCTACCTAAATGCATGAAAAAAGTGTTAGCATAACTTTTTCGAGTATATATACATACAGGAGGATTTATTTTATACATTTTGCTCGTCAGCTTTCGCGTTTTCTTTTCTTGGTTTTAGACTTTCACCACAAAAAAATTACGCAAACCCATGAACAAAGTTATACTAATAGAAACCTGACCTTAATACTCGAGCTACCATCAAATTAACACCTTTTATTTTTTAAAAGAACATTTGTGGCGACTGTCGATCCATATTCATGGATTTCAAAAAATGTATGGATTCAACCGCTGAATAATTTCGTATATTTTAAGTCCATCTAAACTTTTACATTTGCGCATTTATATATATGTATTTAACATTTTAATTTATATATCAATCAAACTTTCACAGATCATTGGTATTGGTCCATAGATGGTTTACAGAGAACGTTAATGTATAGAGAAGTCTCAATGACAGGAACGTATGGAATTGTCAGGGGTACTCATTTTGCGCTCGAGATACACCACAGCCACATTTTTCACCAAAATTAACAGTGAGGGGCTGAATTATGTAAATTTAGCAGCAGTCGATAAGAATTTGTTGGTGATGAGAAGCAAATAATGTTAGGTAGCTTTTAATATGACCTATATATTTGAATTTTTCCAAATCATCCAAAATTATATACATATGTTATGTCTGTCTGTCTGGTGTCTGTAAAACTTTGTTGAATCCCTTCAACTGAATCAAAATCCTCTATAGAAAACGCTTCATTACCAGGCGCACAGGAAGATGGCATATGCAAATGTAAATTTGTGAATTTATATACATTTGCGCATATGTATATGCTGCGTGTATGTATGCTCACCAGCCACAGCTCAAAATAAAACGGTAAACTTCTCAAGAAATCCAGCGCGCATTCAAAGGCGCAGCGCACATTCATAGGCACAGCATTGTATGTACAGTAACCTTGACATGTTTACAGGCACCTACAAATGCTCTGATTTCAGAATAAGTTTCTAACTTTGCAGATATATGCATAGGTTTTGTGCACTTTTTATCAATTCAATTACATACGTAAAGTAATCTACTAATTAACTATTTGCTTACTATCAGTTAACATAAAATAATTGTTTCCAAATTTTCTCTTAGCATTGAAATATTCGAATTATACCTTTTTTTTAAGCTGCTTGTTTCCTTCTGCAACTTACTGTATGCTCATGCGCGCACTTGACGCGCAGCAGCTGTGGCTGTCGAGCATTTAGAAAGACATATTTACATACATATATTGATGCATACATATGTACGATGCCGCGGGCACTCGACTTGACAAAACTTGAAGATTTATCAAATATTGGCAAATAATTCTACGCGAAATATTCCAATATTGACTATTTTCGAATTGTCGAGAAAATTGGCATATGGGCGGCTCGTTTTATGAATGAAAGTACTTGCTCTTAGAACTATGAGCTCGAATTTATCAATGAATTTTTTGATGATGAGTTTTTGTTGCACAGTACAATAGTTGAAGCTGTTCGGCGCCGCCGCGACTGTTCAGCGCTATGGCAACTAGAATGATGGCCGCTACGCCTGCGTCTATGACTGCATTTTGTTCTTGTAGTCGCTAGGCATAGAATTTTAGCTTTGAACGAATAAAGTGAGAGCCTTGTGTGTGCGGTTGTATGCACATGCATATGTGTATATTAATAAGCATTGTTTTGCTTGAATTCAATTCACATACATATGTATTTATATTTGCATATGCCATCTTCCTGTGTGCCTGGTAATGAAGCGTTTTGTATACAGAATTTTTTGATTTGTTTGAAGGGATATGGGCACCAAATAAATCAAAATATTAAAGTTACTTTGATTTGAAATGTTGGCGCGTATAATAAATATTCAATCATTTTTCTTCATCATCTTTGTTTGAAAATACAAATTGAATAAATTTTCGTTTATCAAGGGAACATAAAAATGCACAAGCAAATACTTTGCAAAATGCCGTCGGCTATTCGTCAATTTGATTTCCTACAGAAGCCAAAAACTGTGCAGGGCCAATATGCTAAAGGAGAAATCGCTGTAAAACATCTCTGTTAAAAGTTTCACCACACCCCGGCGGCGGTTAGACTTCATTTTTGACAATTCACACTATTCGTAGCTCGTGAGAATTCTCTATATTTAACGTTCTCTGTGGTTTATGTGAAGTTTTAAAGAAATCGGTGAAAGTATGCGTGCGTTGTGTAAGTGTGAAAAATACAATATTTGCGTGTTTCCCTTATACGGACATTACGTATACGGAATGAGAATACACGCAAATGAATAGAATATACACAGATATGAATAACATTGTTCTGATGTCGAGTGACGTATGCGACTGTATTACAGAGAACATTGATGAATAGAGAAGTCTCACGAGCTACGAATAGTGTGAGTTGTCAAAAATGAAGTGAAACCGCGAACACTATTTCACCCCGCTTAACTCGACAGCGGGGAAGTTCTTAACAGAGCTGATTACAGTGAATTATGTACAAGTACATTAGCTCTGCTCAGTTTTTGGTTTCTATATGAAATCAAATTGACGAATGCCGACGGCATTTTGCAAGGCATTTGCTTGTGCATTTCTATGTTCCCTTGATAAACGAAAATTTATTCAATTTATATTTTCAAACAAATATAACCAAATAAAAAGGCAACATTTAAAATCAAAGTAACTTTAATGTTTGTAGTTTTAATTTTAAAAGAAAAATTTAAACAAAATACATTATAAAAGGACCTCACATTTTGTTGTGTGCGTTTTAGTGTAAATTTGATGAAAATTTTTACTAATTTTTCGAGTCGAAATTAATTTTAGACAAGAGTTCAAAGAGCATATTGGTATATTGATGAATATATATGTATATCAATATATGTTTACATACATATATTTTGTTAGTTATATTTGTGCAAAAGTTCAATTGCATCTTCAATTCTTATAGTGTTACAAATGTATGTATGTGCACACGCACTGCAGCAACAATGACCTATCTCACGACTCATTGCCTTATCATATTATATTTATGTACATTTGAATATGCATTTTTGTTCCTTTGCCAAACGAAATTTTTTTAAATTTACATATGTATATTACAGGGAATAATTCATATATGTATGCATTTTATAGATAGTACAAAACTTTGAAATTTAAAATAAATAAAAGAAAACTTCAAAGAAACGTGTTTGCATACAAATATGGGACAACTAAATTCTATTGCATCTTTAATAAATATAGTGTTGCACGCATATGTATGCACTGAAGCAACATGACCTACCTCACGAGCATCGTCTTATCATATTTCATGCAATAATTAGGGAGTAAATATTCGAATGATCGAATTCCTGCAAATGCTAAAACAACTTCTTCCGCATATGCATCGACGTATGTGCATGTGCGTATATGCACACTTGATGCCCTAACTATATATATATGTACGTTCAATTGATCAAATCAAAAAATTCTCTATACAAAACGCTTCATTACCAGGCACACAGGAAGATGGCATATGCAAATATAAATATGTGAATTGAATTCAAGCAAATCAATGCTTATTAATATACACATATGCATGTACATACAACCACACACACAGGGCACTCACTTTATTCCTCAAAATGCGTATGTCGTTCAAAGCTTAAGTTCTATGCCTAGCGACTACAAGAACAAAATGCAGTCTTAGGCGCAGGCGTAGCGGCCATCATTCTAGTTGACATAGCGCTGAACAGTCGCGGCGGCGCCGAACAGTTTCAACTATTGTACTGTGCAACAAAAACTCATCATCAAAAAATTCATTGATAAATTCGAGCTCATAGTTCTAAGAGCAAGTACTTTCATTCATAAAACGACAATTCGAAAATAGTCAATATTGGAATATTTCGCGTAGAATTATTTGCCAATATTTGATAAATCTTCAATTTTTGTCAAGTCGAGTGCCCGCGGCTTCGTACATATGTATGCATCAATATATGTACGTAAATATGTGTATATGTACAATGCTGTGCCTATGAATATGCGCTGCGCCATGAGTGAGCGCTGGATTTCTTGAGAAGTTTACCGTTTTATTTTGAGCTGTCGCTAGTGAGCATACATACACACAGCATATACATATGCGCATATGTATATAAATTCACAAATTCACAAATTTACATTTGCATATGCCATCTTCCTGTGCGCCTGGTAATGAAGCGTTTTCTATAGAGGATTTTGATTCAGTTGAAGGGATTCAACAAAGTTTTACAGACACCAGACAGACAGACATAACATATGTATATAATTTTGGATGATTTGGAAAAATTCAAATATATAGGTCATATTAAAAGCTACCTAACATTATTTGCTTCTAATCACCAACAAATTCTTATCGACTGCTGCTAAATTTACATAATTCAGCCCCTCACTGTTAATTTTTGTTGAAAAATGTGTCTATGGTGAAATTGTCTTCGCGAGACGAGTACCCCTCGAAATTCCATACGTTCCTGTCATTGAGACTTCTCTATACATTAACGTTCTCTGTAAAATATATCAATATATGACACCATATGACAACAACAACAATAATAGAGTTAATATTAAATTAATATTAATGTTTTTCCACATAGCTTTGGTTGGTGTTGCTGGGGTGAGCGGACATAACTTTGAAGGTGGAGTTTAATTTTGAACTAAAAGTGGAAATTTTTTTAATTAAAAACCGCGAGACAAAATCAGCATTAAAATAAGGAACCAAACCCTTGTGTACACCATTCAAGATTTGATTTTGAGACTGAGCTCCAATTTGGAACTCCGTATGCCCATATTGGTTTCAGTATTGCTTTATTTAACGTATGAGCAGCTGTTATATCCAGCGATAGCTCTGATTTATGGCCAAGTAGCCAATAAAGGGAACGAAGTTCTATTCCATGCTGCTTCCGCTTTGAAAATATGGTATATGATATCGCCACGTAAGACGTCGATCAAAATGAATGCCTAAGTATTTAACGTGGTCCGTTTGGGGTACTTCGCCGTGGTTAAGATGTACTGTACTTGCGGAGCGTGAAAGTTATCTGCGCTGATTTTGTTTCATTGGCTTTTATATGTCATTCGTTCAGCTAAGTGCTAACGCCGTCAAGATTTTGCTGAAGTTGATTAGAAGTAGTAGAAGCATAGGTATTTCTACCCATTATTACAGTATCATTTGCATATTTGTATGCATAACTGTATACCTATAAAGCAAGG
The DNA here is from genome assembly GCF_028408465.1 of Anastrepha ludens. Taxonomy (NCBI): domain Eukaryota; kingdom Metazoa; phylum Arthropoda; class Insecta; order Diptera; family Tephritidae; genus Anastrepha; species Anastrepha ludens. The sequence goes on along the minus strand of NC_071503.1, from coordinate 93,743,244 downwards.
AGTACCGCAGGGTGGTGTACTTTCACCCTTGCTTTTTAATTTCTATATTTCGAAACTCCCCCAGCCACCAGAGGGAGTCTCACTGGTCTCATACGCCGACGACTGCTCGATAATGGCGTCGGGCATTGACATTGATGGCCTATGCTCTAAGATAAACGACTACCTCGCCCGCCTTTCTCGCTTCTTCACTGCGAGAAACTTAAAACTTTCTCCCACTAAATCCACGGCGACCCTTTTTACAACCTGGACAAAGGAGGTCAAGCTGCCACTTCAGGTGCACGTTGACGACACACCAATACCGACGGTTAATAACCCCAGAATTCTGGGAGTCACCTTCGACAGCTTGCTCTCCTTCTCAGCGCACACAACCGCTATTGCAACGAAAGTACAGAATCGCAACAAGGTCCTCAAGTCGCTTGCCGGCAGCACTTGGGGCAAAGACAAAGAAATGTTGCTGTCGACTTTCAAAGCAATAGGCCGACCGGTTCTCAACTATGCCGCGCCTGTCTGGTCGCCTGGAACCAGTGATACGCAGTGGACGAAGCTACAGACCTGCCAGAATACTGCCATTAGGACCGCGACAGGATGTCTCCTGATGTCCCCAATTCAACACCTACACGATGAGGCCAACATGCTCCCGGTTAAGGAGCACAACAAAATGCTCGGCAAGCAGTTTCTGCTAGGGTGTCACCGCAGGCCTCACCCATGCAGACACCTGCTCGAGCCCGAGCCACCTCCTAGGCACATCAGGAGACACTTCCTCAACTACGTGGACGAGATCCTGGACAAAACAGACAGACCACTCCAGGATCAGACAGTATACAGACAGACCATTAACGACATTCATCGGGAGACCCTCACCACCTTCCTAAGCTCCCGACCCCCGAATGCCGTTATCGGAGTCCAACCGCCACCCATCGCAGATGAAGAGCTCCAGCTTCCCCGAGAGTCCCGCGTAATCCTGGCACAATTACGTTCTGGATACTGTAGCAGGTTAAACTCCTACTTATCCAGAATCGACCCCGACATACTAAACATATGTCCAGCATGTGAAGGCACCCCGCACGACACTAACCACCTTTTCACATGCCCCAACAAACCCACTCATCTAACACCCCTCTCCCTCTGGACCCAACCCGTCGAAACAGCCAGTTTCCTGGACCTACCGTTAGATGAGCTAGACGAAGACGACCGGTAATTTACATAACACTGACAGGGCAAAGATACTGCTACAACAACAACAACAACAACCTATGTGCCTACTGTTAAAGGTAGGTCGGCATTGAAAAGTGTATAAAGTACTGGGCCTCGTTTTGAATAGTGCAAATGGCAATCATTTATGTTTTTAGGTAATGTTTCTGCAAATCACGAATCATTTTTTATTGGTAATATCCTTAGTCTTAATTAATTTCAAATTAATAGTTTTGTTAATTCCCTGAATGGAACCTTGGACCTCATGTTTGTCAGTGATAACTTAAGGTACAAGATCAATGAATGTTTCAATCCCATAACTTCTAAATATAAACATCACTTACCCTTAGTTATTAAACCCGATTTTTATTGCTTTGCTACTGTTTGCCATGTTAGCTTTTAATTACTCATTATGCGATTTTGAAAATTTCAATGACTTATTACTTGACATGAATTGGGATAATTTATTTGCTGAATTTGACACATCTTAAAGATTTTCTGTCTTTAATTCCCTTTTGTACAAACTCTGCTTGGATAACATTCCGCTCAGAAAGAAAACGCCTTTTAAATATGTACTGGGGTTTTCTAAAACTTTGAAAAAGCTTAAAAATCTTAAAAATAATTATTTTAAGAAGTTTAAATTTACTAAGAATCATACTTATTTCGTTAAATATAAACTATCGTTAAAGAATTTCAAGTATTTAAATAAATCGCTCTATAATACCTATATTAATAACATGGAGTTGAGCATTAAAGCAAATCCAAAAACCTTCTGGAAATATATAAAATCTAGAAGAAGTAGTGCCAGCGTTCCCACTTATATCTTTTTAGGCAACAGTGAAGCGCAAATCTCAAGTGAAGCGGCAAATTTACTTGGTGTGTTTTTTAAATTTATTTATATTGGTGAAGAACTTGATCTTCCGTGGGACTTTTCTTCTGACATAGATTATGCCTTAAACTTTGGAGCTCTTTGCCTTTCTCCTGAGGAAATTAGTAATGCTTTACTCAAATTGCAAGCAGCAAATTGACTTTCAGAAATTTTGATAAAAAACTGTCTGGCCTTGGTCTATCCCCTGAAAATTGTATTCAACAAATCTTTATGATCGGGGAGTTTCATTGACGCATGGATGCTATCTTCCATTACGCCCTTCTTAAAGAGTGGTAATACAATAAAAATGGCTTTTTTGGCTATTTCAAAGCTATCGACTAATTCCAAAATTTTTGAGCACGCGGTGAATGCAAAACTGAGTGTTGCTGACTGTATTTACATTGATTTTTCGAAAGCCTTAGACAAAGTTTCTCATAGAATCTTAATTAAAAAATTTGCTTGTTTTGGCTTTCATTCTGGTTTTCTGCAATGGATAAATTCTTATTTGAGCAATAGACGTTGTGTTGTAGCAATTTCATCTACTCTCTTTGCTGCCACCTCTGGTGCTCCGCAAGGAAGTATCTTTGGACCGGTCTTATTTGTGTTATTTATTAATGACATCAAAAGTTGTTTCTCATTTTCTAAATTTTTGCCCTATGCTGATGACCATTCAATTTCAAGCCGATATGGATAAGCTTTAATTTAGGTGGCAGAATTCACATCTTTCGCTGAACTTATCCAAGTGCTTTCAAATATCTAACTCGAAAACAACTAACATTTTGCGTACTAAGTACAGTATCTCGACATCTGTTCTGCAGTCTCTCCTCTAGAGAGGCAAGATGATTCGTGTTGAATATGCTATATATATATTTTTTTAAGTAAAGTAAAGTAACATTTGTCTGTCAAGGGTTCTTTCGGTATATTGTCAAGTATTAAGACCATTGGTATTCCAAATTGCTACTTGGAGCGACTAATTCATTTTGGTACATTTAAAAGCATGGTCTTTAAAATTTTAAGTCCTGTACCCAGAGTCCTGACCATTCTTTCCAGTTCTTTAAACACTTTACTTTGTTCTTTAGCCGATAGGTATGCTGTTAGAAGTGGCAGTCGGTCTCTAGACCAACTCACGTAGACCGGTGCCGATCCATTGTGATATCTCAGTAGCAGTTTATCTGCTACTCCTCGCTAAACCATTTTGTTTTGTGTACAGAACCATTGATCTGACTGACACTTATATCCATACTAGCGTACGCTCGCCCGCTTCGCTAGACGATAAATTCAATGATTTGCTGAAAGAGAATAAAATTAATACGAAACAAAGCAAATTCTTTGATACAATTTCATTCGAACTTTATTGTAACACTTTTTGGTTGACAACGTTTTTGGTTTTTTCATCTTTCGCATGAATAATGACGATGGTTTGCCTACTCGTGAGCAAGCTACATACAATTGTCCATGAGAAAAAATTAGGTATTCTAAATTAATACCGCACATTTGTAGAGACTGTCCTTTCGCCTTATTAATTCTCATAGCGAAGGCAAGGCGAATAGGGAACTGCAAACGTTTGAAATCGAATGGTAAATCCGTCGGAATCAGTGGAATTCAGGGTATCAAAACGTCTTCTACTTTGTACTTCCCTTTCAAAATTGTTGCTTCGATAACGTTACCCATTAGCTTCTTCACAGCGAGTCTGGTACCGTTGCAAAGTCGTGGCACATTAATGTTGCGCAGCATAATAATCAGTGCTCCAATTCTTAATCGTAAATTATGAGGTGGTAGGCCTGGCAAATCGAGTGAGTTTAAGAATTCAGTTGGATAATTTACGGCATCATCCTGATCAATAATAGTGTCCATTGACTTACTTATATGCAACTATGTTACCAGGTATTTGATCCAAAATAGCTGCATTTATATCATTGATGCCCTTATTTTTCCCAGCTAAAATTGCTCTCTCGCTGAGCCAATCATGGTTTTTGTAATGTTGAACTATATTTGGAAATACACTCTGTATCAATGCCTCTTTAGACTGTGCAAAAGTGCAGAAATTGTTAGGCAATGTAATCATTCCTGTTGGATCGACAGACATTTGGCCATTTCCGATTTTCAGTAATTGGTGTGAAAATTCAGCTGCTGACGGATCGTTCTGTTGTTGACCACGTACGTTTGTAGCAAGTGTAGGCGTGTTTACATGTCTCCATAAATACGATGATTTTAAGCATGCATTGATTTCATCTGCAGCCGTAGATTTTGGGATCACAGGTAATGTTTGCCTGAAGTCTCCAGCCAATAAAATCATGACACCTCCAAAGACTGTTTGGCTTCCTCGTAGATCTTTCAAAGTTCTATCAAGTGCTTCCAATGGTTTCTTGTGTGCCATAGTACACTCGTCCCATACGATGTGCTTACGGGTATATTCAGAAACGCATTATAAATGCGCACTAATTGCAGCGCTGGCAACACTGCCAATGTGACAAGTGATGCAATTGATAGATTTGTTGACGATTTGCAAAAAGATTTGCTGCATTTATGAACGCGTTTTACACTAAAATAGAAGTATTATTGAGTTTAGTTGTTGACGATATATTTGAAGTAAAAAGTGATAGTTTTTTGCTAAATTTAAGAAAAAAAAGACGTGTAAAGCTATTTTCAAATCTTTACTCACTTTTTTTATTTCTTCCGCCACCTTATTCCACAAAACACTCTTTTTCCTCCTCCCTGAAGCAAATTCGCTTTCCATGCTCAGTCGGACTCTGAGAAGCAACTTTACTTCCGATGTACTTAGATAATCCCTAAAATCAAGAAAAATGTAATAAAATATTGTTTTAATAACGTATATTTAATATATCTTTGCATTAAAAGCTAAAAAAATAGTTTTATACTCACTATTCATCAGACATCATATTAGCGTAATCAGCGACAGTATTAAAATTTTTCCTGCAAATAATGCGTGACGTTTGATACAAAAATGGCGTTTTGGAACGCGAAGCATGTGCAGTACTTCCATATTTGCATTTCTGAACGCATTGCCAACACTGCAAAAGTACGTTGCGCATTATAATGCGTTTCTGAATATACCCTACATACTTTAAGAACTTTTGCCATTCCAGATGTTTTCGAAATATTACATGTTGGTGTTTCATTTACCTGCATATTCAAAGGCAACTTTAAAGCAGAATGTGCTGTGCGACCGCCTTCCAGTAATGTAGCCGCAATTCCGGAAGAAGCGAGTGCCAATGCAACGTTATTATCTGATCGAATTGTTGCTAATATCAATGAAATCAAAAAGGTCTTTCCTGTTCCCCCAGGAGCATCCAAGAATAACAATCCACCAGTTCCATGGCTAACATTATTCATGATTGTATCATAAACATGTTGCTGTTGGTCATTCAATTTCGTTATATTTGATGTTACAAATGTGTTTAGTTCATTACAATCATAATGGTATTCACGCTCCAGTTCTCGATGGAGAACTTCGGATTGTGTTTTCGTTTCGTGATGAACAATTTCCGTCTTTGACTCGTTGTTCGTTGAATTTTCGTCTGAAACAACAATCACATTGTCCTCATCGATCTGAATTCCCATGTCTTCAAACACGCTCATATCGTTGGAGTTATCTGAATTTTGTGTATTCATGTGTTCATCCTCTTCGGTAAATAAATCCACAACTTTATTTAAATCTGCCATTCCGAAAATGTAATGTTACTTTTTTCAATTCGTATCAATCCGGGAACAATGTATTCTATTGTAATCTTATCGATGTGAATACCCAAAGAAAACTGAAAAAACAAATTTTTTCTGCCACATCACATGGGGAAAGGTATAAAGTGGTGTGCTCTGGTGTGCGGTATTCGTAAAAAACCCGTTTGAACATTTCCTTTCTTCTAACAAAATGTATATCTCGTTTAACGTAAACCCAAAAACAACTTCTGTCAAATCTCTGAGAGGCGAATAACTGTTTTCTTGTCTGGCAAACCTTGGTAAATCTATTATCCTTGGTCAACACACTTACAAATAAACTGCACACAAAACACAAATCAGTAGTTCGGCGTTCGTGTCAGTGTACTGAAGCACTTCTCTTCATAAAGAGCGTACAAACCTCTGTCTTTATGTTTACTCTCCGTCGAAAAAAATTTGCAACTTAGCAACACGACACAAATCGTTTCACAATAACGAAAAATTCGTATATTTATTCAAAAAAAGTTGTACACAGAAAATGAATTTTCACTAAAAACACAATTTGTAGAATATTTTGATTTTTTCTTTTTTTTATATGAAGAAAATATTAAAAAAAAATTTTTTTTGCTAAAAACCTTCCCCTAGTGGATCCCCATAACATGAAAAAAGAACGAATAAAATTGGTCTTGTATCGGCCCAAAAAATGCGCACAAACGAACATCATTTCATTTTTATATATATAGATGGGCATCAGTATCATTTAGAAACGATGAGCCAAAGTATCTAAATCTAGTGGTATGCCACGTGGGACAGTATCAGAGTATCTAAAATTGGAATTTGCGCGAAATATTTATAGAACAGCATTAACATGACTTTGACTACACAACGAGACATCTTGCCCTAAAATCCGTGACTTAGTGAAATTTTCGAAGATCACTTGACATTGCTTTACTCAAATATTAAACATTTTAAGTTAGCTTTTTCAAGTTTTCGAAATGAGATAGAAAAAATGTAATCCTGTTTTGGACAGAAATGTCAAGTACAACAGGGCTTGTCACCCAAATATGGGAACAGATTAGGGAAAAAACTTGTTAGCGAAAACGAAAACCACCAGTAAATGCTACTAAACTAAATTTTGCTGCCACCTAGAAAGAAATGCTGAAGAAGAAATGCTAAAATTTCAAATTCAAAACACAGAATTATTAAATAAAACCGAACATCTAGAAAACATGTATACGCTATTAGTAAACGAGATCACTGCGCTCAAAAGTGAAAACGAAAGATTAAAATCATTTAAGAAATCTATAGAAAAAAGAACATGTTAATGAAATAGATGAATACAAACTTACCAGAAAAACCGACTGGGTACTTAAGAATAAAAGAAGACCAAGTTAAAAACGAAAGGCCAATTCTTCGTCAGAAGAGGCTAAGTAAAGTGGATCCCCGGATCCTAATGTAAAAGAAAAAACTATTAGTAAAAAAAAAAGCTAGGCCACTTCCAATTGTGGACCTTTGATGCTTTTGATTATCGCTCTGTTTTAAAATTGCTGACTAACGAAAATATCCCCTAGTTCAGTTATGAAGACAAACAAACAAGGCCTATAAAAGTGATAAAAAACCTTCATCATGTGATCAAGAATCAATTGTAAGTGATATCAAAAATCTACGTCTAAAGCATTTAGTGAAATCAACAAACTTAAGTGGGGGCCTAAAGAACCACTTGATATTATTCTTTTGGCATTGGATCTGTCCAAACGAATCACCACTTCAACCAACGATGGCACAAAAAGCTCCTCCACAAGCTCAAGTCCATGTTAACAACACAATACTGCGAGATGCTCTCATCATACTTTAATGATAGGTGCTTTTGCGAAAAACACGAAAATGCGTATTCGTCTCTAAAAAATATAAACGCAGATGTTCCACAGGGAAGCATTTTGAGTCCAGTGCTATATCTGCTGTATGCTATCGACCTACCATCGGCAGATCAGCAAGTAACTGTAACATTAGCGGATGACGCTGCCGATAACACTATCGCAACGAATAAGCTACAAGCCGATAATCCCATACGTCAACTAGGCCAAATATTTGGGCATAATACTTAAAGACAAACTGGGCTGAAAATCTCGCGTCAATAAAAAACGAGAAAAGCTTGACATAAATTAAATAAGCTATTACTTCATTAGTAGGTGCTCAAGTTTATCAATCCGCAACAAATTGCTTAAATACAAGCTATATACAGTTAGTAACAGAAATAAGTATACACCAGATACGTTTTCAATTTTCCCCCAATCGATTCCTTCAAACAACCTAAGTTATAACAAAGTTGTGTTTTATTTACATGAATGAAATACAAAAATCATATTTAATCCAAATAATGACAAGATTTTAAAAAAGAACAAAATTATAGCTTTTTATATTAAACTTTATAAAAATTCATGTCTCAAAAGTAAGTATACAGCTCATCAAATTATTAATTTGTGAAATCAAAAAAAATACAATAATTAAAATCGAATCCTAGTATTTGGTAGGATAACCATTAGACTTTACAATCGCTTTAAGTCGTGATTGCATTGATTTCACCAAGTTTTCAGTTACAGCTGGTGGTATTTTATTCCAATCCTTTCCATTTTCAGTTGTTCCTTATTTCTAATCGGATGTTTACGTATTTGCCGCTTTAAATGTTTCTATAATTGTTCGATTGGGTTGGGGCCGGGGACTGTGGCGGTGTTTTCAGCTGTTCTCGCACATTGTATAACAGCTACTCTCGTACCATGTTGGATGTGTGCTTGGGGTCATTATCCTGCTGGAAGATAAACGTTCCTCCAAGGCACAATTTCGTAGCGCTTTCTTCAAAAATATTTTTCAAAATATTTAAGTAACCATATCGGTCCATAATATCCCGTTCGCAGCCGTACATCCCCAAACCATCACAGAGCCCCCTCCATGCTTCACAGTGCCGGTCATATTGTTTGGATCCAATTCCGCATTAACTTTTATCCAAACTTTTTCACGGCCATCAGATCCACAGATACTGAACTTCCTCTCATCAGAAAATATGACTTGGTTCCAAAACGTTTGGTCATATTTTTCATGATCTTTTGCGAATGAAATCCGTTTACTCCGATTAACACTACTCACGAAGGGCTTTTTCCTAACACTGCGCCCATGATAACCAGCACTATGCAAAACCCGGCGAATAGTTTGGGTGCTAAATTGTTTTCCAGTCTCATTTTCAACTTCAGATTTCAAATTGGGGGTACTTATTTTGGGGTTTGTCCTGATTTTCCGTACGACTAAGCTTTTTTCTCTGGGACTTAAGAGCGGCGGACGCCCACAACGCTCTTTATTAGTGGTGCTTCCCGCACTTTTATATTTATTCACAATCTTTTGAACTGTAGCAAAACTCCTATCTATCAAACGACCGATTTCTCGCAATGATTTATGTAACTTGTGATATTTTATAATCAGTTTTTTTAAATCATCAGAAAGCCCTTTTCCTTTTGGTGCCATTACTAAAAATGTCGCAAAAATTAATACAAAACGTACTTCCCTAAATTTTTATACTCACTTTAATTATTTCCTTTTTATAGCTTTAACTTTTTTAATCAATGCGCAAAATAAATGTTATGCTAACTAAACAAGTAACTTTTGTGACATAAATTTCGCTGGCATCAAAGACAGAGCAAAGCGTGGATAACGATACCTAAAATTTACAGCTAAATTAAGGCGCATATTGAAGCTTATCCCAACACCCAATTATCATGTGTAAAATATTTTGATTACATATTAAGGAAAGCGTCAGCGTCGAACAATTCCATAAATCAGGCTCCTGCATACTTATTTATGTTACTAACTGTACATATACTGAGACCAGTTTGGGCTATCAGTATACAAAGGTTTATGACTTCTATCCAACGTCTGCAAAACAAAACCCTGTGGAGCATAGTAAACGCGGCATACTATAAGGAATAACGATCTTCATCGAGATCTTGACCAACTGTGACTGATGTAACGAAGCAATTTGCCATAACCCACAAACAGCGATTAAAAAATCATGTTAACGATGCAGTATCCAATTTACTGCGTCTGAATTCTCTTCAAAGACGCTCAAAACGCACAACGGTAGCAGACTTTATGGATAGCGATTATATTGTAAAATTCTTTCTTAAATCAAGTTAAATTATCAAATGAAAATTGCTTATTAGTATCCTTTTATATATAGCACTAGCACAATAAATTATTATTTTACAATAAAAGGATAATATATTTAATTCGTTTTTTCTATATAGCAGCCGTATACCCACGTTTAAACTATTGTAAATGAAAACTTTTGTAACTTTGGCGTTTTTAGCTCGAAACAAAAAATTGTTTTAACACCTTTAGCGAACCGATTTTGTGGAAATAGAAGCCTTTGCCATGTTACACACGTATCCCTTCATGACCACACGTTGGGTGCCAGTAAAGCAATTTGTTTGTTTTTCAAACTTGCAATATTCATATACTATGTTGAAGTAGCCGGTTAAGTGAATAGTTATAAATACAACTCCGCCAAAGAGTAATCTTTCTTAATTTTGAAATAATTAGGCTAACCAAATATTTTCCAACACCTTCTTATTAGATGTATTGTTGCTGCACTGTCGCTATAGCTGCTGATAACGTGTCCGCTGTTGCCGTTGTTGGTGTGCTGCAATTTAATATAACCTCTTGTTCGCTTGGTGTCATGCGCCCAATAGCAAACCTGTCGTTAGCATTTTTTGTGCCCTCGCCGCAGCCGGTGCAATTTTTATTTCTTGTTGGTATTTTCAAAATTAGATGGGATACGCTTTTTCATATTTCACTCATTCCAATATCACTCTGAAAATAATAGAGGCAGCAACGAAAGTATCATATGTATATACTTCCATATCGTTTGCTATGTCGTGCTGATGATATTTAAGAAACTGGCTTTAAGACGACATTTGCATTTATTATAAATGTCGGTGTTTTCAAGCGGCATGAGAACTGTCGATATGAATAACTATGGTTGGTAGCTGAGAATGACAAACTGTATTGATATTTCTGTTCAGTAAAGTTTGGCGAGTCATCATGCATCGTTTAACGCTTCCAAATTTTGGAAATTTACTTTGAAAAAAAAAAAATAATAATAAATCTGTTCACTAACTTCATAGAGCACTGGCGGCATCATTGGTCCATATTTCTTTCGAAATGAGGAAGAAGTTCCGTCACATAGAATGCGAGCGCTATAGAGTTATGCTGACTGGAGTTTCGCTTCCAAAAATTTATCAGCTAAACATCGACGAAATTCGGTTCTAACAAGACGGCGCAACTTGCCATACAGCGCGCTTAACAATCGATTTATTACAATATTCAAGCCACCATATACGCCGTACAGCCAAATTTAATTAAATCAAAACTTTTCTTTATTGAATCTATCTTAAGACTGCTTTAAAATTACTTTTACAGTGTTACTTTTACATATTAGCACGGTGAATAATTTTGTGGAACTGTTTACCGTTTATTTGACAAGTCCTGGGAATGCAAATTCGGCAAAAAGGGGAATAAGTGTTCAATAAAAATATAATTGCATTATTGCACTTTTAATAAAACAATTCTTTGGAATTGCTTAATTCCAGACGGCGCATGGCGGAAATGCAAGTGTGTATTATAGAAATGGAAGTTTGGTTTGATATTATATTAAGGGGCTTTACTATAACACCCCCACCGTTAGTTTGAGGCTCCGACGAAATATGCAATATAGACATATTTTTTCTTATGTTATCCGAAAAAAAAAATATCGTTAACAAAATAATTATGACTTTGGTTATTCCGCTAATGCTGATATTAAATAAGCTTGAATGTACATTCTGTTTGATAACTTGTTGAATTGAGTTTGCAGGTTCTACTTGTTCCAAGTGCAGCGATTCTAATTTTAAGTCGTCTATTGTTTTATTTCTTCTCTCTTTTTTTTGTTAAGGAGTTTGGTAAAATGAATTTATCAAAAATTTTAATTTTCGTATTAAAAAATGTTGCATTAAGTGTTTGGATTTCACAATTTTCAAATTTAATCATAAAGTTTCCTTTCTGTTTTGTTTCCATTTTATTACAATTATAGTATGTGTTATCTTTGAGTCAAAATTCTTAAATGTAAGTATTCCAGTGACGATTTCCTTTACTTCAGTTTCTTTGCAGACTTGCATATCGCAGTATGCTTCTTCAAAATTGATAATATTTAATAAACATATTTTTGTTAATTTTACTAAGTTTTTTTCTAGGTTTCATTTAACATAAGGTTCAAAAATGTTATTATTATAGTGTGCAAGTATTTCATATATGCTTAGTTTAATAGATTTATTATTGATATTAGGCATTGGTTCAAATACGATTGTTGATAGGTTTCTTTCTGAATATTGAGGTATTTGGAGAATTAAAATAATGGCTTGTATGCGACGCACACTGTGACTTTTTATAGTTTTAGGATGCCAAAATTAAAAAAAAAAAGTTCTGCGAAAATGATTTTCTTTCGGTATGTTGCGTAAAATTGACCAAATTTTACGACAGTGTACTCAAAATGTATCAAAACAATAGTTTTAAGAAAGATAACCGTTTACAAACACAAGCCGGTGCGTCAATTGAATAATTTTTATTTATTATCCGAACATCGCTGTGAAGTTTGCCAAAAGATATAATACGAATAAGTGTCAATTTCATAAAATTGAGTATTTGCTGATTAAATTTCAACAATTTTGTACTGCAGGGGTAAGTAAGAGGATTATAAAGTTTTTACTATCCATACAAATCCGCTCAGTAAAATATCACTAAAACAGCCATAGCTTAATATTATTTTTGATATTTTACTGAGAAAAACTTATATTGGTCCATCGAGTTCCGTCCATTCTTTAACAGCGAAACGACCTTTAGGATTCTGTGTTTCAGATACCAGAATAAAATTTTGCTACAATTTGCTACCACAGCTTTAAAAGAAGTTTTCATGGCGATTCCTCGGAAAGAACTTTTTGAAATTTGGCTGACGAGCTCAAAAGAAACGCGTCGTGATGCGGTGTTAGAGAAAATTTTTGCGGTGATCGGAAGAGACGTCGATACTAAAAAGCTAGGAGAGCGTATTAAAAAACTGTGTTACCAATTTTCTTCAAAGTGGGAGGGGTCTTGCCGAGTTAAGGCCCGTGTTCTAGACCGTAATTATAGTTGGTTTTCCAAGAGTGAAGACTTTGGAAAATACCGTCTTGATGTTGGGCCATCAACTTCATCCTCTATTAGATCCAATGTAGGTAGACCACATGTGGCATTTTCCGATTCTTCTCTTCGCACAAAGAAAAGAAAAGCAACGAGTCTTTTAGCAGTATCAAATAGCGAACAAGTGTTAATGGCGGCAGAAATGGGACTTAGATCAAACGGTAAGAGAAATTTCGCAATATTATTTAAAGAGCTGTGTTTGTCTTCACCGTCAAGAGGTACTGTGTTGAAAAAATCTCGACTTCCGAAAGAGCGCAACAAAAGTTTATCGCCAGACCAAGCACTTGCGCTGATAATAGATGCAAATGATTCAACACATGACTATAATATGCATAGACAGCATACAGCAGAAATAAATCTCAAATTATATCCGTCGTATAACTGCATAAAAAAGTCCAAAGCTTTATGTTACCCAGAAAAAATCACAGTAACCGAAACGTATGCCGAAATTGAGTTGCAAGCGCTCATTGATCATAGTATAAAAAGGTTGTGTAACGCACAAAAAGAAGTACTGCTGTCGATTTCCAGTATTCAAGAAGTTTTCGTGACTTTCAAATGGGGTTGCAATGGCTCGGAGCAAAAACGGTATAAACAAAAGTTCAGCGAAGAAAATCAATCTGATAGCAGCATGTTTTTTGGTTTCACTCGTACTTCTCCAAATGTATACTCTAGTTAATGAACGTAGAGTTGTTATATGGGGGAACCCTGTTCCATCATCAACCAGATATTGCCGTCCCATTAAATTTTTGTTTGAAAAAGAAACGCGAGATGCTATTGTGAGAGAAGTAAAGATTGTGGAAGACCAAATTTCTAATCTTCTTCCTACAATAATTATGATGGAAAACTTAAACTTTAAAGTTACTAGTACACTAATTTTGTGTATGATTGACGGTAAAGTATGTAATGCACTTTCAGCATATACCTCATCGCTTTGTCGGAACGGAAAGTTGACGCAAACATGCTAAGATTCGGCATTTCACCACTTCACTCATGGGTACGGTGCATGGAGTGTATGTTGCACATTGCATATCGAGGACATGGTGTGTAAGAGGCGCCGAAAATAAGGAAAAACTGAAACGGAGGAAGCAAAGCATTCAAAGCTGATTTAGAAACGAAATTGGGCTTTTAATTGATATGCCAAAAGAGAAATCTGGCAATACAAATGACGGAAACACAGCACGACGTTTTTTTAGTAATGCAGAAGTTACTGCGGACATTACAGGCATTAACTTATGTCTCTTAAAAAGGCTTTTCACCATATTGTCTTGCTTAGGGTGTGAATTTCAGATAAATGCTGAAGCCTTTGAGGTATACGTGAGAGACACACGCGATCTTTATTTGAGGGAATATGAGTGGTACAATATGCCAGTCAGTCTGCATAAAATACTGTTCCATTCAAGACATATAATATCGTCATGCATGGTTCCTATTGGTCAGCTTTCCGAAGAAGCGCAAGAATCGAGAAATAAAGATGTCAGAAATTATCGCGAATGGTATTCAATGAAAAGTTCACGAACTCAAACCAATGAGGATTTATTGCACAGGCTTCTAATATCATCCGATCCCTACATTTGCAGCTTACGTAAGCCATCGAAAACCAAGCGCGGGACTTTGCCTCAAGATGTAATTGCATTGCTGGCCCAGGAAGAAGTATTATGAATAATTGCTTTCGAATAAGTGTTTATGTTTCGTTATGTTTAATCTTTAGAAAGTGTTTATTGGCTTACTATTAATAAAATAAAGATTAGTAACATATTTATCATTGAAACAATTTGTGATTATCTCCTTCATTGAACAGTATAATGTAGTATAAAAAGGTACCCAGGGGCTGAATGAAATCTTTTAAATATTAGTCATAAGCCTCTAAGCTAAAGTTAAGAAATCTTAACAATTTGTATTTAAATTGGCACTGGAAAATGCTTTTAAAGTAGAAAATATAATTATGTGAAATTTTACCTTATATGTGGGCAAGGAGAAAAAGTGGGCGTATCACGCCCATTTTTATTCTCAAATCAGATTTAGGTATCTGCAACCACACTGCAAAATTTGAAAAGAATTGCTCCATTGGTTTGGCTGTTATTAATTTTGGCATCCTAAAAGTGAAAAAAGTCACACTGTGCGACGGCTACTTTAATTTTAGTCTAACTGTCGAAGTCGTGTGTTAACTCTTTCCGTCACGCTCTTTACTGCGACATAAAAAAATTATTTTTTGTTGTTAATTGGTGAATATGGAATACAAGTATCACACGAATGCAAAAAAAAAAAATATTTACCGTTAGGTTTTTGAGAAACAAGGTGGTCACTACCAGTAACCACCATGACTGAAGGGTACAAAAATTTATTAAAACTAATGAACTCAATTACTTCACTTTTTTATTTATTTTTAGAAAAAAGACAATACAAAATTTACAAATAATTATTTCTTGTGAAAACCTGAAAAACATGTCTTTCCTTTTCGGAGGCAAGTTCGTGGCATGTTCTGCATTGCCATACTGTGCGGACAGGGACACTTTTGGTACTGCAAAAGGCGCATCTTCTAGGTGTTCCTCAAAGCGGTTGGTGTCGATTACTCTCATGGCGGATTTCAGCAGGCACGCTAGGCTTCATATAACTTATCATAGTCTGGATGCGTTCTAGCAGGCATGAGATTATTGTCATTGAGATGCAAGCATCCAAGAAGCCAGCTGAAGCGATTTAGGGGCATACAAGAGGAAATATAGGAGTCACGTAAATCAGGAGCAGAAGACCAGTAATCTTTGTAACTCGGTAGCTTTTTTATACTCATCACCATATTTATGGCCAAGAAAGTTTGTATTTCAGAAGGACTGGTAGGAGAAAAAGGTTTACCTTCTTGTGTTGCATATAGGTTAGTTTGAAAGCTTATGACCTCAACCAAGTCCTCTGTCCAAAACATGCGAAACAATCGGAGTGGTGTTACATCTTCCAAACTGATTATATGATCAGCTAAGCCCACACTCTCAACAAACTCGCCAGGTATATCCATAGAAAAGGTCCTTTTCCATTTAGGAGGCTGCAAGGTCGTAGAGCTAACAATATTATTCTGACTTACAAAGTTTGATAATGGTATGTCATCCTCGTCGTCGAATAGCCCTTCATGGATATTCTGTACATCTGCCCCACACACATCCAATATCGATTTTGACACTGGCCACTCAGGCGTGTCTAGATTTTCATTCTCATCGGAACTGGCTTCACTTTAAGGTCCTGAAGGTAAATCTGTATACAAACATTCTTCAATTTCCCTTTGCGTCAATGATCGTTGCATTATTGAAATAATTGCCTAAAATATTGTAAATACCAAGGAAAGTCCCACTCATAGTGACCGTATAAAAAAGCAAATTCTAGGAATACTTACGTCACGGTGGTTATTGTTGCTAACCACCATTGATTATAAAAAATATTCGTAAAATAATCGAAATTTCAGCAAGAAAGCAACCACTGTGTATCAAACACACCACAAGAACTAAATTTGCACAAAAATCAAACGATAAATTGCGTTATTGAATTTATTATGAATTTTTACTTCTAGCTTTCACAAAAACGCGCGGCCACGGATTTTTACTTTAAATTTTCTCAACACGTGGTGGGTGTATTTCTAGCTATTAGCGCCCTTTTTACTTAAAAGGAAGCAATAATCAATATTCGTGCAAAATTAAAAACATAGATGTCGCCAACCGTCGTAAAAAAAAATAAAAAATAGGTGGTTAGCAACGCTAACCACCGAGACGGAAAGAGTTAAATCTAGTTCCGTTTTAGTAAGTATGTCGGAAGGGATTATTCCTAGTTTACAGGAGAATATTATTTGTCCAATGTCGTCAATGTGGTCACGTAAAAGGGATATATCGTAATTTATTTGATAGATATTTTATAAAAAGACGAAATAACCTTCTATTCTAGCTATTTTATTTTCTAAGAAGTTCTTGAAGTTGTTTATGTAATTTGCAATTGGAATTTGCTTCTAATTTATATGATTGGTGATATTTTGTATTTAAGAAGTAATTATATTGTTTATGCTTGTGAGATAGGTCAAATTTTTCGTTTGAACCTCTTCGTTCTTGTACACAGTATTCAATGAATTTTTAATTTCTAATTCGTCGTCGCTGTAGTAATTTATGGCATTTTCCTAAAATGTTAATCAGTCCTCGTTTTTGCCTAAAGTGTGGATTTAAGTCTACAATATTTTCTTTGACTAAAATTAAATTTTTATTTACCGTATCCAGTAATGCTTTGTTTTCTGTCGTGGTAGATCTTAGCGAAAGTATGTTTTCTTGCATTAGGGTGCGTGCATGTCAGAGATGCGATAAGCGATAAGAGCGTCGATAAGAGCGTCGATAAGAGCGAAGCGTAGAAAATGAATGCATGTATTTTAATAGAAGTGTGCATGTCGGAGCAGCGCGCTAACTCACTCTTCGCTCGCTATCATCGATAAGAGCGTAGAAATTGTAGGCTAGTAATTTCTTCGCTATTATCGATGATGGACTGTGTCCATAAGTGCAGTATTTTATAAGTGCAGTATTTTTAAAACCTGCAATTTGGGATCAAAAAGATCCAAATCACCACAACAGGTTCATTTTGGATAAATTGTGTCAAAGTATTGCAGCTGACACATGAACTGGTTAATAAATCAATACCTATTTATATTGAATGTAACACTAGATGTGATGACAATGCACAAAACAATGAATATCCGATTTAGATTCACAATATTCTAAATGTTAAAAATATTTAATTTTTTTTGTTATTTACCAATGAATATGTTAATTTTTCTCCAATAAAATTATTCGTACGTATGTACCTTATTGTAAGCATCAATCGCTCCTCTTGCAAGATTGGTCTGTTGTGGCAGTTTTGCCAATTATGCTGCAGTCGATCCGAAATTTGAGACATAATATAATCGAATGTATCGCTTGTCATTCTCATATATTCGAAAAACTTGTTTGGATCCTGTCTCAAACTATTATAGAGATGGTGAAATTCTCCGAGTTCTAGTCTTGCTTGGTTTATAGGATGCGCCGAAAACTGACGTTTTTCCCTTACAGTATTATGTAGATGATAATATGCAGCAATAGGCGTCAAGAACAACATATTTTCTTCCTCTGAATCACTCATTATTATAAATATTATAGCTCTTCACTTTTCAAAACTTAAATTGCAAATGCAACTAACGCTCTTATCGCAGCTCTGTTTTATACACCACACAAAACTAAAGCTCGACGCTATGCTTTTGTCGCTGCTCTTATCGACGCTCTTATCGACGCTCTTATCGCTTATCGCATCTCTGACATGCACGCACCCTTATTCAATGGTAAATAACAAAAAAAAAAAAGAAATATTTTAAACATTTAGAATATTGTGAATCTAAATCGGATATTCATTGTTTTGTGCATTGTCATCACATCTAGCCGTGGTGTTTTCAGTGTTACATTCAATATAATTAGGTATTGATTTATTAACCAGTTCATGTGTCAGCTGCAATACTTTGCCACAATTTATCCAAAATGAACCTGTTGTGGTGATTTGGATCTTTTTGATCCCAAATTGCAGGTTTTAAAAATACTGCACTTATAAAATCTTCTGTGTCCATCATCGATAATAGCGAAGAAATTACTAGCCTACAATTTCTACGCTCTTATCGATGATAGCGAGCGAAGAGTGAGTTAGCGCGCTGCTCCGACCTGCACACTTCTATTAAAATACATGCATTAATTTTCTACGCTTCGCTCTTATCGCTTATCGCATCTCTGACATGCACGCACCCTAAGTGATAAAGTATCGGTGTATGCTGTAACGTTAATGATGTGTATTATTTTGTTGTAATGTTTTATTACTTTCACTTCGTCGGTCGTAATTGATAAGTATCCGTTGTTGTTCGTAAGGTCTAATATATCAATGGTTTGTGCATAGGTGGACGTTAGGAATACAATAAGCAGCACCCAGAAAGTCGTCTGAAAGGGTTATGTTAGTTAATTTTTACTTTAGGGTTATCTTTGTCTTGGTATTTTTTATTCTGTCTTATATGAACCTAATAATGTTTGTGCCCAGTTTGTGTATTCTCTAGGAGGTCTTCGTCGATTTTTCTAGTATTTATTTTCTATGGTGTTTAGCTCCTCTAATATCTTTAACAAAATTAGTTCCTTCTTCTTTTTCTACACCAGATCTGACTCTGTTTAATTTATCTATATTTTTTTTCTTCTTTTTTCTTAGAAAATAAGCTCGTGGATAGTTTTGTAGCTATTTTCATGGATTTTTCCATCAACAAAGTCTATTGGTTTAATTTTCGTTGCTCTGAGTATTGTATTATTGTAAACCTATTATTCTTAGCATTTTCTCTTCCATTGTTTCGTTTTTTTTTATTGTCATATCTTAAGAACCTTATATGTTCGTTAATTGTATTGTGAAGTCTTTCGACGTCGGCATTTGAAGTGTGGTTACTGTTTGAAGTATAGTGTATGTTGATATTTTCTTCTGCAAGGAATTATTGTATTGGGATAGCTTTGAATCCTAATTCATTGCCTACTACTATCTTTTTTATTCTTCCGTATGTCTTAATGAAATGTAGTAATTTTGTCATAAATTCTGTCCAATTTCTACTATTAATTTTATAAGCTAACGCAAATTTTATAAATTTATCGATAATAGTCATAAAAGGTTCCTTTCCCAAAGTGTAGAATACGTCTATACTAATAATTTCGCGGGGTCTGGAAGGGATTTCGCTAACTTTATATGGTATCTTTGGTTGTTTTTGTCATATTTTTCTAATGTGCGTATTTCGCAACTGTTGATAAATTGTGTTATTCTTAATTTGAGTTGAAGGTTATAAAATTTAGTTTTTAGTTCTTCATAAACTGCTTGAATGCCTTTATGATTCTTACACATGTGTTCTTTCTCAATTTTTTCACTTAATTTATTTTCATCTTCTATATCTTTTAATAAAGTAAAACATCTTATAATTCTAAACATTGTATTATCAGAGAATAACTCTTCGCAAGTGGTCTTAAAGGTGTTGTAAAATACATCATCTATCAAAATTGCATTTAGTTGTGCAGGGTTAAAATGATTTTTAATTAGGGTAATGGCTGTATTTCTATCTAACTCTTTCATTTGTATAACTTTCCTTTTGTTTTTAAAAATTAGCTTGTTTTTCATTCTTACCGATCCTGATTCAATGTTTCCAATAATAACCTGATTTTAAACAGATTTAGTGGAAACGGAATCTCTTTAATAAAGGGGTTTTCAATTGGTGCGGGTTGATTTTGGCGCCCTGTGGCAGCCATTTTGTTTTGGTGACATCTGTCAAATCTTTTGTTTGTTATTCAGTTGTTTATGCCAAATCATCATGGCAAGTTACACGATTCAACACCACGTTCAAATGATAAAACTTTATTATCAAATTGAGTGTTCATTAACGAAAACGTTGCGCGCATTGCCCCCATTTTTCGGTAGACGTGGTGGCCCTTCAAAGTCGACTCATCAACGTTTGGTGGCCAAATTTGAGACGACCAGGTCAGTAAACAATCAGCCAACACCCGTACGTTCAAGGAACGCAAGATCAGCCGAGAACATTGCCGCGGTCCGTGAAAGTGTACAGCAGAACCCGAGGCAGTCTATTCTTCGCCGTGCACAAGAACTTGGCCTTTCGCAGACTTCAACTTGGCAAATTTTGCGTCGGGACTTAGGCCTACACCCGTACAAGATCCAACTGACCCAGGAGCTCAAAGTTGATGACCATAAACAATACCGTTTGTTCGCTGACTGGGCTTCGAATCGTTTGGAAGAGAACCCCTGTTTTGGGCGAAAAATCATCTTTAGTGACGAGGCGCATTTTTGGATGAATGGCTGTGTTAACAAACATAATTGCCGTATATGGGACGATACCAATCCACACGAAGTTCACCAGGTGATAATGCATCCTCAAAAAGTTACCGTTTGGTGTGGATTTTGGGCCGGGGGCGTCATTGGTCCGTACTTTTTTGAAAACGACGTTGGTGAGGCGGTCACCGTCAACAGCGAGCGCTACACAGCGATGATAACCAATTTCTTATGGCCCATATTGAACCATATGGACCTAGACGACATATGGTTCCAGCAGGATGGCGCTACGTGCCACACAGCAAACGCCACGATTGACATTCTGCATGAGCGATTTGAGGGTAAGGTTATCTCTCGGTGATGTGAATTGGCCACCAAGGTCATGCGATTTGACCCCGCTAGACTTTTTCCTGTGGGGTTTCTTGAAGTCTCAGGTCTATGCAAATAAACCACAATCGACCGATGCTCTAAAGGTGAACATAACACAGGCCATCGCTCAAATTCAGCCGGATCTATGCGGAAGAGTCATTGAAAATTGGACCACTCGGATCCGTTTTACCGTAAGAAGCCGAGGCGGGTATTTGAATGATGTCAAATTCCACACTTAATGGCATATATGCGCCTTTCAAATAAAAAAATAATTTTGTCAATAACTCACACATAGCTTGTTTTATTCCATTTGAACATCTAGCCGCCCTTATTGAAAAACCCTTTAGTTGAATGATCGGATTCTAATGCATTTATGTTCATAGGTTCGTGCTCAATACGAGATAGCGCGTCCGCGCAACTATTTTTCGTTCCTTTTTGTATTTTATTTCGTAGTCGAATTCAGATAATTTTAATCGCCATCTAACAAGTTTAGAATTAGATTCCTTTATGGAAAAAAAACCATGTCAAGTGCTTATGGCCGGTTTCGATTAAAAATTTGCGTCCGAAAAGATAGGGTCTAAAATACTTAGTTGCCCAAATTATTGCTAGTAGTTATTTTTCTATAGTGCTATAGTTAAGTTCGTGCTCATTAAGAGTACGACTCGCATAAGAAATAGAGTGGTTGTCCTGTGAAAGTACTGCTCCCAAGGCGCAGTTACTCGCGGCCATTGTGAGAGTAAATTTTTTTGAAAAATTAGGATATGTCAGAATTGGGTCGCTAATTAGCAATGTTTTAAGGATATTGAAGCTTTCTTGATATTGTGGATCAGAACTGTTAATTTTTGCATTCTTTTTTAAATACTTAGTCATGGGTTTGGCGATTAAAGAGTAATCTTTTATAAACTTTCTATACTAACCAGTTAAACCGAGAAATTGCTTAATTTGTTTAGGAGTTTTAGGGGTTGGGAATTTTTTGACACATTATATTTTTTCGGGTTTGCCTTTATAGCATTGGGTGTCACTATGTGGCCAAGGAATTCAGTTTCCTTTTTATAAAAGTTCTGATTTATCGAATAGCAACTTAAGATTAGCTTGTTTTAAGCGGTTAAAAATTAGTCTAATGGACTCAAAGTATTGGAATCTACCCAATTTGTCTAGTATTTCATCGATATTTGGAATCGGGTATTTATCATCTATCGTTACCTCATTCAGTTTTCGATAGTCTATTACAAGTCTCCATTTAGCCTTTCCACTGGCGTCAGCCTTCTTTGCTACGATCCTGATAGGTGCAGAATATGGGGAATTGCTGTGTCTTATAATTTTATTTTCAAGCATTTCCTGAATCTGTTTTTCTACTTCTTTTTTATGAATATAAGGATATCTGTATGATTTGGTAACGATTGGAATTTTATCAGTAGTCTTAATTTGGTGTTTAATTGCTGATGTAAAACTTAATTTAGAGTTTTCCTGATAAAAGGTATCTGAATATTTGTTTATAACTGGCAAAAGAACCTATCTGTTCTTTCAATGATTTATACTCTTTTTCTTCAATGATATTAAAATTTGCGTTATCTTCGTTATGTGTGAATGTGTTGTGTGATTCGTCAGCTAAATCTGATTTTTTATTATTAATGAGGTCTCTGTCTAGAGTTACATGCTCTTCTGTCTTGTAGCAATTTTGCTCTTGACAAAAAGAGGAAATGTACGTTTTCCAAATGTAATTGTGTTATTCACATAATTTATGTCTTTTTTAAAGGCCTTAATAATTCATTGCCTATTAATTCGTCGTAGAAGTCATGAAATTTTTTTATGTAAAATTGGATTACGTCAAGTTCTGTTCCAAATTCTTCAAAAGTTGTAATCTTTGCTTTTTCACTTAGTAAGATTTTGTGTTGTAACGTATTTTTGTAAATGGGATTTCTTTTCTGGATCCATTTTGGATGGCAAATACCGGGATTTAAAATTGAATTAGTTGCACCTGTATGATTAATTTTATATGTCCTTTTTACTTTTATATTATATGGAAGTTCTCCGAGGCGGTATAACGAAAATTTAATTTTTGGTTATTTCGTGTTGGTTGATATCCATGGGCTCGGGTAAAGGGAATCGATTAGATTGGTTATAGTTTTTGTTTTGGGAGGCGAAATTTGGTCTATTCTGATTGGAATTCGAATTAGATTGTGAATTATGTTAAAATGTTGTCCGGAGTTGCGCGAATTACAATTCCGTTGTTAAAAATTTTTTCCGTATGAATTATTTTGTAAATTAAATTTTGGTTTGAATTTTGATTAGAATTGTGTGGGTTAAAATTTTGGAAATTTTTTCTGTTGTGATTTGAATTATTTTGTGAATTAAAATTTCGATTCGAATTTCGGTGAGAATTGTGTGGGTTACAATTTGGGAAAATTTGCTAATTGCCATTGAAATTTGGTTTGCTTTGTAGATTGTCTATTCGGAGGTGAGCATATTCAGCTTTGAAAACGATATTTATCGCTCCTTCTACAGTATCTGGATTCTTGCAAGCCAGAATGGTATTCATGGATTCAAGAATTTTCGATTTGAGGGCTGTGCGCGAGTTATTTTGAGCGACAGCACTCGCAGCTCCTAGTTCTTGTCCAAGGACAAGTGAAGTTTTATTATTAAGACACCTAAGTTTTCTCTTAATTTCGTCAAAGAAGTCAATACTGGTTGTTTTAATAATTATAATATAGCTCTAAATGAATCAAAAAGTTCGTCGCAACCTAATCTATCTCCAAAGTTATTTTGGAATACGCTCTTAATGTCGGTCCATGAAACTTCTTGGGAATTAATTTCTATTATTTCCCTGGCTTTCCTTTTTAGCTTGTTTTTAATCATGTCCAAAAACAGTCCCTGTGATAGTTCATTATATGTCTGTAACACGGGATGGACTCTGTCTATTAAGTTTATAAATATCTGAAGGTCTCTATTGTCGCCAGTAAATTCAGTGAGATTTCCTAAATACTTCAGAGGATCGAATTGTATTTGAGCCATTATACTTTAATTTTTTTTTATTTTCTTTTACGTTAATTAATAAATAATTAATTAATTTCCTTATAAAGTCTTAAGTTAACTAATTTCCTAACGAAGTCTGCTATTTCTTTCCTCGGCTTCGGTGAGAATACAATTCTGTTTGGTTGAAAATATAAAAGAAAATTAAAAGTTTTTCTACCTTTTTCTGTTAGGCTGAATGGGTCCTTTTAATGCCCTTGTGTTGGAATGAAGCTCCTCCTATTTTCCTTCACGGCCGGCTGATGTCTTTTTGATATCCTTACGTTGGAATGAAGTTGTTCTTATTTTTCTTCACGGTTGGCTGATGTCTTTTTAACGTCCATACGGTGGGCGGAATGAAGCTATTCTTCGCCTTTTATATTTTCACGAAATGTTTTTTTTAATCTTTAATTTATTTATTTATAACTAGTAGCTATCTTTTGCTTATTATATTTTCACTAAAAATTGTTGAGTTTTATCTTAGTAATTTATTGCTTACTATGTTTTTATAAAAAAAAATTTTTGAGGTTTTAATTTATCTTTAATCTTTTTCTTACTATATTTTCATGAACAATTTTTTTGAGTTTTTAATTTATAATAGCAATTTTTTTCTTACTATAATTTCACGAGTTTTTTTACCATTGTGGCAATCTTTTGCCCACAAATTTGCGAAAAAGTTCGTTTTTTATACCGCACTTGGAATTAATATTCGCGTACTACCGATTTACGTTGGGTAGAACTTGCAGTATCCTACCGACTGCGCCACTTTTGAGTTTGATATTTTAATGAGCAAAAAAAACAAATTTATGTTCAATTAAAATCAAACTTTTCTTTATTGAATCTATCTTAAGACTGCTTTAAAATTACTTTTACACTGTCATTTATTGTTTAAATTCGGTCTATGTTGCATATTAGCACGGTGAATAATTCTGTGGAATTGTTTACCGTTTGTTTGGCAAGTCCCGGGAATGCAAATTCGGCAAAATGGTGAATAAGTGTTCAATAAAAATATAATTGCATTATTGCACTTTTAATAAAACAATTCTTTGGAATTGCTTAATTCCAGACGGCACATGGCGTTTAGTTAAATTATGTATGTAAGCTATGTATGTTAAGTGTGTATTATAGAAATGGAAGTATATTATATTATATTAAGGGGCTTAACTATAGCAATAGGTATAACTCGTAGCCGCGGGGGACATATGCTGGATATCTTATCCAAAATATAAATGCCATGAAATTATCTATCAGAAAAGCAAGTAAAATTTTGAAAATGGCGGAGCCCCGCCAACTTAAGGGTAAATGCGTATATTTCGCTATCAATTTAGACTACCGCAAACATGGTACAAACAATGGTCTTTCACCTCCAATAAATCCGACATAAACGTTATTGAGGTTGCCAACTTTTTACATGTTAAGACTAAATTTTCCTCTTTCCGTCTGATGTTACAAGCTATATAGTAGCTCATAGCTTTTTATGCTATAAATGAGCGAAACTGGTCAATATCCACGCCCTTATATAACGTTGGTTTCCAAAAAGGAATATTGTACTCTTTCGAGCAGTTAATTTTTATCAGAATAGTCATAAGGTAAGATTTGTTTACTAAGATCATTGATATTATAATCGAAACAGGTCTTTGTTTCGCTTTTAACACATACCGTTGCGTAAGTTAAAAATAAAGCGCCTTGAACTATTTGAAATGCATATGTTGTGAAGTAGATATTTTTCTTACTAAATCGACAAATCGAAAAATTGTATTTTTGTATTTTTTAAAATCATTTATATACATATGTTCATCAGTATATTAACGAAGCGCACGTGCTTCTTTCTAATATTCTTATTTCATTTTATGCTAAAGCAACTGAATAAATTTTTCATTTTATACTACTTCTACCCCTGTAGTGCAGTTCACTAACTTGCTAACAAAGTACCAGTTTACGAGAATTGATGTTGAGTCTATGAAGTCCATGTGTGCGACGGAGATAAGTTTTAATAATGTGCTGAAAAGTGATCCACCAACATGTAAATATAGCAACTAGAAAGTCTGCTTAGGTTAGGTTAGACCTATTGGTCCTTAGTGGTACCAGATGTAGCTTGACCCTTGTACAATCGACTCTCGTTAATTCGAAATTCAAGGGACTCTTAAAATATTACGAATTATCGAGTGCTTGAAATATTAAATGGCTCGAAATTTTTGAGAGAAAATAAACAAAACTTCGAATTATAAAGTGTTTTTATTTAACTGCTAATATTTTACATATTCATAATGAGAACTATTAACCTTTGAAAATAACTCATTTATACGGGCTTGCTTCGAA
Source organism: Anastrepha ludens (assembly GCF_028408465.1). Classification (NCBI taxonomy): domain Eukaryota; kingdom Metazoa; phylum Arthropoda; class Insecta; order Diptera; family Tephritidae; genus Anastrepha; species Anastrepha ludens. The sequence continues at coordinate 93,716,729 of NC_071503.1, read as the reverse complement.
GCACATTGCTGCTGTTCAGACTTTCTCCACAAACTTTTTTAAACACGACTCAATTCATCTTTTTGAATTTGTAAGCCACCCTTCTCTTGCCGCAAAGTTTTGTATGTTAAGAGTTGACGCGAACTCTTTTGCTTTTTCCTTTAACAAAGTTCCGCTAATAGATACTTTTTGTCCTCTACGCTGTCTAAGCCAAATGACCACGCTTTCTTCCAGACGAAAGAAATTCACCTTGAGTGGTTCTTTTCCGTGCTCCAGCAGTTTGAACAGCAGTAACTTTCTCCTTGTTCTTTATTATGGTTGAGAGAGTAATGAGTACTTCTCACCTTCTTCTACTTTTTCAATTAATTTCTTCGTTACAGCAATAGTCAAATATTCAAACTTTTAAGGACTCATATTTAATACAAATTTTTAATCTGTATACCAACGAAGCGATTCGTGCGGAAGAGTGCGTCAAAATGTGCCGATGCTTTATGCGTAACACGCAACCACGCACAGTAAAAGTATTTTCAGGGGAGTCCCAAAATTCAAAGTTCTTACTAACACACCAAGAAACTTTGCAAATTTGAATTGTCGCATGATTGACCACATGAGCTCGAGTTTTCGCGTCATAGCAATGATTTTTTCGTTCGAATTATCGAGTGCATAAAAATGTATGGGCATAATTCGAAATATAGAGAAACTTTGTAGGAGACTCGTGATAGTTTTGAATTAATGAGAGTTTCGAAATACCGCAGGTTTGAATTAACGAGAGTCGACTGTAGTAGGCTTCTTGTAATAAGCCTGCGTCCGTTGCGAATTTAAGTAAGCTCTCAAGCTCTAACCCCGAGAAAAATTCTAACCTCTCATATTGTAGAGCTCCTAAACATTTCATTCGGGTTCTAGCTAATGCAGGGGAGGAACATATAAGGTGTTGAAGAGTTTCCTCCTTTCTAGTTCATTGCAAAATCTGCAGCTATCATTGTTTGCAATTTCCATATTGTATGCGTGTGCCGCTAACAAATTGTGGCCTGTCAGTATACCTACGAGTGTTCTGCTTTCCTTTCTAGACAGGGCTAGTACGAATTTGGCGTATTTATCTGCATTCTGTGTACACATGATTTTCGCGGTTACCTCGTGTGTACCAGTGTTTTCATGTCCGCAGCGATGTCATTGTATACCGTTTTTAAAGAATTCAGTATGTCATTTTCTTGTTCGAATTGTATGTGAACAGCGCTTTTGGCAATCTCATCTACAATTTCGTTTCCTGTAATGCCCTTATATCCGGGTACCCAACAGATGTGTGATCGTCTGTCTACGGCTAGTCACTCTATGGCTTCCCTGGTTTTAAGAACGTTTTTGGATGAAATTTCATATGAGTTGATTGCCTTTATTGCTTGACTGTCAACGTATATATTTATGTTGGAGTTACTTTTGTTTGTTTGTTTGTTAACAGTAATAGTAGCCCCGCTAGTGTCGGGTATATCACCTGTCATCTTCGTTTAGCTCATCTAGGGGTAGGCCCAGGAAACATGCTGTTTCGACGGGATGGGTCAAGAGGGAGAGGGGTGTTAGATGAGTCGGTTTTAGGGGGCATGTAAAAAGGTGGTTAGTGTCGTGCGGGGTGCCTTCACATGCCGGACATAAGTTTGGTATGTCGGGGTCGATTCTGGATAGGTAGGAGATTAACCTGCTGCAATATCCAGAACGTAATTGTGCCAGTTTTACACGTGTCTCACGAGGAAGCAGGAGCTCTTTATCTGCGGTAGGTGGTGGCTGGATTCCGATTACGGCATTCACCGGACGGGAGCTTAAGAAGGTGGTGACGGTCTCCCGGTGAATGTCGTTTATTGACTGTCTAAATACTGTTTGGTCCAGTAGATTGCTGTCAGCTTTGTCCTGGATTTCGCCAGCGTAGTCTAAGAGATGTCTCCTGACGTACCTGGGAGGTGGCTCAGGCTCAAGCAGATGCCTGTAGGGGCGAAACCTGCGGTAACATCCCAGCAGGAACTGCTTGCTGAGTAGTTTGTTATGCTCCATGAGAGGGAGCATTTGTGCCTCGTTGTGTAGGTGTTGAACCGGGGACATCAGGAGGCAACCGGTCGTTGTCCAAATTGCAGTATTTTGGCATGTCTGAAGCTTTGTCCATAGCTTAGAACCGGCGACCAAATGCCTTAAATGTCGATAGCGATTTGAGGACCTTGTTGCGGTTTTGGACTTTAGTGGCAATTGCGATTGTGTGCGCTGAGAAGGAGAGCAAACTGTCAAAGGTTACACCCAAAATTTTGGGGTTGTTTACTGTCGGTATTGGTGTGTCATCGACTTTTACCTTAAGTTGCAGTTTGACTTCCTTTGTCCAAGTGGTGAAGAGGGTCGCTGTGGATTTAGTGGGAGAAAGTTGTAAGTTCCTCGCAGTGAAGAAGCTAGAAAGGCAGGCGAGGTAGTCGTTTACCTTGGAGCACAGGCCATCGATGTCATTGCCCGACGCCATTATCGTGCAGTTGAGGGAGCTTCGAGATGTAGAATTGGAACAGAAAGAGAGAAAGGACACCACCCTGCGGTACACCTTGCTTAATCTATGTCTGCTTTGATATTTGATCTTGAAAAACCACTCACGAGTGCCGACCGCTCAGGTAGTTTGCGGACTACCTCTTCAGCCCTGGTGGGAGTGTCGACTGATAAATATCATCTAGAAGCGTGGAATGGCTGACTGTGTCGAAAGCCTTCTTCAGGTTCAACGCTACTAGGACAGTCGTCTCGCAGGGGCAGTTTTGGTTAAGCCCGCGATTTATTTGGGTGCTTATGGTGGTCAGTGCAGTGGTGGTGGTATGCACTAGTCGGAAGCCGTGCTGATGTGGGGCTGGGGCCAGGTGTTTCGTGAAGAGTGGGAGTAGGAGGGCTTCAAGTGTCTTCACTACTGGGGAAAGGAGAGTTATCGGAAAATAAGATTCCCCTTGGTTGGCGGGTTTCCCAGGTTTCAGTCGTGGGACCACTCTCCCTGCTTTCCACTTGTCAGGGATGATGAGAGTGACCAGGGACAGATTGAAGACCCTTGTGAGGAATCCAACTGCCAAAGGTCCCAGGTGCCTCAGCATCAGCGCGTTTGGTCCGTCAGGGCCAACGGCTTTTGATGTTTTCGATTTGTTAATGGCCCCCTGAACCTCATCACCGGAGCAAGTAAGTGGCGCACTGTCGTTCGTCAGTTTGTGCAGCCTTCTGGTAGCACGAAGTTTGGTTCTGTCGCCCGGAGGATGCAGTATGAAAAGCCGGCTAAAATAGCTCGCGCATCTCTTCGGGTCCGACGAAGTGCAACCGTTGAAGGTGATAGCCACCTTGTCGTTGTGCTTCGTCGGGTTCGACAGGGACCTAACGGTGGACCAGAGCCTACTCACCCCAGAGATGAGGTTACAGGTCTTCAGGTGCTCAACCCATTTGGTCCGCTTATGTCTATTTACCAGTTGCCGGATCTCCAAATTGGAGATCCCTTATGCGGGGATCCCCGGGATCGGCCTGGCGTAGGTGGTCACGCTCGTTTGCTAAGCTGGCTGCTTCGGCTGGGAAATGCGGACGAATGTCCTTAAAACTTCCAGCTGGAATAAAGCGAGCCGCAGCAGCTGTGAGCACCTTGCGGAATGCGCGTTCGCCTACGCGCACATCAGTGGGGATGGGAAGAGCGGCGAAGGTGTCCTCGGTGAATTCCGTGAAGCCGGCCCAATTAGCTTTTTTAAAGTTAAAATAGGACCGGTGGTTCGCGAAAACAAAGTCGGCAGGTCTCTCAACCGAGACGATAATGGGCAAGTGGTCTGATGCAAGCGATAGCATAGGTCGCCACGTTATTCTATTTATCAGACCCGCGCTAGCTCTTGTTAGGTCAGGCGAGCTGCTCCAATTGCCCACTACCCTGGTGCCGGCTTCGTCGTTCACAGTGCTGAATGTCGAATCGTCTATTTGCTCTACCAATTGCTGTCCCCTACGATCATTTCGCAGTCTTGAATGCCAAAGATCGTGATGCGCATCAAAGTCACCTACAACCAACGGTTTTCACCCCTGATGAGCGCACCTATATCAGGGTGATATCCTGCCGGGCAGCAAGTGACAGGGGGTATGTAAATGGTAAAAATTTCGAGTTCGGAATCGATTGTCCGAACAGTTATGCCTTGACATTCTAAGGTGCTGTCCCTGCGGTCGATTCCTTTATCAATGAGACGCACTGTGGGGTGGACTATAAATGCTAGGCCACCACCATTGTCTCGCTCGCGATCATGTCTGTGCACGTTATAGCCATCCCTGGTGATCAGAGAGGACCTAGCGTGCAGCTTGGTTTCGTGGATCGCAGCTATCTTGATACTGTGACGGCTCATGAAGTCAACTATCTCGTCGACCTTGCTCATGAGTCCGTTACAGTTAAATTGAAGAAGCTTATAGGTTCTGGGTGATGTCGTTGTAACTCGGGGGGGTGAGGGACGCATGGGGTGGCCTACCTTGGGCCTGCTGTGCAATCCGCTGTTGTTGTTGCGGCCTGATGATGGTGGGCAGAGCTTTACAGCAGGGGGCAACATAGCCAGTTGTCCACTCACGGGTGGTGCGCAGGCCGGAACATCCCCGAAAGTGGGACCAGCCATTGTAAGAATTGCACTTGACTGATACCAGATTCCGAGGTATTACGGCCTGATGCACGGAACAGACTGTGCGGGGGACCAGGAGCTGCTGGTTTGTCCCCGCACTGGGGTTGGAGCAGGAGGGAAGGGGATAGGTTAAGTCAGGGGAGTGGTGTTGCTCCGATGGGCTCCTTACCGTAGAGGTACTAGTTGTGGTGGCGGTTGGTAGTGCCGGCCTATCTGGGGGGGTAGTAGCCGTGGAGACATTAGACGCCTGCTGGCGGGAGAAACACGAGGCCACATACCGTGGTCCACTCCCTATGTGTCTTAAGGCCTGAACAGGTCTTAAGATGGCTCCACCCGTTGCACTTGTTGCACCTAACCGAGGTGGAGTTCGGACGGAGCCGTTTATGGCAGACGCAGCAATAGAATACTTCTGTTCCAGGGTTGGATTCAACTCCAGCCCTGAGGTGAAGTATTTGGAGCAAGGTTGCTGCGAGGAGTTGCTCCTGTGACGTAAGGGGTGGGGTGATATACTGTTTACTAGACAGGGCTAGTTTACTGGGGCGGCAGCCCTTGGTCGGGAAAAACCCGAGTCATTCCGCTAACGTAGAAATGGCTGCCATGGAAATGTGTTGGAGTTACTCGATGTCCTTTCTAGTGCTTTTTCTGCAGCCTTACCTACCACAAACACTTCTGCTTGAAAAATACTGCAATGGTCAGGGATCTTAATTGGCCGCCTGATGTCCAGCTCTGCGCAATAAATTCCTGCATCTACTAAGTCCAATATTTTCTAACCGTCAGTAAATATATTAAGCGTATTGGGGGTGAGTCTCATATCTTACGTGATTTTGGCCGAGTTTAATAAAGCCCGCCAGTCGTTTCTTTCTCGATACGCGAGTGCGCGCCGCTTGTTTGTTAGAAGACAGGAGGTACTTCGTTTTGTCCTCGTTCACCACCAGACTCATTCGCTTTGCCTCTTTATCCAGTTTAGAGAACGCAGAACTAACAGCGCGGTTGTTAAGGTCGATGATGTCAATATCATCGGCATACGCCAACAATTGTACGCTCTGAGCGATTAAGTTCTGCGGCTCGTACGATGCTCTCCAACATGAGGTTAAAGAAGTCGCAAGACAGCGAGTCACCCTGTCTGAAACCTCGTTTGGTATCAAACGGCTCGGAGAGGTCCTTCCCAATTCTGACGGCGCTGCTGGTGTTGACCAACGTCATCTTGCATAGCCGTATTACTTTTATGGGGATACCAAATTCAGACATTGCGGCATACAGATAACTCCTTTCCGTACTGTCGAATGCAGCTTTGAAGTCGACGAAAGGATGGTGTGTGTCGATTCTCCTTTCATGGGTATTTTCCAAGATTTGGCGTATTGTGAATATTTGGTCGATAGTAGCCTTCCAGGTCTAAAGTCACACTGATAAGGTCCAATCAGTTGGTTGACTGTGGGCTTCAGCCCTTCACTCAATACGCTCGCTAGAGCCTTATAGGCGATATTTAGAAGACTGATCCCGCAGTAATTGGCACAAATTGCAGGATCGCCCTTCTTATGGATTAGGCAGAGCATACTTAAATTCCAATCGGCAGGCATGCTTTCATCCGACCATATTTTGCATAGAAGCTGATGCATGCACCTTAAGAGCTCCTCGCCGCCATGTCCGCGGCTTTGTTGTTCTTTAGCCGCGTTATCGCTATTCTCACCTCGTCATGATCGGGTAGCGGAACAACAATTCCGTCATCCACGATTGGGGGTATCGGATCTTTACATTCTCTGTGACATGCGCAGCTGTCCCTGTTTAACAGGTTCGAGAAGTGTTCCCTCCATAGTTTGATATTGCTCTGTACGTCAGTCACCAGATCGCCGTCTTGATTCTTACAGGAAAACGCCCCGGTCTTAAAACCTTCTGCAGAGAACGTTAAATATAGAGAATTCTCACGAGCTACGAATAGTGTGAATTGTCAAAAATGAAGTCTAACCGCCGCCGGGGTGTGGTGAAACTTTTAACAGGGATGTTTTACAGCGATTTCTCCTTTAGCATATTGGCCCTGCACAGTTTTTGGCTTCTGTAGGAAATCAAATTGACGACTAGCCGACGGCATTTTGCAAAGTATTTGCTTGTGCATTTTTATGTTCCCTTGATAAACGAAAATTTCTTCAATTTGTATTTTCAAACAAAGATGATGAAGAAAAATGATTGAATATTTATTATACGCGCCAACATTTCAAATCAAAGTAACTTTAATATTTTGATCTAATTTAAAAAAATACATTATAAAACGACCTCTCACATTTTGGTATGTGCGTTTTAGTAAATTTGATGAAAATTTTTATTAATTTTTTTGAGTCGAAATTAATTCATAGCATACAAGAGTTTTGGTATATCGACATATGTATTTACATTTGAATATGCATTTATTTGTTCCTTTGGCAAACCAAATTTTTTTACTTTAAAATAAATAAAGGAAAACTTCAAAGAAACGCATTTGCATATATGGGACAACTAAGTTCAATTGCATCTTTATTAAATATAGTGCTGCACGCATATCGTTTACTATTCGAATACCTCACTATTCGAATACCTTACTATTCGAATACCTTACCATTAGAATACCTCACTATATATTCATTAACATCAGGGAGAAAATGCTTTTAAAAATATAAAAATTACATTGGCCCTTCTCATGGTGCATGCACTTGTACATAAACCGATTAGTAGTCCGCTAATCTAAATAAATATTTACCAAAACTATTCGAATAGTGAAGTATTCGAATAGTGATGTAATCGAATAGTAAGGTATTCGAATAGTAAGGTATTCGAATAGTAAGGTATTCGAATAGTGAGGTATTCGAATAGTGAGGTATTCGAATAGCATTATTCGAATAAACGAATAAAAAATTCGAATAAATATTATTCGAATTACGAATACCTCTCGAATAAAAGATTTTATTATTCGAAATATTTTTATAGTAAGGTATTCGAATAGTAAGGTATTCGAATAATGAGGTATTCGAATAATGAGGTATTCGAATAATGAGGTATTCGAATAGTAACTATAGTAAACTATTCGAATAGTGAGGTATTCGAATAGTAAGGTATTCGATTAATGAACTATTCGAATTATTTGAAACGAATAGTATTATTCGTTTTATTTGAATAATGTTTATTCGAATATTATTCGAAAATAATCCCACCCCTAATGCCTAGCGACTACAAGACCAAAATGCAGTCATAGACGCAGGCGTAGCGGCCATCATTCTAGTTGCCATAGCGCTGAACAGTCGCGGCGGCGCCGAACAGTTTCAACTATTGTACTGTTCAACAAAAACTCATCATAAAAAAATTCATTGATAAATTCGAGCTCATACGTAGTGGGGTCTGAGAGCAGGAGTGAGAGTCGAGTGGCGAATCTTCTGGCTGTCTGTTGTGATTGCAGCTTTTCGATGTTGAACATTCTTTGTGTAGGTAGATGTACGCTTTTTGCTGAATCTCTTTACCCAATTGTATTTCGGAGTGATAAAGTCCGTATTGGTTCGATAACTCATACCTATTGAACTATGTCCGAATATTTTACAGGTAAATTCACCCGTTGCGCTAAGTCTTGCGACAGATCTAGCTGATAGACCTTCTGCCGCAATGTCAATCGGTGGTAAGTTAAGTATTCTTTCAAGTGCTGCCGTAGGAGTAGTTTTAATTGCGCTTATCCCCAAGTCGTCTGAGTTGCCCATTGATGCACTGTTACGAGTGAATTATTCATTATGTCGGTCACGGTATCTAGGTACTGTTAATACTATGGCTATGTTATATGCATATGCTATTAGTTTATATGCCCTGCCTTCAAATTTTGTTAATAGCTCATTAACTGCGAGTAACCAGAGAAGTGGCGATAGAACGCCACCTTGTGGCGTACCGTCAAATGCTAGCTTAGTGAGTTTACTTTCGTTCTATTCCGAACGTATTATTCTACAACCTAAAAGGTTCTTTATTCATGAATAAACATCGGGTTCTGTATTTGTTGTATCTAAGCCAATTAGAATGGCTTCCTTCCACACATTGTTGAATGCACCACTATTGTCTAGAAATGCTCATAAAGCGTATTCCTTGTACTCTAGAGCTTTCTCTATAACTAACACTACTGAGTGTAACGCAGTCTCTGTGGATCTGCCTTTAATATATGGGTGTTGTGCCTTAGACATAAAGTCTGACATCTTATTTTCTCTAATGTGGGCGTGGAGGATTTTCTCCAGCGTTTTCAGAAGGAATGAGGTCAAACTGATTGGCCTATGGGGTTGTCTTTACCTGCTTCCGGTATGAACACAACCCTTGCATCTCTCCAGATTCTTGGCAGATAATAAAACTTCAGACATCCTGCGCATCCTGTGTATATCGCTTTTAGCCATGATACCAATAGATTGCCCATACTTTTGAGCATGGCTGGAAAAGATCCGTCTAAACCCTGTGATTTTAATGGGTCAAGAGTGCTTACTGCCCACTCTATTTCTTGAGTTGTTATAATGTCTTTCGGTATGTTTACTACGTTATTTCTTACAGGCTTCACCTAAGTAGTCATGCATCCTGGAAAATGCGTACTGATTAGATCTTGTAGTGATTATTCATAACTATCAGTCCAGTCCCCGTTGAATTTACGTATTAAGTTGGGCATAGTCGGGTGTTTTGATAACAGTTTCCTCTTAATGGTTCTTGCAATAGCACTTTTCCAAACAGATTCCAGCTTGTGTTTCTAGGATTTCTGAAGGTTTTGCTCTTTAGTTTGGGTGAGTATGTTATTTTGAATTGAGTATTTGTGGTCGGAGGAAGATGTCGTTTTTGATACTCCCCAATCTTCCACAAAGTTATTCGTAAAGAGAGTTAAGTCTAGAACATTTTTGGAGGTGGTCCAATAAATATTGGTTCCTCATACCAGTTTGCAATTTCTAGGCTAGTTTGTAAAATAAAGATAAGTAGGCACTCACCTCTATGGTTAGTGTCGGAGAGTGTGATGAGACTCAGCATCGGACTCTATAACTAGAGTTAGCTTCCTTCGCTCGGCTTTCTTAACCAGCTTACGAAGCTCATCCCGCGGTGCTTCCCTCTCGTGTGACATATAGCAGGACCCAAGAAGTAGTATTTCATTCCTGCCGCCCTGATTAGTCACCACTGCCAGACCATCTGTGGGGAGATTGATATAAAAGTAGGAACATACACTTTTCTGAACAAGTAGCGGGTGAATTTTAAGAGCTATAGGAAAGTTTCACAGAAAAACACACGTAAAATTCAGAAAAATGCGTGCAATTTTTGTTTTAATCGATAGTACAGTCCATATAATTTAATGCTTGAAGACTATTTCATGCAAATGTTTACCGCGACTGCGCTTCAAATGGTCCATCCGCTTAGTCCAATTTCGGCATACTCTTTTCAATGTTTCGGCCGGTATTTCACATATAAATGATTTAATGTTGTCTTCCAATGCGTTAATTGAAGTAGGCTTGTCTGAATAGGCACGAGCTTTAACATAGCCCCACAAAAAATAATCTAATCGCACGTTCTGGGTGCCCAATTGACAGGTCCCGAACGTAAAATAAAATGTTCACCGAACTCGCCTTTCAACAAGTCCATTGTTACGCGTGCTGTGTGGCATGTGGCACCGTCTTGCTGAAACCACATGTCATGCAAGTCAAGCTCTTGCATTTTGGGGAAAAAAAGTTGGATATCATTTCACGGTAGCGTTCACCATTCACAGTTACGTTACGATTCGCAGCATCTTTGAAGAAGTATGGTCCAATGATACCTCCAGCCCATAAACCGCACCAAACTGTGACTTTTCTGGATACATTGGTAGCTCTTGTAATTCTTCTGGCTGATCCTCACTCCAAAATCGACAATTCTGCTTATTTACGTACCCACTGATCCAAAAATGAGCTTCGTCGCTGAACACAATTTTTCGACTTTAAACTTTCTTAACAGAACACGCATTTTTATAATAAAATTCAATGATTTGCAAGCGTTGTTCGCTTGTAAGACGATTCATGGTTAAATTACACAGGCCGACAGCATCTCAGACCCAGAAACCGAACTATATATCCGAAGCTTTATGATGCGCTGAATCCAAATCTGGCCTCAGAATTGCTCTATCAGCTCTGGTTTTCGAGATATTCTAACCTAAAAGTGCAAAAAACACCGTTTTTGCCCATATTTGAGGTTATGTAGCCTTGTAGATGTTTTCTTTCACCAAAATTAAAGGATGGCATCTTTCAATACAAGTCTTTTTATTTCAAATGGCGTTCTGTTTGCTCAAATATCATTTTTTTTCGCAGAGATATAGCATTTTGAAATTTTCATGTTTCTAAATTTTCCTACTTGTTCTTTAAAAACAAAATCTTGTTAGTCCAGTCAAACACGGAGTTATGGTGTGGGGATGCATGGCGGTAAGCGATGTGGGTCAGTTAGAATTTATTGAATCGACAATAATCGAATCGATAAATGGGAGTATTTGTACATTTTTAAAAGGAATGCCATATCAAGAACGTTTTGGTCCAACAAGACAACTACCCAGAGCACACAGCCGAGATTGTTAAGGGTTGCCTCTTGTACAATACAAGGCTCATAAACATCTCAAAACACCCCACAGTCGCTCGATCTCAATTCTATTAAGCGTCTGGGAAATCTATTTATTACAAAAATGAGTTCGACAGCATGTAATAACAAGTAAGGAGGCTTAGCAATGTGTTATGGGGCAGAATGGAAGAATATTACAACTGAAGAAACAAGAGGTTATTAAACTCAATGCCAAATAGATTGAGTGAAGTCGTAAAACATTGTGGCTATCCAACAAAATAATAATTTTCTTTTTTGTATATTATTTATACTTTTTTTCAAATGTTTTGAAACTGTACGCAGCACAGTGGTCAAGTAGCCAGACGTTTTGGTCATAAAACAATAAGTCAAAGAGAAATAGTACGATTTTGATGAAATTTTTACATATAGGGTTTTTTGTGTCGCTGATTCTGAAAATGAAATCAGAATTTCAAAATTCAAAATGGCGGACCCAAAATGGCGGACATTTTTCGCGAAAAGTGTTCAGATTTTACTAAAATTCACATTACCAAGGTTTTTGGGGTCGCTGATTGTGAATATGAGATCAGAATTTCAAAATTCAAAATGGCGGACCCAAAATGGCGGACAGTTTTTGCGAAAAGTTTTCAGATTTTACTGAAATTCACATTACCAAGGTTTTTGGGGTCGCTGATTGTGAATATGAGATCAGAATTTCAAAATTCAAAATGGCGGACAGTTTTTGCGAAAAGTTTTCAGATTTTACTGAAATTCACATTACCAAGGTTTTTGGGGTCGCTGATTTCGACAGTAGACGTACGATTTTCAAAAGAATATGCCACATTAAAAGGAGGGAAAATATGTCTTGAAAAATAATACACTTTAACTGAAAGTGACGTATCATACATTTATTTATGAAATAAACTTAAATTTTAATTTCATATCTCCTCGTCATTGTTTACATCAAGGATGCTGTCTGCCTCAGCATCTGCGAAATCATGCCTTTCATAACTGACAAAGTGACAAACTTTTTCCTATTTTGGGAGGAGTCTTTCTTAAACTAGAAATCAACGGATCCGAAGAAGCTAGAAGTCGGAGAAAAATGTCTTCAATATTTTTTTCTCTCGAACATTTGCGGGAGAAGTGTTCGCGATAATTTCGTACGTCTTTGTTTCGTGACTCCTGAGCTTCTTCGGAGAGCTGTCCTATTGGCAGAATAGCCAGTTCTACTATTCGCGGGCCATGCAAGAGCACTTTGTGCACAGTTGTTGACATACAGTACCACGGATATAACTTTACAAATAAATCGGCGGTTTCATCGCAATATTGGCCGAAGCTATCTACTTTTACATGAAACCCGCTAGAAACGACTTGCAAAATTATATGAAATCGTTTGATGAGTTCAACATCGATTCCTAGAATGCGAGCAGACGTCTCAGTGTTTTCAAAAAAACGCCGAGCCGTATTCCCATCATTCGAGTTACCCATGCCTTGCTTTGGGCGATCAACGAGGAGGTTTAATTCATCTTTGAAAGCCTTTTGAATGAAACTTTTTCTTTCCTTCAAAGAAAGCTTAACATCTTCGCCACGACCTTGCCATTTTTCGCTTTTCAGTTTATAACCAACATGAAGTAAGCATTCAAAAAATCGGATCCAACAGTGCAATGTAGATAATCCGTAAATTAATTTTGAATCATCAACTTCCAGCTCTCGCATAGCCTCCAAATCATTAAAATTTTTCGATGTCGCATTGCAAATATAACATCTCATTGCAGATTTAGTGCCAGTTACTGTATTGCAGACTTTGCCATCAATCATTGTAAAAGTCAATTTAAAACCTACTTTACAATCTTTTCCGTCTATCACTGCCTGCAAAGGTTTCAGATTTGAGATTTGTTCGTCGACAATATTTTTCTCTTCAAGTGTGGATTCTTCGGTTTCGCGTATGAATTGCAATCTAATAGGTCTGCAATACCATGGAGAGGAGGGTCGCGGGTTTTTCCAAATAACAACATCATCGTATTCGTCCTTGTCGTAGCCAATGAGTTGCAGGGGCACGAGGGAAGTGAGGAGAACATTTGTGTCGCAGTTATTAGGGTCGAAAAATTTTTGCTTATACTCCTTTTGCCCGGAACTTCCGTCGAACCCCCACTTTACAACGAGCGTTAAATTTTCATAAATGCTGGCTTTCATGGTATGTAAGACATCGTTTTGGAGTTCTAATATCCGTTGCCCTGTATGATTCAAAAGTGATTGCAATCTAACTTGTGCGCAGTTTTCGGAAATAGAAATATCCTCGGGATAGCATAGTTTTTTCGCGTTTAAAACGGAATTGTAACTGGGGAAAACTTTACAATTATGCAATTGCGTGATGTGTCTCATATTTATGTACTGAGACTTAGTAAATTTCGAATCAAATACGAGTGCTAAAGCGGTGTTTGGGGACATTTGTGTTTCCGTTTTAGCCTTCATGGCATTGATGTACTTGCTTGCTCGCATGGGAGATGTGGTGGTAACATCTGCGACGACTTTCGATGCTAAGGTAGCTCCAGACTCACGAAGAACCATTTTCGGGGCGTACGATAGCTCTTGTGCACTGTAACTGTCACGCAATTTCTGAGCTTTCCTTCTCTTTGAGCGATCACTGGATTCCGAAAAAGAAGTTTCTGGACGCCCGCGCCCACCACTGTTCCTTGGTGTCGTTGACTTCAAACTGTCATCAGCACTGACTTCTAGATCCATAAAGTTGATCTGGTTTAATGAAAACTTCATTAATGTATATAAATTACTATAAATATATTTATATTAATGTAAATTTATGTAAACTATTCACCGTTACGCTCGTTGAATCGTCCAACCAGCTTTTATTACTCTCCAGAAAACGATTTTCCGTACTGCGAGCATTTTTCCATTTCTTTTTCAAAACCGAAATAACTCTTATCAAAGCCATTTTTGATTTTTTTTCGATAACAAAGGAAGGTGTTGCGTCGTCCATTAGTTTATTACAGAGAATTTCTATTAAATTATCAAATTTTTCTGACAGAAAAACATCATGGATGGCATCGAATATTTTCATCCGTGTCCATGAAAAAATTTTGCTCTTGAATCCTATTAAAAAAAAATTACTTTAAAATAATAATTTAATTACCATTTAAAAATACTTATTACATTAATTATTTTATTTTTATTATTATATGATTTTTGAATATAATCAAAACATGATTTTTAGCACTCTTTTGCATTTATTAATAATTATTTATTGTTTTAATAACAATATTCACTACAGAAATTGGGATAAAAGTAGAAATAAACACTCTGCATATATTACATTCATTCCTAATATAACATTTCCCAGGCATACACACAAATAAAGCCAGTTTCGATCGCCCCCCGCGGCTCAAATGCCCCAACACGCGCTTCAAGCTCGGCAGCGACCTGCTGCGAAGAAAGCGTATTTTTGACGAGCGGGGATAGCGCGGGAGCAAGATCTAAACGGATTCGAAATCTGTATACTTTTCTGCACTAGGAAACGTAAATATCTCCGTGGTAATTCGTGGCAATAAAAATAATTATCTACGAGAAGAAGTGCAATTGAAAAAAAGGGGGAAAAAAAGCTTGTATTGCGTCATTAATATTGCCTCTAAAAATACAACAATATGGCTACAGTAAAGTATTTTCGTAATGTACGTACCTTTCCGAACAACATCCATTTTAGTTTGCCCTTTTTCGTTGAAAAATGGTGAATTTGCAACTATTTTTGTGTGGCGCTCGAAAACGTGCATGCGTACTGTCGCGCGCGATTCCCGACAAATGTCAAGTTTGAGCGTTCACCACGGAACATCTGTTCAATGTAAACATCTGTCCCTTTGGATTTTAATGCTCCAGTGCCATCTGTTGACGAATATATGAAGCTTTACCTCAAACGGTAACTTTCGATTTTGGGAATTTTGGCCAGAACGCCGGGCTACTTGACCACAGTGCGCAGGCTTTCTGGTTGCTGTTTTTACATGTTGCTACAACTATATACTTACCGCTATGTAAACAATGAAGTGAGGAATTGTATTACTTTCTTTTGTAATTTAAGAATGTAAATTTGTATTGAAACAACAACAATGCACAAGTACAACAACCTCTTCCTCTGATATGTATATATGCGCACATATGTAAATGCCGAAGTAACCTTAGATTCAGTTAGGTAGTGATGGCTGATCTGTAAAAAGATCTCACTTAGACCTCTAGGGTCAATTGTGTTACCAGTGCTATATGTTTGGAGTTGAAATATTATTGTATGTAAGTCCTGATGCACGTTTTCTCGAGTTCTAGCAAGTTGTTCAACCTTCTGTCAACAATATACTTCAAGAATGAAAAATATGGTGATTCTAGGCACATTTTTCGAGTTCTACAAAGAGCAGGACAGTGGCAAAGTAGATGTTCAAAAGTACCCCTAGCATTCGCTTCGTTGCATATGTTACACGCATCGCTATGGACTAATCCCATTTTGGCTGCGTGGTGTAGGGTGAGATAGTGCCCCGTCAGTACTCCAACCAATAGTTTACAGTGTTTTCTAGAGAGTTTAATAGGCTGCCGATTAAGTGTTGAATAACAGGTGCTACTCCAATTGACTCTAGACCTTCCATCAAAGCTTCCTTGGTAACATTGTTAAAGGCTCCAGATAAGTCAAGGAAGACTCCCGTCGCATATTCAGCGCTTTCTCTATATGTATGTAGCACCACCACCCTGTGAAGAGCTTTTTCTGTGGACTTCCCCTTCGAGAGTGCATCCTGATTTGGTGACAGTAGGGTCAGTTCAGTTCTTTCCTTTGTGTACGAATGTAGCAATCTTTCGAACATTTTCAATACGAATGATGTGAGACTAATTGGCCTATAGACCTTGGGATACAAGTGACTACTTTTACCTGGCTTAGGTACAAAGGCAACCCTTGCTAATCTCCAGCTTCAGCCGCGGTATCAGCACGGAGATTTCTTTCTGTAGCGCTGGGAAGATTCCGTCCGGACCCGGGGATTTAAAGGGGTGAAAAGACTTCAGAGCCCAATCCAACCTAGTTGTTGAGGTCAAGGCTTCGAGGTTCTCGTTACACGTTGTGCTGTGCGTAACTGTAGAATCATTGGAAATGGCGCTGCAACCGGGAAAGTGTGTATCTTTATTATTTCCAGTGTTTTCGTGCAATTTATGTCCATTCTCCCTTATCTTTGCAGAATAATGTTGGAAGAGTAGGAGATTGAAGAATTCATTTAATTCTCTCGCTTTTGTTTCCGCCTTGAAGGTGGGCAAGATTTATGATATGAAGAGTTTTAGAGGTAAGAAGCTCCGTTGCCGTCTCCAGATCTTCGCGAGTTGAAATACCGAGTGGTGGATTAAGGCAGCACTTCAAGATTTTTATGTTTCTGATAGCTCTCTTTTTATGCGCTAGCCTAAAAGACACTGTAAAACTTATGTTCTTATGATCCAAGAAGGAGTTTTGTTTAAGAACCCACCAATCTGCAATCATGTTACCGTAACAGAGAGTAATGGACCTATTGTTGGACCTATTTATGGGATATTTTTTTATTCGCTATACTTACGTTGCTCTGTAATATATACAGTTACAGTGTAGTTAGAAGGGGATCCACCTCGATCATTCATTTCCTTGCCGCCCCATTGGGGAAGGTGCGAATTACCGTCTACTCGTCTTCCTCAATGGCAATCACAGTCAGGTCATCAGTGCTAAAATTAGATAGTAAGTAGGCATTAACACTTATCTGGCAGTGCTCGGCTGGTCAGTAGGACTTGCAGGAGCTGCATTCGATCGACAACGGTTAGCCACAGGTTTTTCTTTTTCCCCGAAATATTGCCTTTTCGTCTCCTTGCAATTTATCGCCACGTTCTCCTCAATTTTATTGGCGAAGGCAGGGTTCGCTGCCGCAAGCCTTTTCCTTTTTTAGAAGTGTTTCCCTCCTTTCGAGATCCGAGTTTGCTTCGACAGCGATACCTCTTGAGACTGGCCAATTACTAATCCCACTGACGTTAAGGCCGATATCTCGGCCCATTTATCTTCTCTTTTCGACGTCATGTTGGTTTTCTTGTTCAGAGTCTCCTCCCATACCGTTTTGCCCCTACCTGCCAGGCACCTCTTGACCATGACTGTAACAAAGTTCTGCACATCTTCGACCACAAAGGTGTTTGGGGGAGATATACATACCTTGTAAGCAACCTTAGCAACGAAAATTTGATTATTGGAAGTGAGACGTGGGTGGGAATAACAAAGATGTTGAGACCCATTTTCCAGGCGACAACCTTGCCGAGGGTTCAGTCAGAGGATTTTTGACACCCCGAAATAGCCTTGACTTACATATTTATTTACACCAGAGGTCAACCAAATTGACTTTGCAAGTGTGTTGGTGCGTACAGAGTAATGGAACTACACAGTTGTGAAAAGGGTAATATTTAAATACCAAATGAGTCAACGTCAACGTATTAAATTATTATTTATTAAATTTCTATATTAAAATAAGTCGCGACGGCGCTGAACAGTGTAAAATATTATATACCACAATAAAAACAAATTCATTAGTAAGTTTGGGACTCATATTTGATACTTTCATCCATTAAAAGATCGCACTGAACGTGCTTTAGCCGCCCGTATACCAAATTTTCTCAACCAGACAAGAATTCTTCATTTAAGATTGAAGAAACCATTGACGAGCATTCCAAAATAGTCAATATTGGAATATTTCTGTAGAATTATTTGCCAATATTTGGTGAATCTCGAATTTTTGTCATGTCGAGTGGCACACAATTGATATAGAGGTATTTTGAATGAAGGTATTTTGCTTTTTTAAGTACAATACAGAGAACGTTAATGTATAGAGAAGTCTCTATGACAGGAAAGTATGGAATTTCGAGGGGTACTCGTAAGTTAAGTAAATTCAGCAGCAGTCGATTAGAATTTGTTGGTGGTTAGAAACAAAAAATGTTAACGTTGTAATCTAGCTATGACATATGTATGTATTTGAATTTTTTCTAAAACAAGTATGCTAGATTCAAGGGGCAAATCATCCAAAAACATATTGTCTGTCCGTTTAGCTTTGTTGAATTCCTCAACCAAATCAAAATCCTTTATACAGAAACGCTTTATTACCAGGCACACAGGAAGATGGCATATGCAAATTTAAATATGTGAATTTATATATTGTACATATGTGCATATATATATGCTGTGTTTGTTTTTTGTTTTATGGAGGTGGCACAAAGCATTGAAAGCCGAAAAGTGTGAGACTTGCCTTTCGGCTCACCCACTAAAAACCCTCCCCAGCTCCGTTTCCCTCCCGCGGCACAACCGCTGTTGTTCAGCGCGACGTAGTTTGGAGATTACTATTTTTGCCATGTTACATACAGCGGACCAATGTTCTTCTGACTCTAACATAATATCCACTAGGTTATCAGCCGAAATTGGCTTCCCCACCCTAGTGCTTAATTCAACATTCGTGCACGTGTTTCCTAAATAAATAGTGTTACTGTGCCTTGTTTTGTTGTTTTTCTTTTTCTTTGAAGTTTTTGAAAAGTGAATTCAGTGATTCTAATATGGCCCCAAGGCCACCAAATTTCGGGAACAACAGGTTTGCTTCGCTTGCTTCGGACTCCCTTCTTGAAAGAAAAAAAACATCGTACACTCCATTTAATTTCCTGGAATTGCCCCATTCAAGAAAAGATAACCTTAAATTTATTACAATTAGTGCCACCGATGCAAACAAGCCCCTTTCTAAATATTCTTGCTTCGCCATACATAAAGCTTTAGAAGCCATCAGCAAAGAAATCATCTCAATTACCAAATTACGTGCTGGCAATCTTCTTTTGCTTGAGAAAAACCACCAAATTGCCCAAAAACTAATTTCAACCAAAAAGTTACCCGGTGTTTTTGAAATTGAGCTAAAATATCATGAAAGCCTTAAGAGCGTAAAAGGAACAATATACGCTGCCTGTTTAAATAATGTTAGCGAGAAAGAGATAATAGAAAACCTGAGTGAGCAAGGAGTGGCCGGAGTTTATAAATTTGAAAAAAAAAGAGGTTGTCTGTAAAGTCGGTTTACTGACGATAGTTTAACGTGACAACGTCATAAGAAAATATTGATGGAATGGTTGCAATTTTCAAAACAAAATTTTAATTTTATTTGTTTGATAGATATTTTGTATGGATATAGAGGAGGAGGTAAATGGAATCGCAATGGAATAGGTCAAGTTACATTTACACAAACGTGAAAAATGACGAAACATTTGTCAAATTCATGAAAGATATTTTCAATTTCGATTGTGCATCAGACGTTAATAAGTCAACAACACTAAGACGCACCGTCATCGATTTGACTTTTTCAAGACACATTACACTCGAAACATTCCCTTTCATTTCCTACTTTTCCTATCATCGTCCAATACTCAACAGAGAAATGGTTCATTACCATGCACACAGGAAAAAGGCATATGCAAATACAAATATGTGAATTTATATACATATGCGCATTTACATACATATCCACACATATATATGCTCACTCAAGTAGGACAGAGCCAGGTGTCGAACGTTGCCGAACGCGAGGGCCGATTGTGCTCTTTGTCGTTCGTTCCGCGCTCTCGCTTGCAGTTCAAGCACATTAGCTTACATTTGCTTGCATACGGAATAGATTCGTATATTTGATATGCCCATATGATTTGTATGCATCTTTACATATAGATTTGTTCTTTTTGAAAATTGCGCGAAATTGTATATGTACATATATGCATGTTTATATACATTATACATTATATACATTAGCATACAACATATCTTATAAGGTATATGGTAAATATTACCATACATTTTTTCCTTCATATAAAAAAAACAATTAATAATAATAACATTAAAACAACAGGTATTATTAACAAACTTGGTTTTATTTTAAATTCTTCAAGTGAATCAAATTAATAATAATCAATAAGAAGGCATATGCAAATACAAATACGTGAATTTATATATGTACATATTCGCATATACATACATATATACGCTCACTTAAGTAGGAGAGAGCAAGATGTCGAACGTTGCCGTTCGTTTGCTTTGTCGTTCGTTCCGCGCTTGCTTGCAGTTCAGTCAATGCAATGAGCAAGGTAACGACAAATGCGCAAGGTAACGGCAATGAGCAAGGTAACGGCATATGAGCAAGGTAACACTAATGAGCAAGGTAACACTAATGAGCAAGGTAACGACACATTTTTTCGTGCGTGCAGCCTGTTAAATCGAATTATAAGACGTTATCACGTCAAAATAGAAGGATTATCACAATTCATTGGAATTGTATTACTAACTTTTCACCTCGACGAGCTTCCTGACAAAGTTGAGGTGTCTTAGCGAAGTGCAAGAGTAAAACCCTACTACCCTACACATCGAAGATAATTACATCAAAATTAATAATCTTCTTTTTTTTTGTTTTCAGATGAAAATTGCAAGTTGTATCTTGTACAGAAGTTGGATACTTCAGTGGCAAGGCGCTCTGGGAATCTATTGATAACTCGGCTTACAATATATTGTTGGAGATTGTACAATTTTTTTTTTTTAGTTCAATTATATATTAAACTATCCCCAAAACTTCATTTGGCTAATTGTTTTTTTTCTCATCCTACAACGCTTCGCGAAAACTACTGAATTTAGGGCATCTAATTGGCCCGCCGGCCTTAAATCTCTATAAAGCCCAAAAACCATCAGTACTCAACATCCCATTCGCTGAGGTAGCCATAGAAGCACAAAAACCAAAAACCAAGTCAACTCAACCAATCTCCAAGCCTACCCTTCCATCCCCAATCGTCTCATCAAATAAATCGCCGATTAATCCTTCATTTCTATCTAGAAACCCACCTCAAATTATCTCTGCTATACCCTTAAACTCGCAACAAAGCAACAACAACCAGCAATCTCCTTTTCTATGTTTAACATTTTACAGTGGATTATACACGGGTACTACAACAATTGAACCCAATTAGAATTTCTGATAAAATAATATTCACCAAGTGTCATCTCTCTGCAAGAGACAAACATTGCCACCGATAAATCTGCAGCTTCACCTAATCAGTACCAAAGTTACTTCTACAACTTACCGCACAACAAAACCAATAAACAACAATGCCTTGTTCCTAATAAAAAAATCTATACCCCATGGACAAATTCCAATAAATTCAAACATAGCCACTGCTAAAGCCGATTGGGAAAAGTTTCAAACTGTTGCTAGTAACGTCTGTTCCCAAATATGCTTTTCTGAAAACATAAATAAAAAACCGCCTAATAACAAAAACAGTTCGATCTTCCGCCCACTTTTCCGTTCCACAATGTGGCCGCCAAACTTATAAGAAATTCGTGCCGTACTGGTCTAGAGAGTTATTCCAATTAAGAAATGAAAAACGCTCTTACTGGACGGAACATAAACGCACAAGATCCCACACTAATTTAATTCTGTATAATACAAAAAAGCTAACGCCTTGTTCCGTAAAAAATCGTAAGGGAAAGCTTAAATACCTAAGTATTCTGAGTCAATTAATCATAAGACAAAGCCCAAAAAAGCAAGCAATGAATTAAAAAAATTGGCTGGTATTTACCCTCAACGACCATCAATCTCCTTAAGCAGAGACTCTGGACCGATCACAAGCCCAAAAGAACTGGCTAACCATTTCGCAGCCTATTGGTCTGAATACTCGCAGGATTAAAATTTCCACACCACCTTCATTTCAGAAAAAAACAAGTACCTGAACTACAACTTTAACCACCCTGGTCCGTATGCAAGCCTCCCAGACTACAATACAGAGTAAGATGAGTTAGAATTTATACTGTCCTATCTATCTGGCAAAACCCCGGAGGCCGACAGAATATCCTATCCCATGCTGCAACACCTTCCGCTGTGCCTAAAGGTCAAATTAATTGACTTGTACAATAACATTTTATACCAAGGCATTTATCCACAAACCTGGAAAAACGCCGTCATTATCCCCATTCCAAAAACCAGCAGAAATCACCTCTCAACTCTAAGTATTGACTTTGAGAAAACTTTCGACCGTGTCGAGGGGCTCACATCGTTTTACGTAAATTGGAGCAATGGAATATTGGTTGTAAAATACTTAAAATAGTGCATGCTTTTCTCTCGTAGATTTTTATAAAGAAATTAAACACATGTTCCGACCTATTTTCTTTATATGTATCCCTCAGGGCTCTCCACTTTCTGCGGTTTTGCTCACAGCCGATTTTAATGAAATTAGCCACATAATTGATAAGTATAGTAATGTTTCGTATGTACCTATGGTACGCAGATGATCTATTGTTGTATTCCAAAATAAGTAACCTAAACATTGTTAAGCAAGACTTCACTAATATACTCGCTTATTTAAGTATCTGGTCCACATCTTCGGCCGAGAACGTGAATATAAACAAATGCAAGAATTTTCATATTTGCAATAAGCACAAATGTAACTACTTTACACTATTTTACAATAATACTCATACATATTAAATACAGATAGCCTAAAGTTTTTGGGTGTAATTTTCGATAAAAAATTAGCTTTCAGAGAACACTGTTCATATCTAAGAAAACAACTGACTTGCACTGCCCGATATTGACCTTAACCGTCAACCTCCTACTCGACGAATGTCCACATTTCGCAGCAATAAGGAAAAATGTCTTCGATAGTCAAACAGCTTCTCAGAATACTTATTATGAACTGTATTAATACCCTTAATTTGACATGGACAACTATATCTTAATAGCTAATTTCATCATTCCCTCACTTTTACGTATAATTTTTAATTAAGTTTATCTTTTCTTTATATCCGCATCAGCGAGCCGAAGCCCCTGGCAGCCAGTGCTCCTTATTTCGTGTAAAAGTAATTTATTGTTTTTCCTCGTTATAAATAAATAAATAAATAAAAACACTTCTCAAGAAATCCAGCGCACATTCATAGGCACAACATTTATAGGCGCTGCACAACTGCGGTCGTCGAGAATTTAGAAGACATATTTACATATGTACATATGTAGGTGCAAACATATACATATACGAAGCCGCGACCATTTGACCTGACAAAAGTGCACGATTTACCAAATATCAATTTTAGAAGTAAATTTTTGTCGTCGTTGAGAAAAGTGGCATATGGGCGGCTCGTTTTGTGAATGAAAGTTCTACTTGGCTCTTAGAACTAAATATAAGCTCTACAATAGCAACTACAATGATGGCCACTACGGCTGCGCCTATCAATGCATTTGATCTTGTAGTCGCTAGGCATAGAATTTTAGCTTTGAACGACATACGCATTTACAGAAATAAAGTGAGTGCCCTGTGTGTGCGGTTGTATATACATGCATATGTGTATATTAGTAAGCATTGTTTTGCTTGGAGTTCAGAATGCATATATGGACGTACATATGTTAGAGCCACAAGTGTGAATACATTCATATACATGTGTGTGTGTTTTTTTTGTTTCTTTCTTGAGGTGGCACAAACCATTGAAAGCCGAAAAGTGTGGGACTTGCCTTCGACTCGACACACTGTGTTGTTCAGCGATGTCAACCGTCAAGTATCACTTGACGGGAATGGGAGCGGCCTATTGCCTCTTCATGCACATCTGCGCTGTTGTTCAGCGCGACGCAGTTTGGAGATTACTATTTTTGCTATATTACATACAGCGGACGAATCTTCTCCTGACTCTAACATAATATCGACTAGGTTATCAGCCGAAATTGGCTTCCCCACCCTAGTGCTTAATTCCTCCCTTGCGAACACAAATCGCGGACAGACAAACAAAACATTTTCTGCGTCTTCTATATAGATAGGAATTAAAACACCCATGTCCCGGTAGTATTTGGGTCAAATAGTAGTCTAACTGTCCATGTTTACAGTTAACCCACTTGGCTATTAAGGGAATCAGATGGTACGTCCAGCGTCCGTTCATGGACGAACTCCATTTCTCCTGCCATGAACGCAACCTACGCTCTCTTGCTTCCTTGCGTATTGTCTGCCGTTCTGAAGTAGCTTTGTTTTTGTAAACTTCAGCGTACTCTTTTGCCATAATGGCGTCTTCTGATACCGTTCGAAACGCGCAGCACACTCTGAGGGCATTATGCGCGTCAGTGCTGTTACTGCCTCTGCCGCTTTGCTGCTCGCGTATGATAGGTGATCTCTGAAATTCAGCCTATGGTCGATTATTACGCCCAGGTATTTAATGAACGGATTCGAGCCTATGGTATTTTCGCCCATCATTATATTGGCAGACTACTCCACCTTCTTCCTGCTGCTAATTAGCACTGCTTCCGTCTTATGCTCCGCAAGAGTTAGACCGTTCTTGCGCAGCCATTCTTTCGCCATGCCGACAGCCTGGTTGCAGGTTGCTTCAGCTTAGTGGAGTACTACTAGTGGAGGGGTAAACTGAGACGTAAGACTCCGTCATACATAACATTCCACAGCAAGGGAAGCAATCAAGCGCTATCAGGATCTGATTCCAGTTCGCAGGCCCCAACATGCGTATGGCTCTCAAAGCTAAAATTTTAAACATAGCGACTACAAAAACACATATGTACTTAAATCTGCTTCAGATGGCTGAAGTGATGGATACCACGTAAAGTATTAAATAACCAACCAACTTATAGTTTATGCTCGTTGTCAAGGTGACATTTAACTTTAAAAAAATTCGCTTGCTGTTTTGTGTTTGATCCATCCAGCTGTGAGTTACACAGAGAACGTTAATGATAGAGAATTCTCACGAGCTACGAATAGTGTGAATTGTCAAAAATGAAGTGAAACCGCGAACACTTTTTCACCTTGCTCAACTCGACAGCGGGGAAGTTCTTAACAGAGCTGATTACAGTGAATTATGTACAAGTACACTGGCTCTGCTCAGTTTTTGGTTTCTGTATGAAATCAAATTTTCGAATGCCGACGGCATTTTGCAAGGCATTTGCTTGTGCATTTCTATGTTCCCTTGATAAAACGAAAATTTATTCAATTTATATTTTCAAACAAATACAACCAAATAAAGTTTTAAAATCCAACATTTAAAATCAAAGTAACTTTAATGTTTGCTGCTTTAATTTTAAAAGAAAAATTTAATACGAAAACGACCTCGCATTTTGTTGTGTGCGTTTTAGTAAATTTGATGAAAATTTTTACTAATTTTACGAGTCGAAATTAATTTTAGACATGAATTCAATTCATATTGGTATATTGATGAATATATTATATGTATATCAATATATGTGTATACATAAGTACATATATCACACATATATTTGATAATTATATTTGTGCAAAAGTTCAATTGCATCTTCAATTCTTATAGTGTTACAAATGTATAATATGTGCACACGCACTGCAGCAACAATGACCTATCTCACGACGCATTGCCTTATCATATTTATGTAAATTTGAATATGCATTTTTTGTTCCTTTGCCAAACGAAATTTTATTCAATTTACATATATTACAGGGAATAATACATATATGTATGCATTTTATAGATAGTATAAAACTTTGAAATTTAAAATAAATAAAAGAAAACTTCAAAGAAACGTACATATTTGCATACATAATATTACCTATATGGGACAACTCAGTTCTATTGCATCTTTAATAAATATAGTGTTGCACGCATATGTATGCACTGAAGCAACATGACCTACCTCACGAGCATCGCCTTATCATATTTCATGCAATAATTAGGGAGTAAATATTCGAATAATCGAATTCCAGCAAATGCTAAAACAACTTCTTCTGCATATGCATCGACGTATTTGCATGTGCGTATATGCACACCTGATGCCCTAACTATGTACGTTCAATTGATCAAATCAAAAAATTCTGTATACAAAACGCTTCATTACCAGGCACACAGGAAGATGGCATATGGGCATTTCTCCAATGTCGAATGCGACATTCGTACGCATTCAAAGTGAAAAAAAAACATATACCAAAACATTATGGGACATTTTGTTCCATCATACTTTTTATGTTTATTTTTTTACTTTTTATGTAATTAGACATGCAAAAGATGATTATAAATGATTTTTAATATATTCAATATATTTATTTTCACAACCAAAATTATAAACTTAACAAAATATCTTCAATAAAGAAAAACAAAAATAAGTATATTAATCTTATATACTATGTAAAAACAAAGAACGGAAACTAACTTAACTGAGAATAGTATTACTAATGTCAAATAAAGCTCTTTTAATGGAATATGCAGTCCTAGCTGCTTCTAACTGTTGGCCATCGCAACAAAACGAATGCAACTGGGATATACCAGGAATATTTTTCACTCCCTTCCATTTTTCGTCCAACTTATAATGAAGAGACAAATTTTCAATTTGAGCAGATGGCATAAAATACATTTTAATTCCATTTGTGTTGTTTTGTGCACATTGATAAAACGATAGTGCATCTGGTAAAACAACGTTTTTAGATTTTGTTATTTGCCACACTTTTCTTTTAATGACGGCTCCAACTCCATCAACGGCTCCCTTTCCGTGAGAACTGGCATTACTAGTCATTAGCATAAAGCGCTTAGCTACTAATTTGCCTTCAATTATAATGGCGTCTTTCTTTCCCGAAGCTTGCACACTAATATTATCATTCTGATAAAAAGCATTGACGGCATTAATTAGGCTTTCTGGTACGGTTCTGCTGGATTGGTTAACGTTTTTCTTTTCTTCAAACTGCTTATATTTTTTTACCAGGACTTCAAGAACTTTTAGCCTTCTGTGCATATCTTTTGGCATCGCTTTCTCCACTTTTTTACACTTTTTTGTCTACATTCGTAAGATGCGTTTTGGCTTTGACGTGCATATGACATTCCATTTTCTAAGAGTTTTTGGCGCTTCTCTCGTTGTCGTATGCGATTATATTTCCGTTTTTCTTGAATTATATCTTCTTTGCCTTCAGCCAGTGCTCTCCACGTCTGTCTAGCGTTCCGCATTCTTTCCTTGTTTTTTTATTTATAGTTTTGTAATTTTGTTTCATCATCCTTTAACCTTTCTCTCCACCGTTTACAGTTTTTACTCATCTACATTCAAAAATTTTATATTTTGTATTTACATATACTAATAAAGATATTTTCGAACGAAAATTTATTTTGAATCTGTACATTTTACACTTACGATGTCGCACGCTACAAGCTTTAAATAAGTAAAAAGAGCAAAGCGCTGATTATTTTCCAGCAAAGTTTTGTTTATTTAATTAGCAATAAAAATATCTATTTGCTACTAATATTTGATGCAAATTGTACAAATACCTTCGACTCACTGATAACAAATGTTCCTTTTCAATGTCGCACGAGTTACATATACAAACAGTTACATTGATTTCAAAGCCAATGTACCTGATAAATTCGAAGAATTTTTAAATAAAATTGACAATAGCAGTAACCAAATATCGATTTCCGGCACATGTCGCAATTCATAAACTTTCCAGGGAATAAACAATTTTTTATTAAAACATAATCAGCAATTTTTAGCAAGTAAGCAAATATGTACACGAATAAACAATTTTTTATTAAAACATAATCAGCAATTATTAGCAAGTAAGCAAATATGTACACATATGAACCTTAAGTGAAATAATAAAATCTGTATATGTTGCACTTCCGCTCCCATACCGTAAATGCAATACTAAATAATATTAACTTATTATTTTTCGGTCGCAATTCTGAGAATTGCAACCGTTTCAAAAAGTAACTTGAAATGTATTAAGAAAATAATAAATTTTAACAAATATTGTCAAATTCGCATTTATTGCATTTCCGTTCCCATTACGAAAATGCAATGTTGAATTACCCTATAAAAACACAAATGTAAATAGTTTTAAGTCAGTCTTGTTCCTCCAGTTCATCGGAGTAGTTGTTGAATTAAATAAATAAATGAAATAATCGGAATCAAAATTAGTTTTTTTTAACGCGAGTTAACGGCTAAAAACGTAAATGGCGCAGTCGGTAGGATCCTTTAAGAAGTAAAAAGGATCCAGTGATACGAAATACGGGCAGTGAAAAAAACAAAAAGTTTTATAAACACCCAAAATTACCTGCGAATCCGTAGCCAACTCAGGAGTTGACCGGACCCTCCAGGGTATAACTTAACATACGTTAACTAAAATAGAAAAAATAGTGCAGTGAGCATTTATGCAACTTGAACACCACTAAAAAGAAAAAAATAGTGCAGTGAACATTTATGCAACTTGAACACCACTAAAATAAAAAATAAAAAAAAATTGTTATAGTGCAGTGAATATTTACAATAGACACCACTATAATTTTTTCTAAAACTGTATTCCAAGAGACAACAATCCCTTGACAAACGGAGAAGAATGGAAGAACAGGCTCACATTGCATCCGTCAGCGTGGCCGAAGAACTGGCCAGAAAGGATCAACAATTAGAACGCTTACGCCAAGTATACTTAGACCTACAACAACAAACACACCAAATTCAGCAACAACAGCAAAACCTGGAACAACACCATATACAGGACAACAGCAGAAGAGACACCATTCTGAAAACCATAAATCACTTGCCAACTTTTACCGGTACAGGAGAAGTGACGGTAAACAGTTTCTTCAGCAGTATTGAATACCTGCTATCAACCATACAAGATGAAAATATTAAGAAGAAAGCCACAAGAACAATATTTTACAAAATAATCCAGGGGCAGGCGAAAGATACCATCATAAACATCCCCAACCCGGACAACTGGCAACAGATCAAGGAGACGTTAAAACTGAGGTATAGGCCAAGCGTAGAACCACATCAACTATACAGAATGATAGCAAACTTAAAGGTGAATTCGGTGAGTGAGTTAGTAATTGAAGTACAAAATATTAAATATAAGTCAGATGAACTAACGGTATATTATCAGAATGATCACTATATTGATTTGTCGAATATAGATAGTTTACTTGTAAACACAATTAAAGAAATGACACAAGGGACTCTATTAGATAAAATCTACGAAGAACGAAATATTAATGACATATTAAAAATATTGACCAAAAGGAGATTTGAAAATACATGCATTAGGCCAGAATACAGGAAATTTAAGACTAATGACGACAGGATATTTAGGCAAAATCGTCCTCAAAACAAGAATAACAATAACAACCAGGGACACTATCAACGAAATTATGTAGGACAAAGTTATTTTAGACAGAATACTGAACAGGCACGAAATAATAATAATAATAATGATAATTATAATAATTCAGGACGATTTAGAATTCAAAATAATAGGGATAATAACCCATCAGGCAACTTCCAGCGTTTCGGGCAGGTAGGACATCCTAGGCCAAATTTCAACCAAAATAGATGAAATCAACCTAGGCAAAACCTAAACGAACCCATGGACGTTGATACTATAGAACGTTATGGTATACACAATATCCAGAGGGTCGGGCAGGTAGGACACCCTAGACCATGTTTCAGCCAAAATCGCTTGGAACAACCTAGGCAAAACCTAAACGCACCCATGGAATCCAGAAATGATGTACAAAACTATAAGTTAAATGAAGTAATAGAAAATTCTGAACTAAAAGAATGTAAATGCGACGGAGGTCAATTTAAACAAACACCAAATAATCAAAACCATTTTTTTTGGGAACAACCTCAGACTACTTACCCCACGTAAAGTTAACAATTAATAATAAAGAATATAATGCACTAATAGATACCGGTGCAAACATAAGTTTAATAGACAATGATATGAAAGAATTTAAGAAAATATTACTTACAAAACCAATTGAAATCAGTACAATAAATGGAAGGGATATAATAAGATATGAAGTGTTAACAGACGCACCTAAAGAATTTAACGTAAATGAAAATGCGAAAATCAGGTGGAAAGCGACAAAATTGAAAGGACGAAAATACAAATTTATCATAGGCATTGATTTAATGAACTGCTTTAAAACAGTAATAAATCTAGAGGATGGTCACATATCCTTCAATAATAGAATAACAAATTTTACAGTAAACCCATATAAAAACATCCAAGTTTACACACTGGAAGGATCAGACTTTGACTGGAACAGAATTCAATTGAACCATTTGAATACAGAAGAATATAGAGAAGTAAAGGATATATTGAATAGATTCAAGAAATTATTTTTTAATGGAAATTAAACACGAAATCAGAACAACAACGGATGCACAGATAAACGCTAAACTATATCGGTATCCACCACAACACGAAGTAGAGGTTAGACGACAAATTAAAGAAATGGAGGAGCAGGGAATAATTAGGAAGAGCTGCTCTCGATATGCGAGCCCATTAATAGTTGTACCAAAGAAGTTAGACAATTCAGGAGAAAAAAAGTACAGGATAGTAGTGGATTATAGGAAATTAAATGAAATAACAATAGATGATAAATTTCCACTACCAAACATCGACTCAATTTTGGGCAAGCTAGGAAGAGCATAATACTTCACAACCCTAGATCTAGCTAAGGGATATCATCAAATTTTAATAGAAGAAAAACACAGGGAAAAGACGGCATTTGTTACACCCCACGGACTATATGAATTTATACGAATACCGTTTGGACTGAAAAATGCCCCAGCGACATTCCAACGACTTATGAACGAAACATTACGCGAATTCATTAACAGAACATGCGTTGTTTATCTGGACGACATCCTAATATTTAGTACTTCTCTAAAAGAACATGTAAAAGCAATAACAGATATTTTCAAAGTATTAGAGGACGCAAATTTAAAAATACAAATAGACAAGTGTAATTTTATGAAGAAGGAAACCGAATTTCTAGGTCATATTTTGACAAGTGAAGGACTAAAGCCCAATCCAAATAAAATAAAAGTAATTCAAGAATTAGATATACCAAGAACAGAAAAACAGATCAAAAGCTTTCTGGGTCTTACAGGATACTATAGGAAGTTTGTAAAAGACTACGCCAAAGTGGCCCAACCGATGACAAAATATTTAAAAAAAGGCGTAAAAGTGAATACAAAAGACCCTACCTATGTCGAGGCATTTGAAAAGTTAAAACAACTGATTAGTTCTCATCCAATATTAAGGTATCCTAATTTTGATAGACAGTTCACATTAACTACGGATGCATCCAATTATGCAATTGGTGCTGTCCTTTCACAAGAAGGACATCCGATTTGCTTCGCATCCCGAACATTAAACAATCACGAACGAAATTATTCAGCAACAGATAAAGAATTTTTAGCAATTTTGTGGAGTGTAAATTACCTGAGACCATATTTGTATGGTGAGAAATTTAAAATTCTTACTGATCATCAACCCATTAAGTTTTTATGCACAAAATACAAAGGAAAGGATATATCGCCAAGAAACCAACGATGGATACTCAAACTAGGAGAGTACGATTTCGAAGTAGACTATATAAAAGGTAGAGAGAACAAAGTAGCGGATTTTCTCAGTAGAATAGAAAAAAGTGAAGATAATATTTTGAAATATGAAGATGATGACAGTTCCAATAGCATAAACCTAATTTCGCTCGATGGGGAGGAAGACAACGTAAGCATGGCAACAGTACATTCAGCAGAGGAGAATTTGGGTGATCATTTTGCGATTAAGGTAGAAATAGTTAACAAGTATAGAACTCAGATTATACTTACAAATAATAAAACAGAAGAGTTTAGAGAGATACACGGAAAAAGGATACTTTTTATTGCAGAGTGTGATTTTGAACAAATGGGAGAAATTTTCAGAAAATATATTTTAAAAGGAAAAATTGGAATATTTTCGGAACTAACCGACCACAGCTATAACATAGTACAAGAAAAACTGATTAGTATGTATTCGAATGACAACAAACTTCAATTCACTAAGTGTACAAAAAGAGCACAAGACATTGAAACAGAGGTCGAAGCCATAAAACAAATCTCATTTTACCATGTTAGAGAAAGTTTACATTCTGGTATTTTAGAAACATACAATCAAATAAAATACAATGATATAGTACTCCATATAATTGACGTTAAACAAATAGAAGATATTATTAATGAAATGACAGAAAATATTATACAAGTAAAGACAATTAACAAAAATGTATTACGAACAGAATTATTAGAAGCGAGAAATAAGTTAATGACATTAATACCAATAGAAAAAAGACATAAGAGAGGACTTGTAAACGCAATAGGTACTGTAGCAAAATGGACATTTGACACAATGGACGATGACGACAGACAGACAATTCAAAAACATTTAACACAAACGGGCGAAATGTTGAATCAACAAATACACATAAATGAACATTTTAATTTGGCAATGAAACAAATAAGAAATATTGTACAAGATGATAGGAAAGAAATTGAAAAAGGACTTAATAGTATAAATAAATTCATAGACGAAGAAAATCAACAACATATGTACTTACAACAGATGACAAAAATTCAGTTAATAAAAAGTAAAATAGAACAAATCCAAGACAATGTAGTCGTAGCCAAATATGGTCTAGTTCACCCAAATATTCTAACAAATCAGGAAATTACCAATTATAATATTGATTTCAATAAATTAAAATATTTACAACTAGGAATAGCAACTTTTAATAATACCTCTTTAATATTAAGCATTAAAATTCCAAAATCATTCATACAAATAAAAATAAGAAAAATTGTACCACTACCAAATAAGAATAAAAAAGAAATAGAAGTAGAAATAGAGGAAGTTTTTACTTATAAAGATAAAATTATGAAATTTGAAGAAAATAAACATTTCCGACAACTAAAACCCAGCACTCATTGTATAATAACGAAAAATTGTAAATTAATATCAAGTAAAGAATTAGAAATTATAGCACTAGACGAAAAAACAGTTCTAGTTAAAAATGCATTCAATTTATTTGTAAATAACACATGTAACATAAATGACACTGTTTTGAACGGAAATTACGCAATCCAATTTAACAATTGTTCAATAAAAATTAATGATTATTATTACTCTAATTGGATTGAAAGATTCGAAGGAAATATTATGAGATTGCAATATGACAATATAAAGAATTTTACAGAAAAACTTACATTCGAACAAATAGATGAAGAGAATAAAATAAATTTCAAAAATATATCTAATTTGAAAATTCATAACAAAATCATATACGGGTGTAATTTCTTTCTAATTTTAACAATAATATTAATAATTGTCATTTGGAGAACAAAACTAAAGTATATTAAAATAAATCTAAATAAAAGAATTCGGGAGAATTGTAATCTAAAGGGGGGAGA
The DNA here is from genome assembly GCF_028408465.1 of Anastrepha ludens. Classification (NCBI taxonomy): domain Eukaryota; kingdom Metazoa; phylum Arthropoda; class Insecta; order Diptera; family Tephritidae; genus Anastrepha; species Anastrepha ludens. The sequence continues at coordinate 93,683,329 of NC_071503.1, read as the reverse complement.
AGTTACATATACAAACAGTTACATTGATTTCAAAGCCAATGTACCTGATAAATTCGAAGAATTTTTAAATAAAATTGACAATAGCAGTAACCAAATATCGATTTCCGGCACATGTCGCAATTCATAAACTTTCCAGGGAATAAACAATTTTTTATTAAAACATAATCAGCAATTTTTAGCAAGTAAGCAAATATGTACACGAATAAACAATTTTTTATTAAAACATAATCAGCAATTATTAGCAAGTAAGCAAATATGTACACATATGAACCTTAAGTGAAATAATAAAATCTGTATATGTTGCACTTCCGCTCCCATACCGTAAATGCAATACTAAATAATATTAACTTATTATTTTTCGGTCGCAATTCTGAGAATTGCAACCGTTTCAAAAAGTAACTTGAAATGTATTAAGAAAATAATAAATTTTAACAAATATTGTCAAATTCGCATTTATTGCATTTCCGTTCCCATTACGAAAATGCAATGTTGAATTACCCTATAAAAACACAAATGTAAATAGTTTTAAGTCAGTCTTGTTCTTCCAGTTCATCGGAGTAGTTGTTGAATTAAATAAATAAATGAAATAATCGGAAGCAAAATTAGTTTTTTTTTAACGCGAGTTAACGGCTAAAAACGTAAATCACGCGACATCGAGTTATACGGTAAATCAAAGAAAAAATGTACCGTAATTGGCAATCGCATCGTTCCTTTTACATTTTTCTTACATTCTTTACATATGTATAAACCGAGATTTAAAAAAGCAAATGTCACAGCATAATATATCTCATCAAGATCATTAATCAAAACAAAACATGCAACAGAAATGTTTAAAACGGAAATTTTGCACTGGTTCGACTTTGCATTCGAATATTTCAAAATGTGGTTTGTACAAATGTAATTTGTTTACATTAGTTACATTTAATAGATTCCCTATAAAAATATGTTAAAACAACATAATTTTATAGACTTTGAATTTTTTGGCTTCGGTTGACATTTCTGTGGAAATGCCCATATGTAAATATGTGAATTGAATTCAAATAAAACAATGCTTATTAACAGGGCCGTGGAGAGAGTATTCGGGCCCCGGGGGAAACTTGAGATGCGGGCCCCTTCAAATTTTTTTTATTTATCAAAATGCGTATTTTGTTATAGTGATATGACATTTAAACATTGAAGAACTCGTTGATAAAATTTTTGATAGGATTAATTATGAAATATTGATTAAAATGAATTTTAGAAAACTCTTCAGCAGATCTGAAATAAAAAACGCAGCTGAAATATTTGAAAATGACTGCCACGATGCTTAGAATTTTGCTTTTCTTGCTTTAGCTGAGGCAAAAGCTCTTATAATATCATCGAAGTCGAGTTTCCTTGCTAACTCAGATTCCAAATACAAAGTTGCCAATCTTGTTACTCGACTCTGAGTTGAACAAGAACGATGGAAGTCTTTGATCCTTGATAAAGCGCTGAACGATCTTTCGGCGCCGGCACTGGCTCGTACACTGGATTGTCATAAATATTCAACATGACTAGTTTCATGAAGTACGTAAAATGTGAAAAGAGTTCACTTGTTCAGAACGTATATGGTTTAAACTCAAAATAATTGACAAGATGTAACGTTATTTCACACAGCAAACTTTTCTTGAAAGGGGCCACGCATTAATTGCCGAAACATAAAAAAATAAAATAAAAGTGTGAAATTGACTGGGGAAACGAATTTAAAAAAATATTTATATAATAACATACCCAGTGAAAAATCAAAAATTTCTAGTCTATAAAAAGTATTATTGCTATCTCTACATTAATTCTTTATCAACGTAAGGACAAATTGCTTTAGAGAATAACTACGTTTCAAAATTGGTCCTCATTTAAAATACAACTATCTAAATTTAATCTAATCATCACTATAATTATTAATTACCTTATAAATCAGTAGCATAAAATGTTCCATTTTTATAAGAGCTCAATAATATACACTTTAGTATCCCAATATTATATTTATTCTTTGTAATCGTGATCATAACATTCGATATGGTGACACCAAAAAAAGTATGTGACGGAACTCTGGTAGAAGTATTATTTACTATATTTTTTCAAGCAGGAAATTCCTTGGAATTACCCCCTAGTCCGAGCCCCTCTGAAAAAATGAATGCGCGCTGGATTTCTTGAGAAGTTTTACTGTTTTGTTTTGAGCTGTGGCTGGTGAGCATACGTACACACAGCATATACATATGCGCATATTAATATAAATTCACAAATTTACATTTGCATATCCAATCTTCCTGTGTGCCTGGTAATGAAGCGTTTCCTATAGAGGATTTGGATTCAGTTGAAGGGACTCAACAAATTTTACAGACACCACCAGACAGACAGCCATAACATATGTATATAATTTTGGATGATTTGGAAAAATTCAAATATATATGTAGGTCAAATTAAAAAGCTACCTAACATTCTTTGCTTCTAATCACCAACAAATTCTTATCGACTGCTGCTAAATTTACATAATTCAGCCCTTACTGTTAACTTTTGGTGAAAAATGTGTCTGTGGCGAAAAAATTTTCGTGAGACGAGTACCCCTCGAGATTCCATACGTTCCTGTCATCGATACTTCTCTATACATTAACGTTCTCTGATCTGTAACTGAGTTACTTCGACTTCAACGCCAGGGTGGGCAAGGGGGAATTTTTGGTCCCACAGTCGGCAGCCATTCAGCTTACACAACGAAACATCCGGTAACGGACAGAGGCTGATCGACTTCGCCTGGGCCCGAAACATGGTAGTATGCAGCACCAGATTCCCGCATAAAAAGATACACTAAGCTACCTGGCTGTCTCCTGATCGAAAAACGCGAAACCAGATTGATTATGTTGTGATAGATGGAAGAAACGCTTCTAGTGTATTAGATATACGTACGATCCGAGGACCTAACATCGACTCGAATCATTACCTTGTTGCAGCCAAACTGCGCACACGCTTCTGTGCAGCAAAAACGTACATCTACCTACGCAAAGAATGTTCAACATCGAAAAGCTGCAATCACAACAGACAGCCAGAAGATTCGCCATTCGACTCTCATTCCTGCTCTCAGAGAGTACTGCCCGACAAACCGGCATGCACGAGCAATGATGCAACATTTCTCGTTCTATACGTACCGCCGCCGAAGAAGAAACTGGATTCCGGCGAGCCCGAAAGAACAGTTGTTACGACGAGAAATGTCATGCTGCCACAGAAAGAAAGGATGCCACCTATAGAGCCCCGCTGCTTGCTCTTTATACAATGAAATTTGTCGTCCATTTGTACGTACTTACAAAAACAAAGGCGCACTAGCAGCAGCGTGCACAACACGATGACCATTTTACTGCCAAGAATTCCAAAATATTCTTTAATACAATAAAAATTATTTCATTCACATTCGCCGAAGAAAAAAATTTTAAATGAACCGTAAATATTACCACTCAGATCTAATATGAGTTTAAATTACTACAGATAATTATTAAATAAATTAAAAAAACGAGTTTACAAATTTATAAAAGCTATTCTTTGAATCCAAAAAGTCAAGCGGAATAGAATTCGAGATCTCTTTGAATTCTCTTAAAGCCCGGACAATAGGAGCATTACGCGCATAATTCGAAATAAGAATAAGATTAAATGGATTAGTATGTATTGCTTACAGATCTAGTAGGAATATCAAAGCGAATGCTACCTAAAAGGTATGAAAAATCACTTTATCCCTTAATTACACTAAAAACAAAAGACAGTGAGAGTATAGACCTTCTATTCTATAGAGACTTTATGTTAATTAGAATTAATTGGGGATTATAACAAGGAATGGAATTTGAGAATTTTAGGACCTGAGAGCATATTTATGGAACACATTCTGTGCACGTTGCGTATTCTAATCTAGAGCAAACAAAGGAATTAAAAAGTAATTTGTGAGTGTAGGGGTCCGAGAACATCGAGCTATTACGCCGTATAAAACCTAAGATTGAGGAAGAAGTAGATACAATAAAGTTAATGTGACTGTTGAATCAAAAATGTGAGTGAAAGATCGCTCCTAGATCATGAACAGATTGAAGTAAAGTATTATCAATGCTATAAGATGACCGCCGTATCCGAATGGGTTGGTGCGTGACTAGCATTCGCAATTCACAGAGAGAACGCCGGTTCGAATCTCGGTGAAACACCACAATTAAGAAAAATATTTTTCTAATAGCGGTCGCCCCTCGGCAGGCAATGGCAAACCTCAGAGTGTATTTCTGCCATGAAAAAGCTCCTCATAAAAATATCTGCCGTGCGGAGTCGGCTTAAAATTGTAGGTCCCTCCATTTGTGGAACAACGTCAAGACGCACACCACAAATAGGAGGAGGAGCTCAGCCAAACACCCAAAAAGGGTGTACGCACCAATTATATATATATATAATATATATATAAGATGAGTGGAAAATATTTTGAGTTTTGGCGAAAGTGACATGAAAACATTTCTTAATGTTTAGAGAGATGCTAGAGTTACTGCATTAGCAAACGCATTCATTTCCGTTAACAAAAAAGGAACTTCCTCATTTTTTATAATTGCAGAAAATATTTTCAAATCATCAGCATACAGAAGAAAGTAGGCAAATGAAAAACAGGTACTAATTTCAAATTCATAGTACGAAGAGAAGAGGCCTTAAAATAATTTCTTATGGCATCCCTGAAGAGGCAATGAAAGGTTCCGAACATTCACTCTCAATTGTTACCACACATCGTCTATCGGATAAATAAGATTTCAACCATTGAAAGACAACATAATGAAAACCAAACTCCGTGTAAACACAATCGGCTTGAAAACCTTCAGCAAAAGTTGAAAAGCAATATTCACCAAAAGCAGCCAGGTAGACCTACGCGAGATAAATCCATGCTGATTGGGCGAGATTAAGCTCTTAGTTGCAAAGTACATATTTTCCTTTACAATTCCTTCGAAAAGTTTAAATATAATAGAAAGCTTCGAGATCGGCCTATAGTTGTACACATCAATATTTTTGCCACTTTTGAAAACAGGGTGGTAGTCTGCTAGCATATCAGAGAAGGCTAAAATTGCCAAAATTCAAAGATGAAAGTAGATTTTCATGCAAGAAGAAAACTTACGTATCATCACTAGTGAAATTAGATTTAAAAAAATTGGCAAACAAATTGACTACGTCTGCAGGAGTAGTAGCTGATTTGTCATTAAAATGAACCGCAGAAGGGACTCCAGCGCTTGACTTTTTAGGTTAGGTTAGGTAGTGATGGTTGGCCAGAGAGTGGGCCCACTTGGACGAAGAAGTTTGGTTCCTCCTTGTGATAGTATTGCAAGAGGTGGAAAAGAGGTGAAGGAAAAAAGAGGACGAGAGGGAAAGGGATGGGGAAGGTTGAGAGTTTGTGGACTACGAGAACGGTGACTAGTCTGCGGTTGTGTTAACCTCTTTATGTTGCTGATGAAGTTAATCAGATTTTTGTTTTCAATACCTGCTATATATCAGCAGGCGCAGAAAAGAAGTTAGAACCAAGATGCTTGAACCTTAGTCCCGCGAGAGCTGCGCAGCTGAGGAGCAGGTGCTGAGATAATTCCACCTTGACTTTTTAGATTTAACAAATCGCCAAAAGGCCTTAGGATTAGCCTTAATATTCTCTTCACTACGAAGAATATAGTTCCTGTACAAAAATGTATTTAAACAGTTGAATTTTTTTAAGCATTGCTGGTAATTTATAAAGATAGATTCACTCTTAGCTTCTAAAAATTGCAGCTCAAGGAGCAACCCGTACTTTCTACATTTCGGTGTTTTGAAAAACACTATATAAGTTTGAGTCGAAGTAGTCTTCGTCAAAAAAGTTAGCATTCAGCCAGGTTTCAACAAAAATTAAGACGCCAAAATCTAAATGAGAACTACGGGAGCGAATAGACTACGAATGTCACCCATAAATGCTTTAGTGATGCACTAGTACTATCAAAATTGGCTCAATTATTTTGCCTGGAAAATCGTCCTTTTGAAAAAAAAAATGAGAGGGCGGACCTTGACGTGAGCAGGCCAAGCCGACGGCTTTGGAATTTGGTGAAACAATGATGGCCGAACCCCTAACTTAAAATTAATTATTTTTAAAGCATAAATCATAAAATTTGATTTTCATCATTGTTTGAACTTTTAGCAACATAAGAAATGATAGTATCCTCAATTATCCTAGGTTTAAAGAACACAAGATGTAACCACTTATTCCTATCTACTACGTCCAGCTCTCCTACAGCAGGTGTAGGAGAGTTAGTTTGTTGTTTTGATTTAATTTTGGCACTTTTAGCTTTCTTATCATGGCACCCACATGCATATATACAACCACGGAATTCAAGAGTAGAGGTGACACCTTCGATGCTATTATTATGCATGGCTCTTAATTCTAAGTGCAGTGCTTCTGTTTTTTTGAACAAAAGCTGTTTGTCAGATCGAAGAGCACTAATAACAGTCATTGCACGGCATACTCTGCTCTAAGAGAATCAATCTCATCAGGAAGGGTTTGTAAGGAAATTGGTGAAATGCTTACAAAATCTTTATCACTTAGCCATTCAGGCGTCTTAGGCATTAGTTGTACCGGCGGAATATTGGAATTTTCATTAATTTTAGCAGTAGTTGGCGAGTTAGTTGATGTTATGATTTTAGAAATTTCTCCACTAACGGAAGGAGTAGGAGAGCGGATAGACTTTCGGCGAGCGTACGCACAAATTTTGCAAAAACACTTATAGTCTGAGCTAAGTAGGAATTCTAAATCAGCTGGCAAAACACCAACACAATCCAAATGAAAAAATTCGTTACATTTGCTGCACTGGACTTAAGCTTGGTTACGATCAACCTTTAATCCGCACACACAAGGCATTTTATACATAAATGTTAGCGTAAGGTATTTTGATAAATTGTCAAATAAAAGAGTAATTTCTCGAGCGCATCCAATTATACAAATTGGCTAATTAAACGACCTTTGTAGAGTGCAAAACTTAAGAACGCGAAGCGCAGTAAAAACCACGTCTATACGGGAACTGTTACACTGTATTGTCAATGCATGTGCCCGCATCTCCATATATGTATGTAATGGGTGATCAGATTGGAGGTACTTTTCGAATAGGGTTCTTTTAACAGGTCACGCGCGGTTACTGCCCAACTAAATACATAATTTTATTCAGTATTCATTGACATTTCATCGTGGAAAGATTTACGCCTTAACAAATTTTACGTATTACGAAAATCGAAGCTCTGTGAAAAAAGTTCATCATGCGCTTAGACCCACTTATAGTGTTCAGCAATGAAGCACATTTTTGGCCTAATGGCTACATCGATAAGCAGAATTGTTGTATTTAAGCTGAAGAGCGACCCAAAGCCATTCAAGAACAGCTATTACATCCATTGAAAGCCTCCTTTTGGGGCAATCTATGATCTAGAGAAATCATCGGCCCATATTTCTTCAAAGACGAGGCTTGGGCCAACGGACGCGAGACGGCGAACGCGAGACACGACATTTTGATGCCGAAAATTGAGGCCCATTAACTCCACAACATTTGATTTCACCATATTGGCGCTACTTGCCATACAGCCCGTGAAACAATGGATTACCTGCGCCGTCATTTCGGGGAGCAAGTTATCTATCGTCTCGAGCCAGTGGTGGCCAATCACCAGGATCGTGTTATATCACAGCCTTCGACTCTAATTTATGGGGGTATGTAAGGTCTAAATGCTTTGTGGATAAACCAGCTTCAATTGAGGCATTGGAAGCTAACATTACTAAAGTTATTCACGAGATCCGGACCGAAGTCCTCCAGCGAGTCATTGAAAATTTGTGTTTACGAATAGCCGAATTACGGCGCGGCTGCGACCAACATTTGAAAAGGATTATCTTTAAAAAAGAAATATCATGAATAGTTCTACCCAAAATAATGAAGATTACCCAATCAATTTGAATTTTCGTAATTTTACTTCAGTTTAACTTCCGATACCTCTAAATTTATTACCCTTTTATGTATGCATCCATTGATGTATGGAAATATGTTTGCTAAGTGCGCGACAGTGCCAGCGAATGGTGATTGTGATAGTGATTTCAGTTTTAAACTCGATACCTCTAAATGAATCACCCATTTTATGTATGCATCAACAGATATATGTTAATATGTCTGGTAAGTGCGCGACATTCCCATCGAATGGTTATTGTTTTAGCTGTTGGTTGCCAAGTGCGCGCAGAAGCTTACACTAAGATGCAAACAAAAACGCTACTTTTAACAAGACTTCGACATTTTATACTATTGAATTTGTTCTCGCATAGTAAATAAATATTGAATTAATATACATATCTACACAAGAATGATAGAGAAGAAGATTGCGCCTTCCGAATTCGTCGTGTCGTAAGACTCCGTCAATAAATAAACAAAAGGAAAGGGAATTACTTGTATTGTATGTGAAGAATAAGAGTATGCGAAAGCAATGGAAACAACTTTCTAGCTACGGTGTCTTCCGCATAAAAACGCAAAAAACTGCATTTGGAGGCTTTATACTCATTTGTGATTTAACAATTTAACAAGCGGCACTTCCTGTGCATTAGTTTGTTTAGTTTTAATCTCACAAATTACAATATTACCAAGCCATTTACTGAATTTTCACAAAAATTTATTTCTCCTACTTTGGTTTGCTTGTTTTGTATTGCTTGTCAAAATCTCGAAAAATAAAGTGACTGTTTAATGGCGCCACCTCCGCTACTCAATTCGCCTTGATATGTATGTATAACTTTACATATGTGATTACCCAATTATAAAATCATCAAAAAGTACTTGTTTTTTGCATGTTTATATATACATTTTGCAGACCGTCAGTAGTCTCAATAGGAGGAACGCATGGTGAAAAAAGTTTTAGAGGTGTGACCAAGTTCAGATCGTTAACCGGCTCTCAGCGGATTTGAAAGGACTAGCTGATGGGCGGACGTAATTAGGGTCATGATAGCGGATTTTTACGAAAAAACGAGAATTGTGTTGTTGATATGCGAATGACGGCAACGAGTTCGGCTGAGAGCAAAATATAGTATGTGTACTATATGTGAGTCGAAGGAGTCGATAAAAGCTTGCAAGAGTAGAGAAAAGGCTAGACCTAACCAAGTTGTCCTGGAAAATGAGTGTGCGTCCCAATCTCTAACTCTATTAAAAGCCTCTTTCGCTTCAATAAGCATTAATTTAATAATATATTTCACAACGAGCAAAAACCTGTTTATATAAAACGAAATATATTATTCAATAGGTGCGCTTCAACTTTTTTCCGATAGGCAATATTTTTTATTTTTCGCTTGTCATTTGTAAACTTCATTAGTATACATTTCATCATGGAATGCTACACACTTGAGCAACGATTGCAAATCGTGCAAATTTTTTATGAAAATAATCGTTCTGTTGCTGCTACTTTAAGAGCATTACGGCCATTTTACGGTCCATTTAACAAGCCGTCCCGTTTTGGGGTTATGTGAAGTCATTGGTCTACAGTAACAAGCCGGCGACGATTTGTGAGCTCAGAGCCAATATTGAACGCGAAATTCCTGGAATTTCGGCCGATTTATGCAAAAGAGTGGTCGAAAATTGGGTTCAACGATTGGACTTCGTAAAACGTGCACGCGGTGGTCATGCAAAAGAAATCGAATTTCATACTTAAATGTATATGTTCAAACCCGATAATAAAAAAAAAATTAGTTAAAAAAGTCAAACCGTTTGTGTTTTATTCAAAAAAGTTCAAAAGTTGAAGCGCTCTTACTGAAAACCCCTATATATATAATATTTCCTTTCACGACAAGAACATCTGCAGTTGTTTTTTGTTTATATGCACTTTGATTGTTGCACCACGTTACGTTTTACGCGTTACGTCAGTCAAATGCGTTGCTGCAACGATTGTGACAGACCTATTACTTTTCATTTCCTTTGCAAATTTAGCCTTTTGAATTATTTCATACTCCCTTACTTATTCAATAAAATTTAAAACGAAGTCTTATAAATTCAATATTGGCTATTAGTATCGTTATTAGAAAGAGCAAATCACACAAAATATACCAACTGGGCAATTAGTTACATTGGTTACAATATTATTAAATTCCTTTAATCAAATCAAATCAATATCTTTATATGAAAATTATTCATCTAAGCATGCGAAAATCCAACGCGCTTACATAAATACAAATATTAAGAAAATGGAATAAGTAAATATGTGTATTTAATATAATTTATTTGTACTATCGATATCGATAACTATGGTAAGACAGCTGATATTGCCAAACTGTGTTGACATTTCTGTTAGTAAGGTTTGACAAGTCATCATGAATCGTATAACGTCAGAACAACGCTTCCAAATTTTAGAAATTTACATAGAAAAAAAATCTGTTCGCGAAGTTCATAGAGCATCAAGAAGGAACTGCTGTTCCGATGGATGGCGAGCGCTATCGAGCCTTGCTGACTAAATTTTTGTTTCCATAAATTAATCAGCTAAAACTTCAACAACATTTGGTTTCAACAAGACGCCGCAACTTGCCATACAGGACGCTTAACAATCTTTTTATTGCAATATTCAAGCCACCATTGGCGCCATAAGGCCAGAAGATGTCATGTAGCTCATAGCAAAACACAAATGCCTGGAAATTATCTACCAGATTATAATAAAAAAATCATTCCAAGAATCTTTCTGTATTGTATTACTATTTTAAATTCTCAAGCTCTCAAAAATCACGCGGTATAGCCTACTGGAGCGTGAGCTAAGGTCCATTCCCGATTATATATATATACACAGGGAGCTGTAAAACAGCTCATGACATCAACGTCAAAATTGTTCTAATGACGGTTCAATGTATTGTTTATAAGCCATCAAAAGCATTTGCGTCTGTTTTGTTGAATTTTTTTTCTGTGATGGAATTCAAACGTAATAGTGTGATTGCGTTATATTTGGATGGAAAATCACAACCAGCCATTCTTCGTGAGCTCAGTCACCTCAAAGTGAATAAGATGTTTGTGTATCGCACTATAAAACGTTACAATGATACTGGTAGCATTGCAAAACGCTATGGAGGTGGATCAAAAAACCGCAACAACGCCAGAAATGGTTCGGAACGTGAAGGCTCGACTTGAACGAAATCCACGTCGAAGGGGAAGAAAAATGGCAAAAGAACTGAAAATATCGCAAGACAGCATTCGACGCATATTGAAAAATGAGCTCAAGGTCAAGGCTTACAAGTTCCACAAAGCACACGATCTTTCACCCCAGCAAAAAAAGTTCGCTGCGAAGGAGCAAAAGAGTTGTTGCGCTTGAACGAACGTTGCGAATTTCCTAACTTTGTGTTTTCTGATGAAGCAAATTTCCCAATTGAGCAATTCATAAACACTCAAAACGATCGTGTTTACTTGACCAAACGCTCATAGGAGAATTTGAGCCTACGTATGGTAACTCTAAGCAATTTCCCATCGCAAGTAATGGTTTGGGCCGCAGTGACCGCTGATGGATGCTCTCCAATCATTTTTATCGAGCCTGGTGTCGAAGTGAGTGCAACTTATTATGGGGAAAATGTTTTAGAAGCTACTTTAAAGCCGTGGACACGCAAACATTTCGGTCGTAGACCATGGACGTTCCAAAAGGACTCGGCACTGTCTCATAAAGCTCGTGTGAACCAAGAATGAATAAAAAATCATGTTTCACACTTCATTTCGTCCACACAATGGCTTTCGAATTCGCCAGACGCAAATCCGATGTACTATTCCATCTGGTCTATTTTGGAGAGCAAGGTGAGGACTAAAAAATATTCATGTATGGATACACTGAAAAAAGCGATTATACCAGAACGGGCTAAAATACCTCAAGATCTCATTCGTGCAGCGTGCAACTCATTTTTTGACCGTTTGAAGGCTGTAGTCAAGGCAAAAGGTGGTCATATCGAGCTAAAGTGAATAAATGTTAAAATTGTAATCATTTTTGAACAATTTTGTCTTTGAAATCAATAAAAACTAATTTCACACAAAAAACTTATGGTGTTTTGAATAGGTAACACTTCGTATCGTTCACCCTGTATAATTGGCGCGTGCACCCTTTTTTGGGTGTTTGGCGAACTCCTCCTCCTATTTGTGGCTTGCGTCTTGATGTTGTTTCACAAATGGAGGGACCTACAGTTCCAACGCTATTAGAAAAAACTTTTTCTTAATTTTGGTGTTTCACCAAGCTTCAAACCTACGTTATCTCTGTAAATTCCGAATGGTAGTCACGCACCAACCCATTTGGCTACGGCGGCCGAGTAGACACCAAATATTTCGATACAAATAGAGCCAATATTTCCAGATGCACTACTTGAACTTTTCCCTGTCCAGTTTTGCATTACTGTATACGATACATTAAATTGGAGAAAAAACATGTAAAATTGTACGAATCTTATTTAGAAATGTTCTAATTTATAAATGATCGGTGAATAATACTTTATAATGAATATTACTTATACATTTCTATTAACTTTTTGCATACATATTTCGCAGTACAAACATACTTACAAAGATAAGATATACGTACATGCATATTTAAATAAAATAAAAGATCTATTCAGTGATGGTTGCGGTCCCTGTCTCTAAATACTTAACTCCAAGAAATTCCGAACCGATAATACCTCACGTGGTCCGGTGTGTGATTTTTAGTTTTGTTGGGTCGGCGCTTCCTACATTTTGGGCTGCTAATAATATTTCTGCTGGCGAGCGCATCCATTTCTTAAGAAGGCTGCCTAGCTAATGTTGAGAAGGATAATTAAGCAAGTTTTGGCCTATTGGTTTGGTAAAGCGTACACTTCTAGCCATTTACTGTAGAATTCCATAACATCGAGCTTATGTTTGTTGCCCGCATCATCCATTGCCACTCGCTGTGTACGACTTTAATCTTCAAAGACTTATCCCCTTTGGACTTTTCGCTGTCATGCACTCCGTGCACTTTCGAATCCATTCGGCTACTGATTATCTGAAATTTACCAAGTAAAATCGCTGCTTAATCTTGTCCAAGGTTTAAGTGATACCAAGATGACCTCTACTTGTCCCACTTTGGAATTCCCCTAACATAGATGCAATTCTGGATTTAGGAACTGTAATCAGATCACGGGAATGTTTTCCATCTTCCCTTTTCCATACGCCATGCAGAATTCCATAATTTATTTTAAGGGCTTTCCACTATACCCAATGTGCCTTGCCATGTTGTTTCCCTTGACGATGCTCAAGGTGGTTTCTCTCCAGCGTCTTTTGCCTTTTGCCTCTGATGACTTCATCTTCTCAACGAAATCTGCTCTTTCTTTCGCATATCCCAAATGTTTCAACCACTCAATAATTGTTGCGTACCCCTGTACGCTCTCATTTGACCTCTAGTAGCGATTCGTTAGTTTCAATTGGAATATTTGCTGCCTGTGGTCACTCCGTTACATTACGCTCTGTTGTTGCCCTTTCGGCTTCTGGAATTGCCTGCAGTAGTTTGGCGGCAGACCCCTTGAGCGAGACAACCAATGCTGCAACTTTATCTGCAGTACTCTAGTGATTTGTTGTTACTGTTGTTTTATGTTGTTGGATAGGGGTTATTAAGTTTTACTCGGAATTTTCTATTGACTTTATATGACTTATATGAGGACAATGTGTGCCCAATACGGTCGTAGGCCTTCTCAAAAAAAAAAATTTGAATGAAACTTGGTTGGCGCTAATCAATTTACTTTTCTCTGCACACCAAATAAGTCGTTTGGCTATAATTTTTTCTAATATCTGTTCTAAGCAAGGTAGTAAGGAAAAAGGGTTTTAGCTGGTAATTGCCGAGCTTGGTTTCATTTGATATACTATTCAGGTCATTGACTGTTCCATTAGGAACATTTAAACAATTAATGGTGTTTTGTTTTTGGAGCCCGATAGCTGCATTTTCCCAAATCTTTTTGGTGCTACGTTTACGTCTGATGTTAGAGTAAACTCTCCGAAGGAAACCCTGTTGTTGCGTTCGTAGATTAAAAGATCGATAAAGTTGAGTGCATCTTTATATTTGCGCCAACAGTAGTGGGTTCCCAATGAGACTTAAGTTAGGTTAGGTTATAGTGGTTGCCCCGAAAGTGGACCCACTTAGAGGAGGAAGTTTAGATCATTTTGTGATACCCTTGCAAGGGGAAAAGAGGAAACCGATAGGACGAAAGGAGAGGGGTGGGGGGTTGAGTATTTGGGTAGTACGACCAGTGACTTATTAGCGGCTGTGTAAGCCGCTTTATGCTGCTGATGAAGTTCATCAGATTTTTGATATCAAGGCCTGCTATGTGTGCAGGCGTAAAAAGAAGGTTGAACCAAGAGGAAATCTTAGTCCCGAGAGCGGGGCAGCTAAGGAGCAGGTGCTGAGATGATCCCACTTCATCCTGCATAAAGCTGACGCAAAGAGGACCCGAAGTAATTCTGAGTCCCATGGCATGTATACCCTGCGGATAGTGCCTTGTGAGAACGCCCACAAAATTTGAGAACTAAGATTTTGTCATTCTCAGAACATCCCTCGAACGGCTTCGATCGACACGTGGCCAGAAGGATTTCACGGTCTTACACGTTCGTGTACTTGCCCAGCGTTCGCTAAGCTGACGCAAAGCCCATCCTTCCAGGGTGTAGCGCAGGTTGTCAAGGGGATTCCGATCCTCTCCTTTCGTTGGCTCACAGGTCCCCTATCTGGCCAGCTCGTCCGTTTCGCAGTTTCTCGCAATGTCACTATGACCAGGTACCCAGATTATCCTTATGTCAAAGAATTCTGATGCAATCGAAAGTGATTGGGGCCACCTCTGCTTGGAACACACTGCAGTGATCCGGTAAGCTGAAGTTGAGTTTCATGGGGAGCTCTTTGCAGAATACTCGTCCTCCAACCCTACCGTTCAACTTTGAGCCATCCGTGAACAGGTTGACCAAGCCCTGTTCCCAAGTATTGCCCCCGGGCCAGTTCTCCTTTGGTGGAGTATGGGTGAAGTAAGTTCCGCTTGGACTAAATGAGGATACACACTGATCCGTTGTCAGGGGGATGAAGTTTCTAAGGATACTTGAGTGTCCGTAAGTGCGGTCGAGCCTAAAGCCCGAACCTCTTAGCCTGATTGCAGTATGTGCAGCAGCAGTTTTGCTCGTGCTACAGGTACCACATTTAACATCACATTAAGCGCCAGAGTAGGACTAGTTCAAAGCGGCCCTGATTCCAATGATTGCAGACCTTGGAACTCTCTCCAGCTTCTTAACCGATGTCATCTATTTCAGTGAGTTCCACGAAGACAATGACTGCATTTAACAAAATTGGCTTTATTATGTTGTTATAGGACCAAAATACAACTCTAGGCGAAAGGCCCCATCTTTTGCCCATTGCGCCCTTGCATCCATACAAGACGATTGTTGCCTTTCTTACTCTTTCCTCAATGTTTGGCTTCCACGTTCGCTTACTGTCAGAAAGCACCAACGGAGCGCCCCCTATTGAGGGGAGTTGAGCCCTGTCTTAAGAGGATTCATCGACAAGCCGCAATCCGCTGCCCATCGAACCACTAGGTTCAAATATCCCTGCATCAACTCGTACAGGGTATCTACAAACTTTTCTCTAACAATTACTGCCGCGACATCCGCGTAGACAATTACCCCTCAGCCCCTCCTCACCAGCCCCTCCAGCAAGTCATTGATAACAATAACCCAGAGAAATGGTGAGCTTGCGGCATGCCCCTACTCACCTGCCACGACCGTTCTGGCGCTAAGCATTCCGTAGATAAATGTGGAAAGTTCGGCTCCAACCCCCAGCCTACCCAGAGATTTAGTTATTGCCCCCGGAAGGTCTTTATTAAAAGTCAGTGTCGAGGACGACGCCAACTGTGAGTCCTTTCTGATATAGAGACTCCTCAATATCTTTAACAATTGTGAGGAGGGTAGACTCCATTGATCTTCCTTGGCAGTATATAGCTCCTGGCTACGCAGCTCACTTAAAAAGGGCTCAACCAACGGCATGACAGCTCCGCAGATTTCTGCAATTGGACAGGTATGATGCCATCAGGACCAGGTGACTTGAAGGGCCCGAAGGAACCAATGGCCCAAGACAAGCGGCGCTTATCCAGCAGCCAGCCCCGGTTCCGAAGACAGATTGGTGTACTTCCCAGGCTGGTGCTACTAACTACTGGATGCGTCGGAAAATGATTAGTGATTCCTCGCCACTCATCGCCCAACGCCCCAATTCGTCCTTCAGGAGTCCCAAGGGAGCGGAGCTCCTTGTGAGGACTCGCCTAAACCTTGAAGATTCATGACAGCCCTCCACGCTTCCACAGAAGTTTTTCCAAGAGTCTCTATTGGCATTCCTAATTTTGAACTTATAGATTCCTAACCCTACTTCATACAATTCTCCTGCGAGACTTTATTTCTGTTAAAATAAAGAAATGCTCGCGTCCGTGGAGGTCATCGATTGTTTTCCATGTGCAGAAGAGAACCATATTCCCAGTAAGTGTGGTTATGTCAACGTTTGTAAAAGATTGATGTGTTTGAGAAGTGAGTGGGACTACCATCGTTTTAGTTTAGCTCTTGGCCAATTTGTAGAATCCGTTCCGCCAAAAATCGCCTGGTCTAGTATCAAAGAAGTTGTTGACCAAGTTTTTAGGGAGCTCTTTGTTATCGAAGGTAACGCGCTTCATATGGTTTGACAAGGAGCGGAAAGGGTGGTAATCGATCGATGCATGGCCGACAAAAGACGGTGGATGCTGAAGGACTTCCCATTCGAACTCTTGGAGTGCGGTTTTGACGACTTGTGCAACATGGGGTGTTATCGTGAAGGAGTATGGTTTGACCATATCGATCAGGTCTTTTCAGTCGAATAGTCTCATTCACGCGGTGTATCAGTCCCACCAAACACATATCATGATCTTCTTTGGATGAAGATCCGGCTTGACTCTCGACTTGTATAGGCACTGTTTATGACGGCGTGTTGCTCAGAAGGCCTTCCGCTGCGAGACAAGCTATGGATGTCAATATCGCCATCTTTGAACTTTTGTAAACCATTTCCGTGCTTTAGACTCGCCTATGACACCTTCTCCATACACGTCGCAAATGTTCCGGCCTGCTTCGGCGTTTTTTTAACCGCGATGAAAAGCAAAGAATACCAGGTTACGAAAATGTTGATTTTTACTTCCTGGGTATTCCACTTCTAAGCCTCAAAACTAATATAAAATTAAATAACTCAAAAATGCAATTAACATATTGTAGTCGTGTAAGGCAGAAAGAGTTCTATCGAAAGAACCCTTACCATTTGCGAAACTACCAATCAAAGAGTTAGTGAAAAAAATATTCATGTGTTGGTTTGGTTCTTTGTTCTATATTAATACCGTTTTCTCGTTCAACCGAGAGAAATGGTTTGTTACTATTGGGAGAATAATTATAGAAATCGTTACCATTGTTTAATATATAGTATAAGCATTTGTGAAGCATTTAATTGTTGAAAAATATTTTCGTTGGTGAAGTAGGGGCCTGTATTTACTGTATGTGGTTGGTTAGTGATTATTTGAGTGAAGATGTTACTCAGCGTATTATCGGTGTTTATGTTTTGTGCTGAGCATCGTTGTCGAATCGTCGAACGACTGGAGTGAGATTACTGGGATTAGATTCTGGTGTGAAATTTTTTTGTTCGTTATTAGTTGAGTTGATGTTTTTTGTGATAGAATCGAGTGAAGGGCCACCTGTAATTGAAGGAATTTGGTTTCTATAAAACGTAATTGCGTCTTTCATTGTACATTTGTTTTCCACTTCAATTTTTAAGATCTCTTTTGATTGTTGGAAGCTGGGTTGTTGTTGTTGTCGTTAAGGTGGTTGAACATTTATGAACTGAAATGCTTCTAATTAGTGACCAGCACCGTTTTACTACCACTATCTCGTGTGATGATGACGCTTGTTTTTTTTGTTTGTTTTTTGTTTCCAAGTCAGATCCATTTAGTGAGGTCCAGGTATACCAGCAAATCCTTTATCTCGATGTCTGAGATCTCCTAAATTTGCTGTAGAAAGGCTTACCGAAGGATCGGAGTCGTGCCCTGGCTAGTCCCGGACATTCACATAAATAGTGGAAAAGACTTTCCTTCGCCCCTTCCGCTTGACAGCTTCTACAGATAGGATTGAAGGGTATATTGAGTCTAGCTGCATGATCCCCTACTTTCCAATGTCCTGTAAGGGTTGCAGGGATGCCTGAAATGTTTGGCCGAGAACATCCTAGCAGGTCATTCGTCCTTTGGATTTTGTATGACGGTCATGTGTTTTTTGTTGTAATACATGTAGGTATTTGCTTCCGTCTTCTTTCGGCTAAAGCATGATAGTGTGAAGCAATGGATGCTTTTAGTGTGTTCAGTGGGGTGGAGGCTGCCACCGCCTCTGCTTTGTCTAGTGTCGAATCCTTTCTTGATAGCTCATCCGCTATCTCATGGCCCCGTATGTTCCTATGACCGGGAACCCATATCAGGGTAATTTCAAGCCAATGGCTGAGCAGTTTTAGCTTCTCTCTATACTGTAGGACCAGTTTGGATGAAATGTAGCAGGAGTCTAAGGCCTTAATAGCCGCTTGACTGTCTAAGAAGATGGCTACTCTTGCACCAACTTCCTTTTAAAGTTTTAGGGATTTGCGTGCTTCTCTGATCGCTAAAAGTTCTGCCTGGAACACGGTGGCATAACCAGGAAGACGAATTGATTGAGATAGGTTGAGTGGCTCCGAATGGAACCCAGCTCCCATGCCACAGTTCATCTTAGAACCATCGGTATAAATTTCGATATCGTGTCTTCCAATCACCTCTCCTTTGCTCCACTCGGTTCTCGGTGGAAAACGTACCGTAAAGCCTTTCTTGAAAATGAAGTCTGGGACTGTGTAGTCTGATCCGTTTTTGAGCAGCGAGGGTCCCTGTAGGAGGATCTTACTGTGACCGTACGACCTTGTTGTCCAGCTTCCTTTGTCTCTGAGTCTCACCGCGCTACAAGTAGCTATAGTTTTAATGTGTAAATCTAATTGCAATAGATGTGTTAGTACATTGAGCGCTTCAGTAGGACTGGTGCTAAGCGCTCCTGTAGCGAGGGTCCCTGTAGGAGGATCTTACTGTGACCGTACGACCTTGTTGTCCAGCTTCCTTTGTCTCTGAGTCTCACCGCGCTACAAGTAGCTATTGTTTTAATGTGTAAATCTAATGGCAATAGATGTGTTAGTACATTGAGCGCTTCAGTAGGACTGGTGCTAAGCGCTCCTGTAGCAGAGAATGTTAATGCAATGAGAAGGAGCAAATGTTAAATGAGCTTTTTTCGAGTACAAATTTGTAGATTCAAACCAGTTCAAACTAAGGTAATTTCAAATTCAACGTTGCTCACGAGTGGGGAATTGCAGATATTTACCACGCGAGTGACGCGAGTGGAGGGTTTCTATATTTACTTACCACGCTAGGACAGAAATTCAGATTTTTTCTGCGTTTACCAAACTACTGAGGAATTTCATAAGATTTTTCGGCACACTACTAAGGAAATCGACTTATTTCATGCCAACAGCGAAGCGAATAAATTTGCGATTAAGAAGACCGCGCGGCAGTTAATTTGTGGTGCAGAAGCTAAAGTCGGCGGAATTATTCGTTCTGTTTTTTGGCACGTATTTAATTCAGGTTCAAGTCCTGAAGTCATATTTTTTTTCTTCCACATTTTTTTTTACAATTCAAACCAGGAAAGTTTAGTAAAATTTTTGTGTCTATTTTAATTAAAATTTCTTTAAAATACTGTTTTTTTTGTATTTCATAAATGGAAATTTCCTTTGGGTATAAAATAGTTCATACTGGATAAGACCTGATTTTTATATAAATCAATCAAAACAGAAAATATGTATTTTATCTTTAATCTCTTTCATCAAATCCAAATTATATTGATGAGAAAATATCATTCTAATATCCGTCCAGAAAGCCAAACGCGCATACACACATACATATGCATATAATTACGCATATAAACTTTCAACTAACGCAATCAACGTGTGCAATACATCGTCCCATATTTGACTCAGGTTCAAGCCCTGTACGCACTTTTATTTGTTCGATATTTTTATTTAATTTTTTGTATTTGATTTAATTAGAATTGATTTAAAATAGTGCATGCAGGTTTTTCTAATACCTGTTATTTAGAAATTTATTTTCTATATAACATTATTCATACTTCTTTTGAATTGATTTATATGTAAAACAGCCATAAAGGCAATCATTTGAATATGCATTCCTATATTTAATCTCTTCAGTCAAATCTGAACTACTACCATACACATATTGATGAGAAAATATTCTAATATCCATGGATGACTCCAGTTAGCCAAACGCGCATACACGCATATGTATATAAATATATATAAATATATACAAACCTTCAACGAACGCAAAATGTATGCATATAAAAAACAACAACTGCGACCGTCTTCTTGTCCGTCAGTGAAAAGATGGGATATGTATACCCTATGAGCAAAAAGAACCGGGAAGGTGATGTTGACTGTTTTCTTCGATTGCCAAGGCATAGTCCACCATGAGTACCTTCCATCGGGCCAGACAGTCAATAAAGAATATTATTTATCCGTTTTGAAGCCTTTGAGAGATGCTGTATGTTGCAAACGGCCGGAAATGTGAGCAAACAATTCTTGGATTTTGCATGATGGTAACGCGCCATCGCACTGATCAAAGAGAATACGACGAAGGAGCTGAAGGTCATGTCGGCCTGCCGGGGGTGTTTGGAGGACTGGGTTAAACGTAGGCACATGTGTGTTGCTTCAGACGGGTCATATTTTGAAGGAGATAATATAAATTTGCCTTAAATTTAACTCTGTTTTGTTTAATTTAAACATTCCCGGTACTTTTTATCATAGGGTACATATATGCGGCTTTGCGGACAGAAATGTGTGATTCGCTGGAATTGTTCAAGGAATCTAAGTCGCATTAACTCGCGACTGTTGAACAGTTAGAAGACATATTTACATACATATAAAAGTGCATACATACATACATACGGAGCCGCGGCCACTTGACATGACAAAAATTCAAGATTTATCAAATATTGGCAAATAAATCCACGCGAAATATTCCAATATTGACTATTTTCGAATGGTCGAGAAAATTGGCATATGGGCGGCTCGTTTTATGAATGAAATTGAAATATGAGCTCGAACTTATGAATGACCTTATTGTTTTTGTTCTAAATTGTTCAGCGCCGTCGCTGATAGAATCATGGCCGCTGCGACTGCGTCTACGAATGTATTTTGTTTTTGTAGTCGCTAGGCTTAGATTTTAGCTTTGGGCGACATGCGCATGTGAGGTATGTTTTTGTTGTGTTCTGGAACATTTAAGAATGTGTGGTGGCAAAGCGGCCATCGCGTTGCGCTTGCTGTTGCTTTTGCGTCTATCAAAGTATTGTGTTTTTGTAAGTACAATATTAGGAATATCGACTGATGAAAGACAAAAGTACACGGAAGCAAGAAGGGAGCGCTGTGCTCGCGCATATATGTATGTATGCATGAATGTATGAACGTGCATGGATGTAGTAACATATGAATGCAATTATTTTGTAGGAAGTTTAGAAGGCTAGTAGGTATATATAAATGTATATATGCTAGGACATGAAGTGGGTATATATACATACATAGAGCAGAATTGTTGTTACACTTGTTAGGAAGAAACTCGTTCACTAGTGCGTATGTGTATTTGATTTCTTGTAAGAATGTGATGTGCTGTGACATGTGTACATACATACATATGTACATAAGTCAAAGTTATATGGCATACATGCATATGTACATATGTATGAAAGGAAGATGATTTTCTTACGCTTGTGCAAGTTAACACGCGCTACATTTATTTTCTCTTTTTCCTTTGCTTTTGCTACTTTTACTTAACTGTTAATTTAATAACACAAACAAGTCGTAGACATTAGGTAAGCAATTTATTTCTAAAGCGTGCCGGAAATGCAAATAACAGAACAATGACCTGAAGGCATTAATTGAGCAATTCGTTCCAATGAATAAAAAATGCAATACTTGCATTAAGATTGTAAATTTTTCCAAAGAATAAAAAATGCAATACTTGCATTAATATTGTAAATTTTTCCAAAGAATAAAAAATGCAATACTTGCATTAATATTGTAAATTTATCCAAAGAATAAAAATGCAATACTTGCATTAAGATTGTAAAACTTATTATAATTAATAGAATTGTGAAAATAAACTTTTAGTCTTAATCTGGAGTCCAATAAAGCGGTGCATTAGCTCCGACCCTTTTTAAAAAACAAAATTCGACTTTCGAATTAAAAACTGGCGCCCGAGCAGGGACCAGTCGTGAAAAAGTGAAAACGGAAAAATATAAAAATTCCCCAACATAGTGTCAGTGTTTCGCGCTATCACAAAACAGTGTCTGTGAAAGGAAGAAACTAA
The DNA here is from genome assembly GCF_028408465.1 of Anastrepha ludens. Taxonomy (NCBI): domain Eukaryota; kingdom Metazoa; phylum Arthropoda; class Insecta; order Diptera; family Tephritidae; genus Anastrepha; species Anastrepha ludens. The sequence goes on along the minus strand of NC_071503.1, from coordinate 93,660,870 downwards.
AATTGACTTCCCAACGGCACCAATCCTATTTTCCGACTGGTCATACAGGATTCCCAGAAGACTCAGGCTCTCTAGTGTCCGTCCGGAGACCACCTCGCATTGAAGTGTTGCAGCAGGAGCCGCAGTAGGTTTAGCCGACCAAAAAGGAATTCATCCGTGCAGCCAGCGAGGGAAGAGTAGTTCAATGCTACTTTTACTGTAAGTCAGCGTATTAACTAAGTACATTAAGTGAAATTAAACCTTTTTAAGTTCAATTAAAATAATAAAATTAATAACTAGAGATATTAAATAAGAAGTGAGTTATGTATCCAAAATATTTTAACTAATTTTTGAAACACGGAAATTCGCATAGGTACGAAAAGCGTGTTCTAATTTGTAAATTAGATAAGGTTCAAACCAAGAACAATTAAAGAAAATATTTAATCAACAAAAATAAAGTGTACTAAAAATAATTTGAAAAAAATTAGGAATAAGATAAAGAAATCAAATTCTGGATCAAGACAAAATTTAAATCCAAGTCATAAACCGAAAATAATCGGAAATAATTTGAGGAAAAATAAATTTGAACAAATTTGAGAAAAATAATTTTGACATTTCCGTTATCTAAATTATCCCGAATTATAAGGCGTAAATAATCGCGTCCAATTGCGAAGATGAGTAATCCAAGTAATCTAATAAGACCACCGGTTCTAGGTCAAATCCCTCCGAATGCAAATCTCCAAAATGAAGAAAATAGGGGCATAGTTAGGCAAATAACAGAAGTGGTCAATAGAATATTAGACGACAGGTTAGCAGTTAGGAACGTCATCGAGGTAGACGAACCTGTTAACATAGGACCCCAAGGTATCAGTGAACTCGACAAAATTCCTGATGTTGTGCGTTCTTTGCGAGAATTCGCAGGGGACCCAGGTGAATTCGGATCCTGGAAGAAAAGTGTAGATAGAGTTCTACAACTGTACGAGCCAATGCGAGGCTCACATAAATACTTTGGTATCTTAAACACCATACGAAACAAAATTACAGGCCAAGCAGACAATGTGCTGGAATCCTACAGCACACCCTTAAATTGGACCGCGATCTCTCGTTGTCTCACAACGCATTACGGCGACAAACGAGACCTAGGTACTTTAGAGTACCAAATGGCCTCACTGACTCAGGGAAATCTAACCATACACGAATATTATCAGAAGGTTTATTCAAACCTTTCTCTGATCCTGAACAAAATTTCTTGTTTAGAAGCCGGATCAGAACCCCGGAAACTTCTTGTAGACACGTATAGAAACAAAGCGTTGGATACCTTCGTTAGAGGTCTCAATGGTGACCTTCCGAGACTCCTAGGGATAAGAGAACCAACAGACCTTCCAGAGGCTCTGCAATTATGCCTCAAATCGGAGAATCAAACCTACCGAGCAAATATCGCCAGTAGGAAACCACCTGTAAATCTATGAAGGAATTTTCCCCCCCAGCTCCACGCCGTACCGAAACCGTTTTACCCACACCTTGCTCATTGGAATCAACCAATGCAGAGACAAACACTCCCACCCTCCTATATCCCACCTCAACAACAAGGGCACTGGCAAAGACCCCAGAATTTTTTCCCACAACAACAAAACTTCAATTCTCAACCTCGACACCCGCCACCACCTAGACCTTTTGCACCAAAGCCTATGCCAAGACCTGAACCAATGGACATCGACCAGAGCATGCAGACGAGAAGGGTCAATTACATTAATAGGCCACCACAAAACCTGGCATTTCACGGGAAAAGACCACCACCTCCCCAGCAAGATATGAAAAAAAGACAACGAAACTTTAACATAGAAGCGGAACAATGCAACAGCGTTGCATACCGACAAGATTTGGAATATGCAAACCAACACGACGAAATTAGACAAGACAATTATAACGTGCGAGAAACTCTCGAACAGTACGGTACAGACGACAATACTGCAGAGGATTTTTCGGGCATCCATTTTTTAGATTAGCAAACTCCTCACTTCCATATTTTGAATGTAAAACGAAGGAAGGAGGAATTTTAAAAATATTGATCGATACGGGCTCAAACAACAATTATATGCAACCCTCTATTGTACCCAATTCTCTCCCAAATGACCAACCCTTTTTTGCTAACACTATAGCTGGAAAAATAAAAATTACGCACCACACCGACGTCAGTTTATTCGGAATACCCGATCTAAAAATTAAATTTTTTTTGTTACCCTCCTTAAAGTCATTCCACGGCATCTTAGGCAATGACAGCCTCAAGCAACTTTCGGCAGTAATCCACACAAAATACAATTATATGACAATACAAGATAGAGTCAGGATTAAAATAAAACAGCAAACCATACAATCGATTAACACAATAGACATACAGACTGACCACCTAAATGACAGACAGAAGACCACACTTAACGCAATTGCGAAGAATTTTCCCAAACTTTTTACCGAACCCGAAGAAAGACTGACATACACTACGAAAGTACAAGGAAGCATAAGGACGTCCACGGACACACCAATATACACCAAATTTTATCCGTACCCTATGTCACTGAAAGTGGAAGTAGAGAAACAAATCAAAGATTTGCTACAAAACGGTATAATAAGACCTTCAAGGTCTCCATACAATTCACCTGTATGGATAGTACCAAAAAAACCAGACACATCAGGAGAGAAGAAATTTCGCATGGTAATTGACTATCGAAAATTGAACCTAGTAACTATATCGGACAGATATCCTATACCCGAAATAAATGGAGTACTAGCACACCTAGGATGAAATAAATACCTCTCAGTACTCGATTTAAAGAGCGGCTTCCACCAGATTCCTCTAAGGGAATCGGATATAGAGAAGACAGCTTTTTCGGTAAATCACGGTAAATACGAATTTACCCGGCTACCTTTCGGTCTCAAGAACGCTCCTTCAATTTTTCAAAGAGCTCTTGACGACATCTTAAGGAACCATATAGGAAAGAGATGTTACGTGAACATCGACGACATCATAATATTTAGTAAAGATCAGGAAACCCACTTTAACGACATCCAACAAATCTTCGATACGTTAGAAAAAGCAAATCTAAAAGTACAACTTGACAAATGTCAATTCCTAAAAACAGAAGTGGAATTTTTAGGTTTTATAATATCCGAAAAAGGCCTCAAAACAAATCCACAAAAAACTGACGCAATAGCAAAGTTTCCAATACCTAAAACTCTAAAAGAACTCCGATCATTTTTAGGACTTTCAGGGTATTATCGCCGCTTCATCAAAGACTACGCGAAGCTCGCGAAACCCCTTACAGTCCTCTTAAGGGGGGAAGGCGGACGAGTGTCCAAGAATCAGTCAAAGAAAGTCATGGTAACCTTGAACAAAGACGCCTTAGATTCCTTCGAGAAACTTAAACGATCACTCATTGGTAAAGACATAATGCTTGCATACCCCGACTACTCTAAAGAATTTGTGTTAACAACAGATGCCTCCAATTACGCAATTGGAGCCGTACTATCGCAAAACGACAAGCCAATAACTTTCATCTCGAGAACTCTTTCTAAAGCCGAAGAGCATTACGCAGCAAACGAAAGAGAAATGCTAGCGATAGTATGGGCGCTGAATTCCTTGAGAAACTACCTTTACGGTTCCGCGAAGGTTGAAATCGTTACGGACCATCAGCCACTCACTTTCGCCCTAAGCAACAGAAACCACAACAGTAAGATGAAAAGGTGGAAGGCTAGATTAGAAGAGTATGACTACGAGCTAATCTATAAACCAGGAAAAACCAATATTGTGGCCGACGCACTCTCAAGACCGCCACAAGTATCACAAATCAATTCATTGACAGGAACGCAACATAGTGGCGAAAGTTCGGCGCACAATCTTATCCCAGCAGTAGAATGACCTATAAATGCTTTCAAGAACCAAATTTGGCTCCTAAATGGCGACGAAAATAGTTACCAATTCAAAATACCCTTTCCCACATATCATAGATACATTTTTAATCAACAAGATTACGATGAACAAAATCTAATTTCAATTCTTAAACGTTATTTAAATCCCTCAGTAATAAACGGACTTTTTACCTAAGAGCCAATCATGGGAAGAATCCAACGATTATACCCCCTTCATTTTTCTAAATTCAGAATACGTTTTACCCAAACCAAAGTCGAGGACCTTACAGACGAAGCCAGACAGGAAATAGAAATGCTAGAAGAACACAGACGCGCCCATAGGAATGCACAGGAAAATAAAATCCAACTATTACAAAAATTTTACTTTCCAAAAATGAGTGCTAAAAGAGAAATTCTAGCCAGACAATGCAAAATTTGCAAGGAGAATAAATATGACCGGCATCCAAATAAGCCACAGCTGCTTGAAACTCCCATTCCGAAATATCCCGGTGAAATAGTGCATATTGACATTTATAACACAGAGAAAAATCTAGTTCTTACTACAGTCGACAAATTTTCCAAATATGCCCAAGCTAGAGTAATAAAAAGCAGAGCTTCGGAAGATATTAGGGAACCTCTGAGACAGATAATTTTTGCATTCGGCGTACCAAAAATGATAGTAGTAGACAACGAAAAAGCATTAAACTCAGCCTCCTTATGTTTTATTTTGGAGGATCAACTTGGGATAGAAATCTACAAGACACCTCCTTACGCAAGCACAGTAAACGGGCAGGTGGAACGGTTCCACTCAACCCTCTCAGAAATTGCGCGCTGCTTAAAGGCGGAACGAATCCATAGAGCATTCCTAGAAATTTTGGACAGATCGGTATACGAGTACAATTGCACAGTCCACTCGACAACAGGGAAGAAACCGATAGAAATATTTTTTGGACGCAGGGTCTCTACAAATCCCGACCAGTACGAGAAGGCCCGGCAGGAAAATATCGAAGCACTTAGGAAAAAACAAGCCAAGGACTTAGAAGTGCACAATCGGAAGAGGACCCCAATGAAAACATATTTGCCAGGCGACATTATTTATGTGCGAATAAATAAAAGACTAGGCTCAAAACTTACTAACAGATACAAAAAGGAAATAGTAAAGGAAGACAAATCTAGTGTAGTTATAACAGAAAAAGACCGAACCGTACACAAGAGTAATATTAGAACTTAACTCATCTATTGCTTTCAGATTAATAATACCACTCGCCACAGGCGAGTTCCGTATCCTCGATTACACAAATTCACAATTAGCAACCTTTAATACAGGATGGGCCAAAATCCAAAATGGGACCTATAAAATTATACATACAATAGATACAGACGAATACCAAAGGACTTTGAACGAACTCAACTCCACGATAAGACACAAAATAACTTCCGACAATTCCTTACTCCCCTTCTTGCTCCATGAAATGTCCGAAATACAAAGTTTCCTAAGTAGACTAAAGCCAAAGGTAAACAAGAGATCCATAAACGCAATTGGTACCGCCTGGAAATGGCTCACAGGGAGCCCGGATCACGAAGATCTCGTTATGTTAGAAAATCATATAAACAACTTACTTGAAAATAACAATAACCAATTAATAATAAATAGAGCAATGAGCGGAAGAATAAATAATATAACCGAAGTGTCAAATAAAATATTTAAAATATTAAAAGATAAGGAAGATGTTCAGCATGATATGGCCGTAAACATTAAATTTAAGCTACAATTAATAAAAGATGAAATCATAAATATCAATTATGCAATACATTGGGCCAAAGTTGGCATTGTAAATTCATATATATTTTCTAACGTTGAAATGAAACTAATAAAAGAAATTATTGAGAAAAATAATATTCCCTTCACTAATATAGAAGAGGCATTTGAATTCAGTAACGTTAAGATAGCCTCTAGTAATTCTAAGATCGTGTACTTAATTGAAATCCCAATAACTGACAACAATTTATGCGAATCCCTATTAATAAAAGCAATAAAGAAAGGTAATAGATTATATAAAATACCATTTGAAAAAATTATAAGATGTCAAAATAAAATCTTTGGAAAGAAAAGCAACTGTAAAGAACATAATGAAATTAAAATTTGTACAAAGGAAAATATTGTAGACATCAGTAACTCCACATGCATTCCTCATCTACTCAAAAGCTGATCGCCTAGCTGCATTACGATTAACAACCAACACATTCCCACTGTCCTAAAAGTCCTCCCAGGAATAATACTTTTAAATCGATTTAACGACACCGTTCACATCGACAAAGAGAAGATTAACTTAACTGGATCATTTGCAATCCAGTACCATAACTCCACCATTATAATAAACAACCAAACATTTCTGTCTAAAGAAATCTCTAGCGGAAAACCCCTTCCTGCAGTTCTACAACCAAATGCAACACTTACGGCCGAAGAAGAATTGCTAAGCCTGGAAATGATGAAAGAACTTCACCTAAAAAACATAAACTATATCGAGACTTTAAAAAATAAAAGGTTAACAACATCAATAGTTAATTTTGGGATATCTGGTATAACTTTAACTCTAATGGCAATCGGGGTACTAAAACTAACTTCAATGAAAGGCCCAAAGCGAGGGGCCAAACACGTCTCCGAATTTTTCAAAAGGGCCCCATTACAAGAGGTAACAGTTAAAAATTTCCAACAACCCGAACCACATCCTGAAGATTATCCTACTCAGACGCACGAGGACGTTCGTTTTTAAATGCGGAGGAGTTAACACGCGCTACATTTATTTTCTCTTTTTCCTTTGCTTTTGCTGCTTTTACTTAATTGTTAATTTAATAAGACAAACAAGTCGTAGACATTAGGTAAGCAATTTATTTCTATATTAAAGCGTGCCGGAAATGCAAATAACAGAACAATGACCTGCAGGCATTAATTGAGCAATTCGTTCCAATGAATAAAAAATGCAATACTTGCATTAAGATTGTAAATTTTTCCAAAGAATAAAAAATGCAATACTTGCATTAATATTGTAAATTTATCCAAAGAATAAAAATGCAATACTTGCATTAAGATTGTAAAACTTATTATAATTAATAGAATTGTGAAAATAAACTTTTAGTCTTAATCTGGAGTCCAATAAAGCGGTGCATTAGCTCCGACCCTTTTTAAAAAACAAAATTCGACTTTCGAATTAAAAACTTGCATTATTGTTTTTCATATACAAATGTACATACATACATATGTATGTAAATGCTGTCGAATACATAAACTAAAAATTGACATACAATGTAAAATAAGTGTTGATTTATCTTAAACCGTCTTATTTTCTGAATGCAAATACCTCCTATTGACATGTACATACATATTATGTATATTGTCATATACCATCATTTATGTACATATAGAGTATACGTTCATTTATGAATGTATGTAATGAAAAACTTCATGAATTACTTTCAGAATTTATTAAAACTTATTCACGTCGCGCGCATACATATCTACGTAGACATCACAAACCTTTTGTTCACAACGCAGGCGCAGAAATAAACGCTCTGCGTATTTATCCTCCCCACGTGACTCGCCATCAATTCTCGGCGCAAATTTTTTTTTTTTCGTTTTTAAATTTTTTTTTTTAATGTAATCGTAAAAAAATGTGTAATAAATTTTATGTATCCGCTTATCATTTCAAAAGTAGCAAAATGGTAAAAAAATAAGCAGTCGAAGAAATAAACGCACCGCCTGTTTTTCCTCGCCACATGTTAGACTCGATTTCAATTCCCGGCGCAAACTTTTTTTTATAAATTTTTTTTTTTTAAATTCGTTTTTTTTTTATAATGTAATGGCTGTGTAGGACCAGTTGGATAGTTTTGGTTGGATACCCCATGTTTTTCCCAACATTCTCTTACGCGTGTAAAGTGCTATATTCGCTTTCTTTACCCTGTACTCTACGTTGGACTTCCAGCTGAGTTTGTGGTCCAGGATAACCCCTAGGTATTTTGCCTGTTTGGTTAGCGTGAGGCTGACGGCGTTTAGTTTTGGGAGATTAAAGTTTGGCACCTTGGTTTTCTTGGTGAATAGCATCAGTTCAGTTTTTCTCGGGCTTACACTTAAACCACAGTCCGTGGCCAAATTGCTGAGTAATACCAGAGCTCCTTCCATAATCTCACTGATTGTGGTTGGAAACATTCCTGAAGCCATAAGCACTATGTCGTCCGCGTACGCCACTACTTTAATTTCCTTTCGGTTTTCGGTTGAATTTGGTGAGGATGTTGTCGGCGACTAGCTACCACAGCAGAGGGGATAAGACTCCTCCCTGAGGGGTTCTCCTGTTGACAGAGCGTTTTATCGTGCTGCTGCCTACCTCACCGATGATTATTCTAGTTTTGAGCATGTTCTCTATCTATTCGTTGAGACCTATGTCTGTGCCTAACATGTTAAGAGCCTCAATTATAGATCTTGTGGTAACATTGTTGAAGGCCCCCTATATGTCGAGAAAAGCGACTAGTGAGTATTGCTTGTATTCTATGCTCCTCTCAATCGCACTTACAACCTCATGAAGAGCTGTCTCTGTGGATTTTCCTTTGAAATAGGCATGTTGAGATGGTGAAATCGTTGTGTCTGTAATCTTTTCCCTGAGATATACATCCAACAATCGCTCGAGAGTTTTGAGGATGAAGGAGGATAGGCTGATGGGACTGAAATCTTTCGCTGTATCAAGACCACGTCTACCAGCTTTGAGGATAAAGATCACCTTAACCCTCCTCCAGCTTTTTGGTATATTCCCTAGCGTAAAGCTTTTCCTGAAAAAGACCTCCAGCCAAGGAATCGTCTTTTCTCGAGTGTTCCACAGCATGGCTGGGAATATCCCATCTGGACCGGCTGCCTTATATGGTTCAAAGTTTTTTATCGCCTATAATATTCTATCTTGGGATACGATGTGGTTGATTATAATGGGTAATAGTTTGGATGTTTGAACACTGTCAGTATTGTTCTCAATATATTCTGTGTTGCCTGGGAAGTGTGTATTTACAAGATGTTCTAGTGTGTCGGCCGAGGATTTTGTCCACTCTCCGTTATCTTTCTTCAAGAAGGAAGGGCAGGAGTGTTCCTTGGATAAAAGCTTGCCTAGTCTGGCCGTATATTTGGTAGATTCTATGGAACTACAAAAATCTCTTCAAGCCTCTATCCGAGCCTCTTTGATTGCTTTCTTGTATTCCCTAAGACAGTCTTTGTAGGGTTTGAAGTATTTGTGTTTGTAGCAGATATTGAAGTCATTTTCCTGAGTTGACTTAAATCTTCATTCCACCAGGTAGGATAGGTTGTTTTGCCATATGTGGCGGGACATGAAGCTTCAAGTCCTTTTGTCAACGAAGTTTCGAAAGCTTTTACTTTCTCATCTAGGTCTTCCCTTGACGTTATGGTTCTATTTATGTGTTGAAGTTTAGACTGGGTCACTCTACGGAATGTGTGCCAGTTTGTTCTTCTGGGATTTCTATATGGGATAGGTTTCTCAAGCTTAAGATTGATATCGAAGAGGATCCAGCTATGGTCTGAAAAGGATTTCTTGTCGGATACTCTCCAATTTGTGACTATTTGAAAAGTTTGCCGAGCTCGGAAAAGGGAAGGTTGGGGTGGTCCCTACATTACATATGTCTATGTTGGTGTTTAATAGGAATTCAAAAAGTGACTCACCTCTTTCATTCGTCTCTGAACTGCCCCAGAGCTCGTTTCTGGTGTTTGCGTCGCAGCCCATCAATAGTTTGTCTGTGTTGTTTAATGTTGACAGGAATCGAGCCACTTCGTCTAGCGGCGCCGGTTTCTCATGTGGCATATACACCGATGCCAGGTATATCGCTGATTTCTGCAGCTCCACTTTCACCACCGTAAAATCGGGAGTACTAAAATAGAACACAGAAAAGCTTTTAAGTGTTTTTTAGTGATTATGCATGACCGTGGCTTACCGTCTGCTTTGTTGTAGAATATGTTGATGTTCTTGTTGTTTTGGAACCCCTTAATCTCGTTGCCTCTGACCCAGGGCTCCTGTATGAAACCGATGTCGATGTCCCCTTCCCTGAGGAAGACATCCAAGTTCTCTGTAGCACATTTCGAGTGCTGCAGATTCACCTGTATGGATCTAGGCATCGGGTTTATTGTCGTCTTCAGCTAGGTCAAGCTTTTCTAGCCTTTCTAGCTGTATGTTGTTATCGACCTTCTCTGGGTCTTCCTCATTTTCATTGCTATCTGCTTTGAAAATTTTCAGTTTGGCCTTTCTTACACCAAACCGCATTCTGTTGTCGTGTTGTTTTAGTATTAGCAGGCACTCATCGTTGATCTGCCGAACGAATGGCATGCTGATCTTTTGTGGCCTTCACGATTGCCCAGTCATCCATCGGCACCGCAGGGTTGTGTGACTTCAGGTATTTCAGCACTTCAGCACCGCTCAAGTCCATCACCGGTAGCCAAATGCGAGTGCGAGGAGGGCAAGGGATGTCCTTGGCCGGAATGAGCTTAAGTTTTAAGCCTTTTAGTGTGCTGCTGATCTCAGCAACACACTTTTCTAAGACAACCCTTGACCAGTCGTCGTCGCACTTGATAACCCTACAGCCGCGAAGTACTCCTGCAGAATCGAAGGAAGGGAGAGTTCCGCCCTGTGCTCCAACCACATGCTTGTGTAGCACGTGCTTGGATAGTTTGGCCTCCACTTGCCCCCACTTCTGCAGGACCACTTTGCCACTGTTTGTGGTCTCGTCGATTAGTGCATATAGGAGGTTATCCTTAACCACCGCACTGAACGGTCGTGGCATGGTTTCTTCGATGCTGCTGGACACCTTAGGTCTCTTCGGTGCCTGATCGATCACGTCCTGTGACCTGTTTCTCTTCATCGCATCGCCTTTTTTCTTGTTGTCCTCTTTAGGTTTGTTGGATAAGAAGTCTTCGTACTCCTTAACCACCTGCTGGTATTTTAACTTGTCAGCCGCGTCGCGCTCGTGAGTCGCTCCAGCGAGTTCATTTTTTACAATCTTGCTTAGAATGAACTTCGCCTTCGTGTAGCGAGACTTCATGAGGGCACCCTCGGATTTGTGTTTTCTTGCGGCCTGAATCTCTCTCTGAGTGCCGTCTGCCGCCTTTTGCGATGTTTGTGGTAGAACTTTTTGTTGTTGTTGGTGCTTGCTTGGTAAGGGTGGGCTATGGCTGGTACTTCCCTTACTCTTTGCTGACTCAGCCGTATCTTGGCTGGAGGCCAGCAGGGTATCCTCCTCGGAGGATGGATTGGGTCGCAGCGCGGCACGAATTTTTTGTTTTTTTCGTTTTGTTGTAAATTCATTCGCCTGACTGCGTCAAGCTCCACAACCCACGAGTATTAAGGGGAAGTAATGGGGTCCCCCGCGGCAGCGCCCCTTACCGCGGGGCGGAAGCTGGGTACCCTTCTGAGCAATTTACGGACATTGTCCGGGAGCATTTGTCGGAGGTGCGTGGGAGGAGGTTGCACTGATCGTAAATTTTTGGGTTGTTACATCATTTCACAGTATGATTGAGCTTACCACAATTCTTACACTGAATTGGGTTTGGGCAATAAGGTTACACTATCACTGAATGCCACGTAATATCAACTCGTTTCGGGAGATGATATATGTCAAAGTGGAAAGCTTAGGCTTGCCATCCTCAACTTTAGAAAATGTTTATACTTATATGGCGCCTTGATCAGATAAAGTTTTCACAATTTCTTCTTCATCAAGATCATTCAAACGTGGAGCAAATATGGTACCTTTTGTATGGTTCAGCTTATTGTGATACTTAGCTTTCACTTCACAACCACCATGTAATATTTCGTGCTTATACACTTCTTTGCTTTTGGTTTGTCCTTCAATAAAAGGCAAAGGCTGCCGTCTCGAAATTCTGTAATTTTAACAATTTCCTTGCAAATAAGTTTTAAAGCGGCATAAATTTCAAAACAGTTATAAATTGTTAAAGATTTGTTTTCCTCTACCACAGAAATTACTACATATTTAGGATTGCTGGTTTCGATTTTAGTAAGATTTGGAAAATGGTCTAAATTCTTTTAAACTTTTTTCGTTTTGGCAAAAGATCTAAGGCTAGCAGAGCGAACCTGTTTTCCTCAAGATTTGGTAGCCCCGGGGCTATGCTGTTTCGATTTCACTACTCAGAAGCACACTTATTTCTCAACGAAAGAAAAAATAAATAAGAGTCGTTCGCAGCAACAAATAAAGAAAATACGAAAGTGAATTGCACTCTAAGCTTACGACAGAAATAGCATGTCTGCTCAGCCAGAGAACTAGTCGGCGACTGGTATGTATTTTTTATTTTATTTAATATATAAAAAATAACAATAAATTATAATTTTACAATAAAAGCAGCACTAGCTGTCAGGGCTTACGGCTCACTGCTCTAATAAAATAATTTTTTGACTAGAAAATTTAAGTTATTTGACAGTTAATTTTCTGGTAAAAGACTATTAAGCACTATCGATACTTAAATTAATAAAGAAATTAGCAATGTGGGAATTAAATTCATAGGAAACATGGAAGCCTAATTGTAAAGATATTTAAGTAAAGAAACTTTCGGTTTAAATCAATCTATTTTTAGTATTTCCAGTGGAAGATGGTTGTCGAAAATTCTTTTCCTGAGATTCATAAAATGTGTGCAGTCGTTCAAAAGGTGCTGGACTGTTAATGTTGACAGAGTGAAGTACGGGCAGGGAGGTGGCCTCTCACCACTTAAAATGTTTTTGCGTGTACCGATTGTGTGTCTAATGCATGTTGGATGAAGGCAGTGATGTCCTTGGTACGGCATATGACTGGATAGTTGGGTTTGTGCCCGTTGTATTAAAGCTTGCATAATGGTGTTGCACTGCGCTTCATTAGTTTTTGATGCAGCTATTGTGGTATTGTACAGGGTGGGCCATATAGCGTTTGCTTCTGGAACTACCTATTTTTTTGAGAATGGTAACACAAATGACATGTCAAATGTGTTCATAATTTACTTAAAGGTTTGACATTTACGAAATGGGATGCTATACGCTTGTCACACTGCCAAAGTTGCACTCGAACTTTTGGCTACCGTTTTTGAATTCCGACATCAATTGGCCGCCTCGGAGCTGTGATTTAAGCCCGTTGGACTATTTTTTGTGGGGAGCCGTTAAGGACAAATGCTATGCGAACCACCCAGAGACGACTGATGCTTTAAAACACGAAATCAAAGTTGCCATTTATGAAATTGGAGCCCAAACAATCGAAAATGTGCTTAAAAATTGGGTTGATCGAATCGTCTACTGTAAAGCCAGTCGTGGCAGTCGTTTTACCGACATTATTTTTCATTCATTAATGACAATATTCAATCTTCAAAATAAAAAAAAAAGTTTGAAAAAATATTGATTAGTTTTGTTTTTATAGCCAATTCAAAAAGCAAATTTTACATGGCCCACTACCTATGGCTATAGCTTCTACTCTGTACACAGAACAGTAGTAAGGTAATTGACCCGTCGTTATTGGTTCACAATCGGCATACACTACTGCAAACGTGGTGTGGTCCAGAGTTTTTGAACCATCGGTGTACACCATTTTTTATTCATGCCTAAAAGGTGCGGCGTACTGTTCAAACCACCGCTGGTATTCTATTAAACTGGTGTTGGATTTGGGAAATACTGCTATACCGAAAAGGACTGAGGACTTTCTAAAATGCCAAGGCGGCGGGCTAATTGGGGCCTATACTTAGATGAGAGACACTTTATAATATTAAACCTGGCCGCTAGACTCTTTTTTAACTCTGAACAGTGTTCCTTAAAAGTAGGACGTGTGCTGTGCACATTTACAATATATGTATTATTATATACTACATTTAAGTTATTACATTTATGCTCTCTAAATATATGAAAAGATTTACATTTATTAAGCGAGAGGTTCGCTTCTGAGCATATGGACCATCTCGAGATGTCGGCCAGAATATCTGAAAATTTCTTTTTGGCAAAGTTAAAGTTATGTTAGGATAGGTTAGCCAGGTTGCTTGGAATACCTGCATTTGATTTTTATCCCTCCAGATCTTTTTAAGGTGGGTCTAGTAGTTACCTTGATAGGGAGATATTTTGAAAATTTCTCGGGTCGTCGAAGAAATAATCGCGAATATATTTGGTACGGCTTCTTTAAAGTGCAGGACATTCATAGAGGAGGTGTTGCACCGAATTAATTTCTTCTTCATCTCTACAACTCCTGCAGAAGTAATTGTGAAATACACCCATTTAGTGGCTAGGGTACTAATAGTGCCGTGACCTGTTATAACACCTATGAGGACGCTTGTAGTTGATGTGTTGACTCCAAGCAGACATTTGGTCCATTTAAGTTGCTAGATAAGCGCTAAAGACCTCCTACATTCTTTAACACATATTGAATTGATGAACGTTGAGGCCAGTGCCTTGATTGCTGCTTGACTGTCAACAAAAATGGTAAGACTTGTCGGAGGTAAGTCCATTATTCTAACCGTTTTTGCTGCTTTGACTAAAGCGTAGATCTCAGCTTGGAAGACGCTACACCGGACTGGGAGTCTCGAGGAGCAAATAAAGGATAATTGTTCTCAGTACACTCCCGATCCAGTGCCATTCTCCTTCTTTAAACCGTGGCACCCTACTACGAACACATCAAGAAGGCATATACTAAGAAAACACGAGAAACGCCACTACTTGAAGGAGACCGTAATCTGGCTGGGGCAATCAACGGGTGGGAAGTTCTGGAAGAATATACTGGAAGTGACCATCAGTATATCGCTTTCCGAATCAGAGCGAGAACTGACCCTACCCCAACACCTAAACCAAAGGGCACTTGCAAATGGAACAATGCCAAAGTGAACACTGGAGCGTTCCTAGTTCACTTTGATGCTAAATCTATGCCACACATAAGTGGTGACACTGACTCCCTTGCAAGCGCCATGATGCAGCGCATTGCCAAAAGCTGCGACGCATCGGCCCCCGTGCGGGGCTACGCTCAAGAAGACAACCTGTGTCCTGGTGGACAACAGAAATCGCAGAGCTCAGAAAAACCTGCTTCAGTAATAGAAAAAGGTACACCAGAGCTAGACAAAACAGAGAAACAGAGGCGGAAACTGCTGATATCAGAGAATCCCGAAAAGCGCTGAAACAAGCAATCATCGCCAGTAAGAAGGCGAAATAGGAGGAACTTCGAAGGGATCTGAATAGCAACCCTTGGGGACTGAGTAGCAAAACTGTAATGGGGAAGCTAAACGCCAACTTCACAATCCCACATCTAGACAGTGATTCTATTAGCAAAATAGTGAACAGACTGTTCCCCATGCACCCTATGCTGTGCGGGGACCGAGACCCCCCAAGGGGACGAGATGCTCCCACCCTTCACTGAAGAAGAGCTTAAAACCGCCTCACAAGAAACAAAGCTCCATGCCCAGATGGCATTCCAGCTGAAGCTCTCAAACTTGTGGCTGAAAGCCGACCAGATGCATTGCTCAAAGCATACTCCCCATGCTGTAGAAAATACAGAAACTGACGATGATCAGTGAGGATAAGGGCGACCCAGTGCAACCGTCAGCATGGCATCCGCTTTGCATGATGTACAGCGCTGGAAAATTGCTTGAGAAACTCATACAGCGCATGCTTGCAGAGTCTGTTGAGAGTGCAGAAGGATTTTCAGCAAAGCAATACGGTTTTCGACACTGAAAAACAACCCTTGGCACAATGGAAGAGGTGGTAGGAAGCGCTCAACTCAAACGCCACTACCCGAACCGCTTCAATGTCCCGACAACGCTTAATGTACGAAACGCCTTGAACAGCTTACGATTAATAGACATTAAAAAGGCACCCCAAGAAAGGTTTCGACTACCTGCATACCTGCTAAGGATTGTCCAGAGCTACCAGATGACCAGAAAACAAAACCAGTAACGTCTAGCGCAGCTCAAGGATCTATTCTCGGCCCGGATCTCTGGAATCTGAGCTACGACGAGACATTGAGCATAGAAATGCCAGATGGTGCATATCTAATGGGATGCGCGGACGATATAGCGGCGGTCATACCAGCACCAGACACTGAAGACGCTAGGCAGAAGCTGAATCAAGTTATGATAAGGATTTAAATATGGATAAGAACCACGGCCCGGAACTCGCCAACCATAGGACTGAAGTCACCCTTATGACCCGAGGTCACATGCCACTCGAGATCAGCATGCAAATAGGCGACACGTGCTTAGTGACCCGCAAAGTAGTGAAAAATTAAATGAATTAAGTAGTGATGTTGCGAAGCTAAAGAAACAAAATGAATATTTAACTCAAGAGATAGAAAAAATTAAAGCTGAAAAGAATTTGGATAAAATAAGACTCGCCCAGTTTGAAGACCATATCAAAAAATTAAATTTAATTTTCAAAGGCCTAACTGTAAGTACTTCCACCAAGGAGGCAGTTGATAAAGTGTGGAAGTACTACAGATAAACGACGCATCGATTGTCAAATCAACAAAGAAAATCTACGAAATGGAAAAATGACGGTGCTGGCAGAAATCAGATCAAAGGATATCGGAGATATCTTCAAAAACTCAAGTAAGCTTGCGGGAACAACAATCTATGTAAAGAGAGATCTTAGTTTAGAGCGGCAACAAGACAAGAAAGTTATGATGCAGTTGAAAAAGGATATTATGGCGATTTCCTCTAAACATCGAATTGGCGTCCGAAATGATAGGATGAAAGTAGCAAACAAATGGTTGAGGTGGAATAAAGAAAAAAGGTTGTATGTGGCTTGGAAGATGCAAGTATTACTTTGCAACTTCTATATGAAAACAGACCTCAGATCATTACAACAGATTATAATATATATAGAAAACGTCTGTCATAGCAAAATGATTAACCAAAATAACCTTAAAAGTATTATATTATATTGTAATTGAAAATGATTTAAAATGTGCACAAATTAAAATTAATATTATTTCCTTTAATGTCAATGGCCTTGAAAACAGATATATCTTCCCTACGTTTTTCGAGTATGTTAAAAATAACACTTTTACCACTGTATATAAGAGGAGCAGCTTGGCACGAAGAAATTGAGGTGGTAAAGGAATTCTGCAAGGAAATCACAGAGAAGATTTGATGAAGAAGATGGAAATATACAGCAAAATATCGAAGACATGTACGCAACTACATTCTCAGCATTTTTTGGAAAAAGGAGCTTCATAGTCGCGGTATTAACCCTAGTAAGATAACGCACGTCGAAATGACGTACTCATTTTTTCTCTTACGCTCTCAATCTCTTGTTTGTTGTCGGAGAAATTTCACACGCTCAGTTTGCTCACTCAGTAGCTGCAGTTGTGTGGTGGTGGTTATTTTTTCGAGGTGAGTTTGTTTTTTTCTGAGTTATGATCATAACACACGACGAAAAGACGTACCATTATCTTTTGTGTTACTTTGGAATTGCATATTGTTTATATAATTTATTAGCACTTTTTGGGTTTCCTTTCACTATCTTAGATTAGATGACTCACAAATAAGTAGTCTATTAGAGCAGTTATGTGATGACTCTACTGCATCTAATAATGGAAGTGATACAGGAAATGCCTTACTGGAGTATGATATACAAAGTGATGTAGAAGATGAGCTCGTTGATATTTAGGAGCAAGACGAGAATGTGTCACCATTACAAACTTCAAATACTACTCCTTCCGATTCACGCATTATAACAGTATCCTTTAGAAGTAAAAGTGGGCATTGCTGGAGTCCATCAAACGGAAATACGATAGTGTTTCCCGATTTGCGTTGACAAACATAGTTAGAACCGCAAGAGGACCTACTCGACAATGCAAACCGTTTTATGATCCACAGGAATGCTTCAACGTATTTTTTACTGACGAAATAATAACAGAAGTGGTTCAATGGACTAACGCTGAAATCTCTATAAATCTTCGTGACGATATGACAGCAGCAACATGTAGAGAAACAAATGCCATTGAAATGCGTGCTTTAATTGGAGTTCTTACACTGACTGCAGTTTTAAAAGACAATCACCTCACAACTGAAGAAGTGTTTAATATGACGTACAGTGGAACACGGTATGCAGCAGCATTAAGTCGAGATAGATTCGACTATCCCATTAGATATCTAAGATTTGATAACAAGGTATTGCGCCAATCACTTCGACCAAACGACGCATTTACTCCTGTTAGAAATATATAGAATATTTGAAAAATTTTAAGCGTTTTTAAGATAAAATTATTTTGGGGGAATTCGCGAATATAACAATTGCCTGTTGACTACTTTCTATCACGCGGAAGTAAAATAAACTGCGAGCGCGTTCGGTGATACTTTACAAGTTCCCTCTTTAATTTTGAATTCATGTTTTTATAGGATTTCTTAGCCTAAACTTAACTAACGGGCTATATATATAATTAAAGTAAATATGTAAGGCGTTTTTCAATAGGTGCGCTTCAACTTTTTTCCGATAGGGAGGGCGAACGACGCAATATTTTTTATTTTTCGCTTGTCATTTGTAAACTTCATTAGTATACATTTCATCATGGAACGCTACACACTTGAGCAACGATTGCAAATCATGCAAATTTTTTATGAAAATTTATAAATTTTCCAAAAAATCATCTTCAGTGATGAAGGTCTGTTTGCAACAAAGGTCTGTAATGCAGATGGATGCGTTTTGATCCAATGCAAAACAATTTCGGAGTCTGTCCAGAAGTTTATATTTTCAATTGGCCGACTCAACATTGGCGCTATTCGTGACCATAATTTGGCCATCAAGTGGGCTACCGAGAGCCCTAGACGCGGAAGAGATTTGGTCTTCAGCGGAGCCACTCTAGACTTTGCAGTAAGCAGCGTACATTTCGTTCCACCAGCCGATTGGCTACGTATGTATATACAGCAGCCATACGCTTGTATTGAGGTGTCGGCAAAGCCATGAATTTGGCAGCTTGCACTCGACTCGGTATGTACAAACCGATGAATGCTTATTGATGGTAGTTGCAGTAGATTGGCTTTGAAATTTTCCCAGCTGGTGTCGAGGCGCAATAGAATCGACTCATCCCAATCTAGTTTTTGCAGCCAAAGCTCTTGCAATAAGATTTTTGCTTTGGTAACTAGTGGGGCAAGTAAACCAAGAGGATCGAAAAGACGAGCTGCAACTGATAATATGTTTCGCTAAGTGGCTCGTAAACTGGTAAAGTTGTCATTTAAGACAAACCGAAACAAATCTTCCTTCGGCAACTAATGGTTTCCAAGTGGTTTTGTGGAGTCTGTGTGATTGAAGTTTAAGGCCTTCTCAGAACTCTCACAATCGAAAAATGATGGGTGATTTGAAAACCACTTAGGTAAATTGAATCCTGCCGAGTTTAATATTTTAACTACCTCACTTCTAATAAGATCTAGAGATTCGAAATTATCGGATCCTGTCAGCAGGTCGTTTATATAAAAATCTCTTTTTATGGCCTTTGAGCCGAGTGGATACATATTTGTATTGGCATCGCTGAGCATTTGTAAACACCGTGTAGCGCAGTGGTCGCCAACCTTTTCAATGTGTTGAGCTACTTTCAAGATTTTGAAATAAACAGCGAGCTACTTGCACAAGCCAACATAAATTAAATAATACACAGTTATATTCGACATACAATACATGTATTTATTTTACTAATATACGTTCTATATATAATAAACTTATGACTTATAGTGCTTATACTTATGCATAACTACATCCATGTTCACACCTATCAATCGTAACAAAATTTTTTGCAGTCATAATGGCAAATCACAAGCGACTTAAAAAAACAACAAAACAGTAATAGTACATTTTTATATAAATAAAATATAGGCAGATAAAAAGAGCATATTTAATGAGAAGGTTGACATTCTGACTCATCGATAATTTTTTTAATATTTGCAGTATAATTTGATACAGTCATTCGAATACAGTTATCCAAATGTATATCTGTAAGCCGATTGCGGTATTTATTCTTAATAAATTTCATATTGGAAAAAGAAGATTCACACAAATAAGTTGAACTGTATAACGCTTTCACTTTCAACGCAACACGACATAAAACTGAATACTTATCTTTACTTACTAAAGTCCATATACATTTTGTATTTGAACCTAAAGATTTTAAAGTCAAGTCACTTTGAAAAGCAATCAGTTCCATTTCTGTTGCAAACTGTTGTATATCAATGTCCATGAAGGGTGAAACAACAAATTGCGTCACTAAGGCAATTTTGCTGAAATCCTTGAAACGATTTTTGAAGTTTTCCTTCCAGTTAGAAACTATTTCCATATGATATTTACTGCCATTGGGATCTAATAGATTTTTGGATATCTTTTCGGAAAGAATAGAAAAATGCTTAGTATCGCGGTTTTTTAGGTTTTGTCCCCAAAATTCACGTTTTGTATTAAATGCATTTATATCAGAAATCATTTCCGCTAATTCTTTATCCCTGCCTTGAAGCTGCAAATTAAGCTCATTTAATCTCTTTGTAATGTCCACAAGAAAACCAAAATCTCTGAGCCAAGTCGAATTTTCCAGTTCAGGAATCGGTTCATCGCGTTCTTTGAAAAATTGGAGTATAGCAGGCAGGACATCATTGAAACGTTTGAGCACTCGTCCTCTGCTTAACCATCGCACTTCAGAGAGAAGAAGTAGCTCTCCGTATTGACAGTCAATTTCATCAGCCAAGGTTTTAAATAATCTTCTTTGTAACGCTTGAGCTCTAATCTTGTTCACTATTTTCACCACCAGTTTCATAACGTTGTTCAAGTTTAGAAAATTTCCACATAATGCTTGCTGAAGTATAATACAGCGGTAACTAAGAAATTGTGGAAAACTTTCATCCTTATGACATAGCGCCACGAGCCCCTTATCACAACCCACCATAGCTGGAGCACCGTCAGTTGTCAGGCCTACCATTTTTGATATTGGAATTTTCTCAGAAGAGATGAGATTTTTTAAATGAGAAAACAGCTCTAGCCCAGTAGTATGTCCTTTGAGTGGAATAAACTTCAAAAGATCTTCTTTAATTGTAAAATCACTAAAAGCCATCTGTGAGGTGTCAACTACATCTGTTGATTCATCCAGTTGCAGTGAAAAATAAATATATTACAATTATCTAAGTCACTTCTTAACTGTAAAAAAATACCATTTCTCATTACTTCTACTCGCCTCATCACTGTATAAGCAGAAAGTTGCATAGATTTTAGAGCAGACACTATTTCGTCTTTATTTCTAAAGTTGTCGAATAAAGAGTCTGCAGCTTCCAAAAATGCTTGTTTTATGATTTCCCTGTCTTCATAAGGTTTTTTCTTTTGTGCAATTATCTGGAAAATACGATAAGATGCTTCAGTTCCAGCCTTATTTTTGTCGATTGTTTTCAAAAATATTGACTGTTGTCCAATTAACTGGATTTTTCAATGTTTCAGTTTTTCTTTTCTGGTGGCAGAATTTAACGGGAATGCCTTCTCAAAAATCGAATGTACAGTTTTATGATGCCTCTCAATATTTCCTTTTTTAGGAACTGACACAGATGTATTACATAACAAACAAACACCTTTGCCTTTAACTTCTGTGAAGAATTATTGTTCTTCCCATTCCGAATGGAAATGGTATGTCTTCGCCTTCTTACTACTGCTTGACATAATGTTTCGAACTCTAACCCAACCGCTGAACGCAGAACGTTGATAATGCAGTTCAGTATTAAACTGAGCGCAATGTCGACGTGCATTGCGTATATATAAAGCCAAAAAATTCTCGAACACGCTAATCGGTTCCAGCCGATCCTAGAACCGAGACGCGACTTCGCGTCGTGTTTGTCGGCGCGAAATCGCTTACCGCAGTGTTGCCGCTGTTTATCTATTTATTATGAAAATTTCTGAAATTTGCTAATACTGGTACGATTTTCAGACTTTTGGATTTTTTGCAACGTGAGCAGCGCGAGCTACCAGAATTGCCTTTGCAAGCTACCGGTAGCTCGCGATCGACGGGTTGGCGACCACTGGTGTAGCGAGAAATGGAGCAGGCGCAGTGCCGTATGTTACGGTGTTAAGTTGAAAGATTTGAAGTGGCTCAGAGGGATGCCGTCTCCACACTACAAGCTGAAAGTTTTTGTCTTCTTCGTGCATGAGAATTTACATTTTAGTAATGTCCGCCGTAAATGCATATTTATGCAAACGAAATCGAAGAAGTGTTGAATACAGCTCTTCTTGAATGGTCGGCCCAACCATCAAGATTTCATTCAACGCAATTTGAGAAGAGGTACGACTTGATGCGTCGAAGACAACACGTAATTTAGTCGTCGTACTAAAGTAGTGTGGCTCACTCGGGATCTTATTATTTGTTGGGCTCATGTGACCCAATTCGATGTTCATTTATGAAGTCCAGATACATTTGACGAAGTTCTGGATCTTTCAAGGTCTTTCTCTCCAGGGCCTGAAACCGCCGAGCCGCGGTTTCATAGAAATTACCGAGTAACGTACGGTTATCTTTGAAAGGCAGTCTTACTTAAAGCCTTCCTGACGGCAAAACTTTAGTAGTTTTTACGAAGAACTTTTCACACTCTATTTGTTCTGGTGTGAATTTTGTCGAACTAGCCCCTGAAGGTATTTCTTCCGTCGCCCAGAACATTTGGACAATGGAATCTATATTTGCTAGATCTTCTTCAGTATGGCATAATGTGCTACTGACTGTGGGAGGAGGACGTTGGTTGGAGGCGTATTTGCCAGACAAAACCCAGCCTAAAAGTGTCTTGGGTGATTGGGGCTGGCCTTGATCTGGCCTACAGCTAAAAGCTCGAAAAATGTTTCAGCATCCAACAAAAGATCTACCTTTTGAGCCTTATGGAAATCTGGGTCCGCTAAGCTAATGTTTTTAGGAATTTTCCAGCCATTAATATTTACGTTACGATCTGGATGGTTGGCTGAAATGGATCGCATTATCCAAAACTATGCCGAAAACTAATAATTATTGACCCGCGATTTTACAAACGTATTTAATTTCGTCCTTACTTTTTTGGTTGCATTTCCGATGCCGATAATATTTAAGGTCGTACTTTCGCGACGAATTCGTAATTTCTGCGCCAAATCCTCTGTCATGAAATTCACCTGGGATCCAGAATCCAGCAAGGATCGTGCAGGGAGGTACTCTTCGGAGCTACCTTTTACGTTGACTACGGCTGTAGCCAACATAACCCGATCTGGCGTACTCGTCGTGTGCATGGCATGCGAGGTCGAAACTTGTGGTGCAGTTGCAAAGGATACAGGGTACTGGTGTAGCAACGTGTGATGCGAACGGTTGCAAACACGACACCGATCCGCTTTGCACTTTGAAACTGAGTGCCCCTTTCGCAAACAATTTATGCATAAGGGGACTGATTTAGCAAACTCAAATCGCTGCTGAGCAGAGAGAGTTTTAAAAGTAGGACACGCGGATAGTATACCCGCTCCTTTGATGTACAGTGTAAACACACCGGCTGTTTTATGTTTGAAGCCACTAAGACAGATTTTGTTCTTTCCGCATGCAGGTGGGGTTACTGTATGCTGTGACTGATTGACGGCTTTAGCCTTGACGTTGAGGCTTCATCGGCAGATAAGTGCTGGTAGCGGTTATTTAATGCTGCCGCACACTCACGGCATAATGGCAGCTTATCATAATCCAACTGTTCCTTCCACTTTGACCTAGTAACGGTGTCAACTTTTGACATTACCAGATGAATTATGATAGCGTTTGTGATGTTTTTCTCGTCACCTAACGACAGCAACGAGTCGTAAACAGCCGACACTGTATCAATCATTGTGCGCAATGAAAGCGCAGATGGCTTTGGGATAGTTGGCAGTTCAAAAAGTTTGGAATTGTGTCGAAAAATATTAAGCATTTATTGTTATAAACTTTTTTGAGACTAGCCAACGCCTTCGAATAATTTTCGTCCGACATTTGGAGGGCCTTTACCGTTCCTAAAGCTTCACCAGACAGACAGTTAACCAAGTGATTAAATTTCTCAATGTCTGGGATAGTAGGATCGTTGTGCACTAAACTCTCGAACAGGCTCATACAATTTTTAAATTCTGAATATTCCCCTTTAAATTTAGGTAGCGACATTTTCAGTAGTCGCGAGTTGTGAGGTGCAACAAAGGATGTTTCGGCTATTGACGATTTATTTCTCGCCAGAATAGATTTTATAACGGACTTAGTTTCCACTATTAGGTCCTCTAACTCCCCACGGGCTATGTCTTCCTCGTCGATTTCTTCAATTTTCGACTTACACTTCATAAGCTTATCGCTATGAGAGTTCAAAATGTCCAGTCGACACTCCAATTCAATTGGATCTAACGACATTGTTTTTTCGAGGAGACCTGTTTTTATGCGCACTATACTATTTTTCGCAACAGTTCGCTGGCGCTTTAATGATTTCAATTCCATCATCTTCTTACTTGGAGAGAGACTTGGAAGTGCTGTCTTTGGCTTGCTCATTTTGAGTTAAATTATTTAAACTTCCGAAAAATTTGCTCAATGTCCACAGAAACGAAAAAATATCTGTGAGAGTTTGTGGCTGAAAAAACGAAAACGAAAAGATGGCTGAATAGCCTGCACAAATCTCAATCAGTAAAACGAAAAATAACTGTTGGACAAGGCTGTGGTCAGGCCACGAAAGGATGAGCAAGCACAGTAGCACAACACTAAGAAAATTGTTCAACGAATTTGCGAAAAATCGATTTATGTTTGAATTGTTTCCTTGTAAATAATCCGTATTTATCCGTACGATAAATTTATTTAACTTTATAATAATTCTAATTTAATTGAACTTATTGTTCGAAAAAAGGTATTCAATTTATTTAATTTTGTTTTTTAAATTTATTGACGATTTCGCGTTTAAGGTCACACCCTTTATTATCAAATCCCAACGTACCCTTCTTTCACTTTCGCGGAGTTTTATATACGTATATTTGTATAAATGATTGTATATATGGTACATGTACACATATGAAAGTGTGTACATATATATGTATGTATATGAAAGAAAGTGAAAGGGTGATGCAAAAAATTGAGAGTGTTTATCAACTACAACCACAACTTTCAATTTATTGCACTTGTTACCTGTATAGGCTTATTGCAAAGGAGGCAGGTGCAGGTCATTCCTGGCGGCGACAGAACCAGCGGTAGGAATGACAGCGACAGCGGGCGATGACGGCAGCAGCAGTGACTAGAATAGCAGCGACGGCTACAGCGATGAGAGCAGCGGCGAGTATGGCAGTAACTGCGAGAACTGTGACAGCGGACAGTGATAGCGATGACGGCGACGAACTGCTAATAAGCAGCGGTGAATTCCACTGTGTTTTTTTTTTTTTTAAGAACAGAACTGAATTTTTAGCGGCATCCAATTACGGCTCTTAGATAATTTTATTTTTATATGTTTTAGGGCTCACAGTTTTTTTTTACCGGTTAATTTTTTTTTTTAGAGTTTTAAAATTGCCTTATTTTTGCCCGAAAACATTTATGTACCACCTTGACAGTTTATATATATGTACATAAATACCGCACTGTTTCAACTATGCACTATGTATTTTGGTTTATTATAATTTAAGACTTTTTTATTCACTATGTCCCTTTTATTGAAGAGGACACTGTATTGCCGCTGATACCGCTTCTCTCCGTATGTATTGTACCTATGTACTTGTTTCTTATATATTTTTTACTTTGGAATTTTGGTACTGTATGTTTGTTTGTTTATTTAATTTGGTCACTGAACTTTTTAGTGAGGATGGTTTTTGTGTTAGTTAGTTTGTTTGTTTTTTTGCTTTTGTCACTGCACTTGATGCGAAATCGGGCTTTTGTCACTCGACGCGAAAACGAACTTGCAAAAATATTTAACGCGCAGGCAATTGTTGTTGCACTAATAATTAGCACTTTTTGTTTTTATATGTTTATTGTTTTTTGTATTTGGAAATAATTTCAATTTGTTATGTTCACAAATTATTTATTTTATCACAAACAATTATTTATTTTTATTTTATACTATTTTAAGTATTTTTTCTTGTCTCACGCACTAAGTCCCTGCTCGGGCGCTATGAAAAATCTTAAGCGTTTTTAAGATAAAGTTATTTTGGGGGGAATGCGCGAATATAACAATTACCTGTTGACTACTTTCTATCACGCGGAAGTAAAATGAACTGCGAGCGCGTTCGGTGATACTTTACAAGTGACCTCTTTAATTTTGAATTCATGTTTTTATAGGATTTCTTAGCCTAAACTTAACTAACGGGCTATATATATAATTAAAGTAAATATGTATTATGTATGTATTTTATGCTGTGTTATGTTATTACTGTACTTATACATATATAGTGTCATTATTTGCTCTAAAATAAACAGCAAACTTAAAATTTACGGCTGCAGCTCTATAAAATTCAAATTTGATGATAATACTTGTTCTTAAATTATATTAAAATTAAATTATTGTTAAATTGAATTGATAATTGACGAAAATTATCTAAATGAAACGCCATTTGGCGTAACAATATTTTTATAAAACAGTGCTAATCCAGCTACATTCCTGGCTCTTATACTACTAATGACGAGCAGCTTTTGGGATTTCGTGGTCGCTGTCCCTTTAAAATGTTCATTCCAAATAAACCAACAAAGTATTGATTCAAAATACCTATGAAGTGCGACAGCACTACGAAATACATGTTTAATGCGATACCTTATCTTGGAAAAACAACGAAAACCTGCGATCTCCCTTTGGGAGAGTACTATGTAAAAGAGCTTTCACGACCAATTTATGGTACATGCAGAAATATATCATGTGATAATTGGTTTACGTTGATCCCCTTGGCGAAGAGTTTACTGAAACAGCCATACAAATTAACTCTAGTCGGCACCATAAGATCAATCAAACGTGAAATACCCGAAGATATGAAAAATTCACGAACACGATCTGTTGGAACTTCGAAGTTTTGCTATGACGGCCCATTAACACTCCTTTCATATAAACCTAAGCCATCAAAAATGGTTTATTTACTGTCATCTAATAATGAGAAAGGTACTATTGATGATGCAACAGGAAAGCCGAATATAATATTGTATTATAACCAAAATACAGGCGGGGTAGATACATTTGATCAAATGTGTTCCGTGATGTCGTGTTCGAGAAAAACTAATAGATGGCCGATGGCAGTTTTTTATGGCTTGTTAAGTATAGCATTCATTAATTTGTATATCATATATTGCCATAACATAATGAGTATCAATAAAAAGCCATTGAGCCGTAAAGATTATATGAAGGCACTTGCCTCATCGTTAGCAACACCATTGATGAAAAAAAGACTTGAAATTCCTTCACTGTCAAAAACTTTGCGCAGCAGCATTCAAGTTGCCATACAAAACTCAACCGACAGCGCTGGAAGAAGCAGTGGTGTTCCAGACGCCTATCCAGATGATACCAACAGTGATCGAGAAGGCAGTGCAGATCAACAAGAACCAGAAAATACTGTGGTTTCTGTCCGTCTAAAATAAGACGCATGTCTAAGAAGGTATGCGTCGTATGTAAAACAACTCTATGTGGAGAGCACCAAAATCAAGTTTGCAACACGTGCATATAAACTAGTTCGATTTTAGGTTTTTTTTTATTTTAAATGATTACTCGATGCATTGTTGTGCAAATGAAGTTAAAAATTTCCATTCATTAAGATTTAAGAAAACGATTTGTGTCCTTATGGGAAAACTGCCTAATTTTTGTTACGTTTTGTAAGACAAAATGAATTTTATTATTTATTTTTCGTTATGTATTATTTTATGTTTTTGTTTACTTTATTTGACTGAAAATAAATGAAATAAATGATCTTAATTAAAAACTTACTAATTTTTATTTTTATTCCACCCTTAATTGACACAAAAAGATGATATGTCATTTAGACGTATCCTTATCTTTTTAGGGGTAGACAATAGCGTTATCTTACTAGGGTTAAATAATAAAGGCAAACATTTTATGGATTTCTGTGAAGACTATTATTAATCTATTATTATCTAATTACATTGAATGGCAGCTGATGAGGAAGGTAATTTGACTTACATAAGTGCAGTTGGTAACTCTGTAAAGGATATATGTGCAGTCTCTCAAGAAAGTTTGAAAAACATTGAAAGGTTCGAAGTTGAATCAAAAGCGTGGTCAGACCACATGCCAATTAAATTAATATTAAAAATAAGTATGGTACTAAACGAATTGGAAAACATCAACTTATTGCCGAAGGTAATGCTTAAAGAAAAAGATAAAATAAATTATCAATTAAAACTCAACCAATATCTAAATAAGTTTAAAAATGGAGGAGAAATAATGGATCTGGAGAAGCTTGCCAACGTAATAAAAATGGCATGGTTCAATTTCAAATGTCTTAAGGCTAGAGAGCTATCCTTCAAATATATATATATATATATGAAAGACTTCAGAAAATCTTACATTGCAGACTATAAGCAAAAATATCTACAGGCAAATCAATTTTATAGAAACGGAAGAATCGATGAGACTTTTTTAAGAAACAATAATTTTCCCAAAATTTAAAAAAAGAGATGTAAATGCAGCCAGGAACTATCGGGGAATATCTTTTATGAATTCTATCGCAATGGTGTTAATGGGATTGACTAACGCAAGACTTGCAAATTGGGTAGAAAAGAACAACGTGCTCACAGAATTCCAACCCGGCTTTAGAAGAAACTATTCAACTGGAGATAACATTTATAATCTTGCGTCTATTGCCCATCTAAAGTTTCATGAAAATCAAAAAGTTTGTTCATATTTTGCTGATTTCAAGGCGGCGTTTGACAGGGTGCCGAGCAAACCGTTGATTTATAAACTTCGACAGATGGGAAAATCTAGTAAAATAACGAGCCTGATAGTAAGGATCTAAAAGAATACTAGATCTGCGATTTGGACGGGAAATGAAGTATCCGACTATTTTGAAACCTGCACTGGTGTGAAACAAGGATGTCTGTTGTCGCTATTATTGCTCACTTTACACCTAAACGATTTGCACGACTATTTGGAGGGTGAACTATTGGTTGAGGGTTCGATATACGTTTTCTCCTTTGGGCCGATGATATTGTTCTCCTGGCGAATAACCTTAAAGTCATGCATTCAATGATTAATAACCTGGAGAAATACTACGCTGAATGGAATATTGAAGTAAACTCAAATAAATCGGAGATGGTGGTTTAGATGAGGTGGACGACTTTCCCAGGCAGAAGAATGGTGGTACCAAGGTGAAGAAATTAAATTGGTGGCCGAATACAAATATCTTGGTGTCATTCTGACACCCAAAATGGCATTCGGCAAGCACTTAGAAGCCAGAAATAGTTCAGCAAAAGCTTAATTGCACATTGAACGATTTTTGAGCGAAACCATTGATTTCATTAAAATCAAAATGGAAGCTGTTCCAAGCGGTATGCAGAGCGGTTTGGGGGTAAACCTTATTCGATAAAGTAAATAAACTTCCACGTTACTTCATTAAAATAACCGTCAAATTACCCGAGTTCACTGTGAGTTATGCATTAATACTAGAAACTAATTTAGAAGATAGCCACATTTATTCTTTAGAGCTATACATGAAGTATATCTGGAAAACCATTTATAAATACAATTGCAACAGACTCCCACACAAACTCACACAAGGCATCTTAAGTAAAAGTATTTTTTGGCTTAAGCATCTGAACGGCATGGGAATGGAGATCGGTCTGAAAACATCACGGCTATAGACTGGCAAGATTGTTGTATGCAACTTCTTACCAAAAGGAAAATAAAAAATCTCAACATGGCAAGGCAAGCGCGACGCGAATTTATAAATATTTAGCTTACTCAAAAAGGGAAACATACATATATTAAAGAAGATATGCGGTGGAATGCTAAGTAGGTTAACAGCAAACATCGGTGGGCCAACACAGAGCAAAAGAAGGCTAATTATGGCGGCCACAAACTCAATTCTCCTGTACGGTTGCAAAGTATAGGGAATTGTCCTAAAGTGCAAAGCCAAGCGCAAAGCACTGGAGGCTGTGCAATGAACAGCGCCACTCAGAGTTGTCTCAGCGTACCGCACTGCCTCTGTCGCTGCAGTCTTTGTGATCAGCGGGGCAAGGTAAGCGATTCCAAGTGTATAACTTCGTAGCGCCGAGCGATGAAGCCGAACACACGTTTTTTAGTTGTGACAGATTACTCGCGGAAAGAAATGCTCTGAAGGAGTAGATTGACGACATAGTGCCGATCAAAATAATAAGCACAATGCTCGAATGCGAGGACAGCTGGAGTGCGGTAAAGAAATACATCGAGGACGTACTACGAGAAAAAAAGAAAGACCTCGACACAATGCAACAAAGGCGCACAGATAAAGACACAAGAAGACGAGCCTGCAACATGAAAGCTGGCTACAAATATGGCGGACTCAGACGTGGGTGAATAGAATTGGTTCTTTATGGATGCCGTTCTGAGCCCTCCCGAAGTAATATAGAAAGTAGTCCCGGAAGTGTGTCTCGCCAGAAGGAGAGGAGGGATTGTTTTAGCGACCACACCATACGACGCAGTAGACGACGGGCGCTGTAAGTGCGAAGGCATTTTGAACCCCAGAAAGGCCAAAAAAACAAAAAATATCTTTAAGCCGTCAGTATAAATATGGTGACCACTGTCATTTGTTATGACTCTGGTATGCAAATCCTTTCTGTCGAGTATTCGTATTTAATAGTCTGTGCTTAAATCTATCTTGGGATCCATATAGTCTGTTTTCGATGTATCTTGCAATGCTCCACAGAGAGTAGAACTGATGCATGTCTGCTGCTTTAATCCTGGAAGCTGATTTGGCCACTATCCCTTTAACATATATGTCAAAGGGTGTAATATGGAGGAGGCGTCGATCAAAGAGCACCTAATATTCCTACACAAGATAATAGTTGGACTTTTATGAAATTCGTTAGGTAGGATTGTGTCTGCACCGCCTCCTACCACACGAAAGCTGCATAAGTCCAAATGGATCTGATGATCTCATTGTACGCCCAGGGTTTGATGTAAGATTTCAGACCCCATTTTCTGCCAAATGTCCTCTTACAGATAAAGAGGGCATTAAAAGTTTTCTCCATCTTTAGACGGTAACTGAAAATTTGGTATCTTACATCTTCTAGTGAACAGAACTAGTTCGCTACTGGCTGGTTAACCATAAGACCTTTTGAGGTCGCCCACTTAGAGAGTTCCCTTAGCGCTGAATGCACGAGCCAGCTGATAGTCGAACCCTCCTCCTTGGGGGGTTCAATATATCAATCGTTCCATTTGACTGCTGTAATATCATTGGCATAGTTCCACCCGATCCTTCTTACTTCTAGAGGTGGAAAGAGTTCAGGTTATCTTCGTCTCACAGATAATCTCTCTTGTAAGTTTATCTATCTGAATTTCAGAAGAGTTAGAACTTTGTACATTATTCGTCCATTCTGGGCATCCAGAAATATATGTTAATGAATTTGCCATTAAAGTTTATCCTCCCCAAGATGGAACTTCTTATCTTGCCTTGTGTGGTAGGAATCAGTAGCGTGTAGTTCGGCTTATCAAGGCGAGCGATTTTGCTCTGCACGAGCCATAGTTCCTTTATAAGGGCAATCCCCACGCTCTCTTCTTCCATAAATAGCAACAAGTCATCCGTTGCTGCGCTACAGTGATACAAATTAACTTGCATCACCTTCAGCGGCTGTGGTTTCATTGCTGCTCTTATCCTTCTCTTCGGGTAAGACAAGCTTTAGGTTTGAGGATTTGCTCAGATCGATGTATGATGCTCAACCAGATATCTTTGCTATTTCCCTTATCCCTTCCACGGCCTCTCACTATGGTCTAATCGTGGGAATGCGCCTCTTAGTTTTGACCTCTTATCAGTGAGAGGGTGGTTTCGTTCTCCATTAGTGGAAGTAGAATACACACCATTGCAGACATCCTGTAATGTTATCACGTCAAACTGGCCTCCTGACCATAGTTCTTCAACACTGCGAATGCAAGATATAAGAAAATCCAAGTCCTCCATGTTGCTGCATCCCACCACCTTGAGTCTCTTCCATCATTTGACTCTGTTTTAGTGGAGTCTTGTTTGATCTTTGTGAGAATAAATATCATTATTTTCTCTGCTACCAGTAGCCACTTCTCGTTTGTAATTTTGCCTTCCGCCTGGTCGATAATGGACACCTGATTATCATTGGGTCTCTGTCTTTCTGATGTTGTGGCTGCCGTTTTCGTTGCCAAAGCCGCAGATTTTGAAGTTGAAGGTCTCAAATGAGGTATTCAACTTTGAAGGCTGATCCGGAAACCTGGCGTTCTACTACCGTCGTACTCAAGGCATGCTGCTTCTCGTACATATTTTCGGACGTTGTATGCTTCCTTCTTTCTCAGCGCCTTATCCCGTATCGAAAGACAGGAGACGTTTGCTCAATTTCTCAATAAACTTGACTGAGCTTTTGTAATCCGATTTCCTCCCTTGTTCCCGGGTTTTGTCCACCGCATGTCGGCCGAGGTATAGATGCCTCGTCGATCAGTACAATCAGGAAGTACAATTAAACTATTTATAATTAATATTCAAAAATTCCTATACGTAATCTTTTGAAAATGAAAAATCTATCTCAACAAATTGGGTTGGTGCGTGACTGTCATTCGGATTTCAGAGAGAGAATGTAGGTTCGAAGGTCCAAAATGAAGAAAAACGTTTTTTCTAATAGGAGTCGCCCCTCGGCAGGTAATGGCAAATTTCTGAGTGTATTTCTGCCACGAAAAAACTCCTCATAAAAAAATATCTGCTGTTCGGAGTCGGCTTAAAACTGTAGGTCCCTCCATTTGTAGAACAACATCAAGACGCACGCCACAAATAGGAGGAGAAGCTCGGTCAAACACCCAAAAAGAGAGTAGGCGCCAATTATTTACATATATATAATATGAGCATTTCGAACACACAGAGATTTTGAGAGACCTTTATAAAAGAACTCCGAAATACACAAAGCTCTGGCCGAAATATTAAAGACATTTTTCTCAAGGAGCTCCGCTAGATAGAAGCATCAAATATGGAACTATTCTCCTGTTCCGTGCTTCATAGGTATGGATAGGACCCGAAAAGCGTAAATTACGCAAGGCGAAAGTAAGAATACTGTTACAATCGTGAAGTTTCGCGAACCGACTGGCAACGATAGCGAACGAGCAGCTAAAACAAAAATATGAGTTAGCCTTGATAGCGACAGCAGATAGTTTGTCAGTGCATGCTTTCGGGATCTAGTGCTATATGAGTTAAACGAAGAGATAGGTGACTAGTAAGCTGCTCGCTAAAAGATACGAGATACCAAATCTAGAAATTACGATAGTTATTAAGCACATGTATAAGTTAAGTATTATTAGTTATTAAACACTATATACTAGTTATAAGTTATTGGGCACTATGTGCTCATTGAAACACTATTTTTATTTTAAGCGATATGCGCTGTTTTTTATTTATTTAGCTAATTACTACTCACCTTACTACTTCACCTACTCATCTGTCCCTATGCTTGGCACAAATTCGGTGACAGTGTTGCTGTAGTTGGTTTAGCTCGCGCTGACATTGTTGGTTTAGGTTGCGCTGACGTTGTTGTTATAGCAGTTCGCGCTGGCATTGTTGGTTCAGGTTGCCCTGACGTTTTTCTTGTAGCAGTTCGCGCAGGCATTGTTGGTAGCCAGCAATTCCACTATTGATTGAGTCGACAGTGTTGGAATTGTCTGATGCAATTTTTCGATATGCACAAGGTTTTTAAGATTGACTTTACGTAAAAAGGACAAGTTAAGGACTTCCAAGTATTCCGTTATATTGATGAATTGCATCGAAGAGATTCCAGGGTGAAGTGTTGCCATCGCTTTGTAGCTAACAAATACCATATCATTTATGCGGACTTCTTTTTCGAAGCTTATTAAAAAAGTACCACTTATAGGGACCGAAGAATCGTTTGCCCCTCGAACTTCGACAGTTTGGTCAGTTATGATGATTAGACCGCTATCTGTACGCCAGGTACAGCCAGGTGTTCATTGCTTTGTGTTTAGGGTCGTTGTCTTCCGGAAAATATAAATCGGAACCTATTCGTAATTTCTCGGCGCTGCTCTTAATTTTTTTCCCAAAATATCAATATACACGTAATGGTCCATCACTCCGTCGACAAATTCCAAATTTCCGACTCCTGCTGCAGCCGTGCAGCCTTAAACCATAATACCTCCGCCGCCGTTTAATGGAATTTTTCGGATTTAGGGGTTCTCCTGGTCTCCTCCATACGCGGAGGCGCCCGTCTGAGCCAATAATATTGTACTTCGACTCATATGAGAAGATGACCTTAGGCCAGAAGTCAATTGGTTTGTCCACATACGCTTTGGCAAACTCCAAGCACTTCCTCCTATTAATTAAATTTACGTGCGGCTTCTTGCTAGGAGTGTAGGACCTAAAGTTATATGTTTTTACCGCCCTACGGACTGTTTCCGGGTGCACCCCCTTGTCAATGTTGCGACCTTGCTTTGAAGCAATCTGCACTGCGCTACAAAATGAATCCTTGCCCACCAGTTGCTTTATTGTGCGCCTGTCACGATCGGAAAGTGCAGGTGGCCGGCCGGATCTTTTGTTATTTTTAATGCGCCCTTCGTATTTAAATCGCTCAATGACAGTCTTAATAGTGGATTCGCTTCTACCCAGCATGAGATTAGCATGAGATTTTTGGTCCTTTGTGTGGAGATGCAGGATTTTTCCACGATCATTGAGGATCCTCTTTTCGAGGCATTTTGTCTATGAAAATCGAATATTTTGTATAGCTCAAGCCAAACATGCCAACTATAATGAATTTACTCATTACTGCACACATTTTTCAAAAATCCCCATTGTTTCTAAGAACGTACGTAGACTTTTGTTGGCGCAAATATTTGAGTATGTTTACGCTCGTTGCAATAATATAAGACTAAAATTAAAAGTAATGGTTTTTCTTTTGTAGCTTAGAAGAAAATATATTGTTTATTAGCCTACATCAAAGTTTTTTGAATTTAACTAAAATTTAGCCAAGTTACAGGGGAATTTGCGCAAATATAACAAGAGTACGGTGACTTAAATGGCACACTGTAGTCATAGCTTTCCCAAATTGCTACCTTTCCATCTGTTGTCGGTATATAGTTGGATTTTGAAAAATTAGTTATTTTGCCATACAATATAAGGAAAAGTAAAAAAATAAAAAAATATTATTTCTGGTTGCCTATTATTATTCCTAAATCCTTTTGTACCGCTTTTTCTATAAAAACTTTAGAAAACTTATTTACTATCCTTTTGTTAGTCTTCACATACTCGTACACTTTTTCCCCTGGATTGAAAATTCCCGTCACTTTATCCTTATTGAGTGTTTTCAACTTACTTACCTGAGCTTTTATTAATTTTGCTTTAATTTCTGTTCTAAGATTAGTGGGCATGGAAGAAATTAACTCGATTGGTTTCCATCCGGTTACCGAGTGAATAGATCTATTCTATTTCGAAGTAGCTAGAAGGATTAGTTCGTTAGTGTCATTTATAGCCTGTTCTAATTTATTGCCTCTAGCAATTTCCGTCAGAGTGCTATGTAATCTTTCTACTAACCCTTTGATTATGCTATGGAAAGGAGTAGTTGTAAAAATTTCTGCTCCAAAATGGTCTTTAAGAAGGAACCGTACAGTCTGGGAATTAGCGATTTTTCATTATCGATTGTAATATTTTTTGGATTTTCAAAACAATCAAGGATAAGTAGTAAAGCCAGTTTGACGTTGACAATTGGAATAACAATGGAAAATTTAGAGAATTTGTCTACACAGGTTAAAAAATGATGTTTATCAGTGGAATAGATATCCATATGTAACATTTCCCCATGGCGGGAGGGGATTAGCCGGATGTCGTTGGTACTTTGCCTCTTTACAAATTCTATAATTTAATGTAATTTCTTTTAACTTTTTGTGCTTGTTTGGAAAAAAGTAATCATTTAAGACTTGCTTTAAGTTTTCCCGGAGAGATGGTGTGTGCTCGATCATAAGAACTTTATTCTGGTCGTCCTCGTTAAAAATGTCATCTACACTCTTCGCAGTATAACGATTTTTTTTTCTTACAATTTTATTTTGAATTTTGCCTTACCGAAGTTAGGAATAGCAATGAATAGCGTTTACAACGTCAGGGTTAATGCATTCCCCGACTAACGCTATAATATCCTGCAATGTTTTATTTGTAATTTGATGTCTTATCCTTGATTTGAAAATAATTTTTGCTGAGGTATTTCCTTTTTCTATGATTAATTGGTTCAGGAATGTGTTTACTGGGGTTTCGACTTCTGGAATTACTTCCCATAAAGACTCTTCACTATGCACCGTGACGGATGAAGAATCATTGGAACGCTCTACAGCATTTATATATGTGCCGGAACAATGCATCCGCAACAAGACTATGCTTGCCGGGTTTGTAAAAAAACTTAGGTGAAAATTCCTCAACAAATGCTTTCCAACGCCTTATCTTTGTATTTGGATTCTTATCCGAAACAGCAAAGGTTAGGGGTTGATGGTCAGTAAAAATATTGGGAAAACTTTAGTATAATATATATCGCTTTGAAAAAAAAGGTTAAAAGGAGAGGATAGAGGGGTGTATCCCCATCTTAAAACTGAAAACCGAACCTGCCGGAGGCTTATAGTTTTTAAGTAATTTATTGTTGAAGTTCTCTAATTTAACGAAAAGTTGGTGTTGCCATACACCTGAAATAAAAACGAAGTTCGTATGCAGGGGTGTTCAGTGGAAGGTTCATTGTAAAACTGCAGTATTTCTTGCTGTAATTTTACGATGAGAAATATTTTTGAAAATAAAAACATACAACTCATTTAAACTTAAAAACAATGATATTTAGCGTATCACAAAAAAAAAAAGTAATGAAAATTAAATTAAATTAATTAACACAGCCAAGAAGTCAACTTCCTGTACCACCAATACCGGGACTAGCCCTGGTAAAGGTGGTAAAACTGAGTCTGAAACGACTGATACCTCCGCAATAGCAGAGCCTGCACGGCATGGCTACAAGGAGAGACGTGCTGCCTTCAGGCTACTGGAGCGCCTAAAAACGATTCCAGAGGGGGAGTGAACTGACAAGCAGAAGCACTCTTTTAGCTGGGCGACAAGGGTAACGGAGGAGTCCCCTCGGGGTTCTGAACCGAACCCAAAACGTGAGTTGTCGGACGACCCACCCAGCAACCCCAGCACGTTGCAGAAGCCCCGAAACACCAAGACTTCTCCAGCAACATACAGCGAAGCTGTCAGAGGCCAACAACTATGGGCGGTGGTTGACAAAAGCAACCCTGACGGCACTATTTCGCCTGACAACTGGAAGAAAGTGGAAGCCAGGCTCTCGAGCGTTTTCTTAGAAATTCTGAAGGAGAATCCTGGTCTTGCTCCTTTCTGTCGCGATAGTGGATGGCAACAGAGCCACGTGAAGCTTATCGCCTGTGCCGATCAGAGATCAACTGATCTATATAATATAAAATAGCGATTTCAAGGATCGGCGAAGTATAGCCTGGGTCTAAACTCGAGGTAATTTCAAGGGATGACATCCCCAGTTTACCAAGAGCCTGGTTACCAGCGGAGCCATCGGACCCTCAGAGGATCCTTGAAATGCTTCGGGTATGCAATCCGGAGCTTCCTACATCGTCGTGGAAGGTCACAAAGCTGGACGATCCCAAAGGTGAGTACCGAAGCGCTACTTTCGTAGTCTGCAAGGACTCCGTGGACGCACTGGCGCGATCTGACGGTGGAGTAAGCTGTGGGCTTTTGTCCATAACACTGAGAGTCTATAACAAGGACAAGACGTCTAATTTAAAGAACCCGGTGGGAGCTGAGATAGCCCCCACGGCGGAATCTGGCTCCGGTCCTAATACTGCTACAGCGCTACGAAAGGCATCTGCTGACGGCAGTATCTCTTCCCTGTTAGATAGAGTACTTGATACTACTCTCACTGATGAGGAGGAGTTACTGGCGTCAGATTAAGATGATCCCAACAAAACGGTGGTGGAGAGGAAGCCCAGTAACCATGATGTTACGGGTTCTTCAAATTAACCTTCAATACTCAAAGGTTGCGTCCGCCAACCTCATAATCCACCTGGCCAAAGGTGGACATCATATTGTCCTGATTCAAGAACCATGGGTATCACTAAGGACTCAAAAATATAAACTGATGTATGTTCGCAACAAAGGTAACCCTAGAGCGTGCGTACTAATAAGAAAAGGGATAAATGCTTTCATGCTCTCTAATTACAGCGACACCGATCAACTGACCATTAGCCTGGAGTCGGGAAATGAACGGATGTGGCTATCTTTCTGCTACCTCGCACATGACCATGAGGAGCTACCGAGATTAATATTCAAAGATCTGGTAGCGCAGGCGCAGAAGCTTGGCGCAAAGCTAATTATTGGTGCGGATGTAAATGCGCATCATGAGATATGGGGCAGTACTGATACTAACGCTAGAGGTGAGTGTCTCTATGATTATCTGATAGGTACTAAACTACAGATTTGCAATAAAGGTAATAAACCTACTTTTGTCATTAGTAATAGACAGGAAGTGTTAGACGCTACTTTTGCTTTTGACTCCGTTATTAACAGAATTAGGAACTGGAAAGTTTTGGAAGAACATTCCTTCTCTGACCATAGATATATCTCTTTCGAGGTTAGTAAAAATCTGCCGAAACCTAAGCCTCGTAGAAATATCAGGAAAACAGACTGGGGAAAGTATATAGATTGTATCGGGGTTACCCTAGGAACATGTCCATCAGTAGTACCGCAAAGCATAGAAGGACTAGACAATTTGGTGCACAAAATTACCTACAACATGAATGCTGCCTTAGCGGAAGCCTGTCCCATAAGAAGACTGAGGGGTAAACCCAAGCCTAAGTGGTGGACGGTTGAACTAAGGAAGCTTCAAAAACCAAGCCGAAGTGCTTTTAATAAGGCAAAGAAAACACGTCTCGCAGAAGATTGGAAAGATTAAAAAGATGCTCTGAAAATCCACAAGAAGGAAATCAGGAAGGCCCAAAGGCAATCTTGGAAATCCTTTTGTGAAGAGGTTGAGAGGGCAACTGAGACCTCCAGACTTCGTAAGATCTTAGCGGGAAGTCTTCAAAATTTGGAACTGCTACAGAAAAGTGATGGCACGTTCACTACAACCAGTAAAGAGTCTTTAGAACTTTTACTCGACACACATTTTCCAGGCTGCTCAGACATTACTGGGCATGACATGGAAGATACAGTACACTGTCGTGAAGTCAGAATAGATGCTATATCTGAGGATCGGCTCTTATGGGCGATTGAAAGTTTCAAACCCTTTAAATCACCGGGTCCAGATGGTATTTACCCAGTGGAACTGCAAAAGACCGCCGGATATCTAGCAAACTGGCTGCTAGCAATTTTCAAAGGTTGCTTTCTTTACGGTCATATGCCTCTTAAGTGGAGACAAGTCAAAATTGTTTTCATTCCAAAAGCGGGTAGAAACTCACATACCCATCCAAAAGACTTAAGACCGATATCTCTTTCTTCCTTCCTATTGAAAACTTTGGAGAGGTTGATAGAATTTCATTTAAGCCTAACTATAGATAGAATTCTTATCTCTACGTCACAACATGCCTACACGAAAGGGAAATCGGTAGAGACAGCTCTACATAACCTTATTTACACGGCAGAGAGCTCACTGCACAAACAGGAATTTACTTTAGCCGCTTTCCTTGATATTGAAGGGGCCTTTAACAATGTTGAAGGGGGGGGCAATTACTGCAGCACTCACTGATCTTGGGGTAGAACCGGGTTGGGAAGGCTTCATTGGCAAAATGCTAAATAGCAGAATTATTGTAGCGGAACTAGGAGAATCGGTGCTCAGGAGATTGGTAAGTAGAGGTACACCGCAAGGAGAAGTCCTCTCACAGTTTCTATGGAACGCAGTTGTAAATAAACTCCTGTTAATACTGGAATCGGTGGGCTGTAAGGTGATAGCTTACGCCGATGATGTTGTCATTGCTGTCTCTGGTAAATTTGTATCTACATTAAGAGACCTAATTCAAAATGCTCTAGACATACTTTCTAGGTGGGCAGGAAAGTGTGGTCTAGGAGTCAACCCAGACAAAACACAACTTATATTGTTCACTAGGAAACACAAAATCCCTCAACTAAGTCCAATTATGATCAAGGGGGAAGCTCTTGTGATTTCGGAAGAAACCAAGTACTTGGGACTAATCATAGATAGGAAACTGACTTGGAAGTCAAACATCTTAGAAAGAGTCAGGAAAGCGAACCTAGCTTTTTATGCCTGTAAGAGAGCTTTAGATAAGACCTGGGGAATTAAACCTAAGGTTGCTCACTGGCTTTACACTGCTGTCGTCAGACCCATTCTTCTACATGGAAATGTTGTCTGGTGGTGTGCTATGCAGAAAAAAACCTATTCTAATTTATTGAATAAGGTGCAGAGATCAGCGGAACTAGCAATATGTGGCGTCATGAAAACCACGCCATCCATGGCTTTGGATATCATACTACATCTGCCACCCCTAGATCTCTTCTGCAAATACTTAGCGGCCTGCTCCGCTGTAAGGCTCAAAGCGATCTCATAATGGAAGACTGTCACACAGGGACATTCAACCATCTTAGACTCCTACACGGATATACCCAGTGATTGTGACTATCACCCTCCCATTCTCTGCTTCGAAAGGAATTTCCTAATGAAAATCCCTTCTAGACTGGAATGGTTTGAAGAAGATCCAACACCCAACACACCCGTTAAGATCTACACGGACGGGTCTAAAATGGATACCGGTGTAGGATCAGGGTTATTTTGCGAAGAGCTTTCTATTAGTGAATCCTTTAAACTACCGGATCACTGTAGTGTTTTTCAAGCGGAAATAAACGCTATTCATGAAGCCCTAAAATGGCTAAAGATAAACAGAATATCATCAACGGATATCTGCATTCCAAACAACATCAAGGAGTGTCTTACGTTGTCGCCAATCTCTAAATGAGATGGCCAAACAATATCGTATAATCTTGTGCTGGATTCCAGGCCACAGAGATATACCAGGAAACTGTAGGGTAGACCAACTTGCAAGAGAAGGTACCTGTTTGCCAGACATAAGTAATTTTATGGAGATACCTTAAAATCAGGACCTTAGTAGGGGCCCTCACAGGACATTGTCTCATAGGAAATCATGCAAAGAGATTAGGCGTTTACACGCATGATTTCTGTCGTAGCTGCAGAAATGAGGAGGAGTTGGAAACACTTCAACACCTTTTTTGCACATGCCCAGCTCTAGCCAGAAGCAGGAACCGATTTTTAAAATCCTACTTCTTAACGAATATAGATAATCTATACATTTTAGGTATCAACAACCTTTTACGCTTTGTCAAAAGCTCAGGATGGTTTAATATGGAGAGGGAAATGTAGCTCAGCCCCCGCGGTTCACAACGGACCCATTTCGGGGTCTAAGTGGCATCGTTGTCTCTATGTGCGATGCGGCTGCCAAACCTAACCTAACACAGTATTTTTGCGTAGAACTCCTTATCGTATGGGCGGCCTTCGGCCGCGCTTCGAAAAAATAACCCTCATCAGTCCGGCTACGCAATCCACAGTATTTTTGCGCAGAACTCCTTTTCGCGTGGGCGGCTTACGACCGCGCTTCAAAAAAAATAACCCTCATCAGCCCCACTCCGCCTACGCAATCCACAGTATTTTTGCGTAGAACTCCTTTCCGTGTTAAAACCATTGAACCTAAAATTAAAACATCATATGCGTGTATGTATTAAAGACGCACAATAATCCCCATCCCCATCATTAACACTAAACTTAAATACTTAATTTTTGTTCATGTTTTTTTTTCATTTGCAGGCATCCGGCAACACCATACTGTTGTCATTCCAATCTTCTTCTTATTCGCGTTTAAAATTCGAAAGTGATTGCATGGACAAATGAATTTGCATTTAATTTTAATAAAAGCAATTCGAATATAAGCATAAAAATCAGTCAAAATACGCGTGTGAGTGTATAGGTATTTGGTGAATTTTAGTGAAGTGTTAAAAAATATATGGTGTAATGTGGCAAATTATAGTGAATTTCCCGAGGGCATTTTGAAGGCAAATAATTACAAAATTATTATTTCCCGAATAATTTGAGGTTATAAAGAGTGTTCCTTATCACCTCACTCACATCTGCACCAAGTTTCATTAAGGGTAAGACTCCGTCAGAAAATATGAGATTTGCAAGTGGTCTTTCGATTTCTTTGAAACTTTGGGAAATATTAGTTCTAGGTAAGATACATTCGAGCCTAAAAGGATTTTGAAAAATTTTCAAAATTGAGTCATCTACGCCATGTTGAAAATCGGGACCGTGTTTTTTTCAAAAATCAATATTTCTTGAACCGTTGGATGGATTTCAATGCAATTTACAGACAATATAGAAACAAATAAGTAGTTTAAATTAGTATTATGTTAAAAAAAAAATTTCGAAATTTTGACCAAAAAAAGTCAAAAAAATTCTTTGAATCAATTTTTAGTTGATTTGGCCAGTTTTTTAGATTTTCTGTTATACACGTAACGATTCCTTATGATTTAACCTTTATTTTGAAAAAAAAAATTTTATGGTGTCTATAATAGTTCTCGAGATATTGCTATTTTAGTGGAAGCGCGCACCGTGAAGTTCGCGGTTACGCAGTGCGGGAGTAGAAAAACGCGCACAGACCTGCAGCAGTCTGCTCCAGTCACTTCATACAGGAACACATAACGCAGCGCGCATTGCACACCTGTTACCTAAACCGTGCGTGCGCGCTTCCACTAAAATCGCAATATCTCGAGAACTATTATAGACACCATAAAATTTTTTTTTTCAAAATAAAGGTTAAATCATAAGGAATCGTTACGTGTATAACAGAAAATCTAAAAAACTGGCCAAATCAACTAAAAATTGATTCAAAAAATTTTTTTGACTTTTTTTGGTCAAAATTTCGAAATTTTTTTTTTAGCATAATACTAATTTAAACTACTTATTTGTTTCTATATTGTCTGTAAATTGCATTGAAATCCATCCAACGGTTCAAGAAATATTGATTTTTGAAAAAAACACGGTCCCGATTTTCAACATGGCGTAGATGACTCAATTTTGAAAATTTTTCAAAATCCTTTTAGGCTCGAATGTATCTTACCTAGAACTAATATTTCCCAAAGTTTCAAAGAAATCGAAAGACCACTTGCAAATCTCATATTTTCTGACGGAGTCTTACCCTTAATAAAAACATTATAGTTTGCCAAAAATTGCCCAATATACATTGTTCTGAATTCCAGCCAAAATATTTAAATGTCATACCCCATACAAATAATTTCGAAGTTTTTGAAGAGCCCACATAATTGCTAAAAGTTCTCTTTCATTAGTTGGATAATGTTCTTCGGCAGATGATAAAGTTCTCGAAATCATTGTAATTGGTTTACCTCCCTACGATAACACTGCTCCAATAGCATGTGCTGATGCACCTGTTGTCAGATCAAAAGGTTGATTATGATCAGGATACAGGAGAAGCACGTCCTCTGAGGACAAAATCTTTTTTACTTTCTCAACAGACAACAATGCGTCGTTGTTCAATTTAATTTTTACATTTTTAGATTGATTAGCTGAAAATTCAACTTCCTTCCTTATAAACTTAGATTTTTCCATTGAAGCCTGCATATTTGCTTCATAAAGTCTTATTAGGATTAATTCTATATCTACATAGTGTTGTTCCTTGTTGTTAGAGAAAATAATCACATCGTCTATGTAGACGTGACAGCATTTCCCTATTTCGTCCCTTAAACTATTGTATATCACCCTTTGAAAAATTCCTGGGGCATTTTCAACCCATCCGGAAGTCTACAAAACTCGTACTTGCCGTTTTTCCCCTATCCTTTTCTGCATATATGATTTGCTGAAAGCCTGATTTTAAATACAGAGTAGTGAAAATTTCAGACTTTGACATATTGGTCAAAATTACTGAAGTATCAGGAATGGAGTACCTGTCGCTAGTTGTTTTCGCATTTAACTTCCGAAAGTCAATTACCATACGCTTTTTCTTTTTGCCGTCTTCATTTACTCCTTTTTTTCGACAACCCATATGGAGTTATTGTAGGGCGATCGAGATGGGCGTATAATGCCATCTCGTAATAAGCTTAAAACCTTTATACAAAATTCCGAAGCTGCCATTTTATATGGATATTATTTTGAATAAACCGGCTCGTTATCCACCGTCCTTATTGTAGCAATTTCTTCTTCTTAATTGGCGCGATAACCGTTTACGCGATTTTGGCCGAGATTAACAAAGCGCGCCAGTCGTTTCTTTCTCGTGCTAACCGGCGCCAATTGGGCACACCAAGTGAAGCCAAGTCCTTCTCCACCTGATCTTTCCAACGCAGAGGAGGCCT
The DNA here is from genome assembly GCF_028408465.1 of Anastrepha ludens. NCBI lineage: Eukaryota > Metazoa > Arthropoda > Insecta > Diptera > Tephritidae > Anastrepha > Anastrepha ludens. The sequence goes on along the minus strand of NC_071503.1, from coordinate 93,616,504 downwards.
TCCTCTTCCTCTGCTACCACCAGCTGGTACCGCATCGAATACTTTCAAAGCCGGAGCGTTTGTATCCATTCGGACGACATGACCCAGCCAACGAAGCCGCTGGATCTTTATTCGCTGCCCTATGTCTATGCCGTCGTAAAGCTCATACAACTCATCGTTCCATCGTCTGCGATATTCGCCGCTGCCAACGTGCAAAGGTCCAAAAATCTTACGCAGAATCTTTCTCTCGAGCACTTCAAGCGTCGCTTCATCGGATGTTGTCATCGTCCAAGCTTCTGCGCCATACGTTAGGACGGGCATGATGAGAGTCTTGTAGAGTGTTAGTTTTGTTCGTCGAGAGAGGACTTTACTGCTCAGTTGCCTACTTAGTCCAAAGTAGCACTTGTTGGCAAGAGAGATTCTACGTTGGATTTCAAGGCTGACATTGTTATCGGTGTTAATGCTGGTTCCTAAATAGACGAAGTCTTTTACAACCTCGAAATTATAACTGTCTACAGTGACGTGAGTGCCGATACGCGAGTGCGCCGACTGTTTGTTTGAAGACAGGAGGTACTTCGTTTTGTCCTCGTTCACCACCAAACCCATTCGCTTTGCCTCTTTATCCAGCGCGGTTGTTAAGGCCGATGATATCGATATCATCGGCATACGCCAACAATTGTGCGCTCTTATAAAATATTGTGCCTGAGCGATTAAGTTCTACGGCTCGTACGATGCTCTCCAACATCAGGTTAAAGAAGTCACACGACAGCGAGTCACCCTGTCTGAAACCTCGTTTGGTATCAAACGGCTAGGAGAGGTCCTTCCCAATTCTGACGCCGCTGCTGGTGTTGAGCAACGTCATCTTTTATAGCCGTATTAGTTTTACGGGGATACCAAATTCAGACATCGCGGCATACTGGTATCTCCTTTCCGTACTGTCGAATGCAGCTTTGAAGTCGACAAAAAGATGGTGTGTGTCGATTCTCCTTTCATGGGTCTTTTCCAAGATTTGGCGTATTGAGAATATTTGGTCGATGGTAGACTTCCCAGGTCTGAAGCCACACTGATAAGGTCCAATCAGTTGGTTGACGGTGGGCTTCAGCCTTTCACACAATACACTCGCTAGAACCTTATAGGTGATATTTAGAAGACTAGTCCCGCGGTAATTGGCACAAATTGCAGGATCGCCCTTCTTATGGATTGGGCAGAGCACACTTAAATTCCAATCGGCAGGCATGCTTTCATCCGACCATATTTTGCATAGGAGCTGATACATGCACCTTACCAGCTCCTCGCCGCCATGTTTGAATAGCTCAGCCGGCAGTCCGTCGGCGCCCGCGGCTTTGTTGTTCTTTAGCCGCGTTATCGCTATTCTCACCTCGTCATGATCGGGTAGCTTAACGACCATTCCGTCGTCAACGATTGGGGTATCGGGATCTTCACATTGTCTATGACATGCGCAGCTGTCACCGTTCAACCGGCTCGAGAAGTGTTCCCTCCATAATTTACGATTGCCCTGTACGTCAGTCACCAGTTCGCCGTTTTTGTTCTTACAGGAAGACGCCCCGGTCTTAAAACCTTCTGTAAGCCGCCGAACTTTCTGGTAGAATTTTCGGGCGTTGTTCCTATTGGCCAGCATCTCAAGCTCCTCGCACTCACGTATTTCGGCCTCTCGTTTCTTTTGTCGGATAATACGTCTCTCTTCCTTTTTCAGCTCTCTGTAGCGATCCCACATGGCTCGCGTTGCGCCCGATCGCAGCGTGGCTCTATAGGCGGCATCCTTTCTTTCTGCGGCAGCATGACATTCGTCGTCGTTCCAATTGTTTTTTCGGGCTCGCCGGAATCCGATTTCTTCTTCGCCGGCGGTACGTAGGGAACGAGAAATGTTGCTCCATTGCTCGCGCATGCCGGTTTGTTGGGCAGTGCTCTCCGAGAGCAGGAGTGAGAGTCGAGTGGCGAATCTTCTGGCTGTCTGTTGTGATTGCAGCTTTTCGATGTCGAACATTCTTTGCGTAGGTAGATGTACGTTTTTTGCTGCACAGAGGCGGGTGCGCAGTTTGGCTGCAACAAGGTAATGATCCGAGTCGATGTTGGGTCCTCGGATCGGATGTACATCTAATACACTAGAAGCGTGTCTTCCATCTATCACAACATGATCGATTTGGTTTCGCGTTTTTCGATCAGGAGACAGCCAGGTAGCTTGGTGTATCTTTTTATGCTGGAATCTGGTGCTGCAGACTACCATGTTTCGGGCCCCGGCGAAGTCGATCAGCCTCTGTCCGTTGCCGGATGTTTCGTTGTGCAAGCTGAATTTTCCGACTGTGGGACCAAAATTCCCTCCTAGCCCACCCTGCCGTTGAAGTCGCCAAGCACGATTTTTATGTCGCGGCGGGGGCAGCGCTCATAGGAACGTTCCAAGCGCTCACAGAAGGAATCTTTGATCGCATCGTCCTTCTCTTCCGTCGGGGCGTGAGCGCAAATTAGCGAGATGTTAAAAAATCGCGCTTTGATGCGGATTATTGCGAGACGCTCGTCCACCGGAGTGAACGACAGTACTTGGCGACGAAGTCTCTCTCCCACAACAAATCCCACAACGAATTTGCGCTCCTTTACATGGCAGCTGTAGTAGACGTCGCAAGGTCCTATGGTTTTCCTACCTTGCCCCGTCTATCGCATCTCTTGGATGGCAGTGATGTCAGCCTTTACTCTCACGAGGACACCAACCAGCCGGGCAGAGGCACCTTCCCCATTAAGGGACCGGACATTCCAGGTGCATGCCCTCAAATCATATTCCTTATTTCGTTTGCAGGGGTCGTCATCAGTGTTGGAAGTTCTCATCCGAGGCTTTGTATATGCTTTCATTGGGGGAGATTTTTAAGTGGCGGGCCCCAAACCCAACGCACAACCAGCTATCCTGGAATGCTTCGCCTTCTCACGTTAGCTCACTCCCGAACGGGTGTTCGGAAGCTACCCAGAGGATACGTGGGCTAATCCCGGCCGTTGTGAGCTGCTTGAACCATATGTAGAAGAATCGTCCTGGCCACTCCCAAGTGAATGGCGATCAGTAACTTTCCCCACTTGCGTGGACTTCTACACATGGAACCATCCTCCTATTGTAGCAACTATGTTGGTATTATATGGCAGTGCTTCGTTTGCATTGGCAAATACCACCGCGTGTTTCCCCAAGATCTGCGAAATACTTTCATTACTTCCCTTCTCAGAAATTTCATGTATTATGACAATATTTATGTCAGGGCAGTAAAAATATTGTAAATGTTCCTTTTAATTGCCATATAGGGGCATACCTTTTTTCATATCAAGTATAGAATTAATTTCTTTAAGTAAATCGAATCCGATAATTCCATCAAATTTCTGCAGTGATGGAAGAATAAAAAATTGGGAATTTTTGCCAAAAATATTTACGGTGCATTTCTGTTTAATTTGGTCGGAACCATGGATGGACTTGACCTTGAAGGGGTTTGTGGCATTCTTAACACCTTTCAGGCCATTCATTCTTTTAATATAACTTTTAGACGCACCGGTGTCAATTAGAAACTTTAATGTTTCAAGTGCGGAGCAATTGTCCTTCCGCCATTTTGTCCATTCTGGGCAATTATTTTTTTGCTGGGTAATGAGTTTGCAAACGAATATCTGGCATGATTTGCCTCTAATTCTGGAGCCAATGCTAAGGCACTAGGCATGTCCTTCGACTGCGAGGAAAGCATAATGTCACTCATTGGCCTTCGCAAACCGGATACAAAAATCCTTAGGGCATCCTGCCTATATTTTTGACATAAGGATGCTATTAAACTATCGTTCGCTTCATTCAACATAATAACTTTATTTATGATTAGAGTCAACTTTTCGTCGACCTCATCATATAACTCGGGAATTGACAATTTCCCTTGTCGAAGGGTTGACATTTCCTGTTCTACTAATAGAACGGTCATTTGTCCGCGTTAGGATCTAAACGAACGATAATTGTATTAAAGTTTAAAACCGTGTTAAGCGATGACAAAACTTGATCGACCGAACCGACAATTTTACTCTTTATTATAGAGCTATTCTGATCATTTTCAAATAATTTATAGGCAGCAAATGCAGTTTGCCTCCAACTTACATAGCGCCACAATTCCCCATTGATTTCAAGCAAGGATTATATAATGTCGAGTGATCGAACGGCTGGGTCTATAGTCACTACTTGATATTCCTCAACTGATACTGGAGTCTCTAAAATCCTTAGCGTAAGAAAATAGAGATTTATTCTCCGTTCAAATGTTGCCTTAGTTCGTTCTGTAGCTGCGGTTACCAAAATCCGTAACTGTTCTTCATTCTTTTTAATGTTTGCCTGAGTACGAAATGGAACAATATCAATAGTTACTTTAAATTGCAATTTAGTGCTACGTGAAAATTCGCTTAATTTTTCTTTCTTTTTGATCACTGAGTACTTACATGCACAGTTGGTTCATCATATTAACTAATATTATATGAAATGTTGTTGATGTCAAGAGTTGCAAGCGGCGGGTTGAAGTGGTTTCGTAAATACCACGTTGGTCGAAATTGTTTCGGCAGGCGGTTGGAGAAGTTGTTTCGTAAATACCACGTTGGGCGCCAGTTATTTTTTATTTGCTATTAAACACTATGTTCTAGGTATTAGTTATTAGTTATTGAGCACTATGTGCTCATTGAAACACTATTTTTATTTTAAGCGCTATGCGCTGTTGTTTATTTAATGAGCTAATTACAACTAACTTTAAAATATTTTCACCTACTCTTCTGTCCCTATGTTTGGCACAAATTCGGTGACAGTGTTGCTGTTGTTGGTGTAGTTCGCGCTGGAATTGTTGGTTCAGGTTGCGTGGGAATACGCTGACGCGAGCAGTTCACACGCTTGCACATTGGCAAAATTTCTACGCCATCGTCTGCTCTGTGGAGTCACTGTGGCGAGGGCTTTCATGTGTTAACTTATATAAGCTGATTTGCTTAAGCAAAACGACATTGAGTAGCTCGGTCAGCTCTGTCAAGGTAGGAAAAGACCTCTCCGAACCTTTCCATGCCGAGCAAGGTTTCAGACAAGCCGATCCACTATCGTGTGATCCACCTCCCTAATAGAAGGGTACTGCTGTGTTCATCGAACTATTTTCTATTTTCACCAAAAGTGTGCAGCTCCTTGCATATGCTGATGACATTAACATCAAAGGGGACTGCAAGCGAGAGGTTACCGTAGCATTTTCCACTATCGAAGGAGAGTCAAATAGAATGGGTCTGGCGGGTAACGAGAACAAGACAAAGTAAATGTTGTCCACTAGGAAAGATACACTGCGTTTTGGTTCCATCATTTCAGCGGACAATTATACCTTTGCAATCGTCAAGGAATTTATATATCAGCCTGGAGATAAACCGATGAATCTCGCTTGCTAATATGTAGGTGTTATTATACTATGGTCTCAGTAGCAAATGCGTTGCAGAGGCCTCTCTCGCCCGACAAAACTAACAATCTACAGACTGATGCAGCAGTCCTTGGGGTATTCGAGAGAAAGATACTTCGGAAAATCTTCGGGCTGTATGAGCTCCACGACGAGGTGGACATAGTGAAGGGCAAAAGTACTCAGCGCTTGCGCTGGCTGGACCCCGTCGAGTATATGGACGAAGAAGCTCCAGCAAAGAAAGTGTTCGGATGGCAAGTTAGAGGACATCGAGGGAAGAATCAAGTTGAGGGAACCCTATCAACGTTTGGTTTAAAAAATTGAAGAAGGTGCGCGCAAGGCAGAGACACCTGGCGGGACTTGTTACAGTCGGCCTTAATCCGGCAACGGGTTGTGATCCTTGATCAGATCATATAAGTAAGTAAGTAAGTAAGTATATAAGCCGAGGTGCAGGCGAATGGAGATTAAGCTTTTGAGCGTATAAGCGAAAAGTAAAAGAGTAATTGGGTAAGACTCCGTCAGAAAATATGAGATTTGCAAGTGGTCTTTCGATTTCTTTGAAACTTTGGGAAATATTAGTTCTAGGTAAGATACATTCGAGCCTAAAAGGATTTTGAAAAATTTTCAAAATTGAGTCATCTACGCCATGTTGAAAATCGGGACCGTGTTTTTTTCAAAAATCAATATTTCTTGAACCGTTGGATGGATTTCAATGCAATTTACAGACAATATAGAAACAAATAAGTAGTTTAAATTAGTATTATGCTAAAAAAAAAATTTCGAAATTTTGACCAAAAAAAGTCAAAAAAATTTTTTCAATCAATTTTTAGTTGATTTGGCCAGTTTTTTAGATTTTCTGTTATACACGTAACGATTCCTTATGATTTAACCTTTATTTTGAAAAAAAAAATTTTATGGTGTCTATAATAGTTCTCGAGATATTGCGATTTTAGTGGAAGCGCGCACGCACGGTTTAGGTAACAGGTGTGCAATGCGCGCTGCGTTATGTGTTCCTGTATGAAGTGACTGGAGCAGACTGCTGCAGGTCTGTGCGCGTTTTTCTACTCCCGCACTGCGTAACCGCGAACTTCACGGTGCGCGCTTCCACTAAAATAGCAATATCTCGAGAACTATTATAGACACCATAAAATTTTTTTTTTCAAAATAAAGGTTAAATCATAAGGAATCGTTACGTGTATAACAGAAAATCTAAAAAACTGGCCAAATCAACTAAAAATTGATTCAAAGAATTTTTTTGACTTTTTTTGGTCAAAATTTCGAAATTTTTTTTTTAACATAATACTAATTTAAACTACTTATTTGTTTCTATATTGTCTGTAAATTGCATTGAAATCCATCCAACGGTTCAAGAAATATTGATTTTTGAAAAAAACACGGTCCCGATTTTCAACATGGCGTAGATGACTCAATTTTGAAAATTTTTCAAAATCCTTTTAGGCTCGAATGTATCTTACCTAGAACTAATATTTCCCAAAGTTTCAAAGAAATCGAAAGACCACTTGCAAATCTCATATTTTCTGACGGAGTCTTACCCAATTCAGTCTTAAGCTGAACGTGTACACTTAGAAGTAAAGTGTTAGAAATAAAGTAAGGGTAGTGTATTGTCATTAATTTTTGTATTTTGTTCAACAATCCAGTGATCGAACTCATACGAAAATTCGTAACAATACTTTATTGATTCGTTCAATTCTAGCAGCAGGACACGTATAATACGACGACCAAATGAAGCGTGCTTACTCAAGTTTGCAACGTACAAAATTTCTCCAGAACTCAACTATAGCGACTCGTCTCAAAGATATGTTCACGGTTGTAGCAACATAGCATGTTTGAAATGTTGGCTGTGGCATACGTTGAGAGTATGAGAATGTTTACAAGTGGGACAAGCTTTTCACAGAAGGTCGAAAAGATGTGAATGACGACGCTCGCTCTGGACGCCCCAGCGCATCCACAACCGATAAAAATGTTGAGAAAGTGAAGAAAATTGTTATGGAGAATCGTCGAATTACAATTAGAGAAGTGCTGAGGATGTCGGCATATCGGTTGGCTCATACCATGCAATCTTTTTGAAAATTTAGGGCATGAAGCGTGTGGCAGTGAAGTTCGTCCCAAAATTGTTCAATTTTGACCAAAAACAACGTCGCATGACCATCGCACAGGAATTGTTGCATGACGTCAACTAGATTTGCTTAAAACGGTTATAACTAGTGACGAATCATGGGTATATAGTTATGACATCGAAACCAAAGCCCAATCGTCCCAATGAAAGGATCCAGGAGAGCCGAGAGTCGATAGCAGAAAATCGCGGAACACACTAAACACTTGTCTTATTTATGCCTCTCACAAAAAAAATAAACATATTGCTAAAATCGTGATCATATCTTCGAGACGAGTCTACCAACATAAAAAAATAATAATAATCTTAAGTCGAATGCACGTAGCCCACGAAATTTGAAACCTTCATCTTAATTTTTGAACACAACTCTTATGTTGAGGGTACCTACTGCTCGCACAAATAAGCTTAGCCGACTTCTGATTTACATACAATTTTGTACTAAGATAACAAGTGTTTTTTAGATAAACATTCTACTAGAGAATGAGGTTGCTATTTTAATTATTTAAAAACAAAATAATGATATAAAATTAGAGATAACATGGATTAATGGAAAAAGTATCTTACGTACATATGTATTAAAAACCTATACTAATCTCGGAAACGGCTCTGAAAAATTGGAGTATATTTTCTACTTATATCCTACTTTACTTTCCAGGTTTAAAAAAGTTTTTAATTAGAGGGTCCGGCACTCGAAGTGTAACCAACTTCAGACCGCTCGCGCAGCTGATGCACGGGCATCAGTTGTCTGTTAGTCTGACAGTTCAGAGCATTGTTTACAAAAGCGCGGAAGCATTTTGTTGACGGTAAGCGCGAAAAAAGTAAATCAGCAATGGATTTCAAACGAAATAGTGTGATTGCATTATATTTGGCTGGAAAATCACAACCAGCGATTGTTCGTGATCTCAAGCACCTTAAAGTAAATAAAGTTTTTGTTTATCGCACCATTACTCGTTACAATGATACGGGTAGCATCGCGAAACGTCATAACGTCGTGGAGGTTGTCATCAAAATACCGTTCAAAAAGTGAAGAAGCGACTTTAGCGAAATTCCCGAGGAAGAGCCAATCAAATGGCGAAAGAACTGAAAATAACTGACCGCATACTTAAAAATGATCTCAAAGGCTTGACTTACAAGATCCATTTTGGAGAGCAAGGTCCAAAATGAAAAGGCCATTGTGCGCGAGTGGGCCAAAATACCTGCAAGTCACATTCCGGCTGCGTGCGATTCGTTTCCGCACCGCCCCAAGGCCATATTGAAGGCCACCTGCTTGGTGGTCATATCGGGCAAAAGTAAATGCATTCTTAATTTTGTATTATTTGCACACATTTTTTACCTTGAGTTGAATAAAAGAAATTTTTAAAACGAGTGCCTGCCCTGTATGTACTTTTAAATTATTTAAAAATTGAATAAGTTATGAGTATTAAATGGTCGACCGCTGTAGCCCAATAGATTGGTTGGTGCATGACTACCATTCGGAAGTGCGCATGACATTTTTCAAGAGAATTGGTACACAATCTTTAATAAAATTTTTTTATATAATCATTTGTGATTGAACATGAATGTAAAAAACTTTTCTCGGGGAGCTTACCTCATTAACACGCCATTAAAATTTGGGTCGCCTGGGTACTGTAAATATAATAATATTGTAATATAATTTTTTTTAATTAAGCTTGTAGGGCCTGCTTGGTTCGTCTTTTCTGGTTAACTAGGCGATATATGTCGCTCTTAATGAAGTTACTGGATGTGACTGTCGGCATAAAAGTGGTGTATTTTGACCATTTTGCCTGCATACGTATTGCCGCCGATGACGCTGTGGCTTGGTACCCACATTATCTTGAAACATGCATGAAAACAGGATTGGCTATCGGTACAATTACGTATTTTCCTGTATTTTTAGTAGCGTGTTGGACAGTGTGCAATATTGCAGTAGCTTCAGCTGTTAAGATGGAGCAAAAGGGAAAAAATAGGTCGAATGTTCGTTTTTCTCGCGAAAACAGACAGCGAAAGTAATGTGTACTGCTTTCGAGCCGTCAGTGAAGAGAAACCGCCAGTTATCGGGTTTCGAATTGAACCAGCCACGGGAGCTTTACGTAAGTGAGGACTTTTTAGTGGTAAGTTATTTTCTTTGGCGAATAGATAGACGATTGTAATTTTGGAAGACGGTTACGAAAAGTAGCTGAGTAGAAAATGTACGAAGTGTCAAATCGGTGCCAAGAGTGAGCTTTGCGTAAATTTTGCAAATACTATCCTCCATGTTGTCTTTCAAGAATAGTAGCTCGGATTCCGCCAAAATCATTTGTATGGGTGACGTAGGAAATGTCCAAAGGGCTCTTATAATAGCAGGATGATTTGGCGCAGCAAGCATTTTTAAATTATTTTTTGCATGATGACCGTAGATTTCATGAGCGTAGTTGATGACAAAAAGGATAAGAGCTCTTACAACGTTGACCAGTAAAGATGGGCCAATGAACGAACGCTTGCATGACAGGTATTTTACAAGGTTTGAGCTCGTTATCAGTCTATCTCTGAGATACCGACAATGTTATTAAAATAAGTAGTTGCTGTCTAATACAGTTCCAAGAAACTAAGGAGTATGTGAGCATGGAATTTTTGTATTGTTGAATGTGAGTATTGAGGAACTACAATTATGTTTTTTGCAAATATGTAGCAACTTGGATTTAGCATAGCAAATGGAAGCGCCTGAGGAAGAGGACCATGAAGATAAACTGGGGAGAATTTCCTCCAAAGTAGAAACTGTCAAGTTAAGGTAAGAAAATTATAAAAATAGGAGAATGTCATCGGCATATGGTTGTAAGAGGAGTTGATGCTGCTAGTGAATCCGTTTTGGCAATTTTGGCTTTGTGTTCGAAAAGAGCGTTTGCTTTTTTATAGGCGACAAGATTTATCCCTGAGCGGTTTCGTTGTTTGTTGCCATGTTTTTGTTTTTTTCGCCTTAGTGCCAAGAGTTCGCTGTTCCACCAGAGAGGGAATGGTTTAAGTGGTTTGACAAAGGATTGAAGGATAGATTGGTTAGCTGCGGTACGAATGATTTTATGCATTCTGAAGGTTTCCTGGTTGATATTGGATGAAAAGGCGAGGGATTCGGAGTAGAGAAGGCAGAAACTTTGAAATTTGGTCCAGTCTGCTAAGTTTGTTTTAAAGAATATTCTGGCTTAAAATGCGAACACTTAAAACTACCGAAACTTGAAGTTAAAAAAATAAACTGCATTATTAAACAAGCGAATGATAAAATAGGTCACTATGAGAAGATTTAAGTGCTAACGAAAATTTGTTGGTCCTTATAAAATTTGATATTTTGAAAGTGAAATTTTAATTTTTTGCCCGTTTTAAGGTTATGTTAGAATATTAAACCTTCTTCCCTCAACTCTTCTTAATATTGAAAATGTTTTTACACATTTTAAAAAACGTTTGAATTTACTGAATACGGTTTAAAACCATAGAGGTGTAATCGTTTAATTCGGCCCTCAATCCATAAGGCATCAAGAGGTGTATTCATAGTAAAAATAAGCAACAATATACCAGAAAATACTGAAGAAACCATAACGGCCTTATTACAAAGAGAGTACTGTATCTGGTTACATAACCCGAAATATAGCAAAAAAGTCGTTCCCATAACAAAAGAGTTTCTTTTAACAAAAAAACTCATAAATTAAATTGTGTATAACACATTTATTTAAAACAACGCATATTTTAAACACAATTTGTGACGCATACAAATTGTAGTTATTCAATAAAAATTTGGTATTTGATTTTCTTTAAATGGGCATTTTAGTGCGTTTTCATATTCAAAACTAAGCAACACTGCAGTAGCAAGAGAGAGATTTAAGTGCTAAAAGGAAAAGAACACCAACAATAACCGCAATCGCGGGCAATGCGATCATATGTTAACAAAATTAGAGCTAAATAAAACTGAGTCAATTATTCAACTAATTTTTAAAAAATGTATATTTTACAAAATTATAAGCATGATATTTTAATTAGAACAGGCTAGAAAAATGTCATGAGGAAAGAACTAAAACTCCGAGACTAAATGGCCATAGTGGTGCTAATACAACGTCTCTCATTGTTAAATTTGCTGAGAGCAAAGTAACGGTATCACGATAGGCGCCATCCCATTATTCTTTCCATCATATGTCAAAGTAGCGTGGGTGGAGAAGTAGGTGGGGGAACCTCATTAAGAATAACTCAGTTGGAACTGAGTATAGCATATTCAATTGATCACCCTCTAGGATTAGCTGAGCCAGATCTCCAAAGGGTGCTCCAGGTGTCTTCTTCTTCTTAAAAGCGCGCTAGTCGTTTCTTTCTCGTGCTAACCTGCGCCAGTTGAAGTGAAGCCAAGTACTTCTCCACCGGATCTTTCCAACACAAAGGATGCCTTCCTCTTCCTTTGCTACCCCCAGCTGGTACTGCATCGAATACTTTCAAAGCCGGATAGTTTGTATCTATTCGGACGACATTACCCAGCCAACGTAGCCGCTGGATATTTATTGGCTGCGGCTTGTCTATGTCGTCGTAAAGCTCATACAGCTCATCGTTCCATTGCCTGCGATATTCGCCGTTGCTAACGTGCAAAGATCCAAAAATCTTGCGCAGAATCTTTCTCTCAAACACATCAAGCGTCACATCACCGGAAGTTGTCATCGTCCACGCTTCTGCGCCGTACGCTAAGACGAGTATGATGAGAGCCTTGTAGAGTGTTAGTTTTGTTCGTCAAGAGAGGACTTTATTGCTCATTTGCCTACTTAGTCCAAAGTAGCTCTTGTTGTCAAGAGAGATTCTACGTTGGATTTCAAGGCTGACATTATTATCGGTGTTAATGCTTGTTCCTAAATAAACGAAGTCTTTTACAACTGCAAAATCATAACTGTCAACAGTGACGTGGGTGCCGATGCGCGAGTACGTCGACTGTGTGTTTGATGATAAAAGGTACATATCATAGTTTTATCCTTGTACACCACAAAACCCATTCGCATCGCCTCTTAATCCAGTTTGAAGAAGGCAGAACTAACAGCGCGGTCTATGTCTATATCATCGGTATACGCCAATAATTGTGGCTCTTATAAAAAATTGTGCCTGAGTGATTAAGTTCTGTGGCTCGTACGATGCTCTCCAACGTCAAGTTTGAAGAAGGCAGAACTAACAGCGCGGTCTATGTCTATATCATCGGTATACGCCAATAATTGTGGCTCTTATAAAAAATTGTGCCTGAGTGATTAAGTTCTGTGGCTCGTACGATGCTCTCCAACGTCAAGTTAAGGAAATCACACGACAGCGAGTCACCTTGTCTGAAATCTCGTTTGGTATCAAACGGCTCTGAGAGGTCCTTCCCAATTCTGACGGCATTGCAGGTGCTGAGCAACGTCATCTTACATAGTCGTATTAGTTCTGCGGGGATACCAAATTCAGACATCGCGGCATACAGGTAACTCCTTTTCGTACGGTCGAATGCAGTTTTGAAGTCTACGAAAAGATGTGTCGATTCTCCTTTCATGGGGTTTTTCTAAGATTTGGCGAATTGTGAATATATGGTTGAAGTAAAAGTTTGACTGGAATTTCTATAAAAATGGAGGAGATATTTGAGGAAAGGACAGGGAGGGTGTTGCGAGGTATGTTTCTTTCAACTAGGATGGCAATTCCTTGTTTGCAGGAGGTACTGCAAGGAAGGTTATAGAAACGGCCTATATAAGCTTTGGGGGTATGAGCGGAGATAGCGTTGGAGAGATGTGTTTAATTTAATAACATCACTAAGGGATTATCTGTTTTAATTAATATTTCGGGCTCGATGTAATTATTTAAGTAACCATTAATATTATATTGAAGTATGGATACAATATTGATTATTTAAAAGAAAAGAAAGTTGTAGATATTTGTGAAGATAAGTGTATAATATATGTTAAGTATTTATTGTTCCATTATTAATGGTGTGGTAACGGGGAGGGAGGGCGAGTTAGGATTATGAGCAATAGGGGAGATGGTAAAGTCGAATGGTCCATTTGGGGAGGAGTTCTGGAGGGAGGGTGATCGGTTGAGAGAAATGGGAGAGAAAGAGAGGAGGTGGCAGATGTTCCATTGAGTTTTTGCATATTTGAGGTGTTATTGCTATTGATCGCTGTATTTGCCACTCGCGAAAGAGGAGGAGCCAGATGTACTGGAATTTTTTTTTCTGTAAGTGGTGATGACTTCTCTTATGGTACATTTATGTGTAATTTTCAGTTTTAATATTTACTTTGACTCAATAAACTTGAGTATGTGATGATGAGGGATGTTTACCTATAATTTTTGCAGCGCATGACATTGGGGTAGTAGGAAGGACGTCAAAGGTTCGCCATGCGACTTCTATACGGTTAGGTAGTGTGTACTTGTCGAATGTTAATAGAACCGCACCAGTAATTACATGGGAGCCTTTTTCTAATCGTGTAAATTTGTGCACTTTGAAGCCATCAATTATTTCGTCATTCGGAAGATGACAGGTAAAGGGGGCGTAAATAGTGCCCTTGACGGAGTTTAGTGTGGCGTGAAGAGTAACTTTAACCTCGCCTGCGCCGGGAATATGTTTTGTTGCTAAGAATTTTCCGGTGATTTTTTGGTTTCTTACAAGGAGTAGAAGACAGCCATCGCGTAGTGATGTGATGTAGTTTACTTCTTTGCTAATAGCTTGTATACCTTTATAAACAACAAAGCATGAGGCGGGTGCAAGTGTGGTTATTAAATACTTCGGGTCATCCTTCTTTGTTATCGGAAGTTCCGGAAAGAGATCCAGCGTTGATTATTCGGGGTTTTTTCCTTTTCGTTTTCTAAACTGGCCCCGGGGGCATTGTGTAAAGATTAATTTCCCTCCAGATAATCCCTAATCTAAAGCAAACAAAGGAAGTAAAAAGTAATTTGTGAGTGTAGGGGTGCGAGAACATCGAGCTATTACGCCGTATAAAACCTAAGATTGAGGAAGAAGTAGATACAATAAAGTTAATGTGACTGTTGAATGAATAATGGGAGTCAAAGATCACCCCTAGATCTTTGAATTCATGAACAGATTGAAGTAAAGTATTATCAATGCTATAAGATGAGTGGAAAATATTTTGAGTAGATTTCTTAATGTTTAGAGAGATGTTACTGCATTAGCGAACGAGCGCATTAATTTCCGTGTACAACATAGAAACATTTTAATTTTTTATAATTGCAGAAAATGTTTTCAAATCATCAGCATACAGAAGAAAGTTGGCAAATGAAAAGCAGGTACTAATTTCAAATTCATAGTACGAAGAGAAGAGGCCTTAAAATATTGCCTTGTGGCACCCCTGAAGATGCAATGAAAGGTTCCGAACACTCGCCCCCAACTGTTACCAAGCGAGGCTAATTTACGTAATATAATTGTATGAGAAACGCTCTCAAATGCTTTACAAAAATCCGTGTAAACACTTGAAAACCTTCAGCAAAAGTTGAAAAGCAATATTCACCAAATGCAGACAGGTTGGACCTACGCAAGATAAATCCACGCTGAGTGGGCGAGATTAAGCTGTTAGTGCAATGTACATCTTTTCTTTTACAATTCCTTCGTAAAGTTTAAATATAATAGAAAGCTTCGAGATCGACCTATAGTTGCACACATCATTATTTTTTCCACTTTTGAAAATAGGGGTGATAGTTGTGATTTTCCTATCTTTGATAAAAACTACAGAAGATAGAGATTTATTAAAAACTCATCGACCACAGTACAACTTTTGCTGTCGTTGATAACAACGGCAAACTATTAACAGGTGGTCGACTACCAAGTTACAGCTCTATCTATTCATCAGAAGCCTTCGCAATTCTGAAGGCAGTAACCCTCGCATCTAATGCAAAAGGCAAGTTCGCAGTCTTCACCGATAGTTTCTCTGTCCTCCAGAGTCTGGCCAATATTCACAACAGCAATCAAATAATCTCCCAAATACGCGATCATTTAATAAAAAAACCTGGCAAAAAAGTGTACACCTCTCTCCCGTCATCACGTTCAACCCCTCATGCAAAAAGACATCCGCAAGCTTATCACTCATTACCTCTACTTACAGCAACACAACACCTGGACTCATTTCAACCACCCTTACACTAACCTCAACCCTGAATGCAAAAAGTCAATTTTTACATCTACACTATCGAAAACGCAAACCAAAATCTTCACCCGCCTAAGAATTGGCCACTCCAAACTAACTCACGAACACCTCCTCTCATCCAGACCCCCTTCTGCTTGTCCATATTGCAGAAACAACCTAAGCATACTACACATCCTCGACAACTGCCCAGCTCTGTCCACCAAAAGACAACTCCACTTCAATTCCACACAACCTTCCAAACTCCTAAAAAACATAACCGTAGACAATGTACTTAAAATATTCAATTTCATAAAAGATACCAACCTAATCAACAGCATTTAACCAATATCGACGAATTAAAAAAGCTTAACAATTTTCTATACGTGTAAAATAGCATATAAAGTAATATTTAAAACAACCGTAGGCCTAAGTAGCTAGTGTGCTCTATCAATTAGTGTTATATTTCATATTGCTCTAATAAATAATAATAATTAAAAACTCGTTTGAGAGGGATGCCCATAGCCGGGCAGTTTTTAAGAAAAATTAAAGGTAACCCCATCCTGATCAGTCTGCGAAGAAGTTTTTAAACCCAAAATTCCATTCTCAATGTCCAAGGTTTAAATAGCCAAAATTCAAAGGTAAAAGTAGATTATCATGGCAAGAAGAAAACGAGTACGTATCATCACTAGTGAAATTAGATTTGAAAAAGTCGGCAAACAAATTGACTATGTCTGCATTAAAACGAACCGCAGAAGGGACCCCAGCGCTTGACTTCTTAGAATATATCGCCAAAAGGCCTTAGGATTAGACTTAATATTCTCTTCACTCCGAAGAATATAGTTCCTGTACAAAAATTTACTTAAACAGTTGAATTTTTTTGAGTATTGCTGGTAATTTATAAAGATAGATTCATTCTTAGATACCAAAAATGATTTATGAAGCTTATTCCATTTATTTTTAGGTTCTTTAAGCTGATAAGTGTACCACGAAAACTTAAAAGTTGTGTTTTAATTTGTGGTGCATATTTCGTAAAAATTTCGGGCAACTGAGCTTTAGTGGCAGAATAGCACTCGGCAATATCTAACATAGATAACTAGATGTTAAACTTATTCATTTTGAGAGAGAGCGCGCCCATGAGGACGTATCAAAACGTGGCAGCACTCACACATTATGGGATTTTGAACAGCTGATAGGCGAAATGGCAGACTGCCAGAAGAAACGCGCCAAAAATAACAGACGAAAACAGTTCGTTTTTGCTTAATGGAGAAATGACGTGTTAAAATGTTTATAATTATTTGTCTTAAAATTAATTCAATTGATATGTAATAATTAGAATTTAAGTGAGTTTGTAGAATCCAAAGCTCGTTATATCCTTTTCGACTTCTACTTTTAATTAGTCTTATGTACATAATGTAATTTTATTGAAAACTGTGTGTTGGTTTATGTAAATTTGTATATACGTAAACATTCTATGGTTGAAAAGCGTAGGTAAGGGAACTGAATTTGTGTTTGAGATATTTTACAAAAATTAAAGGTAATCTGCTTTAACTTATTCTGTTCGTTGTTTGAGAATTTTTTTTTGTTACCCAATTTCTGTGTTATATTAAAAAATCGCAATAAGTCATGTTTTTAATTATAACTTATGTTTTTCGCGTTCATTACTTTATTATTATTAAATTACTTTTGTATTTCAGTTTTAAATAATTTCATTTACATATAAATTTTTAAGTTTTTTGCTTATTTATGTACATATTTCATACGGATTGTGCTTATTTTTAGTTATGTAGGTGTTTACGAGTGATATAAGGCTATTGGGCAGCTGTACACTAAATACTAACCTCAATGGTGGTGTATAAACTAAAACTTCCATACCTTTGGTTCAAAAATACCCAATTCATGTTTCTATCGGTGTGGTAATATTGGAAAATGTTATAAAAAATGCACATTTTTCAGCGCTCTCACGAGAAAAAGAGTTTCACATGTAGTCATCTATGATATCTAACCCAGACAGTAAGTCATTCCAGTTAATGTCAAATAAAATTATGTTAAACCTAGAAAAGTCACAAAAGGAGAAATTGAAAGCAAGTAACTCGTTTTGTTTACTTCTCCCAAATTCGTAAAACTCAACATTAAGCATTAAAGTGACTGGATGTTTATCAGCTGTTGAGAAGGATGAGAAGCATTCAGAGATAGAAGTATTACAGCTGACGGATATGAGATCAAGAATTCGATTGAGCTTATTTTTGAAAGAATTAATTTGTACTAAGTCAAGGCTTAAGAGGTATCAATAACATATGATTCGAGTGATGATGTGGCATTAATTTGGATTAGACCATGCTTGCAGAAGTTAGTAGACCAAACAACATTCGAAAAGTTAAGTGAACTATTGCGTCATGTAAATATAATACAATTATGTAGCTATATGCATGTACAAGACGTGGGAGCGTGACTTGATAAACGCACATATGTAAGTAAGAATCAAACGGAATATATATGCACCATATATTATCTTCATACGTAAAGACAGGTAAAGGCTTTAGGACTTCTAGAACAAATGTGTACATTCATGTAACAGTGGTTGGCTGAGTGTGTACTCGTACAGTATATAGTCAGTTGTCAAATAGCCGCGCATGAAAGAAGTCGTTAAGCAGACGAGTGTCAAGAATAATTAAATAAATCAACTTAAAATCTTTTTATATTGTACTCATACAATTAAAATACCAATACTAAGTGCTACCTTGTTAAAAAATATAAAATAAATGAACTTAAATCTTTTTATATTACAAATAAACGAACTTAAATCTTTTTATATTACATATGGGGGCTCGTCCCAAACAACGCGAATAAACGGGTGTGATTTCCACTATATACACTATAACATACATCTTATATATAAAATAAAGTCAACTTTTTGTGTGTGTTCGCTAACCGGCCATGTCTTTGCACCGAATTAAACCAAACTTACACACATTGTTAAGAAGGTATTGAAGATGGTTTCCGTGTAGTTTGGATACCTATTGGTGGATAGGGTTCGAGATATAGGTCAAAACGTGGACCCGGGTAACCTTCGGATGTGTATGTACAATATCGGTATCAAATGGAAGCTGTTGGTGAATGCTTTAGTTCAGAGTATTTTTCATGCCGCTCCGTGACTCGGGTCTCGAGATAGATACCAAAACGTGGACCATAGAATGTGTTTGTACAATATGGATATCAAATTGAAGCTGCTGGTGAATGCTTTAGTAGGTACAGAGTATTTTTCATGCCGCTCCGAGACTGGGGTCTCGAGATATAGGTCAAAACGTGGACCCGGGTAACCTTTGGTTGTGTATGTTCAATATGGGTATCAAAAGAAAGCTGTTGATAAGTGCTTTAATACGGGGTAGTTTTCATACCTATTGGTGACTAGGGTCTCGAAATATATGCCAAAACGTGGACCCGCCGTGTCGTTCCACCGAATTAAACCAAACTTACACACATTGTTAAGTAAGTATTGAAAATGGGTTTCGTAAAGTTTGGTTGTAATTCGGAACACTGGCAACGGGTACAGCGTTCTTTTGAACCAGCCATAATGTAGTTTACTTTTTTAACGCTTGGGGCGGAACTGAAGTGTCAAATTGACAGTGTGAGTTACAATGTGTCAATATTTCTTTCTGATTTGGATGCCATAAGGAGAAGACGTAAGGGCAAAGTGTTCAAATTTTTTGTGAATTTTTTTGTGAATTTTTTTGGAGTGGATTTTGGAACAGTGGATAATTTCTTACGAAATTTGAGAATTTAATGTGAAATCCGAATGTTCAAATGAATTTATGTGTTCGTGGAAAAAAAAAATTTTTTCGTTTTTTTTTTTGTTTTTGAAAAATATAAATGGATAATGGTTAAAAAAGCTCCAATGCTTAATAAAACATATAAATTGAAACGAAAAATTCATGGATGATCAGGAAAAAAGACGATTGTTTCATAGTTATTCATTTGCGTTGATTTGAAATTTAAAAACAATCTTCTTTTTCCTGATTTTCAATTTATATTTTATATTTACTCAAAAACAAATAGAAAAACAAAAATTATTGTTTATGCCAAAGCGCTTGAATAAAGAATAAAGAAATAAATAATATGAAAACCATATATTTTCTGCTCTAAGCCATATCTATTCTATTTTAGTGTGCCAAGCGAAGCGGGCCGGGTTTGCTAGTATTGTATATCTATAAACAAGGGTGATTCCATGCTAAGTGATTTAAAAATTTGATTGAACAAATTTATTTGCGATAAATTAACAAAAGTGCATAATCTGAACAAATTTATGTGCAGTAAATTAGCAAAAGTGCATAAATAAAGTGGTGTGTGTGTGTGACAACTGATTGGCGTATGTGATTTTAAGCAGAAGGCCATAAGAATACCTTAGGTACGAGTCGTGCCCTTGAAGTTGTCCACATAGAAATAACAGTAGTTGAGGCGCGACACGCGACTTAAATTTTCTTTTATTGTTCAAAGAAAATTTTATTTTATTGTTCAAAGAAAATTTTATTTTTTCTCTTCAATTTTATATTTTACAGAAATCTTCTTTTTTCAACTCAACTTAAAAAACAAAACTACATCGACTCATATTTTATGTCATTAACTAGCATAGTACATGAATCCGGTGAATAATATAATACATACATTAGTAAATACCTTAATAAATACAGGGTACATAGTAACATAATTAATAACATAACTCATAACTCGCGCGAAATATATAGCACATAAAAATAGCGGTAGTTGCGGCGCGTAACACATGCAAAGTGCACAGCGTTGATGGCAAACAGCGGCAGCACATACAGCACACGTTCTAAAGGCACATAAAAATAAAAGGAGGGAAAGCAGCAGCAGCTAAAAAAATTGAAATAGAAGAGCAGCACAGTAGAACAACAAAAATAAGTGCAGAAAGCTTCGGGAAAATTATCCCCGAGTGTGATGGAAGCAGTACACCAATAAAAAAGTGGTTCGAAAATTTTCACATTAACGCGACAGCATACAAACTTAATCCAAAACAAAAATATGTGCAAGCGCGCGCAAAAATGACGTCGGTCGCAAAACTGTTCTTAGAGTCAACGCAAAAAACCCAATACAACCGTGCGGAAGTGCATAAAAAACTGCCGGAACGTGTCAAAAAGAACACAGAGTCGTTTCACGAGTATTTGTTACACATATCGCACCCTAAATACAAAAGGGTCACAACTCAAAATGTTCCTTCTGCTCAAATATGAACGAGACGTTATCAATAAAATGGTCCGCGGATGACATATGCCAAAAATAAATTTTTTGTTTTTTGGTAGGACTGTTATAAGCTTACATGGCAAATTTCAGCGTGATATGTCACATAGTTTGTTTTCTGTGCTACTGTAAACAAGTCAAGCTCGAGTGTGGAAAATTTTGAGTTGTGACCCTTTTGTATTTAGGGTGCGATATGTACGTAAAATTGCCTTACTAAGTGATATTGAGGAAACGTCTATCGTTCGCTACGTTGTCGGTGGTTTGCGTATAAAAAGTGAAAACAAACATCTCTTGTACAGATGTAAAACATATAAATCGTTACAAGAAGAATACGAAATTTTTGAACACTTTATCAAAGAGGAAAGATCGTACAACAGGGAGCGCGTAAACAAGATCGACAAACCTCAAGTCGCGGACAAAAAGTCACCTGTAGAAAAAAAAAAACGCTGTTTCAATTGCGGATCACCAAATCATAAACGAAAGGATTGGCGTTCTGAGACAAAGTGCTTTAAGTGTAACAAATTCGGACATACGTCCAAAGAGTGTGAAAACAGGTCAAAAGTGGTTAAAGTCGTGGTTGAAAAAGAACGCGTAAAAGACGTTTCGGTGAACGGTGTTCACATTAATGCGCTCATAGATACGGGATCAGATGATACGATAATGTCAAAAACAGCTTTCGAAAAATTGAATAGGGTCGATCTGCAAAAAAGCGATACTACGTTGTTCGGCCTCGGCAACGTAATAACTAAACCAGTTGGCCGCTTTGTAGGTGAAATATGCGTCGATGATTTATGCACAACCCAAACGACGATGGTTGTGCCAAATGGCACAATTCAATACGACATGTTGTTAGGCTGGGATTTCGTTTAAAAGTTTCGTTTTGAGTCCGGTACTGACTGATATTCGTTTATATCCTATAAAAGAGCCATAAAACGCGAACATTTGCAACATAATTGAGTCATCTAAAGAAATAATGGCTCCGTCGCGATTCGAAAAGCAAGTGCGAGAAATTGCAGATTATAAGCCTGCAGCTGTAACGAAGGAAAGCGTCATATCCCTGAGTATTGTTCCGGATACTGCAATGAAACCATTCCATCTTTCACCGAGCCGGTTGCCTCATCATGAACAAAAAGCTATAAGTCAGGGTTCGAATTGCTGACTGAACTTCAACTATGGCATTTTCAATGCATAGTCGTTTTTTGCGCAATAACCGTGACTATCGCTTTAGCTATGAAATAGCTGCATGTTAAATGGAAATGAAATATGCAAACACTCAAATGAAACGAACTGCTTAACTGACGACTATAAACGACGAACAAGTGTAAGCCGACAGCCAGTTCTTCGTATAACAGTTAACTATTGCTGCTTATAAGAACTATAGTTGTTTGAATGCATCATTGTAATAACTGCGACAATTGCTTAGAGTACGATTTGAAATGAAATGGTACTAGTAAAAGAAGCATAAAATGCAATGACTAAATCGACTAAAGTATGTTCATATGTAGCTGCATAGATGTGTTTGATTGCAGCTTTAAATGAGAAAAAAAAAACAATACAATGATACTGTCTAAAAATAACTAGAAAAATTTTTATTTGGTTATACATACATACATAGTAGCTAGATAGCTAGATGCTCGCAAATAAAAACAATTGCGTTTTCTTTTTTGTTAAATTCAGTGTGATTTTCTATTTTTACAGGGGCACCACTGTAAATTTTATTTATACAGGTTTTTCGTATAAAAATGAAAAAATAAAATAAATACATATATATTAAAACCAAAATAATTCCATAACAATTTTTTTACTTAAACATAAACATTGAAACTTCCAAAAGAAAATAAAATTAATTCAATCAGTATGTTACTTATTCCATCATATGAATATGTTAGTCCACCGAATCCATTATTCCATCCATATCTTCAAAGAGGGACAATTCGTTAACTGCTTTATCTAAATAAATACATCGGGTTAAGCTTCACAATTAGGATGTCCTCTAACATATCCTGGCCCAGTCGGTTGCGGTTATCCGTTAGTATCAACTTTAGGGATGAAAATGCCCTTTCAATGGTAACCTAATTAATCACGTATGAGTTGACCAAAAGACCAAAAGGGGAAAGATGTAGAAGGGACACTGACAATATGCATACATATGTATGTATTGTACATTCCTGTTTGTGTATGACCTAAAGATTGCTAATACATATGTATTTATGTGTGTGCGTATGAATGTTTGTCGTTTGATATTTGCCTGTCATCGCTTGTTTTGCACATATTTTTACGGCCTTATAATGTATGAGAACTGCCACTACCAAAATATTTTTGTGTTCATATGTAGGTATGTATATGAGCAAAGCAAAATATTTTGTAGCGTCTCAATCATGGGTGATAAAAAAATTAAAGAAATACAAATTTAAGTACCCATTGCATATAGCAATATTATCATCTTCTTTCACATTAAAATGTTCAAAAATTCGGGTTTTATTCAATCGCGGAGCCATGATGATCTACACACTAACAGCTGTTTACATATATTAACTAAATATGGGATATGTATCGATCACTTAAATTCGCTATCCAAGCTATTGTCGCAGTTATTACAATGGCGCATTCAAACAACTATAGTTCTAACTTCGATAATGTGTGTGACTAATTAATTAAAACACATTTATTTGCTCCCTTTTAGGGAGATACAATCATTCCAACGCTTTTACAATCTTTCGACACCGCCTTTGTAAAACGATTTTTCTTTGCCTTCAAAATAGGCCTCAGTTTCGGCGATTACTTCATCATTTGAGCCAAAACTCTTACCACGGAGCATCTTTTTGAGGTCTGCGAAGAGCCAGTAGTCGCTGGGGGCCAAATCTGGAGAATACGGTGGATGGGGAAGCAATTCGAAGCCCAATTCGTTCAATTTTGCCATCGTTTTCATTGATTTGTGACACGGTGCATTGTATTGGTGGAACAACACTTTTTTTTCGCCATGAGGCCGTTTCTTTGCGATTTCGTCTTTCAAACGCTCCAATAATGCTATATAATAGTCGCTGTTGATGGTCTGCCCCTTCTGGAGATAGTCGATGAATACTATTCCATGCGCATCCCAAAATACAAACGCCATAATCTTGCCAGCCGACTGCTGCGTCTTTGGTCGCTTTGGGCGGCTTTCACCGGCTGCATGCCACTCAGCAGACTGCCGATTTGACTCTGGAGTGAAATGGTGGATCCATGTTTCATCCATTGTGATGAACCGACGCAAAAACTCCGACTTAGTGCGCGTAAACATGTCCAAACAGCTCTTTGAATCATCGATTCGTTGTTGTTTTTGCTCCGGTGTGAGCAAACGCGGCACCCATTTGGAAAACACCTTTTTCATACCCAAATGTTCGTGTATTATGGTGTGTACACTGCCTGCTGATATCTTTAGAATGTCAGCAATCTC
The DNA here is from genome assembly GCF_028408465.1 of Anastrepha ludens. NCBI lineage: Eukaryota > Metazoa > Arthropoda > Insecta > Diptera > Tephritidae > Anastrepha > Anastrepha ludens. Next base: position 93,592,189 of record NC_071503.1, on the reverse strand, counting down.
CCTCACTTTCACTTTACGGTCGGACATAATGATTTTCAGTGGTTTTTCAACGTTTTCCGGAATAACAGCGTTATTTGGCCTTCTAGTAGATGGAATGTCATCGGTGTCTGTACGCCCACGTTTGAATTCGGCATACCAATAACAAATGCTTCTTTTTGATGGAGCAGAGTCCCAATAATGTTTTTCAAGCCATTCCTGGCATTGAACAGTATTTTTTTTCTTTAAAAAACAATGATAAATCAGCACACGGAATTGCTTTAAATTCATTTTTTTTAAAACTCAAAAGTAGCGTCACTTAAAGCACTGTAACTTGTAAACAAATGGTCGGATTAACATATGATTTTGACAAGTAAGCCTAAAAAGGTTGCCAACTTTGGAAAAAAATATTAATTTAGTACTAGTGCCGCCATCTATGTGTCAGTCACACACATTATTGAACGTCCTGGTATAAGCAGCAATAGTTAACTGTTATACGAAGAACTGTGGCTGTCGGCTTACACTTGTTCGTCGTTTATAGTCGTCAGTTAAGCAGTTCGTTTCATTTGAGTGTTTGCATATTTCATTTCCATTTAACATGCAGCTATTTCATAGCTAAAGCGATAGTCACGGTTATTGCGCAAAAAACGACTATGCATTGTAAATGAAATAGTCAAATTACTATTGCTGATGCTATTTGACAGTCAGCAATGCAAACCCTGCTATAAGTACACAAGTCGATGAATGGTTACAACAAGGAATAGTGCGGAAATCCACGTCGGACTTTGCCAGCCGAATCGTAGTAGTAAGAAAGAAAGACGGCAGCAGTAGTACGATGGTGCTGAAAGATCGGCTCCCGGTGCCAGTTATTGACGATGTACTTGAAAAATTGCAGAAAGCAAAGTTTTTTACAGTTATGGATCTCGAAAATGGTTTTTTTTTTCATGTCAAGATAGAAGAAGAGAGTAAAAAATGCACGGCGTTCATCACCAAAGAAGGGTTATTCGAAGACTTCCAAGACTTGATTAACAAAGATATCATGGATTTGTATAGCGATGACATAATCATCTACGCTTCTACGACAGAAGAATGTTTAATCAAAACGAAAATGATCTTAGAAACAGCAGCGAGTTGGAGTTTAAATATCAAGTGGAAGAAGTGCAGCTTCTTACAGTCAAGGATAGACTTTCTTGGTCACACAGTCGAGAATGGAAGAATCTCACCAGGAGAAAAAAAGACTAGAGCCGTAAAAAAGTTTCCGACGCCGCAAAACATAAAAGCAATCCAGTCATTTCTTGGATTGACGGGTTTCTTCCGAAAGTTTATTCCAAACTACGCACTAAAGGCTCGACCTTTGACAAATATTTTAAAGAAGAATAAGCAGTTTGAATTGGGAGTCGAAGAACGGAAAGCTGTACAAGAACTGAAGGAAGCGCTTACACAGTCGAGGCGCGAACACAGAACCGCATACTGACGCATCAAAGATGGATTTGGAGTCACGTTGATGCAGCAATTCGAAAATCAACTACATCCGGTATTTTTCTGGAGTAAAAAGACGTCGCCGAGGGAATCCGCTCAACATAGCTACATGCTTGAAGTTAAAGCAGCGTCTCTAGCATTAAAAAGTTTCGACACTATTTACTGGGAACGAAATTCAAGCTTTCCATGGACTGTGCAGCGTTTAAGCAGACCCTTAAGAAAAAAGATGTCCCCCGTGAAGTTGCACAGTGGGTGCTCTATTTCCAAGAATTTGACTACGAAGCTCAACATCGAAGTGCAGACAAGATGAAACATGTTGATGGTTTAAGCCGACACCCACAGAAAGGTCTCATGGTTGCTTCAGAAGTCACAGCTCGTATGCGCGCTGCTCAACGGGATAGGCATCTCAAAGCAATTCACGAGATCTTGAAAATCAAACCGTATGAAAATTTCAAAATTAAAGCCGATATAATATACAAAGTATTGGAAGGTCCAGAGTTGTTAGCAGTCCCGAAATCGATGGAGTCCGAAGTTATCAGAAACGCGCACGAACCACGACATTTTGCCACGCAGAACACGATGCACGCTATCAAACAGTTTTAGTGGATACCACATCTAGAGAGTAAGGTTATACAGTTCATAAACAGCTGCGTCAAATGCATCCTGTAAAACAAGAAATTGGGAAATAAAGAAGGTTTCCTTAATTGCATTGATGAAAGTGACCTGCCGTTGCATACGATCCACATCGATCACCTCGGTCCAATGGATGCGACATCAAAAGTTACCGAGTTACCGAAGTTACCGAGGTTATCCGGAAGCTGAGCGAATGGTCAACGATCTTCGGCAATCCAACACGCATCGTAAGTGACAGGGTGCTGCATTCACATCTAACGATTTTAACGAGTTTGTTACAAAGAAGAACATAAACCACGTTTTGACCACCACTGGCATCCCAAGAGACAATGGACAAGTAGAACGGGTCAACAGGGCGATCTTGTCTATTATTTCGAAGCTCTCAGCAGCTAATCCGGCAACATGGTTCAAGTTTGTATCTGAAGTTCAAAAAACCATAAACTCTTCTTTTCACAGCTCGACAAAGGCGTCGCCATTCGAAATTATGTTTGGTATCCAAATGAAAGAGGTGTTGAGAGGCCGATTCTAAATGCTTTACGAGATGAATTGGTTGACAACTTGGATATCGACAGACAGCGGATTCGTGATGACGCGAGGGCACAAATTCTGAAGACTCAAGCTACGTACAAGCGAAATTTCGACAAGGGCAGAAAGGCGGAAATAGGCTAAACGCTTGGAGATCTAATGGCGATCAAGCGCACTCAGTTTGTGGCTGGTAAAAAATTGGCCAGCGAATATCTGGGTCCATACGAAATCGTCAAAGTTAAACGCAATGGTCGATACGACGTACGCAAAACAGCCAACATAGAGGGTCCCAACAACACGTCTAGCAGCTGTGGCAACATGAGGCTCTGGAAGTACGCCAAATTCAACGAAGAGCTGCTGTCATCCGAGGCGGATGACGATGATCAGGACAGCCGAATGTAACAGTGGTTGGCTGAGCGTGTACTAGTACAGTATATAGTCAGTTGTCAAGTAGCCGCGCATGAAAGAAGTCGTTAAGCAATCGAGTGTCAAGAATAATGAAATAAATCAACTTAAAATCTTTTTATATTGTATTCATACAATTAAGATTACCAATACCAAGTGCCACCTTGTTAAAAAATATAAAATAAATGAACTTAAATCGTTTTATATTACAAATAAACGAACTTAAATCTTTTTACATTACATTCATATATATGTATAAGTTCTATGTGTAGCTTATATCAAATTGCGGCCGTTAGTATATGCACACCCCCATATAATTAAATACTCAACAGGATCATCTACACATATTCATACACACATGTTACCTGCACGCAATAAAGGAATAAAAGAAAGTAAGCGACAAAGCTTCTATGAGTTTTGCGATGAACCTGAAAGCAATCCTTGGGGGCAGCATACAAGGTGGTGGCCAAGAAACTGAAGGAATAAATACAGTAAAGTGAATGTGAACACACTATTTCCTAATCAAAGAAAGTTGATTTCTTTTATTTCGAGATCCTTCTCACATCGCGAATCACCGAATCACGAATCACCGCAGATCTTAAGTGTCCTGGCCCTTTGCCCAGGCAACATCGACTTTGCTACGTTTAATATATGCTTCGTGGAAGAAACGATCCCATCGATATGGAAGCGACAAAGGCTGGTTCTACTGCCCAAACCCGGCAAGCCCCCACGGAACCGTCTAGCGAATCATCTATAAACGCCACAAGAACGAGATCGATTTCGTCAAACCAATATCTGAAAACCAGTTTGGATTTAGAAAAAGGAGATCCGCCGTTGACGCTGCGAATACTGCCACAAAAATTGCGCAACAGGCCATAAGTGGTATCCGATGGCTCCATGGTTCTAAAGAGTTATGCTTATTATTGACTCTGGATGTAAAAAACGCTTTCCACACCACAAACTGGGCGAAAATCCAGGACGCATTGGACAAGACTGGAGTATCGCCTTACCTGCGAGCATTTATACGAGGCTACTTCGAAGAACGCGTACTGGATAACGACACAGCAGAAGACAGGAAGAGCTTTAAGATATCACTCGGGGTCCCGTGGTCGGGGGCTGCGCTGGACACATTCCAGGGAAGCTGGCTAGAAAGAAAACACGGAGAAGTGGATTTTTACCTGACACAGGTTCTACGCCACTGTGCATGGATGTTGCAAAGCATACCTCACCGATTCAAATACGAATCGGATCCTAGTTTTGAACACTGTGAGGAAAATGCGGAAGAAGATGTCCACCACGAATTTTTCGAATGTGGGCGATTCAATAGGTCTCAGCGTATTTGGTGGAAAGTATGATCTTTAGTCATTCCTGTAATCCATGTTACAAAGCAAAGAAAAATGGACGGCACCATGCGACGTCATTGCAGAGACGATGAAGAAAGTAAGAACCCGAGAAATGCCACAGCGTAGGAGCGGCAACTAATTCGCCCTACTCCAAACGATTTCATGCTTGGCGGCAGTCCTGCGGGGTGAGGAGTTCGACAAAATAGCAGGCTCTTGCTGTCGAGATAATATGCCACTAATCTCCGCGACGCTCTTCTTTTCACCTCATAGCATTCTCTTCGCTTACCACCCTTTAGTTGCGATAATTGTATGGCAGCGGGACCAGAGATGCTTTTAGTGATAGGCGAATATTATGTTTGCTCAACTGTATTAGATGGGTCACTAAAGGGACACTGAACTATGTATGACACAGTCTGCTAAGTACTTGTGCAGACACACTAGGACAGCGCTATCAGTAATATTGCAATACAAAAATTTCGTGCTCTTATTTAAGTAATTTTTGCTTGTTAGAAAAAGCAAGTGGAGACGCCCACTCTACTCATTCACCTGGTCCTTTGAGCCGGATTTCCTAACCTCGCATCGTGAGTGTGAACTCAGATTGCGCCACACCGCTCAGGGTAGCCAGCGATAAAAGATTGTGCAGCGTCAGCGGCTAACAACGCATCATAGACCTGCTCACCAATATACATGTGCTGGGAAGCATGTCACCATACCAGTTGGAGACAAAGCTACGACTGGTAGATCACCACTTTCACACAATTGAGCATCTGCAGACAAAGCTCGAATCACTGAACGAATATCAGCGGGAAGTGGATCACCGCGCGGCATTCGAATACTCTTTTTGTGAGGTCAAGAGTGTCATCATCGAACGCATATCAGAATTGCGTAAGGCGGACATCCTTAGCAGCACAAGGGTGGTCGCACCATCAACCACGTCAACAATGACGCCCCGCCACAGCTTTCCGAAACTGCAACTAACGAAATTTAGTGGCAGCTACACAGAGTCGTTGTACTTCTTCAACATGTTCTCAGCTATTGTACTTAACAACGCTGAGTTAGGGGACATAGAGAAGTTCGGCTGGTTCAATTGCTGGAAGTTACTAGCGACAACTACAAACATGCCATTGAGTTGCTCGTCACCAGATGCGGAAACAAACGGTGCATCTTCAATCGTATCAATGAGCCATATTCAACAGCAAGGGTACATATAGCAGTAACGTGTCGACATTGAGCGAATTTATTGATCCCATTCACATTTCCGCGCAATGCAGTCCTTTGCCTCATCCACCCAAATTGAGGGCATACTGCTCCAGCCAATAGTCACAAAATTGGAGCCAGGGATGCAAGAGAAATAGGAGGAAGAGATAGCTGCCAACTCTGACAAATTAAACTTTTCAAGTCTCCAGTTGCCATCATGGAATGGTCTCGCCAATTTCATTGAGCGCCGAAGCCAAACAGTGAACATCATCGAAGTCAGCAAGGGCTCACTAGACAAGGGTACATCAGCTGTAACAACAACAAAGTCTTCAAGGTCCTATTCAACATTCACAGCAACCACAAATAACAAAAAGTGTTTGCCGTTAGATTAGATTAGGTTTGTGGGGGGTTGGAAAGAATAGAAAAACAGAATAGATAGAGTAGGGATGGTAGGACTGAAAAATTTGGTTTGAGGTCACTCTTCCGCGAATCTTTTAGATTAATTGATGGATCTTAAGAGATCCGGAAGAGCAATAGTATGAACTTTATACTATACATACTCAGTCTACTAGTACAACAACCTAAGCCTTATTCTAGAAAACGCCGGAGAGCTGCAGAGAAAATGCTCGGCAGTGTCTTCGTTTTCCCGGCAGGATAGGCATATTGGGTCGGCAATGATCCCTATGGTAGCCACATTTTAACCACAGGCGTTAGGCCCTGTGGTTACACCCACCAGCACTCTCAGGTTTTTCCTACTAAGTTTTAGGAGAAAGATCGTTAATTTCCTGTTTGGTCCTTTCACCAAGAACTTGGCTACTCTGCAGGAGCCCAACTTAAGCCAACGCCTCCTATGGGTAGACCTCATGAAGTCGTCAATCCACAATTAAATCTATGCACAATTGGCAATTGAATTAACAAAGGCTCTTATAGAAGCTTGACTGTCACTACAAATTCCAATACTACTACCCCACTACTTTTTCTCAATTGGCCAGTATGCTACATTCAAGATGGCATATATTTCCGTTAAGAAGACCGTGGCCATCTGCCTGTAGTATTTAGTGTCTAAGTACTATCCAGATCCGCTACCATCACTGATTTTGGATCCGTCGGCGTAGAGAGTGTGCTAAAATCCTATTAACAGGCTCTCTGGACCTAACGATTAATCTTTATATGGGACCAAAACATCGTACTTCCTACCGAAGCTAAAGTAAGGCACCCGATTTTCTGTTGGCATCGAGAATAATGTGCATTGCTCCGACAACTGGTGGAATATCTGATAGTGGCCAGTCTTTTCTTCGTTTCGCCAAGATTACCCCAAACTATTTTACTTCGGGCGAGCGTTGCAGTGTTACTCCTTTCAAAGTGGATAGTAGCACGCCTTCCATATTGCGTTTCCTAGTGAAAAGTACTAAGGTATTGGGTATTGGATAAAAGAGGTTTCGCTGCTAATACTATTTTTGTGTTACAGGTGATTTGAAGGTGTATATGTGAGGTCTCGATCGCAGTAGTTGATGTTCGTTTTAAGCGTAAAGATCCTTTTTTATCTGACGTCAGAAATGTCAACGTTCGTCCCGAAAAAACGGGAAGTCATGCAGTATTATTGCCTTTGAAAGAAAAGTGCAGCTGATGTTGACAGATCAATCGTCGGTAAATGTTTGCACGCTATGCGAATGGTCCGGAAAGCAGATGACTGGGTGTCACATGAGTCGAAGGATGGGGATATCGAGAGATGTTTGCGAAATCGGTCCGGAAATATTTAGAGGGACTGAATTTGGAAATCTTGCCCCATCCGCCGTATTTCCCCGGCATTGCACCTTCGGATTACCGTCTGTTACGATCAATGCAATCAGCGATTATTGGAGAGCGGTTCACTTCTCACGAGAGCATCGCAAACTGTCTCAATGAATGGGTCAAGTCAAAAGAACTCAAATTTTTTGTCAGAGAAATCCGTCTGCTGCCTGAAATATGGGGAAAAGTTGTAGCTTCCAAAGACACATACAATACTTCACATAATATCATGTATTACTTAATTTAAATAATTCGTAGCTTTGTCCAAAAAAGGACGGCAGCTTATTCCCATACCAATACATTTTATAGGATTCACTGAAATACCTTGTAATTCGCACCAATGCTCAATCCTGTTTAGAGCTACCTGCATTTTGTTGCATAGCTTCTAGTGGCCGTCCTGAGTTTGGTACGCACGCATCATCCACATAAGCTTGGATGTGTTCAACTGTCTGCACATTATTAAGAAAAGAGTCCAAATTAAAGCACTAAAGAAAGGGGGAGAGTACACCGCCTTGTGAAAAGCCCTTCTTAGCCGCAATCTTGACACCTTCATCATCTTCTCTATCTGTGGCAAGCAATCTCTTTGATATCATAGAGTGAATCCATCTGGCAATGATTTGTTCTGCTCCACTCAGGCTAAAGAGCCCATTGTATTTAAAGCTCTGGAAAGGGGGTAGATAGTCAAGGAGGGAAGGAGAAAAGTATCAGAGAAAGAGAAAGGAAAGAATAGAGACAGAAATAGAGATAGTTAGTCCTGTGAGAATTTTCCAGATTCTTTGGCAAATCTGTAAATATCCTCCAGTTTTAGAGAACGAATACTACTCATTCTCATGACATCGGAACCCAATACTCGTAGCCTTGCTCTAGCAAAGGCAGGACACTAACAGAGAAAGTGCTCAGTGCTATCCGCCTCCTCCAAGCAGGACAGGCATACCGGGTCCTCGATGATTCCTATGGTGGTCATATGCTGACCCCATGGGTTGTGTCCTGTAATGATGCCGACCATCAACCGAATATCTTTCCTTCTAAGTTTTAGTAGAAAGTTTGACAGTTTTCTGATCGGACTTGTCACAAAACACTTTGCAGTTCTGCAGCGTTCTAGACCAGACCATAGCTCTTTATGTAGATTGTCTACATAATCGTTGATCCAATTCTTGATTCCTGCGGGACTGATTCGGATTATTGGCTCTGGCCCCTGTGGGGGCACCGCTGATCCACGGTTGGCCAATTCGTCGGCAATTTCGTTTCCTTGAACACCGTAGTGTCCCGGAACCCATATAAGTACAAGCCTGCTTTGTCTTGCGACAGAATTAAGCTTCTTCTTACATTCTTGGACAATCTTTGAGGTTTGCTTCGCGTTCTCCAGGGCCTTCAATGCAGCCTGACTGTCACTGAAGACTCCAATCTGTTTCCTGCTCCATCTCCTCTCGTTTATCCGTTCGTCTACTTTTAGGATGGCATAAACTTCTGTTTGGAAAATAGTTGCCATTCCCCCCACAGCATAGTGATACTTATTACTATCGTTTAAGTACCATCCGGCTCCAGACCCTATTTCGTTCTTGGACCCATCGGTAAAGAAAACATAACCGTCAAACCTCCCTGCATGCATTCTGGATTGCTCCATTGCTCACATCAAATTTCCTTCCAAATGAAACTGTGGGTATCAGGTCATCTTTAGGTGCCAAAAACAGTGGATACTGCTCCGACAGCAACTTAAAGATTTCTCTGTGTCCCGAAGTTCCATCTTCGTGCCAGAAACCATATTTATGGAGTCTACACATTGCTTTTATTGCTCCCTGTTGTATCTTAAGATCCAGGGGGAGCAAATTAAGCATAGCATTTAGGGCATCACCAGAAGTTGTACTCATGGCACCCGTGATGCATAAACATACACTTCTTTGCAGCCTGTATAGTTCCCGGATAGTGGACTTAACCATGCTCCGTCGCCACCAGACCACAGAAGCGTAAGTGATGATTGGTCTGATAAGTGCCGTGTATATCCATAGGACCACAGCAGGTTTCAGACCCCAGGTTTTGCCAAAGGCTCTACGACATTGCTGAAAAATCTTCAATGCACGATTCACCTTCAGTGAAACGTGTGTCTCCCAAGTCAGCTTCCTATCCAAGATTACTCCTAGATATTTAACTTCGTTGGAAAGACCAAGTGTCACACCTTTCAGTGTTGGAAGACTGAGTCCGTCCAATTTCCGTTTTCTCGTAAACAAGACTATGGTTGTTTTGTTCGGATTAACGGAAAGACCTTGTCTCATGCATCAGTCATCGATTTTGTCAAGAATCCTCTGCACTTTCGTGCAAAGCCTCCTTAAGGATTTATCCGATGTTAGCGCACAGACGTCGTCCGCATATGCTTGGACGTGAAAGCCGAGTTCCTGCATCTCCACTAATAGAGAGTCTACGACGAAGCACCACAGCAGCGGAGAAAGAACACCCCCTTGGGGACATCCTTGCTTGGCCCTGACTGTGATTTCTTCGTCACTGCTCCCACCAGCGGTTAACAGCCTCTCAGAGAGCATGGAATATATCCATTTTATAATGCTTGATTAACTCCGTGTCGTTCGGCAGAAGAACATATCGATCCGAAAGTGGCATTATCAAAAGCCCCCTCAATGTCCACGAACACGCCCATTGTGTATTCGTCAGCTTCCAGCCCAGCTTCAAGCTTGCTAACAAGATCGTGTAAGGTTGATTCACATGATTTTACACTCTGGTAAGCGTGTTCATTTCTACTAAGTGGACTTCTCGGCAATAACCCTACTCGAAATGTTTCTCCACCACTCGTTCCAGATTTTTCAACATGAACGATGTCAAACTGATTGGTCTAAAACTTTTTGCTAGGGAATAGTCATCTTTTCCTGGTTTGCAAATGGAAGACAGGCTGTGAAGATCCTTTTCAGGACCTCAATCAGCCTGTCTCCTCCTTTTTTAAGCATTGCTGGATATATTCCGACAGGTCCAGAGGACTTAAAGTTCTCAAAGGAAGATAAGGAAAACCTTGTCGATTCCCTTGTCACTATCCGACTAGCAATATACCAGCTGTACCTTAAGGTTCCACCGTTGCCACCGTCATTGTTCATGCCACTCTCAACTTCAGAGAGAGTTCTACTACCCGGAAAATGAGTTTCGAGTAGAGCATTAAAAATTTCCGATTTGGAAATGGTGCATGAACCATCAGGTTTTCGAATGAAATCCAGCCTTACTGAGCGGTCTAAATGAAGGACCTTACAAAGTCTCGCTGTTTCCCTCATTTCTTCGACGTTACTGCAGAAATTTCTATAGGATTCAAGTTTGGCTCTCCGTACTTTTTTCTTATATTCTCTCTGTGTAAGTCGATGATTGGCCCAGTCCTCTTCTGTTTTGGTCTTCAAGGCCGTATTAAGAAGTTTCCTGGACCGTACACGAAGCTTCGACAGTTCAGGGTTCCACCAAGGAACCGCTTTCCCCTGTCTGATTTGCCTGAGTGGGCACAGTTCCTCAAAGCAATTGATTAAAGTACGTTCTAATTTCTTAGTAGCATCTTCAGTCAGTTCTGCTGATTTGAGTTTTTTCTGGTTAGTCGCTCTGTTACAAGCTCACCATACCTGTCCCAGTCCACTTTTCGAGGATTCCTACCGGAAGGTATTGATATTGTGTCAATTCCCAGTCGGAATTCGATAGGACGATGATCAGAAAGAGAGTCCTCTTCCAAAACTGGCCATCGGTTGATTTGATTTCCAACTGACCTATTGGTAAGTGTTAAATCAGTCACCTTTTGTCTCCTTCTGGTCACAAAAGTTGGTTTGTTACCAGTGTTTTGAATGACCAAATCGGATGACAGGATAAAATCCAGTAACTTGAGACCTCTGGGGTTGCATTTGGTGCTTCCCCACACAATGTTCTGTGAATTTGCATCACAGCCCACTATTAGCCCCAGATTATTGGATTCTGCATACTTGACCACTTCTCTTAGCTCCCTCGAAGGAGGTGGCTGTAAAGAGTCGTAGAGTAGGTAGGCCGAAACTATGATAGCTTCGACACTGTTCCCACTTTTCAAGTACTTTATTTTTGCAGCAACGATATCTTTTAACATCGTGTGTTCGATCAACCTCGGCATGATAATACATACCCAGTACCAGGTGGGAACCCGGCTCCGAAGTGGTAGCGGATTTCTGCCTGATGCACGACTATACTCTCCAGAGAGTCGTGTCAAGATCCTTATACTGAACACGGATGCGTTTGAGGAGTTCTGCTGAATTACAGGAAGGACCCGGAATCCAGACACTCGCTCATACCAGCCCTTCTTTGCTACTCTCAGCAAGAATGAACTTGCTGTTTTCGCAGGCTGGAATCTTTGCTATCGCTTTTTCTAGCCATTCTCGGGAAAAAGCATTGGAACAGTGCACCTTTACGATGCCGTCCACCTCTCTTTTCCCCTCGAAAGTCGGCGCGTCTTTCGACTCACCGATAGCTTTCCAAAGGTAGCTGTCAAGATAGTCTTGTTGCCCTTTGGGCAGTAGACCATCTTGTTTGTCGGTATGTATCTCCACCGTCATTGCCTTTGCTGCCTTTCTCGCGAATGATTCGCCAGACGTTGACGGAAGAGTGTAATTCGACAATTGAGGTCCCTTAGCCTCTGCCTTGCCAGGCAAAGTTTTGCCTGCCTTGGATGGGATCGAGGATGCAGGAATTTCCGAATTCCGTCTCTCGACTTTCCTCTTCTTTGCCTTTCTCCTCTTCCCGGTCGTTGGCACAGACCCCGTTTCGTTTCCGGAAGAGCGCAGCGCAACAGAGGAATCCTCTGTTCTGCCACGCTTTCCCGTTTCCGTTACAGGAGTCGAAGTTGACAGAGCTTGAGTACTTGCCTTAGCTATTGCTTCGGCTTGCCTCGCCTTCTGTCTTCTTCGTTTGATCTGCCTTGCGGTTAGACCAACACCTGCGTTCCACTCTCCAATAACTTCAGTCTTTTTACCGGTACTTACCTGATTCAGACCAGGTTTAACCATTGTCAAAGACTTACTCGGTACCAGAGATCCGTCTGAGTCTACTGAGAGATTGTCGGCTATCTCCACATCCTCCACAACTTGTTCAGTTGCTTCAGATCGTTTTGACGACGGTATATCGCTCACACTCACTCGGCTCTCCATTGGCATAGCCAATGTGCCATGTTTCACCACTAGTAGTGCGCTTCCTCCGGAACCCTGGGTGTCAGTTCCGGTCATAGGGGAATGTGGGATTCGGGCCTGCACATCCGATGCCCGAGCCGTCGATTGCTCGACGGGAGGATTTCCCGAAAGTGGGTTACCTCATGCAGAGAGATCCTTTGTTAACCTCCACATTGTGATGAAATGCATTTTATACCTCCTGCCAGGTTGTCGGTACGGTACTCTCCACATAGTGCTTGGGTGGCCACCAATTCCGCCGTTCCGCGGATGAGTGGATACCCAATTCCTATATAGAGCTGCCCTCTTAGTTCGTGGTGAGTTAATCTCCATAGCATGGAGCTAACTCACCACTTAAGCCTCATCCCCGCGGCAAGGAGACCGACATGACAACGTCGATTATGCTTACTCACTCATGTAAAGCCGATTTACAAGATTTTCCACTTTGAAAATCGCGCTGTCTGCCATTGAGAGGGTTGCGACTTAGAAACCTTGTTCTAATGTGCTTCTCGGCCATACGTTCCACACTTTTAAGCATAAGGCTTACAGGCCTGAATCTTTTTGGTAAATCATAGTTATCCTTGCCTGGATTTGGGTCTAAGACGACTTTCACCAAAAGCCACTACAGTGGAACATACGCGGACGCAAGACATGACGTAAAGGTTCTTTTTAGAACCTTCATTAGTTGCTCTCCGCCACCCCTGAGCATGGGTAAATGCCAGTTTTCGAATAGCGAGAAGGTAAACCTTATCGTGGCTTTGTTAACTATCCTAGGTGTAATGAGCCAATCATGTATAAGTACCATCAGGTTAAAGCAATGAGTCCAGTTAGTCACCCGGTCCCTTTGCAGGACCTTGTATAACCTCGGTGAACAGTTCCAATTCTCCAATTCACTCCATAAGTTTCCAGAGTTCAATTCAGATTATCTAATTTCCTTCTTATATTCTTTACTCAGGTCACGGTAGGCATTCCAATCCGCTTCCAAGCTATAAGAGCTCTGTTAAGAAGTTTCCTGGAGGTTTTTCGGAGTTTTGCAAAGCGGAATTTCACCAGGGGACAGCCTTACCTCTCTTCTCCTACATTCCGAGCATGCCTTTCCAAAACATTCGCTTCACTGAGTTTATGGTTTCTTCTTCTGAACTTACATTTCGTACTACCCCAGAGTGTGTTCTGGAAACTTGCTTCACATCTCACAATAAGGCCTAATCGCATGAATTCTGCGTATCTTACAACTTACATAAAGACCCTCGTAGGGGCGGGAGAATAGAGTCACAGGGAAAACAGGCCGATACAACGATTGTATCTACTTCTTTGCCTCTAATCAAGCTAAAGAGCTTGACTGCAACTACGTCTTGGCCGCAGAATTGCAGTCAACCGCTTTTGGCATAATAATACACGTACGTGGACAAATCTCTTTCACTTTACAAAAAATAAACCCACCGCATTTCATATCTTCCAAGCCCTGTATTTGACCTTTAGACACCCACGGTTCTTGAATTAATAATATATTATTTGAGGATTTGTGTTCAGTTCCACACGGCTACAGCATAAGAGAGCCGTAGCCTATATGCTGCAAGTTAATTTGTGTAAAGGAAATGTTGAGTGCCTTATGGACTGTCACAATTCCAAGTTACACCATGCCCATATCTGAATCAAGTACAGTAACGAGTACCCGTTTCAGACTTAGATATAGGCGCGTTCCATACCTAGATGATATTCAACGACTCTGTGCCCACACCAAGAACCAGGCGGGAAGCGTTCGTATTCAGGCCTTCGTTTAAGGTATGGAGCCTGGAGATAATCGCATGTGGCTCTTTTGGAGGCCCAGGGATGTGCATGCTCATCCTCACCAGATTTTGAATCTTGTTCGTTGCTGGATGACAAAATTATACCCTTCAAAAACTGCCATCGCAGCCACAGTTTTAGTTAGCCATTCAAGCGATTGAGAGTCCGAGTCCAAGTTTGCTTACTTCGGACTCAGGTTTGTTAGCGTTCCTCCTTTTGTTCTTCCTATTACCAATTGGTGCGCTTGCCGTTGTCTCATCTGTCTAGTTAAATATATCAGATTGCTCATCAAAAGATCTGTTCTTTTTGCTAGCTTCGGTTAGAGGAGAGGAGGAAAGCAGAAGAGACGCAACTCGGTACTGTGTGTTTGCCGTAGCTATGACGATCTTACATAGCAGGGCCACCTGGCGCAGGATGTGTTTCTTCAGCACGCATTAACGGTCTTGGCTTAGTAGAGGATTGCATTGCACCGGTTTTACAATATGACATCGTGGCAATCTTGCCAAATTTCGCACAAATCGATATGTGCTAATGGCTGATATAGCCAAAATATATAGGCAAATACTGTATAGGCAAAATCGTTCCAAGGGGCGCCACGTGGCAGTGCATTCCGTGGCGCAATACATCCACCGAAGCAGTGGCCACCAATTAACTTCAAACTGCCACCTACGGAGCTATTCGAACATATACCATGCCTGGCAGTTGACGAAAAGGCGTACATCAAAACTTTAGTTCTAAAATGTTCCCTAAGAGAAGATTATTTCATGTTTTCATACACTCTACCAGATCATCAATAAGAAAAAATCACTAAGCGCAAGATCCTGTCAGAAATGTCCAGTCCCTTTGATCCGATTGTGTTCAAGTGACAAGGTTTGTGGTATACTATGCACAAACCACCATTCAGGCCTTCGCGGATGCAAGCTGCAAGGCCTATGGTGTATGCATATATACTGTGCATCCATCAGTTAGTAGCACATCCTCACCACTCATCTGTTCGAAATCACGCGTGGGTCCAACGAAGGAAATCTCTCTCCCAAGGCTGAAGTTGTGCACTACCAACTTGCTTGCAGAACTGCTACATTCAGTCATGCCAACATTTTTACATAAAGTGACTTCAACCATTGAGTAAGTCTGATAATAACATAGAGTTGCAATCTCGATTGCGCGGCTTTTACGGCCGCGTGCGCAACAATTGTACGCTCTTATAAGAAATTGTGCCTGAGCGATAAAGTTCTGTGGCTCGTACGATTCTCTCCAACATCAGGTTAAAGAAGTCACACGACAGCGAATCACCCTGTCAGAAACCTCGTTTGGTATCAAACGGCTCGGAGAGGTCCTTCCCGATTCTGAGGACGCTGCTCTTATTGAGCAACGTCATCTTACATAGCCGTATTAGTTTTGCGGGGATACCAAATTCAGACATCGCGGCATACAGGTAACTCCTTTTCGTACTGTCGAATGCAGCTTTGAATTCGAAGAAAAGATGGTGTGTGATTTGGCGTATTGTGAATATTTGGTCGATGGTAGACTTTCCAAGTCTAAGGCCACACTGATAAGGTCCAATCAGTTGGTAAACGGTGGGCTTCAGCCTTTCACACAATACGTTCGCTAGAACCTTATAGACGATATTTAGAAGACTAATCCTTCGGTAATTGGCACAGATTGCAGTGTCGTCCTTCCTATGGATTGGGCAGAGCACACTTAAATTCCAATCGGCAGGCATGCTTTCATCCGACCATATTTTGCACAGAAGCTGACGCATGCACCTTACCAGCTGTTTGCCGCCATGTTTGATTAGCTCAGCCGGCAGTCCGTCGGACGCCCGCGCATTTGTTGTTCTTTAACCGCGTTACCTCTATTCTCACCTTCTCATAGTCAGGTAGCGGAACGACAATTCCGTCCTCAACTATTGGGGTTAGGGCTCTTCACATTCTCTCTGATATGCGTAACTGTCACTGTTTAACAGGTTCGAGAAATGTTCCCTCCATAGCTTAAGTATGCTCTGGATGTCAGTCACCAGATCGCCGTCTTTGTTCTTACAGGAAAACGCCCCGGTCTTAATACCTTCTGTAAGCTGACGAGCTTTCTGGTAGAATTTTCGGTCGTTGTTCCTATTGGCCAGTATCTCAAGCCCTTCGGACTCATGTATTTCGGCCTCTCGTATCATCTTTCGGATAATACGTCTCTCTTCCTTTCTTAGCTCTCTGTAGCGATCCCATATGGCTCGCGTTTCGCCCGATCGCAGAGTGGCTCTATAGGGGGCATCTTTTCTTTCTGCGGCAGCATGACATTCCTCGTCGTACCAACTGTGTTTTCGGGCTCGCTGGAATCCGATTTCTTCTTCGGCGGCGGTACGTAGAGGATCAGAAATTTTGCTCCATTGCTCGCGCATGCCGGTTTGTTGGCAGTACTCTCTGAGATCATGAGTGAAGTCGAGTGGCGAATCTTTTGGCTGTCTGTTGTGATTGCAGCTTTTCGATGTTGAACATGCTTTGCGTATGTAAATGTACGTTTTTTGCTGCACAGAGGTGTGTGCGCAGTTTGACTGCAACGAAGTAATAATCCGAGTCGATGATGGGTTGTCGGATCGTACGAACAACTAAAACATTAGAAGCATGTCTTCCATACATCACAACATTATTAACTTGGTTTCCAATCAGGAGACAGCCAGGTAGCTTGGTATATCTCAGTCGAAGGCGGAATTTTCCGACTGTGTGACCAAAAATTTCTTCCTTGCCCACCCTGGTGTTGAAGACGCCAAGCACGATTTTTATGTCGTGGCGGGAACAACGATCATAGCAACGTTCCAGTCCACCGGAGTGAACCACGGGACTTGGCGACGAAGTCTCTCTCTGCCACAACTAATCCGACACCAAATTTGTGCTTCTTTATATGACAGCTGTAGGAGACGGCGCAAGGTCCTAAACTTTTCTTGCCTTGTCCCGTCCATCGCATCTCTTGAAAGGCTGTGATGTCAGCCATTACTCTCATGAGGGCATCAACCAGCCAGGCAGAGGCACCTTCCCCTTTAAGAAACCGGATATTCCAGGTGCATGCCCTCAAATCGTAGTCCTTATTTCGTTTGCAGGGGTCGTCATCAGTATAGGAAGTACTCATCCGAGGCTTTTTTAATCTTTTCATTGGGGGGGATTTTTAAGTGGCGGGTCCCAAACCCACCGCACAACCAGCTATCCTGGAATGTTCCGCCTTCTCACGTTAGCTCACTCCCGAACGGGTGCTCGGAAGCTACCCAGAGGATACTTGGGCTAATCCCGGAAGTTTTGAGCTGCTTGAACTATATGCAGAAGGATCGCCCTGGCCACTCCCAAGTGAATGACGATCAGTAACTTCCCCGATTGCGTGGACTTCTGCATATGGAACCATCTATTTATAAGGGCAAAACTGCGAAATGGTGAAAAGTATGAAATTTGTTTATATCTGAACCAGAAGAACTGGGAATTAAGAGACTGATAATGGATAAATGTGTTTTAAGTACAACTGGCTTACTGGTAAGTATAGAGAACGTGAGATTCAATTACACTAGTCTACAAGGAAAAGTATCCGAAATAATTTATACTAATATCTGCTTCTCTGTCCATGCAAAATTCGGATTGATAACTAAAATTAATTTATTAGTTTGAGTTTTCGAGGTATCCTAACCTAAAAGTGCAAAAAACCCCATTTTTGCCCATATTTGAGGTTATGTAGCCTTGCAGATGTTTTCTTTCACCAAAATTAAAGGATGGCATCTTTAAATACAATCCTTCTTTTTTCAAATGGCGTTTTGTTTGCTCAAATATCATTTTTTTTCGCAGAGATATCGCATTTTGAAATTTTCATGTTTCGAAATTTTCCTACACCTGAAAATCGATTAAGATAACATAGACATGATATAGTCGCTTACTAATTTTCTTGGGTTTGAGGGCCTGAAATATATGGATTAATAGTATGTAAATTTGGAGTTTGTGGGAAAGCCTGCTTGCGGTTATGTGGGTTAGCCTGCTCGCGGTATGATAGGGGTGGTTTCTAGGGGTTAGGGCTGTGTGTGACTCGGTACCCAAAGGTTAGATAGTGTAGTGGTGTGGGGAGTTAGCACACTTATGGTGTGAGACAAAATTTTAAGAAAAATAAGACTCAATTCAAGAAAATTAGTAATCGACTATATCATGTCTATGTTATCTTAATCGATTTTCAGGTGTAGGAAAATTTCGAAACATCAAAATTTCAAAATGCGATATCTCTGCGAAAAAAAATGATATTTGAGCAAACAAAACGCCATTTGAAAAAAGAAGGATTGTATTTAAAGATGCCATCCTTTAATTTTGGTGAAAGAAAACATCTGCAAGGCTACATAACCTCAAATATGGGCAAAAATGGGGTTTTTTGCACTTTTAGGTTAGGATATCTCGAAAACTCAAACTAATAGAGCAATTCTGAGGCCAGATTTGGATTCAGCGCATCATAAACCTTCGGAAATATATAGTCTGGTTTGTGGGTCTGAATGTTGGTTAAATTTTGTCGGCCTGTTATTAAACTTTTTCGTCTTGGTGCTTCTGCGAAAGCACTGTTTAAAGTGTTTTTTCTAACTGTTTCAACAATCCAAATACGTATATATTTCGGAAAATAAAATATTTTATTTTATTTGTGCCCACGAAGAAGAACCTGTACGTCGCAGCCAAGCAAGCAAGAAGACATATTTACATACATATGGATATGCGTATATGTATATACGAAGATGCCGGCACTTGCTACGACAAAAATTGACGGTTCACAAAATATTTTTGTGGTCCTTAAGAAAAATAGGGTTAGTGGGTTATACCACGATGAATCCTTGATCAGCAAAAAAAAGAGCACGAATTTTGTTTCAAAGTAATTTTCAAATCCACGGCTATATTTCTTATTTCGTGCAATTTTTATTACTTAGATAATCCCATACGTGAAGATATATCTTAATGAAGGATTTATCTTTTATAAGAGAATAAAAAGGAATGCATTGGGCATTTTTAGCAGTACGAAATGTCGAAGACGTAAACTTGTTTTAAGCTAACGCCGGTTTTTTTAACACAATTTTATAAGCTCGGGTTGTATGTATGTATGTATGTATGTATGTAACGGAATCTTTGAGCTTAATTTTCACTGGCTTCTAAAAATCTGATCGACTTGAAATTTTGCACACCTATCAAGGACCGATGACAATGCAATAATTTGATACAAGTTTTGCATTATCCTTATTAGGATTGCCAGGATTAATATTTTCTTTTTTTTACTGTGGGCAAAAAGTAAGGTGAATTTGGATGTAAAATGAAAAATCTTTATTTATTCTTGTAAATCAGTTTCTCAGGCTCCCTCCACGAAATAAGTTCTTCATCCCGATTACTTCTTTATCACGGCCGATAACTGCATAGCTTTAGACTCACAGTCGATAAGAAAGGAATTAAATATAACACGAATATATCGAATCATTTATTCGCTGACTGCAATGATATTAATAATTTTCATTCATAATAAAAAATAGTTTAAAAAAAAAAACTAAAAAACTCGCTTTTTGCTTCACTTTCATAACCTTCTGTACATAGGTAGTTGCCAATAGAATGATTGTAATATTTACTATATCAAGCATCCCACGCTTTTAACTCTAATTTGAATTACTCTATTTGTATCTTAATTTTTGTTATAATTCTGTTCTGAGGTAGTTGACTATAACTGATCGTTCGACTTGCTATTACTTCATTATAGGTCCCTTTGTCATTAAAATTTATTTTATACTTTTTAGTTCGATTAGCAATAAAAGCGTGTTTTTTAGTTTTTTTAAACTATTTTTTATTTAATAGGTCTATTTATAAGTTCGTGCGGTTTTACAACAGATGGCGTAACTTGATTATTATTCCATCGATCCACATTTCCAAACATTCATTGGAGAGCTACTGTCGTAAGGCACAAACGTCAGTATAAGTTTTTTATTTGAAGCGTAAACAACAATATTTTTACCACACTTGAAAATGTCGAATTTCGTGCCAAATAATGTGTTTTTGCGGGGAATTCTTCTTCATTATTTTAATATGAAGAAAAAAGCAGCCGAAAGTCATCGTATCTTGGTGGAAGTTTATGGTGAGCATGCTCTATCTGAGCGAACGTGCCAGAAGTGGTTTGCACGCTTTAAAAGTGGTGATTTTGGCTTGGAAGACGAAGAACGCGAGGGTGCGCCGCCAAAGTTCATGGATACCGAATTGGAGGAATTGCTCGATCAAGATCCGGCTCAAACGCAAGAAGAGGTTGCAAAAACTTTGGGAGTTGATCAATCAACCATTTCCAAACGTTTAAAAGCCATGGGAATGATCCGAAAGGTAGGCCATTGGGTGCCGTATGAATTGAAGCCAAGAGACGTTGAACGCCGTTTTATGGCATGCGAACAACTGCTTCAACGGCACAAAAGAAAGGGTTTTTTGCATCGAATTGTGACTGGCGATGAAAAGTGGGTCCATTACGACAATCCAAAACGTCGGGCAACGTATGGATACCCTGGCCATGCTTCAACATCGACGTCGGCGCAGAATATTCATGGCCTGAAGGTTATGCTGTGTATCTGGTGGGACCATCTGGGTGTTGTGTATTATGAGCTACTGAAACCGAATGAAACGATTACGGGGGATGTCTACCGACGACAATTGATGCGTTTGAGCCGAGCACTGCGAGAAAAACGGCCGCAATACGCCGATAGACACGACAAAGTTATTTTGCAACATGACAATGCTCGGCCACATGTTGCACAAGTGGTCAAAACATACTTAGAAACGCTCAAATGGGATGTCCTACCCCACCCGCCGTATAGTCCAGACCTTGCGCCATCCGATTACTATCTCTTCCGATCGATGCAACATGGCCTGGCTGACCAGCACTTCCGTAATTACGATGAAGTCAAAAAATGGATCGATTCGTGGATTGCGGCAAAACCGACCGAATTTTTCACAAAGGGAATCCGTGAATTGCCAGAAAGATGGGAAAAAGTAGTAGTAAGCGATGGACAATATTTTGAATATTAAATTTGTAACCATTTTACGTCAATAAAGTTTCAAATTTCGAAAAAAACCGCACGAACTTATTCATAGTCCATTACATCATTAGTGTGTGTTACTGCAGGCTCTTGACACACAGCAGCTAAACAATCACCATTCGCTATGACTGTCGCTATTCTGTCGCGCATTTAGAATACATATTTACATATATATGGATATGCGTACATATGTATATACGAAGACAAAAATATACGGTTCACCAAATATTTTTATCTTCCTGAAGAAAAATAGGCTTATGGACAACTCAGGCGCGTGAGGGAAGATGTGGTGCCTTCATTTTATGAATAAACAAGCCTTGCTTTGAGATATATGCGCTTGCGTTTATGAATGAAATAGCTTTTGTTGTATTAAAGGACATTTTAGAATGCTGCTTCTTCGCCTATGAAGGTATTAGGTTTTTGTAAATACAATATTTGGAATATCAACTGGGGGACCGAAAATTTTATTGTGTAAGTAATAAAAAGGGGCATACATTTTTATTAACTTTTATAGATAAATAAAAATATGTATGTACATGTACATAAATGTGTATATAAGTCAGGTGTTACCGGCTCCGAAAGCAGCACCGCATTAATCTTTTTCTCCATCAGCAATTGGTCTAAAAGGCCCTGTGCCGTATTGCAGTGGTTGATATTAAGCTGTAGTGGTGTCATGGTCTTCGCGTTAGTTAATATCATTTGGTGATATTTGAGAAAAAATAATATATTTTGATTACATCGATTACTCTTTATTCATAATCTTTAGACTGACTAGTTTACATAAATCTTAGTTCTATTGGTACTATTGAAACGCGTCGGTCGTTAACTGTTTACTAGTAAGTAACTATTGTTTGCCTTAGTGACAAGTTCTGTTGCTTTGGGGTTGTGTATATTGTTATCATACAAGGTTAAAGGGCATATTGTCGTTTATCGGCATTTTGTTTGTATATTAAACAATAAACATGTGTATATATATGCTGTGTATATATGTATGTACATATGTGGTGTATAAATTTATATGCATACATATTGTACATATGTGTCTTTGAACTTGAATAGGTTCGCCCTATTGTCCCCAGTCCAGAAAACGAAAAGGAAAAAACCCGAATATTCAACGCTGGATCTCTTCCCGGATTACCGATAACAAAAAAGGATGACCCGAAGTACCTTATAATCAACTCTCTGCACGCCAACAAAACACTTGCATCCGCCTCCTGCTTTGTTTTATACAAAGGTATACAAGCTATTAGCAAAGAGGTAAACAACATTTCGACACTACACGATGGTAGTCTTCTACTGCGCGTAAGAAACCACAAAATCGCCGAAAAGTTCTTGGCAACAAAATATCTTCTCGGTGCAGGTGAGGTGGAAGTTACTTTTCACGCCACACTAAACTCCGTTAAGGGCACGATATACGCTCTCTTCATCTGCCACCTTCCGGATGATGAAATAATTGATGGCCTCAAAGAACAAGGTGTATCCGCTGTGCACAAATTTACACGACTAGAAAAAGTACCGGTGCAGTGCTACTAACTGTCGATAAGTATACACTTCCTAGCCGAATATAAGTCGCCTGGCGTACCCTTGACGTCCGTCCCTACTACCCCAATCCCATGCGCTGCAAAAATTGTAATCTGTTAGGACACACAGCCAAACGGTGCAACAATACTCCAGCTTGCGTGGTTTGTAACCTCTCTCCCAACCACTCCTCCCCTGCAGAATGCTCTAGAGTATACTGTGCCAACTGCGCAGGGGAACCTCCCTCATCATCGAATACTTGTCCCAAGTTTATTGAATCAAAATAAATACTTAAAATTAAAACTATACATAAATGTACCATAAGAGAAGCCATTACCACTTACAAAAAACAACTTCCCAGCAAATCTGCCTCCTCCTCCTTCGCCCGAGTGGCAAATACTGGTATAAGCAACGACAACACCTCAAATATAAAAAAACCCAATAGTACATCTGCCACCCCCCTCTTTTGCCAGAGTGGCTAATACACCATTTCTCTCAATTAATGCCTTGATCCCCCTTTGGGGATTTCCCTCAGCTAATACTTGAGGGGGATTAATTGAAGATGATATACTTAGTTCCAACTGCGTTATTCTTAATGACGGTTCCCCCACCCACGCGACTTTTGCACATATTGACCTCTCACTCTGCTTTGCATCACTCTGCCCCACAACCGATTGGCACCGCATCGATGACTTACACGGTAGCGATCACTTTCCCATCCATATTTAAATATCCTCTCCCCAACCCTCACCCCTCCTTAAACACAGAATATTCTTCAAAGCAGACTTAGCGGACTGGACCAAATTTGAAAACTACTGCCTTCTCTACTCCGAATCCTTCCCTTTTTTATCCAACATCAACCAGGAAACTTCCAGACTACAAAAAGTCGTTCGTACCACAGCTCACCAATCTATCCCTCAATCCTCCGTCAAACTACTCAAACCATTCCCTCTCTGGTGAAACAGCGAACTCTCGGCACTAAGGCTAAATAAGCAACGAAAACGGCAACAGCTTAAACGAAATGGCTTACCGATAAGCCTAGTCACCTATAAGAAACCAAACGGCGCTTTTCGGACGCAAAGCCAAAATTGCCAAAACCGATTGTTACCAGAAATTCACTAGCAGCATCAACTCCTCTTCCGAACCGAAAAAAGTGTGGCCTTATATAAAAAGGCTATCTGGTTTGCCCTCTTTTCCCCCGATTTCATCCTTAAATACCCCTAGAGACACTCTACTACATCCTAAAGCCCTAGAATTCGCCAATAATTTAGATAACTCCTCCTCTGATACCAATTTCACCTCAGAATTTTCTGCTAACAAACTATTCTTACTATCCTATACTCACTCTCCCACTCATCAGTTATCTCCTTCGGCCAAACGGCTTGTCTCTGAACTTTCCTAACTCGAATTAAAAGTGGCTCTATCCTCAGTCAAATTTAAAACTGCTGGTATAGACAAAATGTCCTACCCCATTATTAGACACCTCCCTTCCCCCGTCCCGCCGTACTGGCACCTTCCCCCAACTTTGGAAAACAAGTGCTATAATCCCCATATTGAAACCTGGAAAGCCTGCTTGCGAAATCGCTAGCTACCGCCCCATCTCTCTAATCCTTTGCCTGGGAAAACTTATGGAAAAAATAGTTGCTACTAGACTTTCCTGGTACCTTCATTCCAACAATCTAATCCATCCAAATCAGGTAGTCTTCAAAAAGGGCCAAAGCACTATCAATGCTCTCTTACATCTAGACCAATTCATATCGCCTTATCCAACAAAAATCATGTTTCGTTACTTTCACTCGACAACTCATCGAATGGAAGGTTGGGCGTCGCATCTACAACTTTGTTAAATCCTTTCTTTCCAAACGCAAAATCAAAGTTCTTATTTCCAATATTTCCCACCCACTCTACCTCTTGATAACGGCACTCCTCAGGGTTCACCCCTATCGGTCCTTCTCGTCACAATAGCATTTGACGAAATAAGCTCTATCCTGTCTAATTTCCCCAATATCCGGCATCAAACATATGCCGATGACATTCTATTGTTTTCAAAATTTTCTGACCTTAACTCGACAGTTTCTACTTTCGAGGAAATTCTCTCCGTTTTATCCTCATGGTCCTCTTCCTCCGACGCTTCCATTTCCTGTACTAAATCCAAGTTACTACATATTTGCAAAAAACATAATTGTAGTTTCCCAATACTCACATTCAGCAATACAAATATGCCATGCTCACATACTCTCAAGTTTCTTGGAATTGTACTAGACAGCAAATACTCATTTAAATACCATTGCCAGTACCTCAGAGATAGACTGATAACGAACTCAAACATTGTAAAATACCTGTCCTCCAAGCGTTCGTTTATTGGCCCATCTTTACTGGTCAACGTTGTAAGAGCTCTTATCAGTGATGGTAAACGATTTTTTGAAAAAACCCAAAAACAGCCCAAAAAAATTCCCTACTTTTCCCTACGCTTACAAAAAAATTTTCCCTACATTTTTTTTCTCTTGTGTTTACACTATAATCAGACACTTGCAACGTCAAAATTGAATTATTTGCATAAGTTTTGGACTTGGTGCTGATTTGCCACTTTATAATAAAAACAAATTTTAATTCAAATATATATAAATACACATATTTATCATATTATAAACACCAGGCCGGGTCGATTTGTGGGGAGGCAAAAAAATCGCCCATTGCTCTGTGAAAATCATATTCTAGGGATCAAAATAAGAAACTTTGCCGAAGGAACCATACCTCTAAAACGAATTCTGATGTCCCCCAATTTGGGTCGAACTTTTTAGTTTCTTTTCTCATGTAAAGGCCAAAGTGGGATTTTTCGTTCGACCCAAATTGGGGGACATCAGAATTCGTTTTAGAGGGAGCCAGTTTCTTATTTTGATCCCTAGAATACGATTTTCACAGAACAATGAGCGATTTTTAAATCGACCCGCCCTAATAAACATATACACATATAAAAAAAATTCAGCAAAAAGACTAAAAATTAGACTTTCTCATTACATTTAGTTCTGTTTAAAATAAGACAAACTTAAAAAGAAAACATAACAGAGTTTTTATACTAAGATCACAAAAATGACTTTCAGTTCGTTTTCTAAAGCTAAGTTACTAATAAAAACAATACAAAGTTTTGTATTTTGTACTCGTTTGGCTAAGGAACATAGTGTCAATATTAAGAATTCCTGAGTTCTGCAAATACCATTTTCTTGAAATGAGATTCATTGCATTGAAATTTGCAGCAATCTTGATTTTCGTCTTGCAAAAAAGAAAGAATAATGCAAACCGAAGTTGAGCTTATTCCTTTCTTTGGTGCGAACATCTGTTACGATAGAAAAAATTCTATCGGAGTCTGCATTACCATGAGATAAAGATAAAACGAACTTCGCTACTTTAGCCAAAATAGGAAAAACAAAATTGTCATTGAAATTTTTAAGTTTACAGACTTCGCTCCAAAACTTTTCAACTCCCATCTTTAAAAGGTTAGATTTTTCGTCTTCAGAGAAATTGAACTCAAACGTTCTCCACTCTTGTAGGAGAGAGTTGGCATCCACACATACTATTTTACAAATGTTCTCAAATGTGAGATCATTTTTGTTTCCTTTTACTGCCATTACAACTTCTGGATTTAAAAACTCAATTTCTTTGAATATCTCTTCCAAAGCAGTTAAAACTGTAGAGAATCTGTTCTAATTTTGTTTGCAGCCGTTTTTGGAACAGTTTTTAGGAGCTCGTTACATTCAAATAAATAAATCTTATTGCATTGGTTGTTGAGCTCAAATAAAATCGCCTCTGTTGATTTTAATTTGTCCTGCGTGACAGCTTGGTTGAAAAATGCCAATAACACATCCCAGTTTTGTAATACACTTTCGACGCATTTGTGATGAGAGAGCCACCTGGTTGTACAAGTTCGAAGGATTTTCTTTTTCTTCTCGTTTAGCCTTTCCTGCAGAGCTTCTAATTGCGCGCATCTTTTGGAACTTCCCGAAAAGTACGAACCGATTTGCCGCAAAAGATCCTCAGGTCCTCTGGGTAGCGTTAAACAAGCCTTACTTGCAATAATTGCTGCAGAATGACAGATGCACTTTACAACTATAGCATTTGGTATGTCCCTAATTAATCTTAATGCAAAAGAATTATGCTGTCCGATCATTACACTGGCACCATCGCTGCACATACCTTAAATGTAATAAAATATTTCATTAGAAATGTTTGCATATGCTGAAAAAATGTATTTTAATTGGCTATTATGTTGTTGAATGGAATTCCAAGAGCTAAAATGGATTCTTTAAAAATTCCGTACAGAGCTTCTGCAGTGCAATCAGTTCTTATTGGAATTAGATCCAGCAACTTAACCACAACCCGCTCGCTTTCCTCGTCGAAAAATCTCACCAGGAGACACATATGCTTATTGAGTCAGATGTCTGTGCTCTCATCGACCATTATGGAAAATTTGTTTACTTTTAATTTTTTTACTAAATTGTCTTTTTCTTCTTTTGCCAATACATTTTTTACTATGCTGGTGCACTTCTTTCTTCCGAGCTCACAATTTTTTATTATATCCGAATCCGGCACGATTTCTTTTAATAGTGGGATTAAATGGTCCACCACTTGCAACGCGACATTATGCTCAGCAAAGAATATGCTAAGTCTTATTTCGAAATTTTTTGAACCATTTGGTTTACTCGGATTTTTCTTAAAAAAACTGTTGATTTTAGGCATCTTTTTTATTGCCTTCAAATTTTTTTTGTGCATTTTTGTTTCAGCGTACTTCTGCAAATCAGACTTGCCGCAGTTCAAAACTTTGTCGCACGCAGCGCATTTGCATTTAAATACATCGCTAGCCACAGCTTCCAACCAGCCACTGAAATTGTCGTCGTCAAGCCACTTGTTTTTGAATTTTTGTTTTCTATATTTGCATTGCTTTTCTTGGTGTTCCTCCGAAGAGTCAGTCGAAGAGAAGGAGCTCATTTCTGTAAAATATATGCATTTTAAATATAAAAATAGCTAAAACTAAAATAATTGCACATTTACTTTAAAAGTGAAAAGCAGCAGAAAACGTAGGACAACTAACAATTATCGCGCGAAGAAAAAATTCCGTTAGCGTTAACGAAGAAAAAAATGGCAATGCTGCCGTAATAACGCTTTTAAAAGTTTGCTGCCATAAGGAAAAAAGTCCGGCATGAGATTTTACTGCGGATTTTTATTTTAAATGTCATCAACTACGCTCTTGAAATCTACGGTCATCACGTACAAAATAATCTAAAAATGCTTGCGGCGCCATATCACACTGCTATTCGCAGAGCGCTTCGGGCATTTCCCACGTCACCAATAAAAAGCATTTTGGCGGAATCTGGCCTACCGTTCTTGAAAGACAACATGGAGGGGAGTATCTGCAAACATTACCCTAAGCTCACCCTCGACAGCAACTTGACGCTTCGTAATGCTTTCTACTCAGCTACATCTCGTACCCGTGCTCCAGAGAACATTAATGGATAGAGAAGTCTCAATGACAGGAACGTATGGAATTTCGAGGGGTCTTGCGTCGTCTTGCGAAGGCTAATCACCACAGACACATTTTTCTCCAAAAGTTAACAGTAAGGGGCTGAATTATGTAAATTCAGCAGCAGTCGATAATAATTTCTTGGTGATTAGAAGCAAAGAATGTTAGGTAGCTTTTTAATATGACCTATATATTAGAATTTTTTCCAAATCATCCAAAATTATGCTAAATATGTACATAATTATGTCTGTCTAAAGGTAAGAAGCGTGCTCTGTAAAACTTTGTTCAACTAAATCTAAATCCTCAATAGAAAACGCTTCATTACCAGCCACACAGAAAGATGGCATATGGAAATACAAATATGTGAATATATATTCATATGCGCATATATACATATATGCTGTGTGTATGTACATATGTGCACTTACCACAGCAAAAAATATTACGGTACAATTTCTCAAGAAATCCTGCGCGCATTCATAGCAGAGAATGTTAATGGAATGATAAGGTGCAAATGTTACTGTTAAGCATTTTTAGTACAATTGAGATTTGAAAGATTTGTAGTAAGGGAATTTAGCACACCGAGTTTATAGACAAATCACTGACTTTTGCCTACACAAAAATTAGAAACACCACACATCTTTCACCTCAACACACAACACATTTCTCACCTCGACATTAAACCAATTAAATTTTTACTATTTTCGTATTTTTGAAATAATAAGCGAATACGTAAAATTTATTACATAATTTTTTTTTTCAACTAATATACATTAAAAAAAACGAATTTAAAAAAAAAATTGATAAAAAAAAGTTGGCGCCGGGAATTGAAATCGAGTCTAACATGTGGCGAGGAAAAATAGGCGGTGCGTTTATTTCTTCGACTGCTTATTTTTTTACCATTATGTTACTTTTGAAATGATAAGCGGATACATAAAATTTATTACAAATTTTTTTACGATTACATTAAAGAAAACAAATTTAAAAACGAAAAAAAAAAAATTGCGCCTGGAATTGATGGCAAGTCACGTGGGGAGGATAAATACGCAGAGCGTTTATTTCTGCGCCTGCGTTGTGAACAAAAGGTTTGTGATGTCTACGTAGATATGTATGCGCGCGACGCGAATAAGTTTTAATAAATTCTGAAAGTAATTCATGAAGTTTTTCATTACATACATTCATAAATGAATATATACTCTATATGTACATAAATTATGGTATATGACAATATACATAATATGTATGTACATGTCAATAGGAGGTATTTGCATTCAGAAAAAAAGAACGGTTTAAGATAAATCAACACTTATTTTATATTGTATGTCAATTTATAGTTTATGTATTCGACAGCATTTACATACATATTTATGTATGTACATATGTATATGAAAAACGATAATGCACAAGCGCAAGAACATTATCTTCCTTTCATACATATGTACATATGCATGTATGCCCAATAACCTTGACTTATGTATGTACACATGTCACAGCACATCACATTCTTACAAGAAATCAAATACACGTACGCACTAGTGAACGAGTTTCTTCCTAACAAGTGCAAAAACAATTCTGGTCTATGTATGTATATATAACCACTTTATGTCCTAGCATATGTACCTACTTGCCTTCTAAACTTCCTACAAAATAATATTAATATGTTACTACATCCATGTACGTTCACACATTCATGCATAGATATATGCGCGAACACAGCGCTCCTTCTTGCTTCCGTGTACTTTTGTATTTAACCAGTCGATAATCCTAATATTTTGCTTACAAAAACACAATACTTTGATAGACGCAAAAGCAGCAGCAACAACAAAAACACATACCTCACATGCGCATGTCGCCCGAAGCTAAAATCTAAGCCTAGCGACTACAAAAACAAAATACATTCGTAGACGCAGTCGCAGCGGCCATGATTCTATCAGCGACGGCGCTGAACAATTTAGAACAAAAACAAAAAGTTCATTCATATGTTCGAGCTCATATTTCAATTTCATTCATAAAATGAGCCGCCCATATGCCAATTTTCTCGACCATTCGAAAATAGTCAATATTGGAATATTTCGCGTAGAAATTATTTGCTAATATTTGATAAATCTTGAATTTTTGTCATGTCGAGTCACCGCGGCTGCGTATGTATGTATGTATGCACTTTTATATGTATGTAAATATGTCTTCTAACTGTTCGACAGTCGCGAGTTAATGCGACTTAGATTCCTTGAACAATTCCAGCGAATCACACATTTCTGTCCGCAAAGCCGCATATATGTACCCTATGATAAAAAGTACCGGGAATGTTTAAATTAAACAAAACAGAGTTAAATTTAAGGCAAATTTATATTATCTCCTTCAAAATATGACCCGTCTGAAGCAACACACATGTGCCAACGTTTAACCCAGTCCTCCAAACAGCCCCGGCAGGCCGACATGGCCTTCAGCTCCTTCGTCGTATTCTCTTTGATCAGTGCGATGGCGCGTTATCATCATGCAAAATCCAACAATTGTTTGCTCACATTTCCGGCCGTTTGCAACATACAGCACCTCTCAAAGGCTTCAAAACGGATAAATAATATTCTTTATTGACTGTCTGGCCTGATGGAAGGTACTCATGGTGGACTATGCCTTGGCAATCGAAGAAAACAGTCAACATCACCTTCCCGGTTCTTTTTGCTCATAGGGTATACATATCCCATCTTTTCACTGACGGACAAGAAGGCGGTCGCAGTTGTTGTTTTTTATATGCATACATTTTGCGTTCGATGAAGGTTTGTATACATTTATATACATATATATACATATGCGTGTATGCGCGCTTGGCTTTCTGGATGCATCCATGGATATTAGAACATTTTCTCATAAATATGTGTATGTACTTAGTTCAGATTTGACTAAAGAGATTAAATATAGGAATGCATATTCATTTGATTGCCTTTATGGCTGTTTTACATATACATAAATCAATTCAAAAGAAGTATGAATAATGTTATATAGAAAATAAATTTATAAATAACAGGTATTAGCAAAGTTGAACACACTATTTTAAATCTATTCTAAATAAACCAAATATAAAAAATTAAATAAAAATATCGAACAAAGAAAAATACCTAAGGGACTTGAACCTGAGTCAAATATGGGACGATGTACTGCATACACGACACGTCTTTCACGATTACGCTAATCTATAATTACTACTGAACTTTTCTAAATCAGTCTTTTATTCGATTCGCACTTTTATATGCACATATTCTGCGTTAGTTGAAAGTTTGTGTGCGTAATTATATGCATATGTATGTGTGTATGCGCGTTTGGCTTTCTGGACGGATATTAGAATGATATTTTCTCATCAATATAATTTGGATTTGATGAAAGAGATTAAAGACATATGCACATATTTTCTGTTTTGATTAATTTATATAAAAATCAGGTCATATCCAGTATGAACTATTTTATACCGAAAAGAAATTTCCATTTATGAAATACAAAAAAAAAGTATTTTAAAGAAGTTTTAATTAAAATAAACTCAAAAATTTTACCAAACTTTACTGGTTTGAATTGTAAAAAAAAATGTGCAAGAAAAAAAAAATGACTTGAACCTGAATTAAATACGTGCCAAAAAACAAAACGAATAATTCCGCCGACTTTAGCTTCTGCACCACAAATTAACTGCCGCGCGGCCTTCTAATCGCAAATTTATTCGCTTCGCTGTGGGCATGAAATAAGTCGATTTCCTTAGTAGTGTGGCGAAAGATCTTATGAAATCCCTTAGCAGTGTGGTAAACGCAGAAAAAATCTGAATTCCTGTCCTAGCGTGGTAAGTAAATATAGAAACCCTCCACTTGCGTGGTAAATATCTGCAATCCCCCACTAGTGAGGAAAGTTGAATTTGAAAATCCCTTAGTATGAATCTACAAATTAGTACTCGAAAAAAGCTCATTTAACATTTGCAC
Organism: Anastrepha ludens; assembly: GCF_028408465.1. NCBI lineage: Eukaryota > Metazoa > Arthropoda > Insecta > Diptera > Tephritidae > Anastrepha > Anastrepha ludens. Next base: position 93,559,862 of record NC_071503.1, on the reverse strand, counting down.
CTTCTCATTCCATTAACATTCTCTGTTCATAGGCACAGCATTGTATGTACAGTAACCTTGAAATGTTCACAGGCATCTTCAAATGCTCTAATTTCAGAGTAAGTTTCTAACTTTGCAGATATATGCATATGTTTTTGTGCTCTTTTTATCAATTGAAGAACTACATATACATAAAATAATTGTTTGGAAATTCTAGTATTGAAGTCCTAGTATTGAAATGTCCGACACAGAACTTTTTCATAAGCTACTTATGTAGTTCTTTGCAAGTTACTGTATGCTGTATGCGCACTTGACGCACAGCATCTGCGGTTGTCGAGCATTTAGAAAAACATATTTACATACACATATTGATGCATACATATGTACGAACCCACGGGCACTCGACTTGACAAAAATTCAAGATTTACCAAATATTGGCAATTAATTCTACACGACACATTCCAATATTGACTATTTTCGAATGGTCGAGAAAATTGGCATATGGGCGGCTCGTTATATGAATGAAAGTACTTTGCTCGTAGATATACATATGAGCTCGAGTTTATCAATGAATTTTTTAACACACTTTTATTAGGACGGGTTGTATGTATGTATGTAACGGAATCTTTGAGCTTAATTTTCACTGGCTTCTAAAAATCTGATCGACTTGAAATTTTGCACACCTATCAAGGACCGATGACAATGCAATAATTTGATAAAAGTTTTCCATTATCCTTACTAGGATTGCCAGGATTAATATTTTCTTTTTTTTACTGTGGGCAAAAAGTAAGGTGAATGGTGAATTTGGTTGTAAAATGAAAAATCTTTATTTATTCTTGTAAATCAGTTTCTCAGGCTCCCTCCACGAAATAAGTTCTTAATCCCGATTACTTCTTTATCACGGCCGATAACTGCATAGCTTTAGACTCACAGTCGATAAGAAAGGAATTAAATATAACACGAATATATCGAATCATTTATTCACTGACTGCAATGATAACAATAATTTTCATTCATAATAAAAAAAAATAGTTTAAAGAAACTAAAACACACGCTTTTTTGCTAATCGAACTAAAAAGTAGAAAATAAAAAATAGTTTAAAAAAACTAAAAAACACGCTTTTTTGCTAATCGAACTAAAAAGTAGAAAATAAAAAATAGTTTAAAAAGACTAAAAAACACGCTTTTATTGCTAATCGAACTAAAAAGTAGAAAATAAATTTTAATGACAAAGGGACCTATAATGAAGTAATAGCAAATCGAACGATCAGTCATAGTCAACTACCTCAGAACAGAATTATAACAAAAATTAAGATACAAATAGAGTAATTCAAATTAGAGTTAAAAGCGTGGGATGGATTTTGCTTCACTTTCATAACCCTCTGTACACAGGTAGTTGCCAAGAGAGTGATTGTAATATTTACTATATCAAGCATCCCACGGTTTTAACTCGAATTTGAATTACTCTATTTGTATCTTAATTTTTGTTATAATTCTGTAATTCTAGGGCATCAAATGTGCATATACGCACATGCAAATATGTAGATGCATATGCAGAAGAGAATTGTTTTAGCATTTGTTAGGCATATCGATCGGATATTACTCCCCAATTATTGCATGATATATGATGCGATGCTCGTGAGGTAGGTCATGGTTGCTTCATATGCGTGCAACACTATATTTACTAAAGATGCAATAGAACTTAGTTGTCCCATACAAATAATATTCTTTAAAGTTTTCTTTTATTTATTTTAAGTTTCATAGTTTTATACTACCTTAAAAATGCATACGTATGTATATTATTCCCTGTAATAAATGTAAATTGAAAAAAAATTAGTTTGGCAAAGGAACAAATGAATGTGTCAAGAGTAGCCAATGTGTCTATATTCTGTTTTAAAATTTATATTTTATACAACTTTTACAAACCCAAACCGAAAACTTATAATTAATTAAAAAATGAGTATACGGGTGTCAGAAATATCCAACCTGCACATTCAACGAACCGACGACCACTCCCCTCCTTTTGAACGTCAACCAGCGAATGCCCTCTCACAAGCAAACTGTCGGTGACAGCTCGGCTTTTCCTGACGTTTCGTCCTGCATGGACGAATCATCATCGTCGTCGATACCATCAAGTTCAGGAATTAATGCACATCACGGTTTTATGTGATCCACACTACATATGTTGCAATAACGTCTTTGTGTATGCGTTGAGTCTGGTAGATCTTCGATAATTATCTGTCGTATGTTAAGTACTTTCATAACAATATATGGTCCTTTAAATGCGGAATCCAGCTTATGGGGGAGACCTGTTGCATTTGAAACATGATCAATGACCTCTAAGTCGCCAACATAATTTTTTTTGGAGTTTGATGTCTTTGTCATAACGCTCTTTCCACTTATTTCTCGCTGCCATGATATGGTTTGCTGCTTCATCACGTTTCACCTCGATATCTGGATTACCTATATCATCATCGTTAATAGCTTGTATCATTCGGTTGTATCTCTAGGATTGAAATGAAACACAAGTTGATTAGGCGTGTATTTTGTTACCTCATTACGTTGGGCATTTATCGTCCATTGGGTGTTTGGAAGCATTTATCCCATGTTTTGGCCATTTCGCTCATACATTTCAAAGCGTTGATAACTGTTTTATTTACGCGTTCGGCCTGTCCGTTAGCCCTTGGTGTTCGTACTGCAGTTCGAAGTGAACGCCGCACCTCGATCTGTTAAGTGGTTGACCAAAAATGGCCATGATTTCTTCTAATGCTTTTATGACTGGTTCAGTTTTCGTAGTTCTGACTGCCTTTACTATTACGTACCTACTGAATCTGCATACAACTATTAACCTGGCAGTGCGCGGCTTCAATGCTGTAGTGGATTTAGTTATTGCAATTGCATTGCAGTCCGTTCGTACAACAAATGGTGTGCCGACTAATTAAACTCGTAATCGTTCAAGTGTCTCTACGATCGCCAATACTTCTAAATCATGTGATGGATACGTAGACTCAGCAGCATTACATCGTCTGCTGTAATAGTGTACCGGTTTCCAATTCTCGCCTTCTAGCTGTAACAACACTCCAGATAGCCCTACGGAACTGGCGTCGGTGTGTACTTCGTGGCTCTTTGTTACGTCAGTAGTATGTATATTCCGGACTACAGGACAATATCAAAAATGTTAAAATTTTAACATTTATTATCATTTTAACTCAAAATTTTAACATTTTTACCATTTAACTCATTTTTTTAACTTACAGTTACTCAAAATTTTAACATTTTTTAACATTTAACTCATTTTTTTAGCTTATATTATCTCAAAAAAAAGTTAAAAATTTTTAGTTGGGTCGATGAGTCCAACCCTAAATTATAGTTACTCGTAGTTAATATTTTTAAGATATTAAAGATATCTATTTTTGATGTACTCGTAATCAATATTTAGGGTTGGTACACTATTAAGGTACCAACCTTAAATTATAGTTACTCGTAGTTAATATTTTTAAGATATTAAAGATATCTATTTTTGAAGTACTCGTAATCAATATTTAGGTTGGTCCAGTTAAAATTTTGAGTTGGGTCGATTATTATTGATTGATAATTTTAAATATTTATTACAAAATATTTAAAGTAATCTATTCAAAAAAAAAAAACAAAAAAGGATACATTTATTTTTTAAAGTACCTTTCAAAAAAAAACGATGAACTTGCAACAAAATTATTGTTACAATTCCAACTGCTTAACCAACTCATCTAAACCGTATATTCTGAAGTAATGTAATTATAGTTGAGTAGTATGTTTCACAGTTGATCTTATCAACACTGCTCACAATCTATAAATAGAATAAGCTTTATAAGTATTCACAGGGTGAACTGTTTAACAGAGTTAATATGTTTCCTTCGGAAACCGTTGACAGAGTCAATATGTTCACCCTATGAACTGAAAGCTTTTATAAAGCATAAAATATACTTGCAAGATAAAGCACTGGTCCGCACAGGACCGAAGAATGAAATACTGTTGAATATGTTCACTTTGTGAACCGTTGACGGAGTCAACATGAGTCACAAACTGCAAGATAAGCATAATATTTGATCTAGAATATTCAATTAAGCTTTTATACATCAACACATGTTTCGACTCTGTCGAAACCGTTTGACTTTGTCAAACATGGTTACAAGTGCAGTAAGTATTTAGCGTTAGAAGAGGGTGGACGCAAAAAAAAAATGAAACTTTAAATTTGAACTCTTTGAAGTTCAAATTTATAAAATTTACCCAATATTGGTTCATAATTTAAATCTCTTATTAAATATGTTATTGGATTAGATGGATAAATTTTACTAATATAAAATATTTCTCGAGTCCAATTATTTTTATATTTGTTTTCAAATTGTTTTTTATGTGATTGAATTCTTACTTTTTCTCCAATTTTAAAAACTGGTTTTTCTAAATTGTTTCTATTAATTTTAAAACAATTATCAAAAATTAATTGTTCATTTTTTTCATTTACTATAAAACTAAAAAAAAAAGATCTAATTATTATATCTTTAATATTTTATTACAAATTATAACAGTAAAATTTACAATTAAATAATTGTAATTTTCTTTACTTTATTATTATAAATCAATATTTTTGATTTATCAACTTTTTAAATACATTATTAAATATTTATTATTTTGATTGATAATTCAATTCAATAAATTGTGTGTTAAAAATGATTTGGAATCTAAAGATATAAAATGTTTATCAATTCAATCTTTACCAACACCTGAAAATGTTAAACCATATTCAGTAATAATATTTGATGATATCTCTACAGAACAACAAGATAATATTTCCAATTATTTTGCTTATGGTAGACACAATAACATTTCTTGTTTTTATTTATGTCAAACATATTTAAAAATTCCTAAACAATTGATAAGAGATAATGCAAACTATATAATTATATTTAAACAAGATAAGACTAATCTGAAACACATATTTAATGACCATTGTAATGATATTGATTATGATATTTTAAAAAATATGTGTATTCAATGTTGGAAAGAACAGTTTGGATTTTTAGTAATAGATAAAGAACAAGATACAAATGATGGTAGATATAAAAAAATGTTTGAATTTTTCTTTACAATATAAAAAAATTTTTGAATTATAAAAAATGTTTAAATTTTTGTTGAATAATATTTTTTATTAATTGTTTTTTATATTGTTTAAAACAATAATTTTTCGACTACTTCATAAATTGATTTATCACTCAAGTCTATTTTTTCTAACAAATTCAAAGCTTCTTCATAGTTACTATTACTTATATTAATTACATTATCAATTTCATTAGATATATTTACTATCAATTTCAATTAGATGTATTTATATTATTTTATTCTAAATTATTTACATTACTCCAATATATATTAATATCTTTATATTTATCACTAAACAATTCTGTAATATTTTTTCTATTATTTATAAATTCAGTTAATGTAATATTTATATGCATTATTTTAGGAAACTTTGATACAATATTTCCTAACCATTCTAGTTTTTTTATGAAATTTTTACTTTTATATTTTGTAATAGTCATAATATATTCATAGCTATATTTTTTTAAACTTAAAATATTTACGATACTATTTGCTAGAATACAATAGTGTTCAAATGATTTTTTTCCAAACATTTTCATTTTAATAATATTTTCTACTTGTTTTTCTAAAGTTATTTTAATATCACTTTCATTATAATTATTAACATTAATAATAGAAGTATTTATAATATTTTGGTCATTATAATTTAAAATTAAATTTTTAAAAAAATTATTAAGTTCTTCTGGTTGCATTTTCACCTTCTGTTCTACGGGTGATTGAAGTCTTTTCAAGGTTTTCTGATCAACCAATTTTTCTTTTTTTGCTATTTGTATAGCTTGTAATTTTATTTTTTTTATCATTGTCTTCATACTTTAGAAATTTTAACTTTAAATTTCATTTTGAGAAATTATTAATCAATTCAATTTATCTTATAATTAATAAAAATTGTAATTATTTTTTAATTACAAATATAGTTAATCAATTAGTTGGTTATAATAAATATATTTTAATGTAATTATTCTATCATAATTATTGAAATAATATCATCAATTTAAATAATATAATATTGTAATTTAACAATTTTTCATTTTAAATTATAATGGATAGCTTGGTTAAATATAATTTACAAAATCCAAATTCTATGATCCAAGAACCATTGAATAACATTGAAAATTTAAGAAAAATTAATAATATTAAACAATCTTATAATTTTAATAATCTATTTAACATAAATGTGTTATTATTATTTTCTATCACTGTAATAGAAACGCAAGTAGAAACGGCTTTAAAATTAAGAAATATTAGTAACAAAGACAGAATATTATTTTCTGAAAACCAACTACCAACTCATTATATAATATTGGAAAAAATTAGAATTGGTATAGATGATAATAATAAAGAATATCTATTATCTATAGCTGCTCAAAAGATACTATCACTAAACCAATATTATACATTATTAACAAATACTAAAGATATTGTAATAAAAGATTCCAAAATAATTTAAAAAAAAAAAAATGTATCTACATAAACAATCATATTCTAACATACAGGTTGTTAAATCATTTTTATTATATTAAATGTAATTTGTAATAAATATGTTTCAAATATAATAACAATGACCGTATGCTATTTAAAAGTTACTTACAAGTACAATTTGTTGTAAATAACTTTTAAATTTTAATTATTTTTTTTATTTCAAATCTATATTTTATTTGATTATTAAATCTTATAGATAAATTTTATATTTAATAATATTTTGAATATATCAGAATATTTTGATAATACAGAAACCATTAAACATATCCACCATGAAAGATATCTTAATATTGTTCATAATAATATACGACAGAAATGATAGATAGATACTTTTAATTTAAATATTTTGATTATTACTATCTCAAATATTTGAACTATTTATTATTTAAATAACTAGTTACTAGTACATTAAATATTTGAACTATTTATTATCTAAATAACTAGTTACTAGTACATTAAATATTTGAACTATTTATTATTTAAATAACTAGTTACTACTACATTAAATATTTGAACTATTTATTATTTAAATAACTAGTTACTAGTACATTAAATATTTGAACTATTTATTATTTAAATAACTAGTTACTAGTACATTAAATATTTGAACTATTTATTATCTAAATAACTAGTTACTAGTACATTAAATATTTGAACTATTTATTATTTAAATAACTAGTTACTAGTACATTAAATATTTGAACTATTTATTATTTAAATAACTAGTTACTACTACATTAAATATTTGAAATATAAAATATTTCAAATATTTTTTTGTTTTTCTGGATAGATGTTTTTCAGAGGAGGACATGTTTTTTCAAATTATCTTCCTGTTAAAAATGAAAAAGTAGCTTTGGAAAAATGTACTAAGTGCAATTATTATTTTTAAAAATGAAAAAGTAGGATTGAAAAAATACTTGAAGTGTTCTCAATCATAAAAATACCAACGTTTAAATCAAAAATTAACGTTTAAATATAATACAAAATATTTAGATTTAAGATATAAATATGTAAGTATATTTCAAAGTAATATTTGACAGTTTTAAATTTCAAAAAAATAATAAAATAGTAAAGATATAAATAGTAAAAATATAAATAATAAAATAATAAATAATAAAATAATAAATAAAATAGATTATTTTATTATAATAAAAGTAATAATATATTTAATGTATATTTAAATATAATTTAATAATGTCGGAAAAACATTAAAAATATTGTATTCGTAACACATATTTTTAACATTATTTAATCTAAAAAAAACAAATGTTAAATATGTTAATTTTAAAAACATATTTTGTATTATTTGAATTTAAAAAAACATATTTTAACATATCAATATATTATTAATCAATTACAATATTAATAATCTATGATCTACAATATAATGGGTTTTTAATAATTTTAAAATAATGAATATTATTTTTAATCAATATATTTATTATTTTTTTTATATATTATATATTTATTTTTAATTTTATTATTTTTAAATATTATAAAATTAAATTAGTAATAAAAAATTAAATATTTTAAAAAACATATTTTTTTTATATTATTACAATTTATTTTATATTTATTATTTTTTTTATATGTTATATATTTATTTTATTTAGATTTATCTATTTATAAAATTTTATTATAATAAAAGTAATAATATATTTAATGTATATTTAAATATAATTTAATAATGTCGGAAAAACATTAAAAATATTGTATTCGTAACACATATTTTTAACATTATTTAATCTAAAAAAAACAAATGTTAAATATGTTAATTTTAAAAACATATTTTGTATTATTTGAATTTAAAAAAACATATTTTAACATATCAATATATTATTAATCAATTACAATATTAATAATCTATGATCTACAATATAATCGGTTTTTAATAATTTTAAAATAATGAATATTATTTTTAATCAATATATTTATTATTTTTTTGAAATTTAAAACTGTCAAATATTACTTTGAAATATACTTACATATTTATATCTTAAATCTAAATATTTTGTATTATATTTAAACGTTAATTTTTGATTTAAACGTTGGTATTTTTATGATTGAGAACACTTCAAGTATTTTTTCAATCCTACTTTTTCATTTTTAAAAATAATATATTAATTGCACTTAGTACATTTTTCCAAAGCTACTTTTTCATTTTTAACAGGAAGATAATTTGAAAAAACATGTCCTCCTCTGAAAAACATCTATCCAGAAAAACAAAAAAATATTTGAAATATTTTATATTTCAAATATTTAATGTACTAGTAACTAGTTATTTAAATAATAAATAGTTCAAATATTTAATGTACTAGTAACTAGTTATTTAGATAATAAATAGTTCAAATATTTAATGTACTAGTAACTAGTTATTTAAATAATAAATAGTTCAAATATTTAATGTAGTAGTAACTAGTTATTTAAATAATAAATAGTTCAAATATTTAATGTACTAGTAACTAGTTATTTAAATAATAAATAGTTCAAATATTTAATGTACTAGTAACTAGTTATTTAGATAATAAATAGTTCAAATATTTAATGTACTAGTAACTAGTTATTTAGATAATAAATAGTTCAAATATTTAATGTACTAGTAACTAGTTATTTAAATAATAAATAGTTCAAATATTTAATGTAGTAGTAACTAGTTATTTAAATAATAAATAGTTCAAATATTTAATGTACTAGTAACTAGTTATTTAGATAATAAATAGTTCAAATATTTAATGTACTAGTAACTAGTTATTTAGATAATAAATAGTTCAAATATTTAATGTACTAGTAACTAGTTATTTAAATAATAAATAGTTCAAATATTTGAGATAGTAATAATCAAAATATTTAAATTAAAAGTATCTATCTATCATTTCTGTCGTATATTATTATGAACAATATTAAGATATCTTTCATGGTGGATATGTTTAATGGTTTCTGTATTATCAAAATATTCTGATATATTCAAAATATTATTAAATATAAAATTTATCTATAAGATTTAATAATCAAATAAAATATAGATTTGAAATAAAAAAAATAATTAAAATTTAAAAGTTATTTACAACAAATTGTACTTGTAAGTAACTTTTAAATAGCATACGGTCATTGTTATTATATTTGAAACATATTTATTACAAATTACATTTAATATAATAAAAATGATTTAACAACCTGTATGTTAGAATATGATTGTTTATGTAGATACATTTTTTTTTTTTTAAATTATTTTGGAATCTTTTATTACAATATCTTTAGTATTTGTTAATAATGTATAATATTGGTTTAGTGATAGTATCTTTTGAGCAGCTATAGATAATAGATATTCTTTATTATTATCATCTATACCAATTCTAATTTTTTCCAATATTATATAATGAGTTGGTAGTTGGTTTTCAGAAAATAATATTCTGTCTTTGTTACTAATATTTCTTAATTTTAAAGCCGTTTCTACTTGCGTTTCTATTACAGTGATAGAAAATAATAATAACACATTTATGTTAAATATATTATTAAAATTATAAGATTGTTTAATATTATTAATTTTTCTTAAATTTTCAATGTTATTCAATGGTTCTTGGATCATAGAATTTGGATTTTGTAAATTATATTTAACCAAGCTATCCATTATAATTTAAAATGAAAAATTGTTAAATTACAATATTATATTATTTAAATTGATGATATTATTTCAATAATTATGATAGAATAATTACATTAAAATATATTTATTATAACCAACTAATTGATTAACTATATTTGTAATTAAAAAATAATTACAATTTTTATTAATTATAAGATAAATTGAATTGATTAATAATTTCTCAAAATGAAATTTAAAGTTAAAATTTCTAAAGTATGAAGACAATGATAAAAAAAATAAAATTACAAGCTATACAAATAGCAAAAAAAGAAAAATTGGTTGATCAGAAAACCTTGAAAAGACTTCAATCACCCGTAGAACAGAAGGTGAAAATGCAACCAGAAGAACTTAATAATTTTTTTAAAAATTTAATTTTAAATTATAATGACCAAAATATTATAAATACTTCTATTATTAATGTTAATAATTATAATGAAAGTGATATTAAAATAACTTTAGAAAAACAAGTAGAAAATATTATTAAAATGAAAATGTTTGGAAAAAAATCATTTGAACACTATTGTATTCTAGCAAATAGTATCGTAAATATTTTAAGTTTAAAAAAATATAGCTATGAATATATTATGACTATTACAAAATATAAAAGTAAAAATTTCATAAAAAAACTAGAATGGTTAGGAAATATTGTATCAAAGTTTCCTAAAATAATGCATATAAATATTACATTAACTGAATTTATAAATAATAGAAAAAATATTACAGAATTGTTTAGTGATAAATATAAAGATATTAATATATATTGGAGTAATGTAAATAATTTAGAATAAAATAATATAAATACATCTAATTGAAATTGATAATAAATATATCTAATGAAATTGATAATGTAATTAATATAAGTAATAGTAACTATGAAGAAGCTTTGAATTTGTTAGAAAAAATAGACTTGAGTGATAAATCAATTTATGAAGTAGTCGAAAAATTATTGTTTTAAACAATATAAAAAACAATTAATAAAAAATATTATTCAACAAAAATTTAAACATTTTTTATAATTCAAACATTTTTTTATATTGTAAAGAAAAATTCAAACATTTTTTTATATCTACCATCATTTGTATCTTGTTCTTTATCTATTACTAAAAATCCAAACTGTTCTTTCCAACATTGAATACACATATTTTTTAAAATATCATAATCAATATCATTACAATGGTCATTAAATATGTGTTTCAGATTAGTCTTATCTTGTTTAAATATAATTATATAGTTTGCATTATCTCTTATCAATTGTTTAGGAATTTTTGAATATGTTTGACATAAATAAAAACAAGAAATGTTATTGTGTCTACCATAAGCAAAATAATTGGAAATATTATCTTGTTGTTCTGTAGAGATATCATCAAATATTATTACAGAATATGGTTTAACATTTTCAGGTGTTGGTAAAGATTGAATTGATAAACATTTTATATCTTTAGATTCCAAATCATTTTTAACACACAATTTATTGAATTGAATTATCAATCAAAATAATAAATATTTAATAATGTATTTAAAAAGTTGATAAATCAAAAATATTGATTTATAATAATAAAGTAAAGAAAATTACAATTATTTAATTGTAAATTTTACTGTTATAATTTGTAATAAAATATTAAAGATATAATAATTAGATCTTTTTTTTTTAGTTTTATAGTAAATGAAAAAAATGAACAATTAATTTTTGATAATTGTTTTAAAATTAATAGAAACAATTTAGAAAAACCAGTTTTTAAAATTGGAGAAAAAGTAAGAATTCAATCACATAAAAAACAATTTGAAAACAAATATAAAAATAATTGGACTCGAGAAATATTTTATATTAGTAAAATTTATCCATCTAATCCAATAACATATTTAATAAGAGATTTAAATTATGAACCAATATTGGGTAAATTTTATAAATTTGAACTTCAAAGAGTTCAAATTTAAAGTTTCATTTTTTTTTTGCGTCCACCCTCTTCTAACGCTAAATACTTACTGCACTTGTAACCATGTTTGACAAAGTCAAACGGTTTCGACAGAGTCGAAACATGTGTTGATGTATAAAAGCTTAATTGAATATTCTAGATCAAATATTATGGTTATCTTGCAGTTTGTGACTCATGTTGACTCCGTCAACGGTTCACAAAGTGAACATATTCAACAGTATTTAATTTTTTTGGTCTGTGCGGGACCAGTGCTTATCTTGCAAGTATATTTTATGCTTTATAAAAGCTTTCAGTTCATAGGGTGAACATATTGACTCTGTCAACGGTTCACTCTGTGAATACTTATAAAGCTTATTCTATTTATAGATTGTGAGCAATGTTGATAAGATCAACTGTTTGCTTTGCATACTACTCAGCTGTAATTACATTACTTCAGGGTATACGGTTTAGATGAGTTGGTTAAGCAGTTGGAATTATAACAATTATTTTGTTGCAAGTTCAAATCTGACTCAAAGACTCTTGTTTTGTTGTGGAGTTCATCGTTTTTTTTGAAAGGTACTTTAAAAAATAAATGTATCCTTTTTTGTTTTTTTTTTTGAATAGATTACTTTAAATATTTTGTAATAAATATTTAAAATTATCACTCAATAATAATCGACCCAACTCAAAATTTTAACTGTACCAACCTAAATATTGATTACGAGTACTTCAAAAATAGATATCTTTAATATCTTAAAAATATTAACTACGAGTAACTATAATTTAAGGTTGGTACTTTAATAGTGTACCAACCCTAAATATTGATTACGAGTACATCAAAAATAGATATCTTTAATATCTTAAAAATATTAACTACGAGTAACTATAATTTAGGGTTGGACTCATCGACCCAACTAAAAATTTTTAACTTTTTTTTGAGATAATATAAGCTAAAAAAATGAGTTAAATGTTAAAAAATGTTAAAATTTTGAAAAACTGTAAGTTAAAAAAATGAGTTAAATGGTAAAAATGTTAAAATTTTGAGTTAAAATGATAATAAATGTTAAAATTTTAACATTTTTGATATTGTCCTGTAGTCCGGAATATACATACTACTAATAAAACTATCCCCCGCTGAGTGCAAAGAGCATGTTTTAATTTTTCAAAAGCTGTGGCATGTTCGTCTGTCCACACGAATGTTTGTGCCTTCTTTAGTAACGTTGTTAGCGGCGTAGCGGTACTATCTTAATCTGGTATAAACTTCCTGAAAAAACCGGTTGAGCCAAGGAATCGACGGACTTCACTTACATTAGTGGGCTGAGGAAAAGCTTTAATTGATTTTGTTTTCTCCTCACCAGGCTTAATACCATCTTGGTTTACGACATGGCCTAAGAATTGAACATTTCTTGACATAAAAGTACATTTACTTGGTTTTAGCGTGAGACCAGTATTTCGTACTGCCTCCAAAAACTCGGCTAGGACATCAATACCTTCACCAACATTCTTTGTTTGTCTCGGTTTCTCAAACCAAGTACAAGATTAATAATCATATGATGAAATACCATTGGCGCATTTCGAAGTCCAAATGGCATTACATTATACTCGTATAACCCTTCAGGCGTCAAAAACGCTGTGAGCTTCTTGCTCTCCTCATATAATGGAATTTGATAATATGCTGCAGTGACATCAAGGGTAGTGAAAAACGTTTTACCCCCAAGCTTTGACAACTGCTCTTCTACTATTGGCATTGGAAATTGTTTTTCTATCGTGACCGCATTAAGTGCCCTAAAGGCAACGCACATTCTATCTTCCCCGTTTGACTTCTTCACTATTACAACTGGAGCTGCGTAAGGCGATGAGCTCTGACGAATTATTTTGTGCTTAAGCAAGTCGTCAATTATCGTGGAAAGTACAGGTCATTCATGCATTTCATCTTTGCTTAACGATACGTCAATATTAAAACCGTTTGCAGTATTTTTCTGTATTTGCATATTTCCCGACTGTATAACTAATGAACAATCTTTTTGACACAAAACATCTCGTCCAATGAACAGATCGTATGGCATAAACTCATCGGGTACTATCTGCAATTTCGTATTCAGTGCGCCGCCTTCTATAACTAATTTTACTTCAATTTCTTCTTTGCTTTCAACGCTTGCTTTCTAACACATGCATTATTTTCCGCATTGGTTGGTACTTTGGATTCGGATATGATTGATGTGTCGCTGCCAGTATCGATAAACGCCGAATACTGGTCACCATTCAGCAAAACACTTTACATAAACGGTGGATATAAATTTTCACTAACTACCTTCGCAACCGTTGATTTTTCATAGCGGCAAGACTTAAAATCGTGTCCCACCTTGTTACATTTTGCGCATCTTTCATTTCTTGGAGGCTTTGGACATTTTGCTGCAATGTGTCCATACTCGTTGCAATTAAAAAATCTTGTAGATTTCTTCTCTGTAGTAACATTTCGTGTTACCTCGTTTGCATTTCTATTACCACTATCTGTACCTTTGAACGCACAATATACATCTGCTAAACTATCAAGACATCGCAATAAATCGTTACACGTTGATAATTTCATTGCCAAAAGGGTGCGTGTTAAGCTACTGTCATTTAACCCCCGAATAATATAGGTATTGAATAATTCTTCATCAACCTTACCTCGCCTACCAATATTTGACATAGCGTAATAATATTGACAAAAAATTTTACTTGTTCGCCTCTTTCTTCGTGATAATTCCATGTGCACTTCTGCCGTATACATTGTGAAAGGAAAATCTGTTTGAAATGCTGATACAAAAGCTGACCATCGGTGATATACGTTTTGTGCATCGAGCCATTCTTTGGCCACCCCTTTCAACTTTGATTGAGCGGCTAACAAAATTTCTTGACCAGACCATCCTTATGCTTCTCGTAGCTGTATAACTTTATCAAGAAACTGTTTCGATGTTAAACTCCCTTTTAATGGATCAAAATCAGCTAATAATGCGATGATGTCGTGTTCTGCGCTTCTTTTCCATTCACGTTGCGTCATTGGGACTAACAATGGACGATCTACTGCTATTGGTGTACTATTAATATCATGTTCTGATGAACTCCTTGGTATTTCAGCGTGAACCTCTGTTGTGGCAGTTGAATGATTATCGTGGCAACTAACTTCTGCTGGAATCGTTGTGGCGTTCGACGGTGTTATCGTTTGCCTGGTCTGTACTGTCACCAAATCGTTTACAGACTTAGCTAGCCCCGCAATAATGTCACGCATTTCTTCATTTGCTTCTGCATAGCTGTAACTTCGCTGCTTACCTCCAACTCTCAGCATCAACTTCATCAGCTCCGTAAATTTCTGTCAATATAAGATTTTTTTGCTGCATTATTGCCCATTACCGTCGCACCTTGGTTTTGTAGCAATTTGTTGATTTGTGTTAAAATATTTAATTAAATTTAACCGCTTCCAATTCTTAAAATAAAAAGACCACCACGTTTTTATATTTCATCAATTTTTATTTCAATTCTTTTCTTCTTTTACGACCCGTCACCGCAGAAAATCATATACAAATTGAACGCGTCTTAACCGACAAAATCAAATTCAAGACAAAGAAATAAGAACATAAGTCCCGCTATAATTCATATATATGCATACATAAAGAGTCTTAGGAATTTAGTATTTATGTAATAAAATCAAAGCCTACTATGTATTAATACAAGCTATCTCGTTTGAACCAAAGCAATTAGTCTTGTTCATTTTGCATGTCACTGCAACAAACACACACATACATATGTGTACATATCACATGAATTTATATTAATATACATATAAGCGTGAGGAAACTTACATTAGGTTGTGCCATCACAATCATAGATGACTAGATGTGAAACTCTTTTTCTCGTGAGAGCGCTAAAAAATGTGCATTTTTTATAACATTTTCCAATATTGCCACACCGGTAGAAACATGAATTGGGTATTTTCTGAAATAAAAATTGGGAATTTTTAGTTTCCACGCCACCATTGAGATTAGTATTTAGTGTGCGGTTGCCCAATAGTATATTACTCGTAAACACCTACATATACTAAAAATAAGCACAATCCGTATGAAATATATACATAAATAAGCAAAAAATTTAAAAATTTATATGTAAATGAAATTATTTAAAACTGAAATACAAAAGTAATTTAATAATAATAAAGTAATGAACGCAAAAAACATAAGTTATAATTAAAAACATGACATATTGCGATTGTTTAATATAACTCAGAAAGTGGGTAACAAAAAAAATCTCAAACAACGAACACAATAAGTTAAAGCAGATTACCTTTAATTTTTGTAAAATATCTCAAACTAAAATTCAATTCCCTTCTACTCTTTTCAACCATAAAATATTTACAAATTTACATAAACCAACACACAGTTTTCAATAAAATTACATGTAGGTACGAGTAAAACATATTCGTATATGCATATATGTACATAAGACTAATTAAAAGTAGAAGTCGAAAAGGATATAACGAGCTTTGGATTCTACAAACTCACTTCAATTCAAATTATTACATTTCAATTGAATTAATTTTAAGACAAATAATTATAAACATTTCAACACGTCATTTCTCCATTAAGCAAAAACGAACTGTTTTCGTCTGTTATTTTTGGCGCGTTTCTTCTGGCAGTCTGCCATTTCGACTATCAGCTGTTCAAAATCCCATAATGTGTGAGTGCTGCCACGTTTTGATACGTCCTCATGGGCGCGCTCTCTCTCAAAATGAAGAAGTTTCACATCTTATTATCTATGATCACAATAAAGCGATGTTTGTTACAGTGACTTCAACACACCTGCTCAAAATTAACAAGAAACAGAAGTTATTTGGAAACATACAAATATGATAACATTAATGACTAAACTAAATGTTAAGCGGTGGCAGGTCGAGTACTCTGGGAAATCATACAAAAAACCCAGTAAAACCCAATCAGACCAATATAGTTCAAATCTAACAAACTTTAAATCATTAAGTAATTAAAAAAAATATGTAAGTATACAAAAGTTTAGTAGTTTAATAACTATAAATATATATTTAGTTGTAATAAAAAGAGTTTAAATCATCAGCCCAAGTTGATCTCTTAAATCGGTAAATCGTGGTCCTGGTAATGGTTTGGTTAAAAAATCAGCCAATTGTTTACCTGTAGGAATATACTTAAGAAAAATTAGTTTTCTTTCAATTTGATCTCTAGAAAAATGATATTTGATATCGATATGTTTAGTTCTTTTATGGTATGTAGGATTGTTAGCAATACTAATACATCCTAGATTGTCTTCAAATATTTTTATGGGTTGCTCATAGTCTAATTTAATACTATTTGCTAGTGATTTCAACCACATAGCTTCCCTAGTGGCCTCAAATAACGCCATATATTCAGCTTCAGTCGACGATGCTGCAACAGAATTTTGTTTCTTCGTATTCCAACAAATAAGACATGAGTCAAACATTTTGAATAAATACCCTGTAGTACTTTTTCTATCGTTTTCATTTCCGGCCCAGCCGGAATCGACATAACCAGTAAAAATGTTATCAAAATCTTCATTTCTTACAAAAGTTAGTTTTAGATTAATTGTACCTTTTACATACCTCAATACCCTTTTTAGGCACTGCCATAGTTCTTTATTATTCTTATTCGTATATCTACTTAAAATGCTAATTGATGTACTTAAATCAGGCCGAGTACATAACATTATATACATTAGGCAACCAATTAAATTTCGACATGGCGCATTATATATTTTATCTGAATTTAAATTTTCATAATCCAATTTATATTACTTGGAAGTGGAGTATTAACTGGATTACAACCATCCATGCCAAATTTTTCAAAGACTTTATTGATATAAGCCGATTGACTAAGTTCAATTTTATTATTTTGTCTACTAATTATTTGTATTCCGATAAAATGTCTAATTCCAGCTAAATCAGACATTCTGAATTTACCCATTAAATAATCTTTAAACCTTGACATTGTTGCTAAGTCGTATGTTGCTATGACTAAATCATCGACATATAATAATAAATAAATATTCTTCTTTACTTCAGATTTATCCAATATATAAATACAATGATCTACTTCTGAGCTAACAAATCCAATTTCTAGTAATGTCTTTTCAAACATTTCATACCAACATCTAGCTGCCTGTTTAAGACCATAAATTGATTTATTTAGTTTACACACTTTATCATCTTCGCATGGTAACCCTTGAGGAATTTTCATATAAATTTCCTCTTTGAATTTTCCATTTAAAAATGCCGTTTTCACATCCATATGATGAACTTTCAATTCAAATTGATTCGATAAAGACAGAATAATTCGAAAACTTGATATTCTTGCTACCGGAGCAAAAGTCTCATCATAGTCAGTTAAATATTTTTGTGTAAAACCGCGAGCAACAAGTCTAGCTTTGCATCTGACAGGGTTACCCATTTCATCATTCTTGATTGTGAAAACCCACTTACAATCAATAATATTTTTATTTTTCGGATTATCAACTATAATCCATGTTTCATTCAATATATGAGAATCTAGTTCTGCTTTAATTGCCTTTTCCCATTTTAATCTGTCATGCCTGTCTTTTATCTCATCATAATTGTTTGGTACATCAGAAAAAGACATTTGTGAGTATAGTAGGCAACTATCCAAATCCAAAAATCTGTAAGATTTTGGTGGTTTATCTCTCAGCCTATCACTTCGTCTCACTTCAATATTTTTTTCCATACTTTCATTCTGGGACTTAGGCTCATCTTCTTCCTTACTTTCTTTCAGGAAATTATCATTTTGAAAGTCACCCTGTTCATCTTCCTTACTTTCATTCTGGAATATTCTATTTTTCCTACTCTCATTCGGGAGATTAATTTTCATATTTTCATTACTTTCATGCTGTGATTCATTTTGCTGATCCGTACTATCATTCTGGATAGCCCAACCACTTTCAGGGCTTTCAACTTCCAAAATCTCTGTGTTAGTCATATTAATTTCATCTACAACTACATCTCTGGCTACAACAAACTTATTTTCCTCTAACACCCATAACTTATAACCATTTGTTTCGTAACCAACAAGTAAGGGAGAATGGGGAGTTGTGAGACGGGTTTTGTTTTTGGACCCGTACTACTCAAAATCTTAATATTCTGCATATGTCAACGATGGAATCTTAAGTCAATGAATACTGGAAGCTATTGGTATGGCCTATTTAACAAAACTACAATTTTCCTTAAAATTAAAATTGTACAATATATAATAATATAAAATATAATACAAAATACAAAAATGTGGGGAGTTGTGAGACACCATGGTTTAAATAAAAAAAAGACTTATTTTAGTTGTTAGTTCTTTATTAAGATGAAAAATAAAAAAGAAAAGACAATTGTTATAAAAAAGTGTATAAAAAATGCAATGCCATCAATCTGATGATTCGCAGTGAGAACATGTATAATAACCAGTTCGTAAATTGGCACACTTTAGGTGCACAGCTCGATCGCATACATTGCAATGAATGGAATCTACGAAAAAGCGGAAAAACAGCAAAAACTCAAATTTAACCAAAAATTTCATGATATATACACAAACAATGCATGAATATTGCGAGGTACTTATGAAAGATGCGTTAAAACGTCGAAAAAAACGGTGTCTCACAACTCCCCACATTTGTTGTCTTACAACTCCCCAAATCGTTTTTTTTTTATAAATGGCCGCGTAGTCATAAACACATCGAACGTTCATGCCCAAGTGAATGTGTAAATTCAAAGCTAATAGGACAATTAATAATTTGTATATATTTGCTGAAGCAAATTGCAACTGATCGAATGTATCGCAAAACAAATGATGAAAAAAACTTACCGAGAAATTCCAAAACACAGTAACTGGAGAGACGCGTTGAATGCGTGTAAATATGACCAATGCTAGCTGAAAAGTGAGATCGCATCGAGAACACTTGTTGACACTTAAAATCGAATGTAAACAAATGAATAATGCCGAAAGGTAACAATGTCTCACAACTCCCTGTGTCTCACAACTCCCCATTTTCCCCTATACATTTTAAAGATTTTTCATCAAATTTTCTCTTTCTTGTTTTGTTGTGCATATAAACTGTAGAGCCAAAAACTTTCAAATATTTTAAGTTTGGCTTTCGACCATGCCACATCTCAAAGGGAGTTTTTTTCTTATCATATAGAGCATTACTTGGGGTTCGGTTTATTAAATAAGAAGCTGTCAACACAGCTTCTCCCCAAAAACATTTATCTAATTTTTTTCCATTTATCATAGCTCGTGCCTTTTCAGTTATAGTTCTTATCATACGCTCAGATACACCATTCAGTTGTGGTGTATGCGGAATTGTTAAATGGTAGCTTATACCCTTTTCAACACAATACTCTCTCATCTCATTTGATAAATATTCCCTACCATTATCGACATACAAATTTACTAATTTTAGATTAAAGTGATTTTCACTTTTTGCAACAAAGTCTTTAAAATGAGCAAACACATCTGACTTATGGGCTATCAAGTATGTTACACAATAAAGTGTATATTGATCAACAAAAATTACGTAGTAATTTCTACCATCAACTGTAAGAGGCGTAATCGGACCACATACATCTGAGTGTATTATAAACAATGGCCTTTTTATATAGTCCTTATCTTTAAACTTTGAAAATGGCAATCGTGCTTGTTTCCCTTTTATACAAGCCTCACAGACATCATTATCAATTTTAATACTATCTAATAACTCTGTATCCTCACGCATTTTATTTCGTTTCATTTCTATTAATTCCCCTTTACTAATATGACCTAATCGTTCATGCCACAATTGGTATGAGCTTTTATTGATTTTGTCTGTTATAAATGCTCTACAACAAACTTCAAATTCTATAACAGGAATATTAATAGAACACATACCTTTAAACAGTACCTCACCCCCTTTTGATATTTCCACACCTCCTGTCGAAAATACAACCTTCATGCCGGCATCCGCCATTTTATTTACTGATAGTAAGTTTTGTGGAATATTCTCACAGTATAAGACTTTTTTAAGCGTTACATTTGACCGCCAGGAGTTTTTCATCTTCATCGTGCCCATAGCTGTTGCGTATATATATTCCTCACTCTTGGCAATTGCAATTTTAATTGGCTGTTCCAACTCAGTACAGTTTAGCAGTAAACTTTTATCATTTACCATATGGTCGGATGCACCAGAGGCCAAAATAAAAAATATATTTTTCGAATTTTTATTTTCGTAGTTGATTACAGTTTTTAACATGAACGCGAAACCGGTATTAGATTGGACAGCAGCAGTAGCAGCCGTCTGCACTTGCTTAGCTTTATCTTTATTTTGATTGTTCTGTTGCCTTTTGTATATAAAGCAGTCTCTTTTAATATGCCCGATTTTCTTACAATGGTGCAATTTTAAGTGAACCTTTTTATTTGCTTTAAGTTTAAAATTATTTTTAAATTTATTATTTGCTTTATATTCACTTGGTTCACAATTTCCAACAGCTTGCAGAACTTTTAAGCTCGTATCTTTTTGTGCCAATTTCAATTTTATTTCATGATCCAGCAGCCTGGTTTTAACAAATGCCAAAGTTAAATTTTGTTCAGACAGAGTTTCGACTGCTGTTATGATCCCATCATATGACGAGGGAAGAGTTAGTAACAAATGTGATACTTTGTCCATTTCGTCTACTTTTGCACCCGAACCAATTAATTCTGTGACCAAGTCATCAAACACATTAAAATGATTCATTAAATTTAAATTTGGCTTTAGTTCTAACGAAAGTAATTGTTTCTTACGGACAATTGAGATGCAACACTTTTACGCTCGTATATTTTGTCCAAATTAAAAAAAAAAATTCTCTTGCGGTACACTCTGCACTAGCAAAACTTAAAAACGAATCGCTTAAAAATTGAATTATAATACTTTTCGCAGTTCTTTCGGCTTTTGCCCACAGTTCACTTTCTTTTTCTGGTTGTATGTATTGTGTCAATTTGTGCCTGGGCCCATAACCTGTTAAAATATTTCATTAAATTTAACCGCTTCCAATTCTTAAAATAAAAAGACCACCAAGTTTTTATATTTCATCAATTTTTATTTCAATTCTTTTCTTCTTTTACGACCCGTCACCGCAGAAAATCATGTACAAATTGAACGCGTCTTAACCGACAAAATCAAATTCAAGACAAAGAAATAAGAACATAAGTCCCGCTATAATTCATATACATATATGTATACAAGAGTTTTAGGAATTAGGTATTCATGTAATAAAATCAAAGCCTACTATGTATTAATACAAGCTATCTCGTTTGAACCAAAGCAATTAGTCTTGTTCATTTTGCATGTCACTGCAACAAACACACACATACATATGTGTACATATCACATGAATTTATATTAATATACATATAAGCGTAAGGAAACTTACATTAGGTTGTGCCATCACAATAAAGCGATGTTTGTTACAGTGACTTCAACAATTTGATCAACCCTTAAAGTGTTTAATTTGATAATTTTTCTCACATTATAGTGTAATTAACTTTTCTGCATGCAATTGCCATCCAAAAAAAATGAAAAACTGGCTTGCTTTATGTTCTGCAGAAATTCACTTGTAATCACGTTGGTTTTTCTTGAACGTCTACTCGTTGTTCAGCCCGTATAGCTCACAATAATTCCCCTCAATAGAATTCCAGAACGTTTTTCAATATTGCACCACTGCACGTTGTACGTTGCTCTTAAGCCGTTGCAAAAACACAAAACAAAAAAAATCTACTCTTGCTTTTTGTTTTTGCGTTCTCGTCGTTTTATTTGTATTGAAGTCGTTGCAAACACACAAACGAAACTTCTGCTTGTGTTTTTACTTTCGTTACTTCGATCGTTGATTCGTTTGCGTTTCCCTTTTGTTGTGTAAATATACAAAGTCACTCGTCGTGTTTGTTCTTTGATTCGCTTACTGGTGGAATTTATGCCCTCGCTTGTGTCGTTGATTGAAAATTCAATTCGTATGTAGGAATGGATGTAAAATATGTTCATCCCACTTCTGAGATGTCAAGAATAGCCAATTTGCCTTTATTCTGGCCGAAAACTTATAATTAATTAAAAAATGAGTATACGGGTGTCAGGAATATCCAACCTGCACATTCAACGAACCGACGACTACTCCCCTCCTTTTGAACGTCAACCAGCGAATGCCCTCTCACAAGCTAACTGTCGGTGACAAATGCATATACAAATGTACATAAATATGATAAGGTGATGCGTCGTGAGATAGGTCATTGTTGCTGCAGTGCGTGTGCGCATGCATATGTAACACCAAAAGAATTGAAGGTGCACTGTATTTTGTTTATATTCTTCTTTTTAGATTAAATCAACAAAGCCTTAAAGTTTGAATGTTGCGCATAATTTTGTTGATATTTATTTCAAAATATAAAGTGAATAAAATTACGTTTATCAAGGGATTATAGAAAGGCACAAGCAAATTCCTTGCAAAATGCCGTCGGCATTTGTCAATTTGATTTCATACAGAAACCAAAAACTGAGCAGAGCCAATGTACTTGTACATAATTCACTGTAATCAGCTGTGTTAAAAAGTTCCCGCTGTCGAGTTGAGCGAGGTGAAAAAGTCTTCGCGGTTTCACTTCAGTTTTGACAATTGACACTATTCGTAGCTCGTGAGACTTCTCTATACATTAACGTTCTCTGCCGTGTTCTATAATTACAATCGTATATCTACAAATACGCCATATTCGCCAAGAAAATAACTTACCACTAAAAAGTCCTCTCTTACGTAAACCTCGTAGCCCCCCGTGGCTGGTCTCAAAATCGACATTTATAGATCAGTTAGCGCTCCTGCCCAAATCCAGCACTCCCAACGTAGTCTACAACGCTATATTCCGCGAAACCGTGGCTCGATTCAAACAATATAACTGGCGGTTTATTTTCACTGGCGGCTCCAAAGCAGTACACACTACTTTCGCTGTCGTTTGCGAAAAAAATGAACCAATTTCACACGGCCTATTTTCCCCCTACTGCTCCATCTTTACAGCTGAAGCTACTGTAATATTGCACACTGTCCAACACGCTACTAAAAATACAGGAAAATACATAATTTGTACCGCTAGCCAACCCTGTTTCACGCCATCAATCAATGCAATAACACCAATAACATCAATCTAATCTCCTACCCACATAAGATAAAGATAATGTGGGTACCAAGCCACACCGGCATCGACGGTAATATCTACGCAGACAAAATGGCCAAAGACACCACTTTCATCCCGACAGTCACATCCAGCCTCTTCATCAAGAGCGACATATATCGCCTAGTTAACCAAAAAAGATGCACCCAGCTGGCTCTTGACTGGATAGATTACAACCATCATTACTCCAGAATCAACCCAACCCAACCCGGACCAAACCTCACTACCCTTCATCCATACCAACAAACAGGGCCACACCTTTTATACGGCTCCGAATCGCACATACCATACGCACACATGCTGTCCCTTCTGTATTGCCCAACAAGCGTTCTCCATCTAATTGCTTTCTGCCCAGGACTCGATGCCAAAAGACAACAGAAATTCGCTGGAACTGACCCCTCCGCACTTTTTATGAACCCATCGAAAAAAACATAAGAACAATGTATGGATTCTTAAAAGACGCCGACCTACTCCGAAGGATTTAAAACCGTTCATACTTCCCGGACAGCTGATAGCCTCTGATGCTAGTGCTGCATGACAACCCAGTTTATATAATAGTTATTAACATTGTATGAGCTTATTATTATTATAGCTTAAAAATTGTTTCGCATTGGGCTGATTTGTCTTCTCATATTTTTATAGTACAATTGTCAAAGGGTTCAGTCTTACAAATAAAGTTACTCATATACTTTTTGCATTTGGAAATTATTTGATATTTGTTACATTTTGCGATCTTAGGGTCTAAATTAATTTTACCATGCTTATGTGTTAAAGGATATACATACATTAAATAGGCTACATTTAGTTTTGAGGTAGGATATTTGTATATTGTTATAATTGCTTCTTGTAGGTAACAGGTATGAATGTCGGCATATTCTAATATATTAATTATTGGAAGATCTAGAAATCGTACACATCTTTCAACTTTAATGTGCCAAAATAAAAATTATTAATTTTCGCTACATTTATAGTGTGGAGTTCATTATAAACTTCTGTTATAACAATGTTTTCGGTTATTGTTTTGGGATCAAGGGTTTCGAGTATTCTTTCGAACTATGAGTTAATTGTCCTTTGCTTGTTATTATTTTGTATTAGCATATTAAGTAAAACTTTTAGTTCAGGTTGGTTTTCTAGATGATCATTTCATTATACATACTTTCGTGTGGCGCTAGTATTTTTAAAAGGTTAGCTATAAGAAAGCTGTATCTGGATAAATGTGAACAAGGTCGGTTTCCACTTGAACATATTTCCTATTAGTTAAATCCATTATATTGAAGCAAAGTGCGATAGAGAAGAGTAAGGTAAACACTATTCCATACATGCCTTTACCCTAATATTGTCCTTATGGATAATGACTTTTTTATTTGTCGTTACTGTTTCGCCGTTGTCTTTTTGACTTGTCTTGCGTATTTTTGTACGTTTTGTTCCGTATATGCGTCTTCGAATAAATTACGTCTCCTTCTTTGTAGTTCAGTTTTTTGCGATTGCAGTTGTGGTATCGCAAAACTTTATCTTGGTTTTGTTGAAGACGCTCTTTGATGTCATGATACCTCCTTTGATTGAAGAACACGTCTTCGGGTTTATCGTTGGTTAACGAATGGATAGTTTTGTTGTACTGTCGGACTGCTTCAAATATCTGTTAATCAGGTTCCGAACTGTGTTTGTTGTGCACATATTCCAGTTAATGTTGACTCGTTATCAGTCATTACAAACTTTGCGTTTGGGTATATTTGTGATAGTATCTCGTCTACGTATTTGTATGGGTCCTTCTTTGATGGTACCTATTTGTCTCAAATGGCAGAATTTTGAGTATTGAACTCATGTACATATTATTGCTCATAAAAAATAAGTCTAAGTGTATGTATTCGCCTACCTTGTTCGGTACTGGTGCTGAACCTATTGGTTGTTTATTTGGTCGACGTTCATATTTGTTTGTGAGGCAAATTTCGTAGTCCTGTACTTCCTTTTTACAAGCGTCACGCATGTTCGGCCAGTAATATTTGAGCGAAATTTCCTGTGCGTTATTTTTGTATGTAGTTTCTGTGAGCAAGTTTGTGTCTTGTATGATTTGTTCTTGTTGTTCGATGTCGACAAACAATTTTTGCGCCAGTACAATCGCTACGGTTGGAAATGTGTCGATAATGTCATTTTCGAAGTAAAATAATATTTCCTTGACTATTTGTAGGGCATTAGTTACTTTTGGTCTAATTGTATTTTTTAGTCTGTCTAGCAATTCAGTTTTGGTGTTAAAAAAATCGTATGTCGGCTGTTAGAAAATATGTTTTGTGAGGATATTTCGATGGTATTCTAATCTGAATGTCTTACACTAACTTGATTTTTAAATGCGTTTAGTGGTTGCTTTACTCGTTTGAGTTTTTGTGTTGGGGAGCTTTGTGCTGAATGTTGGGAGTCATCAGAGTTTACAGTGAAGTTTATTTCCTGGCGAGAAAGTGCATCAGCGACAACGTTCTGATGTTCGGGTATGTAAACGAGCTCTGGGCCGTATTCTTCGATGAAATTTTTCCATCTTTTCAATTTTGTACTGGGGTTTTTTCTGATATAGAGAATATTAAAGATTGATGGTCAGTGTAAATTGTTAAATCTGCTATACCATACAAGTAATCACGTAGTTTCTGTAGTGGCCATACAATTGCGAATAACTCTTTCTCATTCGTGGAGTAATTCTGTTCTGTTTCGCTGAGCGTTCGTGAAATTAATGATATGGGTTTTTGGTTTCGAGATAATACGGCTCCTATAGCGTAGTTACTAGCTGGTTTGCTAAAATTTGGTTGGAGGAGTTCAACTTAGGATTGCAGTTCCTCTTTTATTTTATTCAGTGATTCTAGTACAAGTTCATCTAAGGTGATTTTTATTTTTGCGCTTTGATTCGTTAATATGCCACCACAGAAAGTAGTGAGTGTTTTGACGATGGCTGCAAAATTCTGTTTAAATTTTCTATCATAACTAGCGATACCTAGGAAGGATCTGAGTTCCCTCAGTGTTGCGGGAATAGGAAAATCTTTAATAGTTTGCATTTTTATAGGGTCAACTGTGATCTTGTCGTATTACTTAGGGCATATAAAGTATTCCACAGAATCTTGGATGATGTGAGATTTCTCGTTGGAAATCTTCAGTTTCGCTTGGCGGATATGTACATGTTATTATGCGGATATGTACGATATTTTCTTCGTGAGAGGAAGAATAATTGAGAACATCGTCTATATAAACGTACGCAAACTTCCCGATATATGGTCTAAGAATATCATCCACGCATCGTTGAAAAATGGATGGGGCGTTTTTCAGGCCAAATGGCATACGAAGGAATTCATACTTAACTCCATTTACACTAAATGTCGTTTTTCCCCTGTCAGATTCATTAATAAGGATCTGATGGAAGCCAGACTCTAAATCTAAAGTAAGAAACACCTTTGCATTACCTAAATTCGGTATGGTGATAGTTTGAGCTTTTAGCTTCTGAAAGTCTACGACCATTGTGTGCTTAGGTTTCTCTTATTCATCGGTACCTTTTTAGCAACCTTCCAAATAGGAGAGTTGTACGGACTTTTGCTGGGTTGAATTATTTCATTTTCATTTTCACCTGTTCACCCAGAATCATATCAAATTCTTCGAATGCATCTGTTTCAAAAATTGTGTGATTATGCTCTAACAATGTTATTATTTTTTTTTTATTTAGTTATTGAGTAACCATGAAGGGTTTTTACTTTAACTGGCTTGATTGCTATAGGCTTACCGATTTAGCATTTTTCACTAATATAATTTTTGTTGCTCCGGTGTCGATCAGGATGTTGATGAGTTGGCCTGTATTCCTGCAGTGGCGTGGCAGACACGGCAAGTCGTTCATACGCCTTAAAAAAACAGTGCCTGTTTCACATTCCTCATTTTCCGGTGAAAGTGATTGTATTTCTTCGTCTCGTGTTTGATTGACTCGTTGTACCTTCTGTTGTAGGTATGTTGAAATTACGAGATGAAGGATTTCGTTCCCGCGAAATGGTGTAGTCCTTGGCTCTGGCGGTCATAGCTGTTTTGTGGTGCGGAATGGTTCCTATTATAATTTGTGGATCTCGTGTATTTTTGAGACAGATATATTTCTATTGGTTGGTGCTCTTGCCTGCGTGCAGTTTGGTTATATTGCACCTGCACGTTAGGTCTGTACCTTTGTGGTTCCTCGTATCTTCTACTTGGCGAAGCATTGTAATGTCTGTGGTTGTATTGCGGAAAGTTGAGCTGTAAGTTCACGTTGTCGTGATGTGATTGCGTAAGCGGTTTCTAAGTCCCTTGGACTGTGGCTATAGAGGGTGTCGCTGGTGTATATGCCGTTCAGACCGAGAATAAATGTCCGTGCAGCTTCCTGATTTACGTATTCTTTCATGGCTGAGAAATTGCCTGAGCTATCCATCTCAACTTTGGTGAGTGCAAGGTTAAGCGATTTACTAACTTCGCTATGGAACTCCGCCGACGTCCTTTTTCCTTGTTTTATTATTTTTATTGCCTCGAGCAACACATACACGGGTCTCTGGTCCGCATAGGTATAATCGAGATGGTTAATTATAGAGTAAAAATTAAACTTTGTGTTGTAGTTAATTAGAATATCGGCCGCCTCTCCTTGAATTTTTGAATGAACGATCGAGAGCGCCGTATAATACGTGGGTGTAGTAGCGTAATTCGTGATGTTTTCCATGTGTGTCCGGCACGTGTTCTCCACAATCTATAATGGTTCGTGTCGCCTGTGAATATTGGTAGCATTTTTAAAATTTCCAAGTTAATTTGCGACGCATCAGTAATGTTGGGTGCACAGTCTTGGTATTGATCTGTGACGTGACTGTGACTGTTGGGTTGGTTTCTCATTTCTGCGTCCGATGATCATTGTGTTGAATAAAAAATATACATATTGTCGCTTTTTTCGCGATTCCAGTTTTATGTTGTATCCTTAGCTGTAAGGAGTCTACTTTTTATAACTTCACTTTCCGTTATTTGAACTTAACCGTTTCACTTTGTTTGAATTTTTTAAACAGTTTTTTCTTTTCATTAATTATTTATGAACTTTTTTCAAATATTAGTGCTGGAAATCTTATTTCCCGTGGAATTAGTTTTTTTATAACTTTCACGTTTAGTTATAAAAATGGCTTAAAAACGGTTGAGCCCCCCTCATTTGGTGATATTTGAAACAAAAAGAATATTTTTTGGTTACACCGAAATGTGCAAGACGTAAACCTGTTTCAAGCTAACGCCGGTTTTTTTTACATCATTAGTGTGTGTTACTGCAGGCACTTGACACACAGCAGCTAAACAATCACCATTCGCTACGACTGTCACCATTCTGTCGCGCATTTAGAATACATATTTACATATATATGGATATGCGTACATATGTATATATATTACGAAGACAAAAATATACGGTTCACCAAATATTTTTATCTTCCTGAAGAAAAATAGGCTTATGGACAACTCAGGCGCGTGAGGGAAGATGTGGTGCCTTCATTTTATGAATAAACAAGCCTTGCTTTGAGAAATATGCGCTTGCGTTTATGAATGAAATAGCTTTTGTTGTATTAAAGGACATTTCAGAATGCTGCTTCTTCGCCTATGAAGGTATTAGGTTTTTGTAAATACAATATTTGGAATATCAACTGGGGGACCGAAAATTTCATTGTGTAAGTAATAAAAAGGGGCATACATTTTTACTAACTTTTATAGATAAATAAAAATATGTATGTACATGTACATATATGTGTATATAAGACAGGTGTTACCGGCTCCGATAGCAGCACCGCATTAATCTTTTTCTCCATCAGCAATTGGTCTAAAAGGCCCTGTGCCGTATTGCAGTGGTTGATATTAAGCTGTAAGTTAACGCTGCATACGCTGTAAGCGACCCGTTGCACGCGCATCCGCTTTTATTGCAATTATGCTGACGCTGCTATGTTTGCTTATTTACCGTGCGAACTATTTCAAAACGAAATTCCAGGAACAATATCACGCGGCAAAGCAGGTGACATCGTCAATTTGGCTATGCTGTTTGGGTATGCTTAGAATTAAGAAAATATTATAAGCTTTAGTTCTAGTTAAAGGCTCGAATAAAAAAGACGGAGTTCGCTCCGCAATATTTTTTAAAAACAAAAATTAATAAATGAAAATTTAACTGGCGCCCGAGCAGGGACAGGTTTACAAGTTCGCGTTCGTTCGAAGTTCAATCGAAAGTTAGTACGCGCTAAAGAAAAGTTTCTAAACAATAAAGAAAAAAAAACTTTAAACAGTGACGTTTAACTGGATTAACTAGTGATCGTGGCCAGACACCTTAGAATAAAATACAAAAAGCTGAAGTGCCAACGTGGAACAACGCGAAAAGCCGGTCAAGGAAAACGGAACAGTAAATGAGGCCCCCCAGTAGCAGTAGCAACTAAAACGACGACTGCAAAAAGGAAGTATCCAAATACTAGCCGACTGGATCCGAGAAAATGATACGACGCATATTGTAAGCAATAAAGTTAAGATTATCAAAATAAAATTAAAGAGAATTAAATAAAAAAAAAATATTTATTATTAAATTTATTCAAGGAAACTAAAAGACCGAAATTGACATAAAATATTAAATCTACCCAAATGGGAATCGTATAGTAAAGAAAGTCAAATATATTAAAATCCACTAAAAGATTTGAATATTAAGAAAGTTAAATAAATATATACAAAAGAAAATTTAGGAAAGGAAATCGAATACTAAAGAATATTTCATATTATCAAAAGAAATTTAGAAGGAAAATTGAATATTAATAAAATATTAATAATTAAAAATTAATACTAATAATTGGAAAGTAATATTAATAAGTGAAAATTAGTTAAAGTGGAAAATGTCTAACCCTAACAATTCAATCAGGCCCCCAGTTTTAAACACAAATACAACACCACCTCCTGTCCTTAACATCCCTAACACCCCAGAAATAAATATGGCACAGTTGACGGATGTAGTGACCAGAGTGGTTAGTAATATCTTTCAACGAGAGGGAAGAAACATCGTACAGGCCGCGCTGAATCCAAATTCCAACTTTTCCGACATCTCTGACGTTACCATAGATCCAAGACATTCGAATAATGTCTCGGATCTAGACAAAATCCCGGACGTTGTCCGATGCATTAGAGAATTCTCAGGGCAACCAGGAGAGTTTAACTCCTGGAAGAAAAGCGTAGATCGCGTTCTTCAGATCTACGAGCCCCAAAGAGGAAGCCCCAAATAATATATTATGGCATACTTAATGTAGTACGAAACAAGATCGTGGGTAATGCAGACATTGCCCTCGAGTCGTACAATACCCCTTTGGAGTGGAAGGCCATTTCAAAATGCCTCACCCTTCACTACGCGGACAAACGCGATTTAGGTACCCTTGAGTACCAGATGACCTCTTTGGTGCAGGGTAACCTCACCATCCAAGAGTTCTACCAACAGGTATATTCTCACCTGTCGCTCATATTAAATAAAATTGGATGCATCGACGCCGGTCCAGAATCAATGCATCTCTTAACTCGAACGTACCGAGACAAAGCTCTCGATACTTTCATTCGAGGCTTAAAAGGCGATTTGCCGAGACTGCTCGGTATAAGAGAACCGGCAGACCTTCCTCAGGCACTCCATCTCTGCCTGAAATTGGAAAACCAGAACTATCGGTCTCATTATGCTATGAACGGCCAAAGTAGAAGGATGCATGATCCTCGTCCTCCACTTCCACCAAGGAAGTTTAATATGCCGCCGCCGCGACAAAATAGAGAACTCTACCCCGAATTGGCATATTTACCACAGCCTCGCGCAAACCTTTCCGGTCCATACAGACCCAACATATTTTATAATCCGCCGCAGTTCAGGCAAATGAACAACCTGCCGCAGTTCAGACAAATGAACAATCCGCCGCCGCGACCATTCCTCAAGCCACAGCCGAGGCCAGAGCCTATGGATGTTGATACATCCATGCGTACGCATAACATAAACTATATGAACAAACCAAAACCAAATGAGTTTGTGGGAAAAAGACCCACAACTGGCAATCCACTACCGCCACAAAAAATGCAAAGAAACTTTCACATAGATTCAGAAACCTATAACGAAGAACAGGTAACTCCACCTGAGCAATACTACATTGACCAAAACGATCCCGAAGATTTCCAAAACAATTCCGACGATTTCCAATATAACACCGACAATGACGACAAAGACTATTTGGACACTAGTGACATACATTTTTTAGGCTGACGCACTCTTCGCTACCGTACATTCAGTGCAAGACGGAGAGTGGAGACATTCTCAAACTATTAATAGACACCGGATCTACAAAAAATTACATTCAACCGAACTTTGTAAAAAAGGCAATACCTAACGAACAAGTTTTCTATGCAAAGTCAATAGCAGGAGACGTAAAGGTCACCCAACATACATACGTTAATCTTTTTAATCTCAGGGACTTTAACCTTAAATTTTTTATACTCCCAACTTTGAAATCGTTCCATGGTATACTCGGCAACGATAGCCTTAGAGCACTAAATGCAGTTATTCATACGAGAGACAGCCTCATAACTATAGGAAACACCATTAAAATTAAAATGAAACAATTAATTTCAAAAACCGTCAACACAATCAGCATTAAAGATAACCATATGACACAAGAACAGAAATACTCGCTAAGAAATTTAGCAAATAAATTCCCAAATCTTTTCGCAGAACCAGATACAAAACTCACTTATACAACCAAAGTAATAGGCGAAATTCGAACTAAGACCGATACACCAGTATATACCCGCTATTATTCTTACACAACTTCCCTAAAATCGGAAGTAGAAACTCAAATCCAAGAAATGTTAAAAGATGGCATAATAAGACCGTCTAGATCTCCGTACAATTCCCCCGTATGGATTGTGCCAAAAAAACCCGATTGCGCAGGAAATAAGCAATACAGAGTTGTTGTTGACTACCGAAAGCTGAATTAGCAAACTGTCGCAGATAGATACCCGATCCCAGAGATCAACGATGTCCTTACGCAACTTGGGAAAAACCAGTTCTTTTCCGTGCTGGACTTAAAGAGTGGGTTTCATCAGATCCCTCTTAAAGCATCAGACATTGAAAAAACAGCTTTTTCAATAAGTAATGGTAAATACGAATTCACTCGGTTACCTTTTGGCTTAAAAAATGTCCCTTCAATTTTTCAGAGGGCACTTGATGATATACTGCGTGATCATATAGCCAAAATATGTTTTGTTTATATCGACGATATAATCATTTTCAGCAAGACTGAAAGCGACCATATCCGTCATCTAGAATCAATCTTCAAGACGCTTCAAGAAGCGAACATGAAAGTGCAACTTGATAAGTGTAATTTTTTCAAAAAATCCGTCGAACTCTTAGGATTCATAATCTCTTCAGAAGGAGGTAAAACAAATCCGGCAAATGTTGATGCAATTAAAAGGATACCGTATCCTAAAACTTTAAAAGAATTGCGCTCATTCTTAGGTCTATCAGGGTATTACCGTCGCTTTGTACGTGATTATGCAAGGCTCGTTAAACCCCTGACATCCCTTTTAAGAGGGGAGGAAGGACGAATGTCCAAAAATCAATCCTCAGAAGTTAAAATTAACTTAAACGCCGATGCAATCGAAGCATTTCATAAGTTGAAAACAGCCCTCACTTCCGAGGACTTGATATTAGCCTATCCGAATTTCGAAAAGGAATTCACGCTAAGAACTGATGCGTTTAATTTCGCAATAGGTGCGGTACTGTCACAAGATGACAAACCGATTACGTTTATACCCAGAACGTTAAGCAAAACTGAGGAAAACTACGCCGCAAACGAAAAGGAAATGCTGGCAATTATTTGGTCTCTGAACACGTTGAGAAATTTCTTATACGGTAGATCAAAGGTAAAAATTTACACCGATCATCAACCGCTCACCTATGCTCTGAGCAACAAAAATAATAATAGTAAGATGAAACGGTGGAAGGCGATTCTCGAAGAGTATAATTTCGAACTGCATTATAAGCCAGGAAAGGCTAACGTCGTCGCAGATGCTCTATCGAGAATTCCGCAAACGGAACAATTAAATTCCTTAACGGTAACGCAGCACAGTGATGAGAGCTCTTCCCACAACTTAATCCACAGCGTTGATGCACCAATCAACGTATTTAAAAGTCAAATCTTTCTTACAACAAACAATATTTCGACGTACCAATTTAAAATTGTTTTCCCCACTTTCCACAGGCACATAATCACCGAACCATATTACGATTCAAACAAAATAATACAACTTCTCAAACGCTATCTGAACCCATCAGTAATTAACGGTATAAAGACAGACGAACGAACAATGGGACTAATACAAGACATTTACCCACAATATTTCAACAATTGCAAAGTCAGATTTACACAAAAACAAGTAGAAGATATTACAGATAAACAATTGCAAGAAGATATTATAATCCGAACACACAGACGAGCACATAGAAACTGTAGAGAAAACAAAATCCAAGTAATAGAAAAATACTATTTCCCCTCCATGACTAAAAAAATAAATAACATTATAAAAAAGTGCACAGTATGCATAGAAAACAAATATGACCGCCACCCTAGGAAACAGGAAATTCAGGCCACCCCTATTCCACAATATCCAGGTCAATTAGTCCACATAGACATTTTTCTAACTGACAAAAAAATAATTTTAACTGCCATAGACAAGTTTTCTAAGTATGCAATTGCGAAAATAGTTAAATCCAGAGCAACTGAGGACATTAGACAACCCTTGAGGGATATTCTTTTCTCCCTAGTACCCGAGAAACTGATAATAGATAATGAAAAATCGTTCAATTCATTCTCCATAAATTTCATGATCGAAAATGAATTCGGCATTGAAATCTTCCGGACACCACCGTACACAAGCTGTGTAAATGGCCAAATTGAACGCTTCCATTCTACCCTCCAAGAAATTATACGATGCCTCAAAACAGAGAAGACACACCGAACATTTAATGAACTCCTGGAAAAATCAGTTAAAGAATACAATTTTTCAGTACTCTTAACAACAGGAAAGAAACCGGTAGAAATATTCTTTGGCAGAAGGGTTAGTAGTGATCCAAATTTACTTGAAAAAGACCGACAGGAAACGATAAAAAAATTACAGGACAAACAAGAGGCAGACCTGAACTACCACAATAAAAATAAAGAACCACCCAAGGCATATGCTGTAGGAGAAACCATATATGTCAGGATAAACAAGAGACTTGGCAATAAATTAACCCCAAGATATAGAAAAGAAATAGTTGCCCAAGACAAAAACACCACAGTTTTAACACAATCTGGAAAAACCATTCATAAAAGCCATATCAAAACATGAAGGACATAAATTAAAAAAAAAAAAGAAATTAAGAAACCAATTGCTTCGAATTTTTCAGAATTCTATTCCTTTGCGAAGTCGCAGCAGATTTACAAATACTGGACTACATGTCGTCACATTTGATAACCATAAACAGTGGACAGACAAAAATAGCGGACGGAACCTTTAAAATAGTACATATCATTGACTTGACCATCTACGAAAAATTTCTACAACAAGTGCAGACGTACGTTGACAAAAATATCCCAATTACGAATCTATTCTATCGCATCCTATCACAAGAATTAAACCAAACAAACGAAATCCTACAAAGTCTAAAGCCTCTTAATACCAATAAATCTAAAAGATCAATTAATATAATTGGAACAGCATGGAAGAACATCGCTGGTACCCCAGACCACGATGACTTCGAAATATTAGGTAAAAATATGAATGAATTAAATATTAATAACAATAAGCAAATTTTAATAAATCAAGAACTAAATGAACGAATGAATGAATTAACTAAAAGATTTAATGATATAAATAATGTAATTAAAAAAGATGGTTATCTAAGTTGTGAAATCGCTATACATTTTCAAAATAAGATACGACTAATCAAAGAAGAAGTTATAAATATTAAGTACGCCATGCAATGGGCGAAAAATGGAATAATTAATTCTATTTTATTAAACAAACTAGAAATTAAATTAGCTATCGAGAAGTTAGAACAAGAAAAGATGCCATTTGCATCAGCAGAAGAAGCGGTGGAATACGCTAAAGTCAATGTTATCTATAAGAATTCAATAATTCTCTATATGGTGAAAATACCATTAACAACAAATGTTACTTTTGATAATTATATATTGAAACCTGTAAAGAAAGCAGGAAAAATTATGAAATTACCTTTTTATGAAATTATAAGACAAGAAAATAAAATGTACGGTTTAAGAAACCAACGTATCAAGCATTATAAAATTAATATTTGTAATAAAGAACAAGTAGTAGACTTAAGTAATAATACATGCATACCAAACATAATCAAAAGCTTAGCATCAACATGTACCTACAGTAACAGCCAACACATACAAGAAATCGAGGAAATCCACCCCGGACTAATTTTCCTACAAGATTTCAATGGAACCATCCGCCAGGAAAATAAAGAAAGACAACTTACCGGAACATATTTTGACTCTTGAAAGCCTAAAGGAATTACAAATGAATAACACGAATGAAATCAAAACACTACGATTTGGAACCATAGTAGGTGAAGTCTCGATGACAGCATTTATTGTCATAATAGCCATCACAGCCCTCCTGATACGTCTATGCAAATTTTCATCAAATTTAACAAATAAAGCAACGAAAATCACCGAATCAAAGAACCTCCCGGTAACACCAATAATTCTAACCAACATTCAACCCCCGACCTCGATTCGCGCATCCACGATGAGTGTAAACGACCTGCCATATTTTTAAAGGCGATTGAGGACAATCGAATTTAAGTGGGGAGGAGTTAACGCTGTATACGCTGTAAGCGACCCGTTGCACGCGCATCCGCTTTTATTGCAATTATGCTGACGCTACTATGTTTGCTTATTTACCGTGCGAACTATTTCGAAACAAAATTCCAGGAACGGTGTCACGCGGCAAAGCAGGTGACATCGTCAAATTGGCTATGCTTTTTGGGTATGCTTAGATTTAAGAAAATATTATAAGCTTTAGTTCTAGTTAAAGGCTCGAATAAAAAAGACGGAGTTCGCTCCGCAATATTTTTTAAAAACAAAAATTAATAAATGAAAATTTAACTTGTAGTAGAGTCATGGTCTTCGCGTTAGTTAATATATATTATTTGGTGATATTTGAGAAAAAATAATATATTTTGGTTACACCGAAATGTGCACTCTTTATTCATAATTTTTAGACTGACTAGTTTACATAAATCTTAGTGCTACTGTTGAGACGCGTCGGTCGGTGTCTGTTTACTAGTAGATAACTATTGTTTGCCTTAGTGACAAGTTCTGTTGTTTTGGTGTTGTGTATACTGTTATCATACAAGGTTAAAGGGCCTATTGTGGTTTATCGGCATTTTGTTCGTAAACAATAATCTTGTATACAAGTATGCAGTGTATATATGTACGTGGTGTATACATTTATATACATACTCTTGTATCTTTATACTAACGTCGTTAACTCGATCGCATTGCTCGTTCTTGGTAACGCGAACACTTTGCACTTCCGGACACATGTGCACCTTTGCTTAAGGGGTTATACGCAGTTATGACTTTCAAAAAAATCCATTTTTTTATTGCATTTTTGTAATGTACATATATTCAAAAGTATACGCACGAAATTTGAAGTAGATCTAAGCAATACTTTCGGAGTTATACCTAAATATGTAGAGATGTCTCGGAGATGTGTCAACCGGTATTGAAATTTTTTTTTTTTTTTTTTTTTTTTTTGCCGTTTATTTGCAATCTATTTTTAAAATAATAAGCAAATTATCTAACTATTAACAATTTGACTTATATTATTGAGCTCCATTGAGGTCAATAATGATATATATGTATACTACGATTAATGTACACTTATATTCAGACTTATGTGTTAGATTTTAATACATTTTAATATTAGATTTATCTATTAGGTTCTGAATGGAATGTCTAATACATGATGTCTTTTAAGTCTATTAATTTCATTAGTTTCATCAAGTAATGCAATTGCTAGCGGGTTATCGTGATAACTTAATCTCTGTAAATATTTTGTGGTAATTTTTTTAATTTCATCTTTTATAAAGGGAATTTTTAGATCAGTATGTATGGCTTTATTTGTGACGAACCAGGGTGCACTTGTGATAAGCCTTAAAGTTTTTGACTGATATCTTTGCAGAATTTCTATGTTAGAATTGCAAGCAGTTCCCCACAGTTGTACTGCGTAGGTCCATACTGGCTTTAGTATAGCCTTATATATTAATATTTTGTTATTTAGATTAAGTGTTGATTTTGGTCCTAGTAGCCAGTAAAGTTTGTTTATTTTTATCTTTAACTGGGTTTTTTTTGCTTGAATATGGCATTTCCAGGTTAGCCGTTTGTCCAAATGTATGCCAAGGTATTTGACCGTATCATGTTTGGGAATTATATTACCATTTAGATAGAGTGAAGGGCATTCTTTCCGTCTCAATGAAAACAAAACATGTACAGATTTGTTTGTGTTAACTTTTAATTTCCATCGGTCCAGCCACGTCTGTATCTCGTTTAGTTCTATCTGAACTAGATTGGTTGCATCAATTGGGGACGGACTTGAAGCTAGTATAGCGGTGTCATCAGCGTATGTAGCCATTAGGACATTTTCGGTTTCGGGTATGTCAGATGTAAAAATCGTATAAAGTATAGGACCGAGTACGCTACCCTGTGGTACTCCAGCTTTTATGTATCTAATATCAGTTATTTCTTCATTTACCTTAACGTAAAATGATCTTTCGGTGAGGTAAGACTTTAGTGTTAGATAAAATGGTGCAGGAAGTATTTTTTTTAATTTATATAACAGGCCTTGATGCCATACTTTGTCGAATGCATTTTGTACATCCAAAAGTACGGCTGAACAATATTCCCTTCGTTCAAAGGAGTCGGTTATGAAATTAACAACACGGTGACATTGTTCAGGTGTACCATGGTATCGGCGAAAACCAAATTGATGTTCGGGTATGACCTTATTTTCTTTCAGTATTGGGATTGGCGGCCGCCGTGGCCGAATGGGTTGGTGCGTGATTACCATTCGGAATTCACCGAGAGGTCGTTAGTTCGAATCTCGGTGAAGGCAAAATTAATAAAAACATTTTTCTAATAGCGGTCGCCCCTCGGCAGGCAATGGCAAACCACCGAGTGTATTTCTGCCATGAAAAAGCTCCTCATAAAAATATCTGCCGTTCGGAGTCGGCTTGAAACTGTAGGGCCCTCCATTTGTGGAACAACATCAAGACGCACACCACAAATAGGAGGAGGAGCTCGGCCAAACACCTAACAGAAGTGTACGCGCCAATTATTTATTTATTTTATTTTTTTTATTGGGAATACTCTGCGCAAAAATAGTCTTTCGAATATTTTGGAGAATATTGTCAATAAGCTGATTGGTCTGTAAGAGGATATTTGATTTTCAGGTTTTGCCGGTTTAAGGACCATAACTATTTCGGCGCACTTCCACTGTGTAGGAAAATAGTTTAATCTTAATATTGAGTTATATAACAGAGTTAAGAACTTACCTCTTTTTTTCGGCAAACACTTAGCTACTTTGGCGTCAATTTTATCATATCCAGGAGATTTGTTGTTACACAGGTTTTTAATTTCAGAGCGAATTTCATTCGGTGTAATATGTTTGATCGGTAGAGATAGTTGACATGGGGTATCGAGAAATGCTAACACATCATCATCGTTGTTGCTTTGGTTTATAAGCGGAGAAAACATTGCCTCTAAATATCTAGCGTATGCATAAGCCTTACTCTTGTCTGTCCTACACCAAACGTTGCCACAATCTTTTATAGGCGCATTTCTCTTTTTGGGATGTTTGAGATATTTTGTAGCATTCCAAATCTTATGATCATCAACATTTCTATCGTTTAGGCTGTGTATATAGTCTGATACTGATTTATTTCTAAATTCGTTTAGTTTTTCTTTGACTTCAGTTGTTGCTTTATTTAGAGCAGTTTTGTCTCTTGGATTCCTAGTAGTTTGCCATTTTTTTCGAAGGCGTCTCTTATGCTTAATTAATGCTCTTATCTCTCCACATACATGTATACGGCTACGATATTTGATCTCATTACCTTTTTGGGGAGTAGAAAAAAAGGCCGCTTCATGGATTTTATTTGTGAAATATTCGACTGCATTATCTAGCTCAATTGTTGTTTTAATTGAAATATTAAGTTCCAAATTTTGGGTTAGCCAATCTTGAAAAATTTAATTAAATTGAAACTTTAAACGTGTTTTTTTCAAAACGGCATTTTTCAAGTCGGTGTACACGATATCTCGAAAACGGCTTGTTTGATCGGTCAACCGTTTTAACTCAATCTTTAGAGATACATTTTCTAGTAATTAATCGTTCCTTTTGTAAATCTGATACTTATTTTCCATTTTATAATCAATTTACGGCCAAATTTTAACGTAAAAATCGAAATCATTTCTTTTAAAAGCTGCCATTTTGTGAAAATTCACTATTTTGATTAGCCGAACGATTAATTACTAGATAATCTAATATATTAACAAAATTTGTTTGGTTTTTTGATTTCAGATAATCCAATCCTGAGTTACGATGTACACCGTAAATCGTCTTTTTTTAAAGGAGGTTCCAGAAATCGCCTGCAGCGCGCTCTATAATCAACATTTTCATAAATAAAAAATTTTGTTACGTTCTTAAAGGATGCTTTTATAACCGCCAAAAATTTTCAAATTAAAATTTCTGAAGTTTCTTCAGGATAAATCCTTGACAACCCGTCTTTTATTTGCTTCATAACTGCGTATAACCCCTTAATGCACATTTTCTGTTTCTTTATGTAATCTACAGCTTTGTGGCGCCTGGTATCTGGTGTTCGCAAAGGGCACACTAATGTAGGGTGGTCATTCATCACTTAGGCATGGTACGAATAAAACTTGGGATTACGGGATTTTTCGGGTTTTCCTCTCTAGATCAGCCATTTGGAGTCAAAAGTAGGGACACCGCGTGCAGTCATGGAATAATACCACAATGGCCAGTCTTTAGGCTTTGGGTATTACTGCCACACGCCTTTGTGTACACTGCCTCTTCCACTAAAAGCACAACACACCTCGCCCCCTCGGGGACTAATAATGCGGAACTAATATTTGTGCGTTAGAGAAGAAAACTAGCCTCAAATCGGTAAATACTTCATCGAAATTTGCACACTAAAATCAGTCTGAAATTTTAAGGCGTGTCGTATTCATGCAAAACTAGTATCGCCCGTTCGACCAATACAAATTTTACTGCTAGTAGTATGATGTATCCAATTTTTAAGCAACTAATAGGTCTATTTATAAGTTCGTGCGGTTTTACAACAGATGGCGTAACTTGATTATTATTCCATCGATCCACATTTCCAAACATTCATTGGAGAGCTACTGTCGTAAGGCACAAACGTCAGTATAAGTTTTTTATTTGAAGCGTAAACAACAATATTTTTACCACACTTGAAAATGTCGAATTTCGTGCCAAATAATGTGTTTTTGCGGGGAATTCTTCTTCATTATTTTAATATGAAGAAAAAAGCAGCCGAAAGTCATCGTATCTTGGTGGAAGTTTATGGTGAGCATGCTCTATCTGAGCGAACGTGCCAGAAGTGGTTTGCACGCTTTAAAAGTGGTGATTTTGG
The DNA here is from genome assembly GCF_028408465.1 of Anastrepha ludens. NCBI lineage: Eukaryota > Metazoa > Arthropoda > Insecta > Diptera > Tephritidae > Anastrepha > Anastrepha ludens. Next base: position 93,517,743 of record NC_071503.1, on the reverse strand, counting down.
CTTGGAAGACGAAGAACGCGAGGGTGCGCCGCCAAAGTTCATGGATACCGAATTGGAGGAATTGCTCGATCAAGATCCGGCTCAAACGCAAGAAGAGGTTGCAAAAACTTTGGGAGTTGATCAATCAACCATTTCCAAACGTTTAAAAGCCATGGGAATGATCCGAAAGGTAGGCCATTGGGTGCCGTATGAATTGAAGCCAAGAGACGTTGAACGCCGTTTTATGGCATGCGAACAACTGCTTCAACGGCACAAAAGAAAGGGGTTTTTGCATCGAATTGTGACTGGCGATGAAAAGTGGGTCCATTACGACAATCCAAAACGTCGGGTAACGTATGGATACCCTGGCCATGCTTCAACATCGACGTCGGCGCAGAATATTCATGGCCTGAAGGTTATGCTGTGTATCTGGTGGGACCAGCTGGGTGTTGTGTATTATGAGCTACTGAAACCGAATGAAACGATTACGGGGGATGTCTACCGACGACAATTGATGCGTTTGAGCCGAGCACTGCGAGAAAAACGGCCGCAATACGCCGATAGACACGACAAAGTTATTTTGCAACATGACAATGCTCGGCCACATGTTGCACAAGTGGTCAAAACATACTTAGAAACGCTCAAATGGGATGTCCTACCCCACCCGCCGTATAGTCCAGACCTTGCGCCATCCGATTACTATCTCTTCCGATCGATGCAACATGGCCTGGCTGACCAGCACTTCCGTAATTACGATGAAGTCAAAAAATGGATCGATTCGTGGATTGCGGCAAAACCGACCGCATTTTTCACAAAGGGAATCCGTGAATTGCCAGAAAGATGGGAAAAAGTAGTAGTAAGCGATGGACAATATTTTGAATATTAAATTTGTAACCATTTTACGTCAATAAAGTTTCAAATTTCGAAAAAAAACCGCACGAACTTATTCATAGTCCTATTATTTACTTTGTATCATAAGTGCGTTACACGAGTATACCATTTATGCATTCGTGCCACGTTTTAGTTCTTTAGCCCTTTATAAGGCAGAAGGATTCAGAGTAATAAAATAACTTGCGCTTATATTTTTGGCATGTTTTCATTTATATAACAAAAAAAACTTAAAAGAAAAACACTAATTATTTCGGAAGTTTTGGAAAAATAGGTGGTAAAAATATTCCCACTGCCCGTCAACAGAGCCACATGCAAGCTGAATTTGAAACATTATTTTCTATGAAATTGTGCAAAACAAGGCGTGATGCAAAGGGGGACATTACACTTGCTGCATTTTATTTTGCTACGCTTATCTTTGACCTTTGTGCTGCACAATTTACAGCGTCGGTAAGTCTCCAACTCTGCTGGCATATGGTCACCTACGTTTACAAACCGCAGTTCTTCAGCATTTACAGTTTTTTGATATACCTCTGGGCATACTATGCGTGATTTCTTGCAGATACATGTAGGCAAGCTTGATCTTCTTTTTCTGCTGCTATAGCCACTAATCAATCCTCTGGCAACAGCCACCCGAAATTCTAAGTTGGTAAGCTGTTCTACTCTCGACGTTAGGGAATATAAAATGAAAGAGTTTGTCAAACTTGAGTCCACCAAGAAGTAGAATATCCGCAACCGCCAGCGTTTAATTCTCCTTCCGACAGCATACGTCCCCTTCACTTGGTCAAAACGGTCGACACCACCCATTCTTTTGGTGTATTCTTTCACAACCATAGGACAACTTACAGCTTCCCTGGTGCCATTTTTTTGCGTTCTTTGTACAGTTGTTACTTCCACTTTAGGATGAAATGCAGTTGTCAACAATAAAACCTCTTTAGTATCTTGCCACACAGTAAATGCTACATCTTGTTTAGTTCTCCACTTGAATTCACCTTTTTTCAACTTTAGGCTTTTGTTTCTGCCGTTTCTTTTTGTGTTATATTTTATTATGTTATGTAAAATTGCTCTATTTCTTCTTACTGTTCCAGTGGCATAAATATTTTTTTCATACAAGTACTGCATGGGAGAAAAATAGCAAAAAAAGTTATCGAATGTAACATGAGACTTGAAATCTTCTTGTGCTAATTTACTTGACAATTTCTTTACGACATTAGCCCCTAGACCCTCTTCTGTTCCTTGTCCTGTTTTACCTGTACACATTTCATAGTTATACAAGTACCCTGTGCTACTATCACAACAGCACCACACTTTATAGCCTTTTTTTATGGGCTTTAGCGGCATGTACTGCTTCAAACTGGACCTTCCTTTGAATAGTATCATGCTCGCATCGATACTTTGGGAAGAGGAATTGAAGGCATTGTTTTGAAATGATTGACTAAGTAAAGATATAAGAGGACGAATTTTATACAATTTATCAAAATTTACATCTTCTCTTCTTGGTTGTTGACTATTATCGTTCAAATGCAAAGTCTCTAAAATTTTCTTGAAGCGTTTTACTGGCATAACTTCAGCTATTTCATTCACACGAAATCCAGGATTCGATGACCAATATAAATCGATATGTGGAAGAATATGATAACCCATTATAATGAGAATGCCTAAAAAATCACTAATTTCCTGTGTGTCAACAGGCTGCCAATTTGTGAACATAATGCTATTGGAGATGTACCTGACTCGGAACAACTGTTAGGTGTAGAATTCAAATGAGTGGGAGAATTTTGTAAAAGGTCACTTGAAACATCAGGTGCTTGAAGTAACCGTTGTATTGTATTCACGTTGAACTCTTCTGCCTCATCAGACTCAAATCCGTCTTCTGAGCCATCATCGGGCATGTCCAACATCTGCTCAATATCATTTTCATTCAAATAGCGCGGCATTTTTCATGAAAATCTGAGAAAAGAAGGAGCTAGTTCAACAAATGTACATAACACGCCACGGGCAGCGGGAATATTTTTCCCACCGAGTAGAAAGTCTGCTCACATCTAAATACGATAGTAACTTGTAAGTATAGCAAACAACTTGTAGAATAAACATAAGTACATAATAAAAAAACAGTTTCTTACCTCTTTTCAAATAAAAAATATGAAGATTCACGGAGTAACAAATTGTCTTTCAAAATTAGCGCAATTTTTGACAGCTAGTGGCGCCAAAAAAAAATATGTCACACAAACGTCATTTTTTTTTATAATAATAAACCAGACCTCCTTAGTTGACAGTGCAACAAATTAGGACTCCTTTGATAACTTACATAAAAAGACAAACAAAGTTTTTGTTGGTGGTAAATATATCGCCTCTGCCTTAAAAAGGGTTAGCTTATTTAATTTTAGAGATGATGCTTTCCATTTCAATTCAACCGGGCTATTCGGGTCATGTTCTTCGATTTCGATGTAACTAAAATATGTTGCTCTCTGGTCAAAATAATGAGACACGTATTTTTTTGTTCGCCCGAAAAATTTTTTTCCAAGATTTATCGGCAATTTTGTTTTTCGGCTCAAAATTGATTTTTTTCAATTATATAAGAAATTTTTTTTTTAAATGCTCATAACTTAGTCAAAAATGAACCGATTTTAATGATTCTGGGTTCAAAATGATCGTCATTACTTGCACGAGCGACTTCATGTAGAAACAATTGCAAAAAAGGAGTTGAACATTTTTTATTTTTTACTATTTTATATAGCGGGATATATCAGGGTTAACATTTCCACACTAGAAAATGTTATTTCCATCAAATCGGTGCAATTTCCCTTGAAATCGGGCTAACTGAACACTCAAAAAGGGGTTTAAATATTTTTGTCTGGCCTATTTATATAATGATGATGATGATAATATACTATAATAATAAAATTACATTATTTCTTTAAATTTAATTATTGCAGCTTCGCAAGCGACGGACATGAAAAGGTTGTCCTAAATGTGGGTGCATAGTAGGATACGTCTAAATCGACAGCATGATAAGTGTAGTAGCGAAGACTAATCGATTACAACCATTTCTATATCTAATTTTGCACTTCAATATTTTCTTCAATCATATCAATTCCACGCCTCATAGCGGTTTGAATGGTATGTATTATAATTAATTCTAATAACCAATTAAATCATATATACAAGGTGAAGTCCAAAATAAACAAGACTGAGCTAAAATAGAAACGCCAGGAAGTTTGTTCTGATAACTTCGAGTTTATTTATTCAAAATACATAGTCCGCTTTGGATTCAACACACTGTTTTGCGTGATCTAAAAGCTTTCCGAAAGAGTGTTTCAGGATGTCGGTACAAGCCTTTACTTTCATGGCCAAATGCAATTTTCTCAATACAAGACACATGAACCCATATCCGGCGAATAAGGTGAGTGATTGATGGTTAAAATACGATTTCTAGTTACAAAATCAGACACAAGAGCGGATCGCCGAGATGGTGCATTATCATGCAATAAACGCCAGCTTCCTCCTCGGCGGTATTCAGGGTAAATTCGACCAATGCGACGCAACAAATGCTTCAAAACGCCAAGATAGAAAATTGCATTGACAAATGAGCATCGACTTGATTTTTGACTCCTCCAAACGCAATTTTTTTGGATAGTGGCTCGTCTGGGGTCTTCCATGCGGCACTTTGACGTTTAGTTTGAAGTTCATGTTGGAAACACCATGTTTCATCACTAGTTACAATGTTGTAAAGGAAGTTTTAGTCTTCTCTCGCCTCTCTAATAAGGCCTTTCGAATGTTGAGTTCTATGGAATTTTTGGTGCTCAGTTAACTTGTGCGGAACGAAACGTGCAGACCTTTCGTAAGCCCAAATGATCAGTTAAAATGCGATAGATCGATGTTTTGAAAATATTCAACTCCGATTCATGAACTTCAACGATAATTTCGGTTCTTTTTTGATAAAATTACTAAGAATTTTGATGGAGTTGTCGGTGGTTACTGATTTTGACCCGTATATTCTTTGTCATTTATGTCCTCACAACCATCTCTGAAACGTGTAAACCACTCATGAACTCTGGCACGAGATAGACAATCATCGCCATAAACTTTTTTCATCAATTAAAGTGTTTCGGTAAACGTTTTACCAATTTTAAAACAAAATTTGATATTAGCACTTTGTTCGAAACACATTTTTGTACCGATGACACAAACATACTGACACTTCAGACGCAATAACTTCAGTTCCACTAAACGTAATGTCACCAAGCTTCCACTGGAAGTCAGCTAGTGACGTAACTTCCAACGCACTAACTCATTAAAAAGATGGCGCCATCAAAAACACTTTTATGACGCCAGTCTTGTTTATTTTGGACTTCTCCTTGTAGAGACACAACAAATAGAAACCAATATAATATTGTAATATGTACTTAAAACTTGTCCATCAAACATAACATTGTATAAGTAAACGGGCAAAATCTAAAGTATTCGTGTTCACTAACCGATGTGTGAAGAAGTCCTAATAACCATACAAGGGTACACTGCACGATATATTAACCCTCTATCCACAAGACTATAAATAATCGTCTAAACATCATGTAAAGTTCATATAACGTTAATTTTGGTACGCTAAAAACGAACATTTTTATTCACTTTTACTGTACCAAAAAAACGCATAAAAAGTATCACATGTGTATATGAAAAATTAGCCGTAATGCGGAATAACTGTCTGTAGACGGTCAATAAAAACTTCACAAAAATCACTTTTAATTTTTCAGTTTCACTATAACTAATAGTTGCATTGAAAAATATACAGAAAAACATACCTGTTTTGAATTTTTGAAGAAATTTCTGCAATGTTTAGTCACTTTTTCACAAACGAAAAGATGAAATTTGTCAACTGTAATTTTTTTCGACTGATTTCAACAACGGCCATTACTAAACTGACGATAAACATCAAAACGAAACAAATGAACACTATAAACGATTTGGAATGGTTCCGTCATAGTCGTTTCAAGGCAGCCATGCCGGCTCACACGAAAAAAAAAATTGCATATAAAACCCAGGAGGGCTTTATGATGACCTCTATAGACGGTCTTACTGGATATAGCCCTCTATCCATGCATTACAAACAGCAGTAATTACTAAAATCTTGTAATAACATACAGGGTGGGCCATATAGAGTTTGCTTTTTGAACCACCTATTTTTTTGAGAATGGTAACACAAATGACATGTCAAATGTGTTCATAATTTACTTAAAGGTTTTACATTTACAAAATTGGGAAATATTGAAAACCAATTTCCAAAGTGGTGAGTCTTCTTCTTATTTTCTGATTTTCACATCGGTGGCTACGTCAATAAGCAAAATTGTCGGATTTGGGGCTTAGAAAATCCAAACGTTACTGTAGAGAAGCAAATGCATCCACAACGAGACACTGGTTGGTGGGGTTTTTGGTCCGGCGGCGTCATCGGGCCATTTTTTTTTCGAAAATGAGCGAGGAGCCGCGGTTACAGTAAATGGCGAGCATTACCGTGACATGCTCCACGAGTTGTTTCCAAAAATTGAAGCGGATGACATGGAGGACATTTGGTTTCAACAGGACGGTGCAACTTGTCACACTGCCAAAGTTATACTCGAACTTTTGGCTACCGTTTTTGAAAACCGAATAATCACCCGAAATTCTGATATTAATTGGCCGCCTCGGAGCTGTGATTTAAGCCCGTTGGACTATTTTTTGTGGGGAGCCGTTAAGGACAAATGCTATGCGAACCATCCAGAGACGATTGATGCTTTAAAACTCGAAATCGAAGTTGCCTTTCATGAAATTGGAGCCCAAACAATCGAAAATGTGCTTAAAATTGGGTTGATGGAATGGCCTACTGTAAAGCCAGTCGTGACAGTCATTTGACCGATATTATTTTTTATTCATAAATGACAATGTTCAATTGATATAGTAAATATTACAATCATTCTATTGGCACCTACCTATGTACAGAAGGTTATGAAAGTGAAGCAAAATGCATCCCACGCTTTTAACTCGAATTTGAATTATTCTATTTGTATCTTAATTTTTGTTATAATTCTGTTCTGAGGTAGCTGACTATGACTGATCGTTCAAGTGCTATTACTTCATTATAGATCTCTTTGTCATTGAAATTTATTTTATACTTTTTAGTTCGATTGGCAATAAAAGCGTGTTTTTTTAGTTTTTTTAAACTCCGGGGAACGCGTTTCGAGTCGATTGAGGAGATAAAAGCTGAATCGAAGAAGGTGCTGATGGCTATACTGGAAATGGACTATTTGACTTGTTTCGGGGATTGGAAAAATCGTTGGCATCGAGAGTGGATTGTTTTGAAGGGGATGAAATTAATTTACAAGAATAAATAAAGATTTTTCATTTTACAACCAAATTCACCTTACTTTTTGCCCACAGGTAAAAAAAGAAAATATTAATCCTGGCAATCCTAATAAGGATAATGGAAAACTTTTATCAAATTATTGCATTGTCATCGGTCCCTGAGAGGTGTGCAAAATTTCAAGTCGATCAGATTTTTAGAAGCCAGTGAAAATTAAGCTCAAAGATTCCGTTACATACATACATACATACATACATACATAAATACAACCCGACCTAATAAAAGTGTGTTAAAAAGGGGTTGTCTATAAAGTCGGTTTACTGACGATAGTTTAACGTGACAACGTCATAAGAAAATACTGATGTAATGGTCGCAATTTTCAAAACAAAATTTTAATTTTATTTGTTTGATAGATATTTTGTATGGATATAGAGGAGGAGGTAAACGGAATCGCAATGGAATTGATCAAGTCACATTTACACAAACGTGAAAAATGACGAAACATTTATCAAATTCATGAAAGATATGTTCAGTTTCGATTGTGCATCAGACGTTAATAAGTCAACAACACTAAGAGGCAACATCATCGATTTGCCTTTTCCAAGACACATTACACTCGAAACGCTCCCTTTCATTTCCTACTTTTCCTATCATCGTCCTATTCTCAACAGAGAAATGGTTCATTACCATGCACACAGGAAGAAGGCATATGCAAATACAAATATGTGAATTTATATACATATGCGCATATACATATAAGAAGTTCAAGTTAACTAACGAAACCCGCTATTATGATTTTTTTATCCTCCACAGGAATAAGTTTCGTACTTTAAATAAGTCTTTGTATAAGGAATTCATTCACAAATCTGAGCTAAATATAAAAAGTAATCCGAAGAATTTTTGGCGATATATTAAATCGATCAAAAGGGCCTCTTCTATTCCTAACTCTGTTTTTTATAGGGACGTAACTGCTTGCTCTGTCAGCGATGCAGCGAATTTATTTGCTGATTTCTTTTCATCTAACTTCGTGTCTGATGAAGATATTCAGGAGGAACATTTGGCAGCCATTCGCCATAATTTCGTGGGGAAAATTTCTTCTTCAGTTGACTTTGGTTCGCTTGTTCTATCAGATGATGATGTCATTGAGGGATTGTTAAAGATTAAAAACTCGGCCCATTCGGATGTTGACGGGCTTTCTGCAACTTTGTTTAAAAATTGTCGCTCTTTGGTTCAACCTCTTAAACTAATTTTTAACAAATCCTTGGCCGAAGGAATATTTATCGACGATTGGAAGCTGACTTCAGTCACTCCTATTTTCAAAAGCGGTAATAAAAGTGATATTGTAAATTACAGACCAATTTCCAAATTATCTGCTGTATCTAAACTCTTTGAATGCGTTGTTAAAGACAAGTTATATTTTAGTGTTAAACGTCTAATTAGTCCACGTCAGCATGGTTTTGTAGCTGCTAGATCTACCTTAACTAACTTATCCGTTTTTTCTGATGATTGCCACGCTGGCTTCCGGAATGGTGTCCAAATTGACGCGATATACACGGATTTTTCTAAAGCCTTTGATAAAATCTCCCATACGATTTTAGTAACTAAATTGGCTTGTCTCGGTTTTCATTCTACTTTCCTTGATTGGATTCGGTCCTATTTAATAAAGAGGTGCTGCACTGTAGTTATCGATGGTGTTTCTTCGAAACACTACACTGCCACCTCTGGTGTACCTCAGGGTAGTATTTTAGGACCTTTGTTATTTGTTTTGTTTATTAATGATATATGTTCGTGTTTTTCCTTCGCTAATTTTCTTCTCTATGCTGATGATCTAAAAGTATACGCTGAAATAAGAAATTCTAGTGATTCAGCCGCCCTTCAGTTCGAGTTGAATAATTTATTTTCCTGGTGCCTTATAAATCGACTATTTCTTAATATTGAAAAATGTCATAAAATCACTTTTTCTAAGCTTCAAAACCCCCTCAACACCTCTTATCATATCAATTATACATATCTTGGCTCGTCTGATGTGATAAAAGATTTAGGGGTTTTCTTTGATTCAAAGCTTAATTTTATCACGCACCTAAATTATGCCGTTTCCAATTCTCTTGCTATGCTCGCTTTTGTTAGACGGCACTCATCGCATTTCACTGATCCATATACTCTTAAGATTTTATACTCCGCGTTTGTGCGGTCCAAATTAGATTATGCCTCTTTTATTTGGAGGCCTTATCATGCAGTTCATATAAATCGAGTGGAGAGGGTTCAAAAAATTTTTGTGCGTTTCACGCTACATTCACTAAATTTCTCAGACCCCAAACCATCATACGTCTCACGCTGTCGTTTGATTAGTCTCTGTCCATTAAGTGACAGAGGTACGTTTCAGGCAGTTTCTTTTATTTTCGATATTGTTAATGGACTAATTGACTGCCCGATTCTTCTTGAAAGAATACAGTTTAATGTTCCTTGCAGGAACTTTCGTCGTGTCAAAATTTTTCATGTTGGCGTTAGGAGGACATTATATAGTTCCAAAGCACCTCTTGTTAGAACGCTGTCTGACATTAACTATCTCGCCTCCCTTTTGGACCTAGACTTTTCCAGAGCGAAACAGGTATTTAATACCCAATTAAAAAATTTCTTCCTTTGTAAGAATTCTAAATAATTATCTAATATATTCTGTTAATTTAGTTTAATAAGCTTTAATTTTGTCAACTACTTCTATATAAATACTCTTAGTTCTATGTAGTTAGTAAGAAACTCTGTATTTCTTGACTTACTAAAATGAATTAATCCTCTTTGTAAGTTATAAGAAATTTTATCTTTTTCTTTTACTCATTACAATTGAAGCTGGTTAATTATAAGTTTAGTTTACTTTGATTAATTAATTTAGCATTAATCTGTTTTCATAGTCTGTAAGAAATACTGTATTTTTAGACTATTAATTGAATTAAATAAATAAATAAATGAATATACATATATGCTCACTCAAGTAGGACAGAGCCAGATGTCGAACGTTGCCGAACGCGGGAGCCCATTGTGCTCTTTGTTGTTCGTTCCGCGCTCTCGCTTGCAGTTCAAGCACTTAGCTTACATTTGCTTGCGTACAGAATAGATTCGTACATTTGATATGTCCATATGATTTATATGCATCTTTACATATAGATTTGTTCTTTTTGAAAATTGCGCGAAATTGTATATGTATATTGTCATATAGTTACATAGTTACATTTAAGGTTAGTCTAAGGTAATGTTAATAACAAAAGAAACAACAACTGTTAAATATTAAAAATAAAGAGAATAACTGTAATAAGTAAATAGAAAGTAAGAGCATAGTTATAAGTTATTAATGTAACTGTAATAAGTAAATAGAAAGTAAGAGCATAGTTATAAGTTATTAATGTAACTGGATTGAAATAAAGTTTAGTTCTTGAAGTGACGTTGAAGAGGTTTGTCTCACTTGGATACATTACTGGCGACGAGGATAAAAATTTTAAAACCTGCATAACTTGACAAGAGTCATTTGTGTTAAAATTTTAAAATTAAGCGAACATATTTTCAAATGTGAATCATGATGGCGTGTTATTGAAGTGAAAACAAAAAAAAAAAAAAGAAATAAACTTGGATGAGATGAAAAAAAAGACAATACAAATAAAAGACATTGAAAAAAAAATAATAATAGTAATAAGAAATTATATGAACTGAATACAAATATTATCAAAATTTAAATGTGGCAATACATTTCAGTTTTCACCAGATTAAAAGTAAAAGCAAATTAGAAATTAACTACAATATTTATACCAAAATTATAACAAAAAAAACAAAAAAAAAAAAATAAACGTCAACGTTTTGACCTTTATGGAGGACAGAGAAAACAAAATTTCTCATAAAGCGGAATTTATTTTGGAAACCGCAATATTTGTACAGTTCTAGATATCTCCTAGTTAAAATGTTGAGCAATTAAATAAATCAACAGTGGCTTCAAAGAGAGTGGAAAAATAAAGCGTTATTAAAAACAATTACTCTTGTAGGGACAAAACATCCATTAATTTTAAAGAGCATACGATCATATGTATGCGCTAGTGAGTGAGCTTGAATAAGCAGCGAAGCCGATTTAGCAACAGCGTTAGCGGAAGCGGAAGAGACAAATCAACAAACACGTAGCAGCGTACGCATAAGAAGCGGACTCTCACCGTGGACTAGTGGAACAGAAAAGCAGACAGAGCGAACATATTTCTCTTTTGCTTTTGAGTCTATTCAAACTCATTTTACTACCTGGATATTATTATATTAATTTTTGCAACAACAAACATAATGGATGCTTTAACCGTAAGTAGGTTCAATTTAATATTGGCATGCATAAAGAACATTGAAAGTTTTGATGGCAATGATCCAAATCAATTGCCAGATTTTACAAGCCAAATAGAAAATATTGTACCATCACTTGTCGAATTTGATAGTAATAACAAAAATATAATATTCGGTTACATAAAAAACAAATGTATAGGTAGAACGAGAGAAACGATTCATAGGTACTCGAATGTGAATGATTGGCCCGTTTTAAAGGAAATATTGGTTAAGAATTTTGGCGAAAAAGAGACTAGTAATGACTTGATGGATAGTTTAAAAACTTGGAGAATGCAGGGAACAATCGAAAATTATTATTACAAAATTAATAAATTAGCTAATAGAATTCATAACAGAAATTTTACTCATAATGATAATACTTACTCGACCGAAGAAATAAATAGAATAGCTCTTAAGACTTTTAGAGAAAACCTCTCAGAACCTACAAGGACAATGATATTTTCTAGAAATCCGAGTACTATAGAAGGTGTTTTCAAAATAGTTTTGGAAGCAAGACATCAAAATTATACACAGTTTGGACCAGCGAAACAATACAATTTAAATACAAGTGTTAAAGTAAATTTCAGCGACGATTTGAAAAACAATCCGTATAACCCTCGAAATTACTACAATAATAAACAAACTTAAAGCAATAATAATAATAATAACTATTGTAGAAACAATAATTCATTTAGACCTTACAACAGCAACAATTTCGAAAATTTTCAAAATGCTCCTCAACAAAATCAACAATTTTTTCAAAATCCTACTAATCCTAATCCACAATTTCGTAACACATTTTGTGGTAGTTCCAATCGAACTAGAAGATCAAACTATTCACAATCTACAAATAGAAATCAACAACAATATGATGCTTGTACAAATTACAATTTACAAAGGCAACCAATTCCATCAAATTTCCATAATGGCGAAAGTCAAAAAGTTGAACCCATGGAAATAGGAAACTCTAGCGTAAATTTTCCGATTTCCGGCGAACACAATTACCCTATATAGTAATGAAAAATCCTATAAAAAAATTGAAATTTATAATCGATACGGGAGCGGAGTTTAGTTTGATAAACCCTAATATTTGTCATCCTAGATGGAAGACAGAGATTAATATAGTAGCAAAAGCTTTGGGAACAGAGACTTTGATAAAAAAGCTTTGCAGGTTTCCAATATTTAGTGAATTTAAGTTAACTGATTACTTTTGCGGATTTTTAGAATGCAAATTCAATGATAAATTTGATGGCATAATAGGAAATAATATTTTAAGAGATTTGAATTCTGTTATTGACTTACCTAATAGACAGTTCATTACAAAAAATGCGGTTATAACTATATTTAATTCTAAAGAAGAAATGTATAATGAAATATCTTATAAAGAGAATTTTATAGAAATGTTTAATTACGAAATTGAAAAACACAACATAACTACTTTAATTAAAACAGATCACCTGCAAATATACGAAAAAGAAAAATTGTTGAAAATCGCTTTTAACTATAAGAATGTTTTCTATAATAAAGATGAAGACTTAACATTTACTAATGAAATTAAACATAGAATTCTAACAAAACATGATATGCCAATATATTCTAGATTGTACAGGTACCCCGAAGTACATAAAGAAGAAGTAGATTTGCAAATTGAAAATATGTTGAAACAAGGTATCATTAGGCATTCACATAGCCCGTACAATAGTCCTATATGGGTCGTACCTAAAAAATTAGATGCGTCTAAAGAACAAAAATGGCGATTAGTGATAGACTACCGCAAGCTTAATGATGTTACTGTACAGGATCGATACCCTATTCCAAATATAGACGATATATTCGACAAATTAGGGAAATGTCAATATTTCACTACCTTGGATTTAGCCAAGGGCTTTCATCAGGTAGAAATGCATTCAGAAGATATTCCAAAAACCGCGTTTTCAACAGCCACTGGACATTACGAGTTCTTACGCATGCCGTTCGGACTTCGTAATGCTCCAGCAACATTTCAGAGGCTGATTAACAACGTATTGAAAGAATACATTGGGTCAATCTGCTTAGTATACTTAGATGACGTACTTATTTTTTCAACGAGTATTGAAGAACATTTAGAGGCCATTGAAAAAGTACTTAAACGTTTAAATGAAGCTAACCTTAAAGTGCAAATAGACAAATGTACTTTTCTTGCAAAAGAAACAAAGTTTTTAGGCCACGTCATTAATCCTGATGGCATCAAACCGAATCCCGAAAAAGTTAAAGCCAGACTACTCAAGAATAGCTCATCATTTGATCAAATATTTAAAACAGGGCGCAAAAGTTAATACGAATAACAAAGATTTTCAAGAAGCTTTTAAAAAATTAAAAATTCTAATAAAAAATTATCCTATACTTGTTCATCCAGATTTTAGCAAAACGTTTACACTTGTAACAGATGCAAGTAATTTTGCTTTAGGTGCAGCTCTTATGCAAGGCAACAAAGTTATTTCTTTTGCAAGTCGTACACTTAATGGACATGAACGAAATTATAGCACGATTGAAAAAGAATTGCTTGCTATTGTGTGGGCGACTAAATACTTCCGTCCATATCTTTTCGGTCGTAGATTTACAATTAAGACAGATCATCGTCCGTTAGTATGGTTAACACTAGAACTACGAAGATTTACCATATACCTATTTCAACTAACCGGTCATTTTGACCGGTTTTTTTGTTTAACTACACAAAACAGTAGAAATTTAGAAATAAAACTAAAAATTCATAAGATAATTAAATTTTCAAGCAAAAGAAACATATTTTATTCAATTATTGTATATAGTTCCATTAGCAATTTCAGTTTGCTGATCTTCACTCTCATCGGAATAGGACGGAAATCTTACACTTTTTCTTTTACATACCTTGAGTATGTTCTGTTCTTCACTATCACTGGATACATAGACTTTCTCTTTATAAAACTGGACCGCTGAAATATTTGTTGATTTGCAGACAACTTCGGATATATCTTCGCATATATTTATTATATCTTCAAGAAATTTTGTTTTTTTCGAATGTGACGTCATTTTCAGGGTAATAACTTCTAACTGAAAACTATAATTTTATTTCCCTTTCTAATAATGAAAAAAATATTCAATCAGAAACCACTTACAATGTATGCAAGAATAATGTGAGATTATAAAGAAATATAAAAAATATTCAATTTATTGTCATTTGCAACTATACACGGTAAGTAAGAATACTAAATTGAAAAGTTTATATGCTACGATTTATGATAACTTATCAGTATAGGGGTTACAGACTGACTGTAGAAATTGTATTCATATTACGGATTTAGTATAACTGTATATACCATATTACAGTTATACAAATTTTCGCATAATATATGGAAAACGCAAAATCTTTGAATTCCGGGAATTTTCCATATTCAAAAAGAATATTTCAAGAATATACAAAAAGTATTCATGATATTTTTATGACCGATCAAAATGACCGGTTCGTATATTTAGGTATACCACATAGTTAACTCTGAAAATTGGAAGCGTAAGAACAAAATAATCTATAATATTATTCTATACACAAATTTAATAAAAATCATGACATTATCGAAAAAAATGTAATTGGAATATTTAAGAGGAAATGGGAAATAAATGTTCCAACCGGTCATTTTGACCGGTTCGTAGTTCTCGTGTTAAATAATATAAAAGAACCAAATGCAAAGCTACAGAGATGGAAAATAAGACTTAATGAATTTGATTTTGATATCATTTACATAAAAGGCAAAGAAAACGTTATAGCCGATGGGTTAAGTAGGTTAAACTATAAAAAATCGGATGATGAAGTAGCAATAAATTTACATGAACTGTTTGACGAAGATGTTAATACAGTACATAGCGCGGAAAGTGACGACACTGATTTTATTAAAATAACAGAAAGACCAGTAAATATTTTCAGACATCAAATAATTATGGAAAGCTCAAATTTTAATTCTTGCAAAACTAAAATATATTAATTTTCAAAAATAAAATTCGTCATATTTTAAAAGTTGCAGATAAAAAGTATATTTTGGAATTTATGAAGGAAAAATTGCCTGCGAGGGACTAGTAGTGGTTTATTGTCCAAACATTGATTTATTCAGAGAATTTCAATCCAACTACACTGAATATTTCGCAAAAAACAAGTATCTTAAAGTAATGAGATCACCGATTTTTATTGAAGACATAATTGATAGAGAAAAGCTTTTACAACTGATAGAAACAACGCATTTAAAGAATAACCACAGGGGTATTCTGGAAGTTTTCGAAGAAATAAAGAGAGATTATTTTTACCCAAAACTACAGAAAGAGATTCAAAAATATATAAGTAATTGTGGAATATGTAAGTTAGCAAAATTTGACAGAAGTCCAGTGAAATATAAGTTGAACGTAACACCTACTCCAAAACATCATAACGACATTGTACATATATATATTTGGTACCCACAACGCGGTGCGATGTATTTGACAAGTATAGATAAACTTACGAAATACGCAACTGCTCAGTATTTGGAGGATAGAACCTGGGTCTCAATTCTGACAGCCCTTAAACAAAGAATCCAGTATCTAGGTAAACCAAAACAAGTAGTTTTTGATAGTGAACTAGATACAGCCGCAATAAGAGAGTTTTTGAAAGATCAAGAAATAAATTTACATATAACTACGACTTATTTGAAGACCGGAAATGCTGATGTAGAAAGACTGCACGGCACGCTTAATGAACATGTACGCTTATTTAACGCAGATCCAAGCAACACGGACGAGCTTCAGGACAAGGTTTTTAAAGCAGTAGTGTCTTACAATAATTATATTCATTCTACAACGAAGCACCGACCAATTGACCTTTTAAACAATTTAATTTCGCAAGAAAACGTATCCAAATTTTCAGAATCATCACATGAGCAAAAGTTTAAAAGAATAAATACGATAAATACGAAAACAAACAGAGTTGATGAAAGCAATTTTGTAACTGATGCTGTTAAAAATAATAATATAAGTAAGTCAAAACCTAAATACAAAAAAATTTCAAATTATAGAAAAGAAGGAAACTATATATTATCAAATGATAATAAATTTAAAATAATATATAAGTCTCAAATAAAACGAAAAAATAATTTTGATACTTTATAATAATAAGTTATGAGCCAGCAGGGACTGCTGTATCTGGTGGTGGAGGTGTCATATAGTTACATAGTAACATTTAAGGTTAGTCTAAGGTAATGTTAATAACAAAAGAATCAACAACTGTTAAATATTAAAAATAAAGAGAATAACTGTAATAAGTAAATAGAAAGTAAGAGCATAGTTATAAGTTATTAATGTAACTGTAATAAGTAAATAGAAAGTAAGAGCATAGTTATAAGTTATTAATGTAACTGGATTGAAATAAAGTTTAGTTCTTGAAGTGACATTGAAGAGGTTTGTCTCACTTGGATACATAACTATATGCATGTTTATATACAATACATACTAGCGAAAACCCGCCCGTTCCGCTGGTCGTCTTTAAAAATATCTAGATTAATTAATTAAATTAAGCCGAAAAATACTGTGTGTATTTTATAAAAATTCTCGCTCATGAATAGTAATGAAAGAAGTTTTAAATAGTAGTAGCAATTAAAAAACGTTTGATGTGATTTACTTTATTACTTTTTTTATTGTAATGCTCTTTGGTATACAATATTCTTCGTTTTTCCATGCGTTGTTGAATAAATGAACAATACCGATGGCTTGCCAACTCTTGAGCATGAAACATAAAGTTGGCCATGAGGAAAACATGGGTATTCTAAATCAATACCACAAATTGATAAAGTTTGACCTTGTGACTTATTAATAGTAATCGCGAATGCAAGGCGAACAGGAAATTGAAGACGTTTGAATTCAAACGGCATATCCGATGGTATCATTGGTATTCGTGGTATTAAAACGTCTTCACCAGAGTATTTTCCATTCAAAATTGTTGCTTCAATGACGTTATTCATCAATCTCTTAACTGTTAATCGAGTGCCATTACATAGTCGTGGTTGATTTATGTTTCTCAATAATCGGTGCTCCTATTTTCAAGTTTAGCATGTGTGGCGGTAATCCAGGTAAATCAAAGGAATTCAAAAATTCAGTGGGATAATTTACAATATCATCTTGATTTGTAGCAGTGTCAACGGATCGATATGTTTGTTCTGGACTTGGTATGTTAGCCAAAATAGCCGCATTCATTTCATTCACATCTTTATTTTTGCCAGCCGTGATGGCTCGTTCACTAAGCCAATCATGATTTTAGTAATTTTGAGGCAAATTTGGGAAATTGCTTTAAATTAACTGTTCTTTCGTTTGACTTGTTTGACAAAAGTTTGGTTGCAAAGTTATTAAGCCAGTTAAATTATCGACAGGAACTTTGCCGTTTCCAATATCCAATAATTGCTGTGAAAATTCAGCAGCTGATGGATCATTTTGCATTAGAACACGTACATTTGTAGTTAGTTTGAGTGTTTGAACATGTCTCCACAAATATGATGATTTCAAACATGCAACCAATTCATCTGCTACAGTTGCTCGAGGAATAACAGGCAGTGTTTGTCTAAAATCACCTGCCAGCAGCACTAAGGCACGACCAAACATTTAATTTTTACTACGTAAATCTCGTAATGTCCTATCAAGCGCTTCCAGTGACTTTTTATGTGCCATCGTGCACTCATCCCATACAATTACGTGTGCGAAAAAGCGGAGAAGGAGAAGAGAACTGTTCTATTCCCCCCAGCTTTAACCCAGCTATGTGTTCAGGTGCAAATGACTTTTTTGCGTGAAGTCTGATATAAAATAAGTTCTATTTACTCTTCTTAAATTTATATAAACTTTTCCAGGCGAAGTAAAAAAACTGACATACATTTGCTTCAACCGTATATTTGTGAGTACACAGGTAATACGTAAATATATGAATGATATAGGTAATATCTCATATTAGCATAACCTTTCTGCAAAAAATTAAGGAAACGATCACCAATCACGCCGGCACTGATGCAATAAATTTTTCACTATAACTGACTTCAGATTAACGTTTATATAATAAGCGTATATGTAACATTTTAAAATTTTTTTAGAATTTTTTTTTAAAGTTTTAATAATAAGTGGTCTTCCTCTTCCTCTTCCTGTAGCTATTCATTTTCCTCTGCCATCTCCAGCTCCATCTCCTTTCTTTATCTTGAAAACGGGCAGTAAAAATTACTTCACTTAAAAGCTTTCATCAACAGCTTTCATCTGATACCCATATTGTGCAAACACATCCAAGGGTACCTTGGTCCACCTTTTCGGCTATATCTCGAGACCCTGGTCACTCAGAGATCTAAAAAATACTCTGTATTAAAGCACTCATCAGTAGCTTTGATTTGATACCCACAATGTAAAAACACATCCTAGGGTTACCCGGGTCCTCGTTTTGGCCTTCGGCAGCGCCACCTGGTGGCGAGTGGAATCAAGCATATTATACTAACCTTCACCGTGGAAAAATATATATATATACCAAATTTCATAATAATCGGCCCAGAAACACACGACCCAAATGTATTCAATTCTAATGAATGCTATGTGCGGTACAAAAAATACGTGCGGCAAATAGCAAAAACACACTCACTTAACCGACGCACCGCACACACGCGCGTTATCGGATTTCAACCAAACTTCACAGAAACCTTTGCCAAAGCAACTCCAACAATGTCTGAGACTTTCATTGTTTTCCTTACACGCGTTGCTGAGATTACCCCGGACAAATACACACTTTTTTTCGGCTTAATTTTTAAATATATAGATATTAATATACAACATATCTTATAAGGTATGTGGTAAATATTACCATACATTTTTTCCTTCATATATAATAAAAAAATTAATAATAAAAACATTAAAACAACAGGTATTATTAACAACTAGTCGTCACTAATTATAAATTCGGTAAGGATGATGATGATACACTTTGTTTTATTTTAAATTCTTCACGTAAATCAAATTAATAATAATCAATAAGAAGGCATATGCAAATACAAATATGTGAATTTATATACATATGCGCATATACATACATACATATATACGCTCACTTAAGTAGGAGAGAGCAAGATGTCGAACGTTGCCGAACGTTGTGCTCTTTGTCGTTCGTTCCGCGGTTTCGCTTGCAGTTCATGCAAGGTAACGACGAATGAGCGAGGTAACGACACATTTTTTCGTGCGTGCAGCCGGCTAAATCGAATTATAAGACGTTATCACGTTAAAAAATTTGAAAAAATATTGATTAGTTTTGTTTTATAGCCGATTCAAAAAGCAAATTTTACATGGTAAAGTAAAAAGTTACAACTTTTATCGACAAATATTTATTTATTTATCAAAGTAGTCCTCCTGAGATACATTACCTGTGTCAACGATGCGGACTTGATCTCCATAATTGTTTCAAATCTCCGTCTTTCCAAAATTCAAAACTTTTTTATCATTTTATAGATATCGGAAATTGCTGAGCACACTTAAACACGTCTAACTTCTGTATCTGTCAAAAGCAAACTAAAAGTGGTATATAATTGCAAATGTACACATATGATGGGAATACGTGTCAACACAACAAAAAAAAAAATCGAAAATCGAATGAACGCTATTCGCGAAATTTGAAATGTCACCTTACTTTTTGGACACATCTCGTAAATGTAGCTGATCTAAAAATAAAGTATTCCAAAATCATCACTTCGTAACTGTACCTCACCTCAAAAAAAATCGAAAATCGAATGAACGCTATTCGCGAAATTTGAAATGTCACCTTACTTTTTGGACACATCTCGTAAATGTAGCTTATCTAAAAATAAAAAATAGTTTAAAAAAACTAAAAAACACGCTTTTATTGCCAATCGAACTAAAAAGTATAAAATAAATTTTAATGACAAAGAGACCTATAATGAAGTAATAGCACTTGAACGATCAGTCATAGTCAACTACCTCAGAACTGAACTATAACAAAAATTAAGATACAAATAGAATAATTAAAATTAGAGTTAAAAGCGAAATTGTATAAAAAGCAGAGAGAAATCATACGATGCGCAAAAAACAGTGCAATAAGTATTGGTTATACCCTGCACATTTGTGTGGTTGGCTGTAACACCTAAAACGACTGATGATATCATATTTGGAATTATACGATATTTTTTAACTCATCGGTAAATCAGCTTGCGGTTTTTTCAATATTCAGTAAAAATTCACTGGTTATATATATATATATGGGACGTTCCACGTCAACCGGTACACTAGCCGGTCCAAAATTCTATGGGACCGATTTTGAAGTCCAAGGTCTCGAAATGATCGTCTGAATGTCCACTATTGAAAGCCGTCTGGCCCATTGAGAAGTTCAATATGGCGTCCAAATTATGGCGTCTAAGCTGACTAAAAATTAGAGTTTATTTAAAATCTTGTGTGCTCCTAAGAAAACCAGGAGCAATGAAAAAAAAGTAATACTGATTCTTTGTTCTTAGGGTCGCAGATTACGATTTCGGAAGCAGATTTCCAAAATTCAAAATGGTGGATCCAATATGGCGGCCGAAAATATTAATATAATATAATTTATTTCGATTTGTTTAAAATGTATTTCTAAGGGGTTTTTGGAGTCGCTGATTACGAATCTGAAGTCAGATTTTTTAAATTCAAAATGGCGGATCCAATATGGCGGTAAAAAATAAAAAAAATATTTCGATTTTTTGAAACCTGTTTTAAAGGGTTTTTGGGGTCGCTGATTGCGATTCTGGAGTCATATTTCAAGAATTCAAAATAGCGGATCCAATATGGCGGCCAAAAATAAATAACGTTATAAAATAAAAAAAATAAAAAAATAAAAAATAAAAAAAAAATATATATATATAATTGGCGCGTACACCCTTTTTGGGTGTTTGGCCGAGCTCCTCCTCGTATTTGTGGTGTGCGCCTTGATGTTGTTCCACAAATGGAGGGACCTACAGTTTCAAGCCGACTCCGAACGGCAGATATTTTTATGAGGAGCTTTTTCATGGCAGAAATACACTCGGAGGTTTGCCATTGCCTGCCGAGGGGCGACCGCTATTAGAAAAATGTTTTTCTTAATTTGGAGTTTTCACCGACATTCGAACCGACGTTCTCTCTGTGAATTCCGATTGGTAGTCGCGCACCAACCCATTCGGCTACGGCAATTCACTGGTTACTACAATTATTTGCAGTAATCAGGTAAAATACATTTTTACAACAATTGTATTGGAATGCAAAGTGACTATCAGTGTTTTTAATTGTCCTCTCCGGCTGCAAGTCAAAGATTAAGAAACAAGTGTTTTCTAATAGCAGTCAAATCTTGACAAACATTAGCAAACTTTAGAGTGTATTTATATCTTAAGAAAGCTTAAAGTCACCTGATTGAGGACGGAATAATGTCATAGACTTCACCATTTACAAAACAGCACCAGGTCAAGTGTCACAAATTGAAAGATAAGCTAAGCTTTAACACTAGATTAGGCTAGGTTTACCTGGCTGACCAACAATGATTTGAATGACTATGTTGTTGAATGAAATTGGAAGATGTGATAATGGAACCAAATTCCTTTTACCTACACTTCTAGCGTGAAGAAAAATTGGGTTGCTGTTGAATACGTGTGCCCAAATGGCTGCTTTGTTAATTTCCTGTTGCTCTTGGTCTAGGGCACGATTTCGCCGATGAGTTTTTTGCAACTAGCCTTGCATAGCCTTTAAAGTGATATTTTGGGAACGCATAGTGCTCCAGTTATACACAGACTTATGTGCATATATACACCCCTCACTTTTCTTGCATACATACGCCTTTTTGCCTACTGCCATCCAGAGTATTTTAGGGCAAACGAAAACCATTTAACCTACTGCCGTCCACCATATTAAGATATCAGGTTAAGATTAATGATAACCATTTAACCACGATCCAATGTGAGAGTCGGGTGGATAATCGATCCTCTTCCTGATGTTGTGTAAGGCGTTGGAAACTTTCTCTATTTTTTCTCTATATTCAATCTTCAAGTCCGCTTTCTGCTTTCCAGGTAATTAGTAGATGATTTTGGAGTAAGTGTGGTATTTCCTATTCTGGGAGGATACACCTTGTGAATCCTTCAGCGTCCGGCAATTCAAGAGCTTGACAATCCTGTAATGTATGGAATTGCTTAAAGAAATAAACAAATAAAGTGCATTTTCTACATGAATAAAGTGCTTCATTAGAAAAACCACTATCTTTGGACTCCTCTTCGTACAGGCGTGCAGTATGCTTGAAATTAAGTAAAGTTCATCCTTTCTTTAATATATGAATCGGTTAATATTTAAAGGGGTTTTAATGTAAACGAAATTAATTTAATCCTATTTGTACAGTTAGTTCATACACATTCATATGACACATTCTTGTATAATGTACATGTTATGTGATGTTATGTTATGTTGCATAAAAATATAAATTAGCTCTCCCAAATATAATATATAAAGTCTACCAATAATGGCTTCTATTTTATTTTACTTACATTAGAATTCACAGGTATGGAACGCCCATATTTTGATGATGATAGCCCTCGTAACGTATCGACAGTAGCTGATGAGCCTGCGATACTAAAATGTCGCGTTAAGAACAAAGGCAACCGTACGGTAAGTGAATGAGTTCTTCTATTACCAAATACTAGCTATAACCGATTTTCAACTATGCAGATAACTACATTTAAGCATGCCTTGACGCTCTTGGCACGTTTATGCGTACAAAAGTGTGAAACGATTTAATATTTCTAATACTTATAATATTTCACTTAGATAAATTATATTGGAAGGGCGGGTAGCTCTGAATATTAACGTGAACTACGAATAAAAAGAACTGTAAGCATAAGGCTTTCGTGATTTTTATCGCAAGTTGGACTAGGAAATTATTCCATCACATTACCAAAAAATTGCTTTTATTTTTTATTTTTATTTTATGATCACAGATTTTATCCACCCATTTAAGCAAACATTACTTTTACAGCTTTAACATGTTTCTTCTGACAATGTTGGCCTAGATAAGGGGGTGGGCCACGTAGCCGGCGTATCTATTTTGGTCTGCTTGTACAAAGGGTATCAGGTTCAACCTGGCAATTTTCGCTAACTATTAAGTAAATTCAACTGTTATCCTTTGCAAGATCAAGTGATTAAAATAACCGTAAATGTGGCAGGCAGTTTATATATTATGGAGTGGCAGGCACATAAATAATCTGAAATGAATTAAAAACATGTGTATACATTAATTTTTAAGGTTTCGTGGATGCGTAAGCGAGATCTTCATATACTGACAACTAACATCTATACTTATACTGGCGATCAGCGTTTCTCTGTTCTGCATCCGCCCGGCAGCGATTATTGGGACTTAAAAATCGAATATGCGCAGCAGAGAGATAGTGGAATTTACGAATGCCAAGTAAATACGGAGCCGAAAATTAATTTGGCCGTATCACTAGAAGTTAATGGTGAGCAGATTGGTTTATAATATGATTTGAACTTATAATATGTTTTTACGTCGTTAAAGTTTCGTAACTATTGGCTTGATAGAACCAATAAAGCATTTTGGTTTTATAAGTAAAGGGTTATCTAATAAGAGGTGTTATTTGGATATTCAAAGAAAAATGCTATTTTTTAATATAAATGATCGGATGTTTATTTCATTATAAAGAGGAAGGTGTGCCGTTAATAGTGGAAAATAACATCAGGCAAATGACCACCATGACCACGCTTAAAGGACAATATCCTTTTCATGAAATTTTCCATAACCAAATTGCAAAGTGGCTGCTCTATGTCCTCGATAGCCTCACGAATTCCATCTTTTAGGTCTTGAATCGACCCTGGGCTGGTGGTGTAGACCTTCTCTTTCACGTGGCCTCAAAGAAAAAAGTCACAAAGTGTTAAACCACAAGATCTCCGTGGCCAATTGTGATCACCTCTTCGAGAGATAACACGGTCCGAAACTTTTCCCGTAAAAGATCAATGGTTTCCTTGCTTGTGTGGCACGTAGCGCCGTCTTGTTGAAAATAAACGTTGCCCAGATCAATACCATCCTATTCCGGCCATAAAAAATCGTTAAACATTTCTCGATAGCGCAATCCATTCACCAATAACACCTGTTATTGGAAACCCCTTTACATAGAGAATGAGTATATGAATGATGTAACAGAACTACTTATATTCCGTATAAATTTTCATAAATTTATTCAATAAAAATCAGCAGTAGCATTTCAGATCTTAAAACCTACTTACAACACTTTCCGTTTTTGTCTTACTTGAATATTATTCATTTATAACGATTATCGAACGAAATTATAAAATAAATGAATCCGTTAACAAGCAAGATTACACATCCTTGACAATTTGTTTACGTTGTATTGCTGTTTGTTAATTGATGATGTGTCGTAATCAAAGAGAAGTTAAAAAAGGGCTTAAAAGACATTGGTCTTATTAACAGCCAATTATTTAAATAAATTTCATAAAAATTTGTTTTTGGGTGCTTTTACCCTCATTTTTTTAAAACCAGTCAATCTTCCTTGCTTTCAGTTAAATATATAAATATACATATAATTAAAATAAATAGAAACAAACCAAGTATTTTATTATAATGATTTCCAAAACTTTGCGTAAGTCATGGCAGGCTGATAGAAAATACGGCAAAAACGTAATAATACGTTCACATATGCATTAATCACCTATAAATCCACCAAATTAGTCTACCCGTTCACATATGGCAGATTACCTGCAAAATCTACAATCAGCTGTCAATACTGCTTTGAGAGGTTTTTCTTCATAGAAATTATTTTGGTGGAATATTTCGGTGTTTTTGGCTTCTTTAATTATTATTAATGATATGAAGAAAATACAAGGAGAAGGAATAGCTAATTTAATTGCGCAATTGGCTGCTAATAATAAACAGTTAGAGGAAATCCGTAAACGACGAAATTCGCATTCGAAATTCGACATTTCATTTTACAATAAGTAATAAGAGGGCAAAACGTTTATGGACACACGCTTTTTTCTATAAAATGAATCCATAATTAATAATATTTAACAAAAATTTTATTAGAATTATGTTTACAGACCTGTTTGCTTTGCCGGCATCCATTTCATTAAGTTTTTATTTTGATGTTTCTCCTTACATTCGTAATAATAATTATAACAATAAGTATCGTTATTATCTGGGATTATTTTATAATCTGAGATTTTGGGAGAGAACTTTTATATGGGAAATCGCGCTTTTTAATTACGAATTTTGAGTTAAGCGCAAAAAAGTGGATCATCTACTTATATGTGAACGTATTATAAGGTACTATATACTTATATGTACTATATATACATATACACAGAGTGGCGACTGCAAACTTATTGGAGGACTGAGCGCTAAAATTATTACTGATCTAAAAAAGTAAAGCTGATGCAGTCGAATTTATAATATCTATATTCATTGTAATTATTTGTACATTATATATTCAGATATACATACATGGAAAAATTAGTAATAAAATCCGTACCAAGGAATTTGTAATATAATTGGTATAACTCATCCTGGGGATCAGCAAAATAGTCATGTTGACGAAATGAAGAAATTTAGGGTAAAAATATTTTTATAGCTGGCATATTCTTAAAATGAAAAATTAAATTAAAATTTTCAAATGAATAAAACAATAACCGAAGACAGAAGTGATACTTTTCTATGAGTAATATTGTATTAATAATTATATAATTTTGTAACTGCTATGACAAAACATAATCTTTACGTTGTTTTAAATTTTCCGATACATAATTTTATAAAAGTACAATTTTTATAGCGGGTACATATGCTTGCGCGATTAAAATAAATTTTATTAAATTGTAAATTTATAAAAGATAATTTTACAAATAAAATAAACAGTTCTAATATTACAATGATATTATTAATTTTTTCTTACCTTTACAGCCGAGGCCGATATTAGAGATAAGATTACCGAACCCCAATACTACGATGCGAAAGGTTAGATCCGCAGTTAATAATTCAATATTTTCTTTGATTTTCAGAAAAAAAGATCAAAGTGCTTGGGTGCTAAAGATTTTTGATCACTAAATGTAGTTTATGCATTATATGTATATAACTTTATTCATAGAAGCCTACAATTTATTTCAAATTGGCTTCAAAAAGTATACCATATACATGAAAAGTGTATACCAAACACTTAAAAAAAATAAATAATTGGCGCGTATACTTCTGTTAGGTGTTTGGCCGAGCTCCTCCTCCTATTTGTGGTGTGCGTCTTGGTGTTGTTGCACAAATGGAGGGACCTACAGTTTCAAGCCGACTCCGAACGGCAGATATTTTTATGAGGAGCTTTTTCATGGCAGAAATACACTCGGAGGTTTGCCATTGCCTGCCGAGGGGCGACCGCTATTAGAAAAATGTTTTTCTTAATTTGGAGTTTTCACCGACATTCGAACCGACGTTCTCTCTGTGAATTCCGATTGGTAGTCGCGCACCAACCCATTCGTCTACGGCGGCCACAACTTGGTAGGTAAAAAATATACGATGTATCACACAACATTTTTTCTATTTTTTTGAATGAAGATGACATATTTTTAAGATTAATTAAAGTATAATATATTTGAGATTAGAACGAATTTTTTGTTAGGATTAGCACTTCAATGTATTAAAACTTCGTTTTCAATTATACGTCCAAATGTCCAATTCTCGGTAAATGCGCTTTATGTTAGCTCTTATTTAGAAATGCCCAACTACTTCAGAGTTAATGAAAAGAACGGATTAATACAGGGAAAATAAGAACATCTTAAGTCTTGTTTTTTAATCTTTAGAAAAATGTCTCTGATGTGACCAACTCTCTGGAGACCAAATATCAGACTTATATTTTTATCTGTGAATTTTCTAAGCAGGTAATCAAAAACCTCTGAATGTGTTTCTCCTGTAAAAATGTGCACACCTAAATTCTAAAGCTTATTAGCTTTCAGTATGCGAAGCTACACAGAAAAAGTAGATGAAAATGTAAAGCATGATTATCTATATATTAATACGGAGAGCAAAATTTTGTCGTACCTTTTTTTAGTATTTATAGTCAGAGAAAAAAGTTGAACAATATACCGATGGATAGCATATGTTGAGACGGTTTGCACAATGTATTAAAATAGATACATAAGTGAATAGGTGCAGTTAAATTAATCACACAATTTTACCTGTATTATGATATATCATGTTATAATATGTATCATGATATTATATATATGTATCATGATATAAAAGTTGATGAAACAACTGGAAGCTTATACATATATTGTGAATCAATACTATTATAAATTTGATTCAGAAATAATGATGGTCATGGATTAATTAATGATTGTTTTTATTATGGTTTTTCTAAAAAAAATAAATATTTTTTTCCGTAATACGTGAAATTAAATGTTTCCATATTTAATTTTACTACATCTATTCACATATGCCATGTAAAAAGTTTAAATATAAGCTATCCATTTATATACATATCGCACCCTAAATACAAAAGGGTCACAACTCAAAATGTACCTTCTGCTCAAATATGAAAGAGACGTTATCAATAAAACGGTCCGCGGATGACATATGGCAAAAATAAATTTTTTGTTTTTTGGTAGGACTGTTAGCTTACATGGCAAATTTCAGCGTGATATGTCACATAGTTTGTTTTCTGTGCTACTGTAAATAAATCAAGCTCGAGTGTGGAAAATTTTGAGTTGTGACCCTTTTGTATTTAGGGTGCGATATGTTTCAACTTTTTTCTATGACTATAAATACTAAAACCAGGTATGACTAAATTTTGCTCTCCGTATTTATATAACGTCGAATAACGTCGAAATTTCGACGTACGGTCGATCCTAGTATGATAAAAAACCATGCCCTATGTGCCTTATAATTATGATACAAACTATTATACTTACATACTACTTACTTATACTTATACTTATACTTTATACAAGGTGTCTGGTGGCGGAATTAGAAATTAAAAAAGAATTATAATACCATTGATAGAAGTTTACTTCAAAAACTGTTGCAAAGATGACAAGTCCAGATTTTATCTCCATGTCACATGCTAGTCAACAGACGCCGGAATGCCGTTAATCTCGCGAGCGATATTTTCTGAGATCATAAACTTTACTTTCGAGATACCCATAGGGGTACGATTGCACGACCTGGATGTCCAGGATATGGCACTAAAACTGTTAATCAGTTTGTGAGGGAAGAAATCGTGCAGGATCGCTAAAGTTTCCCTGCCCGTGTGAGGCGTGGCGCCGTCTTACTGAAATCTTGGGTATATACTGAAAGAATGATGTTTTCTCATTATTGGCAGAAAATAATCGTTCAGAATGTCTCGGGATACACTGTCCACAGAAACTTTTTTCCTTTGGAATGGAGCAAATATTCCACTGCTTGACAATGCACTCCACATCGCCGCTCTCTTTCGCGCGGATTGAAGTGGATTAACCTGTAAACTTGAGGAGAAGAGTTCAATATTTTCATTTGCTCTTGATGCCTGGCTGAGCTTCGGCTGTGTTCTGTTTGCCACCGAACTTGTTGGTCGGAATCTTTGCACCCATAAGCGTATCACCTAAGTGAGTATACACTAGACTGGACCGAAAAAATGTTGCAAAAGTCCATCCCAGTATTTAAAGCTTACGTTGAAAGAATTTCGCCACCTTGTTCTTTTAAAAACCACCGAAAAAGTTTTTTTGATTATAAATTGGTTATTTTCCATTCGATTTACAAAAACAAAATATCCGAAGTTGTTTCCACATAGTTAGGTGAGTTACCCAGAGTTGTACCCCCTTTTTGTTTCGTCAATCTCACTTTAACATTCATTAAAAGTTTTCTTTTAACTTGTTTTCATAATGTACATAAACGTGTACCATTATGTACGTATATTATTTAACCCCTTTGTTAAAACATCTACTTTTCTATATGTGTTGATTTAATTTTTTATGCATCTAAGATAAAGTAAAAAAATTGAGATATATTTCAAGAAAACATGTTCGTTCTTGATTTTATAAACACTTAAACACTTTGCATTTTAAACCTTCCAAAATTTGTACAATATAAATCTCTAATACACACATACATATGTATATGCTATGACTATTTGTACCTAATGTGTAGGTTAGGTTTTTGTGGTAGTCGAATTAGAGTAGCCAACTCACTTAGACCATATAGGTCCGTTGTGGTACCACGATGTAACATGGGAATCTTACTGTCTACTTTTCATGGAACCAGTTACACTCTCTTATGAAGCGTAGGATAGGTTTTAACCCAACACCGGATAGTTCTGTAAGAGAGTCAAAATGGTATTTTCCTCACAACCTTGCTCTACTCCTCGTTAAGGCTGGACAATAACACAGGAAGTGTTCTACTGTTTCTTCCTCTTCCTCGTCTCTACAACTTCTGCAGTATTCATGCGAAAATATTCTTAGCCTATAACAGTGCATACCTAACAGCCAAATTGTCAGCGTTAGATCAAGCATGACAGCGAGGAGCTGGTAAGGTGCATGTATCAGCTTCTATGCAAAATATGGTCGGATGAAAGCATGCCTGCGGATTGGAATTTAAGTGTGCTCTGCCCAATCCATAAAAAGTTCGGAAGGACCTCTCTGAGCCGTTTGATACCAAACAAGGTTTCAGACAGGGTGACTCGCTATCGTGTGACTTCTTTACCCTGATGTTGGAGAGGATCGTACGAGCCACAGAACTTAATCGCTCAGTAACATCTATATATATAAAAATTCAGCCGTTTTTCGCGTTGTGATGAACTTTACGGAGAATGGCTCAACCGATTTTAACCAAACTTTGCCACATTGAAGAGAAATAGACCAAAACGTGGACCCGGGTAACCCTAGGATGTGTTTGTACAATATAGGTAGCAAATGGAAGCTGTTGATGATTTCGTATAGAGTAGTTTTCATACCGTTCCGTGACTAGGGTCTCGAGATATAGGCCAAAACGTGGACCCGGGTAACCCTAGGATGTGTTTGTACAATATGGGTAGCAAATGGAAGCTGTTCATGATCTCTATAGTAAAGAGTATTTTTCATACCGTTCCGTGACTAGGGTCTCGAGATATAGGCCAAAACGTGGACCCGGGTAACCCAAGGATGTGTTTGTACAATATGGATATCAAATGGAAGCTGTTGGTGAATGTTTTAGTACGGAGTATTTTTCATGCCGCTCCGTGAGTGGGGTCTCGAGATATAGGTCAAAACGTGCACCCGGGTAACCTTTGGTTGTGTATGTACAATATGGGTATCAAATGAAACCTGTTGATAAGTGCTTTAATACGGGGTAATTTTCATACCTATTGATGACTAGGGTCTCGAAATATATGCCACAACGTGGACCCGACGTGTCTTTGTACCGAATTAAACCGAACTTACACACATTGTTAAGTAAGTATTGAAAATGGGTTTCGTAAAGTTTAGTTGTAATTCGGAACACCGGCAACGCGTACAGCGTTCATTTGAACCACCCATAATGTTGTTTAGTTTTTTAACGCTTGGGGCGGAACTGAACTGTCAAATTGACAGTGTGAGTTACAATGTGTCAATATTTCTTTCTGATTTGGACGCCATAAGGAGAAGACGTAAGCGCAAAGTGTAAACATTTTTTGTGAATTTTTTTGGAGTGGATTTTGGTGAATAATTTCTTACGAAATTTGAGAATTTAATGTGAAATCCGAATGTTCAAATGAAATTATGTTTTGTGGATTTATTTTTTCGGTTCGTATGCGATAAGCTACGATACACCATGAGTGAAAAAATGGTAAAAAAAATTAAAAAACAAAAGAAATTGTTAAAGGATGCAAAAGAAGAGCACGAAAAATGCGTAACTTTGATGAAAAAATTAATAGTCTTATCATGCAAATTGTCAACAATTGTCAGAAGAAGAGATGATTTAAGAAAATCACTACAAAATAAAATAATCCAGACCATGTGGACTTGGGCTTTTAAACACATATGCATCGAAAATATAATCCACAAAATTGAAAAAAAAACATGTTTTAAAATCTCAGAATACCATAATTACAATCATGTTTATTACAGTACAAATGCCAAGACAATCACGTAATCATATTGGTCGTTCGACAAATAATAATAGGCGCATGAGAAATGCCCGGAATAACGCGACATCAGAAGACCGTCAAGAACAAAATGATGTAGTCAAACGATTGATGAATAATGTTGTCCAAGCAATTATTTTAATTGGCAAATTCAAGAATGAAGACATTGTAATAACAGGAATTCCAATGATTCCACCTGCATTGCCATTTGAATTCAAGCGTTTGCAACTGCCCATTCGTTTAGCATTTGCAATAACTATCAATAAATCACAAGGGCGAACTTTAGAAATATGCGGGATGAATTTAGAAGAACCAGTATTCACCCATGGTCAACTATACGTTGGCTGTTCACGTGTTGGGAAGCCAACAACATTAAATATTTACTCAAAAACAAATAGAAAAACAAAAAATATTGTTTATGCCAAAGCGCTTGAATAAAGAATAAAGAAATAAATAATATGAAAACCATATCTTTTCTGTTCTAAACCATATCTATTCTATTTTAGTGTGCCAAGCGAAGCGCGCCGGGTTTGCTAGTTTTGTTATAAGAACGTACAATTGTTGGCGTATGTCGATGATATTGACAGCATCGGCCGTAACAACCGCGCCGTTAGTTCTGCCTTCTCCACACTGGATAAAGAGGTAAAGCAAATTGGTCTGGTAGTGAACAAGGACAAAACGAAATACCTCCTGTCCGCACACGCGTATTGCCACCCACGTCACTGTTGAAAGTTATGATTTCGAGGTTGTAAAAGACTTCGTTTATTTAGGAACCAGCATTAACACCGATAACAATGTCAACAAGTGCTAATTTGGACTAAGTAGGCAACTGAGCAGTAAAGTCCTCTCTGGATGAACATTTGCCTTTACGCCACTTTTTATTTCACTCTTATTACGGCTTTGAATATTTTTGTTGTTGTTTTTGTTTACTATTCGAAACAATGCCAAATCACAGACTTGCTGTCGTCTTTTCCCCTCTCTACTGTTGCCCATTGTACAGCAGTGCCGCCGCTTTCATCAATTAAAGCCAATTATGTTGAAATAGTTGTTTTTCCCAAACCATAGCTTTTTAGCATTTTGCGGAGCCAGTTAAGGAATGATTTCATTCCCAAATAAAAAATAAAAATAGTTAAGTGAATTCTAAGTACAGGGTGGCTGATGAAAGCCGCTACCAAAAAAAAATTGAATAACTTTTTTTCTTTTTAAGTTATCTGTTCCATTTTTGTTTTAATTTGCAGATTGATCTTTAAAATTTATTAAAATGGATAACTGGGACACGCAAACAAGAATTTGGATAGTCCGCCGCTATCACGCACTGGAGTCCGTAGTTTTGGTACAGAGAGAGTACAGGCGGATGTTTGGCGGCGATCCCCCGAGCAGATGGACCATAATGAGACTGGTGAATAATTTTGCTGAGCAAGGAACAGTCGCAAGAAGGCCTTATCATCGAAACCCACCAGTTCGGACGGAGGAAACGATCGCTGCTGTAGCTGCAGCTATACAAAGCAATCCAAGGGTTTCAACAAGAAGCTTATCTGCTCAACTTGGTGTCAGCCGACAATCTTTGCAAACAATAATGCACAAAGATTTAGACTTATTTCCCTAC
Source organism: Anastrepha ludens (assembly GCF_028408465.1). NCBI lineage: Eukaryota > Metazoa > Arthropoda > Insecta > Diptera > Tephritidae > Anastrepha > Anastrepha ludens. The sequence goes on along the minus strand of NC_071503.1, from coordinate 93,484,466 downwards.
AAAATTCAAATGGTTAACAAACTGAATGCAGCAGACTTGCCGATTCGCTTGGAATTTTGCCAGAAGATCCTGCAAATGGTGGAAGAAGACCAAAACATGTTTAACTGCCTTTTCATGTCTGATGAGGCCTATTTCGATTTAAACGGCAATGTGAACAAACAAAATTGTCGAATATGGAGTACTTCTAACCCACAGATACTCCACGAGACGGAATTGCATCCTCTTCGCGTGACAGTGTGGTGTGCGGTTTCTTCACGCTGTATTGTCGGGCCTTATTTTTTTGAAGAAAATGGTCACACCGTTACGGTTACTGGAGACCGTTATTTGAAAATGCTGAAAGAATTTTTCTATCCAGAACTACGCCGAAAGAGAATTCCTTTCAACTCTGTGTGGTTTCAACAAGATGGGGCAACGTCTCACATAGCCCAGACTGTTATGACAGAGTTGCGACGAAAATTTCCCAATAAACTGATTTCAAGAAACTCCGAATTTCGTTGGCCCCCCAGGTCGCCTGACCTTACTGCACCTGACTTTTTCTTGTGGGGTTTATGTAAACAAGAAGTTTATAAAACAAAGCCAACAAATTTGGATGAACTAAAACAATCCATTCGGGCAACAATTGCGGCTATTCCTGTCGCAACTCTCAAAGCAGCAATGAACAACTTTTTACTAAGATGCCGCACTTGTGTCAACGAGCATGGGGGGCATTTAAATTCAATTATTTTTAAAACTAGTTAAGCTACATTTAATAAAATTTAATGACCTTCAACTTGAAAAAAAAAAAAAATGAATTCCATACACTAAAAAAAAAGTTATTTGAGTTTCTTAATGTAGCAAAATTCATTAGCCACCCTGTATAATCATGCAGGGCTGAACAAATCCAAACATATTTTGGGAATGCCAAAAGGTAAAAAAGGTAAAAATAACACAAGATAAACATGTTTTTCCTAAACAGCAAACAAAGAAACTAATATGCAAGTCGTGTACCTAAAACAGTAAGATGAGGTATAAGTACAAATACGACTGTCAAATATTATATGTTGGCAGTCAGTCCAGTATTTACATAGTGTTAAGAACTACCTTAAAATTAATTTCATAAAAATAGTTTTTTATATAATGTTTGACACATTTTAAATAGAGTAAACATCTTTTTTGTTGTTGTTTTTGTAATGTGTGTGTTTATTTAATAACTGTTGGCGCCCAATATTCGTAGACAAGGACAGTAATGGAATGTGTGTATAAATTTTTGAAGTGAAAACTTCTTTAGAATCGTTGGGAGTGATTTGAGACTCGATGAAACGAAAAAGCGACACCAAAAAGAAGAAGAAAAAAGATATACGTATATATATAGGACTATGAATAAGTTCGTGCGGTTTTTTTTCGAAATTTGAAACTTTATTGACGTAAAATGGTTACAAATTTAATATTCAAAATATTGTCCATCGCTTACTACTACTTTTTCCCATCTTTCTGGCAATTCACGGATTCCCTTTGTGAAAAATTCGGTCGGTTTTGCCGCAATCCACGAATCGATCCATTTTTTGACTTCATCGTAATTACGGAAGTGCTGGTCAGCCAGGCCATGTTGCATCGATCGGAAGAGATAGTAATCGGATGGCGCAAGGTCTGGACTATACAGCGGGTGGGGTAGGACATCCCATTTGAGCGTTTCTAAGTATGTTTTGACCACTTGTGCAACATGTGGCCGAGCATTGTCATGTTGCAAAATAACTTTGTCGTGTCTATCGGCGTATTGCGGCCATTTTTCTCGCAGTGCTCGGCTCAAACGCATCAATTGTCGTCGGTAGACATCCCCCGTAATCGTTTCATTCGGTTTCAGTAGCTCATAATACACAACACCCAGCTGGTCCCACCAGATACACAGCATAACCTTCAGGCCATGAATATTCTGCGCCGACGTCGATGTTGAAGCATGGCCAGGGTATCCATACGTTGCCCGACGTTTTGGATTGTCGTAATGGACCCACTTTTCATCGCCAGTCACAATTCGATGCAAAAAACCCTTTCTTTTGTGCCGTTGAAGCAGTTGTTCGCATGCCATAAAACGGCGTTCAACGTCTCTTGGCTTCAATTCATACGGCACCCAATGGCCTACCTTTCGGATCATTCCCATGGCTTTTAAACGTTTGGAAATGGTTGATTGATCAACTCCCAAAGTTTTTGCAACCTCTTCTTGCGTTTGAGCCGGATCTTGATCGAGCAATTCCTCCAATTCGGTATCCATGAACTTTGGCGGCGCACCCTCGCGTTCTTCGTCTTCCAAGCCAAAATCACCACTTTTAAAGCGTGCAAACCACTTCTGGCACGTTCGCTCAGATAGAGCATGCTCACCATAAACTTCCACCAAGATACGATGACTTTCGGCTGCTTTTTTCTTCATATTAAAATAATGAAGAAGAATTCCCCGCAAAAACACATTATTTGGCACGAAATTCGACATTTTCAAGTGTGGTAAAAATATTGTTGTTTACACTTCAAATAAAAAACTTATACTGACGTTTGTGCCTTACGACAGTAGCTCTCCAATGAATGTTTGGAAATGTGGATCGATGGAATAATAATCAAGTTACGCCATCTGTTGTAAAACCGAAACGAACTTATTCATAGTCCTATTATTTTCCAAAGACAAGCAAGTCTTTAACTACCTTCTAAGCCTTTAACTAGCCTGCATTGAGTAAGTAATAAGAAAGAGTCACAATCACCCAATTTTTGGCAAACGGGCATATTGATGCGGTTGGTCGGGTGAAAAGACGAGGAAGGGCAAATCGTTGCAACAAGGCTCTAGAGCCGAGAAACTATGTCTTTGCTAGTATACACAAAAAGAAATCCACACGAAGTACATACATGCAAATGCATCGATTTGCCATTGCCTAAGCACTGAGCAAACCGTCCCCTTAGTATTAAAATAGCCTATAAATTGTTTGATGTTTTGAGAAAATGAATTTCAAACTTTTGGTCGAAAGTAGCTCTCACTCAAGTCTCGTTATGTCTGTAAATATTTATTATTTTCGACATTTTTTTTAAGACTGTATAAAAATGAGTCTATTTTGTTAACTGACCAATTTTTATTATTATAATCATCCTTTTAGTGAACAAAAAAGAGGTGTAAACTACAAATACATCAGATAGGCTATTTTATTTTTTAATGTTTTCTATTAAGTTTCTAATACGTTATTTTATTTTGTATGGTATACACTATTTTATTCAAGAAATACACCAGAATAATAAGTAAACTTAAAATGAATTTTTATTACTATAAAATTATGTTTTAATTACAGTAAGATCGTAAATTATTAGCATGGTCTTTAATTATTGTCGTCTTCGTCCTCTTCTTCGAATCTGTCTGGTTCATCTAAACAATCGCGATTATTCCCTCCTTGTAAATTAAAAAAAATGTCTGTGAGCCGGGAGGAATTATTTTTGCATAAATCTTTGAGATCCTTCAATTTTGTGTCAGAAATTGGTAGTTCTTTTTTATATTTGTGAGTTAATGTAAAATTTGTGACTCCTTTCTTTTTCATTCTCCAGCCATCTATATCAATCACTTTGAAGTCTTCGTTCCATTGTTCCTTGTATAACAACTGTCTCTTTTCACTTTTTATTACCTGGAGAACCTTAATTTTAAGCCAATTTACCGATTCATTGCTGACATTTTTCTTCAAGTTATGGTTCAATTTTGAGAACGCCGTTTTGAGATCAATAATATCACTATAGTTAAGCCTTTGTACAGCGTACGGATTTTTTCGTCTTGCCAGTCTAAGTATAGTAGGCCATTCTTCTGGTGAATATACACAAATATTTCTCTTAGCTCGTTCTATAGCCGAATGCATGGAATCTGCTTCCATTTGTGTGTGTCCACTTTGAAGATATTTAATCGTTATTTAATTAAAATGCAATGAATGATTCATATGAAGCAATAATGTGGCAATTAATCTGTTTCTATTCTGTCCTCCACAGCAGTCTGAATACAGAATAACATCCGTTACTGATTCAGGTAAATTGTTCAGCATTTTTAATAAAGTGGTTATAATTTCCTCTGACCCACGGTGACCATGGTTTTCATCCCACAGGAAACAATATCCAGCTCCACTAGCTAAATCGTAAAATGTGTTGTTGTATGTGGCGAACTTTCGACTGTAATACAAGGTGCTTACATTGCTAGATGGTGTCAATAGCACTGATTGTAAGTCAAAAGCAAATACTTTTATATTGCTGTTATTTTTAGATAACTCCTCCTCAGCATCTTTGTGGAGTCTTGCCTGGGCTTTATTTGCTAAGTGTTCATCATATGATTTCTGCATTGAAGCTTTGTCCTCTGTATTTTTCAACATTTCGCATGTTGAGCATGTGCTCTTTTTTGGATGATGGAATGAATAATTGTAATTATTGCAAAATATGCGGCGATACATATGTTCTTTAACTGAGAGGTCTGGGTGGCGTTCTTTAAATAAGTTATACATTTTTGTAATTGTTAGGTCTGAGCTCAGATAAAGGCGTTGGGACTTTGCTCGAGTATAGTGGCTTTCTACTGCTGGAAATGACTCTATGTGCTCTTTAATAAGAGTTGCTATCTCCGCATCATGTTTACCCCTCGCGTCAACAAATTCTCTTTGATTCTTTTTTTTGGCCAATACAGATATCGCGCAGTCTGACACGTGTAAAGTATTTAAAAAGAACTTTTTACAGACCTGTTTGTCATTTAGAAAGTATTTTAGAGTGTTCGACCACCGTGATTCTCTTTCTTTTGTTCTGCATCCAAAGCTGCCTCTTACGCTATTGAATACAACAAATCCATAATTGTAGGAGACATCTTCTTAAATTATCTTTTTAAATTTATCTCACCTTTCTTCTTCGTGCTACTGTCAATTCTACATTTTCATCATTGCTTTCTTCCGCGATTTCGCAGAGCACTTCATGTTGCTTTACCGAAGATTTTTCAATTTTCCCCTCGAGATTATCCTCCTCTTCATCCGTTTCTGGAATATAATAATCTGACGATTCTGCTGAAAACTCTTCTCCATCCTCTTCCTCATTTTCCGATATATTTGAATCCACTGGTTCCACAGATAATCCAACAGAGTTTGGAGCAAGTTTCACACATAGGGCTCCTGTTGATTCCGTCGCAAATTCTGTTGACAATTAATATACCTAAATATTCTTTCCTGCAATTTAGGATAGCAGATACTCACCAGAGCTTGACTAATCCATGATAAAATGAGTGATTGGGAACGAATGAACGACTAAATGATTAACGAGCGAATTTCAACAACGAACTGAAATCCTAAATTGCAGAAATTATTTCTATTGCATTTACATACATGATAAAACAACGCAAGCATTGCATAGGCTACTTTTGTTTTTTTGTAATTTTAAAACACATGTTAATTGTTCTGAGAATATAACGGCCTATTAGATTCATACAAATGAACAAATTGAAAATATTTGTTGAACAACAACGTATATCATTATACGTCATTTTAGGTGTTTGTGTCATGAGAAAATTGATTTTTTTCCTAAAAGTTTCAATAGAGTATGTGAGTGTACATTACTATTCTATTGAATAAACAGAAAATTTAGTTTATGTAAAAATAGCGTATATGCGTTTTTTGAGGAAAATAATTTAATACATATTTATACTATATTTTTTTGACTGACGTTTTGACCCACTTTGTGGAACTAGAATATGATTCAATAAAAAAATAATAGCCTATGAGCCATAGGCTATTGTTATACTAAGGGGACGAAACGTAGGGTAAACGTATGTACATACATACATTCGTATATATTTATATGCATGCATACATTGGATGTATGCACTAATGTATCATATTTGGTGCTATGGCAAAATTTTGATTTGCCTACTTTTGTTCTTTGTACGATTTTTATATAATATTGTTACGAATTTTCTTATCACAGAATCCAAATATATCTCTATAATTACTGTTCCAATTCGATCACTGGAATGTTGAATAAAACACACAAATTAATGGAAACACACTCAGTCTTTTACTTTTCGTTTATTCGCTTAGAAGTTTAATTTTCAACTGAATACACCATGCGCATGCACCTCGGCTTATATACATGTTCTTAATAACGATCAAAATTTCTAGATCTGGCAGCTCGTATCTTCTGGCGAGTTATGTTGTAGCAGCAGCTTACTAGTCACTAGTAAGGCTAACTCATGTTTTCGTTTTGGCCTCTAGTTCGCAATTGGTACCAGTAGGTTCGCGAAACTTCGCGATTGTAACACTACCTTACGCTTATGTTCGATCGTTCCCGACGAGATATTAAATCTTTCGATCTAAATGGAGTCATTCTTACCAGATGTACCACATGGACTTTTCCCTGTCCAGTTTTGTATTGCCACATCATTAAAACTTTTGATCAGCATGTATGTATCTTCCCACGACGCTTGTAGTTTTAGAGAAATCCTTTTTTTCTTTGCGGATTATAAAGAAGTACCGCTGCTTAATCTTCTCCTCTACTTGGCCCATTGTGAAATTCTTCTAACACAGATGCAATTCTGGATTAGGAACTATAATGGTTTCCATCTTCACTTCCCCTTACGCGATGCATAACTCCATCAATTATTTTAAGATTAGTTCACTGTACCTTATACGACTTAGCCACAGGACTTTCTTTCCCCGTTTCATATTTAGATAGTCTCTCAACAGCCTCTTTCGCATCCATGATCCTTCCCAGGTCAGCATCATTCAACTGACTTCTTCTTACTGCACTTGATTCCCACTCATTATCGGGTTTCAACTGCATTAGTCTTATATCAACTATCCCTTCAGATGTCTCGACATTAAAACAATGCTCTATAGCACAAGATCGCCGAGATAGAGCATCAGTATTTCCATGGTGTTCCTCTTTTCGAAGGAAAGTCGTACAATAATTTTGCAGTCTTCCGATCCACCGTACGATTTTTCCTTCAGGATGCTTGAACTGGAGTAACCATCGCAATGCTGCATGGTCGGTTCTTAACTGGAATCGTAGAAATGTTTTACGCACTCAACCACAGCTAACAGTTCTCGTCTGGTGACACAGGAATTCATCTTTGGCTTTCCGAGAACTTTGCTATAGGGATGATTGATGATTTGTGACAGCACTCCACTTGTTCCGTATGCGCTAGAATCTGTATCCACAACGAACTTTTCACCCCCAACCGGATACGCTAACATAGGTGCAGTACAAAGCAGCTCTGTTCAATTGTTGGAACGTTTTATACCTGTTCTTAATGTTTCGAACCTCGTGCACACTTCTTTATGTCCAAGATACATAACTTCTGTTATGTACAAGGCACATTTCACGGGATCAGTCGTAGTCACGCGCAAGGACTTCTTCCAAATTTTTCAGGTAGTCGTTAAAATTGTTACCTATGATGATGTCATGCAGATAGACCAAACATGGTTTTCAGTGATGTTCCCTCAGCAATGCTCCATCAGGCGCTCAAAGGTTGCTGGTGTGTTACATAATCCGGAAGGCTTCACAGAAAATTGCCACAAATTCTCGCAATGCTTTTTTTCACCTGCCAGTAACCACTTTTTAAATCAAGCTTGGAAAACCGTTTTGCGCCTGATAAAGTATCGAGAGTGTCAATTATTCGTGGTAATAGGTAACTTAATATAGCTTTTTATAATCCACACAAAATCGGGTTCTTCCACCTGTTTTCTTAACAAACATAACTGATGAGCTCCAATAACTCCACTTAGCTACATATCCTGGATTATCTGATTGACTTCTTCGCGCTTGGATAGTGGAACTTAACGTGGAACTTGGCGAATTCGCTTTGCATCTCCTGTATTTATTGGATGTTTCTCGATGGTAGAATTTCCAAAATCGCCGTTGAATAAGTAGGAGTATTTCTCTAGCAGTCTCTCAGCTTTCGTCCTCTCTAGCCCTCTTATTTTCGGTAACCTAGTTCTTATGAAATCGGAGGGTTTTCTTGGTGATCCATCGAGTTCTTCCCTTTCCTGTTGCGGTCCGTAGCAGTTTACTTTGGTTTCTACGGCCTGACATTTCCCAATTACAGCTCCTTTATGCAAAATAACTGGTAACTTGAAATTATTTAGGTCCCTTAATGGAACCCTCCTGTCTTTTTCCATCTTCACTAGTGTACTTCCCACGATTATGTTTGACGTCTTCTTAGCAGCTTCTATGACCCATACTTTGCCTGTCCCGTAGCTTCCTTCCACATTAGCCCATATGACAGCTTCAGATTTTGGTGGAATCTGTTGACGGTGCCTTAGGGTTACCTTTCTAGACTGTATACTTGGCTCATACCCAATGCTCAGCGATATCTCCATATTCTGAATCGACAGAACCCTTTTACCCAAATCCAACTTAAGTCCGTGCGGCTACAGGAAATATGGGTCACTTAATACTTTTTCCGTCATTTCAACAAGTAAAAATGTGTGAGCTACCGACAAAACTCCAATAATGACTTAGCAAACTACCTTTCGGGAAATCGTAGCACTCTTTCCTGTAGCTGTCTGGAGCTTGTAGCCAACCAGTGGTTCCATATTACCCTTTACCAAATCTGACGGGATGATCGAGTTCGTTGCACCGGTTACAGTACACCGTATCGTCAAGTTGTTGCTTTCCGTCCACTTTCCGAGACAGAGACTGCGGGGAATTCAGTTGTGGGAGCCAGTTCTCACCCCTTAGAGCAGGTTCGTTTCAGTTTAACAACTCCTGTGCATCGGGACTGCTATTGCCAGTTTCAGCGCTTCGTTTTCTTTCTCCTGGATTCGTCTTGGGTTGGCTGCCAGCCATATGTTTACCCTTACCACAGTTGTAACACTTTAAATCCGAGCTTCTTCGAGTTAACTGAGGAAAGGACTCCCTTATTACATTCCTCATAGTTTCTCCATCGAAGTGGTCTCTTCAACATCAACCCGATGGACTCTGTGGACTAGCTGGGTCAAGAGAGCTGCAGTTTTTTGTGTCAGCGCAAATTATACTGTTTCTGCAAATGTCCAATTCGGTGTTGAGTATGCTGCCCGTTTTGTGTCCGGATCTCGTATGCCATTTATGAATGCCTGGAATTTCAGCTTCTTAACGATCCGCTATTTATTTCCAATATGCCAAATGTGCCAACCGCTCCATCTCTGTCGCGTATTCCTGCAAGCTCTCATTTGTCTTCTGATAGCGGTTCATCAGTTCGATCTGGTACATTTGCTGCCTGTGGTCACTCCCGTAACGTCTCCTTATTACTGCCATCAGACACTCACAGACAACCAATGCAACATATTTGTTTGCAGTGCTCCAGCGATTTGTTGTTGCTGCTGTTTCGAACTGAAGCTTAAATATCTGGAATGGTACATTGCCGTCGAATGATAGTGATTTTACTTCCGGGCCACTGGATAAAGTTTTCAAACGATGTAGTTGTAGTCCACAGAGGCAAGCCTTCGCCGCATCTACCTCCGCCTCAATCGTTTCCAGTTGCGACGTCAAATGTGCCTTCTCTGATTCCAATTTGAATTTGGATATACGCGTATCCTGTTTCGCCAGCGGCTCATCCATCTTGGGCGAAAATTCCGCTGACATTTATGACATCTGTACTGAGATTTGTGAAATTTGCGATTCCGTTTGTGATGGCATTTGCTATAATGCAGCCATGCAGCCACCCCCATGTCTATACTTGGTGAAGGTCCTGTAGGTTCTGCCTTCTCCTCCATTTTTGTCGATTACTCCTCAGCTTCTGTCTGTAACACATCCTCGTCTACATCGACGCCCTTTGCCTCTATAGCCTCGCCCAAGCGTACTTGTAACTCTGACGCGTTCCCAGTAGTTAAAAAGCCACGCTGGTTTCAATTCTTTCTTAAGCTGCTGAACCTTAAATTCGCTCAACTTTAACATTTTCAGGATCCTGCTCTTGGGACTTTATTCAACAATCCCACTTTTCATACCAATTGTTAGGAATTTTCTTCCGTTAAAATCCAATTAAATCTGTTACAATAATTCCCTGAGTTCGATCATTGGATTGTCGGACAAAAAACACAAATTAATGGCAACACACTTGCTTTACTTTATTTCCAACACTTTTCTTCTAAATGTACACGCTCAGCTTAAGACTGAATCAGTCCATTACCTTCCGTTTATTCGCTTACAAATTCACTTTCCAACTGAATACCCCATACGCACGCACCTCGGCTTATAAACATGAGTTTAATAACTATCGAAATTTCTAGATCTTCTGGCGAGCTCTGTTGTAGCAGCAGCTTACTAGTCACCTGTCGTCTTCGTCTAACTCATATAGCGGTAGACCCAGAAAGCGCCCACTGTCTCATTATCTGCTGTCGCTATCACGGCTAACAAATGTATTTGGTTTGGCCTCTCGCTCGCTATTGTTGCCAGTCGGTTCGCGAAACTTCCCGATTGTAAAAATATTTTATATTGTATATTGGTATGGGAATAAGTTTTCGTCCTTTCTTAGCCAAAGTTACGAGTTATTTAAGCAATTAAATACAGGGTCAGGCATTCGAAGTGTTAGTCTTCAGCTGTCTGTTAGTTGGCTAAATTACAGTCCAGAGTATTGTTTACAAGCGCGCGGAAGCATTTTGCTAAGAGTAAACGCGAAAAAAGAAAATCTCTAGCGATTGTTCGTGAGCTCGAGCACCTTAAAATAAATAAAGTTTTGGTTTATCGCATTACTCGTTACAATTATACTGGTAGCATCGCGAGACGTCGTGGAGGTGGTCATCAAAATATTGCAACGTTACGTGAAATGTTTCAAAAAATGAAGAAGCGACTTGAGTGAAATCCCCGACGAAGTTCCAATGAAATGGCGAAAGAACTGAAAATATCTGACCTAGTATCCGCCGCATACTGAATAAATGATCTCAAAGTCAAGCCTTAAGATCCAAAAGACGCATGATGTCACACAAAAGCAGGAACACGTCAGACAAGAGAGAGCGAAGGAGTTGCTTCGCTAGGCCGAAAGCAGTCAATTTCCGAACATGGTATAAACTCCCAAAACGAAAGGGACGATACGATGCAGAAAACCCATTCATTTCTGCCGTTCAAGAAGCATCTCACTCGTCTCCAAACGTCTCTCGATATCCCTTTCCTTCAACTGATGTGGCACCCAGTTACCTGCTTTCTGGACCATTCTCATAGTGTGCAAACGTTTTCCGATGGTTCATCTGTAAACATCCAACTCTTTCGACATATGAATAAGGGTTTAACATGCGTCGTCACCCAATAATAGTTGTAGTTGAGTATCTTCGAATTTTTTCGGGGCCCTTTCGCGATCTTTATCACTCAAGTCAAAATTATCACTTTGGAAACGTCGAAAACACTCACACAAGTTTTATTTGATGGAGCGTGATTACCATAAATAATTCTCAATATAAGACACGTTTCAGCTGCACTTTTCCTTAAAAGGTAATGATGAAGCATGACTTCCCGCAAAGGTTTTTTTTTTGACGTCAGATACAAAGGGATCTTTACGCTTCAAACGAATGTCAACTACTGCGATCGAGACCTGACATATACACCTTTAAATCACCAGTATATTACTAGAGCGAACACAAAAATAGTATCAGCCACGACACCTCTTTTCCGAGGGCGGAAACGTATTCCCATACCAATAAATATTTATGTCGTATGAAAGTAGATAATTGTATACCTACCATACATTACCATTAAACTTTCTATGCTCCAACTAGGAGATAGATAAACTTGTATAATAAGAGAGCAAAGATCATGTACATACATATTTGACTTTATCTATAAAGGTTAACAAAATATATGCTCTTTATTTATGTATTATTTACTTAATGAAATTTGCCGTCACCCAGTCTATATTCCAAATATTATACTTCCAAAAACAAAATATCTTCATAGGCGCAGAACCAGCATTCCAAAATGTTCTTTAATGCAACAAAAACTATTTCATTCGTAGATACAAGCGCATATTTCTCAAAACAGATCCAGATCATTCATATAACGAGCCCACCCCATCTTCCTTCACGCGCCTGAGTTGTCCATAAACCTATTTTTCTTCAGGAAGACAAAAATATTTGGTGAACCGTCAATTTTTGTCGTGGCAAGTGCCGGCATCTTCGAATATTCGTATGTATACATATGTAAGTAAATATGTCTTCTTGCTTGCAGCGATGCAGCGTACAGTGTCTTCTTCGCGGCCACAAATAAAATATTATTATAAATAATAATAATGTATACAAGCAAAGCCATCATTAGTCGACTTTATTACTCGGCACAATTATTTGCGTATCTTTATGCATTGAGTAAGTAATATTAAGATATTATGATATTACCACGGAGTCGAACCAACACGCTTTGTAATTCGAATTAAATACGATCCAATACGAAAACATTACTTGGTCCATCGAACTTTTTCAACGGCCCAGAAGCAGTGCTTTCGCAGAAGCACTAGGACGAAAAAGTTTAATAGTTGAATCCTATATTCTCTACACTCACCAGTAAACCGGCTAGTTGTATATAAAACACATTAATTAATTATATAATATATATGTATGTATACAATTGGCGCGTACACTTTTTTTGGGTGTCTGGCCGAGCTCCTTCTCCTATTTGTGGTGTGCGTCTTGTTGTTGTTCTAAAAATGGAAGGACCTACAGTTTCAAGCCGATTCCGAACGGTAGATATTTTTAGGAGGAGATTTATCATGGCAGAAATACACTCGGGGGTTTGCATTTGCCTGCCGAGGGGCGACCGCTATTAAAAAAACGTTTTTCTTAATTTTGGTGTTTCACCGAGATTCGAACTTACGTTCTCTCTGTAAATTCCGATTGGTAGTCACGCACCAACCCATTCGGATACGGCGGCCGCCAGATTTATGATTTATCAGTCTCTTAATGCAAAGTTCCTCTGGTTCAGATATAAACAAATTTCATAATTTTGACCATTTCGCATTTTTGCTATGTATGTATGTATGTACGTGCATACGAAATATCATACCCATAGGATATGTAGGACACGTAGAAATATCAATATCTTTTGGGAACGTAGAAAAACAAAAGTACATACAAAAAAGCATCATTATTCATGGCGACAATATTTCCCTCTCCGCAACCCCATACATATTACGCACATATGTATAAGTCGGCATCTATATACAGTGCCAGCTCGCTAATCCGAAGGTGTGTAATCCGAATTATCCAGTAATCCGAATTGAATTTATGACGCATTACGTGCTCTATAGTCCGCATTCGTTGCAAGCTCGCTAAACCGAATTTTTGTTTTTTTTATTTTTGAGTCTGTTTTTTACAAAACCATGAACGGAATTTTAAAACTAACGGGACATTATTGAAATACAGAGCCTTCTATGTATGTAAGTGTGTATTTATCTTTTTGCGAATAGTTTAGTTGTGGTATTAGTCGCGAAAACATCAATTTAAATAACATGGCAAAAAACGTGCACATAAAACACTGTCATTAGCTGATAAGCTTAAAATAATAGAAGAAGTAAATCGTGGACAATCAGGAAAAGTTTTAGCAAAGAAATTTGGTGTAGGAGCTTAAACAATTTGCGACATAAAAATAAATGCTGAAAATATTAAAAGGTAAAAAACCTGTGTAAAAAATGTATTCTGTAAATATTACTGTACATACACACTTATTCTTTTATAAGATTTGCTGAGAATTCTGATGCCAAATTTTTAAAACAGCGCAAGACACTCAAATCGGGAGAGAATGAAGAATTAGAGATTAAGTTGTATGCTTGGTTTGAAGAGAAGCGGTCACGGCATCAAACCATTTCAGCAGAAATTTTACGACAAAAAGCTAAATCACTTCATCAAAAAATGTATCCGAATCAATCATTTCACGCTAGTGACGGATGGTTGCAAAATTTTAAGAAGCGATTTTCTGTGTGAACTTTGAAAATATGCGGCGAATCCTTATCTGCTAGACCTGATCTTGTACCTGATTTTCAAAATAAGCTCTATGATATTATCGAGACTGAAAATCTGATTGACGACCAAATTTACAATGCTGATGAGTCTGGACTCTTTTGGAAAATGTTTCTAGAAAAAACTTTAGTGCATTGTAAAGAAAAGTCTGCTCCTGGTACCAAAATGAGCAAAGAGAGAATCACCTTCTTGTGCTGTGCTAACAAATCTGGAACTCACAAGCTCAACATTGCTGTGGTTGGGAAATCAAAAAATCCACGTTCGTTTAAAAAACAACGTATTGTTGAATATTACGCATCGAAAAATGCATGGATGACAACATATATTTTAACTGAATAGTTTTTTAATCGTTTATACCACAGGTAAAATACTATCAAATTGAAAATAATTTGCCCAAAAAAGCTTTATAGTTACTGGATAATGCGAAGTGTCATGGAGAGCCGCTGGTATCTGAATGTGGGCAATATAAAACTATGTTTTTACCCCCAAATTGTGCTAGTATTATTCAACCCATGGATCAGAACGCGATACGACTAACTAAGCTGTTTTACAAAAAAGATCTCTTGTGTGAACTGGTAAGCTCTGTAGCGGATGATTCAGACATTTTTTTGAAACAATTCAGTTTAAAGGACGCTTGTGAATTGCTTAAACGATCTTGGGACAGGGTGCCCAACTCTTTTATAAAGTCTTGTTGGAAGCATATTCATTCTCAGAGGTGGGCTTCAGATGATAACATCCCTCTATCATTGTTACAACAAGAGTTGCCAGAGAATGATCGTGTTGAAGAAACAGAAGAATTTCGCACAATAACCAACTTATTTCACCGCAACAATGACGTGCATACTTCTGAAGATGAAGTTCTTAGCTGGATTATGAACTCTGACAATACTTCTTGTAGTAGTTCAGAGTCCGACACAAAAAATGTGGAACCAGAGCCTTTAATTACGAAACACGTTAAAAATCGTGAAGCTCTGCAGGTCTTAAATATTTCAATAGATTGGGCAAAGGAACATATTAATGCTAAAAGAATTGCGGAACAAGGCTTTAGGAGCACGTGAAAGACAAGCAAACCTACATCACTAATTATCTACGTTAACAAACATAATATGTAAATACATACATACATATGTATTTATAAAAATCTTTAATTTTTTCATTGTTGATTAATAAAAATAAAATAAATTTGTTTTGAAATCCTGGTTTTTGTTTTATTTTCGAATATAGTGAATTATAAGCATAATCCGAATATCTCGTTAATCCGAATCAGGGTCTGCAATCATTAATTCGGATTAGCGAGCTGGCACTGTATATAAAAATTCAGCCGTTTTTCGCGTTGTGATGAACTTTACGGAGAATGGCTCAACCGATTTAAAACAAACTTTGCCACATTGAAGAGACACATGTGGAGAAGGTTTGTAACTATATTTGGTTAAAATCTCCTTTACTTCTTCGTCAACACACAGTATACACGAGGCAGCGTTCTTTTTGCGTGTGGTTGTTATTGTAAACGGTTACATGGAGCGTACATTTTACTCACATATGTACAAGTTAACGCAGCAGTATTTATGTCTAAATTTTCATTCCATTACATACATTTCAATGGAATGCAAACATACATACATATACATATATTCATACAGCAGTGGCTGCACGCCTGCATTCGCATAGAATAGAAACATACAAATTAGCAGGCACAGCTGTAGCTGACCGTCTGCAATAATTAATCGTAACACAATGCTGCTGTGACTAACTTAACACTTTGCTTAAATACTTCTTCTTTACACCCACACTTCGGGATAACCGAAGCAAAACCATAAGCTCAACGAACCTGAACAGGTCGTCGCTAAAAAAGTACTTGAGCAAGGCCGTTTTCTTAGAAGATTACCAAAGGTGATCTGTAATAGTGCATAGTGAAAGTAAGTGTTAAAACTAACAAGAAAGTGATTTATTTGATAAAGTGTTCAAGTGAAGCAGTTTCCAGGCATTAACCAAAGAGATAAAAAAAGTGCGTCAGAAATATTTAAGAGAAGAGATTGTTTTCACATTTTCCAACGATATTTTCACGAAAAATTTACAAAATATATATAATATTAATTTTGCAAATGATTGATAACAAGTGAAACAGTGAATAAATGGTGTGAAAAATACACACAACAGAAATCGGCAAAAATAATTAATATTTTAGAAGTTTATACTTAAGATATTTAAGAAAAGAGATTGTTTTCACACTTTCCGTAGATATTTTCAAGAAAAATTTCAAAAATATATATTATTTTTGCTGATCATTTCCCATTTCTGTTCTGTGTAATTTTCATTTCAACGCGTGCTCACAGTTCAATTATATTTTTAAAAGATGGCGCTAACAGTATGTTAATTTGAATTTCAGTTTAAAAACAAGAAAAGTAGCAATCAAGAGCTCAGAGTGACATAGAGAAGACCACTTTGATTCGGTAAAAGAAATGCCAAGAGGTAGAAGACATGCTAATATCGGACGTAATACACGTCACAATAGAAATGTGCAAAATCACAGACAAAATGAAAGTGAGGAAAATCATGCTGATAGATTAAGTCAACAAAGAGATCGTACTAGATCACGTGCTCAAAATCGGCCAATAAATATCAATTCTGTAAATTTGAATGGTGCAACATTTCAATATAATCCACAACTTGATTATTCATCTCACAAATACGTTGTCATTGGAAGTATGGATAAAATTTGCGGATTTGGTCAAGCATTGAAATTCGAAACTGAAACACCAGGCATGTGTTGCGCTGCAGGAAAAGTTCGTTTACCAGACATACAATATCCGCCCGAACCATCAGCTACATTATTATCGGGAACATCACCCGATTCCAAACATTTTCTTGAAAAAATTTCCAGATATAATTCATGTTTTCAAATGACATCTTTTGGTGCTGGAAAAATTATAACCGATAACTTCATGCCAACGTTCAAGGTAATACATAAACTTCAACGTTCAACAACATTCGCTGACACATCTAATGAATCATTAGATTTTATGGACACAAATTATGGCTCTTTTCAGATTCAAGGGCAAGCATATCACTTAGTAGGTTCATTACTACCACTACCCAATCAAGAGTCATCGAAAATATGATGCGTTACAATATTTTCTTATGTTCTGTCGTGGTGAAGATGGTTATTCGATTGATATAAAACAAATAAATCCAGCAAATGGTCAAGAAACAAATAAAACTGTAAGCGCAATGAATTATTATGCATACAGAATCATGATAAGAGAAAATCAAGAGAGTCACATTTTAAAATGTCGTAAATTATTTCATCGGTATATTGTTGACATGTATGCGAAAATAGAAACAGAACGATTGAATTACATTAGGTTCAACCAAAGAAAATTAGGTTGTGACGAATACATACATTTACGAGATGCAATTAACAACGATACCAACGTTAATAACATTGGTCAAATGGTAATATTACCTTCATCATATACAGGCAGTCCAAGGCGTATGCATGAATACGCCCAAGATGCAATGTGTTATGTCAGAAATTATGGTAGACCCGACTTATTCATAACTTTCACATGCAATCCGAAATGGGATGATATTAAGAATCATTTATATACTGGGCAATCAGCTACTGATAGGCATGACATTACTGCAAGAGTGTTTAGACGAAAGCTACAGTCTCTAATGGATTTCATTGTAAAACATAAAGTTTACGGAGATGTTCAATGTTTCATGTATTCTGTGGAATGGTAAAAAAGAGGCTTGCCTCATGCGCATATTTTGATTTGGTTAAAACAAAAACTAACCACAGATAAAATTGATCATATTATATGTGCTGAAACTCCAGATATAAATGAAGATCCAGAATTACATACTACTGTAACCAAAAACATGATTCATGGACCGTGTGGTACGTTAAATCAAAATTGTCCATGTATGGTTGATGGTAAATGTTCAAAAAACTACCCAAGGCAATTAATTGCTGAAACAATGACTGGAAATGATGAATATCCATTGTACCGTAGAAGATGACCGGAAGATAATGGAAAAACAGTCACTGTGAAAATAAATAATCAAGATGAGGAAATCGATAACCGTTGGATAGTTCCGTATTCCAAATTATTATCGAAAACATTTAACGCACATATAAATGTTGAATATTGTAACTCCGTAAAATCCATCAAATACATATGCAAATATATCAATAAAGGAAGTGATATGGCAGTAGTTGGAGTTGTAAATCGAAATTATGAAATTACTAATTACCAAATGGGAAGATACATTAGTAGCAACGAAGCAGTTTGGAGAATATTATCATTTCCGATTCATGATCGCCATCCAGCTGTTATTCATTTGTCAATCCATTCAGAAAATGAACAAAGTGTTTAGTTCACTGAAAATACTGCTCAACAAATGGCCGAACGACCACCAGCAACAACACTAACTGCATTTTTCAACCTATGTGAAACAGATTCATTTGCAAGAACATTGCTTTATTCAAATGTTCCTAAATATTATACTTGGAATGCATCATCAAGGTCCTGGGTACGAAGGCAATGAGGAATACCTGTAGATGGATATCCAGGTGTTTATTTGGGTTATGCAATCGGACGACTTTACACTGTGCATCCAAGTAAAGTGGAATGTTTCTATTTACGTTTACTCTTAGTTGATATTCCCAGCCCAAGATCATTCGAAAGTTTGAAACGAGTTAATGATCATCTTTGTTGTACTTATCAGCAAGAATGCAAAGAATTGAATTTGCCTGAAAATGATAATCAGTGGGATGCAAATCTTGGGGATGCATGTGCAACAAGTTCTCCACACCAAATAAGAACACTATTTTTCCCAGCAAACGCAAAAGAATTGTGGAGTATTTACCAAGAATACATGGCAGAAGATATCCTACATCAAGTACGTCGCATTACTGCAAATCCAAATTTGAATTATGCAGTTGAATTATATAATGAGGCATTAATTAAAATCGAAGACTTTTGCTTGATGATTGCAAATAAAACTCTGAGTGAGTTAGGTATGATCGCACCAAATCGTCCGATGCATGATGCATACAATGCATAATTAAGACGTGAAAAAGAATATGATCGAAATGATCTGAACACATTTGTAACAACAAACCTACCAAAATTAAACACAGAACAAAGGCAGGCATATGACACAATTATAGACAATGTTGCAAATGAAAGAGGAGGAATATTCTTCTTAGATGCACCAGGTGGGACTGGAAAAACTTGTTTGTTGTCGTTAATTTTGGCCACCATTCGATCACAGAATAATATTGCATTGGCTTTGGCATAATCTGGAATAGCGGCCACTTTATTGGACGGCGGTCGCACTGCACATTCTGCATTAAAGTTACCATTAAATATGCAAGTAAATGAAGAACCAACTTGCAACATTTCTAAAAATTCTGGAATGAGAAAGGTTTTACAAACATGTAAAATTATTGTATGGGATGAATGTACGATGGCTCATAAAAAATCACTGGAAGCCTTAAATAGAACACTGAAAGATTTTCGAAATAACACAAACATATTTGGTGGTGCACTAATTCTATTGGCCGGTGATTTTCGACAAACTTTGCCTGTTATTCCCAAATCAACAGCAGCTGATGAATTGAGAGCGTGCCTTAAATCTTCTAATCTGTGGAGATATGTTCAAAAACTCACATTAACTACTAATGTTCGTGTGCAGTTACAGAATGATCCAACAGCTGCTGAATTTTCCGAACATTTGTTGCAAATTGGAAATGGACGAAAGCCAATTGATAAGAATACAGGCATGATCACACTTCCAACTAATTTTTGTACCGTAACAGAATCAAGAGTACAATTAGTGCAAAATGTATTCCCAAATATTGCACAAAACTATCGAAATCAAGATTGGCTAAGCGAGGGAGCTATATTAGCTGCCAAAAATGTCGATGTCAATGAAATCAATGCCAGTATATTGACTCAAATTCCAGGTGAAGTTGTCACCTATAAATCAATTGATTCAATCACTAATCCCGACGATGTAGTAAATTATCCAATTGAATTTTTGAATTCACTTAATTTGCCTGGCTTGCCACCACATCGTTTGCAATTGAAAGTCGGCGGAGTGATCATTATGTTGCGAAATATCAATCACCCGAAACTATGCAATGGGACAAGATTAGCAGTGAAACGAACAATGAACAATGTAATTGAAGCAACAATTTTGAAAAGCAAATTTAAAGGTGAAGATGTTTTGATTCCGCGCATTCCAATGGTTTCAACAGATTTGCCTTTTGATTTTAAGCGACTTGAATTTCCCATTCGCCTTGCTTTTGCTATTACAATCAATAAGTCTCAAGGTCAAGCACTTCAATTATGTGAAATTGACCTAACTTATCCATGCTTTGGACATGGGCAACTGTATGTAGGATGTTCTCGAGTAGGGAAACCATCGTTACTTTATATTTATACACCGCATGAAAATAAAACCAAAAATGTTGTGTATCAGAAGGCTTTAGAATAAGTTGTTTGTTTACAATCATTAGAGTAAGTCACTAAAATAAATAAAACATTGTTATTAGAATAAGTCACAAAATAATGGCCGAGCATGAATTAAATGATGAAACAAGACAAAAATAAAGAACACTTTTCATTTATATTTTTCTTTCACCCAGCGAAGCGGGTGAGGGTCCGCTAGTACATATATAAATCATCGCCCGAAAAATTGGACGATGGAAAAAAATAAATTTTTATTGGTCGAAAGACCTTTATTCGTAAAAAAAACCAACTTACAACTCAATGCTTAATTACTAAAACTCTCCTTAATATAACTTATTTCTACCTGTGTCAGTATTTTTGACTCTGATTTACAGCGGCCCATGCCGGATGTTTATTGCTTAAACTAATTTTGCTGATCGAGGTGTCAGCAGATTTGGCTATTGGTTTAAATCGGCGCATGCCGGATGTTATTCCCAATATTATTGGGTTTGCTTATTCAGCGTCTGGGTTATGTCCCAATTGCATTATTGGCTACAACTTAATTGGTGCTAACTCCTCCGCCGCTAAAAACGGACGTCCCCGTTCGTTCAGGCTATTAGCTATGGTTAAGGACTCCGTTTGCTGTCGGTTACATTGACGTCGACTTTGTAACTCGATGGCTCTATTGGTTTCGCTTTAAGAAATGTTTCTATGGTCAATTTGATGAGTACTCCTGCTATTAAAATAATGCTAATTATGGTTAGCGAAAAATTTGTTATTTGTTAATGAATTTAACTTTTTTGTATTATTGATATGGAGTTCTTTCATCTTCTCTAAGCTAAGTATTTCTTCTTCTATATTTGAGGGAATATTTGACTGTAATATGGCTGGCAATGGCTTATTGGTTAGTATCTCGTTAAAGGAGTATTTCTGGTTATCTACGAAAATTGTAGAATTGTGGTATTGTACTGCGTATGACCCGTCAAGGGTGATATTCTGACTGTCAATTTCGATTAAACCTTTGTATTGATTAAGTAAAATTATGCCTGGTGTTATGACTTCTACTGAAGGGATGTGTTGATTATTAATTAGCGTGCATTCAGCTGGTTTGCTCTTAAGGAGTTGTGGGACACAGGTAGTGTTACTAATATCTATTATATTTTTATTGTTACAAATTCTTAAATTATTATTTTCTCTACATTTTAGTTTAACAGCAAACATTTTTTTGTTACAAGTAATAATGTCCTCGTATGGGATTTTATTGATATATTTATTCTTTTTTATTGGTTTGATTGTGACTGAATTACAAATTTCCTCATTAGTTAGTGGTATGCTGACAATATAAAATATCATAGAACTATTTGTAACTATCTTTAAATCTCCTAGCTCTAGAGACTCCTCAGCATTATTTGATGTGAGGTTATCCCTACTAATATTATAAATGTGAATGTAAGTTTGTTTGTTACGCTTTCACGCCAAAACTACTTAACCGATTATTACGAAACTTTGTACACATGTTTTTGGAGGTGATAGAAGTAACATAGGATACTTCTTATTAAAAAAAATTATTATTTTTGAATGATAAAAAAATTGTTTGTCAAAAACTCTCAAAATTTCAGCTGTTTGAAATTTGTCTATATTTATTGTTTTTTAATTAAACAGTTTTATTTAGCTTGCCCTGTTTATTTATTTGTTTGTTTGGGTCAAATTTAGTAATTGGAATTTTATCCTTTTCTTGATGACATATTGATCTGATATTTGGTATTCTTCTGTAATTTTTATATTTTTTTATTAAATAGATAAAATTTTGATTTTTGAGGTTTGGTGTCATTTTTGTGGTTAGATGTCACTTGATTATTTTAAATCTTACCACTGATTTTAATTCTTACTCTGTTCTTCTTTAAAAATGCCTCGGAAACGGAAATCTGATCTATCCAAAAATTCGTCGCGGCTCCGTGCGGCAAAAGTTGCACGAAATCAAGAGTCTTCGATTCACGCAGAGCTGAGAAAACAACGACAAGCACAGGATTTTGAGAGCAACTGAAACGCCTTCTCAAGCACAAGTTCGCTCAGAAAGACAAGCTTAGCTCCAGGCAGCTAGAAGAGCAATAGAAACCCCAGGACAATCGCAGGTGAGAAGAATTCATAATGCAGAAATGCACTGCACGCGCCGTAGAAATTCTATAAGTAAGGATTGGTCTGTATTTAATGGTACTGGATTTCAATATGATCCTTCAATTGAATATCATAATCATCCTTTAATTGTTATTGGCACAATGGATAAAAAATGTCAGTATTGCGATGCTTTCAAGTGGGAAGATGAAACTGCTGGAATGTGTTGTTCCAGTGGTAAAGTTTCACTTCCAGTACTTGGTGAACCAGGAGAGCCTTTAAAAACTTTATTGTTAAATGTTACAAATGAGTCAAAGCAATTCTTAAGCAAAATAAGAAAGTATAACTCTTGCTTTCAAATGACATCCTTTGGAGTTGATAAAGTGATAAGAATGCCCGGATTTTCACCATCTTTTACTGTACAAGGGCAGATATATCATCAAATTGGATCACTATTTCCGCAAGAAAATGATCAGCATAAATTTTTGCAAGTTTATATTATGGGTGATGAACAAAATGAAGTCAACCGTCCTTGCCAATATATTGAAGGAGTAGGAAGAGAAACGGTATTGAAAATTCAACAAATGTTACACAGTCACAATAATTTGGTGAAGATCTTCAAAAGTGCAATAGACAACTGGCCCTCAAATAATTATAAAGTTGTCATTCATGCTGATCGAACTCCACGTGGTGAACATGAGAGGCGTTATAATGCGCCGACGGTCAATGAAGCTGCTGTTTTGGTCACTGGTGACCCGTGCTCTCCACGAGACATAGTGTTGCGGGCGCATGATAATACGCTACAGCGTGTTGCCGATACTCATAAATTTTATAATGATTTGCAGTACCCATTAATTTTCAGTAAAGGTGAATCAGGATATCATTTTAATATTCCAGTCATTAATCCAACAACAAAACAGCCAATTTCAAATAAAAAAGTTTCCTGTATAGACTTCTATGCGTATTACATCATGATTCGAGAGAATGATTTCAATCTCCTTCTGCGTACAAGGCATCTTTTCCATCAATTCGTGGTAGACATGTATATAAAAGTAGAGAGCAAATGTCTTCGTTACATTTCCCTAAACCAGAAAAAATTACGAGCTGAAAATTGTATATGTACATCTACAAGATGCGATTAGCGCATATGATAATATTAGACCTAACGACTTTCGTGAACAGTCCCCGTTATTTGCAAGAGTACACTCAAGGCGCATTTACTTACGTACGAACTTACGGAAGGCCTGACCTCTTCGTAACTTTTACCTGGAATCCTTCGTGGCAGGATATAACTCAAGAGCTTATGTCTGGACAAAAAACCACTGATCGACATGACATAGTTGCCCGCGTATTTCGTTTAAAGGTTTAGAAATTAATTAACGTTGTGACAAAAGGAAAAGTATTTGGAGACGTCCAGTGCCATATGTACTCGTTTGAATGGCAGAAACGAGGTCTACCACATGCGCACATATTAATTTGGCTAAAACAGAAGCTACTTCCTAATCAAATCGACAACATAATTAGCGCTGAAATTCCAGATCAAGAAGAAGATTAAAATCTGTATGACACAGTTATTAAAAACATGATTCACGGTCCCTGCGGAGCTCGCAATCCAGCATCACCTTGCATGCAAAATGGCAAGTGTACAAAAAAATATCCTCGAGAACTGATGAAAGAAACAGTTCACAGTTATAAGGGTTACCCGTTATACAGACGAAGGGCGCTTGCTGATGGTGGTAAACAGGTTGACATTCGGACTCGCAGTGGGGAAATCAAGAGTTTTGATAATAGCTGGGTTGTGCCCTATTCGCCGATTTTGTGTAAATTATTCAACGCCCACATTAATGTTGAAGCCTGCAATTCTGTGCGTGCGATTAAATATACAGTGCACTCGCGGTAACTCGAATAGCCGCTAAGTCGAACGACGTGCTAACTCGAACACATTTTTTCCCTATTGACTAGTTTGTAACTCGAACAATATTAAAGCGCTATAACTCGAACAAAAAAACAAATTTATTTGTACACACATTCTTTTCAAACATGTACATTTTGTACATAGATACATATGTAATAGTATATGTATATAAATTATATGTATACTAGTGTATTGTCCATATGAATATTTCGACGTTAATATCCCGTTAGTTTTCTGGGAACAACATCTTGCATTGACCAAATTGCTTTAAATTTGTCATTTGTAGTGTATCAGTGCATGTGAGTAATGGATCACAAAAGGTTGAAGTGTTTAACATTAAAAGAGAGGGCTGAAGTCCTTAACAAAATTAAACGTGGATGTAGTGTTACTTCTCTAGCGAAGGAATATGGGGTAGCCAAGTCCACCATAAGTCTTATAAAAAAGAAAGACAAGGCAATTTTAAAAGCAGTAAACAACACGTTTTTGGGTCCTGGGAAGAGGAGAACTTTAAAAGCTTCTGAGTTTCCTAAAATGAAAGCCGCTTTATACAAATGGTTTCTGTCCCAAAGAAAAAAGAATTACCCAATAAGTGGACTCATCTTGAAAGAACATAACATGAAAAACATAATTTACAGGTCGAATTTACGCTTTATGATGTTAACAAATGGAATGATGGTGCCGAATTTACCGACACAGAAGTAATAATTGAAACTAGTGATTCTGAGTCTGAGTTTAACAACACAACTGAGACATGTGAGCGGATATCATCTGAGGAGGCAGTTAGCTCTATCAATAAGGTAATTCAGTGGGCCACAACTGAACAAGTAAGACCCGCAAAGGTTAACACTCTTCAATTGCTGCGTGAAAAAGTCATATTCAACATTGCTGCAGGCAAGAAAAGACAAACACACATTACAACTTTCTTTTCGGCCTAACTTTTCTGTTAAAGCTGACTTTTTTTGTGTAACTGACACAAAGACTGCCAAATATTTGATGAAAAATATTGAAACGAATTAATTATTTTAAACATATTCATGTTCATATCCATATGTAAATAAATAAATAAATTTAATTGAAAAAAATCGATATCGATGACTGTTTTTTTAACATAGCACACTCAATTGATAAGTCGAACAAATTCGATAAATCGAACAGCGCCTGTTTTAATTAGTTCGAGTTATCGCGAGTGCACTGTATTTGCAAGTATATCAAGAAAGGAAGCGATCAGGCGATTTTCAATCTGCGTAATGAAGGTGTTGTACAGGCCCTCAATGAAGTACAAACTTATCAAACAGGAAGATATGTCAGTAGCAATGAAGCAGCATGGCGGCTGCTTGGCTTTCCATTACATGGAAGACTTCCCACTGTTATACATCTTGCAGTACACTTAGAAAACGGACAGTGTGTTTTTTTTTTATGAAAATACCTTTCTAGATAGGATTTTATCTCCTCCTAAGACCACGCTGACTGCCTTTTTCCACCTTTTTCAGAATGATACTTTTGTAAGGACATTATTGTACTCTGAGGTTCCCCGTTATTATACATGGAACACCTCAAAAACAGAGTGGCATCGTCGTGTTCAAGGTACACCTGTTGAAAATTAACCTGGGGTTAAAGCATCGGATGCTCTTGGTCGTATCTATAGTGTACATTTTACAAATTTCCAATGCTTTTGTCTGCGTATGTTATTGCATCATGTTAGAGGTCCAACTAGCTTTACAGAACTTAAAATTGTCAATGGTCAGGAATGTCAAACATACAGAGAAGCATGTGAATCTCGGCGATTATTAGAAAATGATAATCGTTGGGACGAAACTATGGAGGAAGCGGTACAATGTCGATCACCAGCTAAAATCAGGCAACTTTACGCTACGCTTTTACCTTCTTGCGGTCCTTCTAATCCTCAAACTCTTTGGGATAAGTACAAAGAATACATGGCCGAAGATATTTTACATCAACTGCAGCGAGTACATACAGAAGTGACTTTCAATGAAGATATCTACAACGAAACGCAAATTATAATCGAAAAAAAGGTTTTTACAATGGTTGGAAAAAAATTAAATGATTTTGGAATGCAAAGCCCTCGACGAAACAATACAGATGATTTTAATAATGAAATTGCTCGAGAGCTATATTAGATTATGATTTTATAGCACTGCAACATCAAGTAACAGAATTAGTCCCTCAATTAATTCCAATTATAACCAAGTTTTACGTAAAATAGACTCCGGCAATGGGGGACTCTTCTTTCTCGACGCACCAGGAGGAACCGGAAAGACGTTCTTGCTTAACCTATTATTAATGTCCGTCAGAAAAGACAAACAAATAGAAGTTGCTGTAGCTTCTTCGGGTATTGCCGCGACGCTATTAAACGGCGGCCGTACAGCACATTCTGTTTTAAAATTACCATTAAATCTGGCACAGGAAGATTCATCCATCTGTAATTTCAGTAAAAATAGTTCGCGAGGTAGGATGCTGCGAGAATGTAAGCTTTTAGTGTGGGATGAGAGTACAATGTCTCACAAGAAGGCTATAGAAGCTTTAAACCGGACTCTCCAGGACTTGCGAGATAGTTTAGATATAATGGGAGGAATGGTAGTTTTATTGGCTGGTGATTTCCGACAAACCCTCCCAGTCATTCAGAGATGAACATTTTAAAAGAGGTGCATGGAGAAATGAAGGAATATTTGTCAATGGATACAATTATGGATACGGAACTAAGTACTTGATATCCTATGGAATTTTTAAGCTCACTTGAACTGTCGGGTGTACCGTCACATAAAATTCAATTAAAATTGAATGTACCAGTGATGCTTATGCGAAATCTGAATGCTCCTCTGCTATGTAATGGAACAAGGCTTAGGATAACAAAATTGGGGCAAAATATACTTGGTGCTACTATTTTAACAGGTATGGGTAAGGGAAAAAGTGTCATCATACCTCGCATTCCAATTATTCCCACTGACCTTCCATTCCAATTCAAAAGGGTTCAGTTTCCCATCAAGCTTAGCTTTGCTGTTACCATAAATAAAGCACAAGGGCAGACATTGCAAGTAGCGGGAGTGAATTTAGAAAAGCCGTGCTTCTCTCACGGTCAACTATATGTAGCATGCTCGCGAGTGTCTAATGCCCGGAATTTACACATATTTGCAAAAGACGGAAAAACTTATAATATAGTCTACAAAAATATCCTAGA